>NC_089890.1:5417500-6665000 GCF_040182565.1 Anser cygnoides
GGGCTGAGTTCCTCTTTCCTTCGGTGAGGGGTTGTGCCAGAATCCAAAGGCCTTCTCCTGCTCCCCTAGAGACAGTGTTGCTTGTTCTGTCTGTCAAAAGATTGCTATTCTCTTTTTTCATTTTTTCCCTTTCCCTTTCTCTGACTGCAGAAAGTATAAATAATTGTAGTGCTGAATTTTTGGAAGCTTTTCTCCCCCTCCCCCATTTCCTGAAAAGCTTACATACGGAGTGAGACACTCATAAGCTTTTCCGAGATAAGAATTTAATTTATTTACGCTTCATTGTTCCAGGCATGGCTACAGACTGGTTTGGAAATTTGCTGTTCCAACTTTAACAGGTCACAGCACGGAAAGGAGCAGCTGGATTTTTCTCCGGAGCAGCCGTCAGCTGTTGGAAATCTCTTGATACTTCCCTGGCTTCTCCAGATTCGGCGTTAACTTCTCCTTCCTGTAACAGGAATTATGCTACGTGCTATAGACTCTTTAGCTAGCAAGAAAGAGTAAAGCATAGAGGCCACACCATTGCACCTCCCTTTCACCTTCATAAGGACAAAGCATGAGAGAAAAGCACTGTCCAACTCCAATATCTCCCAGAGTTTCTGAAGTAACTTCCGTGGCTTGCGCAAGTAGGCAATGAGGTCAAAGTCAAGAAATGCAAACTTTTTGCATTCTGTTACATTGCTTTTCCTTCTCACCTCTTCTGGTCTTAAAAAGAACCTTCCCCATTACATAATCTAGTGTTCCAGTCAGATAGCTGAGCTTCAAAGGCAGCAGGCCCATTTCTTGTCTCACGCTGACTATATGGCAGTGTAATTCTGTTGGCTTCAGTGAAGTTACTCCCGATTTACACTGTTAGAATGACCCATATGTTAAATCTATATGATGACATATGTAGAATATGTAATATAGCCAAGTAGCCTTGCCATGAGAACTGTATTCCAGTGTTGCTTGACTTTCTTTAGAACACAATGGGAAAAATGTTACATTGCATTAAGTAATAATTAACGTAAGCCGTGAGAGAGAGAAACTCAAGCAACTTGTCTCTTTGATCTGCATGTTTTACTGAGAACCAAGTCAGAGTGGCAGAACTAGTGACTGTTTCGCAGAAGTTGAGCTGTTGGTTGCCTGTCTTCTGGCCTCGATGCTTACTGTGATCTGCCCTTCCACACCAATTAAAAAAAATGTACAAGCAGATTTTCTGCTTCATCTTTCATGTTGTTTTTATCAGAACCTTCATCATAATGTTTCTCAGTACCAGCTCTGTGCTCTGAGTCACCGGTCTTGAATGTCTCAAGGCTGTGGGCGAAACCATTATAGAGAGGTTACACAATGCTGGACTGTCCCCATGGCCATCTTACATTCAGTCACAATCAGTGTAAGTTTTTTTCATATAACTAAAGCTCTTTACGGGAAGAAAAAAAAGTGGAAGAAGAAAGAAAAGGGAAAAACTCCACACAGTTACCAGTGGTGGTTAGTGAACTTGCAATTTATGATCTGTGAAAAACACGGAGAAATAACTGGAAGTCAGGAGGGAAGAGTTACTAGCCATGACATCATTAACTCAGTTAATGTAAAACTTTATGTTTGTATGCTTAGAATGGGAGACTTGTCTGTTGAGTTGATGGAAAAAGGGGTGGATTCTGCTTTGGTGTAAATTGTCATGGATCCACCTTTGATATGTCAAAATATTCACTACCCTATTGCATGGTTATGTCCTGGCTAGGAGAGTCTCAGTTCTGTGAGGTGTGACCTTTTCCCATTAGCCCTTCAGGTTAAGGTATGAGAGAGAGGATGTAAATTTGTTGTTAGCCTTATAGGCAGCAAGTAGCTGGAAGAAACTCAAATTGAAATTTCTAGGTTCATTTGATGCATTGTTGACTGTTTTCAGGCATTTTGTCTCTTCCCAATGTTCCAGACTCTGAGCTGTTCATTAAAAGGGAAAAAAGAAAACACAGTTTCTTCTAGTTAAGGCACTTAATCATATTTCTGATATCCACAGATGCACACCCCTGAATGGCCTGCTGAATATGAGACTCTTAGCTCTCCCCAGAGGATATTAGGGGATCATCGTTCACACATCTAGCTTCCGTAATGATGTATGGGATGATTAGAGAAAATCCCCTTGTGCATCAGTGAATCTAAACTCATGTGGTTCTTTTGCCTATGCATTTAGATTCTAATTCACAAAATAAAACAGCTGGACCAGGATAGGCAAGGCCAAGTTCTCTGGGGGAGTGGTACGTTGTATTTTGCTAGCCAAGTGCTCACAGCTTGGGCAGCGTTTTGTGCTTTGTCTGAACCTGAGGTTGTCTTGGTTCATGTGGGGGGAATATCATTGCAAAAAACGTTGTGAAAATGATGGCATTTAAGGTTCCTGTTCGTGTTATCTTATGAGGTGTGGCTTCATTGCACAACTTTCTTCCTGAAATATTTTGCTGCGTGCTCAGAACACCCCATGTCCCGGCCAGTGCTAAACCTACTTGCTTGTTAATTGAAAAATAGTGAGGGAAATTGGTAGCCCTCTATAGAGTGAAGTATTCTATAGACATCTGGTGTTAGATGCATGTATCCAAGAGGTGAGAAATAGGAAAGCAATTGTCTGTGTCCCTGAGGAACTGTAACCCTGTCAGTAATGGTTTTTATTCAGAGAAAGCAGCAGGGAAGGTGCCTTCACTTTTGAAAAGCATGGACAGTGTTGGTATTGAGGCAGAGGATTTTCCTGCCTGTCCTGTGAGGTGGGAGAGAGCCGAGGACACGTTATCTTATGCGAAGGCCAATGCACACGGAGCGATCTGTCCTGTCCGAATGGCAATGGGAGGTGGCTGGGCAGATTCCTTTCAACCACGGACTAACTGAAACATCAACCAAGCTTCGGAGATGAAAAAATGTAATTTACCCTCCCGTAAGCAGAATGAGAAATCCATGTGCATTCCCATCCTATGATTTTGGGTTAATCTTCCACTGGCTTGTGATTTCTGAGGAGCTATAGATTGAATCCAGGCATGCTTGCTAGCGAACTCTAATTTCCGATATGGGGGCATTATTTATTTATTTATTTATTTATCTTTCGAATTCCTTCACTACCAGAGGACACAAATGGATTCTTAGACACTAATTTAAAAATACTACTATTAATAACAACCTAACGTGTGCTATTTGCCAAAAGCTGGGAATCAGCAATGATGAAAGACGAAACTGCCCCAGGTTTCTTGGCAAAAGCGATGTAGGCAAATATTTCAAAGGTCATTTCAGTTTTAAAATTTGCTTCCTTGGAGATTGTGCTGTGGCAACGTTTGCCTTCTAGATGTTATCAGAGAGTGCTGGAATTTCATAGTAACTGAAATTAAAGACTTTTAGGATGTAAAGTCTGGACGTTAAAGATACGGCCCTTCTGTCCCCGGTCCTGCTGTTCTCATCAGCCTTGCTGGTCTGACGGGTATTTGCTGAGCAGTCCGGATCCAGCATTTCGCAGTCAGCAGGCTGCATTGCCAGCTCAGAATGATTTGCTTGTCCCCATTCTCCGGTAGCACTCTTGACAGGCCTGTCCTGTTTGTCATATGTTGGCCCTTCAATAAGCTTGTACTGTTGTAAAATAAAAAACAAACAAACAACACACAACCCCTACTTTGCTCATGCACTGCTTGGCTTTGTAAGCTAACCAGCGCGCTGTTATTTAGCAGCAGTGCTCCAGTAGCACCAGGAGAGCAGTCAGGCCAGGGCCCCGTGCTGAATGAGCTCCGGCACAGCGGGAGCTGCCAGATGCAGGTCTGTGGCCCCGAGCATTCCCGTTTTTGCATGGGAATAACGGAGGCCTTGAAGAAGTGCTGCACTGATGGATTTGGCAAGACGTGTCTTATGCAAGGAACAGTTACTAACAGCAGAAAATTTTTCTCTCCCTGTTTTATTTCTCCTCTGTAGAGCAGGGCTACCCAAACGGTGTTTTCTGAGATCAGCTGTGTCTTCCTGGAGGTCTGCCTATTTTTTACCACACTTCTCGGGGAAAGTTCCTGCCTAGTGTGCATGGCCCTGGCACCGCGTGCCTGCTGCACTGAAGGCACGGGAGGTGCTGTCCCAAAAGACTGGAAGAGAGGGCTGAAATGTGGCTCGAGGGCTTGGTGACGAGATGCGA
Source organism: Anser cygnoides (assembly GCF_040182565.1). Lineage (NCBI taxonomy): Eukaryota > Metazoa > Chordata > Aves > Anseriformes > Anatidae > Anser > Anser cygnoides. The sequence continues at coordinate 5,421,630 of NC_089890.1, forward strand.
GCTGGTGTGGCTGTTCCAGATCTCGCAGCTGGGAATTGCCCTGCTCTGGTTGGACCCGGGGCCGACTCACTTCTCTGAACTCAGGGCTGCCTTTGGGGGGGGCTTTCTTAACGAGAGGTGTTGCATTGCTTGATCGCTTCCCCACATTCTGTGCAGTGTATTTCTCTCACTGGGAAACCAGTTTGCAAAGCCTTTGAATCTTCTGTAGCTGAAGGATAGCAATGTAGGAAAACAAATATCTTCTTTTAAATGCTCTGAGCACTTTTTGATGCTATCCTAATATTAATGTAGCATAATGTAGTTGCAGAGTATAAAACTCGTTGCTTTTGGTTATTAGGAGAGATGAGTCTAGCAATTCCAACTCTTATTTACTATTTTCAGCCTTATGTTCTGACCTGTAGTTCACTGGGTGAGCCAGAAGGCTGTGTCCCAAGCACTAGAAGGAAATATTATTTGTGCTTTTCGTTACCCCACGAAGCTGCCACGGATCTCCCTGCCACTGCCCGGAGCAGCTCCAGGAGAGCCCTTGGTGTGCTGTGCCCTTGCAGTTTGCCATCTCTCCTTGGGGCATCTTGTACCTTGGTGAGGGGAAGTGAAGTCCTTTCCCAGTGGAAAAAAAGGGCTTATATGAGAGCTTTAACTCAGAGAAAGGCAGTGAAAGGAGATGCTGTGAGCTGGCCTGCTCTCCTACAAGTCAAGAAGTGGCTACGCTGATCTGGGATCACGAGCAGAGTGCCTGCTTCTTTGAGCAGAGGACAATACCCCAGGGTATGGTTGGGTTTCTGGGAGGTTTCAGCACCTACTCACCGTGCTTCTTTCCTTATCTCCCCCCAGCAATCAGAGGGCATGTGGGACACCTTTTTTTCACGGAGTCAAGCAGTGGATTGAAAAACCCACTGCAGTAGATTGTGAGCAGGTTTCTGTTTTGACTTTTCAATTTACATTGTTGAAGACAAATTTTATTAGTAAAATCTTGGGCAACTCAGCAGTGGATTTTTAGGCTCTGACTGGGTGCCTGGAGCTGCATTTCTTTGAACTGTCTTTTAGAGGAACTGCAGCTGTATAAATGGATGAAGACTGTGGAAAGAAACTATAAATATGGCTTTATTAAGGTGGGTTTTTAAATCAAAGTAACTTTTTGAAATATTTTAATGAAGCTTAAAAACTATTTTCCAGTTCTTTCCAACAGCTATGTTACTTTTCAGCAATGGGGGGCATGGTATTGAGGGGAACTGTGGCCTCTGCGTACGTGGCAGTGGAAGTGGCAGTGCCTTTGACTGGACAGACAACTTAAAATGATCAGGGACCAGCAGGAATCTTCTGCTGCTATTTTTCAAGGTGCAGAATGCAAATAGGTTTTGCAGGGCTGTGCTGGGATAGTGCTGTGTGTGCTGGGGGTTAGGGAGTGAGGAACTGGGGGAGATTTAGAGGCATTTCCTGATGCCCTGCAATGTTTCTCACTGTGGGCAGTGGTGGATTGTGCCTTACCAGGAATGTGACAGGCTCACTCAGGATATGTTTTCTTGCTAAAAGTTAATTGGAAACAACAATTTAGCACATAAAAAATGTGCAAGCGTAGCTTAGTGATGGTTAGTGCATTATATTCCCCTCATGTTCTTGTCACAGACAGTTTAGGCTCTCTTTGCTTAAGTGCGTGTGGCAGATATCTGAAGCCCACAAGCCAACGGGTACTTTGGGCTGGCTGTCCTGGGAGTTAAACATGGGTTCGGTAAGTGCTGCTGAAACTCTTGTTTTCTTAGCAGCTGGGAGCTGATGAAACCGTAGAAGAAGCTAGGGCTTTGCATCGGAAAAGCCACGTCCATTTTAGGTGAAACATGGTTCCATTGCTCCACATCTTGATGGCTCCAAAGTTGGCCTCATTGAAAACCAGAGACTCAGACTGAAAATGGCTGGCCAAGAGAGAGTGGAGCAAGGGACAGCAAAGGTGGAGGGGTGATTGGAAAGTCAGCGTGAAACCACTGGAACTTCTGTCCTACAGTGCTTTTTTTTTTTTTTTTCCTGGCATAAAGATATGTCTTTAAGGAGAACACTAGACAAGGTTCTTCACTGAAGCCCAAGTCCATATCATGAAGGAAATCATTCAGAAAGCTCTCAGTAGTAGTCTGAAGAGCGTAAAAATAGCTGCGATGGAAGTGGTTTTCCTCTCGGCGCAGACACAGGGGTATGTGCACATGTGTATGCATCTGTGTAAATGAATGTGTAAAGAAAAGGCACTGGAGTCCGTCATCCCGAGGTGGTCTGAGCTAGGGTTTCCATTCGGCAGAGCCTGGCACACAGGCCTTGAAGCAGCCACTGTGTTCTGTTTCAGGAGTCAGAGGTGTTCCAGATACACTACCATCATGGTAAAAATGCCTTTGTTTTTGGCATAAGGGTAACTACCCCTTTTTTGAGTGTCACATTTTACCCGCTTGCAGTTTCCTGCTTGTATGTTTTGGCTTTTGACCAGGACCTTGGGCTCTGTGTGCTCATATGGTTTTGATAAAACATTGAACTTAGACAATACATCTTCTTGGACATTTCTTCCTGTTAGATTCAAGTGTGATACAAAGCAACCAGTACTTGATCAGTAGCAGACACTGTTTTTATCAAGCATTGTTGGATGTTCATTAGCCATGAAAGGACTGCAGAGAAAACTTGCTGCAGCACAGACCAGTACAGGTAGGTGCTTCCTCTTCCAAGCCCTCCTTTGAGCCACTTGAGCAAAGCCCTAGGCTGTAAAGTTTGGTGCACTTTTGAAGTCCATGTTCACATACTTGGCTGCAGCAGCTAAGCTATTTGGCTGGCATTTATCTTGCTGCTTTTACAGACTTGTTAGTCTGCTAAGAGAGATAAAGAGCTATGAGATATTGAACAGTGGCAGATGAATGGGAGTAGCAACCTCATTAAAAACCATCTCCTAGTTCCGACATTTTAGATACCATTTAATGAACACAAGCCCATTTTTCATGGTCTGCCCAAGGAGCATATGACCTCTATAACCACAGCGACTTTGTCAGCCTCTGTAATACAGTTAATATACTTAATATGTGCAAGGAAAGGACATATCACCTTTGCATTTAGTAGACAGGGATCTAAACCAGAAGGCTACTCTGCTGATGTGGGCACAACAAATGTATATCAGCGTAGTATCCTGCCTGTAACCCTCCCCACCATGCTCTATTTTCTGTGCCATCAGCCAGCAGACATGCAGTGTGCAATGGACAGGTCTTCCAGCAGGAGTGGTCTCTGTGTATCGCTTCATGTGAGCGTGCGTATGGGTGAAACGCTGCAGGGCAGGGTAGGTGACATTTTGAAGGCCTGAAGTCACCTTGGAAATGCTGCTACACAGTGTGCTTGGCTGCATTCTGCTTACTGAAGTGTTACAAGTGACTGGATAGCACGTAGATTATCATCACTGGGATTTAACTTGCTTTGGGTTTTTGTCCGCCTTGTTAGCTTTAATCCTTCTGAAGCTGTTTGGTCCCAGCTTTTCAGGTGTCACACTTACGAAAACATATAATACCTACATGCATTGCTTGCACATTACACAGAGGAGCACACAAGAAAAAGCAGTGTGCAGAAATACATGGAAGCTATCCAGCTGAGTTGTTCCGTGTGCTGTTGGGAAGCCTGTAACACACAGGAAGATAAAAGCCACTCAGCCTTACAGACCGCCATTGTCGGAGGTTTTAGCCTGACCTCTCTTTGTCAGGATCTGACAGACATGTTTATCCAGCACAAGAGAGGCTGAGTGACACTGTGCGGACTTCTTTGTTCTCAGCTTTTTTATCTCTTTACGTCTCCTCTCCCTTCCTTCATCCGGTGGACTGAGATGAAAGTCGCGTGCACCCCTCTGCAAGCTTCCTGATAGATCCAATTAAAATACCTCATTCTTGTAGCATATGTGAGAGTTGAGCCATTGAACCTATTCAGCTGGAGGGTTACAATGCTGGAGCTTTTTTTCTGTCCTGGTTCTGGGATTATGGGGATTCAAACCTGAGATTGAACATTTAAACGTTTACAGGAAAGGCTGGTAGAACTTAATGTGGGATTGGTTTTTCAATAGGTTTTCACACAACATGGAACTGAGTCTTGCAACATTATATCGTACCTGCAGTAAATAAATGTGGTAGAATACTATTTAATTTGTATGTGTTGCACACCTCTAAAATCTGCTAGGCTATTTGAACAGATGAAAAGCCAGAAAACAGAGCCTTTTTCCTAATTTTCCAGCTGTACAAATCCAGCTTGGATATTAAAAAGACTAAGTCTTGTTATACATTTTCTGTCTGTTGTATCTTGACCAATTCACTAAACTTATCAAAGATCGGGTTCTCAGAGCGTTGTAAGTAGCAGTGGTGGTTTTTTTCATCATATCTCAATCCTCAAAGGCAAGAGATACTCTCAGACTAAGAGTTGACTGCAGTTTTCTCAGTGACACCGAAACACACGATACACCCACACTTGATCTGTTTCCAGGTCTTAAGATTAGAAGGCAGCTGACAATGTCATTAATGACACATAGGATGAGGGGGGAATCCTTCTTATATTCCCTGTATTGATTGTTCTACTGATAATAATCAGATTTTATTTTTGCTAGTACCATACATATAGGGAACAAAAAGAAATGTACAACAGAGGTTCCATTTTTTTGAAGCGTCACTCATCTAAGCCATCTCTGATTTAAAAAATGAAGTTGCTTTTACAGAAACCATGCAAAACTGTTGTCAAGACTTCTATGAAATACTGTAGCGTCCTAATAATAACTTCTAGCTGAAAAATCTTGGCATCCTGCAGTTTAGGAAAGGGTTTTAAAATTCACCTTCAGTTTTTGGGCAACAGGCAAAACATGTGGCTCTGTTTAGGAGCTATTTTCGTTAAAGCTTGACAATACAGGATGATAAAATACAGCTGCATTGTTTAAACTTTCAATTTAATTTCTGGTTTCTGTCCAAGTTGTTTCATCAATATGGCGCCATTCATTTCAAAACAAAGCTCTTGGAAGAGTCTCCATTACCCCACCATTGATCAAGAGGGTGTTAAAATGTGGAGCCTAATTATGTTCCTGGCCTGTTTGGAATTCCAAAATTGGATTTTTATAACTGTCAAATTTGCAATCAGGGTAACTTTCCATGACAATTAGTCAGAATTATTAGGGTTCTTGTTGCCAGGGAGTTGTAACTAGTGGTGGCGTTTCACTTTTCAAGGCTCAGTAAGTGTCAAAGGCAGCATATATCATGCAGGATAGCCATTTGACTACAACATTGTCTATGCTTAACTGCACCCAAATGTCTACTACTGTTACAGTCATTTTTATCCATTCTCCAAGGTTGAGTTGTTGCCACAACCTCTACTGCAAGCTCCGAGATATAAGTAACTACTGGGTTCTGCCTTGTTGCAAAATGGGCCTTGTGAAACCGTGACACGAGAAAGTTCATCCTGAACATTTCACTCAAGCTCAGCTTGGTAAGGGCCAATACTCAGAATCCTGCTGATGGTGGTTAATTATTGCTTTGAATCTTTACAATAAGCTAGATATAACTATACAGCCCATTTGGATGAATGGATGGATGCTCTCTCTTCTCAGTCCGTCTGTTACCTGACTTGCAGGTAAAGCCATTCCCTGTGTGAGTAATGCTACCCACAAACCTACCTTTTTCACTGTAGAACAGACTTTTGCAGATGCACAGTACTTTAGGCTGAATGCTGATGTGTGAATGTATGTGTTCACAGAAGAGTAAATGCTTGCCAAAGCCTTTCTTTCCCTAATACGCAACATTTATTTCAGAGGCATCCACTCAAGATGCCCATGATGTGTTGGCCTGTTGATGTCAACAGATTTTTGTCATCAACTTCAAGCTTTAGATCAAGTAGTAACTCATTTACGACCGTGTGTTTATCTTTGCACTTAGTTAAATGAACCACTTTGCAGTAGCAGTGTTTGCTTAAGATGCACCCCTTCCACCGTGCCTGCCGTTCCTCCCTCCCCTGCTCTGCCCTTGCTGTTCCACTGACTCAGGCATCTGTGCAGCCACATACTTTAAATAATTGATCTTCCTGTAAAATAATAAATATGAGGGGTATTTAAATTGGATTATTTTTCATCTCTCTTTCCCCATCTGATTCGCTGTCCATCTGTGTGGTATGCACGCACTCATTATGAAACCGGCAGCAAGTTTTTACACCAGTTAAGCTCAAGGAAGCCAGATCCTGCCTTTTTTTTCCTACCCAATACCTCGAATGTCTCTGTGTCCACCGACATACATTGACCTGAATTGTTGTGTGACCGCTTTTGACAAGAAGATCTGGAATACAGCTTTATTGATACAGGGTCAAGGTTGTTCCAGCCCCTAGTCGTGCAGGAAGTATGCCCTGGAAAGAAGAGGGCTTGTAATCAATTCAGTTTAATTAAATCAACCTAAACTAATTGTCACCTAATAAAATAGTGTTGGTCAGCTCATAAAATAGAAATGAAGATTAAAAGAGTAGTTGCCATGAACAGGTGGTAACTCTGTTTCCAAGTTAGACCACATTACTCTCTGGCATGGGATCCCTGAGAATACCTCATATTCCAGTTTTTTAAAAAAATGTTTATGAAACTTATAAAATATAGGGCTCATTTTATAACCAATTTTCTATCTCACCTGCCAAGAGCAGTGGGGGTTGAGCCAGCACAAGGCGGATGCAGAGTTTTAGGCAGCTCTCCAGAAATGGATTCCCTGCGCAGGACTGTGGAATAGATTTCTACCTTTGAGTGGCCTTTCTTTCTGCAATTCTTGTGATTTAGTTTTCTCTTTCTTGTTGCTGTTACAGAAAAGACCATGTAAACGTTTCTTGATGTCATTGATCTCAGCCTGGCACTGTTGTGCTGAGGGAGATGCTTCCTATGCTGCGCTGAGGATGCGGTTCAACTCTGATGGGTCTTGAGTCAGTAACAGGATCCCTCTGGAGTTGGCCCTTGGTAGTTCTGTTGACTCTGCAGTTCTTGCAGAAGGCATAAAACGTTTATCTAATTTTAACTGGAAGGGACTGAACTGGAATCATTATCTGCCCCTCGAAGTAGAACATGGTGGTTTGTAGCTGCTGTTAATAGTAGAATAATGAAAGAAATTTTATTGCATACTGGTTATTGTATCACTTTGTTGAGTGCAAAACTATGTCATTGTGAGGATTTTGGTATGGCTTGCAGTTTGTTTGAATGCTCTGTGCTGATACAAGGCTTTCTGTAGCAAAGTGCCTTGTTGCACTAGCTGGGAGCTCCGTCTCATGCCCATTTTCTGCACCCACCAATTCCCAGAAATCTCATTAAAACCTCAGTTGGTTGCTCATATGCTAAGTCCTCAAACCTGGCATAGGCACTGGAAGGCTAGATCAATTTTCTCTTCCAAATCAGTGGAAGATTTCAACTGCTGCTCACACAGAGGCAAAACTGCCCCTCTCCATGTAACAGGAAAAGTCTTGCCTGGTTAAGCACTGTGTCTCTGTTGTGTTTTCAGAAATGCTCTGGTCCAGCCCGGTTGCTGCCCTGGCTTAGGCTGTGTCCTCAAACCTGCTCTCTCCTGCAGCCAGAGATGAGCTTGCACCACATGCTGGCATCACTAACGCTTGCAGGAGGGTCCATCTTCTCTGTACGGGGTTTTTCAGCAGAAGGCATCTCCTCCCAGCTGCCAGGGCTTGAGCTGGTGGGACTAGAAGTGATGTGAGTGGTGCAGCATGTGCTGTGGTCACGCTGGGAGCATTCCCTTGGGTTCCTGATCCGATTTGCCATCTCTGTGCAGAGTACGCATGACTTGAACCCTGCATCTTGGATTAAACCAGGTAAAAAGATTCCCCCCACCGGGCACCCTGTGAGGGACTTCAGTCTCCTCTGAGACAGAATTTCTTTAAGAAAAAAGAAACAAAATAGGGCTGGTTTTCATTCAGGGCAGTTTTCTGTTCATTTGTGTCTCCTGTGCTTGCCCCAGCATTATGGAAATGGCTGCTGAGAGTGACAGCAGCAGCCAAGTCTGCATTTACTTCCCTCAAAAGATAGATTTTGGAGGAACGTAACACTGGTCTAAAGCATCGGCCCTTCAAGGGGAACTGTGTGGGTATTAGTTGAGTATTTGAGGGTCGTAAGGGCCTTCTGGCTTTGTCCAGATTTGCACAGGTGGAATTGCACCGACGTCTCCCAGTCCTGCCAGTGGAGATGGGAGCAGGGCAGTCAGCAAGCCTGCTGCTCGGCTTTCTAGGCACATGTGCAAAAACATCGAGGACCCCAACCTAACCAAAACCATACTCAAAGCAATTATCTGATCTTGTTTGTTTGTTTTTAATGTGATGTTTCTAGACACTGGTACAACAAACACACTCTTGTAAAATCTTGTAACAGTTGTTTGTAGTTAGTATCTTCAAGATGTCTTTGTGTGTGCTAATCATGACTAATGTACGTCGGTTCAGTGTGACCGTCATCCGCCAGGGCTGTGGGAAACTTTTGGTACCAGCTCAATTATTTCCTCAGCTTGTTTAGCATTTTTCTTGTTCCTTTTTTTTACCCTTCTGTGTAAGAATACGTAGATGCTAATTTGCTCATCTATTGTGCTTTCCAGATGAAAGTGCTTTGTGGCTCACAGACTTAAATAATTAGGTCTTCCCAGACCTCAGAGTGGTTACAAAGGCAGCTGGAGTCGTCATCTCTGGTTTTACACATGGAGATAGAAAAATCTCTAGAGGCAAGGTAACCACATGGGCAGACCCGCTTCTCTGAAGTTTCCCCGGGTTTTCTGGACATTAAGAGATGCCACTGTGCCTGCACTGCTGAAGCCCTTTCCCCTCCTGACTTGGTTACTTCCCTTCTCGCTGCCACAAATCTGGTTTTAGTGCCCACAGCAGCAGCTTGGAAGGTGCTGGGCTCTTCTCCCCACAGCTCAGCCAAAACAGCGGCTGCTGCTCTCCCTCCTTGAACCTGGGGCAGTTTTTCCCCAGAGCATGCACTCGAGGCAAGAACTGCCGTCCTCAAAACAAAACAAACAAACCAAAACAAAACAAACCCCAAGGCCCTTGTATGTCCGACCAGAACGGGTTGCTGCAGCCTGTTCCGTTCAGTAGGTTTTTCTGTGGTTGGATATTTTGGAAGCATCGTTTCCAGCAGAGGCATGGGGCTCTTTTACAGGCTTATTTCAGCACTTCGAGAGCACGAGTGTGTGTGTCTGTGCCTGCATGTCTTGCTGTGGGTGGGAAGGGGGGGAAATGCTGGCAAGAACGCAAACGAGCCGAGCGGGGAGAGCGAAGGCGCTTTCATTCCTTACCAAGTTTTGCTCCGCAAGCTGAGTAAACTTCTTCTCTGCTGAACCGATGCTGCGCAGGGCGAGGGTTTGACATGTTCCCGGTGATAATTGCCTTGTCTCCCCCCCCGCAGGTTCATCTGGCCGCCAGCACAGTTACTTTTACAACCAGGACTGTAAGTGGGCAACTTGAACACGAGGGAAAAACAGAGCCTAAGAGCAAAGCTGGTGCACTGCCAGGCGGGGGGCTGTACAGCCAGGGATGCCCTTTACTTGTTGGGGAAGCATGGGGGAGGGTGTCTGTGGGGCTCTGCCTGTTCTGTGCTCTCTTCCGTGCAATTAAAGCTCCCCACCCTGTTTTCACAGACCTCGTTGTGCTCCACTTTTGGTGGTGGCACGTTGAGAGGTGCCACAAGGAGTGGGGTCAGCTTGGTGAGGTGATGCTGCAGAGCTCTCAGAGGGACCTCGTTTGCAACTGCAGACTCTCCCATAAGGAGACAGGCTCATCACTCGTTGGCAGCCTGCTATCTCCTCAAATCCTTGTCTTTTGGTGACACTCACGTTGGTGCTCCTGAGAAAACTGAGATGGTTTTCAAGGCTGAAGGGGGCCAGCAACAAAGCATTGCTTGTTGGTGCACGGACTGTGTGCCTCCGAGCTGACAGGAAAGGTAGTGTAAAAGTGCTGTGGTGCATGTGTGAAAGTCCAACCGAGGTTTTAAACTTGACTGTCAATCTCCATCCGTGGTTAATCAAAAAGCAGCAGGGATTGACGCGGGATTGTATCTGATAGCCGTGTGCAGGTTCTGTGGGCAATGAAAATCGCATCAGCTCAGGAGCAGCACATGTGCTGAGCAGACGAACCACTCCAACAAGGCTGGTTTTGTGAAAGCAGCAGTGTGGCAAGGGTAAGAAGAGCTCATGCTGATCTGCCTCTTTGCTCTCCTCACTGAACGTGCACTCAGCAGAAAAATAAGTGTCCCATAGCCCATAAGCACCAATGAAGCCTTAAATCAGGCCAGGCTTCTGTCTTTCTGCTCCCACCTCTACTGGAGATGTGCTTCACGCTCCAACTGTAGTTTCTCTCTCCTTGTATGCTCTGCTCATGGATGGTACAGAACAGGCCTGATTCCTCGTTAGCCGTGGCTGTTCAGCACAAACTGGCCGCTTCTCTGGGCCCAGCTGGAGTGGTGCTGGCCAGGTGGGGCAGGGACGGCAGCCTGGGAAGGCTGCGCCTCCAAACCGGCAGTGCTGCATCCCTGGGGTGGGACCCCGAGACTGAAGGTGCCCAGCAGCCTTTCCTTGCTGGCTGCGGATAGCATCAGGTCCTTCTTTGGAATTCTTAGTTCTCATTGTATCAGGAAAAAAATAAATGTCTGAATAGAGAAGTCAGCCCCAGCCCTTCTGGGAGAGAAGGATCCTTCAGTTCTTGTCTCTATCCTTGATCCTGTTCTTCTCCCCTCTGTAACTTGGGCCTGTCCAGGCCCATGAATGCACCTTGAATGTGCCATGAATCACACCGACCCTCAAATTGGTGCTCCCGTGTGAAGGAACTAAACTTGTCCAAGGACGTGGGAAAAGTGTTGTGTCAGCAGGGTTTATATCTAAATCTTCAGAATTCCTTATTATTGGTCCCACTACAGGATAATCTTGTTTCTGGATTGTCTTTTGTAAGTGACTTTACTGCCAAGTCCTTACCTGCTGTGATCCCTTTTTGGCTTTTATCATCTCAGGCAGTGTGTTGCTATCATCTGTCCAATAGCACTTTTTACCTTACTTCATAACAAGCCCTGCAGAAGAGTTTATTAAATATTAAATAAGCCTAGAGGTGACTGTGCACTATCCGGCTTCCCACTGCCCTGAGACAATTCAGTCTTCTCTGCCTGGAGATTCCCACCTCATTCTTTGCTTCATTGTCCCAAATATGAGAGTTCATAGCTTGTTCGCCCAGCAGCAACAGGGGGTTGACGAGTAGCACATCTCTCCTACAGGATCCCAAAGGGGCATTTCTAGAGCCTGGCAAAAATGAAATGAGCATCCAGGGGCCTGATGAACCCCCAGAGCTACCTGTGGCTGGTCCTGAGCTGGCGTAAGTCATCTGCAGTTTGATTGCAGTCAGTGGGGTGATGGTGACTTCTACCTGCTGAGAATTGCACCTTTTCTAGGTGTTCACTGCAAAGTTAAAGAATCTTTCTGGTGTGTGGAGTCCCCTGTAAGGTGTCTTTGGCAGACCCTGGTTCAGGTGAAGGACTTTAGCTTCTCTTCCCCTGCAGTTGTTGTCTGAGGCTGCTGCTTCAGTTCCTTGGTGTCTCCACTTTGTGCTTTGATTCCTCCCTCGAGGCGGTCGTGTGCTTTTCCATATCTGCCCTGTTCTGTGGCCATATGAGGCACGAATGGTCCTGCCCCCTGCACATCTGGGACCCCTAAGGAGATTAGTTACTAAGTTATTTAAAATGTGGCTTACCTCGTTGCTCTGTTCCAGGCAAAATCTAATTGACACTATTATTCTTCTGATAGCCTGACAATGGGGGTTGGAGGATACTGGCTGCATTTTTGGAGAGATGTATATATTTTTTTGTCTGTGCAAGAAATCCTCCTTATCAGCAATTTGGCCTAGGATTCCTCCAGACGTCCTGTGTTTGAAGATGTTTCCTTCTATTGTTTTCTCGTAGTCATTTAGCCTCCTAATGATGCACTGAGTTTTTAGGCTGTAGGCTAAACACTTTGGGAGCATGGGCAGACAGCAAGGCAGGGATGTACTGCTCCTAATGGGCCTGGGACTCGCTCAGCGAGGTCTGGGGAGGGGAGATGACTGTTCTGAAAGGGACAATGAAACGTGCAGGAGGTATTCCACAGCTTACCTGTGCAGTGTAGGTTGTATGTGGCAGCACATGACATGAAGACTTGCTCTTTTCCTTTCTAGAAGGAAACGTGCCAGATAAGTAGGGAACAGGTATACTGAGCACTGTAAAACCAGCTCCTTCCAACTTCAACATTTATTAACTTTGATACAGGCAGTACCAAGAGGGAATAATGGAGAGCTGCAAATTAGATCTGTTTTAAATTGCAGTAGAGATCTGGCTGCAGATGCTTTCCTGTCTTTTCAAACTAAAGCAATTGAAATGTTTCTAACCTAAGTGTCTGGATTGCTTGGATTTTTAATGGGCTTTTTCTCCCCGTTGGTGATCTGCAGCCCCACACCTTGGGAGTGTCACTCCAGGCATCTCGCCCGCTGTCTTGGGCAAAGAGGGAAGGGAATGTGGTGTTACACGCTTACACGCTGGAAGTGCTTCAGCAATGTGAGTTGCTGCTGTATTGCTAGGAGGTATAGGAAAGGCTGTCTGTTTTCTCTAACACTGTGACGTTCCTAGTAGGCTCATAAGCACTACAGCACGGAGAGATCTGCAGATGCTTCTGGCCACACTCAGACAATGTAAACCCTACCCGAGGTGGGTGTCTCTGCCTGGTGCTTCCCATTGGCTGTCTCCAAGCATTCAGTCCATCAGAAACTGCACTTCCAGGGACTGAAGTGGAATTTAAACTATCTGAATATAGTCCTTTGTGTCAAATCAAATGATTTGTTAAAGCGAGGCCAGATTTGCAGGGAGAATCAATCTTTTTTATTAGATCAACTGATGTGGAAAAAGCAGACAAACTTTCAGGCATATTAACCCTTCTTCTGGTCTGCATTTGTGCTTCGGGAACGGAGGGATCTGTCTGCCAGGGGAGGCTGTGCTTTGGGATATGTGTTCAGACTGACTATTCAGCAACAACTTAGGTCTGAATGCAGACCTGGGTGGCATTTTTGGGCATGTCTGCATGCTTTTTGGGGGAAAAAGACTTCTGTCCCTGTGTGTTTGGACACTAGATGTTACCACACAACAAATAATAGGCTCTGCTCTGCAGCTGACTCATTGTGCAAGTCTGGGGCTAATTACTGAATCCCTCCGTGCCTCAATTTCCATCTGTAAAATGTCACAGATGCCCACCATTCATAAATCGCTTTCAGATTTCCAGATGAGGTGCTGTGTAAGTGTAGAATAGCGTTAGTTTATACATATTGTGCTAGAGTATAATATAAAACACATGCAACAGAAGAGCCTCACAGATGTGTCTCTTTCAACTGCAAAAGGCAGGGCCTTGGCTGATGATTTAGCACAGCACTAATTGGGCTAAAATAGGAGATTGCTCTTACTCTGATGCAATTGTCACCATTAAAGTCCTCATTTACCAACAGCTTTTGGAGATATCCCAGTTATTTCCTATTGAGGAGTGCTGTAGCGTCTTGGGTCTCAAAGCACAACAATTTATAGCAAATGTCGACATTTTTATAGCATACCCCACACTGGCTGTCCTCACACTTCTGGAAGGGGGCTGCTCCATTGTTTATTTTGAATGTGCATCTTGCTTGTCCTGTAGCTGCACTTAGCACTTTTTTGCTGCCTAAAACCTTTTGGGCATTTCCTAATCTCAAAGCAGAGGCATTTGACCGAGTCATTTCCATTGCCATTACTGGGTGTTGCATACACAGGAATCCTCATTTATTGATAAGAAAGCTGTTCCCGTGGCTGCGAGCAAACGAGTGCCTGGCAGCTGTTCAAAGTTTAAAGGATTTGTGGCATGTGATGGTTTGGGTTCAAGCTATCAGCTTCGGTGAAGTGCTTGAGAGTGTCTTCCAGATACCTTTCATGGAGAAGGATAAACTTAACTAGTTAAGAGATTTAGTTTGTTTAAGTACTCTCAAGTTTCCTGATTATGTTGTTGGGGCTAAGCTCTCGGTGGCTATGGAGTCTGGGAGCTCTTTTCACTGCGGGACAATTACGCTTGTGTGAAACTGAGAAGTGCCAACACCATCCCTGTTGCCAGAGGCATCGTGTGGCAGTGGGCACCAGTGACCATGCACTGAGCCTCCCAGTCCTCCAGCTGTGCAGTTTTAAAGCCCTGGTCTGAGCATATTTGCCAGTGTATCGTTGCCTAGGAATAATTACCGATTCTGTTGTAAGAAGAAGGTGTGGGGCTGGGGCGGGATGAAGGTTCTCCAGAGATCTCCGATTCCTGCTCAGTGTATTGCAGACAAATTGCACCACTCTGCATTTGTCCATTTTGGACTCGGAGGCTCTGGCTGTTCTCCCCGTTCCCCATCAGTGCTCAGGGAGGTTCAGAATTCATTGTCAAATCCTCCACAGCTGTAAGAGAAACGTAATATTGGGGCTGAGTGCGTGGGGTGAATGGCGTGGGAGAGAAGGTTGGCTGACATGCAGCCTTACCCAGTGCTTGCCGTGTTCCGGGAGAGATCTCCCCTGACGCTGGGCCTTCATTCCTGGGTCTAAATGTGCCATTTAAGGCATTTTTTAAGTAGAATTTCAAGGCGGGGGCAACTAGAGCCTCAAAATGAAGCTCTCCTAATTACCACTAGCACGATGTCTTGGAGGATATGTGACGGTGCTCATTATTGTGTAGGTGTCATAAATGAGAGGAAGCACAAACGGTGAGGAAGGGGTTGGTTCCACCACGAAATAATTGGGTCCCCAGATTCGGGAAGCATTTGGTAAGCTTTGGGTTAAAATAACAGGATGAAGGAATTCTGGAAAACATTTTGATTCAGCACAGTATGATGGATATCTTCAGATTTCTTCATCCTAAAATGAGTTAGAAAAGTAGCCTGGTGCAGCTATTTTGAAGAGTTAAAAATCTGAAACTGAAACTGAAACATGCCTGGCTGACCCCAGCTGGATATTTCCTTTGCTAATTTTTCTTCATCCAGAAGTTAACATGGAAACAAAACCAAAAAAAAAATCCTTTGCACAGCCTTGCGTTAATCACTAATCTGATGCAACTGTTACCTTGTTCTTCCCGTTATGGGGACCAGATGATATCGGGGATTTGCTGGGTCTGCTTCTCCCTGGTGTCCCAGAGAGCGAAGTCGCAGCTGCGGAGAGATGTGGAAGGGATTCCTCTTTCTGCTCAGATCTCTGAGGACCATAGCAGAGCTCAGAAGGATTTAGACAAAAGCTAGCAAAAGGTAATTAGCAGAATCAGGCAGAGTAATGATCCTCAAGAGACTGAGCATCCTGTTGGACTGCATCCTGTCCCTGTGGCGCTGGGCGACAGGCGCTAGCGCTGCGCGGAGCGGTGCTGCCTCGAGCGAGGGCTGCGGAGCACAGGCATGGCAGAACGGACGAAGCACGCTGGCTCGAGCCTGAAGCTGAAACGTTGATCTGGGAAATGGGGGCTTTGCAAAAGTGCCCCTGGGGCTGATAATAGTGGTAATCAGAGCGTGTTCTCCATAGTAAGTGTGGGCAAACGTGGAGTTTTGATTTTCAGGGAGAAAAGTTCTTCTGAATTCAGACCATTCTTTTCAGCAGCTTAAGCTATGCTTTCCTTATTGGTCTTTCAGCTAATTTTTGTCTTGGCTAAAGGAAGCCAGTGCTAATGTTCTGGATGAAGAAACACTAGTGTTTGACTGAGCATCCTAAATGTAACGTGTTTATGGGTTACGGGGACTTTCTGTAGAGAGAAGGCATCTAACCTTAGAGGTGTCTTTAGTCCTTGCAGTCTGAAGTGTGATAAAACAAAGCAGGGTTAGAATTTGATGTCAGAAATCCAAACTGGCAACAAGATGCATATTTTTAACACAGGGGTTAGCCTTGGATGCAGTTTGCTAAAGAAACCTAGGTTGTCTGGCTCTAGAGTGTCTTTCTGAGAGACATAGTCCAGTTAACACACATTGTTTGGCTCGAGACTGTGAGAGATTCTCTGACCTGTGATACGCAGGTGCAGAGCTGATATTATAGGAGTCCCTCCAGAGTTTATGGTGAGCCTTGATTCCTTTCGTCCTGTCTGCTTCCTTACTTCGTGTTACGTTATGCCGTATTTTGAGCGCGTTTTTCCCCTGATCACTTCTCCCAGCAGGGAAAAGCAGTCTCCTCTGGAAGGGATGTGGGACCATCTCACTTTGAGGTGAACTTTGAGGCGCAGTGTGGTTCCCATGCATGCTTGGGCTGGGGTCGGATGAGTTAGCCAGGCCTCATGAAGTATCACTCCCTGATCTGCAACACGCAGTGCCAGAGGAATGAGTCTGGTGCAATGACTGTGGGGATCGGACACTGCGTTTTGGCTGCAGTGGGGAGCGGAGCATGTACAGAAGGGTTTTTTCACCTAGGACGAAGCCCCAGCTCCTGGGGGCTTGGGTACACTTGGCTGCTGTGGCAGGAAGCCTTGTGGGTTCCCTCCCTGTAGGTTGGGGGCACTCGCATATAGCCACTTCTTGCTGTGAGAGGTTTGTCCATACATGTTATTGATGCTACCTACATGCCTGTTTTCTGGCATTTTATTTGCTTTGGTGAATTTTAGAGCCAGGCAGTGACGGCCAGCAGGGGAGCTGCCAGGAGGGAGGTTTGGTGCGGCACCAAGAAGCCCCGAGCACCACGCTGCCATCAGCATCGTCTGGGAGTGCGTCTTCTGCAGCTCACAGACAGCAAGGCTTTAACAAACCCGTGCTGGATAGGGAAAATTCCTCCTCATCGGGGTCATTTCAGTCTTCAGGCTATATTAGTAAAATGTCCTTGGTGTTTCTAAAAATAATAGATAATACATTTCTAGCAAAACGTGTTGCCCCAAAATCCAGCCTTTCCCTGCTAAACTTTCCTCTGACGGATAAAGATGGATTGAACACGGATCTCATAGCTCATGGTTGCCTATGAATAAATGATCGTGATCTAATTCCATATGCTAACAGAGCACAGGCCTAACCAGCAAAATAGATCTTTGGCACTGTGAAAGAGCACAAATCCCCAGGCTGAGAGCAATTATGTATAAAATTAGTTAGTGGTGTGGGAGTGTGCATGTGTGAAATTTTAAATAAAACAATGTGAGTGATGTGAGCTGTTTAAGAATAGACCTGGGTGAATAATGGAGATTTTTTGGGTTTATTTGCCAAACCAAAAATTGGAAAGAAAAATGATTTGGGACAAACTGAAATGGAAATATTTAGGGTTTCTTTTTGACACAACATAATGACTAAAATATGGTTTTGGGTCAACCTAAATTATTTCATTTGACCCAAAGTGAACCAGTTAGTTTCACTAAGACTATTTAATCAGTTAATTTCATTTTTAATTTAGGTGAGTTTTGAAATAAATACCATTTTGAGACCAAAGACCAAAACGTCACTAAGAAACTGAAAATCATTTAAAAAAATCTAGAGAAAGTATTGCAGAAATTTTTTGGAAACTACACCCCGTTTTTTTCCACTTGAAGCTACGTACCAGATTTTATCTGGGTTCTCAGATAGTGGTTGTTATTCCAAAAGTGCATTTTGTGATAAACTTCCTTTTCACTCAGTTTTACTATTATATTTATTTATTTATTTTTTATTACAGAGCCTTCAAAATCACAGAATTTCATGATAAAGGAAATATTTATTGCTTTTTTGGGAACAAAAAAGTCCCTTTCCTGTTCAAGAAGGTAGAAGAAAGTAGACATGAAAATTAAGTATGAATATTTTACAAGCAGAAAAAGATCAGATAGCAGTTCTCATAAGAAGGGAAATTTGAGCTGCTTTTTAAAGATAGCCAGTAAAGTTAAGGGTAAGGGTTATTAAAATAGATATATATATATATTAAATGGAGAGAGAGAGATCACAAATGGAGAAATTTTGGCAGTGATAAGGGTCTCCTGGTAGGGACAATGAATTATCCATAATGATGCTAAAATTGCAGAAATATTCTATAGATGTTCTGTTTCATATTGATAGGCAGCCTAATAATTTACAATTTATGAGTGAAACTAAAGCTTTGCATCCTGTAAAATCCTGACGTGAAAACTGTGGGAGAGAACAAAACATCGTTATTTGGTCAATGAGATCATCTTTAAACTTCCCTGAGCCTCCTTGGCCTGAGGTTCGTTACCTGTGAAGTGCTTTAATTACGTGCAGGGCCCTGCTCGGCGGCAGTGCCGTGGGGCTGGTCGGTGCTGGTGTTGAATGCAGGGTCAGAGGAATTGTTTGTTGGAAGTGAGGGGCTCACGGCGTTGGGTAGCTATCGGCCCCAGAGAGGGGGTGAGAGGACAGACGGCCTTAACATGAGATGGGGAGAGGAGGGATGTGGTGAGGTTGGCTTTTCCCCGTCGGTTGCCTCAGCCAGATCCCAGCCCCACTGCCATGTGAGACCCCAGCCACCGCGGCCCCTTCCCAACCACTGCCTTTGCCAAAAGGTGTAAATTCACAACGTACTCGATGTGTAAATACCATGGCAGTAAGCAGAGAGATTGTCGCAGCTGGGTCCCGTGGATCTTGCGTTAAACAAAATGCGGGGTGCTTACGTGGCGAGCAGGCCTTGCTCCAGCCTCGTGGGCCTGTTCTGCCGGCCGGGCGGTGGCCGGGCCTGCGCCATCCTGTCAGGATCCCGTCCCTCCCGCAGCTCCCCCGACCTTTGATTCCCGTTTTCTCTTCAGACCAGAGGCTACTGGGCCACGCGAGCGCTCCTCCTCCTCTCCACAGTTGCTGTCAGCCCGTTGCCTTTTGCTTGTTCCAGCTCCATTACAGAGCTAAAGACATGACTGATACCAAACAAGTACAATTAATAAAGTCTATCTAGCCAACATCTGACTCTCATTAGAGGAAACGTGTTGAAAAAACAGATCTCAGGTTGGCTGTGATTTATGGCTTGGGCCTGCTATCCTTCACAAGCACTGGCGAGAGCTTTCGCAAAGGGCCAGAACATAAACTACTTAGGGAAACTCGGTATCCATGTAAAAAGGCTGGAAGGGTCAAATCAGACAAATTAAAGAGGGGTGGAGATGCAAGCCCAGGCTGGCTGTCCCCCACCAAGGGCCACCTAGGTAGGCGCAGGGGGTCTGTTTTCGTATTTCTACTGTGGAATTTGATTTGAAATTTCTTCTGGTGCCTGCAAATATCACTGCTTTTTTTTTTTTTTTTTTTTTTTTGGCTAAGCTGTATGCATGTGTGTGGGAACAAGTGGATGGAAGGGGCAGTGGTCCAGTGGTTTATCTTGAAGTGTCCAAGTACAACACCTCTGGTGGATGTTTCATGCTGAGCCTGATAATGGGACTTGGACGGCCTGGGCATGGTGACAGTACTGTTGTCACCTGAGTGAGTCACGTTGCTGCATCACTGCTGGATCCTGGATGTCTTTGTCACTTCTCATTCCCTATCTGCTCACAGAGTTTACTGTAAAGTTAGCTATGCTTTGTGCTCCCCTCAGGAGCTTGGAGCTTCATTCTTTTCTCCTTGCAAAGAAACAGTTGCCTGGATTAATTTAGCTGACTTTACTGATGCTCTTCCAGATTTGTTCAGAGAATACTGAACAACCATTTTCTCCAAACTGGACCTACTCAACTTGTGTGTTACAGATTTGTAGCGCAGCATACTCCAAACCACCCCATTGCATTGCAGGGTTCGTTCGGCTTTCTAGTAATGGCAAAATATGACCTTGAAAAAGCTGGCTGCAAAGGTTTTATTTGTTTAAACAAAGACTTTGTGATTCCAGAATTCTCTCCCCTTTCATATGCTATAAACGACCTCCTCCGCCTCCTCTCTGAAATATGAATTTTGGAGTAATCTATCAAGAAAAAGAGAGACAGAGCCTTGATCCCTTGACTTCAGTTGAGCTGTGCAATTTATATCTACTGAGCATCTGGCTGTAGGGAAACCAAAAGCCCTTTTAATATTCTGCAGAGACTCTGGGTATACAAATGAGCGTGGGCTGTCAGGGCTGAGAAATGGGGCAGAGATGCCAAGAGGTTTCTTTGCCGTTTCACAGAACTCTCTGACCTGTGGCCCCATGGTGAAAGTTGGCCTGATTTTTTTACTCGCTTCAGTGCCACTGTGATAATTATGCTGAAATCATTAGAGCCCTATTGGTATAAAGCCATTGTCATGCCTTTTTTGTTAATCTCGATTTGAGTGAGGAGCTGGAAGACTTGTGGGGCTTTCAGCCTTGAGCAGGCAAAATATGCAACTATTTAATCGTGAAATTATGTTCATGCTGCTCAAGCAAAGTGGGAAGGGCAAGCGTAGCAAGGCACCTGAAGGAAGACATTCACCGTTGTCAGTCACTTGTCCTAGGAGCATGTCCAGAGCCTGGTGCCTGTTTGTGCAGCGCAGGAGGTGCCAGCTCTCAGCCTTTAATCGAAGGCTGATCAAATGCAGCAGCCTTTGGGTCAGGGTTAAATGGGTCACCGCTGACACAGGGTATGTGACCTATTGTCTGCCAGCACGCCGAGTCTATCCCATCTCTGATATGTTACATCTTTCCTTTCCCTCCAGTTGTACTGCCTTACCCACGCAGCCAGAGAGGGGGAACAGGAGGGCAGGAAGGCAGAGGTGTGCTAGGACAGGGACAGCAAGATGTTCTGGAGACAGATTGGGTGTCACATGATACGCTGGTACAGTCTTACACTTATTATCTCAATTATTTATCCTCCCTGCTGGAATATTTCTAAAACAAATCCTACCATGTGTTTTAAGGTTGGGCTTCATAGAGTGAAATCACAACTCCTTTCTCAGAGTTTAGCTGGAAAAATACAAATCTGCCAGCTAGGAATCTGGGGGAAATAAACTGTGGTTCTGTGTAGCAACAAGTGATGGATTTCTGCAGATATGGATAGCGTCTGCTCTGGTGTTTCAGGTCAGAGAGCATGCGTATTTGCCCCAATGTTGTGTTCATTGTCTGTGGAATAGTGATGTGAGATTCTCAAGCTAGCTTTACTAAAGCAGAATGCTTTGACTTTGCAGTGCAAGCCCTTGGAGCCACCAGCCATCGGGATTAGAGAGTAAATATTTAAGTGCATAGTAGTAAGGGAAGATATTTGTTAGTTTGATTTGTCACCATCATCCTCAGGCCTTCTACAACGACAAAGAATGACCCCCAGACCTTGAAGGAGGCTGGTCCCTGGTGTACTGTGAGCAAGCTTTGCCTGTAGATTCTGTCTCAGAGGTACCAAGCATTCATCTCACTCTTCATGTTTGTAAGCATTGTCCATCTGCCAGTTAGCTAGATAAATTACACAAGGATTTGTTGGCAGGACAATTTTCCTCAGTAAGAAGATTTTTTGCACTAGGACTTCCACTTACTGGATTAGTTAAATGTCTTTCGGGTCCAGGCTAAGTACTTTGGGTGTGGATCCGGGTTTCTAGGCACTTTGAGAAGAACAGGATCAGAGTTCTGTTATTTTGTTGATTTAAATCTAACGTTTTGTCCAGCAAATGCATGTAAGAGCACTGCTTGAGATGCTCTTCAAGAGCAGAGGGGCTGCTGGACCGGTGTCCAGCAGAGATGATCAGAGCTCCCTCTCCTCTGATTTGGTTGATTCGCCCCTGTGCAGAGGGGTAGTACAAGCCCTTTTAGTAAGCTGAGCTCTCCAAATAGAGTTTAACTTATCAATTCATCTCAGAATCTGTCCCAGAGATGGTTTTCAGACAGTCCAAGTCAGTCTCTGTGAAACCTATGGGGGTTATTAATATGTGCAAGCCAGCAGAAGGGAGACTAGGACTCCATATTTTATTTGCTCTGTAACACATCTGGTGCGCCTTTTGGCTCTTGGGAGCTCTGGATTTATTCAGTCTTATCTTTGTATGGGGATGAGCAAGATCAAAAGCATGAAGCCAGTTACAAACAGAACATAATTCCCCATTTTGCACACCACAAGCAGATGCAGACCAAACCAGCCTCGCCCACTTCCTTCCCTGGGGACAACGCGCCTGTGGCACTTGTGTATTCATGGGCCAGTTCAGGCCAAAAATATTGACCCCCAAGATCGATTGCAGAGAATAAAAATAAACAAATGCTGTTAGTCCGAAGATGGTCCGTGTCAGTCTTGACCTGTGAGGGAATCCCTCGATCTCAGTGTGCCCAAACCATCAGATGCTTTGTTTGCGAAAGGTAAGGCCCCACCAGATGGAGGCTGCGTGTCTACCTCCTTTGGGGAGGTGCACAGCTCCCCATGGAGATTTTCTGTGCCCCCAAGGGGTCAAGGAGAGAATTTCTTTGGAAGGTTTATGCAGTGGGTGATTGGATGCCGTTAGTACTCAGACAATCTGCTTGGGCTGTAAATCACTGAAGGGGAACAGCCAAACTTCCTGGCCCTCCGAGCCACATATTAAAATCGTTGTGTGGCTGAGAGCCATCGGCGCATACCATGTGCTTCATAAACTGGAAGGTGTTTGTGGGTGAAGATTTGAGAGGTTCCTCAGGGGTCCTCATGCAAAAGGGGACACTCATTAGGGATGAGAACTGAGTCCCAGGTGTCCTGGGGATGTTTGGTTAGGTCAAAGCCCATGTTCACCTGAACCCGTGTTCACCCATTGCTCTCCATAGGTAGGTACTGGGGTTACACAAATCCCCAGTGCACCCTCAGCCTGAGCCACACCTGGATGGTTGGTTAGTGGCTCAAGAATTAGGCGTCAACCTCCTCAGCCCTATGGAAATACCAGGAGGAAATACTGCATCAGTGGTCATCACTGCAAACTGGCCCTGGTCCTCAAGAGGCCCAGAAACGCACGCAGAGGTTCTCCTCTGTGGGACATGAGCTGGTGGTGATGTGTCGCCTGAGTAAGGCTGGTTTGTTCTCTGTAATACTTCATGCTGCGAGTCATTTTCCCTTTTTAAAAACCATTGCACTTCAGAAGTTGTGATAGGTGAGCGGGCCAGGCTGGAACGCTTCTCTGATAGCTGGGAACAGGCCGTTCAACACAGCTGTGACGTGCTGGGAAAGTGCTTGTTGATTAAATCTCTGCTCAGGGCTTTATCCTCCTTCACTCACTTTAAAACTGCTGAAATGAAAACAGAGGCAAAGCAGCAGGCCTCCTGTTTAGATAAGTGATGTCCTTTGTACCAAGCAATCATTTTAAACTGCACTCAGAGCCCATTAAGCTAACGTTTGTTCTCGGTAAGGCATCCTGTCAAGACCCCTTTGGTGCTTGCTGCCGATCTGTTGCTTCCATGCGGCAAAGTGAGATGGAAACCACTTCGTGCTGCAGGTCTGCTCTGCGTCAGCCCTGGGGTCACTTTTGTTTTTTCTCACTGTTGCTGGGACTGATGATTTGTTGTGGGAGTGGTTACAGGGCCTGGGGATGGAGCAGGGCTCTGCAGAGACGGGCATTCTGTGCAGTCATTGCTCTCGTTGGCATTTGACCAGGACTGAGAGCAGGGGAAGGAAGAGCACCGAGCTAAGTGGGAGGAGCGGCTGTGCAGCCTGGTGTCTGCGAGGTGGTATGTGCCATGCCAGCCTGTGCCACTGACAGACCATGTCTCTGCCAGTGACAGCTGGTCGTGCTGGTTGGCACCAGGAAAATTCTTAAAACTAATTTTTCTCTGCCTGCCTTCTGCCTGTTGGGAACTTGGTTTCACACCGCACCACCGAACGTCCCCAAACAACATTCATAATGTGGCTGTGGCTGTTTACCTGCATAATAGTGTTGAATGTTTATTCCACCTCCCACCCCCAATAACTGATTATCTTAAAGCACTTCCCTGTGTGCCTTGGATCAAAAAGGGATCAGGGCCCGCGGAGTGAAAGCCATGGATTAGAATGCAAAGTACACAGAGATTTTACATCATTCTGTTTTGTTCTTTCCAGAATGCATGAACTGCACGAGACTAGCAGATATGACCGAGAGGCTAAACACGCTTGAGGCCAAGGTAAGGATTTTATTGCCTTTATTCTTCTGTTTGGCAAAAATTTCCAAGCGTTGCCAGTGAAAAAGATGAGTTGACATCCCTGGAGAGAGGAGGTGTCTGTCCGTCTGCACAGCAAGCAGGGACAGCAGAGCTCGGCTGGTGTGACACCAAGTGGTGCACAAGGAGAGAGCTGCTCATCTCCATCGCTCAGCTCGGCTCTTGGGATTAATAACCAGAGAGGCAGCTCGTGCTGTTTCCATTTGCTTTACAGCAAGTGCTCTGTGTGTCTGCCTCAAACGAGCCCAAAGGGAGGTGCCTGGGTGGTGCAGGACAAAACACTTGAAGCAGATACAGGCACTCAGCCCCGTCTGTACTGCTGGGGGCTGGTGAAAGATGGGCCTGTGTGAGCATTAATTCAGCTCCTCCTGAATAGTGCTCAGGTTTTGCTCCAGGAACAGCGGGCAGATGGAGCTGTATGATAAATGTCTTGCTTTCAGCTGCTTGGTACCACAGGGACATAAAGCAGCAATTCCCCTGGCTCGGGAAAGAAGCAGACTCCAGTTCTGGTCTTACTCACTCCAACGCCTTGTGGAACCTTACCCTTGTAGGGCACAGAACAGAGCAGTAAGGGCGCACAGATTTTTCGAAAGACAGTTGTTCAGTCTGCTCTTCAATTGCTGTCCGTTCCTGTGTTTTTATCCCTTTTCTGAAGGATGGGAGGCTTTTGTGCGTGCTTCAGTGGAGAAAAATATTAAGGGCAGACCTTCACTTTTTTTTTTTGTTTCTGTTTTTGTTTTTTCCTGCAAATTGTTTTAATTTCTACCTACTGGGATTCAGATGACTTGTTCCAGTCTAGTAACAAAAATGCTGAGTCGGTCCCCTTTGATCTGTGGTGTCCCTGTGCCAGCCCAGTCCTGGCTGTTAGATGCAGTGCTTTGGTTCCTTTAAGGCAAGTGCTGCTCTTATTATTCGTTAACATATGGTTATCAGTGACATAAAAGAATTTGGGGAGAAACCTTTGGTGGGGGGAGGTTGGATGTGTGGTGATTTTGAGGCCAGTGCATGAGATTCTGGTAATTTGGGAATTGTCTGAGCTGAAATGAAGTGAGCAATGTTGTCTGGAACTTCCTCAAAGCCTTCGCAGTTATATTTCACTTCGGGGAAAACGAAAGGGGAGGGGGGATGAAGATGTGGGGAATTCTGTATTGTTCGAGTGGAAACAACTGTTGTAGTGCAAAGGACAAAGATGAGCTGGGCTGTTTCTCGGAGCAGTGGGACCTGGCAGGTGGGTGTTCTTTGGCAGCGGGGAGCTGGAGGCGTTCGGAGAGGAGAGAGGGGCTGGTGACCGACCTCTGTGTGTAGTCTCGAGTCCAAGTAAGACATGGACCAGCCTCAGAGAGATGTAAATCAGCCCTCCCATGCTCAGGCTGTAGCCAGCTCTACCTTGCTTCACTTTCCAGGACTTTCTGTATTTGACTCCCTGGAAATTCATAACCGAAGGCTTGTTCCGAAGTCCTGACATCAGAGCACCTGTGCTCTGCTGGCTTATGCTGCTCAGCACTTGTGCTGCTCACCACTTGTGCTGGATACCAAAGCCTAAGAGGCAAAGGCCAGCCTCAGCCAGGGCCCTGGCAGGCCTTGGCTGAGGAGGAGGCAGCTCCCACCTGCCCAAACCCCCTTGAGAAGTCTTCGACCCTGAGTGAGTGCCCCCAAGTCAGTGGGTTTGTTGTGCAGATATGCAGCTGGTTTAAAGCAGGTGATTTTAGGTTCTTGTCACCTAAAAGCAATCCGCTTTCCGACGTGGGTACCACCTGCCTGATGCCTGTGGTATTTGGGAAGTGCTGCCCACTCGCCTTGTGCGTGGGAGCTCTAGTGAAGGCAGCAACGTGACCTAAGACACTTGTGCAGCAACTGGCATTTGCCCCCTGACTGGCAAACCTGACGTGCTGGTCTCTAGGAAATGCTTTGGATGTTGGCAGCCACCATGCTGCAACCTGCCCTGCATTCAGGAGGGAGCACCGAGCTGGCAGCCAACAAGCGCCGTGTCGACAGCTGAAGGCTTTGCAGTCCTGCAAACCCTTTGACATGAGGATCAGCGAGGCAGGTGTGTGCAAAGCCCAGTGCCAAGATGTGACCAGCTGGACCCCTGAGGGGTTTGGGTACTGGCTTCGTCCCAGCCGTGGCCAAGCAAAGAGCACCTTCCCCCTGCCTCACTGAGCACTTTGGATGACTCAGACTCACAGATCGCAGAGTGACAGCCTCCTGCCAGAGGGACCACTGGAATGCCAGGACAAGCAGTGGCCCTCCAAGTCTCCAGGTAGCCGCAAAGTCTGCAGAATCACAGACATGATCAGCTGGTGGAGCCTGGACTCAGCAGACGAGGAGCACCTCAGTGGTGCTGATCAGCTCCATCAGCTATCTTGGGCATAGCACATCGTGTCTGTGTGTTTTAGTGCTGCAGCACTCTGCAGTCCCGGACACCTCGTAATGCTAAGCAAGTGCTGCTGCTTGGGGCTTGTCTGGCTTGCAGGAAGAGTGCTTCACGCTCTATTTTAGCCGTGCTAAATGTGAGCATTTGTGTGACACCTCATCCTCGCAGAAGTTTAAAAAGTTACAGCTTGGAAAACTAGTGTTTCCAATTTGACCTTTCTCTAGCTAATTATATTCATTTATTTCTTACCCAGTTCTAAAGGCAAGGAAAACACCTTAGCTCTGGGGAGCTAATGAGGCAATTTGTGTTGTTGCTGTGATGGGTTTCCTCCTGACTTTACTGTGCTCCCACAGACACCCAAGCTGGGAGCAAAGCTCATCAAGAGGTTTACTTTTATGGGGGGCAATGAGTTGTCTGTTTGTATTGTGGTGTGCTAAAGATCGTGTATCTGCTAGGAGAGTATATTCTGCAGCACAGCCTAGCAGGGACATTGTTCATCTTCAGGCTTCCACTTCATTTGATAAGCTGTGGGTGCTGTGCAAAAACTGGTGGTGTGTAGCAATTAAAAGCAGAGTGAAGCAACATTATATGAGCACAGATGCTGTACACAGGAGAAATGTGCTGATTCACTCTTTCTTCCCTGTTAATTTAAGTTCAGTTTGATCTACACAGCCATGTAGTGACCTCAGTTGTTGTAATGCAGTAATTGCCAGCACCCTTGAAAAAGGTGCTTACGTTCATGTAGTATTGCTTCTATTCCTGCTCTGGGTTTTGGAGAAAGATGCCTGTTTTGAAACAACTGATGCTCAGTAATGTCAGGACCTGAAGATGCCAGAGTAGAAGCCATATGAGCAGCCAAAGAGTACTTCTATGGTATGATTTTTCTCCTTCAGGCTTTTTTTTTTCTTTTTTCTTTTTTTTTTGGTGGAGTGATGAGTGGAGAAGGTTCACATTCAGAGAAAGACATTTTGTACTAACTCTTACATTTCCTAGGTGGGAAACAGCCAGTTCTGGGGCAGGATTTCCTTCCACAGCCTTCTTTCTTTCCTTGCTTTTACAGCAAGGTAAGAGTACGAATGGGAGAAGTAAACACAAAGATGGATTCCTGTTTTGTTTTTTTTTTTCTGTTTTTTGTTTGTTTATTTTTTTGCCTGTTGGCCCGTTTGCACTTGGGTTGTAGTAAGTAGAAGGAAGCCCATGGTATCTGAATATGCCATTGGTGAAAGTGGCCACAGGATAGCCATAGGATAGCTGTCCTCTGGAAGCTTTCAGTGCTGAAGGGATATAGAAATGTCTTATTGGGTATGAGAAAATACAGAGCTCCTTTGCTGTGCACGGGCTGTGGCTGGAATACCCTGTGTGGGAAACTTGGAGATAATCTCTGGGTTATTTATGACAATCCCAAATGGACGGGGAGTCTGCATTCCAGTGGTGTGAGGGGGGACTTGCAACTGCAGAGTGTAAATCAGAAAAGGTCACCCAGGAATGACATTGCTGCTTTTGCCCTTTTGAATTTCAACCTGGAATTTAATAGATAGGAATATAATAGGAATTTAACGCTGCTTTAATAGAGCAGGCTAGGCACAAGTGAAAAACAGTCTCTTCCTCACACCTCTGCAATGGGGAGAAGGAGCCAAGAGCCCTCCCCAGTATGTGTGAGGATACGTAAAATGTGCCTTTGTCCTCCAGTGGCTGTGAAGGGCAAGTGAACACGGAACAAGCTCAGCCGTGGAAGTAGAGGCTGCAAGTCTGTCGTCTCTTCTTTCCCTCCTCCTCTTCTGCAGGCTACCGCAGCTGTCCCCATAAAAATGGGGGTGTAACAAGAATGGCTCTCGTCTTTCTTAATGCAAGGATGAGTTGGTTCATCCAACTTGTAAGGTCAGCGTCCAAATGAGGTAATAAAAGGAACCCTCTGATTTTTGTAATATGAAAGTTGGAATAGAAAACAAGATACAAGAAAACAGAATGAAAAAATGACTCATTAGGGACAGGACAAAGTCCTCACATGCTTTGTGCCCTCCTTAACACTGCTGCAGGTTGTCCTTGGGGCTGCATGGGAAGTTGCTGCATAAAAGGAGGTGAAGAGAGATGAGTCCGGGCCCATTCTCATCTTTCTCATTTCGAGTTACCCTGTCATCAGCCTGGGATGGAATCGGCCCGCTCCATTTGCTTGATACCAGACCCGTTTTGGTGCCACAGGTTTGAAAGCTTGCTTGATGGTGCTGAGCTTGAAATCTACGGGCTTGAATCTACATCGGGAAGATGGCGCTGAGGCTGGGATTAAGGGCAAGAAAGTGTGCAGGGAAGGACAAAAGCTCCCCCCTCCCCGGTATGCCAAACCTTACTTCTCTCCCATGACATTCTATGCAATGTGATTAGAGCCTCCCACAACCCACTTTTATTTCAAATACAAGGCTTCTCCTTATGCCAGCACGGTTTCTTAGTGGGAATCATGTACAGTCCTTTCTTTCTGGCCTTCCTGAGCCTGATGCTGCCCTCCTGTGACACAGGACAAAGCCCCAACAAATAGTGCTGAAACTCGAGAGAGCTGCAGTGCCGCTCCCACTGCGTGCAGTGCTAACAGGAAAGCAGGCAGCTGCCTAAAGCTTTCTGCTCATTTTGTTCTCCACAAGCCCCAGTTTCTTTTAATAAACCGCACCACGGAGTTATGGGCAGTGTGATATTAATCCCAACTTTCGGTTGGAGCTCGAGCGCAGCATTTGATCTGCGTTGATATAACCCAGCCTTATCTCCTGACACCGCTTTTGAGAAGATCGTGGCATTTCACTCACAGCTTTAAAGCAGGAGATAGCATTACATATCTAGTGTCTGAATGATTCATTGTGTGATTGATAAATGACATGCGTATTTCTTGCATGAAAACAGTCCTTGTAATGTGATTCCCCGTGCAGGAATTTCTGAAAGGTTTTAAAGAAAATCTTTGTACTGTACACAGAGGTTTAATCGATCCGTTGCTATTTCTCTGAAATCACCCCATTTATGTAGCTCAGATTTCCACACAGCACCTTCACGACCCACGTCTTTTGATTACAAAGCACCATTACTTGGAATTTTTTGCTGTAATCATTGTATGAAATGATTTTATATCTGCCTGTTTCTCCAAGCAGCTGTCTGTGATGTTTTATGGGGTTTGTCTTTTCCTTCTCTGATAGGCATGAAACAATCTCCTGCTGTAGTGCAGAAATATTTGCAAAACAGAAGATGTTTTAAGGTACTGTAGCATAGCTGGGAGAAACTCTAGGAGCAAAACCCGAATTGCTTGGCTGTGAGGCTGCTGCTGGTCCCAAAGAGCGGGCTGTAATGCTTGCTTGGTATTTCAAGGACTTTCGTGAATATTCCATGCTGTATATTTGATTGCCACTAGCAGTTATTTATTTACCTTCTGTTCTCAACAGGAAGGTAGTTTAGTAAATCTCTGAGGTTTCCTGGTGACCCTGTGCAGAATCTGCATTTCCAGTTCCAACAATGCATTGAATTTAAGGAGTGTTTAGGCTAGTCAGCAGATAGCTGTAGCAAGAGCAAACTTAAATCAATCCCTATAAAATGCTTAAATTAATTGGTGAGTTTCTGTAAGTCAGGTTTTGTCCTTAAGACTAAAACACATCTTCAAACTGATGTTTAAGAAGGGGAGATGGTGAAACAAAATCTGGTGGGTAAACCATATCAAAGGTCATCTCTGAACTTCAAATCTATCTCCTTGGCAGTTTTCTAGCAAGCAATCATCATGCTTCTGCTGAGGACACTTGAGGCAGTTCAGATACTGGCCTTTCTCTGACTTGGGCATGCTTCTATCTTCCAGAATGACAGTTAAAATCCTTTTATTCTCAAGTCTGGTAATTGTTGGATCTTATTTCTTATCACTGTTGGATTGAAGGAGAAATTGGTCCCCTAAGGCTGTTCCATGTGTTTGGCAAATGCTGTAAATCATTTGCCAGAACCACAAAAAGGCTTCAAAGACCTCCCTCTCCACCACCCCCTCCTGGAAAGTTTTTTAGTTACAGGTTTGGCATTTTTAATCAAATATGTTCGACATTTTCATAAAATAACTTTGAAAAATTCCATTGTCCTTTAACATGCGACTTAATTTGCCAAGCGAATCCTACGTCTGCATTAGGAAATACTGTGAGTATATTTACTACCTGAGAGTATTACATTTGCAAGCTTTGTTTTTCACGAGAAATACTCTTGTGGCCAAAAAGTAGGTAACAGCAAAGGATGTATAAGTGCTCGGATCATTTGCTAACCCTCTGCCCAAAAGTGCAAACTTCACAGATTCACAGATTCACAGATTTCTCTAGGTTGGAAGAGACCTCAAGATCATCGAGTCCAACCTCCGACCTAACACTAAGTACTCCACTAAACCATATCCCTAAGCTCTACATCTAAACGTCTTTTAAAGACCTCCAGGGATGGTGACTCCACCACCTCCCTGGGCAGCCCGTTCCAATGCTTAATAACCCTTTCGGTAAAGAAGTACTTCCTAACATCCAACCTAAAACTCCCCTGTCGCAACTTTAGCCCATTCCCCCTCGTCCTGTCACTAGGCACGTGGGAGAATAGACCAACCCCCACCTCTCTACAGCCTCCTTTCAGGTAACTGTAGAGAGCGATGAGGTCGCCCCTGAGCCTCCTCTTCTCCAGGCTGAACAAGCCCAGCTCCCTCAGCCGCTCCTCGTAAGACTTGTTCTCCAGACCCCTCACCAGCTTGGTCGCCCTTCTCTGGACTCGCTCGAGCACGTCCATGTCCTTTCTGTAGCGAGGGGCCCAAAACTGAACACAGTACTCGAGGTGCGGCCTCACCAGAGCCGAGTACAGGGGCACAATCACTTCCCTCGACCTGCTGGCCACACTGCTTCTTATACAGGCCAGGATGCCGTTGGCCTTCTTGGCCACCTGAGCACACTGCTGGCTCATATTCAGCCGACTATCCACCAATACTCCCAGGTCCTTCTCGGCCAGGCAGCTTTCCAGCCACTCATCTCCCAGCCTGTAGCTCTGCTTGGGGTTGTTGCAGCCCAGGTGCAGGACCCGGCACTTGGCCTTGTTGAACTTCATGCAGTTGACCTCAGCCCATCGCTCCAGCCTATCCAGATCCTCCTGCAGAGCCTTCCTGCCCTCGAGCAGATCGACACACGCACTTAGCTTGGTGTCATCTGCAAACTTACTGAGGGTGCACTGGACGCCCTCATCCAGATCATCGATAAAGATATTAAAGAGGACCGGCCCCAGTACCGAGCCCTGGGGGACTCCACTAGTGACCGGCCTCCAACCAGATTTGACTCCATTCACCACAACTCTCTGGGCCCGGCCATCCAGCCAGTTTCTAACCCAGCGAAGCGTACGCCAGTCCAAGCCACGAGCAGCCAGTTTCTTGAGGAGAATGTTGTGGGGAACGGTGTCAAAAGCCTTACTGAGGTCAAGGTAGACCACGTCCACAGCCTTTCCCTCATCCACCAAGCGCGTCACTTGGTCATAGAAGGAGATCAGGTTCGTCAAGCAGGACCTGCCTTTCATAAACCCATGCTGACTGGGCCTGATCGCCTGCTTGCCCTGCAAGTGCCGCGTGATGACCCTCAAGATAATCTGCTCCATGAGCTTCCCCGGCACTGAGGTCAAACTGACAGGCCTATAGTTCCCCGGGTCTGCCCTCCGGCCCTTCTTATAGATGGGCGTCACATTGGCTAGCCGCCAGTCAACCGGGACCTCCCCCGATAGCCAGGACTGCCGATAAATGATGGAAAGCGGCTCGGCCAGCTCCTCCGCCAGTTCTCGCAGTACCCTCGGGTGGATCCCATCAGGCCCCATCGACTTGCGCACATCCAAGCTCCGTAGCAGGTCGCCAACCATTTCCTCATGGATAGCGAAGGCCACATCCTGCTCCCCATCCCCTTCCACCAGCTCAGGGCACTGGGTGTCCGGAGAACAACCGGTATTGCCGCTAAAGACTGAGGCAAAGGCGGCATTAAGCACCTCAGCCTTTTCCTCATCCTTAGTAACTAGGTTTCCCCTCGCATCCAGTAAAGGATGGAGATTCTCCCTAGTCCTCCGTTTCGCGTTGATGTATTTGTAAAAGGATTTTTTGTTGTCTTTAACGGCAGTAGCCAGATTGAGCTCCAGATGAGCTTTGGCCTTTCTAATTTTCTCCCTGCACAGCCTCGCTACATCCTTGTAGTCCTCCTCAGTGGCCCGCCCTTTTTTCCAAAGATTATAAACCCTCTTTTTTCTGCTAAGCTCCAGCCGCAACTCTCTGTTGAGCCAGGCCGGTCTTCTTCCACGCCGGCTCATCTTTGGGCACGTGGGGACGGACCGCTCCTGTGCCATCACGATTTCCTTCTTGAGGAGCGCCCAGCCTTCCTGGACTCCTCTGCCCTTCAGAACCGCCTCCCAAGGGACTCGGCCAACCAGCGTCCTGAGCAGCTCAAAGTCAGCCCTCCGGAAGTCCAAGACAGCAGTTTTACTGGTCCCCTTCCTGGCCTCGCCAAGAATAGAGAACTCTACCATTTCGTGGTCACTCTGCCCCAGACAGCTTCCGACCACCACATCTCCCACCAGTCCTTCTCTGTTTGTGAAGAGAAGGTCTAGCGGGGCACCACCCCTGGTAGGTTCACTGACCAGCTGCGTCAGGAAGCTATCTCCCACGCTCTCCAGAAACCTCCTAGACTGCTTTCTCTGTGCCGTGTTGTGTTTCCAGGATATGTCCGGGAAGTTGAAGTCCCCCACGAGGACAAGCGCCGACGATTTTGCAACTTCTGTCAGTTGCCTATAAAACTCCTCATCCGTCTCCGCATCCTGGTTCGGCGGTCTATAGCAGACCCCCACCAGGATGCTAGCCTTGCCGGCCTTCCCACGGATCCTAACCCACAGGGATTCAACCTTATCATTCCCAGCTTCCACTCAACTCTCAGTCAGGAATTCTGGTGGAGCTTCATAACAAAAATAGGATCATAAGAGAAAAGTGGCTCGAGGTCCTTTTCTCATCCTGCACCAAGGCAAACAAAGAAAGGACCAAACCTCTGACTTTTTCCAGTTGTGCTGCTCTCTTCTAGCAGCTTTTCACGTGGACCCCAGCACAGGAGGAGAGCGCAGGAGGCATCTCAGCCCACTGGAGCTGGCCGATGCGAACGTCTCAGGCAGAGCCGAGGGCTTCTCACCTGACAAGAAGCAGAGAGCTGATCTCAAAGCCATTGCTGAGAACAGATGTTACTTTCTGGAGACTGACTTCATCTCAGGCTGGCCTGGCTCCACGTCCGTAACACTGCTACATCCCCAGCAGGTGACAAGCAATAAATTGGGCAGAGAAGAATGATGTGATTTTGAGGGTGGAAGGTTATAGCTGCAGTTTATTTTTATCAGGTGTTTTAAAGTAATGGTGGGGAATCCGATTTCACTCTGAGCTCCTTTGTGTACTTCACTCTGCAACGAGCTCTTAGCACGGCACTGGGAGGATTGCTGGATCCTTTCCACATCCACCTCCTTCCCCTGGCTCTCAGGCGCCGGGGTGCCAGTAATGGCTGGCTGCGCAGCCGTACAGCAGCGAAGGTGAACCCCCAGGTGGTGGCAGCAGCAGAGAAGCTCCCTGGGTGCCTCTGAGGGCAGTGACCCGGTGAGCGAGTGCCAGTCCTTGTCCTGCTGCAGCCTGAGAGGCAAAGCCTCAGGGGTCTGATGGTCTGCTGGGCTTTGCCTTGGTTTCACCTGAATTAGTAGGTTAGCCCATGCTCTTGTGTTGTCTCTGCTGTGATTCCCCCACAGAAGATACCTGCTCATGAAACAGTCACTTTTTGCATTCTCTTTTTTTGGAAGTGTTGTAGAACTGTACAAAGAAACCAAATACTTCAACAGAAAGAGCATGGGCTGCATCACCTATGGATTGGCAGAAGCCCTTGGTCCAAATTTCTGTCTTCAGTGCAATAGCTGATGACATCAACCTTACGTTTTGGTCTACGCTGGGTCAGTCCAGTGACATCAACTATTGCTCCCTACATAATCTGTCAATATTGTGAGAACTCCTCCATGCACTAATTATCTTGTCCCCTTTGGCTGTAGCCTCTAAGATGCTATAGGGATGAAGTCACCCAGATTCTCTCTGGGTACCCGGTTCATCAGATTGTAGCGAACTCTTACCGAATGTCTGTTGGCTTTTGAAACCAATAACTGTGTCTGCATCGGAGCTTTGCATTCACAGGTTTCATAATGCTACAAGAGAGATACGGTTCTCCATCAGGCTTTGTAAAACTCCCTGTTTAGCTCTGTGTCTGGATGAATGATTAAAAAACTCTTACATTTTGCCAAATAATTTGCTATAAAGAAAGATATGTCCAACAAGTTATGCAATTACCATTATTAATCAGCTTGTGTCTTTACAAGATCAAGAGAATCTTATTTTACGCTGGAATTTTTAGCTGATGAGCTAGGTTCATGCACGTTTTTTTTCCCTCCTTTTCAGAAAGAGATGGAGGGGAGTTCATTCTGTCAATGCTTCAAGACAGCAAATATCCCCTGTTTATTAATTAATAATATCCATCTGGATTGTGTCAAATGATCCCCCTGCATTTCCATGGGTTTTTATCCAAAGAAAAACACTCTGAGCCCTGTTGTATCAATTTTGAAATCGTTGGACGCCCGGCTGTTCTTTCCTCATTTCTAGCACCTACTAGTTACAGGACATCAGGAATGCAAGCAGAGGACAGATGATGGGAGGAGGCTGTTTTTGTGAAATCTTCTTTTGATGTGTGGGAACAACCAAAATAGGGTTCTTGAAAGCCACTGTAAGCCAAAAAAATCCTCAGACACTGAACATCTCAAGAAGATGAAAACCTTCCTCCCATTTCCATTGTCCCTGGGCTGAGCTTTTGATCTGACGCAAGAAATGTGGTATGTGTCTGAAGTTCAGAAAGTTTATGCTGGCAAATAGAAGAGGGGGAGTTGGGTTGAGTAAGCTGGGACCGAGCTTCAGGCACGTAACACTAACGTCCCTGCTGAGGGCCCTACGCAGAGGAGAGCCAGGCTTCGAGCCGCGGGAGAAGGGCGAGCGCCAGACGCTGTACAGAGGTGAGCCCGGTGGCTCTGCGGGGCTCGGAAAGCCCAGGGGTGACTTTTGCAGGCAATAACCTCTGCCTCTGGCGCTGGCCTGCGAGCTGCTCGGCCAGGGCAGTGCGTCATCCCTCCCGCGCTCCCTTTGCCTTCGCATGCCGGCTCCTGCGTCGGGCCCGTCTCCTGCGGCGGTGCTGGCAGGGGATGCGGCCCCAGCGTTTCAGATCCTTCCAGCTTTCTGACCCAGTTCAGCTGCATCTGAGAGGTGGGGTCTGGAAACCAGAGGCAAGCCCTCGTCTCATGCTGGTGGGACCTCTGCTGCCAGAGGCTCCGGTTCAGCGCGTCCATTTAGGCTCAGATTTGACTTTTTGCTTCTGTACGTGCAAAAAGACAAAAGCCTGAGTGCTTTGCTGACTTGAGGCCATCCTTCCCCCTTGCGCAATGCCGTGCAAACTGGGAGGAAAGGCCTTCGTGTCTTATGCAGCGATCTGCCCCCCTGCCACCACAAGCAGCACCACAGGTGCTGCCCCTCGGGAAGTTCCCTGTACCTGCTTCTGCACGGTTGGGCGACTGTCGCGATCCTTGGCATCAAGATGCATGTCTTGGTGTCATTGGAGTGTTTTGTGCCTCACTCTCCTTTTTTTTTTTTTTTTGGTAATAACATTTGCATTGCAACTAGTAGTAATAGTAACAGACACGGGCACTGCTGAGGATTCCCAACCAAAGCTGTGCGTTCTTCTTCAGTTGGTGTTAGCCTTCTGTCCATCTAACCCTACTGACAAGCAAATACCAAGACTTTAATACTGGGACTTTAATACATTGCACATTTTGCTAATTTGCTTTCTGGCTGTGAGCCCCTGTGGTATCATTTTCCAGCAGTTTACTCAGAAGGCTAGAAACTTTCTTTTTTTGTTTAATGAAAGTGGGAATTCTCCTCGAGTCCCTTGACTACGGCAATGGCAGCTTTAAGAAAAACAGAACGTGACAGAGAATAGATGAATGGCTCCAATGCTATTGTAATAACGCCGAAGGACCCCGGTTGTGCTATGTGCTGTGCTAGCTTATAAAAGGACACTCCTTGCTGAAAGAAGTGTGTATGCTTTGAGATTCTGAGTGTGACTAAATCCCTCGTGCTTTTCCCCCTTCGCTTTGGCTCTCTAGATCTCACGATGTGAGCTGTCCTCTTGCTGTTTTACATCTTCTGGGCACATTTTCAGTCCTGATCATAAAAACTAGAATTTCTCAGCAATTTCAAGTCCAGAGACTTCCCAACCTCTATCACTTTGTGCCCTGGGAAAATAAACTTGTTACGATGGCTCGATGACCAGGAAGTATACATAGTCAGCGTATAAAAGAGCACACTACATTATTCTGTGCATGCCTTTAAATCTTTTCCGGCGTTTATCAGCAGAGCACTCATTTAAACCA
The DNA here is from genome assembly GCF_040182565.1 of Anser cygnoides. Taxonomy (NCBI): domain Eukaryota; kingdom Metazoa; phylum Chordata; class Aves; order Anseriformes; family Anatidae; genus Anser; species Anser cygnoides. The sequence goes on from NC_089890.1 coordinate 5,458,439, forward strand.
TGTTTTTTTAATGAAAAGGATACCATTGCCACTGTTTAGTGTTGATTATGTGGTAACACGTTTTTATTATCACCCATAAAAATGATTTGGAGCTGTTCCACTCCAGATGCAACCTTCGGCCGAGCTGTGCTAGCTCCACGCACGCTGCCCCCAAGGCCATGGACCCCGCAGCCTGCTGGTCTCTGCCCAGTGCTGCTATCACTTTCATGGCACCTCTTCCTGCAGCACTGCAGGACCATGGCAAAATACCGCCCAAGACAGCCCGTGTCGGTCTCTTTCCCCCAGCAGGAGCATCCTAACCCTGGCCTGGCTGTGGCCCCTCTCACGCAGCACCCCAAGGCGTAGTTTTGCCTCTCTTGCTGAGTGTACTTTGGCAGCGGCATCCAGGTATTTTGCTGGGGAAGCAGGAGAACAATATAATAGGATAAATTGATCCAGAGAACGTCTTTAATGCTCACTTGAGTCCCACGTCAATGGGAATTAAGCATGCTCGTGGTAAGGCACATGCCTGAGTGTTTGTTGAACTGATAGCACGCTTCCTTCAAAGCCTGACAAATAAATTACTGGGCAGAAGCACAGCGGTGCGTGAGACACTCTGAACTGATTCCTTCCTTGCCTGGCATCAGAGAAGCCTTTTGGATAGAAGCAGGGCTCGTGGTGGCCTAATTCCTCTTTGCCTTCTTATTAGTATTAAAGTGAGGCTCTTGGACCCATTAATAAAGAGGAGGAATTTTGTTTGTTTGCAGCAGCTGAGGTATAGCTCCCCTGCACTTAAGCTAGCTCCCAGTTTAATTAGTTTCTGATTCACTCCTGTCAGGCCAGTGCATTCTGCAGGAAGTTCATCATTCCTGGCATTGCTGTAATACTGGCTCTCACCAGGCCTTGTAATAAATAAGTGATAAACCCTGTAATAATTGCAAGTTAAAAAAAAATGAGTGGAGCCAAGTCACTCTCATTTATAATTGCAGTGTGACTTCATTATGTAAAGACGAGTGCAGCATGTAAAAGCTGAAACTTCTAGGGATTTAGTGGAAAGTTTGAGCTGCATTCTCTTTTATTTCCCTTATCCGTAAATCAGTATTTGGTTAGGTGGTTTCCAAACAGGAAGAAACAGTGCTATAACAAATCACTTGGTGCACTGCTCAAACCGTTTCCCGGTGAGTTTGCTGGTTAGGTGGGATGTTTGCATCAAAACTCTTGTTCTGGGAGCCTCAGCCCTGCTCCGGGATGGGCATCCCGCATCCGTCCTGGGCAGGCGGCAGGGCTGCTGCTGCATCCCAAGCGCCGCTGATGGAGCCATGATGTCTAGCAGCTAGATGATGCCTAGCGATTGGGATAAAACTTGTTTGCAGCAGAGCATGGGGGCTTGGCAATCCAGGCCAGCGGTCCCAGTGGGTTGATAATTGAAGGGATAGTTTTGCTTTTTCAGAAGACATCTGCAGACTGCCTCGTTATGCCGTCCTTGCTTAGTAGCTGGGAAGATGGGGGGAGGAAGCATACAGGTTAAAATATAAAAACTATTTTATAAAGAATCGCATTTTGTAAAAACTCTAACAAAAACGTTGATTACAAATGGCAGTGATGGTTCCCGCGGGCTTCACTTTAACTGAGGTTGTCAGCGGGCAGAGTCCACCTGCATCTTCCCTCCCTCCACTTCTAGGAGGATTTTGCAGCCGTGCTAAAGCCTCATTTCCAGTTTCATACGGGCCACCAGTGGCTGGGGGAGCGCAGCTCAATGAACAGCAGTCTGAATCGTACGGGGAAAACGGAATTGCTCTGCCAAGGAGCTTAGGTTGTAAATGGCCCAAATAGCTCAGGGACGCACATTGGGATGGGGATTTATTTGAAGGTAGTGTGTTTACAAGGTATAGAAGCAGTTGTGAGTTTTAATAATATCCTACTACTGCTAAGCAGAGCTTTTTGAGGAAATTGCCTCTTATTTGCTCCCAAATTAAAGCATTTCAGCTCTTTAAAAGCTTCATATTCTCTGTCTTGTTAAATTCATTAAGCATTTGTCCTGTGGCCTGCAGCCAGCAGCTGTCCTGAGGCACCTCAGGCTGCCACCCAGGACATCCCACGGCCCCTCACATTGTACCAGCTACCAGCTCAGTGATTTCTGACCCGATTTCAACCGAGCAGTGAGAAGCTGTGTCCTCACTCAGCTCTGTTCCCTGGGTTCCCGTTCCTTGCCAGGGACACAGTTGCACTGGCGGCTGAATCTCTGCGAGCAGCGAAGCCCTCTCTAAGGAGGGCATGCAGCACTGCGTGGGAACCTCTTGCAACATCACCCGGCTCATTTCTGGGGTAATTATTGCCTCTTCCAGAAAACCAATGGAGCTTTAACACCAAAACCCTGCAGTCTGTGCTGTAGAGTTATCCACAGCTCCTGCTGGCAAGTAGAGGAGTTTCAAGACCTCTCGGAACTGAGACCATGAGTGAAACCATCCCACTGACCTTGCCTGACTTCTCTGCATCCCCTACCTAGATCCTCCTGCTCGAAGCGGCGGAGCGAAGCCCCCCGTTAGAAAACAACCTGCCAATCACTGGGACGACAGCCACCTGGTATGATGACTTGCTGCCAGATGCCTTTCCCCTGCTAAATCCCGGGACCGTCTTGAGGAAAACGGTGGGACCCGCTGGTAAGCACGACCTGCTCTCTGCTAAGTTGGTCACCCCACATACACGGTTCCTGTAGGGTGCCTATGAAATAGGCCGTGCCGATCTGACGTGGTGTTGGAAGCCACACAGGAGAGGGGTTGGAGGGAAGGGCTGCCAGCTCCTTCCCTCTGCTCTGTAAAGGTTTTCTAACTCTAAGGTTTACTAATGGGATTTTTTTATTATTTTTTGTGGGCATGTTTGCTGCCATGTGCGTGACCCAACAGGGAGCCGTTGGTGCTGTGGGATGAGTGTGGGCAGGCAGCCTTGCTGACACAGGTGGCTCAACCTGCTATTTGCTTTGCACCCTCACCATTGTACCTTTGGCCAGGCTGCAAGTGCTCGCTGCAAGGTGGGATTGTGCTCAGCAGGAAAAGCACCCTGCGGAGAGGCAGCTAGAGAGCCTTCATCCTCAGTGTTAGGGTCAGAACCCGCATTAGGTAGCTCCAGAGACATCGTTCCTCCAAACCAGGGGCTGTTCAATCTAAGGGTTTAACATTGCTTGTGTCCCTGTGGATCTGGAGGCCTGGATAGATTGAAACATTCCAGAGGAAACTCCAGAGAGCCAGCAGGGGGACAGGGGGACCATTTTTATTCACCTACTGAGCACTAAATGCAGTGTTCCCCCATGGGGAGTTGTGTGGGGCGGCAGAGCACTGGGCCAGGGGTAATTCTTGCTTTTATTAGGAAGAAAAACTTTCCCATGAATAGCAACATCAGTTGCACTCTGCATTATATTTTTTAAATTTACCATAAACACAATGGGCTGTTTTATGATCCCTCTTGTGGCATGAAAAAAAAATACACTTACAAGAAATCTCCCTCTGAGCCCACTTGGCTAGACAGATCACTACGCATTGAATTTCCTTGACCTTGGCATTCTCAATTCAAGATCCCTGCTCTCTGCTTCCAAAGCCCTGTCTGTCAGTTGCTTTGCTTGCTCCCAGAGCAGTTCTTTATCCTCTGTAGGGCCTACTTTCCTTTTTTTTCCTCTTTTTTCCCCCCTTTATTTTGTCAGAGCAGTTTATTATGGCAGCCCTTCATGACTGCAGCAGACTTGGAGCAACCAACATAGACCAGATGTCGTCCATGTTTATAATTTGACAGGATGCCACAACATGGAGGGAGGTTCACTAACAATATGTTCTGCAAAGTATTTTCAGAACCACAGCGACGGCTGCCAGGAACTGAATTAAAGCAGTTTCCCCCAGTGTCCATTATGTGCTCACTCTGCCTCCTCCATGTCATTTATTTTTGCTGTTGCAGTATCTCTGCACCTGCACCTGTTGTACTGAAGTCAATCTAGCAGAAGTACTGACGACTCTGTCCGTTCCACTCAAAGTCCTCTCCTCTCCGAGGCTCTGTACACGCGATAATCTCCTCCTGCTCAGCAAGGAGCGATGAATGCCATTCCCCCAGACTTTTGGCAGTGCTGCAGAACAGAACAATCTCTTGTAGCACTTGCATCGGGTTGACTCCATGGCCCAGTATCAGCACCGTCTACCCCGGCAGTAAATCCAGGTAGCTAGTGAGCACCTCCAAAAGCCACAACGTTGTTGTCTGAGCTGTATGTGAGTGCTCTGTCTCCTCGGCCAGACTGCCAGGCTGGGTGCACAGCCAGCTGCAGGCATTACAGTCCTGCCTGCCTTCTTCCACCAGGTTTAGTCCTTACTCATTGTTGCCCTGTATTTTTCTAGCCTTGATTTATTTAACCTAGTGTAGAATAACAACTCCAGCATAATAACTGGGAATCAGGCATGCACTGGGGCATTTCAGGTCAGGACGATGTCTTTCAGCAATTAGAAGTAATCAGTTAAGTTGCTTATTGACATGTAATTGCCTCCTCGATGCCCCAGCTGAGCTCTGCGGACTTCAAGTGCTTGCTTTGCTAAGGAGCTGTGGGGATGTTTCACGGATCAGGGTTCACACTTGGCTTCCTTCCCTCCCAACATCAGTTTGTATCTACAATTCAAAACCAGCCAAAAAATGCACTGGGGATTCTGGTGAAATGGGGGGAATTTCATGCAGTTGGTGTAGGGTGGTGGGGACTGCCCCTTTTTTCATGAGTTCAGCATGGTTCTGTCACTTGCTGCTTCAGGCTCGCCCCAGGTTCACTTGCAGTGATTGCAGACCTCAGGAGATCTTTCACTAAGTGTGATTGTAGATTAGGTGGAAGTCAAACTTGAGTGCCCTGTGTGATTTGGGGTTGTGGAAAGCTATGCTTCTGTCCCTCCCATCCCCTTCCCCAGCATGTTTTGTGAAATACTGCCTGCTTTGCCCCCCTTCTACTCTTTCAGCCAAAGCAAATCCAAGTCCCAGTTTGCGTGCTGCCAAATTTCTAAACCCGATGGACTGAGGGCAGGATCTTGGTGCCTAGCACAAAGACGGGTGATACGGACTGGCTGCTTTGAACAATGAGAGTGTTTCTGGATGACCTTATAGCTCTAAGTTGGCTGATGCCTCTCCAGGCTGAGGTCCAGGAAAACTTGCTACTGTTTCTTGGGGTAGCTTTTTCTTTTGTGAGTGGCAGGGTCCAGAACAGACAATCATTTAAAAGCAATCAGAGTTGTTGAGACAGCTGCACCGCTGGCCTTTCTGATCAGCTTGTTAATCAACAGGATACATTTTACTGAGAATTAAGAAAATATATATGCTCTGCCTGAGCCAGTTGGCAGCAAAAGACCTAATTTTTTATTTTTCTTTTTTAACCCTCACCCTCTTAATTAGAGCCTAAAGGACACAGAGGTGCAGAGGAGCAGCTAATACCGCAGGGTAAGTGAATAGTTTCTGCTATTTCCTTTTTCAAAGCACAAAATGTTGCTGTGCCCGGTCCCGTATGAAATATATCCCAAAAAGCAGAAGCATCCTGTGGCCAGGAGTCCTCAGGAATTCGGAACCTCACAGACACAGAGGGGCTGGATTTCTTCTTCGGGTTTTATTTGATCACGGGAAGCAGAACACCAGGTTTATCATCTTGGAGACGTTTGGTTCCCCCGGCACACGAAGGCTGGAAAGCGCTGCCCGAGGGAGAGGCAGTGCACTGAGGGACACGCGGCAAGAGCAAATGGGGCACACACTGAGTGCAGGGTGAAAGCACCGCTATTATCTCGCTGGGATTGCCTGCCAGGGGCACTGAAAGCTGCTGGTGATGGTCAGGGCATTGATTTGCTGAGCTCTGTTCAGAGAATAACGTGCTCCTGTCCGTATAGACAAGACCTCGGGGAAAGAAGGGGAACAGGTGTTGTGTTGCAGGTTAATGACAGGGCCGGGAAGAAAATCAGGTCTCTGCACGTCTGATTTGGTCACAAGCAGTAGCATGCTTACCCTCAACCTTTTTTTTTTTCCCTTGGGTTTTTCTTTCATTTATTTTGGGAAATGAATGCTTTCCAGGGGCTCCAGCTCTCTGAAAGCAATGAATGTCACTGCAGCAGAGCTGATTTATGCCAGCTGAAGATTTGGCCTGTTTGGTTTTCCTCCCACTTTTTCCCTGAATTCTTCCCTCTTTCTTCTCCATTTTGCACTTGTCTCTTTTATGCTGGTAACGCCATTTGTCACCAGTATGAGCATTTGCCTGACACGTTACTCAGTGCTGCTTCTCCCAGCCTTCCCTGTAGCACTTTCCACCTTCAGGGAAGCAAGTGCCAGCTCCTTTAAAGCTCCGCTGCTGCAGCATGATTGAGGATGCTAGCAGCAAATGATTGCTCCTGGTCTGCAGAGGTTCACAGGATTGATTTATAAAGGTTGAACTGAAGGATTGAGTCTGACTTACACGACTGAGGAAACGTTCTGACCCATGCTCAGCACCACAGTGTGTCACGCTTGCAGAGCACTGTTTCTGCTGTTCTTCCCTCTGTGCTGGGAAGGATTTGCTGTGCTAAAGTTTGGGGGTTTTGGTAGGGTGGAAGAAGCTGTTCACGTTTCGCCTAATGGTCCTGCTCTGTTAAATGGGCTCCTGATCACCTGCCTGAGCTTGCCAAGTACAGCATCCGCTGTGTTGGGTGGGATTTTAACCCAGACCCATTAAAACAGCCTCTCTATTCATAGAAAGGTCTGCAGTTTGTGTCCTGTGGGTAAGCAAATGGATGCAAATGAAAACCTTACCTTAATTCTTTGTTCAGTACTTGTATTAAATTAGACCTTCATTGATAACAGAATAAAAGAAAAGTGCAGGCATGTGCTCCCACACATAACCTTTGAAAATCTCATTTCCACAGTCTGTCAGGTTCCACCATGGATTAGAGATGGATAGATTTCATTTTTGTAAGAAAAATATATTTTAGTCATCTCTCCAGAATGGCAATAAAAGAAGAGAGGAAGGGAATCTTTCAAGGGGTCTGGTATTTGGGATTTTTGCTTTGCTCTGAGAAATGCAGACAGTTTGGATAAAAGTCGGGGAACAGAGTTTTGTGCCCCAAGTAGGCTATCCCACACCTAGGTTGGAAACTGAATCCAAATGTTGGAGCTGCAAATCCTGTGAGCTTTGATTTTTATTATGTAGCCTTGTTCCCTTTGGGGCAGGCATGGAGGAGCTAGCTGGCCAGCGTGCTTCCTTTTCTTCTTCTCTCCCTCCATTCCCATCCATCCTCTTCCACTCCCCACCTGCCACGGGTTCTCCTGGCACTGGTCTCGGAGGGGCCAGTACCTCTTCTCATACCAGGGGTGGGGAAAGATGCCGACTAAAAATAAATCAAAATTTGATCTGTGCTCTGCTGGGTTATGCTCATATGTAACATATAGACTAAAACTTGAAATCTGAATGCACCAAAACTTGGATTCAGGTCTTCCTCTGGCTATGTACTGTACGTCTGCCACCACTGTCAAATACTCCGAGCTAGACCAGAAACCAGGAACCTGTGACTCTCCTGACTCTGTCAGTTAATGTCTTTATTGTAACCATTAACCACCTAATCGGAGTAGACGGGGTAACTCGCACACCTCTCTGAGGTATTAAAGGCTTTAGTGAGGTTTGCCCAGTATTTAAGTATATCTTTCCAAAGCAGCTACTGCTTCTGTGAACAAAAGACACAGAGTGCTTTTCTGAAAAATACTGTAAAATTGCCAAGTGTTGTTTCTGTTTTGATAGTGTAATGGAAGCAGCACTAAAGGCTTATTTATTGTCACCAGAAATAGTCACTTTCAGATTACGAACGCTGCCTGCACCTCTCTTAGGCTTACAGGGGGTCTGAGCAGCCATGCCAAGCCATTGCATAAGTGGTATTGCCAGGTGGGATTGCTCAGCACCCTGCTTATTGGTATAAATTAATAACATCTAGTTACTTCAAAAGCGCGGGTGCATTCGTTTCTGTTGGCAATGAAAAATGTTTGTGCACAGCATGGTGCACTCAATAGATAAATGGAAACAGGGGAAAACAAGGAAACATCTTTGATGCAGAATCTCTGGCTGGTCCGTGTAGAAGAGCCAGAGCAAGAGGGAGACAGGGTTTGATTTGCTTTCGTGAATATATTTTGTGTATTTTGATACTTTGGGACTGCCGTGGAGCTGACAGACTCATCTGGATGGCACTAGCAAAGGAGGGCTTCAGGGACCAGCCAGCCCAGAGCTGCTCTGACCCGGCGAAGGGGCAGCTGCGGGCTCAGGTTAGCTTGGACCAGCACATCCCAGCTGGAGGAGCATGTCCTGCTGGCTGGTGGGGTTGGACCTTGGGCGTGGGGATGCTCCTGTGTCTCTAAAGACTGGAGGAAGAAGTGGGGAAGCAAAGTCCAGTCTGGCTTTTCTCCCCTACATTACTGGCTGGCTCTTGCCACCAGAAACACCCCATCTGTGTTATCTGCACCAAGCTGCATTTCTCCCCCTTGCATCTGTGAGTCCCTCGCCTCTGGTTTCCAGGTTGCTAAAGACCTTCAACGTCCAACTGATTTCCTCTCTGAACGTTTTCAGGGCTGCCAGGACAGGTTGGTCCTCCAGGCCCGGTTGGACCAACTGGTCTTCCAGGACCGCCGGGGCCAAAAGGCGAGAAGGGACAGCCCGGTGAGAGGGGCCCAGCAGGGCCACCAGGTAAGTCAGGGAAGGCAGTGCCAGCGTGCTGGGATGTATTTCACTTTGTGCAAATTGTCTGTGCAAATAGATCATAAAAGGCTGGGAAACACACAGTGTTGAGCATCTTTGGTTTATATTAAATCCATTCCTGCAAGTCCCCTGGGCACTGAACTCAGCCAGCAGCCCTTACAGTGGGTAAGCAGCTGCATGCAGACCTATGATGGTCCCTGGGATTTCCCAGAAAGCAGAATAGCAGGATCATGTTTCCCCATCCTGCTCAGGAGCTGTGAAAACCGGTCTCTGATCTGTCGGCCTTCGGAGAAGAACATTGCCTGTTCAGCCTTCTCACTGTGTGCCTGTTCTAACTGCCTTTTTTCTCCACCATTTGTGTCAAGCTGTCAGATGCCAGAATGTCAAACTAATGATGCTATTGTACGTTAAGGGAAAAGGTTATGAGACCATTTTTTCACAGTACACTCCATTTCTGAGCTCGGAGACTTTCTACATCCCCAAAATGTTCCTAAATCTTTTGATGAAGGTGATACTGCACAATAGGTGTCAGACCTCAGCCTCTGAGCTTTGCATGCATTTCAAAGGCCGTGCCTTGTAAATCTGAGCTCAGGAAAGATTTGAAACTTGGAGCATGTCTTAAAATGTGAGAGCAGCCTTGAACGGTTTTTTGGCATTTTCTGGCAACCCATTAATGGCTAAAGTCTGGCCAAGGATGTGTCTGCTTTTTGGTTTCTCCATTTGCAACGAGAGCTTTCCAGTCCCAAAGGAAGCAGAATAGATTTGCTGCTGAGTTTCTGTTGTTCGTTCTATGCTTTCCTGGTGGCAAGGTGACATACAGGTGTACGTGCAGGGGAAGAGAAAAAGCTGTGCTTGCTTTCAAGCCTTGCTGCCTTTAGTTTCTTGCTCAGTCTCAGGGAGAGGGGAGATTTTACTCTTTGAGGAATTAAACTTTGTGGCACCTTTGAGCCAAGCAAGGCCGTGTGCTTTGCAGAGGAAGAAGCCAAAGGGAATTAGGAACAATTTCCCAATTTTCCATATTTTTTCCCTTGAGTCACACAATTGCAGTTCAGGATAGAAACCCTCTGTTTATTAGTAGGACAAGAATGTGCTGTGAAAATCTCAAGCCATGGTGGGACCAGATGAGAGGCTATCTGTTACTTAACAGAAACAGTTCTGAGACTGAATTGTCATTCCTTTCTCTTGTTGCTCTGCATGTTTCACACCTCCATCACATCCGGCAGTGATGGTTATTTTTAGGTAGCATTTCTCTGCTGTCCTAGAGGAATCATCACCATCAAGAATCTCTTCTTTCCAGGAGTGAATGGGCTTGTTACTGCTTTTTACATGGTAGCACCCATCAGTACATCTTCAAATGCACTAACAGATCCTCTCCTGCCTTTGCACAGGGCTATTGGGACCTCAAGGACCAAGAGGACTTCCAGGAGAAACAGGGATCCCAGGTCCCCCAGGTCCTCCAGGGCCACCAGCCACCCCAAGCCTCCCTCTTACCTTCCAGCAAGGGGTTCTCTACTCACTTCAGCCCACAGCTGAAAAAGAAAGTAAGTCGCTTTCACTGTTCCCATTTTTTTCTGGTACATCAGCAGAACGGACAGGCACGGAGCAGCTCAGATCTTCCTCCTACCTGGCTGTTGGGCTCTGCCATAGCCCTGCCTTCCCTGGGAGCAGCCAGATGAGCTGCCTCTGTCGTGTGGGTCTCTTGGGTGTTCCTGCTGAAGACAAAACATGTCAGAAGTTAGGTGGTGGGTTCACCTCTCCATAGCAAGGGACTAAGTCGCTGCTCTTCTACAAGCATCAGTGAGTACAGGGCTTGGGGGACTCATGTTTGTTCCCTGTGCCTGGTTTTCTGGGTTTATCATAGCTTTGAGGAGGCAACTCAGTGTCCTTTAAGCTTCCATTCAGGTAGCATCAGGCGAGAGACACATGGGTAGAGACATACAGCGTGTCTGTCCAGTTAGGTGCTGGTGCAATGAACTTGCGTGGTTGTAAGACCTCTTGGTGCTGCTGTCGAAGTGTTAGGGTGCTCAGGGATGCTCAGAAATGCACAACTACTAAATGTTTGCAGCTCTGAAATTATATAATGTAACAAGGACATCTGTTAAGTGCAGCTCTTTTCCTGCCCCCGCAGACACGTCTCCCCACCTGTGTTTCTGGCACAGCAACTTTATCCCACATCCATGCAAAACATGGAACTGCGGGCTCAAAAGCCCAGACCAGCACTGTAATTTATCTCTTCCCTATGGCTGGAACGTCAGGGTTTCCTTGAGCCTATGGTGATTTAAAAATATATTTACTTGATTTGTGTTGTGCGTGGCAAGAAAAGGCTTTCTTGGAAATGCACATCATGCGCTCTTATCTGAGCAATCCTATCTGGGCTTGATCTGATTTCTTCTGATCTGGTGTTGTATTGCTGGCATCTAATAATGATAAAGCAGGACTCAGATGTATCTCTGCTTGACTTGTAAACCCCTGGAGCCCCAGCTCTGCCTGGTCTCCCGTCTCCACTCCCCCAGACTTCAGCTGTACCTTTTCCCCAGCCCTTCTGCTCATGTCCAGCTTCAAAGCTCAGTTGTATTGCTTGCAGCCAAGGATTAGTAAGTCTCCCTGTATCTGACAGTTTTCTAGAGCTTTCCTTTTCCTTCCACCCACTCCCCTCTCCAGATTCCTTTTCTTGAAAGTGAACAGATGTATTTTTAATTAGGGAAGAACTTCAACAGCTCTATTTCATATTCAGTTACTTAAAGCGTATGGGCAAGATTAAATTAATTGTGGTTCAATGCAAAGGTTTTTCCCAAAACACAGACTGAGCTGCTGCGTTCACAAGCCTTATAACGGGTAAGTTTTGTGCTAGTCACCTCCCTGCCTTACACCAAGCAGTGGCAACATTGCTTGGTGCCACTCTGTGTTCAGCCTTTTATTCCAAGCATCCTGGAGGCTTTGGTACTGCCACAGCTCCTTCTCTCCACGCACCATTTAAATTTAACTCTTTCTTACAAGGTAGTGGATAGACTTAAAAGTGTGCGAAGGTGCTGATTGCATGGCCTTCCCAGCTGATGTGTGAGAAGGGTAACTTCTGTGTTATCCCCAGACAGGAAGCAGATAAATGAGTGGATAAATACCTGTATTAACTCAGCCACCACTGGGCAGCAGCAGGCTCCCAGGGACTCGAGTCTGTGAGTAGATGGTGACCGCTCCATCCTTAGGGCAGCCCTGCGCTTCTCTACCTGTGGTGGATTTCTTGGTATGCAGAAGGAGTAGCCAGCACCCTGTCGCAGCAGTGTGTACTGCCGAGGCTTGATTTATCTACTCTTGGAAGAACTAGGGAGCTGATGTAGTCTAGAGGTTTCCAAATTAAGGCCTAATCCTGTGTGGAATTAAAATATTGCTGTTACAGAGACTGGCCCTGATGGAACTCTCAAGCTCTCTCTCTCCTGGATTTATAACCCAGGTCATGTAAGAAGCAGAAAGCTCTGTGCTCCCTGGTGGTGTCTGTAGCAGGGGTCTGATTAAATAAATGAGTGTTATATGTGAACTGGTGCTTGGACAGAGAAGACAGCACTGGTCTTTCCCCTTATGCAGCTGCCATGCCCTCTGCCAGCCACCAACAGCTTTATCCTAAGCCTCACATCTGACAAATTTGTAAATCTTTCTCTGTCCCACCCACACCTCCCAGGGTCTCCTCTGCCCCCTCCCGTGGGTCCTGGTGGGTGGCTGAGCGTGCCAGGCAGGGTCAGCTCTTCTGCACTGGTCCCTACCGAAGTTTGGGGTTTAGCAGCAAGCACCAGAGCTGCCTGCGGGGGTCACATTATTCATCCAGTTTCTTCCAGGGCATGGGATGTGTGAGGCAGGGTTCCGTAGTGTGCATGGAGATGAAATTTCCTCTAGATGTGTACAGCAAAGGTTGCACTGACACGTGCAGGAGCAAGCTGGCTCTGTTGATGTTCTAACACTGGGTATCTAAGCCCGAAATCTATGGCAAGTCCTCTTGTTTAAAAATAATGTCTTATACAAGTCTCCCTGCCTGTTTAAGTCATCTGCATGGTCATGGTAAAGTTACCGCAATAGTGAGACCGTTTTTCTTACAAAACTTACCGTTTTCCTTACACGCTGGCTGATTTTGCCTACCAGAGGTTGGTGGAAAGCTGATCCTCAACAACCAATAAAGCTTAGCCTTGTAAATCCTGGGTAGGTTTTTCTTTGTTTTTATTTTTTTATTATTTTTAATGGAGCACATCTGAAAACTATAAACACAAGATTCCAGCTGCTGACAGCAGAGGGAAGCATATTCCTTGTAATGGGCATGTGCACCCACAGAGATGTGAGAAAGCTGTGCTGGATTATTAGCAGGAGTACAGCGTTTGGTTCCGCCTGAACATGGTTAATGCGTGTGCCTTTATTAATCGCAACAAGTTCCTGTTGGCAATGTTTATCAGTAGGCAGAAGCCCAAAATGGGGAGACATTTTCTCACAGTTTCATTGTGCTGCGGTGAAGAAATTGGTCCCAGTTGTCTCCCTCCAGATCAGGTAGCAGAAAGAAATTAGGACAGGATTACTTCATTTCCATCCTGTCTCAGCAAATCAAGCCTATAATGGGGAAATTTATCCCTGAGTCAGAAACATGAGACATCGGCCAGAGTCTGGCCTGCCCTACCCCACTGCCGGGGCTGCTGCTGCAAGCGTCGCTTCTTTCTCTGCCACTTGGCAATGAGTGGCTCAGGTACGTGGTCCAGAGTCAGCTCGGTGTTAAAGCTGAGATGCTTTTCAGGAAAAAGGAAGGAAAGAACAGATCTTTGACTCTGAGGGCTGTGGTTTTCTATATCTCAAAGATTTCGGTTTGCAAGGGACACATAAGATAACATTAGCCTATTTTACAAGGGGAAACTGAAGCGCAGCAGGCTTGCCTGTGTGCCCAACATGCCACTGATGAAAAAGGGTGTAGAAAAGAGATCAGCACCAGTGAGCCCCAGAATCTCCCTGTGCTTTAGGGAGATGGGAAGACCAGAGAGCTGAGTTCTTCCTGCTGCTCTATGAGAATATGGAAAGAGTCCCTTAAACACGTGAGGGTTGTGTTTTAACATGCTTTAATCCCATTTCATTCACAGTATGTTTCATTCAGAGCTCCTGGAAGAAAACTTTAATCCTGGTGAGTTTTTCATGGCCAGGAAGCTTAGGAAGGAGCCTCTCAGGTCTCCCACGTGTCCATGCTTCTGTGCAAATCAGAAGCCGCTGAGCTCAGGGGCTGCTGAGCAGAGCTCCCTTCTGTGTCACAGTTACTGAATCACCTTCCATAAATAACTTGAGTCTAATAGGTCTAATGTCAGGATGGGTGGATTTGTGGGAAATAACTCTGTCGGTGCAGTAATGTATTGTTTAGCTGGAATGTTTTGAAACCCAAACCTTTATCCCCAGTTTACCTCCAGAAGTGATTAAATCCTGTTTGTAGCCCATCCTCTCTCCCTCTCAGCAGAGATGTGTTTGATGTTGTTGACCATTTGTTCTCTTAAAAACAAAAGACTCTGCAATTGCTGTTCAATGCTCATTTCCCAATTTCATCTCACTCCCAAGCCGTGATGGATTTTGACATGGTCAAATAAAACTCAAATTAATTGGATTACACACTTCACTTGGGTACCTTCCCTTCTGAACATGAAAGCAGTCTCAGTTGTTTTTTTGCAGGGCTGTTAAGAAGGGAAGATGGTTGGGTCTGGAAACAATAGTCAAAGAAATACCTGTTTGCATTCAGGCTTTAGGTCGAAATTTGGTTCTCAGAGGGATCTGGGTTAGATCTCGTGCTGTTCTGCTGCCAGGAAGACGTTGCAGAGATGTTCTGTCATCCCTGGCAGGTAAAGAGATTTCACAGTTTTCCCTAGGAGCTGCTTTAAAATACCGAGCTTGAAAGTCTTCTCTATCATTGCCAGCGCTCCAGAAATTGAAAAGGCTTCACGATGTGTCTGCTAACATTTCTGGAGGTTTCACCTTCTGTCGTTGGGGCTGGACTCTGCAGAGTAAGCAAACACCACTCTGATCCTCCTGGTGTTAGCTGATACTCACATCAGCGTAGCAGCGAGCCATTTGCAGTCTTTTACACCTGCAAAGAGTTCCCCTGAATTTAAGCGTAATGAGTTAAAGGCATGGGTGAAAGGGAACACCAGTACGTTTGAGGTCATGGGCAGAAGATGGGCATTATTCTGGTATGGCAGCCTCCCACTGTGGAAAATGGGGACTTTCAGAGGGTTTACCATTCCAGTGACCGGGAGCCAACATCTTCATCCAGGTTAAATGCACCAGGAAACCTGCTGTTGGTCCGACAGCCCTGACAGGACGATGGATTGTGAATCTCTGTAATATCAGGACGTGGGGCTTCCCTTCCTTGCTTTGTGTTACTAGTATCTTGGCTGGTCATGGAATTTTTGCACCGTGGTTTCCACAGCTGTCAAATAGTGTTGTGGGATGCCGAGATGAAAGATGCTGCCACACGGTACCCCCACAGACTACCAGCATGCTGCAGTGCAGGTCCACAGGGAATAGGGTTGTTGATTGTGGGTTTGGTGTTGCAGTAAATAATAAGGGCTGTTTTTATTTTATATAGTTCTGTTTTTCCTATTCAGTTACCAGCTGAAGTGGTAAGCCCATTGGCTCAAAGATGAGGGAAGATGTGGGCAGCTACAGGCTTTTTATTCCTACCAGGATATGACTGAGAAAGACGTGGAAAAGCAAAACATTCCTCCAGTTCCTGCTAATGGCTTTCCTCTCCCTGCTCTGCTCCCATCTCTACCTGTTCCCCAGAGCTCAGGGGACCTACACAGGCTGGCCAGAGAGTTTTCTGCTTATGTGGAAGGGGCAGAGAACAGCCTCTCCTTGAGCTTTCCTGCATCCTCAGACCTCAGGGTGTCTCCCAGCAGCTGTGTGGCAGGGTGAGCTTGCCGGGCTGGTGGGCATGCTGCCGACTGTCAGCTTTTCTCAGCAGTTCACTCATGCCAGGCATGAGGGAGCTCCAAATCCATGTGTGATTTCTCAGGTAGCCAGAAACCAGATGCATCTTGGAGATGGCAAATTTGGGGTGAGTTATTGCTGTACAGTGCAGAGTTACTCTTAAATTGCTTCGGCATTCAAAAGTAGGGTTGCATGGGTGTGCAGGAGCACCAATTTTTGGACAGAAAGGACAGTTTTTCAAGGGGCTAGCAGAGGTGGGAGGAGGAGGTCTGAGGGATACAGCCTGTGCCCTCAGAGAGCAAAAGGACAATTGCTCAAATAGCCCAGATTTTGTATCCAGAAGCACTGCCTGCCCTTTACCAGCAACAGGCGCCAGAGGATTTAGGAGAGAAGTCCCGCCTGCTGGGACAGGGCAGCTCTTGCTGCAGGGCCACTAACTGTTCTGCTCTTTAACACAGATGGAGAACCCCAGCTGGCCTCCACCGTCATAGACACCATCATGGCTGGCCTGCCAGGACCACGGGGAGCCCCAGGGCCCATAGGGCCTCCAGGTAAAACACTCGGTGGAGCTGCAAAGCTGTACTGATGGGGAAGATGAGCGAAAGAATTTTCTGCTGGAGAGTGAAGTGGTCTGTGGGATGCCTGAAAGGAAAGCAAGTGGTCCTCACTGGAAGGGCTGTGGAGCTAAGGGTCCAGGAGTGGGAAAGGTGGCAAGAAGTAACCAGTTCTTATCCGTGGATAGCAGCAGATTTTTTATTTTTTTAAACTTACAGCAATTCCTTACTGCCTTGGCAGGACGCATCCTGAGAAGGGAATAATTGGAGTGTCTCTAAGAATGGGTTGTCCAGGGAACTCCTCTGTGAGAGCAGAGCTGTTCTCGCTGCTGGTGCAATCCTGTCCTTTTGCTGTGGAGCTCTACTGAGCAGGATCTGGCCAGCTGTCCTCAGTGATATCTATGCAGACTTTGGAGTTATTTCGAGCCATTCCAGATTTGCACCAGTGTAACTGAGATCAGAAGCTGGGATGAAAATTTAGCAAGTGTTGTGTTTCTCAGTGCTGATGGGTGGCTTAAATGATAATGTTCCTGCAAACATCAGCACTTCCCTGTATGATGCATATTTAGGAGTGAACTCCCATCAGTTGCAGAAAAGGATTTTCCCTTCATTATGAGGGCCTTTCATTTATCCTTCAGTTCCTTTATTCTCTGACTTAAGCATTTGTATGGGGCATTAATGATTGAGGCTGATTCAGCTGTACTTTGTGTATAATGTCCACATTGTTTCGTCTCAAGGGTTGTGACAACTAAAGCAGAGAGGAGTATTGCTAAGTTCAGACTAAGCAAATACCCTGTCTCCCATTTGCAGGTATAATTTAACAGCTACTGTTGGGATATAATTATTTTTCCGAAAGCAATGAATCTGTTACATGACTGTATAAAACAATTTGACCTGTTTAGGCAGTGTTTGACACAACCTCTTCTGTGGAACAGATTTAAAATGAATTTTGTGCCACTGGAGTAAGCATGCAAAGAACAAAAGAGCACTTTGCTTTGCCACAGTTGGCCTCCTGTTCAGGCTGTGTCCAAACCCTCTCTCCTTCATGTTCGTCATCAACGAACATCATCATCATCTGACAATACCAGGGAGACAAACTCCAGCAGGCTTGCAGCCTTTCCACCTACAGGACTCCCTCCATTTCAGAAACAGCAACTGTAGTAGTTTGCTCTGATGTAGCTGGTTCATGGAACTAGTTTAAAATTTCTAGAGAGTTGTTATTTTAAGCAATGGAAATGCAACATGTTGCTGATATCCTTCCTGCCCTATTTTCACCTTTTCTTCCTCCCAGAGCTCTAAGGTCTTCCCTAGGGCATAGGGATATATTATATCAGGATGTGGGTGTCCAGGGACCCAGTGTATGATGAAGTGCTTATGCTGTAGTCCTGTGACCGATGAATGGCTCTCACCCACTGGGAGATGAAGAACAATGAAAGGAAGTGCATGTGTTTGGAATTTAGGGTCCTTCCAAGTCTCCTTAAACTTATCTCAAACGCTGATTCCCACCAGGGCCACCAGGCGCATCAGGACCCAAAGGGCCCCCAGGACCCATCGGAGTCCCTGGATCACAAGTAAGAGTTTTAGTGCTTTGGGGCTGGGGGCAGAGGTGGGGGTTAGGTGTGAAGCATCTTCTCATTACAGAAAGAGAGCGAGTACTTTATAAATCTTGGATCTGATGTCTTGGTCCCAGTGAAATTCTGTGATTTTAATACCTGTTTTTCATCCTGAAGTAGGATAAGAAGTTGAAATGGTTGCACTTTCCAGGCTTTCCCTTAATCATAACAACACATCTTGCTGTTACTCTGTCAAAATGTTTTACTGTAGCCTGAGTTGATGCAAAGGATTTGACATAGGCTTTACTAAAACTGATAGAAAAATACTGTGTTTCCTGTGGAACACATAAAAAGGATAAAAATGTATCAATGAGAATTCACCATTTCACCAAAGTGAATTTCTTAAGCCTAATTCTTTGGAAATAGCACTTTCCACTCAGTAAAAACATCACAAATTATGATCAGTTTGATTGACTAGATATTGATACAAAAATCGTGGAGGGGAAGATAATCATGGAGTGTGATAACCTAAAAAGAATTTATGATAGGAGGGCAAACTATTCGTACAGATGAAAAAAAGGTTAAGAGGAAAGAAGAGAAGTTATGATGAATAATGAACTGCCAAGCTGCTCCAAATGGTGGCTGGCTGATACAAGGGGACTCAAGTTTGGGGAAGAATGTTTCTTACTGTGGAGGTAAACCAGTGACATCAAATATTTCAAAGGTATCTGACCTGCCTAAGGAGATGAAAGTGACTGAAGAGAACAGAAGAGAGGGAAAGGTTAAGTAATTTAGACGATGGATGTAACTCAGATCCTGATATGACAGGTTTGGGATTGCTAGAAATTAGAGAAAGGAGACTTTTACTATGTATTTATTAATCACTTTGAAGAAGCAACGGAGAGCAGGTTAGTGAAATTTTGCCAGAGTAGCAGAATCATTTCAATTAGTGAATGCTCTGGAGAACGGTGAGAAACTCCAGATAGATATGAACACAGTGGGAAATTTGGCAGCAAAATGACGGTTGCAGTTTAACGTGATTAAATATAAGGTAATTCACAATTCATAAATAGGTTCTGTAATAGAGTCTGGCTTTTTCACATGCAGCACGCTTTATTTTTTTTTTTTATTTTTATTTTTTACAACAGATTTGTTTAATTCAGTGTTCTTGAGCTTCCCTCTGTAAACACACACTAAAATTCAATGTTGAGAGCTGTCAAGTGCAAAGGTTACTTACGGGCACTTGAGCTCTGTTCATGCTCTGTGTTTGACATGGGGCTAAGTCTGGTTTGTGCCCTACCTCATTTGCCAGCCCTAGTTAGCCTCCTAAATCAGGCCTGAATTTCTGAATCTTTTGTGGGCCCAGGGGGGAAGTAGCTAAGCTGGAGGCCAGGTCGCTGCGCAGCTTGGTGGTGAGACGGGAGGACTGACTGCAGGCAAGGAGCAACGTGTTTATGTGGGGCACTGCTGCCTCCCAGATGAAGCTGCATGCTTTGGGGACCCGGGATCTGGACTTGATGATCCTTGCGGGTCCCTTCCAACTCTGATATTCTGTGAATCTGTGATTCCAAGCTGGGAGAGTGCTCCTCCTTTAGTCCCTGATCTTGTTGGGCTGCATAACCAGATGATGAGGCTCCTTGCAGCTGTGCCTAGACAGCCCATTTCTCTGGCTGCTGGTGGTTTCTGGGAGCTGTTGTTAAGCAGGTTGGCTTAAATCGCCAGCTGTCTGGAGTGGAGCAGGGGGCTCTTTTGCTGCAGTCTCCAAGGAGATGTGCAAGTCACTTGAGGTGGAAAAAAGCATCTTGCATATGGTCATGCGGAACTGACATGCAGAATATAAACAAACAATATTGTGCTCTTCCTGCCTGGTTTATACCCGTGGCTTCACTGGCTGTGTAATTTAAGAATTTTGATAGATTTTTGCCAAGCAGTTCAATTAGTAGAAGTCTGGAGACAATGCCCTTCTTATCCATTGGTGACTTGCTTTATAGATTTATTCAACCCAGGGAGCAAAAATTATTAGTAGAGATTGGGCTTAATTTGAAAATTGTTTATTAGGGTGAGCGAATCGCTTCAAAATAATTTCCACTGCACAATCCAATTAATTTTCAGGTATGTATGCTTACTCATGCCACCCACTGAGGCAATTATGAAAAGGAGGAAAGTAGTGGGGATTTTTAGGCCAACCATACCATCTGTTTATTAATTTCTTCTCAGTCACTGAGAACAAGAACTATCCTGCCACACTGACCCCTTACAAAATGCTACATCAGTGGCATGCAGTTCATTAAAAGACCCAAAGAGAGGGGATATGCAGAAAATATAGTGCTCGGGATATCTGCAAAATGAGCTTCTGTTGTTGCTGCTTGCGGGCAAAAGAGAATCCAGCCCTATCACTTAATGGGTATATGAGGTTTTCAGGAGCTGAAGATCACTGGGAAATGTTTTCACTACATCTTCATAAAGAATTCATGATAGAAGTTAATTTCTCCTTGTTCTGCATCTCTTCTAGGGCTTACCAGGCTCTCCAGGACAACCCGGGCCAAAAGGCTCCAAAGGAGACCGAGGAGAGAGAGTAAGGTTTTACATATGTGGATTGATTCCCAGCAGGATCTGGGTTAATGCCTTAGAAATTACATACAACAGGTCTTTCAAATTCCATGGGACTGCAGCCATGACCAAATTTAAATGCAGAGTTTCTAGGTCTTCTTCAAAAAAACAAGATGAGGGGTTACTGAACAGATAAAAGGTTGAATTGCTTGCACAGAGTCTGGTGTTCCTTAAAGAGATGCAGGTAGTAAATTCCCTGGAATATTCAGCCTGGCAGAAGCCAGCTTTCTTCTGCCAACCAAAGCTCTTTAGTCTGGAGTATGTTAGATGGTCCGACTTCTTCCATCTGTGACAGTAACATGGTAAAACTCATCAGACTTTTCCTGAACCAAAGCCATTCCCCAGGTTAAATGATGCTCTTAATATGTTTAGAAAATGTGCTATACCTCAGTCCTTGATGGGCCTTGAAGTGCTAATGACTGTAGCAAGAAGGGCTGTTTGAATTTGTTTCCAAACAGGTGAAGCTTAGGAAATACTGGAGAAAAATCTAAGCAGGATATGTCTGTGTCAGATTCCCAGTCTAGCATTCAGCACCAGGAAGGGTTTAGAAGGCGCTTAGGCCTACAGCTGTTTCTTCTAAGCTTACTCTCCAAAAGGCCGTGGTCTTTGAAATTGCCTCATGAAGCACTAGGCACACAAAATCATCTGAGAACTTAGTACATGGTGGAGGGTCATTCAGCAATTAGATCTGCCAAATGTAGCAGTGGGCACAGATGGGCTGTGGACCATTACTAAGACCCTACTGTGGAACAGTGTCAAAGAATTAAAGAAAGATGGAGAGGAAGAATGTTGGCTGGTACCTGTAAAATGTTGTGTCTGCAGCAGTGACTATGTAGTCACAGCCTTGTGCCGTAGGAAACAAATTCCCTGTTCTTCCAAGTGCCACTTTTACTGCCACGTCAATAGATGGAGGTGAGTGTGGGGGTCACTGTCTGCAGTGGGTGGCTGTGGGTGATGTGCTTCCCCCATCTGACAGCGTCTCCTTTTCTCCTTCATTTCTGCTCTTCCAATCCAAAAGGCAGAGGGAAGTCTGAAAGAGCTAAGAAAGGCAAATACAAATTGGTTAACTCTAGTGTGATGACTTTCCAAATTCATGAGAATAACTAGTGACAGACTTAGGTTACGTTCCTCCATCCAGGCTGTGTGTAGGGTGAGCAGGGCCCAGGTGGCTTGTTTCTCCTGCAGCACTTCACGTCAAGGAGAAGGGGATATCTGAGAGTGGAGTGCACAGGCTTTCAAAAAGCTCAGTTTTATTTGAGTATCTTTGCACATTTTTGGGGGTGCTTTGTTCCTGCTCTTGCATAAAAAATCACCTGCAGCCACCTGAAAGATAGAGACCATTTTAAGTGACACTTAGTATTATTTTAATAACAATTTCCTTGTGCAGATCACCACTTCAGGCATTTATTTTCTTCACTAATAGATTAGGCTCTGATGCATTTCTGGAACCAGAATTTAAGGTTCTAACAGAGACTAAAACCTGAACTGATGAGATTTCAGAACAGGTAGCTACTACAGCTCATTGCCATTAGATGCTAATTTTCAATTTAAAAAGAAAAAAAAAAAGGAAAGAAATAAAAAAAAAAAAAAAAAAAGAAAAAAGCATGGTATATGGCAAAGCATCAAGTTTCCATCCGGGAAACTGATAAGAGCTCTTCCTCAGTGATTCATTTAACATTGTGCTTTAGTTTGTGCTCAACCATATTGCTAAGACTATCACTATACTTCCTTTGAACCAAAAGCTGTGTTGTACTGTGTCCATTCGGTACAGGTGCATACTTTAGACTCTGATTTCATTCCCTCCTTGTTCAGAATCCTAACTCTCTTTTTAGGTTTGGGACAAATGAGATTTTCAAATGTCACAATGCCTTGCTAAGTAGAAAAAGTAAATTCTATTTCCTGTCCTTTCTTTGTTAGCATGCAAAGCAAAGCTGATAGCTTTTTCTGGCAGAATTTCTGTAGGATGTTCTGTATGCTTTTTGTCTTTTGTGAGTGTGGATTTGAATGCTGGTTTTGACAACTACATGCTGCAATTTGGGTTTGGTGGATACAAATTAGGGCTAGCTTTACACAGAGCGGAGGAGCTGTGCAGCTGCAAAGAAAAGCAGAGGAGGGTTGACAATATCTATTGAGGTATGAGAAAATGTTATTATACATTCTTCCCGCTTAATCTCAGAGAGAACAGATGTAGAAGAGACCTGAAGCAGTCTGAGCACATCCCCGGGATGGCACATCTACATGCATGCTGCTTGTGATCAGCTTCTGTTCATCGTATTCTTAAACAGTGCCAGTGAGGGATGCACCACATCATCTCCAGGCAGTCTTCAGAGGTACAGGTCTTGAGGGCCTGGGATGAAAGATACATCTAACGTTCAGCCTAAATATCCTTTGATCCACTTTAAGCTGATAACATCCTTCTCTGTTCCTCATGGACACAGAGAACAGCCTGGTTATGCATTTTCAGTGTGTTGTTATGTCTCCGCTCTGTGATTTGCTGCCTGCCTGCGCTTTTTCGCAGCCCTTACTCCCTCCAGTGCAGAATCCGAGCATTTCCCTTTGAAGGCGCTCAGAGCACCTGACGAACTGGGCCTTCCTCCTGGTGCTCCTCCTGTCGATGTGGGCCTTTGTGTAGCACTGGCTAGCTGCGCACTGCACAGGTCTCCACGGTAATGGTTTTGAGATGCCCGAGGCCCATTTGTGTTACGCAAAGCAGCAGTTGGATGGACAGAGGAACAAAAGCAGCTCTCCCTTTTTGGCAAATGCTACAAAGAGCTGCCGCCAGCTAGATAGTTTTTTAGGAACAAAAGGATGGGTTTGTTTCTGTGTGTGTTTAGGGGAGAAGAGCCAGGTTAAATACGTGGCTGTTTCATCAATAGATTTCTAAAGATGCTTTTAAATTTTGCCTCCTCTTCTCCTGCTCCTGCTTTCTCATGAAATAATCTATAACTCTTCTCCTGGTCGGTGATTCTGCCCTGCCCCAGGGTTGGAAACTAAAGCTATGGAGGAAAACAGGGAGAAAAAAGCTGCTCGGTTTGATGGCATTTCATACCACCACAAACCAACACATACCATTCCAAAGTGCTTCAGTTTTACAAAAAGAAAAAGAAAAAAAGAAAAAAAAGATGAAGCACTGAGAAGAATGTGAAAATTAGCACAACAGAAAAAAGAAGCAAATCAACCAAAATACCTTACGTGTGTTTTGATCAGTAGCGGCTGGGGTTAACAGGGGGATGTGTGTGAGCAGGAGGCAGATTAAATCAGCGCTTGGTGGGAGTCCTAGGCTCTGTTTGCTGTCTGGGGCAGCATCAGCCTGTCCGTTTTACTAGAGAGAAGAATGCTGTATCGTAAGAAACAAATCTCCAGCCAAATTCCTTCCTGCTATAATGTAACTGACTGCTGTAAAGTTCAAAAAATTGCTAATCATCTTACTGAGAGGGTAGTGAGCGGAGTAGCTCTGTATTGAATCAAATTTCTCCAAAGTGTGATAGGATTTGGAGCTGATGCTTGACAGAAAACCATGACCCTCTTTTGCTGTCTTTAAGTGATAATGTCAAGGGAAAGGAATTTTTTTTCATATTATCCCAAGTTTAAGGTTTTTCATTAAGCCATCTTAATTCCACTAGTAGAAATGACACTATGTTCTTGTCAAATGGAAAAATATCTCCTAATGACACTTACTTTATTTCCAACAGGGGCAAGCAGGTCTGACTGGAGAGAGGGGCATTAAGGGATTTCCTGTAAGTGATGCACTTGCGGGTGTGTGCAAGACTCAGATGGTTTTGGTGCCTGCCTGGCACACCTGGCACCATAAACACCACCTAGCTGGACTGCAGCTGGTTCAGCCAGCTCTCTCAGACACAACAATCAGGTCAACTGTCTCCAGCTCAGAGATGTGCTCAATAGGAAGCCTTACCTTAGTGTTGCTCTGCAAATGAAACGTACTCTTCCTGCATGTTAGGCATAGCACTGAAATGCAGAGTGCATCAGACCGATCTGATGGGCTTTCTTCACCTTGGGTGCTTCAAGGGATGGAGCTGGTGCCCTGCCAGCTGCGGGTCTTGGTCCCAAAGCTAGAAGTCAGTAATTAAAATAAGTCATCACAGAGGACAGAGCAGACAGATTCCCATTGATTTAGTTAGGTGGGGCGAATGCTGGCTTTAGGCTCTCTTAGAGAGAGACTGCACAGTGCAAAGCAAGCTAGCATCTCTGCTCCGCAGACTTACCTGGCTGGCTTCTGCTAATGGTATGTTGTCAACAGGGCAGTCAGTGGCATACAGTGGAGGAAAGGACTGGTGACTCGAGTCCTGCTCTCCAGAGGTGGAAAGCAGTGGTCGTGAAGGCATCACACCAACAGAGGAGATGTGCTTGCAGATCCCCCTCCAGCCAAAGCTTGGCAGACAGAAGCCTCCTCCCTGCCCTGTGAAGGTCCTGGCACTAGCAGAGCCCAAAGGTGGGCACTGTTAACTCAAAGTACATCAGCTGCTCTCAATGCCCTCTTGCACCTTGATCTGCCAAGCTGAGCTGGAAATCCTTTAATGAGATTAAGAGACTTGGCCAAATGATTCCTTGACGATAGCTGAACAGACACACAGAGGTCTGCACAGGCACCTGTGGCTAGCGTGCAAACAAGCCAGTGCATTGAAGGTTGGCTGAAAGTGAGCAAGTGGAGCAAGTTGGTTGTTTTGACTGACAGCATCCAGAGAGCTGCTTGTTTCTCTGGGAGCTTTCTCTTCACCCTTCCTTAATTCCATCTCATCGTTTTGTGCAACTCCCACAACCTTTTCTTCAGTCCTGCCTCCCATCCCCACTCCCTGCTTTGCAAATATCTCAGGGATGTCAAACAAGTCTGAGGAGCCCAGGCATTTCCACTCTGTTTTATTCAGCAATTTGTTAGGCTTTTCCTCTATGTTTAGCTTGTGGTTTAATCTCTTCGTGTCTTTTGTTCTTTGGGAAATGCACGAACTTCCTGGTTAGGGGGAACATCAGACCGATGTTCACAGCACGTAGGGATCTTTGTTCAAGAAAAGCTTAATGAGCATCTTCAGAGGCAGAAAGTGATATGACTAATTAATGAAAGCAGAATGGAGGATTTTTATGGTCTAAATCAAAGATGTGCCTATGCATGTTTGGGGGAGGGGAACAGTGTTTTTATCTCAGTGTTGTGGCCTGAAACATTGCTTGCTGAGATTTGTGGCAGGGCCAGGCCATGGCAGTGAGCCCCTCCTGCAGCTTGGCCACCCCCAGCAGAGTTCATCGATGTAAGAAATAAGGGGGGACCTGCTGGGACGCTGGTGGGAGCCAGGACAGAGCTCATGAAGTGCCAGGCAGTCAGTTTGTTTGCTGCTGCTTCTTCTGCCTTTAATTTGGTCCTTTGGAGGGAAGGGATGCAAGTAATCCTGGACAGCATCCTCAGTCATATGGAGACAAATTTCTCTTTCTTGTTTGTTTTAGGGTGAACCAGGCAAGAAGGGTGAGGAAGGGGATAAAGGTGCTGATGTAAGCATGTATTTTTATTGTTTTGTTTTTGTTTTTTGTTTTAACTTTACTTTTTATCTCTTTACTGTCTTTTAACCACATTCCCTCTGGCAGGCTGGTTTGAGAGGGGCAAGGGTCCTGTCACAAAAGTGCAGCAGAAAGAATACGAACCTTGGCAGCAGGAAGCCCATCAGGATGGGCATACACGCCACTGTTCCAGTTTATAAAACAACAGGATGGTGCTTTCCAAACAGTTTCGTGGTGTCCCAATGAAGGGAAAGCCCAAGTAACTCCCTGACATTCAGAGTAAATGTCAGAGGAGAGCAAAACCTGTTTTCCAGGTAGTGCAGTTGGTAGGCCAGGTAGTTATTAACATAAGCTGCCTGGTATAATGGTTTGACACAGATATACACCCTGGGTTTGGCCTACTGCAAAAACACGAACCAAAGTGAAAAGTTTGGCTTTGAGCCAGAGGCTCTGCAAGTGTGGGGTATAACTGAGGAGATTTTCTATAAATAGGAATTTCTCCTGCATTCCTACTTAATCCTTGCAGCTTATCTCACTTTTTTACTACTTCTCTGTTTTTTAAGCATTCACACTTAGTTTGGTGTTATTCAGCCAACATCATGAACAAGAAGCCTATTCCGCTAACATGTACTGATGTTAGTTTTCTTTTCCTTTTTGCAGGGAGAAGGTGTTCAACAACTTCGAGAAGCTCTGAAGATTTTAGCTGAGAGGGTATTGATTCTTGAGCACATGATAGGAATTCATGGTAAGCATCGCTAAAGTTTTCTTTTCGAGACAACTGGGACTCTATTCAGGCAACTGCTTGATGGTGAAATATCCTCCCAGTCTCCTAAGCTCTCTGTCGATGTCAGAAGCTGTCTAGTATCTATTTAAGCAGCCTTCTCAAAACTAGGTATGCAGCATGACTTAAAGGATGCTTGCAACTGTTGAGGACCTACAGCTTCCGCCACCTGCCCTAGTTACGCTGGCTTTACCCCAGCAGATGAAATGACCCCCCTGTGATAATTTTTATTTACAATTCAGACTGAACAGCGTCTTAATCCATGCTGCGCCCATGATCACCTACCAGCATCTCAGGGAGGTTGCTTGTTCAAGTTGTTAGGCAAGATCTTTTAATGCTGTTAATAGTGTCCTCTAAGTCACCTTAATACCACTGAGGCTCTTGCCTGGTGTAGCTCTATAGTTTACAGAGAAAGTCCTAACAGTGCTGCAGGTTACCCGGAAAACAAATGATCCATGAATGTCTTGCCATTACAACTTACATAAAACCTATTTTCATGATCACAGTTAAAGAAAGTCTCACACGTTCTTCGTTCAGATAGAATGTAAGTTTTCTGTTGAGGCTATTTTCTCTCCCATCACTGCTACAGCACGTGGCATCACCCCTTAAGAGTGTTTTCTCCCCTTAACCAGTGTGTGGGATCATACAGTCATCACAGGTCAGACTTCTCCCTTCATGCTACTTTGAGGATCAAGTCTTGCACAGCTGCCAAAGTTGCTGTGCCAATTTCTTCCCTTCAGAAACACAGCAGTGGCAAAATAATACGACTTGGATCTACTATCCCAGCCTTTGAGAAACAAGCCTGTTCTTTGGCACTAAGCTGAGCATTTCTAACTAAGTCCCCCGGCACTTTTCACACTGTAACAGATCTGTGGAACCTCATTCCTGGCCTTGCTTGTAAATTGAGCTGCTACCACACCTTCCTTCAGATCAGCATCCGCCTTTATTATGAAGTGGCCTTTGGATATTTACGTGGCAAACACATAGTTAAACTGTCCAGAGATTCCTAAGCAAGTGACTTAAAGCACTCCTGTTATGATGCAGTAAGGCAGCAGGCTCTGAGAGCCCACGAGCCACTTCTGGAGCCAGCACGGTGCTCAAATGAAAATGCCATTGGACACGTCAAAGAGAAAATAGTGTCAATGTAGAGTGCTACATTATGTGGCTGAACTGGCTTCTGTCTCTGCAGTGCTCTGCATTGTTCAATGGAGATGTGTCTTTTGGAGGCCCAAAGTACTATTTCCAGAAGCAATGGGCAGCAGCAGCAAGAGCTTTTCGGGAAATCATGAATCACGAGCCCATGATTTAACCGCAGTCACCCTGACCTTACCTCTGCATTACTCCTAGTTTGCTTCAGCTTTTCACTAGATTTTATAGACCAAGGGCAGGAAGAGATGTTTTTATGCTTATTTGCTTTGACATGATGGAAGTACCAGGAGGATGCCCATTAGGTTACCTAGGCAGCAATCCATGCCCAGCCTGTACGTTCTTCTGGTAAGAGTAGAAGGGGAACCTAATCTGTAAGTACAGTCAGTGAATTTCACAGAGATACAGGACCCAGGGTCCGGCCCTCCATGGTCTTTTTCTTTGTACCTCCATTTATACTACTATAAAGCAAAAAAAAAAAAAAACCAAAAAAACAGCTCTTTGGGCAGCTTATATAGACACTGGGTCTTGAACTGGGGGACAGATGTCAGTTTGCCCAGCAGAGCTGCCTTGTCTACCAATTTTATACGTTATATTTGGCAGTACCACAGCAACCAGGTGTGTGGTGCTGCTATTTTGACACAGTTATTTCAGCAAACCATTTTTACTGACAAATACATATTTTCTGTTATTGTTCGGGATGGAGATGAGTTTCTTATATCCATATATATATATACACTATATACTGATGTAAGTATATCAACAAAAGTGGATGTTTCTTTAATTGTATAGTGTAGTTTAGGCCATGTTTAAGTACCTCTGTTGCATGTCTTTATATAAATAGTTCCCTTTTTATCCAATAATACAGTATAGGTAATTATATTTTTACTCTGTGCTTTTGAAATAGTTCCATTCTTTAACTTAAGACATATTGAGGCCCTACAAAAATACCACTTAGAAAAAAAACTTGGAAAGTAAGGCATTTTTTTTCCTTGTGTTCATCCCTGTATGTGACTATGGTTAAAAAAATAAATAAAAAACTGAAAAGATCTAAAATAACAAAATAGGATTTCCCTGAGCATAGACCTCCCTGCAGTGAACAGCACCACAAGTTTAAATCACCCAGCACCAACTATCTGGTCAGGTTCCCACCGTAGGTGTCAGGAATTTTACCACAGGTTCCTGGGTAGCCCAATTCCACCCAGCTTTAGAAACCCACGCAGAAATGCCAATCGCATGCTCTCATTTTCCCTAGAAACTTCACAATCAACGTGGTTTCCAAAACCACAGCCACCCAAGCAACAAGGCAAAACATACCAGCAAACAAACCTCTGCTCTGCAATGGGAGGGCAGCTTGAGATTATCTGGCCTAGCAAACTGCAGAGAGCAGCCCAGAAGGACATGAGAAAGCCCAGATTGTTTGGCACTGTTTATTTCCAGCAAACACAGCACAAATTCTCCTGCAGCTAAGCGCTCCCTTGAAATAGAAATGCTGCCTCATGTGAATGAACCAAGACTGGGTGTCTGGCTTGTGAGGTTGAGCTCTTGGCAAGGAAACCCGCCCATGTCCAGCTCTGAAGGCAAAAGGAAAAAGAAACTGGGGCATTCCAAACGATGAGGCAGCGTCAGGCTATCAGCATCTGTTGCCAACTGCTGGGAAAATAAAAGCGTGGCCGTAGTCAAATGTATATTTAGCTTTGTAGGGCAGAATGCGGTAGAAAGAGGAGGTGTATGTTAACACGAGGCATGCTGGGAGAGTGGACAGCTAATATTTATTTCCAGTTTTATTGCTAATTTGTCTATAGCCTCGGGTGGCTCAAGCCTTTCAAAATGTGCACCTTTACAAGGAGTGAAATGGTACTTACACCCCCAGGAACAGCACTTCCTTGTGACCACTTGGCAATGCGTTATCCTTCAATAACAGGAATCTGTGGGCAGTGCTGAGTAGTAGTTGTAGCCCAAGGTAGATTACGATCAATAAAATAACAGTGCTTTGTAAATGGAGTGACAAACGGGAACAGGACCTGCTGTGCTGTGTGCAGTAATAGCATTTACCCTGAGGAGTTTATACAGAGCAGAGGGAAAAGGCCTAATATTGGAGTAGGATGATGGCAGCAAATATAGAGCCACAGTTCCTCGGTGGATGGAAAGCCATCAGGAGGGACAACACTTCTTCCAGAAGAGGCGTCATTCAAAGGCCCATTTACTCTTTCCTTAGCCTCCCCTTTTAAATAGCGCTCTCCCGTGACTTTCTCTCCTTACAGACTCTTTGTCTTCCATTGAGCCAGGCTCTGGACAAGATGTGATCCCGGGTTCCCCTCTGCGAACCAGCATCAAGATCAAACGTGGAGGACCCCAGCAGCCGCAAGCCTACCAGATCCTCTCTTCACTGCTGGATGACGGTGAAGCCAAAAGGAGAAGTAATCGGATGAAGTAGGAGCATCTGCGTGTCCTCCGTGCCGGTTCACCAGTTAAAGATACAGTATCCCAGTGCTTAAGTGCAGAGTGCAAATGAAGTGGGTAGGAGGCTGTAGTGCTGGCAACTGGATTTCCTTACCTGTCCAACACGATGCCCTTATTGCAGGGAATGTCTTATCCATAGCTCAGAGAGGGTCTTATGAATGTTTTTCTTGATTTTGTCATTTTGCCTTTGGAATACCAGGTGGCAGGTATCCTCAGAAGCTGTCTACAGAAGTGACACCTCCTGACTGTGTCTCCAGCGTTTAATCCTCCCCTTGTTTCCCCACAGCTCTTGCAAGTCACTTCAGTAAAGCCCTGCTTAACTGAGTGAGACAATCAGTCCCACTAGACTCTAAGCCAAACCTCAGTCTTGTCCGTTGGTATAGTTGGTGGCATCCGCTTTTATTTTATGTGGTGGTGTCACCCTGACGGTACCAGTACCGCTTTCATAGGCCATTAAAGCAGTCTCACCTGCAAGGATTTCTTTTAAGCAAAGAACAAATTGGAAAATTCAAAGAACATTTTAAGCTGTTACTCTGAAAATTCAGATTATTGTTTGCAATTTACCATCAAAATCTTGGCTTTTCATGTTGCTGATTGCATGTGAATGGCATTATTTCTATTTGTGACAGGCTGAGCAAGGACTTTTGATGAAAATGTTCATGGCGTACATTGACGCTCTGTCTTCAATGAGATTAGACTGTTTCTGTGAAAATTTAGAGCAGTATGTATGAGGTATGATGGAATTACAAAAGAATTTTCCCATACTGTGTTCAGTTTGTGCATACATCCAGAGCAAATTAATTTAAGTAGTAGCAATAACTATTCACAGGAAAGAATACTGCACAATAGTTTCTTAATTCTACATCAATAAGGAAAAGTATTTTCACTTTTCTTTTTTTATTATTCTGTGGGTAAATCCTTGTCATTTGAATCTGGAGACAGTGTAATAGCAAATCACAGTCTGTGGAATTAGTCTTGTCAAAAGCTTATCTTGCACTGAGGATCTAAGTACAAAGTCATTTTGCTTTTTGCAATAACAAGTTTTTGGGGAAAGTCCCAGCGTCCAGGTTTAAGAGGTTGGACCTGCCCTTCAGTGACAAATGAATCACTGCACTTGCTGTGCAAACCAGATTGGACAAGTCATTCATGGAGACAGTGAATTTTCTTAGAAAGGGTAAGACTAATCAACAGAACCAATGGTACTATATTTATGTGTATATATATTTTTAACTGTTCTGCCAAGTTTTCAAATTCTGCCCAGAACAAAAGTGAGCAAATTTTGTGTTTTTCATTTTATGGTGTCAGACATGTAAATTGGTCTCATTCTGTCTGGTTCCTAGTGCAAGATACAGATAGCTGAAAAAGACAAACTATACTCCTACAAGTATGTCTGTCAAAAACTGTTGCAGACCAACAACTGTATGGTCCACGAGTTCAGGAACCCTCATCGCCCAAAGTGCTCATCCTAAGGTAAAAACAGAAACACGTGCTACACTGGAAATGAGCCTTAAAATGAAGGAGCTCTGCCAGCCCATTTGCCATGCGTTAAATTAACTTTCTGTATACATTGTAAACATACAGAAGACATCACAACATCCAAATCTTTCCTCTGAAGAGCATTATATTTTCAGAAATAGGGTAAAGGCTACTCCTGAACGACTGAACTTACCAGATGGGTTCATTTGGCCCTGTTCTTCAGAAATCCAACCATCCCTCTCAAAACACACAAAATGGTGCAAGTTGATGCTGAGCAGGCAGCAGAGAAACTTGTCCACATAGAGAAGGTTTTTACTGCTATACAGCTAAATAAAAAACAGCCAGGGCTTAAGCTGGCTTGAAGGCTGCAGTACATGCACTTACCCTGCGTTTGAATCCTCACACTGCTTGCCCAGTGCCCGTGGTGGGACCTGGTTCTGCAATAAATCTGTGTAGTTCACGCTGTACTTCTGTGTACTCAAGTTTTCCTTTGGACATTTCAAAGAAACAAGTCCAAAGCCTTGCAAAAGTTCTGGGAGTTGAAGGCAAGGTATAGTCAGGTGCTCTCTTTCCCCAAGACTCCAACTTTTGAAGCGAATGCAAAGGTTTGCCAAGAGCTGATGCTCTGGGCTCCAGTATTCCTTTTTGTACCTGCACTCTGAATTATAGATTGAGTGTGATATAGTCAGAAGATAAGAAAACAAGTCAAAATATCTGAGTCAAGCAGGTTACTGAGCTCAGGCAGTGGTCCTGTATTCATAATCCTTTGAGGAGAAAGTCTCTT
Source organism: Anser cygnoides (assembly GCF_040182565.1). Lineage (NCBI taxonomy): Eukaryota > Metazoa > Chordata > Aves > Anseriformes > Anatidae > Anser > Anser cygnoides. The sequence goes on from NC_089890.1 coordinate 5,490,924, forward strand.
GAACACATTTGAGTTTCAAATCCAGCAGTAACTCTAAATCCAGTGCTACTTCTAATGACAGCACGTATATAAACAATGTGGAATTTAATCAGTGCCTTTGAGAAGGCTGGCGACCAGCTCTCAGCCTAAACCTCACAAATCCAAGCAGCTCGACTTCCCAACATGCAGCGACTGACTGAAGTGCTGTTCAGCAGGTCACATCCCCGCATTCACTGTCTTGTGGGGAAGAGTTTGAAGGGGGCTTGGAGCATCTGCTTAGCACAGCTGAGCGTGGTGCAGCCACTGATACATTCCTGGAATAATCTTTCCATTTAAGAATTAAACACACAAAAAGAGGTCTCCCCAGTTACAGGCTGATTGCCATGTGGGAACTGAGAAGTACTTGATTACCTCCTTGTTGAACAGGGACTAGCTTGGGCTTGCTCATATGGCCATTACAAGGCATAGCATGTGGGAGATAGCCCCTTATGCCTACCTGCAGGCATTGGAAGGTCAGACCCTGAAGACTGAGGAGAAATCACAGTGCAAGGTAAATGTCTATGCGGGGCAGGTTGGTGCAAGCTAGAGGCACTCACTGCACTAAGAAGCTTTTCTTATGGCCCTTTCAGGAGCTAAACTAAACCAATGCGATCTTTAAAAAGGGAAACAGCAAAATTTGTTTCACTGGTGCTGCAGCTACAGGGTTGAATTTGGAGGAGTACAATGGGGCCTTTTTCATGTTTCTGATATTCTGGAGCCTTCACACTGAATTGAAAGAGAAATTTTTCTTCGTCCAAGTTTGTCTTCATGAATTCAAAGCTATTGCATTAGGTTGATGAGTACTCTCTTCATTCATACTGACTAGGATTTGGAATTTTTAAATTAAGAAATTATTTAAAACAAATAACTGGCAAGATGATGGGAAATTTAATTGAAGTTGTTTGCAATTATTCCTGCCAAGCTAACTGTCACAAGATTGGTTAGGTTTGTGTTGCAACAGTTTTAATTATTGATTTTTCCAGATTTCTGTATGAGCTATGTCATTTTTTTGCTCCCCACACTTCTTGCTTTTTTTAGCTACATCCCTCTTTTATGTGGTACTGTATCTTTAATTCGGGTGACATTAGATTACACCAACTGGACTTTTCTCTCTCAGCTGGGGTTTCATTCCTCGCTACTTACACAACAGTTGGACCACACTCTTGTGCAGTCCCAATTCAAATATACTTTAAAGGTGAACACAGCCTCATACGCTGACATTAATGATGTTCATGCCTAAGCAAACCACTCCAACCCATTTTCCATCTTAGGCAGGATACTAAGATTCATTTTAGCCAGGGCATATATGCATCTTGCCATGTCTATGTAACTTAGAGAGTGGATTTATTTTGGATGCGTGCTCATTTAGAAATATATTTTAATGAAATGTTTAGTGCTTTATCTTACATGCATACTGTGCAATACCATAGTGTGTTGTTTTCCTTTTTTCTTCCTAAGACTTCATTGAAATTCTTAATGTTTCTTTGAACTCCAATGTGTTTTTGACTTCGCTCGGTTCTGGTAGTAGAAACGCATTTTCCTTGCCTTGAGCTAACCAGAAGCAGCAGCAGCACATTGCACAACTGACAATCGCTGCAATCTGTGCACCCTGATGTTCACCAGCAATCTGGTACTCTGGGGGAGGTGGAGAATGCTTCTCTCCAGAGTATCCAACCTGCACTTACTGTAAAGAATTGATAGCAACCCAGGGAAATAAGAAAAAAATAGAAGAACCCTCGTCTGCTCCCACCAAACGCCACAATAATTTTGCCATCACCTTCCACAGGAACAGGGACAGGCTATAAAAATCAGATCCAATTCTCCAGCTAGTATGAACGGGTGCTGCTTTCAGAGGAGCCGAGCGTATGGCTCACAGGTGGCTTTCTGAAAGTTTGGCGCTGGGATTCAGGTTCAGTCCCAGTCCCTGCAATGAACTATTTTAATGTAAGAACCTAACCACTGTGACAAAGGCTTCCAAAAGACATTCAGCCTCGGGAATTACTTCTCAATACAATTTAGTGGAAATTCATTCTCTTCCATGTTTACAGCTTCTGTGTTATTCGAGACTACATTCCATTCTGGTGTTTGTTGGTATAGGGGTTTAAACTACTTGCCGTTTCTGTGATTGCTTTGAAACCAAGCAATTTAAAGGTGCTATAATTGTCCACAAAGCACATTCCCACCCATAGAAGGAAATGTTAACTTTTTCACTAGTTATTTTACACAGTATTTTTTTATTTATATCAGTGTGTTTTGTATGTGTGCAAACGGTCCCAGCTTCTCCCACTGTAATAAGCTATACATCCATTTGGTCGTTAATAGGACAGCCATACGCAGCATTTTGCAGTCGTGTACATTCTGAACTTAGGACAAGAATAACTCTCTTCTGACACGATGAATTCATTTATGGCAGGCTCTGTTGTAAACACAACCTATTTGTTCCACCTCTTGCATGGTTACTTACCTGTTTTCATATTGCTATGTTATTGTTCAAAATATCTATTTCTCTTTATTTGCTATGGGTTTTGTTACTGTATATGGAATGTTTTGTATTCAGCATTTTCTTACAGAGCAGAGTGGGAACAGTATTCAAGAACCCACAAATACCAAAGACCTTTCATGTAATGCACTGAGAAATAAACATACTGTAAATGAGTACGATGTCAGGTGTCCTGTATTTACGGTGTTCACAGCAAGTTCAAGTGAACTGCATCCTGGGGATGCAGGGGGAACAGCCAGAGAGAGTACAGCAGTGCTTAGGAGTGGGCATTAAAAATCTGTTGTTACTTGCCACTTGCCTCCCTTCCTCGTGTTTTCTTCCAGTTCAAGGAATGTGATTGTTGAATTTAGGAGCAACAGGTGCCCTCCTCTGCCTCCCTGCAGCCCCCGGTACCTACTGGGCATCGGCGTCCTCCATCAACAGCTGCTTTTGCCTTTGTGCCGTCTCTGAATCTGCCTCTGGGTTCATACAGGCACGCGCACACAGATACACACACCCCCCAGACTCTTCACCTCATGTGACCGTCAGTCAAGGATGTGGTTAGGAACTTCTTTTTTAAAACACTTCCTACTCTGGGAACAGCTACCCATTTAGATACAAGTCCCTGGCTGGTTGCACAGGGAGGCTTTCCCCTGTGAGGGAAGGACCTGGGCTGTGTCTGTCAGAGGTGACAGGTCTGGTTTCTGAACTTGTTTTTGCATCCTAAAGAAAACAAGATGCATAAATTGCAGCTAATTTTTTTTCCCTACTGATCAGATTACATTGTAGATATGCAGATACCAATCCTGTAGCAAAGGCTGTCTTGTAAACAGTGGGAAATGTCCAGAGAGTCAAGGCCTCCCCCTCATGCAGGTTTTTTTTTGCAACACTGATGAGAACATGCTCAAGGTAACCAGATGCCAGACATTCCCATACAGTGCTTCCCTGGGTTATAATACCCGTGTGTATTATAAAGGAAGAGTAAGTAGGGAGGTAACATGACTGTTTGCTATTTCTACCTCTTGGGATGGTGTATACCCAGTTCAGAAAAACAAAAGATGACAAGTTGGTTCAAAGACGGATTGGAAGATACTTGACTACAAACTTAAGGAAATAATCTGCTTGGCTTTAAAGAAAGACTGGCAGCTGATGAGGCCCAACTTAGCTACCGCTGTGACTCTGTGCGAGAGATGGAGGGTGACCAACCGCTGTGCCAGACGGCAGGTTTTTGCCCCCCCATTTTAGGATAAGATCAAGCACCCTTAGACAAACCCAATCCCATTTTTTTGATCCACGTGACACACTGGATAGCACATGCCCTTTACAGTGTACTAAGGCAAAGGCGTATTGGCCACTGTCTGGCAGATAACACACAGCAGTCCATCCGCTCCTTTATCAATGCCAATGATTAACTACTGCAACAATTCGCCAAAGGATGTGCTAGTGCCTTTACTACTAGACATTTTCAAATTAAGTGGATTTTCTCCTCTTAAATGTGCAAACATGTGTGTACAGTCCAACTCAGAGAATGAATTCATGGAAGCCATACTGGAGGACCAAAATGTTAGAGCTGGTGCCTGTGACGTTACAAATGCCTGGTCTTGAACCTGCCTGTGTTTTGCACACTGTGGCAAAGCACTGGCTAAAATCTGCTGCTGTTTCACCATCTATACAAAGCCATTAGTGCACGCACATTAGATCGTTTTGTAGCTTCATACTAAAAGCTGAATGCCCTGAGTGCATCTGTAGGACATGCAGCCTTTGCGCAGCCCCCAGAGAGGTCTAGGCTATGACAGGCCAGGGCTGGCTAGGATGGAGAACACCTGGCATCACTATTTTGGGCTGAGAATGGCCACGTACCAATACAAGCTGGAGGTGTCCCACTGATCCCACGCTACCAGGGTGGAAGGGAAAGGTTGAGTCAGAAAGCCCAGAACTGGCCCGTACGTAGCATCAGTGTGTCTGGGGCAGCGCTTGTGTGACTGTGCCAACAAAAACCTGGCTTACTGGTTGGAGTTAATGTTCAGCCAGTTACACTTTGTGAGGGTTAAACTTCAGACTTCGTTCAGAAAACACACTGAGATCAACAATGCACGATAGGATCTTGGCCGCAACCTTCTCTGTACTCCTCAACCACAAAAATGTCTTCAGAAATGGATAGAGCCCAGGTCTACCTGGTGACAGGAGGATGTGGTTTTATTGGCAAAAAGATCGTAGAGCTCCTGTCTCAACAAGACTACATCAAAGAGGTCAGAGTTTTTGATTCAGGAGCAAGAGAAGAAAAAATCATCCCAGGTAAGACAAGGGCATCATCTTGTATTATTGGCCATAACCCTCCCTCTTTCAAGACAGCTGGTAATATACTGGGGAAGGAACCTGGATTAAACAGACTGCATGGAGCATAACTTCCAGCTTGGGGGTGTTCAGCACTGGACCACATCAAAGCAAAATGCTCCACAGGGAGTAGCAGCAGTTGGTCTATTGCAGGGAGGAGCCAAATCCCCACCAGGGACCAGATATAAGGAGAAACATACTCACTGGGTACCTCACACGGGATCTTGGCTGCCCAGTTGGTTCAGCTCACCCACTCAAACAGCAAAGGGACAAACCCCCATGCTCCTGACCTGCTCCAACCAGTTAGCAATTCTGTGAAGACAACGAAATACCTTACAATAATAGAATCAGTGCTCAGAAGCTCCGTGTCTGCTAGAGATATTGTGAAATAAATTAATAATTGAGAGAAACCTGTAGTCTTACTGTGCTGTGCAAAAAGTGGAAGAGGTGAGGCTCAGTAAATATGCTCCAAGATACTAAATTAATCCATTTGATCATATTCTGAGTGCTGCCTTCTGAAGTTTCACCAGGGCTGATTACAGTGAGATATGCTGGGGAAAAGCAACCCGTTTTACTGGATTTGAGAGCACCCACCCCAAACAAGCCAACACAGCTCACAGTGCTCTGCAGTTAATGGTGGGCGGCCCAAACCCTCAGCCTGCTTCAAATGAGACCCAAAAAAAAGTGACACGGGAGTTCCTATCTGATAAGAGGTATCGATAAAGAGGAGACGGACTTCAGCAAGTTAAAAAATTCTCAGGGAAATGTCACTACCAGAAGTACTTCCTCAGCAGATGAAATCACCATACTGCTTTCCTCGGGCTTCAAGTAACCAGTTGCTTTAAAAGCACCCAAAACTGAAAGGAAAAGCTGTTTAATCATTAAGGAGCTCCTATAATCCCTGCCTTTAGCCCTTAGGCTAAAAGGGCTGATGTTCCTTCTCCTTGGTTTACAGTTTTGTATCTCCGGGCACTGCTCTCTTCTGGAGAGGTGGCACCAAGGGCAAGACAGGAGCCAGGAGTTTTCTTCTGTCCCACAAACTATTCCCCATTTATGCCTGTCGATACAATTATGCCTTTTGCCCAGTTGCACGACTGTGGCAATAGGCAATCTAGCCCAACCTAACCCTTTCATGAATTGGGTTGGGCCCACTGCCTCTTCCCTACTAAGCCCAGTATGTTCTCTTTGTCCCTATCATATTTTCATATTTCACTCTTTTTTTTGATTCCCTTCAGACTCCATTAGTTACAATCAGCTTGTACTCTAATCCTCCAGCGTACTTTGAGTCCCTCCTAGTTTGATGTTATCTGCTGATTTAATGAACAAATATGCCAGGTTCTTGATGAAAACAATAAAAAGCCCCAAATACAGCAATAAGCACTGGAGAGCCTCAGGGCAGCCACCTCCCACAGCTGGCAGCTCCCTGGGCGCTGTAACTCAGCCAGCTTTGTGCTCACCCTCATGTGGATTGCTTAGACCACATTTGACTGACTTGCGTATGAGAATGACACAGAGTTTCCAAAGCCCTTCTAAAATCAAGATAGATGACATTGACCTGTTCCACTACATCTACTCAGCCTACTAGCTTGTCGTAAGAACAAAGGAGATTTATCTGACATGATTCATTCTTGCCAGATCCATGTCACTTGCTACTATTCTCCAGGTTATCCCACTGGTGCTTACACACATGTTGTTTAAGTCCTGAAATTCCTGGTGTTGAAGTTAAGCTGCTCCATAATTCCCTGGCTCTTCTTTACCTCCTTTCTAAGCACAGGTGTTTCATTTGCTCTATTTCAGCACCTCCTCCAAAAGTCCTCCGAAGTACCTGATAAAGCAATAAAGCCGCAGTTACATCCATCACCCCATTAGTAGCCCTGGATAACACTCACCAGTGCTATCAATTTGAAAATTGGTCTTGGTGCTTGCCACCTCACTCCTTACAGCTGAGCTCTCGTTGTTCTCTTGTTGGTCTTAATTGCACCAGCTGCCCTACGACAGTGATTAGAAAGAAGCTATATAACACTTCAGCCCAACCTCTATCAGGCTTTTCTTCATGGCTAAGTAGGAGCAAGCTGTCCCCACTGTGAGGCTGCTGACCCTCTGCTCCCCTGTCAGCACAGCCTTTCAGCAGGAGTGTCCTTCAGGCAAGTGCATCCTCTCTGCCACATGGGCAATGCCTTTCCCCTCTATTTGTGCTGAATCAGCTCTATCTGTTAATATTAAATATCCTACTGCTATGGGCTAGCTCTCCAAGTCTTGGTGATGCTACTTAAGAAATCAGATTAATGCTTTAGTTAAACTTCTGCCTTTTCCTGTGTCCCATGCTTCTTGGCAAATGCAAACCTAGCATCCTCAATTTTGTCTCTCCTTTGAATTCACAAGGAATTGCTCTGTTCTTTTATCCCCTTGTACTTAACGGTAGTTCACTGAGGGCTTCCATGTCATAACAGTTCCATAGCTGGAGTCACACACCGTTCCCTGAGCTGCTCCTGTGCTTGATCCTTCAGGAATCACTACCCTGATTCCTGACTGAGTGGGGCTCTTCTGGAAGCCCCCAGCCCAGGGCACAGGAGACATCTCTGTCCCAAAGCAGTCCTGTGGCTGCCTGGCTTGCTACAAAAGTCCTGGGGAGCATGGCTTCCTGACCCAGCTTCTTGCTGGCCTATTCCCAACTACAGAAAAAGGGAAAAATCCCACTGAAATGTTACAACACCATCTCAAAGCATGAACACTAGTAGTAGATGCCAACTATAGCCATGTATGGAGCAGCTATTTTGAGAGACAAGGGGAAGGGAAAAACAACAAACCAGCTTTCTGAATGGCTCAAAGAGAGGAATTTCCTATGAAACTTCAACTGACCTGTTACGTTATTTTCCATCCCCACCTATACTATCTGCAATTTAAATAAAGCTTTGTGCAATGTCCCTCAAGCTTGCTTGGTGTTATTCCCACCATGCTGTAGAAGTTTTCTGCCTTAAGGAAATTGCATGGGACAGCTTCCCCATTCACACGTCCTGCAGCCAGTCCTGCTGCCAGCTGCAGCTCTAGGCGAGCCATCTCCCAGCCTTGCTCAGAGCTATCCTTGGCTGCATGCGAGAGATGTGCAATGACAGCTGCAGTTATTCCGACACACAGTTGGTGTAAACTGGCCAAGTGCTGTGCTGAATTAAACCAGATGCAGATCTGGTTTCTTGGGGTTCAAAAAGTGGGGATGTATTTTTCCCCAGTGTGATGTATTCAAATGGTAGAGTTGTCAGCGTGCTGCTGCTTGCCCTGCTAAGAGGAAAGCTTCCCAAGCAGGATCTTCATCCTGCAAGAAGGTGAGGATGCTGTTTTGTATTTTTTTTTTTTTCCCCTGTATTTATGCTTATATTATTCTTCTCCAGCTACCACTCATGTGACAGTGATGAAAGGAGACATTCGAGACTACAATCTGCTCCTTGCTGCCATGCGGGGTGTTCACGTGGTTATTCACACAGCTGCTATTGTGGACTACAGAAACACTGTGCCCTTCTGGGAAATGAAAGCTGTCAACGTTGGGGGTAAGCTCTTTAAAGCAGGCAATTAAATACAGACTTAAATTCACACGGCTCGGTGTGGAGTCATATAAGAGGCTACAACATATGTATCCTCTCTGACTTTGTGCTCCCGTGTCCCCTGATTGTCACAAGCACCACTCTGCTGTGAGATGAGAAAGGTGCACTTCCAGCGGGGAGGTTTCTGCCTCTGCCCTCTGTTGCTCAGGGCAGGCTGTGCTGCTCCTCTGCACAGCTGTAAAGCTACATCTCATGAAGTCAGATCTGGAGCCAGATATTGTGCAAGTTACTCTGATCAGGGGTACAACCTTCACTAATAGCACTGATTCAGAACATACTAAATGGTTTCTTACAGCTACAGGTCTGTGAGAAAGACTGTGATCAAAAATTAACCCCTGTTCTAGATACCTTGTAGCTTTCCTGGGAAGGGTCAGAAAATAGCTACCCTGTACACCCACCAGTGCAAGACACTATCAGTTGAGCTGCATCCATGCTATAAGAGAGTGATGTTATTTTTAATAGTCACAGAGGTAGCAACTGCTACATACCTATAAGCCACACATAACCAAGATCTCCATGACTCCTTCTATCACCAAGAGCTGATTTCATGTTAGGTGCAAGATCTGCTTAAAGAAAACATGTTCATAAATCTGTGAAATAAGTACAGGCTATAAAGATAATGAAATCCCTATTACAGCAGCAATTCCAATGGCACCTTAGGCTGTTAGCTACTAAAATAGTCGTTAACCACAAGGAAACAATTTTATAGATATGTGTGTGTATATACACATACATACTATATATACATACATGCATGCACATCTCACTTGGTTACTGCTTAGGGCTACTCCTACTTTCTGATATATTCAAGGGCAACATTTAAATTCCATCCATTCATTGCTGTAGTTTTCAAAACCAGATGCTTTTAAGAGCTTGTATTGCGTGTGTGTACCAAGAATACCCAGAGCCTGAGGGTTCCTGCTGCCTTTCAATGGCTTTATGAGATCTTCCTCTTCATTGTCTGCTTGCTATGAGCGAGGTATTTTAGTGCACTGAGGTTTCCACTGATAACAGCGAACTCAGGCAACACCCCTGTTCAGCAAACCAAGCCTCTTGCAGATGCTTGTGACAACCCCAGAACACCCCACAGCCTGTGTTTCTGCAAGGTGACTGGTGGCTGAGTGCCTCTTTGGGGAGCAGATGGAGGTGGCTCAGCAGGAGCCTCATCTGCAGAGACAATCTGTTCTGCACTTGTGCCTTCCCTTGGACGGCTTCATGTGGGCCTCCCCAAACTGAGGCTGCTGCCTTCACTAGGACCGCTTGAAATCTTAAATGCTGAGATTAGTCTAAACTTTTCCATTAATCATAGCAGGTAAAATAATAAAACTGAATTGTATTTGACACCTACTGTAAACTTCATAGAAGAAGGAAAAAAAAGTCAGGACAGGTCAACTACATAATCTTAGCTGGCTTCTCTGTGCAGCTCAGGCCACAGAAATTCATCCAATTACTGCCTTAAGCCCAGTAATTTGTGGCTAAATTGGCTATGCCTTTTCAAAGGACTTTTGCCTAGAATTAAGGACTGCAAGTTAATGGGCTATCTATCACGTCTTTCAGCAAGCCATAACGATGCTTAGGAGTATTAGTGTGGCTACGGCTAATTACTAGTGCTGGCAAAAATTTACACCTTTGTTCTGCCTTGTTTCTCCTCTGTTTCAGCCACTGGTTTCTGAATCGTGTTACAGTCTTGACTAGACTGAAGAGCCCTCTCCTAAAAGAATTACTTTTTCCATCTAGTCAGTCTTTTTAATCTGCTTTTTGTTAAGCTGAATGAATTTTAACTCATCTGTTTCCAGTGATATTTATCTACAAGGGTTCTCAGTAAACTTTGTATAGTGACAGGCCAATGAAGAAGTAAATTGATTGTTTTCTACTGGGTCTTCCTATTGACTCATGCTCTCTGAAATTATCCTAAGCTCAGGACTTCCTTGATAATTTAAGATCTTGCCTTTAACAACAAGAACAGAAATTGCAAGCCCTCCTGAGCAAGATCCGCAGCGTGGCTCAAGGGCAGATCCTGATTAGCCAGGTATGAATAGTGCAGAGACTTCTGGAAACCAGCTCTATGAGCAGCTTCCTTTAAGATCTGCCTGATCAGATTTGAAGGCCCATCAATATGCATCCATGGCTTTGTTGTTGTCATTCAGGTTATTGTAGAATCAGCTTGATTGAATCATGATAATTGCAAAACTCCCCCTGGAAGAGTTGCAAATCATTAAAAAAAAAAAATAAATCACAAAACCACACACTGACCCACAAGCTCAGCCAGAAGCAGCATAGATACTGCTCTCAGTATTAGTTAACCTGACTGCTGTCTGGTTACCACACTACCTGAAGCAAACCAGTTACAAACAGCTTTCACTCAAGTAGCAAATTCTCAGCTCTTTAAGTTGAGAAACCAAGACATGTCCATAACATGTGCGAACTAATGGCACTTGGAACATTGCAAGCTAAGATCAATGCTGGATATTACTTCTTTACTGTCAAATCCGTCCTTATTCCCCTAGACAGGTACTGTTCCCATGTTCCTAAAAAGGAATAAATACTTTTTCTGAACAAAGATGACAAAAAAAATAGGGGGCTTTTTGGTGCCAAATTACTCCGCTGTTTCCCTGTTTCAAATGGGAAACTCAGACTAGGACAATATGAAATGTATTATGAGATATTTCTGCCCTTCTTGAACCAAATCATGCTTCAGTTTCATCTGGATTTCATGTGGATTTGTAAGCTGCACTTACTATTTTATTTAACGTTTTGTAGCTACCAGGAGTCTGTTGCAATGTTTTTCACCCTACAGTCACTTCCATAGAGCAGTATATGCAACTAAAACACCAATTATTTTGCCAGAAGGCTGCAATTCACCATTTGACAGTCTGTCCATGCATCAAAAAAAGATGGACAACATGGAATTTTGCTCTGCCAAGCTGTCAGCTTCTTTTTTGTTAACAACTATTAAGTCAAAGTTATGTCAGTTGCTAATAGCCGTAGAGATTAAGCTGAAGATTTAGCTGTGGCTCTCATGTTATGAACCATCCATACCTGTGCAAATATACCTGAGGATCGGCAGCCTTGACCTATGGCTTTACATTTTTTTTGGCCATGAAAAGGATGGATCTAGTCCAAGTCAGCATCTCAAGTCTGGAAATCTCATTTGACTTGCATAACAGAAACCAAAGCAAGGCAGTTAATGTTTGTCCTCAGGTATTGAAAACGTGCTAAGGGCCTGCTGTGTCCTGAACATCCCATACGTTGTCTACACAAGCTCCATTGCTGCGGTGGGACCTAACACCTTGTGTGAGCCCATGCGCAGATAAGGCCAAACAAATCTTTTGCATCACTCTGGATTTCCAGTTAAACAGCAATGAAGCTGCAAACAGCTGGAGATTTTTGCTGTGACTCCAAAGGACAATGTGTGCTCCTGTTCCTGTTGATTCATTTACTCTTTCTTGGAAATCCCTCTTTGCTCTTCATCTTCAGGAATCACAGCTCTTCCCAGCCAAAACTTGACCAGCAGTGGATGTTACTGATTGAAAGTTGATTGAGAGGTGTAGGACCCAACTGCACCTCCAGGCTGTCCTCTGTATGTATGGACCTGCTCCTCTAAGCCCTAAAATCAGTTTGGCATTAGATCTGAGCTGCTCAGGGTTTGAGCTTGTGTTTTACCCTGCTGTTGGGTCTGAGTTTTCACTCTCCTCCTCAAGCTGAGTTGACCCAAAGGGCAGGTGATGCTCTGTCACCAACCCACTTTCCTCTTTTTCAGCTCCACAGTGAATAGCTAGTGAACCTGTACCAAGCTCCTAGTAACAAGAGATCAAATGTATACGGACTATTTTAGCATGACCTCAGAAGAGGGTACATTGGTAACATAGTCTTGGGTCACAGCTGCATTTGGTGTGCAGTTGCCTTGTAGTGTTCTTGTGTAGTTGCACTCTCTGTGACCAGGCTCTGACCTGGCAATGGCACCCTATCCCTCAAAATACCTTTCCCTGGGAAGTGCTTGCTAGGGTTAGCTCCTGGACTTTCTGCTTTTGGGCACATGCTCAACCCACCTCTTCTGCATGTGGCTCCTTCAAGACTAACCCACAGACTCAGAAAATGCAGTAGAGCTTAGAAACCCTCTTGGGGCAAAGATGGGATTTGGAACAATGTAAAGACAGTGGCCAGTATTGGGGTGGTGGTTTTTTTTCTTCTCTTTGGTATCCAGAATAGCCTTTCACAACCAGCTGACATTCCTGCTCAGGATCTGGATACCTTTTGTATTCATGGGGCACAAGGACTTGCACTTCAAACTGGGCTGATATTACTGAAGACCAAGAGCTGAAGTATTAAACTAAATTTGAAGGCAGGTGGAGATAGGGGCAAGTCTGATATGTACCATTGTAAAGCTGCTTGATGATTTCAAGCACAGTTGTATCTACACAGACTGCTCAAACCATGGAAACTTGTGTGCGAGGGGAACTGGCTCAAAACCAAGTTTTGTCTCTACAGGCAGCCAGTCTAGACACAGCTGGCTTCAGTCTCCTGGCTCTAGAAATTTGAGCCTAGCTAGAAAAGGCTGCTTAAGACATAACTTAAAATGACCTACAAGCCTAAATTTCATACTTGCAAGTAAACTAAGGCATAACCCAGTTGTTCTGAACAGTATTTAAGCACCCAAATCCATAGAAATAAATGTCTTATGGAAAAAAAAATCCCTGAGAGCAGGAAACCTCAACCCACTTGGGAGCATGAGCATGAAAAGATCTGGTGTTATTGAAAGGCTATGGAATTTGTCATTAGCATATCTATCACTTCTAAAAATGAATGTATGTCCTTGTTTGAATTTTAGTCCTGTGATTTGAGATGCATGTGAATAGGTGATTTGAAAAATCTACCCCAAATCTTGATTGAGAGGACAGTCCTTGGCCTTGTAATGATGCCCAAGTGGGTACAAGCAAATACCCGTCCACAATGAAATTCATTCATAGAGCTGACCATCCTCTTCCCCACCAACTCCCAGTCCTTCCCAGTCACAAACACAAATAAAACCACCACCTAGAGTCTTTCTCTCATTCTACAGAACACATTCATGTTCTCCCATCATGCTGGGAGAAAGCCTGCTTGTGAGAATGGTTCTTGTTCTCTGATGATTTTCACTTTAAACTCCTGGAATTAAAGCGGGAGAAGAGGCACCCAGATAAAAACTACACCACGTGTCCCAGTAGGGAACCCAGTGACGACTGCAAGGCAATGTAAAATGTCCATCTCCAGACTGAAAGCACAGGTGCAGTTTCCCTGTCCCCACCCAATCTGTTCTGCTTTTCTCCCTCGCAGAGCATGATCCAGCCTGCCTTCCTTCCTTTTTCTCTTTCTCTGTCCCCTTTCTCTCTCGTTCCTGGTATAATTTTATTTAACTCACTTTTACATGCTGGGGAATTGACACAGACAAAGGATGATTAGTGTCTGGACAGGGTGATGGGTGCAGGGATAATGCTCACACCTCAGCATCCTACAATAATAGAAAATGCCTCTGTCAGTCTCAATCCCTCTGAGACAGCCACCGCTGAGATACCTTCTGACAATGCTGCTCCAGTCTTATTAGCGTTCAGTTATCTGTGATCGTTTTGAAAAGCAAGAGCATTATGCTGAGCTCTTTGTTACTACTAAGCTTCAAAAGGGGTGGGGGAAGGCAAACACGAGCAGAGCTCTGCAGCCCAGGAATGACAGGCAGGTTGCCCCTTGGTGAAGCTGCTGCTTTTTAAAAGCTTTGCAAGGCAAAAAATAAATTCAGATATAAAAAGAAAGCAATTAAAACTAGAACTTCTAGATAACCCCCCTAATTGTCTTGAGCCTCTCCTGGGCTCACAACAAACCGCACACAATCAATCTTTTGTCGTGCTTGTTTTCTGGTTTGTCTCCTGCTCGTCACCCGTAAACACAGGGAAGAGGAGGAGGGCTTTGCGATAAAAGCCAGGGGTGCACGGGGAGGCTGTATTTCTGAAGCTCCTAATTTATTTCTCTTGCTGTAGCACAAGACGGCCCTGATCTCAGCTGGGATATCTGACACACGAGATACCAGACTGCCAAACAGGCAGAAGAAAGGCAGCGGCATTATCCGGGTTTTACACGTGGGGATCTGAGCACAGAAAAGAGCAAGCAAGTTGCCCAAGGTCAAAGAGGGAGCGCCTGAGTCAGAGCTTGCTCTGCCGTGGCAAAAAGACCCGTGCTGCAGACTGGCTGCACGACCTTGTCGCAGGCCACCCACCTCTCCAGGAGTGGGTCTGAGCCCACCTGCAAAAGGAGCACGATGGCTCTTCGTTGCCCTGCGTGGGGGTACCCCAAGCCTGGTGTTTGCCTACCGTGAGTTTCTGTAGGAGAGCAAAATATAGAGCAAAATAATTTAAAAATGTGAAGAATCCCAGAATCCAAATCCTGAACCAAATCCTGGAACAGACTAGTATGCACTACAACACTGGGACAAAATGGCAGCTGCTTTCTTGGTTCTCCATGGAATTATTTCCAGGTCTGGGAGGGCACTTATGTGTTGGATCCCACTGACTCCCCTCCTCACTGCTGTAAGTTAGGAGGCACGGCCAGCTGAGGAGCATGTTGCCTTCCTCTGCAGTTACAGCCAAGGGTCCCCAGCATGGCTCCAAGCCCTGCTTGCCCTAAATCGTGGACCTACATTTTTGTTCTTCCCCCAAGCACAATCTGCTAGGGAAGATGAAGGAATAATCTCAGCACAAATCTGGTGATTGCACACCTTCCACAAGCCCACCAGCAGCTTTTGCATCACCAGCAAATGTCTCCCATCTCTAATCAACAATATGAGAAAATTAAGCAGCAGCAGCTTCTTTTAGTTTATAGCTCATGAGAGGCTTCTTGCTACCTCTAATGAAAAAAACAAAGTAGGATTGCTCTCATTTTCCTGCCCTCCATCATCTTGTGCTCTTTCCACCTTGCTCAGCCACTTGAGAGTTGCTTAAAAAGGTAACTGCGCTGCCTTCTAATTTACCTGCCAGAATATTGTTTGCTTCAATCACACTGTATTAGACAAAAGCAAATCCAACTCTCAGACATCAAATCATGCAAACCTGCCCTATGAACTCACTTCTGCCTAACCCTGCAGAATTGCCTGGTACTTCTTGAGGCCTTTTTTCTCCCAAACCGCAGCAAGGATCTTAGACCCGTACAATTCACCACCAGAGGTAAGTCCCTGGAGGGCATGGGCTGCAGAGTAAATCACGCTGTGACGAATGTCTCCCAGCCCTGAGCTCTTCTTCATGTCTCACAATCTATTCCAGAGGAAATGAGGACACCAAATACAGTGGGGAAGTGGAACTTCCTTACAGGAAGACAAAGGCTATGGCAGAAAAACTTGTATTTGAAGCCAATGGAAAAAAGGTACAAAAGTCAATGGCATCCCTGGTGTTTCAGCACAGGATGAGTGGGAGGAGACAGCTGGTTAGAAAGGCCCCGCATCTCGTATCCAAGTATGTATCCAACTGATTCCTCAGCTGGGTGTACATACCAAAATCCCCAGAGTTTACCAAAGGCTGGTATTCGCACCCCATCAGGAACCTGCCAAGCATTTGCAAGATCAAAGAGTGCTGCCCTTTGTGCCTATGTTTAAAATCCACCAAAAGGAGTGGGGCTTTGAAAAGCACTGTGTAAACTTAAGACCTACAAAACCAGGTTCACCTGGTTCATACTGCATAAAGATGTATTTTCAGACATGCCCGAGTGATTTAACAATCAGAAATATTACCCAGACCCAGCCACCTACCTAAGTTGCCTGGCTAGCCGTTTCAGACTCCCAGTAGTCAGCAGACAGGTAAGTCCTTCTAGATGATGAAGCAGAATGTAAAAATGAGACTTTAGTCCTGCCTGGAGCATCTCTCTCCTGGTTACAGTTTGAGGCCAGCCCAGTTTTACTGGCTTCCTCTGATACCTAATTTTGGTTGTTGCAAACACTCCTTCACACCTCAGCTGCAGAAGGGGTTAATGCAGTTATCACCCTCCACCCAATCTCTCTCAGTGAACAACACCCATATGCAGGTGTGCTTTGTTAAAAATAAATAAATATCAAGTGGGCACCACATCGCATTTCTAAGGATCCAAACCAGGCCCTAGCTGTCCAGTCAAAGTTTGCAATGGTTGACTCCTCTAGCCCAATTTCCCCAGGATTTTTGGTTTCATCTGACACACACAACATCATTGTGGAAGGTTTTAGCTCTGAATCCATTTGTCAATAACATCCCTCCCTGATTTTTCAGCTGAGCAACGGTGGCAAACTCACAACCTGCATCATCCGTGCAAACACAGTATACGGGGAGAAGGCAACATTTCTGCGAGACCTGTATTTGTTTGCCAAAGCCGGGAACGATGTGTTGGACTACCTAGAGCCTGAGAACACCGAGCGCAATTCCACGTATGTGGGTGAGTCTCTCTGCTCGTGGTGCTACCAGGCTGTTCTGGTCCCAGGAGATCTTCCATTGCCGCTTACCCATAATTCTTGAAGACAGAAAGATGAGTATGGGGATTGAGCACAAATATTTGTATAACCACAAAACTTGGTCTGGCTAAAAGAATTTTTAATATAGTTGTTTACATATTTAATTTTTTTTCCTGCGTAGGGCTTCTTTTTTTCTTCCCATCAATGTAGGGAAAAATGTTGTTTAGAAAAAAAAAATAGCAGAAAAGAATAACAGAAACCTATTTTTTCTTTTTCTTCTTTTTTATAGGGTAATGTTTTAAGGATTTTACTGGGGAAGACAGAAATTCAGGAATATTTTTAAAATGTTTTTTGTTGTTGTTTGAAAAGACATTTTCATTACAAGAAATTACATTAACTATTTATAACTTAGGAAAAGCATTCCTTGAAAAAAAGACTGTACTACATAAGTGATTTTTGCAAGCACTAGAGACTACTCATGAAACCTATTGAAATAGGTTGTTGTGGTGTTGAATGCGTTACAGGGGAGTGTAACTCACCATTAAATCATGCAGGGCTTTAGTTATTTCTGTGCAGCTCACTTATATGTCTTTTTCCAAAAGTGCAGATAACAGTAGTTTGAAAATGCTGTAATGGAAGAACCAGGCCTAGATAAATCAAGTGACTTCTTCAAAGGCTCACAGCAGAGCCAGGAATAAAAACCTCAAGCTCTGCCTCCCATTCATCCTGCTCTCACTACAAAACACTGCCCTTTTGCTTCGCGTGAACCGGTATCACAAGGAACATTAATTGTCCAGCACAAAGGGGAGACCAAAGGTTTAAAGGCTCTTGGAGGTCTGGATTAACTACTCTGTCTCTCGGCAGTACAGCTGAGTAACATGATGAGTGCTTTCCCTGCTTTGCAGCACCGAAGAAGGCAGACCCAATGCACTCATTCATTCCAAGAGGAAACAGGCAAATCTAGCTCCTCCTGAATGCCTGTCTCTCTCCCCCTCTTATTTCTCCAGGGAATGGTGCATGGATGCATGTTCTTGCAGCAAGGCACCTGCAGCTGAAACCGGACTTACTCGCCGGACAAGTGTAATATTGCTATGATGACACTCCAAGAAGAGGTTTTCTGGTCAGGCATCAGCTCCTGTCTTCTGTGGACCCCTCGATAAGGCTAGGCTCACGCATCCCTTACTGGAAGATGTGGTTAATAATACACCTGCACAGGATAATCAAGGCACTCTTGTACCCCTTCTGGAAGCCGCAGCCGTTCCTAAACTTGCCTTTACTGAACACAATAGTCACCACCTTCTCCTATGAGACAGACAAAGCCTTCAGGCACTTTGGGTACAAACCCCTCTTCACCTGGCAGGAGAGCAAGCAGAGAACTGTGCAGTGGCTGAAAGCAGCTGCAGGGAACGTATCCTGCCCCCATCTTCATCAGAAGGAGAATTAAGCAGCATGTATGGGTAAGGAGCAAGCACGTTGTTGAACTTCACAACACGCTGTGGTCTTGGGCAGCTGGCGGGATGGCTGTACCCAGCTCACACACTCAGGGGGTCTTCCGTGATAATTTTTGGAAGAGCAAGGAAGCCCAGAAAGTTCTTGTCCTGTTTTAGGGTTTAATGGAAAAGAAAAACACTTTTTTCCCTTTTCCAGAGCTATCTCTTTTAAGATTGTTCCTGTTATTCTTAACATGTGAACAATTATATCTGTTTTGAAAGATTATTCCTATAAAATAAGCTTGCAGTCTCTTGTATTGACAATGTATAGGCTGACTTACATTCTAACCTTATGCTGGGACATCTGACCAAGCTTAGAGGTGGTTACACATAGGTTGTAACTCAAATTCTCCTACCTCATAGCACTCTAGCAGCAAAACAAATTAAAGCCCACGTCACGTTCAGCTGCTGCACAGAAGGCAGACAGCCACTTGGGTGAAGGCCTTGGGGGCTGCACTTATGCTAAATAACGCCTGAACTTCGGGCAGAAGAGGGCATCTGAACTCATTCCGTGGTGCTGGAGCTACAGTCCATGGGGGAACGTTTCACAGATAATATTTTCCTAGCACAGATGGGGCGGGCACTTACAGAGGGTTCACAACAAAAGCAAAGCCTGCGGTCGGACCAGTTTACCAGTTCCTCTACCTATAAGGCATGCAGAGGGGCTGACAGACCTACATTAAGCACAATGGATTTCAGTTTTCACCTGAGCTTGGAGGAATGGACTATTTTTACAATACTGGTTAAAATTTAAAATTAGTTCCGTTGTTTTGGGAATGTTTAAGTATTCCTGTGGTCTGTGAACATGTAACCATCTCCTGAGTTTTCCTACAGTTACAGTGTACATATGCACAAATAAAAGCTTATTTTAATTACTTCCCTAATCCTCCTGGAAAAAGCAAGTTTCAGCATGATATCTTTGATAGAAATGATCAAGATTTGCTTCTTGTTAGTCATAGCAATTACTCAGGAAGGAGAGCAAAGCGATACCATGTGAGCTGCCAAGTTAACTTCACTGAAATTCATACTCACAAGAGAATTCTTTCGAAAATGAGCTGGCAAACCCCAAATCATTTGCTCAGGTAATTCATGAATAATTTCAAATGACAAATAAATTTAGGCAAACCAACACAATCTGTTCATAGAGAACGTGGAAAGCTAAACTGTGTAAGTTACCAGTTCCCTCCTTTTTTACTCAATCCTTTGTGCTGGGAAGTTTTTAGGAAAGGCAGTAACAAGATTGCTGGGTTTTCTATTTCATTAACAATTGGCTGTGCAGCTTCCTGCTATAATTTAAATGGTAAATGACGGCTTGCTAAGAATTTGACAAGGAAATATATACCCAATTTCTCATGCGTGTTGCCAGAGCATCGCTGCAGTATGACAACGTTGACTGCAACAGGTTTTGATGCTTCTGAAACCTTGGTTTTATCTTGCCAAAAAAGAGCCACTGGGTGGAGCTGCAAGTCTGTGAGACAGGTACCTTCGCCGTGTGATTTCGAGTGTTGCAACAGCTTTGGCTTGAGCTGTTTTAAAAAAGAATCCAAAGACGAATCCAGAAAGCAAGGCTGACGGATGGGCTGGGGGTACCTGACCATCCAGGTTTGTCCTCACTTTGTGGCATTTGGAGTTTTGGACTTCCCTCTGCTGTCTGGATGCATTCATCTTTTTATCTTCATGTAGTCATAGAGACCAAGGAAATTATTTTTCCACTCGTAACTCAGAAAAGAATAAAAGTTTGCTTTCTATTAAAAAATATAATGAAATATGGCACTCTGACCTTTGAGAAAACTTGGCTAAGTACAAGAGCTGAGGCTGTCAGTCCCATTCGGAGCCATTGGTTTATTCCTTTGTGGGCTCTGGAGTTACTGAAGGTATCGAGTGGTATAATTGCCAAGCCCCAATACTACCCCAGAGACCAATGTACGCTTGCCTCCTTTCAGAAACCTCGCTGGGAACCTTATCGTGCTTTTCTTCCTATCCTGCTCATCATCATCTATGATTTTGATGCTTAGCAGGATACAGATGACACACAGGATAAGGAGCAGGCGTTTTTAAAGGTAGTTAAGGGCAGCGTTTTTCAAAAGGGCTTGAATAATTTACCTACTTAGCTTTTTTTACACCTACCCACCTCCCAAGCTTTGACAAAAGCAAGCAGAGGATTCCCTTTCCCTGCACATAGTAGAAGTGGGGGAAAAAGTTAGACAGCAAAGCCTCTGTACTGTTTTCCAAAAAGATGAGTAAGCTTCCTTTGGCTGCACTGCAGTTTGGCTCCTCCAAGCTAATGCTGCTGCAGACTTCCTGTTAGATCCTTGATTTTATCAGATTATAACTTGTTTTCTCCTGGCAGTGCTTTAATTCTTTCTACTGCACTGGGTTGTCATTGGCTTTTCTTTTCAGGGTCCCAGCCCTATTATGTAACAGCAGCAGAAGTAGGAAAAAAAATAAAAAGAGGAAAAAAAATATTTCAGATCTGTTTCTACTTCTGGAAAGGAGCCTTTGTGCACAATTACTCATCCAAGAGATTCAGCAGGTATAACTGCTTCCCCCAGGGGCTCCATTATATAATTGGATTTCAGCCATACAAATTAAATCCTATCTTACCCCTTAGTTAAGCCAGGCAGTAAGTATTTAATGCTAATATCCCTGACAACTATTGCAGGGAGAAGCAGAGATGAAGCACAGAGGAGACAGATGCATGCTTCTCTGCTGGAGGAGCAGGGAGGATGAGCAGGGAGTGCACTGACAGAAAGGCACCTGCTATTTTTTAAAGCTGGCTAAACTTCCCCAGCGCGAGCCATGGCGTCTGCTGGCGGAGTTGTCTGAGCTGGAACGTGTTTTTTTCCTCCGTTTTCCGCCTGCCGATGTTCCCATGTGCGTACTGAGCGTTCATCCCCCCAACACACACACACACTTCAAAGAGCCGCATGCCTAACCCTGTTTGAGTTTCTATGGAAGTCTCCGTTCTTGTGCAATGTCTGAAAGAAGCAAGTTTAGTAATATTAAAACTCAAGCCAAACACACAAACAAGCAAAGAATTCCCAAATTAAAAAGAAAATCTTAACCGAGTTACTCATTCATCTGCATTTTCTATTGCGTTCTGTCTTCTCCAGGCATGTTTCTTTTAGACAAAGCCCTCTGGGCAGAGACCATCTCTTTTGGTGTCTGGTACATCAGTCACATAGTTAGTACATAGTAATAAAGGAAAATAGATTCATGGTAGGAGTTAAACCAGTCAGTCTGGTACCGTAATTGGAACATAATCTCATATTGACAGTATTTAACACAGGATGCGCTGGGAACAGATGGCAGCACGCCAGGCCTCAATCGTTCAGCAAATATTGGAAAGATATTTTCCAAGTCCAGCTTCTCAACCTCATCTCTGATATCGGAAGCTTCGCTTTCCCCAGCGGGACTAGATATACTCACTAATCCTGGAAAAAGCCCGGTGCACCATGTGCTTCTGAGCTTGCAGGCAACTTGGCTAGCGGCGTTTCTACTGGTAACTATCTTACAAATGTTTAGAGAGAGATTTGAAAAAGCACTGATGGCAAAAGACATCCATTGGTACACACTTGCACGCCTTCCCCTTGCAGACAGAGACCATCATACGTGTGACACAAGGCACAAACCCACGTGCGCTTCCCGAGCCAGGGATATCCACCAGCATGCCGGTCTGCCTTTCCTTTCATCTCTAAGACCTTCAGTCTTACAATTAACTCACCGGGGACACAGTGGCCGTACAGAATTGTTCCCTTCCCTAAGCCTAAAATGCTGAGCAAAGGAAGGGGAAAGGAGAGGGAGCCCAGTTATGGCCAAGACGCATCCTGCAGTAGGATGCACGACACTGTGGTTGCAGGAACAAAGTCAGCTTTCCAAGGGTACGGGAGAAGTATACCTTGCTTTCTGTATCTGCTACGGAAAGTTTAAATTGATTTTTCTCTATTTCAGCAATTAATTTCCATTAATCAAGTTACTGTACAATGCTTCACTATAATTCACAGGTTTTATGCATTATATGAATAAAATTGCACATATATTTTTATGTGATTTTCATTTAATTGAATTCCAAGGAGATTTATCTCCTGGGTTATTAATAAATCTTAATATGGCCTATAACACTCAATTGATATTTAATTAACCTGCAATAACTGCCTTGTAAAATGTAAATTAAATGCTTTATTTTTTCAGGCATATAACGTTAAATCAAATTCTTAATTCTACTAGCAAAGCAAAAAGGAGTTGGGGAAAAACAAGACTCCAGGCCACAGAACCTTAGACCTGAAAATATTTGATGTTTAAAGAGGTCCAACATGGAAACTGGATCCATGTTTTATTCCAGTTCCTCTCCCAAGGAAGTGCTTCTCCACTGTCTCCCCACCTTCAAAGGTCACAGGAATCTGGGTAGATTTAGATAAAACATCAAAATCTCAGAAGACTTTAAGAGAAGAGAGAGAAGCCCATTATTAATAATAAGGTTGCAAATTCCCATAAGTATTGTGGTATTTGGCATTTTTCTTAAAGCCTTGGCTCCTAGAGTCACATTATCAAATGAGAATGTCAATTTTCATTTAAAAATAAAAAAGGAAAGATGTTAAAGCCCTTTGATAGGGGGAAAAGTTTGCAAACCTGAATGTCAAAGGCATGAGAACTAAGAGACAAAAATACATAAAATTTGATCCTTATCTTTAAAAGTACTAGAACTTTTTGAGAGACTTGAGATGTTTGAAAACTGGGAGGTGGCAACAAATGATCAAAACAGCTTTTACAAGAGAAGATGAGAACAATCCAAATTATATTTTAAGATCAAACTGTTCTCCTCCCCCTCCCCTAGCAATTTACATAGATCTACATTAAATACTGCAAACTTCATCAACAACTATTTCTGATTTCAAAACTAGGATAGCTAGCTACCTCTGCAAAGTGATTTGAAAATTTCAGGTGACTGTGACTGTCTAAAATTGATAGGCCTATAAAGTTTTACTGTGATAGCATGTAAACTTAGGATATCTTTCTTTTTTAATGTACAGAGTAGCTAATCTGTCTTCCAATATTTTATTAAATAGGGCATTTCCACCAAAGGACAGTATCCCTTACCATCCGTAATCTGTCTGCATTAGATCACTTTAAAGGGTATTAAATGAAAATCAAAAGTTAAATGTACCGTGGATTTTAAAGGTGTCACAGCAAGGAAGAATAAAAATGAAAAGAATGGATTCTGACTTGTAACAACTGAATGGAAATAAATCCAGATCTTTGGTAATGGAAAGCTTGTCCTCGCTTCTGTTCATCCTCTCCAGTCACTCAGTCGCCACCCTGCTTGCACAAACGACACCAGTGAACCCCACTCAGGCAAACCCAGCGCAGTAATTCTGCCCGGGAACTCACGAGGCTGATGGATTCCTTGCAGGGCTCCAGCAGCAGGGGGGTACGTGATCCTGCCACCCCTTAGTTACTCAAGGGCTCGCGTGAATTGCATCGCCTAGAAAAGCAGTGCTGACTAGTCCAAATTCTGCCACTCTCACACTTTGCAAGTAGCTTTGCTGCTTCAGAAGAGGAGTACCCGGAGCAGGGAGTCAGCAGATGCAAGTGGCCTCATGCTCGCAGTAATTGACTGGAATTTTGCAGACCTGGGTTTAATCCCCAGCTCCAGCACAGGGTAATTTATGGCAGGTTTCTTCCTCTCTCTCCACATTTTATGATTTTGGCAATTGATCAGAATTAGCCTCTTCTCCTTCTCCTACCTTTCATCTATTTAATGGAGGAGAACACATCCCGCGAACGTGCTGCGTTGGATCTGCTGTCAGCCATGGCTTGGGGGGAGCTGAGCCCGGCGTGAGCCCGCAGACCATAGCTCCTTCCCAGCACTCGCCTTTTACTCTACTGGATAAACATTGACACAGTAGATTTTTTTTTTTCCCCCGAAGTGGGTTTCTAATTGAGCTGAATCTAGCACAAGCTTCATTAAGGGCTACCCGTGACTGACAGTTTGAATTTACTTGGGTAGCACTTTTTCTCAGGCCAAAGTCGCCTGGGAGCTGCACCAGGAAGAGACAGAGTCCCATCTACCCACAGACTACTTCTAACGATGCTCCCGGGGATTAAATCGCTAACAGGAACAAATGTAATGCATCAAAAATCAGGAGGCTGCAAATTCTCAGAAGTGCTCAGGACTTAAGACCTGATTGGCTCCCCACAAAAATGTTACCACCTAAATTGTTCCCCCCTGCTCTGCCCACCAGACAACAATCCACCTGGCTACCTTATAGGCACACTCAAGACAAGTCCTAGTCCTAAACCCATTTATGATTGTACCACGCTCCTCGTAAATCCTAGCTCAGATCTCCTTTCCTTTGAGAAACACGTCTGGCTAACAATTCCTGACATTTCCACGACGCTTAAAGTCACCTTTTGTACAGGGCTCCGGAAGCAACAGCCTCAGTGGGAACAGAGGGAATTCACCTGCTCTGGCTAGTAGCAAACCTGCTTCACAGCGAGCACGTAAGTGAGAAGCAAAGTGTCTACAGTCCTGCTGCTGCTGACACCGCCGGGAGTAATTCCACGTACATGGGGATAGGTACCGAAGATGGGGGATCCTTAACACAAGACAGACACAGCACTTGCAAGCTCTGTCTTTCTCGAAAATCACATCTGGAAATGAGCAATTGAGCAAGAACCAGCCCCACGAGACACATCTAAATCAGCCCATCTTAATATTGGGCACATGCTCTTAACTCGCACGTTGCTGTGCATTCAAATGATTAATGGTTCAATATAAAACTCACATAGCACTGTACAGTGGTACTGGAGCACATCACCTAGATCAATACGCACGCCTTGCCCCAGGAGAAGATTTGGGATTTTTAAACCAATGAGAATTAGGTGCCTGATTTCTATTGCATTTCAAAGGGATTTAGAAGCTCTGCTCTCTCTCAGAAACCTCACCAGGCTACCTTAGAGGCTGCACACATGCTTGACATGACACCAGATAATGTTTGTGGGCTACGGCATAAATGGGGATTACTGGCTCTGAAAAGGAGGACTTGCTGAAGCAGCTGTGGTTTAACGAAGGATTTGAAAGAGGAGAGAAGCACAGAGGGAAGCTGTTCTAGACAATAAGTCACATAAGAAAAGGCTTAAAAACAGAGCAGGAGGAAATGAAGGGATATGAAAAGGAAGGGATTTGGGATAAATGATAGGAAAAGGAGGAGAAACGTCAGCTAGCAGCAAGATTACATGGGGCAATGTGCAAGCTCCTTCAGCCCTTCTTCACGGGGTGATTGGAGTGGTGGGAAAGGCAGGACTGCACCAGCAGGCTCCTGGGCCAGCTGCAGGACAAAGCTGGCTGACCACAGCCACGATGGGAATAGAGGGAATTTGGCAAAATTACAACCAAGCTTGCTCAGATCACACGGTAACTGATGGTGGTAACTTGTGACAGCCAACCCCAGCAGATACAGGGATCAGAATACAGCCGGTGGGCATCCAGGCAGAGGCTGAAGACTGCAGTATAGCTCAGGAGGGGAATGGTGTGGGGAGGAGCAGGCAGCTGAAAGACGGCGTGGCTGCACCCCGACGCGGCGCTGGTGGAGTATAATGGTGTAATGTTCAGTCACCAGACTGAATTAAACAGGACTGGCTCTGTTCGTGGATTTTCCTGCACTAGTTTGCACTGGTTATCACAGATAAGCCACGTTAATGCAACTCTGTTATGATGTTGGGAAACCTCAGTAATGGAAATTAACTGCTCTGTATGGACGGATGAATGGAAGTTACACAACCACTGACCTATTTCCGAGAAGCATGGCAATGTTGAGTGAGAGCAGCCAAATTTAATAGCTGCTATCAAAATCAAGGAAAGGACTTCCATTCAAAAGCTAACCAGGAGAAAAGCAAGAACTTGGTAGAGTTGCACAACCACAGCAGCTCTGGACTCACACCAACAACAGTAACTCCGATGTCGGAACAATGTACCGGCTTAGTGATTTGACACGCGGCCAAGGTGCTTACAAAATACCTCCAAACAGTTAATGCAAATCCATATTACTAGGTCTATTAATGGCTTGTCATTGCCTGTCCGTAGATCACTATTTTGTGCCAGTAAGCTCTATAGTTCCCTAATTCTAGTAATGTTATCCTTAACTGACATTTCAAGCACTGGTGGCTTTCCATAAGGACCTGCAAAAGCCTGAAATCAGGAGAACCAAGCTCCTTTCTACCCACTGAATCACCACAGTGTCAGACTCATCATTCCCCCACCTTCTGGCCTCAGTTTCCTCTTTGGTAAAATGGGGACAAGGTCTTGTACTTTCACTGTAGCCACGGGGCATCTGTGTCCAAGTGTTTTCAGACCTGAGCATGAGCTGAGTATCTGAAGTATTACCTGTTATTTTGATTTTCTTACTGCCTCAATTAAAATTTTAAAGTCATTTACAGCTGGTTTTAAATGCGTGCAGGACTTACCGAGACTTGGTATTTCTGCCCCATTTGCAGAGGACTTGGCAGGGAGGACAGAAGGACTGCACTTCCCTTGCCTCGTTCCCCTTGTCTGTTCAAGTGAAACCTAAAATGCTCCCCTCCATTTTGGATCAATGTCACATAACCTCATTTCCTCAGCTTAAGAAAAAGCCTTAGATTTTATATGTTGCACTAAAATATGTCAGCACCGTTAGGTTAATAAACAGTGCTAAATCAAAACCAGGCTTCAGTTCGTAGATCATGTGAGCTATGTCAAACACAGGGAGTGATACCATAGAAGAGATGTAATGGACAGCCTCCTTAGCCTGGTTTTTATGGCTGTGAAAGAGAAAAACCTGGTGTTCAGCCACTTTTCATTCACCAGAGGCTGTCACACAATCTCTCACAGCTTTTTGGGTTATGTTTATTTTTCCTGGGGTTCCCAAGAGTCATACCTTCTGATCCCCTTGCAAAACCTCCTGTGTGACTACCTAGAGGACTAACCCGAGTTACAGCCAAAACTTGAAGCTTTTACTGCCCATTAGACCAGCTCCTTACCTGATAAATCAGAATATCCCCCGCCAATTTACACCCACAGAGGAAATCATTTTCACAATTCAGAGGAACAAAGGTTTGATTTTTTTTTTCCATGTTGACTTTTCCTATGTGGCGACTCCGTTAAAGCCAAGAAACTTCTCTCCCTCTCATTTGTCAGTGGGACATCCCAGTGGCTTGTGGGCCGTAAATCAGCACACATGGCCACCCTGACCTGGCAGCTAGCAATTCCCTCCCTGCAACCAGGAGGCCATGCTGCAGTTCCTATGGGGATCCTGCTGAAACTAAATGAAACCCTTAAGGCGATTGCTTCTTCAGAGAGTGTCCTCATTAATGGCACCTCCTAACCAGCATCCTCAGTCGTGGGTGAAATCCCACCAGGCATCTGTCTTAGTGGCTGCCACACACCCCTGTTCATTCAAACTCCCATGCTTTGGATGACCAGCATGAGCAAACATGGACTGAGACCCCCAAGCAGACATCTACTGTCCCTCCCACCTGAAACACCACCGAGTTACTGTCTACCTTTGGAGAGTAATGGTGAAAATGCCCCATTCTCACTCATTGCTGGAAAGAAAATGTTTTCGGAAAGCTGTTCGTGTCATTTGATAGTGTCCAGTTTTTCCACTGAGAAAAGCAAAACCTGAAACCCACACTCCAGTTTTCTGCTTCAGTTTTTCCCTTGGCAAAAACCAGCAAAGCACTGCTCAGCATATATATATATATATATTATATATATGCACACACATCTTGCTGCTGCTTCTGAAATTTGTCACGACTTAATGCAGTGAGGCTGGCAGGTGGCCAGAGAAAGGCACAATCCAAGGCCACCTGAGCAGTGTTTGCAGAGGAATACCTGAGGCCAATCACACTGAAGTTTTGCTCCGGCTAGAAATATATGGGCAATGTTGCAGCAGGTTGACGTTTTTCAGCTGGCACGGGGGAGTGCCACCACATTGCAAGAAGCCATCCCTGTCACTGACAAGAAAAAAATAGCCACCCGAAACTTAGTTTAAGTTCAAACTTTCAGCCTCCACCGCAGTCAATGGAGAGAGAAACTGCACCTACGGAGGGCTATTCATCCCATCCCATCCCAAGATAGCTATCTGAGACGGGGAGGGTGAATTGATGCTGGAGGTGCCAGTACCTTTCGACAGGGACTATAAAAGGAGCCTAGATGATTATCTTGGACAAGGTACCTAACTTTTAGGCAGAGTCAGTTAAGGTGAATCTTTGTTGAACTGAAATCAGCGGTGGTTTTGCCTTTGCCTTTGGTGGGGCCAGGTTTTCACCACGTACATCTGAATAGATTAGAAAAGAAAAACAGAAAAGGGAAATGCATCTATAAGGGAATGAAATATTTATTTCCCCCTATTCACAGAGAGCAATTAAGATATAAAGAGATTAGGGGAATTCTCCACAGACACGAAGTGGGCTCGTATCGAGCAAGAAAGGAGGCTTTGGAGTCTGCAAGCCCAACTTGAGCTATCGGCCACCCTGCCTTGCTCGCAGGAAAAGCATCATGCAAATTTCAGGAGGAAGGAATCGCGGTAGACATGCCATCTGGAAGGATGATGGACAACAAGCTGACTAGGAATAAATAGCAAAATATAATAAATTCCAAACCATGCCAACAGCAACTGTTGTGCTATGAATTAACAGTGCTATTAAATGTTTACGCACACACTTCTGTCAGCACCTGTCAGCATTTATGCAATACATACGTTGGCAAATCTGTATTACGTTATTTCTTGCAACTGATCTGCATTAATACTGCCCGTGCACATGTTCAAGCAAATTGCTACACTTCTTTTTGACCTATCCATGTGCAAAAGGTGCAGCAGTTCACAGTATTTTATGCCTATGCAGCAAATTATGGCTTCATGTGATAGACGGCAGAGCAAGGCTGGGGGATAGGGGGCAGCAAAGGAAAAAGAAAAAGAAAGGAACAGGGAAGGATGAGAGCCCTGGAGAGCCCCCGGCCGGGGCAGGAGGATGCCCAAGGAGAGGGCGGTGGGCTTAGGACAAAGCTGGGTTCACCCCAAGCCAAGCCAGAGAGGAGGAGCTGCAAAAAAAGCCTTCCTGAGCTGGAAGAAAAGGGGGAGAAAAGCCCCAAAATACAGCCCCAAGCTACAGCCCCACATCCAGAAAGGAAAAATCATTTGGCCAAAGCCCTTGCTAAAATTGCTGCAGGGAATGGAGTTATAGCCAGTAAGATGGACTGCAGTGCTCCTTGCACCCGGGTACTTAACTTTTCCCATTTGATTCCTCCTTTTTGCTCTTTCCTCCCTTCCCCCAGCCCCGAGTGCAGTAGCTGGGGTGGAGGAGATAAAAATGTATAATTAAGGGAGTTGCCACTTGCTAAAGCTGGAGACCGCTCGAGCAAAAGACAGGGTTTGCGGTGACAGAGCTAAATCTGGGACCCACCAATTGTTGCTAATGATGAGAGCCTGTGGTTGCTGTGCCACCCAGGCAGAATCGGTGGAAAGACAAGCTTGTTATTGCAAAAGGAGCACTCATGCCACACCTCTCCCCTGCACAAGCGGATTTCTGAGGCTTGCAAACACAGGATGTTTGCAGGCTTTGGGATGGCTGCACAGACGCGGGCAGAGAGCAGTGGGAACTGCATCAGGGTCCAGCAATGCGAGCTGGTGCCTGATCTGACAGCTGCAGGTGGACGTCCTAGCTTCTTGGACAGGTTTAATCTGAGCACAGGTCTTTTAGGGCAGGGGGACACGTGCTGCAGAGGAGGAGGGGACATGCAGTGCCTTCCAGGGCTGCTGCAGGGCTTGGGAGTTGTTCCTGTTCTCTCCCCGTGTTTGTACCTATTTGCATAGACTGTGAACTTTTGTCTTTTTACCTCAATTAATCCACGGTAAAAAGCAGCAGCTGGAACAGTCATCTAAAAGATCAGACCTTGGAGTGGCTCCTCCTGACGTGACTGGAAGAAATTTTTGTGTTGAAACCAAAGCCACTGAAGTATCCCAACCTTGGTCTGAGCTGCAGCAAGATGCAGGACACGCAGGCAAAGTTAGCTCAAGTTCCTGATGGACGCAAACCTCGTAAGACCCTCGTAAGCTCACCCTGAATCCTAGAGCCACAAAGACCACCTTGGATTAACACAATCAGAAATCCACTGAACTCAAAAAAACCCCTATTGTTTTTCTTTGTGAATTAAACAGGATTCAAAGAGAGCAGGGAGTGAAGGGATATACCTTGGCCATATTTACCCCCAGTGAATTAGATTCATTTGTCAACTATATTCCTATGTCTTTAAAACATGATTTTGATTCAAACTAAAGAGGTTTTTATACTTTACGTTGGAATTAGCAGGATAAGCTATTAGCAGGTCATCAAGGACAAGACTTCTCTTAATGATACTAATAAAAAGGAAGGTATTTTTAAATGCGATTCCCTAGGATTAATAATTGCCGCTCTGATAAAGTCAGAATTTCCAGCATGAGCCATTCCCTCCATAGCCACAGGTGCAGATGGATGAAGCAGCTCAGACAAGCTGAAGTTGATCACATTTTCCATGTAAAAGGGCACAGTAATTACAACTGATGAGGGTGCTGGAGCCAAAATTCTGGGTCTTGGTAGGGAAAAAAAACAGATTCGTAATCAACAGGGGTAGCCACAGGAGAAGTTTTTAAATCCTAATTTAAAAACACTTAGCAGTAGCATGCTATGCTCCTACAATTACTGAGTACTAGGACATTAGAGGAGAGGTAATAAGTGTCCCTGGAAAGTGCTGCTATACAGGGTGATTCAGGCTTCACTGGGATTTCCAGTGCTCACACACGTGTGTTTTTTCTATTTCAGAGTATTTTAATGCATCTCCAAGATTAAGGGGAAGAGTGAAGAGGTTGCTATTTAAGATTCAGTTCTGAGGGCTGAAGTCAGTCTTCTGTAGGGATAGCAGCCCTAGGTCCCCATCCTGGAGTAAGGAAACCCAGCGAAACAGAAACGTTGTTTAATAAGATGTGTGCATTTGCGCCTTTAAATAGCATTTGCTATGCTGAAAAGGATGCAAAGATCTTGTCTTGCTGAATAGTAAATCGGCAGCAATTAAAAGCCGAATTTCCAAATGAGTTCAGCCCCCAGTTTGCAGAGCAGCTTTGTACCTCAGACTGATTTTTGTTTGTCTAAACGAGTGCTAAGATCCTTGGAAATCTTCACTCCTGGTTGTGGGTTCTGAGTACTTTAAAACATGCCCTTGGCCTCTTCTAACACACTGAACCCCGAGGAGAAATACCAGTAGGGTTAGAAACCACCACCAGATATATTTTGAGCTTGATTGCCTGTATTATCTCAACACCCTATTGCTCCAAAACCTCTGAAAACTACATATCTCATCTTTCTATTGTTATTACACCCAAAGGATATGTCTACACCGCAGCACCGAGGTGCCCATGCCAGCTTTCAACAAGCTCGCTCCGGTACTGGAAGCAGGCTAGCTGCAGCAGCACTGCAGGCTAATTTACCCGGCCGCTCTTGCCCCGCTGAAGGTGGCTGCGAAAGAAAGCAACACAATCTTGGCTTGGCTCTTCTGGCAGCGCACGAATGCAACAGGGCAACCACTCCTGATTAGCTCGCTCCCACACCATCTGTTTTCCAGGGCTACATTGGACTTTTCTGGCACAGAGATTCCTGTTTGAGGATACGAGCTTGTGTACAACAGTTTACCATAACCAGCAAAGCCGAGCTGACACTCCCTCCCTCAGAGACGGCAACAGTTTTGCTTTTTCTTTTTCTTTTTTTTTTTTTTTTTGGTAACCCTTTCCCTGTTTCGCACGGCCGGCTACCACGCTGCTATCGCGTTGCGGGGGGCTATGGCTGAGATGCCTGCACTCAAGGCAGGTTTGCTGGCACCGAGCGGGTGCGAGATGTCACAGCCAAGCAGCCATGGGAAGGAAAAGCTGGTCCTGGAAATCACAGCGGGTTTCGGGCTGCCCTGCGACGGCCCCTTCCAGCTCCCAGGGGGAAGGAGGGCTGAAGCCCCCCCAGGCTGCGGGGCGAGGGACCGCCGGGGCAGGGCTGCCCAGCCCCGCGCCTCGCTCACCTTCCTCGCTCTGGCAGCAGCGGAGCCGCTCTAACACAATGCAGAACCCAGGCCAAAACCCATAGCCACTCTGTCTGTCTAACTCCGTCTGGCAGCGGTGCAGTACATTATTACCTTCTGTAATTCCCCCAAGTTATTTAGGGCTGTCTCCTTATTATCTCGATATCTTGGCTCCCATAATAATTACAGACCCAGTTTTACAAGGGCAATTTTTTTTTTTTTCTTGATTAGTTTCCAGGATTCTGTTGTTGCATCAAAGCTGTGCTAGTTTTTGTGTATTCCTGACAGATGTCTGCTGGGGGAATTACAGAATGGGCATGCAAAGAGGAAACCATCTACGGTGAGATTAAGGAAACAAAGAACAGTTCTGTGACTTTAAAAAATAAAAAGAAAAAAAAAAGCATTTCTCACACACGTGTATATATGCACACATGGCTGGTCAGATGAACACGTGCATTTCTGGTACTTGAATTTCTGTTATTTCTCCCTGGTTCTGCCCATGCAGAATACAGTATGTTACAGATGTGCTGTAAGAACATCCCCTCATCTATGCAAGTATGAGGATGAATTAAACAGAATTTACCCTAATTTCCTAATATTTCTCCACAAACTCGGTGTTTGTAGCTGAAGCTCCCAAAGCCCTTAATAAGGGAGCCGGTCGTTAATTCTACTTTTCTTAGAAAGGAAAGTTTGCTGAAAAGTAACAAAGAGGCTAGCTGAAAGCAATGCGGGAATCAGTGGCCGAGCCAGGAATAAAGCAGGAGGCCTGCAGAGCTCTGCTGGCATCACCACAAGCTCACACGGGTGTTTTGCTCTTCTCTAAACTCAGCCTGTGCCACAACGCCTGCTGTGCATCCGCTGCTCCTCTGCTCGCTGCGTGCCTTCAGCTTGCAAGCAGGATTTGGCCAAGAGTAAACAACAACAAAAAAAACACCCTGGTTATTTGTACTACAGTGGTGCCTAAAAAAAATCCTAATTATCTATAACACAGCAGTGCCTACATGCCTCAGGTGAGACTGGCACCCCATTGTGCTAGGTGTTACACAAAACAGATTATAAAAAGATGGTCCCTGCCCTGAAGAGCTTACAGTCTAATTATGCAAGAGAAGGAGTGGGTGGAAACAAGTTCAGAGAGATGGAGTAACTGATTCGATAGCTCCCAGAGCAGAGCTAGCTTGCAGCTTCCTGGCCTCTGAACTGGAGCCTAAACAGCAGGGGTTCCCTCCGAACACGAGGGTCTCGGCGCTGTCTGTCGGCTCCTGCCTCGCGGCTCCCCGACACTTGACAAAGGCTTTGTGGCTCTGAGGAGCCCTTGGAAAGCGCCACCGGCCTCTATTGCTTCCACAGAGAGGTCAGGGCTGCCTGGAGCTCACTGGTGGAAATACCCAGGGTACCACCAGCAGCCACCCCTGCCTTCAGCAGCCCCTGTGCCCGCCTGCTTTAGCAAAGGGTGCTTCCTTGAAAGGACTTGCTTCAGCCACTACCAAATGCAGCAGATTGGATTTGTTGGACAAATAGCTCGACGTGGAATGGCAAATTCCATATATTAAGGGCTGGTGATGAGTAGATCAAACTGTGTGTCACATAAATCACCCACGCAGTCCAGAACCATACATGAAAATACAATTAGAGATTAGCCCATGGAGTGCATAACTGGCAATACGTCAGCTGCAAATCATTTTAAAAGCATGTAGCTGATCTAGCCTCCTTAATTCCTTGAGTTGTTGATTCCAATTATCAGCAGCCAAGTAGCAAAAGGTTTTTTATCCCAGAAGATTTCTTACTTTTGGATACAATAAAAGTCAATTTATTCGATGATTACTAGGACATGGGCAGTTAATAGGTTGCGTCTGTTCTTTCTCCCCTCAGATACTTCAGAGTGGATCCATTAACACATTTACAGACTAGACTTAAACAATAATAGTGCTTCTCCTTCTCTGGGGGTAACCAAACCAACCCACTTTTTGTACCGGGCTCTGGGATGTTTTTTACTATTACAGCTCCAGAGGAATTTACATAATTGGTTATGAATAATTCGTAACTTGTCTAAGAGTCTCCATGTAGCTATCTGATTTACTACAGCTTCCCACTCCAGAACCAGCAGAAGATTTTAATACAGTTTTTAATTGCAAGATCATAATTTAAGCATATCAGCGCTGCCTAATGTACAGGGGACGTGAGACAAACTCCTCTCCATTCCCCTGTACCCGGTGTCTAGCTACAGGACTCGCGAGGCCCTGGAAATGCTGCTGAGACTTCCTGCAGGGCAGGCAGCAAGCAGCACGGCCTGCCGCGTGGAGCTCTCTTCCCCTCCTTTTAATGTGCTCACCTCCAAATTATTTGCTTATTATGGGGAGGAAGGGAAGGCAGGACCTTGTGGTTTAAGCTTTTGCCCTCTGCTAGGGACCGTCTGGGTTCAGCTGATAGCTCTGCCACAGACATCTCTGCACAGCCCTGGGCACTCCTTTAGTCTGAGCACAGGAGCAATAACGCACGCCTTCCCCCAGGTCAGGCTGCCGGGATGTAGGTGGGCAGGACCACAGGGATGGCTGGGTGCTACAGGACCGGGTATAGGGAAAGCACATCCCTTTCCTCGGGGCTGGGGTGCTGGGGGGGAGTGATATAAAGTGCTGAGGACCTGGCTTTGGAGAAGCAACCTGTAACGATGCACCTAAACTGCTCGATGCCAGGCGTTGCTTCCAGACACCCTCAGCTGGGAAATGAGGGTCCCATGGGCAGGGATGGGTATCAATAGCACTTTGCATGGGTACAAGCGAGTCCCTTGTCTGCACAAAATCAGAGATCAATGCAGGTGACTAAGACAGAGTGCAGGGCAGCCAGCTTGGACGCTGGTGAAAAACAGAGAGCCCCTGCCCAAAGGAGGCGTGTGCCCAGCCCTGAGCTCCCACCAGGGCTTGGCCGTGGCTCAGGCACGTGTCCAATCTGTGCCCCTGCGGCCTCGGCATCGAGGTTCCCATGGCACTCCTTGACCTGGCTAAGGGCACCTCTGCCTGGACACCTCTTCTGACAAAACTTAAGTCAACTGTTGTTTTGTTGTTGTTTTTAAATGCCCGCTCAATTTGGAGGAAATCAGCCATCAGATCTAATGCAACTGAGTGCCACAGGCTGGTTGCACTGGCTGTGTTTTCTAAGAAAATGGCACTAAAAAGAGATTGCACATTTTCACTCAGTTGGTAGTAAGTACTGAGTGCAGGGCTGCAAGCAGCTCTCTCTCCTTTTTTTCCCCTATATGATGTTTTTGCTTCTGCAAGTGGAATTTAGGCCTGGGTCACTGAATCAAATCCTTTGCTCCCACAGGAGAGCTCCTCATGCAACCAATTAATTATTAATATTTCTGCCCCCAGTTCAATGAAACCATGGGAGCAGTTACAAATTTGTTTAATTTAATCAAATGCTACTTTTCCACAGACTCCAACTTGTGTTTTATAAGACTGTGCACATGCTGAAGTCCCTTACAAAACACTGGTTTAATAAAAGATGCTATATCTCTTTCTGCAAATTTTACTATGCAAAGGGTAAATAATTGCTTAAACTCAGTCTTGAGTCAAGAGAGCATAAGCTTCATTGAGGCAAGCCCCCAGTGAGACTAAGGCATATGCTTAAATTCTTCCTCTGAATTGGGAACGGAATAACTGATTTGCCGTTGCTATGATAGGCTGTATTTTTATTTAATTATACTTTTCTTAAGAAAATACAAAATCCCATCAAACTACTAAAAGAGCCACCTCACTTTCTTCAAGTTTCTTCCCAGCATTTATAGAAAAGATTGTTTATTGTCCTGAAACCAAAACCATTACAGCCTGTCAAAACCTTTCTGTAAGGCGGCAGCTAGCTGAATAATACATTTCACATTAAATTACACAACTGTGTCATCGGGCTAACATTAAAGGTAAGTCATTAATAAAAAGAGAAAATAAAGTGGTCCTTAATTATACAAGACATTAAAAGGCTGAGTGTTTTGCTTCTGCAGCACACTCACTTTGTGAGAATAAACGTTTTAAGACCAGTGTGAACTTTTCCTCTGTGGAAATTACAGCTCAGAGATAATCCCTTGCACTCGCCAGTGCAGCTCATTGCTGGGAGATGGGTCCGTGTGCACCTTTTGACATCTCGGTGCTAGTCCTACAACCAAAGCCAGATTGCAGGCTCCCAGTTTGCAACACAGCTAGTTGCTTTTGTTTTGTTATTGATGGGGGACACTTTTAAAAGTCTCAGGTGAAAGCACTTAACAGCTAAACCCCATTGATTTTCTGTAAAAATAGGGCGTCTTGGTACTCCTGACTAACATCTGAATATATGTTGGAAACTGGAGCATAACATGTGCCAAAAGAGCACAGAGGGAAGCCAGACACCAGCCCTCAGCATTCAGGGTCGGATGCTGCTGTAACGAGGACGGTGGCAGGGAGAGAGGGGCACTGACACACACACAGCCACTTTGGGGTGGCATCAGCAGAGGGCTGACCTCCACCTGGGCGATCGGGGCAGAGGGTGAGAGCAGCACCCTGCCCCTCCTGCTCCCAGGGAAATCCGCACCCTGCTTCAGCAACGGAAACCATGCAGGGAAGGCACGTCTTCTGCAAATCTTCATACATAATACTTTCTTTACCATGTAACTAAAGGTGGAGACACTCCTTGAAGTCCAAACTGTGAGAGGAAAACCACAGATTTAAGCTTTTAGGAACTGACACCATTTTTGCCTGCAAAATACTTCTTCCCAGCAGAAAAGTAATCGTCTCTTTTATATGTACTCCTTCCTGGCTCGTCCTGTAACCTCCAGCTTTCATAAATGCGAAGCTACCATTTCGAGAATAGGAGTCCTCTTTCGTTCCTCACTGATGAGCCAACCTTGTGCTGTGTCACAGGACTAGGAGAGGCATTCACAGGGAACAGGAACCCCTGAGGTACGCAGACAAACCTTCGCTAAGTAAAGAATCAGAATCACCTAGGCTAGAAAGA
Source organism: Anser cygnoides (assembly GCF_040182565.1). Lineage (NCBI taxonomy): Eukaryota > Metazoa > Chordata > Aves > Anseriformes > Anatidae > Anser > Anser cygnoides. The sequence goes on from NC_089890.1 coordinate 5,528,326, forward strand.
CATTCAAGATCATCAAGTCCAACCATCGACCTGACCTACCGAGTCCCATCACTAAACCCTGTCCCTCAGTGCCACATCCACACTTCTCTTCGGTACCTCCTGGCATGGGGACTCCACCACTTCCCCAGGCAGCCCCTTCCAATGCCTGACCACTCTCTCCAGGAAGAAATTCTTCCTGATATCTTCAAAGAGCAAACTTTCGAGCAAAGCCGTAAGATGCACATAACCATGGTTTGATGCATGCCGTGCACAGCACTCATCAGATGTCCACAAGTCACCATCATTTGGGATCTGTGGAGCGGTAAGTATGCGTAAAGGGTTTAGAAAAAGAAAGGTTAAGAGTGCACAGGAATATCTGTGAGATGCTTGCACTGATGATAACCCTCCTCTGCCCACAGAACCACCTCTAAGTGGAGTAACTTTGCATCAGCTTGCTTTTGAGGACTTGAGTCAGGTAGGCTGGGGATCCTTCCCCTGGCAGTGGTGGAACACGAGTTCTCCAACAGAAACAAATTAAAGAAAATTTCCAAGGAAACATGAGAGGCTGAGAAAAATGTTGGTTTGTGTGGAAAATTTTTGCCTTATTTTTCCTGAAAAACAAAATGCCTAAAACCAAAAGTATTTTGTCTAAACTCCTCAGTTTTTCAGTATTTGAATTTCCGAGCCATAAAAAAAGAACTCTTCTTGGGAACCATGGATCAAAAAATCTCCCTGAAATGGATTTCCTTGTAGTTTTCATTTTAATTGTCTGCTTTATTATGGTATTATTTCTAGTTTTCCTTTTTTTTTTTTTAAAGAAACAAACTGTTCAGCATTGCAGTTATACCAAGATTCAAAAGACCTCTGTGTTGTTGATATAGCCTTTAATCAACTGGGCTAAAGTTTTCCACAAATCTTCAGTGCTGGGGAGCCATCAGTGAAGGCTTTGCCTCATGTAGCTAAATTGGCCAGGAATTAGTTTGTAAAGAAAACATGAAGGGTTTAACCATATGCATGTCCCAAATCAGGAATCTACAACTTAATCAACTGGTTTTCTTTCTGTAAAAGCCGATAGAATATTTGCTACATATGAAAGGATGCTAATAAACTTTACAAGACGAAATGTGATTCTTCCCATGGAGCACAGTATCTGCCCCCACTTTGCACTTTGTGCTTAGCAGCACGGTAGAACAAGACACACAGGGTATATTGAAATTAGTCTGCAAACTGGAGGGGTGTTTGGGTGATTTCCTTGCATGAAGGCACCCTCTCTCTGGTGCCTGCTAAATCTTCCTTGCCAAACATTATTTACCCCTGAAGCTAACAAAAATACTTTGATGAGCAAGTCTCAGCGTACCAAGTGTTAAATATTTCACATATGCAGGGATAGCCTTCACATTAAAAGATGTCTTCTTTACCTCAGGGTAATTAACACATTTGAACTGTCCCGGGGTGAAAAAAAATAAAAATAAAACACAAAACAAAACAGAAAAAAAAGTAACACCGAGAGAAGACCAGCCACCTGAATTTAACCGTGAAGTATGTTCATCAGCATAACCCCAGGAGAAAAAAGAAATAAAGGGCTGGAGTTGGTGAATGTCCCTCACAGCAGAAGTCCAGATTCCCTTCATTATGTACAAGCTTTGCTGAACTCAGAAACAGCCTTTCCTAGGTGAACATAAGAAAAAAACAAACAAAAAAAAAAGTAGGAGCCTCGATGGGGGCATTTTCCCCCACTACATGTACACAAACCAGCAAGAGATGTACAGCCCCAGGGGACCGGTCGGGACGAGCAGGACCAGCCACCGCAGGATAGAGCAGAGCAACACCTTCATCTGTTCCTTTTCCAGCGGCACAGCATAGAAACCAGCCCGTGCCAACTCACCTCGTGTGCTCAGTTATTTCGCCTGCCTGCCTCCCCCAGCATGCTTCCTGTTCCTCGGGAGCAATCAGCCAGGTGAAAGGAGCACATTTGTTAGGGAGTCCCCTGCTAAAATACCAGCAGCCTGTTCTGGCTGCTTTTCAGATCAACTTCCTTTCCCACCTCTCACCCCCAGCCTTTGAAACACTAGGGAACGATTCACTTGCAGACACGGTTGTATCTCTGTTCTTATTATTTTTAAAGACTTATTCCTGTCCACCCATGGAGCAGTACTGGAATCAGACTGGATGGCAGAGCAGAGGGCTGTGGACTGTGGCAAGTACTCAGAAAAACAGGCTGTGAGCCTCAGGCTTTCAAGTGGAGTAACTTTGCATTAGTGCAGCATATTCCACCACGGCTGAGAAAGAAATCAGGTGGGAAACCAAATAAATCATCAAGGCCCCATCTGGGCAGCCCGACGTGGTTCTTGGGGCAGGACATCCAGCAGGTGGACGAGGATGTCCTGGAGCCAGGTCTGCAGAGCAGCTCTGGAGGCCACAGCGGTGCCGAGCGATCGGCGGAGCATCGCTGGAGCCTCGGTGACGAGCGGCTGATCAATGGGGCAGCACTACTGCCTGTATCGCTGCCAAGCAATTACTGGAGCTGCGCTTGGCAGCATTACTGCAAGCTGCTCTACGGAGCGGCGCTGGTATTTGTATTGCTGCCGTTCCATCAGCGAAGTGGCACTGGAGTCTGTCTCCCTGACAGCTGATCAATGAAGAGGAATATAATAATCATAATGTGGTGTTTTACAGGATATGGGCCTTTAACCTGAGGACCTCGAATCCCCTCTCAGATGTTCATTAAGCCACAAATTCCACATGCACAGATGCAGTCACAAATATCCAGATCACCAAGGTATTGCAAATTTGTCTTTGCTCTTGTAGTACAGTTGGGTGATCTATACTGTGGACAGGTTAAGTGTCCCAGTTTAATTCTCAGTGATACAAAGGGTAGGTTGGAAACAGCTCCTCTGTACAAAAAGGCAAAAACAGTCTGGATTCTCCAAAAAGCTTTCCAGAAAACTTGGATAAAAACATCACAGTGAAAACTAAGACACATTGAAATTAAAAAACACCTGAGTCCAGGCTTCTGGGTCCTCCTTTTTACATCCTGAGAAGTCAATGATGGGACTTCAGCACACAAAGAAGAAATATATAGTCCCTTGGTAAGAGCCAGCACCACCAGTGCCTCAGCAGGCCACGGTTCCATGTTTTCCCTGTTTGCTCACCAGAAAAGTATCCTCCAACTTCAAATTTAGAATGAAATTCAGGTGGTTAAATTCCCTGTGCTCACATCTGCACCTGCTCTAAAATCCTGCATGTAGATTCGGGGCCAGCCTCAGCACACTGCAACAGAGCTATACCCTCCAAATCTTTCACGGTGTTTTTTCCAGCAAGTCTGTCAAAGAGCTCAGCTAAAGTATTACTTTCCTGAGCTTCCAATTCAGCATCACCATGCCTAAGCAAGCTGCTCAGCTCAACACGATTCTTGTTTCAAAGTTAGAGGCCAAGCCTAGCTAATCTTTCTTTATAATTCATTCCCCAAATCCCTGAATAACTTTGGTTGCCCTACACTGCTCCTTCTGCATTCTCAAATGTGCGGCACGCTTCCCATAATAAGGTAACTAAAACTGCACACAATAGCCTATGTGTTTTATTTCACATTCCCCGCTGATTAATGCTGAATGCTTCCATACAGTATATCCACATGCTTTACACTTAATGCTTCAATATATATATAGTGCAATAACCTCCTTGCTTTTACTTTACAGCTGCCAATTTGTGCAGATGGCCGTAGTGTATTAGTCACCACCAAGTCTCCCCTCCTCCTCCTCCCAACAGGCTTGTTCTCGGTCAGCATTTCACATGGCATTTCCTTTCAAGGTATCTATGGCTATTTTTGGCCTGAGAGTTCCTAGTATATTAAACGCAACGAGCCACATCCTCAGCTGGTGTAAATCCGCACAGCCCTAATTCAGCCAGCAGAGCTGTGCCAATTCACATGAGTGGAAAAGAGTCCCATAAATCAGTTATCAGACCGATACATTAAGGCAGCCTGTTTAAACTACTTCTGCTTTGCTTTTATTTATTTACAGATGACCCGCGGCACGTAAGGATGATGCTCCAGCACCACAAAGCCCAGGGGGTAAGTGCTGACTGACCGGGGATAAGGACAGAAGTACAGACAGGTCTGCTCACTTCGCTGTCACACCACCACTCTGACATTAACAAAAAAGCCTTCTCTCTTTGGTCGCTTTTTGCCTGAACAGCAATTTGTTTCAAGCCTAAAACGTGCAAAAATCATTTCTATGTATGAAGGAAACAAAAGCATAGCTAAAATTGACTCTTGCCACACCTCCCCATCCCGTACAGCTTCCTGGCTGTGACATCCTCTATTTGCTGTCCAGAAGCCAATTTTTAACCAGCCTCTAACCTGGCTTTTCAGAGCAGGCTGCTTTCATACAAAGTCTTCCCAAACGCTTGATAATCTGGTTCAGCAGCAACTCCACGTACCATGGCTGCAGCCTAGAGAGACAGGCAGAGGAGCAAGGCACGAGGGAAAAAACCTATTAGACTCTTGCCTCAGTTCCTTAATGTTTTGAGGTGAATCAGGCTGCAAGAAAAAACCTCCTGACAACAAGATCTATTAGTGTATGGAATAATCTTCCAAGGGAAGCGATGGAAACATTGCTGCTTGGCACACAGCTAGTGTTTGTCCAGACTAGTTTTTAAATATACAATCCTGAGTTGGCAGAGGAAAAGTCTAGCCGAGGTAGTTGCTCTTATCTATCTCCATATTCCAGGATAAATCAGGTCATCTCCTTTGTTCTAGTCTAAAAATTGAGGAATGCACTTAAAACAATTCATGCAGTTTTAATCAGCTATGATCTCCCTTTTATGATCCACATGGGTTGTATCTTATTAAATTAGATATAGCTAGCTGTTTCTTTTTAATCATCAAGTTTCTTCTAATATAAGGCAGCAGCACTGTCTAGCACAGCCGGTATGAACTGGGGCTGTGAACGCGTTCAGGTCTCTCTTTGGCTATGCCCCAGGCTCCCAGGCAAGTAAATAAGCCCCTCACTGCCAAAATAAGTAAATAAATAAAATAAAGTTAAAAAAAAATATATCACTCTCTAATTTGCTTTTGTCATTCAGAGCCTGGGATTGACTTTCAGAGGTTATGAGTGTTTACAGCTCCAGTCAAAGTCACTAGGGGAAGGGAGTTGAGGTAAGTCCATGAAAGAGAAGGAAGGACTCAAAGACATTTAGATTCCATACTAAAATATATAGCACTGTGTGATATAGAGACATGAAAAAAGGCCCAGACAGAGACAGGAGGAGTTGAAACTGGAAAGCACTGCACCCTGAAACCAAGATTGGGAATTTCAGCATTAGTGTTATTTCACAAGTGTAGCTGATAGACATGATGCACAAAACTGGAAAGCAAGACCTGCAGTTCCCTGACTGATAGCTCTCAAATTTTGCTTATAGGAGGATAGTTGGGAAAAATAAATGGATAAAAAGGAACATTTGATATTAGTGAATTCCTTCTCTGCTGGAACATGAAGTCTTCCCTTCCATGCTCCCAGTCCAGCATCCCTCCCGCAGCTGAGGGATCATGCAGGTGGTGTCAGTAAGGGCACTGACTGGAAGCCACATCAACACTGCTTGTGCATCAGCCTGCTGGATAAAGCATGGAAACACTCCTAGAAAATGGCAGTTTCCTCTCCTTTGCCTTCCTCAGGATTTTGTATGCAATCCTAGGCATAACACATGACCACATAAAAAACATTCTGAAGTGTACTTAGATATTATTTTCTTTGTTTTGTGTAGCAACCAGCACTATGATGCCCCCTCAGGAAGACTTTATATCCATCACCCTGCAGTACAAAGAAATCTCATTGTGACAGATAATAACCAATTTGACTGCCTTTAAAAGTTTTGCCCCCAACAGAAGAAACTGCAGGTAGGAGGCTTTATGAAATTTTGTTCATTTTTTTTTTTCCTCCAAGAGTTCCTTGAATTCTTTAGACATAACGTTTTTAGTGACAGAAAATCATTTGAGAAGCAATAAATATGTGTTCAGATGAATGTAAAAAAAGATAAATAAGATACCGAGCAGTCACTCCAGCAACTATAAATTCAGCCATACTTTTCTTTCTGAGGCCTCTATATCAGATCTTATCTCCTGTAGGAGACTAGTTTTCCTTCCCTCAACTCCCAAACATTCATCTATTGTTTTGAAACTGAGGAGTCTGACAGCAGAACAGGCCGTCCTTTTAAGACCGTCTGATACTAGAAAGTCACAGTAACTCTGCTGTTACTTAGAATTCATGCCACTGTTACCTAGTTCAGAGTCTGCACCATTACTCAGTGTGATGTACAAAACTGAATAAATGGGCTAAATTTGGTCATATTGTGACTTAAAAGGGTGTAGCAGGTCAGACTATGGTCAGCCTGTAAAGGATTTGACGGAGGGCATAGTCCCATTTGAATAGTTCTCTCAAGCAGGAATGAAGAATCAAAAATAACACGTTTTCTTGAATAGTTTTGTAATCTTCTAATGTTGATATGGATTTGTGAGTTTCATATAAATATGATGGTAATGGGATTTCATCAAATACTAAAGCAACTGAAAGTCTTTTTTGTTCTTACAGATTCTACTCTGTAGGTGCTTCATGTGCAAAAGAACTTAATCATCTAACTTCATATTCAAAAGGACAAATCTACTGATCCCACCCTTCCAGAAGCACTCACTGCATTTGCAAGCATTGCCTATTTGTTCATATTTTTGTATCTGGAGAACTATTGCATTTACCAAGGTATTTTCACCCCTAAAGGTATACATATGGATTTTAAAGTTCTCTGGAAAGCCAAAGTTATTGGGGGCTTCCTGAACTACTTGTTATCACTTTGAAGCATCTGGCTCGTGGTCAGCTGTTTCACGTTACGAACTTCTACATTTATTTCTGAAGAAATTAGCACAGCTTCCTTCAACGCTACATTCTGCAGCGGTTTTGGTTTTGATTGTAACATCTCGTTGTTCATCTTGAAATCAAAGTCGTTTATGGAAGCTGCAGAATTTTAATGTTCCTCAGACTCAAAAGCATTTGTTTAACCACCACCAGACAAGGAGATGAATAGGGGAGACTGTCTGCTCTTGATTTAGTGGGACCAGATTTTTAGAAGAGCTCAACAACTAGTGCATGTCTTCAACACACTGACTCTCTTGGACAGCCTGGCTATTTATTACAGTGCTTAAATGAGAATGATGCTCATGAAAACCATGACCTTAGTGAACCGGACAGTTAGTACACACTATACATTCCTATATTTTCATCTGACACGGGTGATTTATTTGCAACTTCTACCTGCAACTTAAAAGCAGCTTTTGATTCTCATTATTTCTGCATCTCTTTTATTGTTCACCCAAAAGGCCTGCCTATACGATTGTTGAGCTATGAGCTGTTTAAGAATCGCTGCCTAGTACAAAATGATATGCAGGACAAAAACAAAGAGACAGTATCTTCTTCAGTTACTTTTGTTTAAGCCCTATACAGAGAACAGAATAGATTAAAGCAGTGGGAAAATAAGGGATCGAGCCTTATGATGTGGCATAGGGTGCTTCTTACAGCCAACCGCACTTCATTTTTCTCCGCTGATGCTTCCAAGTGGTTTTCTAGGATACCCCTGAGCAGAACTCATTGTAATAACTGGAGGAAATAAATTAATGGAGAATTACCGCAAGGTTCATCTAAGAGAAGATTTGATAAACAACACTTCCAGGCTGAGATATTCAGCGCAGCCTAAGGAATGTGGACTTTCCCACTCCCGTTGAACTGAATGGGAATCTGTACCTCTGAGTCAAGCTGGGAAGGTGCTACCACAACCACTAAAAGCAATTTTGGATTTCAGGTGCAACCAGAGATCAAGAAGTCCTCTTAAACTGAAAACCTCTGACAAAGAAAGAGGTGAAACAAAAAGCGTTTGACCCATCCAACTGGCATCGCTACCAGACTTAGTCTCAGCAAGCAAACTCCCGGGCAAGTTGCAATCTCTGCGCTCCCAGCCTCCGTCAAGAAAATTGCGCAATCTTCAGACAGAGAAGAGACAAAAACGGACAACAGTGGAATCACAGCCCAAACACTGCTGCAGACAGTGTGAGATGTCCCCCCCATGTGCAAGCTAGAAAGGAAGCTTATCAAAATCAGGGCAAATTAAATATTATTATGTTGCTTCTGTCTGAGTTCTCCCCAGGCAAAATGCCCCCTTGGCAAAACCATAGTTCACCCCTAGGCATTTTTTAATGTTGCTTTCCAGAGCAAGACTTAGGTAAACCTTAATTGGTGCATGGGTTTTAGGCTGGTTCTCTGTATGGTCAAAATGTTTTCCACTTGAAATGGTTTTGAAACCACTGCTGACACCTGTGCAGTCACATATACATCAGGCACTTCTATGTCTTTAAAAAGCAACACACACCCCTGGCACTTTGAACCCAGATTCTACCTCATTTGTACCCACGGGATGCTGGTGAAGTCATCATGATCACACAGGATAAACGAAGGTTGAAGTTGGGCTGTTTAAATTAGGGTTTTGTTGGTTTTTCTTTTTTTTTTTTTTTAAACCTTGTATATTCTTCCCATTGCTAAATCTTTTACAGAGGCTACTAAGGTAGAGAGCTGCTGAGCTAATCCTCTTTGACTCCCTGCCATCCTGGCAGGTACTGCAAAGCCTAAGGTAAAGTGGAGCATCAAAAGGAAAATTAATGTCTTCTAACAGCAATTAGAGGAAATTATTTAGATATAAATCTTGTTTTATATCTTCTCATACTTGTTTTTCAATCTTTCCCCTTTGATTTTTTTTTCCTTTCAGGCTTTTCAGAAAGAAACATTTAAAATCCCTCCTGTAAACCAGTGGCATAATTAGCTGCATGTTACACCTGGTATTTTACTCTTCTACAGAGTAATTCCTTTGAGCTTTCTTTTTTTTACTAAGCCCCGAGGTCTCCCGAAACTGAGTCTGCTTGTTCTCTCCTCTGCTGGCCGACTGGGGTTTGAGGGGGGAACCAAAGGGGGCAGGGGCTGCAGGGTGACCTCCCACCTCCTCCTGGCCACCGCAGCAGGGACGCGGGTGCCAGGCGCGCCCAGGGCCTCCAGTGGCAGGCGAACGCACCTCCCGGTCGCCCGCGCTTGGCCTACGCCGTGAAGCAATGCGTGTAACCTAATTGTACTCCGATAACATCAAACAAAGTCTCTCTGATCCAGCATCTGGCACGCCGCCATCCTATCTGGGGTCCGATCTGACAAGCCTGCCGATTGATCAAATCATTATCTGGTAGTGTAGGTGTATCGTCTAACACGAGCCAAATTCCTTCGGCTGCTGCTTCTCCTTTCTAGAGAGGATATGGCTCCAGCGGGCTCCTTCCCCCGTGGTACGTGGCCAATGGCTTCTGTAGCCAAACAAACTGCAGAGTGGCTCGTGCTCACTCAAGGGACACTATGCTTTTTGCTTCCCAAATATAGAATTACTTCACCCATAGTGTTATCATAGAGAACTTGCGAAAACAACAAGCCAGCTTTCTCAGGGGTATGGCACAACAATCTGCATTTCCAGAGACAGCCAGGCACAGTGAAAACTGCTGATAGTTCCAGTTCTGCCTGAACTCGCAGCGAGCAAGAAGTGGCACTGAAACTTTTGAGCTCCCTTTCCACCTTCTTGTTACTACTCAGGGCATGACAGGCTAGTAAAATATATATATATATATATATATGTATATACATATATCTCAATTATTGCACCTCTGCAAACCTGACCTCCATGTGCAACCTCACCCTTGACCTTAGCAAGAAGTCAAGCATTCCTCTGGAAACACATCCCTGCTACTGCTAACAAAAGACAAGACATCACTTTTATGCTTCCCTCCTATGGCAACAGACTTCTTAAACTCTGTGCAGAAATCTGAGGGCAAGATTTCCCTCTGAGCAGGAACACCCAGTAACTACCTTTTTTGAGAACGCAGACTTGCTTGTTTATCTGGAGCTGAACAATTGCACCTAAGCCAACTATGACTAGAAGACTGAAGATACCCATTTACACAGGAGCAAGGCTTGCACAGGCTGCAGGTCCTAGCGAGCCATCCTTCATTTCAAGCAGCTCTGCTTTTGCTCCCATCCCAAGAAGTCGAGTGGAGCACAGTCAGATCCAACGTCTCAGCTGGTCATTTCTCAGCACAAAGCCAACCGCACCGCAGACTCCACAGACACCATCTGCAGTTAAGCTCACGGTGAAGCCAGTCTGTTTCCGACATATTGCCCCCATCTGATCAGTCCCAGAGGAATAAAGATGACATAGGTGGATATTTTTCCTAACAGCCTTTCCCCTTCCCTTTGCAATCTTCAATCTCTGAGTTAAAGTAAGGGCAGGAGATGCTATCCTCATTTTAGCACCACCGATTTGGGGTCAGCATTTCATTTGGCCACCTCATGGTACTTCCCGGAGTCCTATTTCAAAGTAAGCTATCCAAGGTAATTTATTTAGTTTATATGCTTTATTTTATCCACATAAATCAAGAAACAAAGTCCATAGGGAACAGGCACTCTATACTTATCATAATATGTAACTTAGGTCCCCAGAGACTGAGTATGTACAGAACAGCTAATAAATGGTTCGAAAAAAAAAAAAAAACTGGGTCATTAAATCTTGTTTTATATCTTCTTGTTTCCATCAAAGCATGCAGGAGTGGAAATTCTCTTTCTAAGACAGGCTCCACTTTTCAGCCAACTGGGAATAGAGCCAGCTGAAAAGAGAACCCCACATACAGCACTGACAGCTGTGCACAAAATTCATGAGCTCAAGAGACAGACTGCTGCAGAGACAGGTGTCCGAGATCTAAGTTTAGCTTGAAAGATTAAAACAGCATCTACAAAGAATGCATTTATTCTAATCCTCTCTGTGCTAGAAACTACACATGCATCACTGAAGTACACATCCTGGAAACATTTGAGATATGTCTTTCTTCCGTAGGATTTCATCCCATTGTGTTCAGGGATAAAATAGGTTACAGCATTAAGACCACAGAAATGTACAGACCCAGCAGAGAGAGGATCCTGCTGCCCAAGGAAGGGTTGTGAGCATTTCTGATCAACAGTTACAGACGTGGTAGGGTTCAGGCTCGCGTGGCCCTGACTGCTGCCCACCCTGGCAGCGAGCAACCCCACCCCAGATGTTCTCAACACAATGAGGATGTCTTATGTAAATAAGAGCTGGGAGGCAGATCAGGTGTGGCTCTTGCAAGACAAATGTGCTTGGGAATTATGTATGATTCCATGTTTAGCTGCCCTGGTATAAATCCAGAGCAATTCTTTTGATCTTAAAGCAGCACTGCTCTAAATATACATTAAATGGAAGAACATACCCACTATCCTCAAAAGAGTCAAAGGTACAGGAGGACTCAGCCTTTCCACCTTCCCAGCACAGCTCTGGATTTGAGGGAGCCTCTCTTGCCCTCGCTAGTGTAACTGGGTGAAGAATCCACCTCCTTGTGACAAACCATAGATGTAGCACAGCAGATCCTGATGCCTCAAGCTTGTAGTCTAAATTAGAGACAGTCTGAGGAGGCAGGAGACCTAGTTTCTAGAGTCACAAGGAACAAAGGATGAATCACTCACTTATTTACTATCATGTGATACAGTGCAGTTGCATGTATAATTATCTATCAATATAGCTAGGAATTATCATATGCTAATGCAAAGAGAATTTGATAATCTGGGGGACATCAAAGTGTTGAAGTCAACAAGGACGACAGACTTAATAAACTTCTCCTTCTCCCTGCAATAGAAGGGGCAGGTGCTTAGCTTTGGAAAGCTACAGAGCAAAATTTCTGGGATAATAATAAAAGATTTACAGATTCTTTCTTCCCTGTGATAGAGAACATATCGAACCATACTGCCAGCATTTTTAGAACAATTCTCACTCTCAAAGAAGCAAGAACAACGGAGGGCAGCTTTTTTTTTTTTCCTTTTTTTTTTTTCCTCCTCCAAAGGGTAGACGCACTATTTACAATATTCCTCTAGATACCTCATTTCCACACGTTCAAGAAAATTCCCCAGTTCTGTTCAGGGAATGGAATTTCACTGTCATGAAAATTTGCCAATACTTGTTTAAATCAGCACTTTCACAGGGAGACAACGTATCATTTCTAAAATCTCATGGCAAAGCTGCTCCTAAGGCTATCACAGAGATTATTTAGTTGGCGCCAACCAGCACAGAATTATAATACATGGCTGGAACTGCCATGCGATTCTTGCAAGCAAAAGTAATCTCTACCCTTGCATCATCAGCTCTACCAAGCAGGTCACGGGATGGGTGCTCCAGACGATGTGGGGGAGGACTGAAGGAGGCAGGATGTTTTTAATTTATGTATTTAACATCTCTGTAATGGGCACCTGAGAGCTGAAGCTGCAGAGTAACTTCTCTGTGGCCTCTAGAAAAACCTCTTTGGGGAATTGGCTGGACAGAGAGAGGATGCAGAGGAGAGGAACGGGCACATCTGCAGCCGACAGGAAAACTTACCTACGGGTGGTCACAATCACTGAGCTTTTAATTTTGAACATCCCCACAACACATAGAGAAACCTCTTCCCACTGGGGAACAAATCCCCCATGCCCACTTTTTGCATCAGTCAGGATTTGGTCATGCTCTCCCACCACTCCATCATCCCAACCTCATCTGAAATAACAAGTACAGCCCCTGCGAAACCCCTGTGCAGTAGGGATGCACTGGCTGTCCCTCCTGTGCAGAGAGGGACATAGGGCGCACAGAGCAAGCATCTTGCCTCGGGCTTCCCCAGTACGAACATGGCAGACTTCCAGAACACAGTGCTTTCACAGCAGGCTCGGCTTTCCACGCCGAGGAATGGTTTGGAGGGGGAGCAGTAGGGAACTCCACGGGCTGTACGTCAAAGGCTCCTCCTAGGGCTTTCCCACAAACAGATGGCAAACTGGCTCCCAGCTAGCAACTCATCACAAAATGAAAAACATCTTCCCCTTCCCTTCTCATTCAGGGCAGACTCATGTGTTAACAGTTTAGCTTTGTTTACAGGCTCCTTGGGGTTGGGCTTTTTTTTTTTTTCTTTCCTCCTCGTTCAGATTATTGCCCTCGCACAATAGCAGACACCAAGAAAAGAAAGCAATAATGACAAAAACCATCAGTCCAACACTGAATTCACAAGCACCGTTCTGGTTTCCAATAACCCAAGGTTTTTTTTCTTGGCTTTGCTGAGATTCCTGGGTAATTCAAAGTCTCTTCCCTCTCCCTGGCTTGCCCCTGGGGTTCCAGGCACCCGCAGCCTCTCGCCAATGCTCCAGCACGGGACAGAGCTGGGAGGTCCCGTGCCTGGCAGCAGCGAGACCCTCCAAGTCAAGACCACAGTGATGTATTCCAGGACAAGAAGTGGTTTCCTCAAAGGCAAGAGATTAAAATTTAAGAGAAGGAGCATTAGCATTTACTTGAAAGGGAGAAAACCAGCCTGAGCAGAGAATCTAACATCTTTCACCCAGAATTAAAGCCCGAAAGTCACATCAAGAGCAAGTGGCAGTTTCTTCCTTCCACGGCTGGGGACACCATTACCATCCTGCTCCACCCATCCCATGTCAACACAGGAAACGAGGACCCAATCCAGCAACCAGACTCATTCTTTTCTCCTCCTACTCAGTAGCATATTACAAGGCCACTAAATTGAAAGGAATGTTGATTAATTCTTGAGCTTTCAACCCTTCCCTTCCCAAGCACTGCTTCTTTATAGATTTCAAACCAGTTTGACAATATATGGTTCTTCTGGTGTACGTGTGGGTTTTGGAGCAATGTTTAACAACTAAATTAGATGTATGCATAAAATATACACAAGGGTGTCTAGATATTAGGAGGGGTGTTATTACATAAAGACAAGAACAAAGACCATTTATATTACAGTTCGCAAAACCAGCACACAGATTTGTGCACAGGTACACTGGTTATAAGTGAACTAATAGCTCAGGCATTTTATGCAGCATTATTCATGACTTTCATATTAAGCCATCCATATTCTTTTAAATTCCATTTTATGTTACCCATAGTATATTTAATCTGTGCCATTTATACAGTCTTAGTGGAAGAGGTCTGCGGTTATGCTGCGGTGAAGCCTCCGTAGCGTGGCCATAGCCACGCACGGTGCAGGTCTGCATTATGCTAAGCAGGCAGCAGTGAGTGTATGCACTGAGTACGAGATCATCATTGCTTCAGACAAAGCCTAGCACAGCGTTAGGCAAACAACAAGGACCATGAGCTATGTTCCTTGCAAGTAAGAAGTAGCTCACTGGCCAGAGGCCAGCGCTCTTCAAACCATTCTGCAAATGGCCTAATCGGAGCTGTGATCTGTTCTGTATACTCAATTTGTTGAGTCACATCAATTTGTTGAGCTTCCTCTCCCATTAGAAAGACATGCAAGTGCCGTTTTCTAAACATATTAACTCTCTTCAGGCTATTTTGTTGTGTAAACAGAAAGGCAAGTGACTGGGCATTGCATTCTAGAAACTGATGTTTGCCATGCCCAACTTCTTTACAACTTCACAAGTTCTGTTACACCAGTTTTATGCCTCTTTTACTTCATGTCACCATTTTGAGAATTACGCTGTACCATTTTTCCTAGACAACTCCAGCTTAATTGCAACTGGAAAATAAAATTATACACCATACAGGGGAAGGACTCTTCAATTAACAAGTTACGCCTTTTCAGCCACGCTCAACGACCCACCCAATACCCAGAAAGCCCTTAGGGTTAACCTCAAGGTTGCAAAGCCACGATTTACCAGCGGTCCCACCTCAATCCTGAGACCTTTGCTCAGTTACACATCAGCGATCGTTCCCACCACTGCCAGTCCTCCAACCTTGTGCTCCCCTGAACCTTGTCTGGAGCTGGCACAGGCTCAGGGCACAGAAGCCAACCCACAGCAGTGCTATCACTCCCACTTCTCCCCAGCTCTGCTTCTCCCTGCTGCCCACAGGGAGAGGCAAGCTGGCCTCAAAACAAGTCTTAGGAGGGCCCAACTTGTAAATTAGGAGGGCAACATAAAGTGGCTTTGGTACAGGCTGCCAGAAGCAACACAGACAGACTGGTTAAGGTAACTTCGAGGTCAACATCAAGTACCGCTGGAGACATACCCTTTCTCCTGAATTTCCTGCCAGTATCTTCTGTCAGCTTCCCACCATCGCTTCTGTGAAGCACGATCACCACCTTGCTTGCTTGCTCTCCATCCCAGAGCTGGCTGATTTTGGATCGGGCTCTGTACGCTGTTTGTGAAGCAAACCATAAAATAGCATTATTCATAGGCTGCTGCTTTGCAGGATGTTTTCCATGCCACCATGCACACACAGCTTGTACAAAGGTAAAGATTTTCAGCTTTCTTCCCTCTGTACAGTAAAAACTTAAGGCCAATATTTGTTCCTTTTTGTGTTAGAAGATCACAACCAAGCTGCCAATCATCTGGCCAAGAGGGTTATGCAAGAGTCAGGTTTACAGTAAAGTTGTACAAATTTTATAGCACCACAAACACTTCAACTACCATGATGCTTAAAACTCGAGAGCATTTGGAGAACAAGGAGGGTTATTCAACCTCCACACCATTTTGGCTGCATGTTTTCCAGGTGTATGATTTCACCACATGGAAAAACACAGCCTTTGCCAAAGTGAACTCATAAAAACCTTTGATGAGTAAAGTTTGGATAATCGCAAATCATTTGAACCGACAGTTGGTCCAATTCTCAAAGGGGTTTGGCAGACATAATATAATTCGTGGTTTCACACGCAGGCCATTACCCCCCTCCCCTTCATCCCTCCCCCAAGATATTCACAAATTTGGAAGATGTTGTTCTAGAAGGTGCACTGGGTTGGGTTTGCCATGTTTTTTTCCCTCTCCCCCCACCCCCCCAAAGGGTTAGGCACTGCACTATTGCAACCCAAAGCCATTTGGGGCTGTGAGTAAGCTAGCAAACAGGTTTTCCAGAACTGTGTTTAGATAGTTGCATGATCTGCCTATTGGGGCGGGGGGGGGGGGGGGGGGAGTGTGGAGAAAAAAATTAAACTCTAGGTCTCTCACCACCCATTTGCTGGCAGGCAGGTAATATAAGGCAAACGCTTTAACAATCTCTTCCTCTGACACATTTGGACATGTTATTTCAAGATGTGTGGCGTCATTTAAGGCTGTGCCATGAGATAACACAGTATTTACATCTCTGGGGTGGGAGCAATATTGCTACAGCTTTTAGACATTATTGACATAATATTTCTTTGATAAACAATCTATCAGGAAATTGTCAAACTCATAATTGAGGTAATGCCAAGGACTAAGCATTCTTACATGGTCCAAGATGCAACTCGAAACAACATTAGAGAGCATAGAGAGCAGGGGGGCGGAATTAGATGATCTTTAAGGTCCCTTCCAACCCAAACCATTACACGATAAACATGATAAAGATGTTCTGAACAGCTTATGTGAAGCCCCTGCTACGGAGAGAAGTGTTCGTTTACAGCTCACATGATCAGTTCTCTATCCAAATGGGTAGATCACAGTGGAGTTATTCCTGATTCACTTCTCTATAAGCAAGAGCAAACACCCCCAGAACCAAATGAAGCTTTCATCCCTTTAAGCAGAAAGTCTAAAATTGCCCAGTAACTTTTGTGTACTTGGATGCATTTGGGCTGTAAGAGCCCTATGTTCTGCACTCCCTGATGCTGATTAGGAGCAGACAGAGATTAGACATTTAATTTCTACAACATGAATTATAGTTCTCAATATACTTTATGCACCTCATCTTCGACAAATTGCTATGCCATCTTACACTTCAATGAGCAGACTTAAAGCAAATAAATAGGGTTTTCTTCACGTTATTCAGTGTATGAATTTTTCTATAGTTCAGAATAATTTGAAAACTGATGCATTGGTAACTTCCTAACATACAGACCAAACCTAAAACATTCAAATTGCCTGAGAAGTTTTGAGAAGTCCTGAGATACGTCTGTCCCTTGGCCAGATATATAGAAGAGAACCATCTGCAGCACCACATCACCTTTTTTTTTTTTTTTTTTTTTTTGGCTATTTTTCCTTATAAGCTTTTCTAATGAACACTTCTGAAAATTCATGCCTGCAAATTCACTGGATGGGATAACGGTAGTAAGCAAATGCAAAGAGAGAGGCAAGTTGCATTGCCTTTTTGTTTGCTTTTTTGAAATTTTTAGTATTTGCATAGTTTGTCATAAACTTCCCCTCCTCTACCCTCTTAAATAAATCAAATTTTGTCCTACAGCAACTCCATGAAGTTGGAGGAAGAAGGAAGTGACGTTAGAAGAGTGCCCGGTGATCTCAGCACATCACCATCATGTCACACTGGCTTACAGTGAGGTCCAATTTTCCAAAGCAATGTCCTATAAAGGTATTACAATTTCCTTTCTCCTTTAAAATCCCCTGTCGCTTGGTCAGTTTGGCACCTCAAGCGCGTTGCTTTAACACATACATTCTGCTTGTTCGTGTAACCCATGTGCCCCAGCTGGCGAGGCTGCAAATGAGCTGGGCCCTCACCCCTTCCATAGGGCTTACTGCTGACATACTCCCATCGACTTCAATCAAGCCCCTAAGTCGTAACATGCTTCCATGTTCAGCTTCTTGGTTTGTTTTTAAGTGATCAAGCTCACACAAGCCTAACGATTCCCTTCAGTTTTACAAGCATATTCATGTTTGCTGTCAAACGCATGAGTTAGTTTTCTGGAGGCTATTGCAAGAAAGCAACCATTAATTACTGCAACTGCACAAAATGCTTTTTTATTTAGAGATGGATTTCAAAATACATCACTCTCCCAAACTAGGTAGTCACTGGTAAACAGTTTATCTACTCTGAAGTTTTAGAAGGCCAGTGTATTTTGATTTCCTTCAGAAATATTCCTCTGCCCTTATCTTTCCCTTCTGCATGAACTGATGTGCATTTTTTAATTTATTTTTTTTTTATTCTGTGCCTTTAGGGACTTCATGGAAGACTTCCAAACACAAGGAAGTGTCTTAAAGGGTAGCAGAAATGCACGTTTACTCATTACTGAATCTTTACAGCACAATTTGTTTCAGCAGACGTCCAAAGACATGGCTTCCAGTGGGCGCCCCTGGGAAAGGCACCTCCCTTCGCATGCTCGTGGTGGCACCAGAGCTGATGGCTCAGGAGTTTGGCCTGCAGTCAAATACCTCACAACTACAGTTTTCAGAGAAGTCCCAACATTACTAAATGCCACCTAATGTGACACACTTTAATAGCCTGACTGTTATTTAGCTAAATTCAGCTTTGAACTCCTTCAAAACAAAAACAAAGAACAGAAAGCGTGCCTTCTACCTTTCTCAGAGGAGACCCCAACCTTCTAACTTTCCAATAAAGGATTAAAAGTACAGGAACCAAAAACACCAGTTCCAGTTCATTAATTTCATACACACACCTGTATAGTCCCCCAGTAAGTTATCCATTCCAAGGAGTCCCATGCTTGCATTCATGCCAGCTATTTCTTTGGACATCAGTGAAGACCATCAGCAGGTCCATCCCAGCATGGTAAATAATTACAGCCTTGAATGACACAAGACTTCACAGATTTAAAAACTACATAAAATCTTATTTCTCTAATTAGCTATTAATCAAGCACCAGCAAGTAAACATTTAAACAGCTGAGACCAGATCCACCTTTCAGAGAATTGCTTCTGCCAACAATTAACGTTGTAATGTTTTCCTGTCATCCTTTTGCGAGGAGAAAATGTTCGTTGACAACAACTAAAGAAAGCCTTGTATCTTCATCCCTGGACACATGCACTGTCTAGAAGACCCTCTATTTTAGCATAGAATAGGCTCAAAACTTTTCCATTTTGACCAGGCAACAGAGACACCAGTCTCACCACTGCTGTGAGACGACGTGGGACCGGTGGCCGAGATGGCAGGTCTCCTACCTGCCCTGCTGCCCCACGCATTCCTACATACGCACTAATTCATTTATGCAAACCTCTAGCTCAGGGGATTTATAGAAGTTCACTGCTCTTAAGGATACCTCAGAGATGGGATAACATCACAGAAGTCACGACACCACCTTACGCAGTGACAGGCTAATCAGAACAACTAGCTTCTTTCACACACGCCATCATTAATTCTCTCTGCGAAAATAAACCTGTAAGTTTGGCTCGCTGAAGGGTTTTAATTAACACCATGCTGTCCAGTTTCTTTCAATTTCACTTTTTGTCAGTTTGTATGAAATTCTCAACTCTGACAGCGCACGTACTGACTTCCTGGGTTTCGTTTCCATCCAGATATTTGTCTTTTTATTTATGAATGAAAGTATCCTTAGGCAGAAGGTGTTGTCCAGATTAGAAGCAGGCTGAGTTTCTCAGCTGGAACTTTTATCCCTGCCCAAAGAAAACAGGCATATTTGGGTCAACAAAAACATTGCAAATTTATGTTGGATTTGTCACTTCAGCTGAAAAAATAAGAGTCATCAGCCTGAAAGTGCTCACGTAGTTTCAAACTGAAAATAATAAATTAATTTCAATTAAGAAGAAAAGATTACAGGCACTTTAATGAAAGGAAGCATTATGCATTAAGTCAAACAATATTTTATTCAGCCTGTTCCCTTTTTTGGTCCTTCCGCTGGTGTCATCATCTTCTCCTCAGTCCTCTTTTTGTTTGTTTGTTTTTAAGAAACCTCTTCCTCGCAGCTCTCGGGAGCAGACAGAGCAGCGTGCTTTGTTCCCTGCAGCACGTCAGCTGCTTCCCGCCTCTCCCAGGAGGACCTGTGCCTACCAGCACTAAGAGTGCTCTGAGGCACAAACTGGAGTGAGACTGGGATTCTCGCTGGAGAGAAGACTCTCCCCTTCACTGGTAGGAGCAGGGGCAACCCAACAGGTTGTAAAGGCAGGGCCATACAATACTATGCCACAGGGCAGGAAGGTTTTTACCTGTGCCCAGCCTGCCGGGACAGGAGCCTGCGAGCGCTCACCCTCCTTATCCAGGAACGTTTTGACTCATTACACCCAAGCTAACGTTCCTTAACTGGAAAAAGGTCAGATCCCTCTCGGCCACTGTCACCCAAGGGTCAGGAACTACTTAAACAAATAGATGGATCTGAAGCAGTTTAATGGTCTGTAATGACAGACACAGAGACCCTGCAGCTGGATGTCACAAAAATTAGAGTAAGCACTTTACAAGATGTGGGAAGAGAGATCCCTTCGCTGATTCTTCTACTAGAGAGCCAGCTAATTACCCACCAGATGGATGCTAACGTGCTCAGAGGGGCTTGCTGCACTGGAAGGGGGTGTTCAGCACACCCTCCCCAGACACCGGCTAGATGCTGTCCCCTTCTGTGCTTCGTGTTTGGTTTCACACGAGTGTTCAGGCTGAAGATGCCCAGCTCTCAGCAAGGTTGTCATATGGACTCATTGGCCACCTCAGCAATGCTCTGGAACATTTCTGCTCTGTGGTTTTAGCTCTTAGCCATGAGCAACTGGCCAGTCCACCCAGCTGGGCTCTCCGGCTTAACCAGGCCTCCCTCCCGACTGCAGCCCTTCCCATAGCAGCCCCATTCCTCTGCGCAACCATAAACTCAGCCTCTCCTTGTTGGCACAGACTCCAGACTTGGATACACAACAGAGCAGGACACGCGTTTGAGGAGGTTTGGCCCACAATGAGTCAAGGAGGGGGAGGCCAGGCTGCTGATGTCCATTCACAAGCCTTTTCATCTCTTAAACCATGAGAAAACACGCGGGGTGCTGTCCGCTCCCAGCGCTCCGGCATACCTCCCCACCTGGCTGCTGCTCCTCCAGCAGAACGGGTTGGGATCGCTTGCTTGGGAAGAGCTGGGAGATGCACATCCTTTTTCTACATCATGTGGCAGCTGCCTCTGAAACGAAACCAGCCCCATCTCTGAAAATACAGGGACTGCTAAAGATGTCCAGAACTGCACAAATAGCTCCTTTAAGGCTTGTGACCCTATGGTAGTTTTCCCCATAAACAGAGGCTGCTACAGGGACTCTGCAGCACGGACGATGTGATCAGACCAGACGTGGTGCAGTCAGCCGGACAGGAGACAGGAACATCTGCACATCGAGCACGGTTTGCAGCAAGACTTCTTGCAAATCTGACCTCCATGGCCCTACTCATTGTGTCCCAAGAAAGCCTCTTCATAAGGGAGAAAAACAATACTCATACAAGAAATATCTGTGGGGCTCATTCTCACCACTTCCCCCCGGCCTCCACGTAACCAACCCATTATCTCCCAGCCACTGCTGCCGTGCGAAGCTGCGCTACAAATTTGGCTTGTGGGATTACAAGAGACAGATGTCTGATCACGAAAGAAACCTGATCTTAATAAGCACCTCACCCTCTCACCAAGACAGGGTTTGGACTGGCAAATTTTGTCCTGTTAAACTGAGCAACATCACAAATTACAGTGTGCAAACATTAATCGAGACCACACCCTGAAAGAGTGAAGGGAATTGATGTGCAGCAGCGTGACAGAGCCGGACAGTGAAAACAGGACAAGTATTTCTATCACATGAAAGCTACAAATCAGAGTTCAACTTGCCTAACCAGCTCCCCTGCATCACATCGAGCACACAAATCCACCACCATGCTGGAGTTGGTGCTCCCAGGTCTACATTCCTGGGTTGCCAACATGCGTTGTGCATCTCAGATGGAGCCAGGAAAAGTCCTTGTGAACTTGCTCTTGCTCTGTGAGCACAGACCTAAGGGGGCAATTCACATGGATAATTTGCAAATGGCAGGCTTGAGGACTGGGCTGGCGGCATTAAATTTGCTTCACCAGAATCCACAGATCAAATTCAGATCCTTGTGCACAGCCTACACGGACCCAGGAAGGTCAGTGGAATTGCTGGAGATTCAGGACACAATTTGACTGAGGACAATAAATATTACTATTTCTGGAAGCGATGGGTTTCCTTGGAAATCCGCACAAAGGCTGACTTTGCAAACAGCTGTTGTGGGACACAGGAGGCAGCTTTTCCATGCTAGTTCTACTATCATGATCTCTCTCCTACGGCTACAGTACAACACCCAGAAACACACAGGCAGATGATAACCCTAGTACAGGACAAAGGAAACCACTCCAGCCACTCCACATCTCATCTCCCATACCCGAGAGACCCTCCTTTAGCCAGGTACTGCCGACTGAACAGAGCTTAAACACCACTGATCCAGGTACGGGCCAGTCTGGCTTGATGGCTCCTGCTGTACTGTTGACCCAGAACTAAACCAATTATCCCGTTTCCTTTTAAAGGGTTCTCAAATGCCACTTGGCCACGCCACTTCACACCGGAGAACTCTGAAGCAGATTAATTACACGGGTAAATGTTTGATTGAAAATTACCCTCGAGTGACGTAGACTGCAAGAGGTTACCTCCCTCCCAGTACAAAAGGCCTGATTTGGGACTCTGGGGCAGCTCCCCTTTAAAGGCGGTATAATTCTACAAGTACAGAAAGCCTGGAAATAGAGAGAAAATAAACTTATTTTTGGCACCCAGGCCAGATTCATTTTGCTAGCAGCCCCCTCTGACACTGATGCAGCCCAAATGTGGCTGCCGAGCCTGTTACAGCCTTGGCTAGCTCAGACGTGGGCAGGCGGAGGGAAGCACCAGCAGTATTCTCCATCGGCAACAACAGCCCAAAGGCACGGCTCGGCAAGAATTTTAAGTAGCTAAAATGCTAAGCATCGGAGCGAGATTCTGTCCCAAAACTTCCTGTGGGTTACATTTGCACCTCAGTTTCTCTACCTGTAAAATAATAATTACCCAACACACCAGTTCTTGTAGGACTTAATTAGCACTTGTCAACCTCTTAGAGCTCCTCAAGGGAAGAGGAGCTATGCACCACAAAGTACTAATTAATGGAAGAATCCTTTGGAACAAAGTATATGACTCTGTTGTTGTCAGATCTAATAGAGTCATAAAAAAACAGGGCTGGAAGGGATATCAAGAGGTAACCTAGGCTGTTCCCCTGCCCTGAGGCATGATCGAGTATATCTAAATCACTCCTGATAGATGAATACCCCTAAATCTTGCGATGCTCAAACGGGGGATTAAAATAGATAAAGCTGGACTCGTGTTACACGTGCACTGCACTCTGTGGCTGGCTGAAGGCAGACATATTTTCCCTCACATGTGGCACATGAGGCCTCTCTTAAGTGCCCTCTGCATTGGCCCGAAAGAGGCCGTACTGCACCCGCCATGGAAAAGCACTGCGAGACCTACCGAGCTTTCCGCCTTGCTGTTATCGCAGCTCGTGAAATAAAGAGCCCCATTGTAACATATGATCCCCAAATCTCAAAACCTGAATTAATGAGATGCACAAAATGGGGAAAAAAGATAAAAAGACATCCAAATCAGGAATGGAGCACAGAGGTGTTAAAAGACCTGCTCACGGTTATGCAGGGATTTGGCGAGAGCCAGAAACCCAGCACAGATCACCCAAGTCTTGCAATTCAGCCCTGTGTCAGACTTCTCCTCTGTAATACCTTCAAATCATTTTCATTATGTTTTTCCCACTTCTCTCCCTCCTTTCCAACCCCAAGAGTCCATCTAAAGTACAGTTTGGCCTGGCATATAATTCAGATGGGGCTACTGAAGCACTGAACTCCCTTAAAAATAAAAAATTAAACTTTTTTTTTTTTTTTTAACTGAAGTTAAGCAGGTCAGACCTGGAACATTAGCTAAGTGAAGATTTTTTAGGATTTTTTAAAATGCTTTTTAATTGTAAAAATGTGTCAGTTCAAGCAGTCTTTCCAAGACATACATGCAGCATACAGTAGGAGATACCTTTTTTTATTTGATTAACTTCATACAGGGAAGCTTTTGAAACTTATACGTTCTTCATCAGGCTAGTGGATGAAAGCTAAGCCAGACAACTGATACAGCACTTCAGAAGTTTATTAAATTAACCAATTAAACTGAGGCAGTATACAATATACAGAGGCCAAGGCAAACAATAGAAGGTGGAACACACTCCTGGGGCTGAGGCGATAGTGTTGTGTCAGCATTTCCATTATGAAGCTACTTCAGAGTTATTGTGGGAGGTGTGCAATAAAAAAAAAAAAAAAAAAAGCTTAAACCACTGAATTCAGTCATTCTAAGGGATTCCCAAACATGCCCAGGCGGATGGAAGAGCAAGACGCAAACCAGTTTTTCACTAATTTTGTCACTTGAATTAGAAAGCAGGTTTGGCCTGGAGAAAGACGTTGGCACGTCACACAGGAAACAAAGCACTGCTGGTTCTCCGGAGCTGCGCAGTGCCCAGCATAAGGGAGCCCTGTTCTCGGCTGCCTGAAAATACAACCCTAATGAACACGATTAATCAAGTACAGCACGTTTGCGTGGGCTGACACACAAAGCTTACTCAGTAACAGAAGGTCTTTGCAGTAAGACCGGCATCTTGTGTAGCATCTTACTGTCAATCGCAGAGTCCCCACGCAGCGATGTAATGCAAAGAGTGCAAGCCAAATCACAAACACAGACCAGCTCTGTTCATATCAGAGATGAACCAGAGATGTTTACCCAACTTGAAGATCTGTCACCTCTTTAGACACCGGGCGAGAACCAAAGTGACTGCATTTCACATCAGGGAGAGCTGAGCATGGACTCAACTCCCCCAGAATTTTGGGTGCCCAGCATCAGGTTCACATGCCAGCTTTGGAGGATGCTTCTAGCCTAAACTGTGGGGATTCTTTGGATAACAGATTAGCAGGTTTCACATTACATTTTGCAGCACGTGAAAACCTTTTTGTTGTGTGCAAACCTTTTCACGCAGCCCCAGAACAACTCACTGAAGGAGGAAAAAAAAAAAGACCAATAATGGAAACACTGACACAACATTTACTGTAACAGCATGATCAGCAGCAACTATAATTCTCCTTCAAAAAGTTACACCCACGCTGCTTTCTTTGGCCTCTATACCTTGTATATTGCCTTGGTCTAACTGGTTAATTTAATAAGCTTCAGAAATATTTAGTTGCCTGGCTCGAAAAAAAAAGTTGGATGCGATTTAAAACCGGGTAGCCTGGTTTGCAACCACGAGTTGTTCTTGGTATGGCATCTGCACGGTTCAGTGCAGCATCCCAGCTCCGCTCCGCTCCACGGGCGGTTCTGCTGTGCTCCATTTCCTCTTTCGAAACCAAACAAAGCCAGCTCAGCTCCCAGCAACACAGAGCAGCCACACCGCTCTGGGGAGGCGAGCAGCTCGACAAACAAAGGTTAAATCGAATTAGCAGGACCCATTTCGGCGTTCCAGTTCTGCGACAGAGTTTAAGGGCGGCTGGGGAGCACTGGGAAGGCACAGGGGTGCTTTTAGAAGAGGCAGGATACCGCGGTGGGTAGGGACCAGCCTGGGACTCAGGAGACCCACTGCTATTCCTGCCTTTGCCAGTGACCTGCCACATGGCCCTGAAGAAGTCACTTCACTCCATGTGTTTTTCTTTCCCCTCTTGCCCTTTCTCTGCTTTGATTCTAAAGTTTTCCAAGTGATTGCATCATCCTGTTTGCACAAAATATGTATTCGCATAATATGTAGCACAAGAAGACCCTGGATCACAGCTGGGACTTCTCTTTATAACTCTTGCATCTAGAAGTATTAGCAAATTCGATGTTTTTAAATGCCCATTATGCGTATTTTGTAACCAACATCTCTTCTTTAAAAATTCTACTGTGTTGTTTCGCCAGACAACACAGAATAGGGGAAGGTCCCAAGTGGAAGATGTTGGCTGATGCTGTTCCTTGGGGGCGGAACCTGAAGGGTATGTGGGAGACAGAAAAAGGGATGGACTATTTTGTAGGCTAATAGTGAAAATCTAGAACAGCTGATTTGCAAAACTGACAAGAATTTACAAAGTTGTATATCTCTGACAACCTGGTAAAGACATTTTTCTATCCTGAGCTTCAGTTTCATTTGATCTCTTTCTAGGATGCTGGTGCCTTCAAATCCAAATTCATTGATTCAGCTTCATGTGGACACACAACTCTGTCCTAATCTAATTGAAGACTGTGATCCAAAAAAAAAAAAAAAAAAGTATTTTGGCTCATTGCCAAAGTTAACATTATTTCTACCCACTGCACTACCCTCCACACTCACCTCCAAAATCACTGAAGATCAAACAAAGAGACAGAGGAGAAAAACTAAGACAAGCAGTGACCCATCTTCCACACCCCAACTTTGCAGCTAACAACTGTCTAACCAGAAAGCTGCAAAGGAGGCATCCAAGCCAGCAAGAGCATCAGCACGGGCTGAACTGGGGCCTCGAGTTCTGGCAGTAGCAATGCCCCAAGAGCAATACTTAGGAGGAGTAAGACTAGCAGCAACTGGGCTGTCCAATAGCCAGGATCCCCATCTCTCACCAGAGAGGGTCAAACAGCAACCAGAAGTCTGGCTTTACAATCTAGAGGGAGGAATACCAACTATAACCTCGATCCACAAGCACCACAGATCTCCTAAAAACAGAGCAGGGAGAACAGGACTGGCAGCACACCCACTTCAACAACAAAAGAAATAACATCAGAGTAGATGCCGCTTCCCTACACCTGTTACCAAAGGTTGGATTTTTGATATTTGTCTTGTGAACTGAACATGCAAACTGGGTTCAAATGAGGCCATCTCACACAGCCCGGGAAACAATAATGAATATGCAGGTTATCATCATCAATCTTGTAATTCCTGCAGGTCTTGAAGGCTTCTCCTGCAAAACACCCACCCATACAGGGCCAAGAATCCTAGCAAAGTGCCAAAAGTAATCCAAAGAGTGAGATGGGCAAGTGCAAAGCAATTTTTCCAAGAGTTCATTAAGCAAGTGGCAGACTTGGGCTTCATTAATTTTCACCTGCTGTGCTACACCCCCACCCTTGCTTCTTCAGTGCATCCTGTGGCAAAGCACAAATCCCATGCTTCAGCCACGATCATCGGTACTGACCGGCTTACACAGAACTCAGTGGGAATCCTACCCCGAGTTCTGCCAGACTGGAGAATTAGGTTCTTGCCATCCAAAGCGTCACATTCCCTGTGTGAGTGTCACAGCACAACTGCTGCATTAAGGGCACCTGCTAAGCAAGAGTGGGAACGGTAACACGTAACACTGTGCAACACGCAGGTACTCCAGCTGTCGGGAATAAACCCCTTTGTGCAGACCATTCCTCCCCTACACGCTCTTGCCAAAGTTAAATGTTCTCTTCTTCAGCCCTCTTCAGGGCTTTTGGTGTTGTTGTTGGTTTTTTTCCCCTTGCTGTTTGTTTTTGCCTTTTTTTTTTCCAATTAAAATGCAAGGATCTCTCCTTTTAAACAAAGGAGAAAAGAGACTGGAGTGCATGAAACACCCTCTCCCTTTAATGATCTGCAGCACAGCCAGCTGGGACAAAGTTGGCTATGATGTCAGCTTGCTGGTGCTTTAACAAAACAGGGCTGTTTCCCCCAAGTATTTCTCTAACTAAGCAGAACTCAAAGGTTTCCTTCTCGAGCAAACACCTGAGCAGAAATGACTCACCCACCGTGTTGGCAACTGGCACAGATCTTTAAGCCCTAATGCCAAGCCTGCTTATGTTGTTGAAGTACTGAGAGGTGAATTTTTCTTCTGCAACTTCCAAAACTGTCCACTTACATTTTGCATTAAAACTAGCCCTCGCCTTGCTCTCCTCAATGGGGATGAGTTGGGGTAAAACATATTTGTAAGACCAGCCACAAAGCAAAGTCATTTTTTCAAGCTCGTGAAACATTCAAATGCATCTCTCTCTAATCAAATCACTTTTTTTTTTTCTGCCTGACTTCCTTTAAAAATAACGTATATATGATCATGGTATGCACAAGCATGCATCTCTAATAACTTTTGAATGAGTTGGTTGCTTTCAGCTCAGTTTGATAGAGACAGGAGTTTCAGAGCTGTCACGTTGCTACAAGTTTTGTGAAAAAAGGCAGCTGAATAGAAGAGAGCTGCAGAGGCTGGAAAGCTGCAGCATGAGTACACCCAGTGTTAGAAACCAGAAAATGCCATTGTAAAGGCACCGATGCATGGAATAGCCTCAGTGGAAGGTTACAGTCGACCAAGAGGAGATGGAAAGCCACAGTATGCCAAGTAATACCTGAATATTTATTTTAAAGGACATCGTAACAAAAGTCACCAGTCAAAAAAAAAAAATGAATGGCTTTCAAGAGACAGAACTTAAAAGAGCAGGCAAGACAGCTAAATACTTCAAAGGAAGCCTATGAGGAAGAGTACTCTTCATTTTAACTAAGTCCTGGACTGGACACTCCTCTTGCACCCACATAATCATTAATTTCATAAGACTGACTTCTAACATACCCCACGGTAAGCCCCAGATAATACAAATCCACTCTTTATTGCCTCAGTAGTGCCATTTAAAATCAATAGGATTACTCATAGCGGTAAAGTTAAGCACGTGTGAAAGTGTTTGCAAGACTGAGGCCTAAGGCCTGGTCTAGGCACAGCTTTTGTACTTGAAGAACTGGTTCACTTAAAGGTTTGTTTTGTTTTTAGTTTTATTTTTAAAGAAAACAACAGAATAATTAAAGCCATACAAGCACTTTAAAGTGGACACGTTTTTTACTGCTATAACGGGAACTTCCAACAGCACAGCCTTGCCCAGGTCAGCTGCGCTGCTCTAACCACACTCGTGCTCTAGGCAGTTGTGTCGGTGCTGCCAAGAGCAGCCCCGAGTTGTGTGCCTTGAGCAGCTCGACAAGGAGACGCCAGCCCATTACTTCTACTCAAGTCTCTCCAGGTAATTCATCCATGGAAGGCACCCGATGGGATGAACAACGTGGGCAATCCCAGGTTATAAGAACATTTGGTCTGAAGTATATCAAAAAGTGGGAATTTTTTCCCATGATTCTTCCATGTGTGTACACACACGTCTGCCCAGCAGAACAGAAGAAAAAAAAAATAGAGCTCAGAATTTCACGTGTTCAGAATTGAAGGTGAAAGAAGAGCAAGGTTATCTTGTAAGAAGATGGCAACAAGGAGTGTCGTTCTAAGGAAAACATTCAAAGCTTCAGGAGGATGCTAGGAGGAGGGGGGTGGAACAGTAGACTCACATATTCAGATTGCTAAGAGGTTAAAAAAATTGTCACACTTTCAAAGAAAAAGAGACAAAAGACATTAAGAGTAAACAGGAAATCTGGGAAATCTATTTCATTCAAAGTAGCAAACATCTGGAGTAAATTGTCAAGAACTTAAGACCATCAAAGTGAAGCATTAATGAGGTTAAGAGGCAGCTAGACTGGAGGAGGAGACTGACGAATACAGTGACAAAGGAGAGAGGTGGAGCCAAGATAAACCTGGAGGCAAGGGGCTCATTAGCCTAAGGGGTTTTGTTTTTCTCTCTGCCCAGTACTTCCTTATCTTCTCATTGCTCTAAGCTTAAAATAACTTCTACTGCTTTTTGGTTTACGGAAACAGAACAGTACATTTTTTTCTTAGTAATTCTGTACTGGAATCTGTGACATGGTATTCGATTGTTGAGCCTCCATATTTCTAAGTTTAACTCAGAAAAGCACAAGGAAACTGAACGCACGCTACTCCCTCCACCAAGCAGAGCTTTCTGAAGCCTAGAGTCCTTGTTCCTCACTTTCACCCTCCAAATTAAGAACTATTTTTAATTTTGTTACAGAAAAGAAGAAAGATCTGATCCCTTTAATCAAAAGAATTTAGAAAATATCTCCATAGATTTAAAAGTTGTTTTTTAAAAGACTTGTTTGTTTTAAAGTAATTCAAAACAGGCTAAACAACACCTTTAAAGATGACAAAAAAACAGTAGGCATAAGTGAATAAGGAGTCTAAGAAGGAAATACTTAGCATGACTTATCCCTTAATATCCAGATCCTTCTCTAGAAGGGATAATCAGAAAGCTATGTTGGCCTTTAGTCAAAAGAGGAGAACGGTCTTCCATCTCTGCCTGGACTGTTATTAACTATATTGGTTACATTCACAGTCATTAACATCCTTTAAAATATGATCTTGGGATTTCATTTTCCACCTCCCATTATTGAGCAATGGAACATTCATAAAACAGTAGATGGAAACAAGTCAGAAGAAAAAGAAAAGAAAGCCTCCAAGTTCCCATCTCTGCCAGTTAAACTAAATTGAAGATTCAACATGAAATTGATTCAGGAGTGGCAGTATATATGCACACATATTAAAAAGTACACTGGGGGAAGATATAGAATAATAAAACATGCACTTGCCTGTCCTCAGCTGTAATAGCCACAGGCAAACTTCAGCCAAGGCTGACAGAGCAGGAGAGGTTTCAAAGACAGGAAGCTCCTGTGGGTTTCACGGGATAGACAGCTGGGTAAAGGATGAAGATGCTCTTAAAAACCCCACTGCAGTAAAGCATTTACTAGACATGAGAGAATCCACACCAGCCTTTGTTACTTGTCTCATAGCACAGGGGCCATTCACACTGTTGGCTGTCAGCCAAGCACCCATAACTGAGGGGTCAAAGTTTTACTGGGAAGATTTGCTCTTGTTTTTGCAAAAGGCAGATGAAACTTTACTTCAACCTCCACACTTTCTCTGTTAGATGGTCTCAAATGCCTGTCTGCACCTTTCCGGCCTGAAAGGAGCCAAAATGGCTGCTGTGGGGCCACCCCAATGGCTGACCAGCATTCACTCACACAGAGCCCCACAACACTGGGATTTTATTTTTAACCCAAAGCAAAATATGTCCTCCTTAGTGCTTGCAAAGTGCAATGTGTTAGAACAGTTTGGAACAACCGGAGATGTTCAAGTTACTCAGCCCTGTTGGTGAATTCAGCCACCAGCTCCTGTAGCAGGGTTCTCCTCAGGGAGCCAGATCACACCTGGCTCCTAAATTAGGGCGTCTGAAGCATCCTCTGGGAAATCCCTCACTAGGCTGACTAAATACAGAGTACCAAAAGCCTTATTCCTCATCTTAGCACTTGCATTACATGCTACAGACACCCACAGCAGTTACACAGGACAACACCTCTATTTTATCCATTTTAAGACTAGGAGAAATTAGTGATAGAGGGGCTTCAAGGCACTCCACTCCATTTTTCTCCACTGTTTCTACCTTGCCATTAAAACATAGCTAGAGGGAGCCATCTGGAAAAAATAGGATTACAAGTTTGCTCTGTTTGGGCCAGGTACAGCAACAGGCAGCCCCTCAGGGGAGAGCACGCTGCCCAGCGCCTCAGTCACCAGGGCCTCACCGGGCCCGATACACACAGGCACAAAACACACATCTTTAACACTAAAAGCAGGCAGTTGTTTTTTCAGCAACTGAGGGGTGCTTTAATGAGCACACTGTGTTGAAGCGACTGGAAAAAGGTGATAAGCTTTATATGTTATACAAAAAGCCAGGGGGTTACTTTATATAATCAGACACAGCTGACTAAACAGGGCACTGAAAGTCATTCACAGCTAAGGTAAAACAAAACAAAACAACAAAAACCCCACAACCTCCTCATCCTGCCTCTCCCAAGAACCGGTTCCCCAGGCACAAGCCCAGGGTTGATCCGAGGCCTCAAGTACCCTAATTAATATGCTCCTTGGAAAAAACCTCTGCCTTACCTTGGCATGCCAGGGCCTTGCCTCACCTCCGTATCAGCCATGCGGGAGCAGGGAGAGCCAGGGCTGTGTGCAGGCCCACAACAGCTTCTTCTGTCCCTCATGGGCCACGGTTCCAGCGAGGCTGAGAGGAGCCCATTAGCATTAATCCCCCACACTGTGGGGCTGCAGTAGCTCTCGGAGCAGCCCCGCGCAGGTGTGGGAGAGGTCCCAGGTGTTGGTGGTGCTCAGGAAGGGCCCTGAACAGCCTCAGCAAAGCCCCACTGGCATTTGCAGAGCAGGGCCGAGGGAAACCTTGGCTCCCCGTGCCCAGCCGAGCCAAGAGAGTCTCTGGTGTCTGCCTCACTCTGGTTAGCATGTTTGCATGTACATATTTAACCCAGCCATAAAACTAAACTTTTCTACTTTTTCCAGGAGAAACAGGGTGGCATGCAGCATTACCTGCATGCTGCTGTTTGTACAAGCGTGGGTGAAGTTTAACACCACTTTAAAAAGAAATGACTGATCATTTCCTTAAGGCTTTTCACAATTTTAGACAAAATATGGATACTTGTACCACTTCAGCACTTGAATCACCCAAGTATTATTTTTCCAAGCATTAAATTCTGTCACAGCCTTTACACTCAGAGCCCAGTTTGGAAGGGCAGATCCTTGCTGAAACCAGCTAATTCCTGTTCTACAAATAACTTTCTGGATGCTATTTAAACCGCATCCTTTTTACATATGATAGCTTAAAGGCACTAGTTTACCAGTAAATTCATGGAGATTTATCTGTTTCTGGCTTGCTAGAGGAGCCCCCCTCTGCATCTCCGGTAATGAAATTTCTACTCATTGCAGCTGTGGTGGTGCTGGCATTTTCCAAGACTTAAAGGGAAAAGGTAGTAGAAATAATCTGCCATTCTTCCCAGTTTTGTGTAAAACAACTTGTTTTTGAGGCATGTGAGCCCGTTACACAGCAAGCAACACCAGTTTTTAGTGATGTGTGGGCAGGTCCATGAAATACGCCAAAATCCATACAAAGCGAGTATCAAAAGGCTTCCAGCAACACTATGTGAGTTAGCTAAAGGGGAACCAGCTTCCCCCCAGCCCAGGTGTGGAGCAAGGTGTGGTTTGTGTGTTGTGCAGTTACATACAAACCAGCTGCTGCTTGAGCTCTGTGAGAGCCAATCACATGAGCAACCACATTTGGTCTCCAGAGATGGCTTTTTTTGTTTTTTTTATTTTTTTTTTCCAGTATGTAACAACCCTAGCAAATACCTGACCAACTCTATCAAGTGATTTGTTGGGATTCAGCTCGTACGTACAGCTTTGCAGGATCAGCATCTAGAAAGGCAATGTAGCCAACTGCTGCTGGTCATCAGGAGACCTGGCTGGTTCTAACTCTACTGACTTGCTGTGTGACCTCAGCCAAGATGGTTTGTTTCTTATATTTTCCTCCATCTCTCTGGCTATTTGGATCTCCCACCACTTGTGTACATAGGGTTTCTTACCCCATGAAGGGACAGCTACTGTCTTATAACATTATTACTGTCATTACAACAACAAAAAGTTCCTGCCTGGCCTACCATCTGAGCTCTCTACTCCTGCTGAAGCAGCTGACCAAACGCAGAGCTTGCCGGTATATTTTGCCAAAAAAAAAAAAAAAAAAGTTCCTCAAGTCAAAAGGCATACTAAGCAATCATTTAAACTGAAAAGGCCAGCAACAAATGGCAACTATTCCCCAGATAAGGACTCAAGGAGGTATGGCTATGCTTGACCTTGAATACCTGAGTTAGCATTCCTAGGCCCCTGCTTTATAATCAGCAGAGTCAGATAGATGCTTGCAGAGGCTGAATCAGAGCAGAAATGAATTTAAGTGCCCTGTAATGCCTATTCAAGGACCTCTTTCCCTTCACTGAAGAGAAGTCCTGCAGAGATAAGCCTCCTCGAATACACACTAGATTTAAGTGGCCAATGTTAAGTGAATGCGCAGGAGCATCTCCCAAATTATGTAGTTCTAGCAAAAAAAAATCCAGGTTTGCATGTCAGAAACCTGTGCTACTTCAAATACTGTGCCACATGTGCTTCAAGGATCCAAGGTCCAGCTCCTTCAAAGTGAAACCCCATCTATGCCTTCCAAAGTTCTGAGTTTGGAAAAGAGTAATAGCATGTTGAGAGACAAGGGACATCAGCCACAGCAACTGTGCCAATGGCTTTGCACAGCATCAGCATGCCCAGAAGTGTTCCTTAGCGAGCTGTGAACCCAGCCACACAATCAGAGCTCTGGAAGTGGAGTCTTTTCTGGTGCAAGCCATAGGCTTGCCTTTAGGAATCCAAGTGGATTTGATCTTGCATATAAACTAGCTTTGCTCAACCTGGTTTTCCCCCGTTTGCAGTGGGAAATCGAGTTTGATTGGGTATAAGAATTATCACAGGTAACTTAAGAGAGGTATGGCTGGCTGTTGTTTTTATATAACACCTTGCTGGTGACCACCTGAATTTAGACTGATTGGGAAATGAAGCAAGGCCCACAGGTGAGAAACTTTTCCTGTACAGTTGCCCACAGGCAGGTTGAAGACCAGTGACCTACAGTACAGCTAAAAAACATGTCCTACATGAATTACCACTGCTAAAATCAGAAGACATTTCAAGGTTGTCGACAGAGAGGGAAGAGGAGGAGGAGACTGTCCTGGGGTCAGATTCCATTCAATATTAACAATTCGAAGGGCAAAATGGAGAGCATGTATACAAAATTTGTCAGTGATGGACAGAGCTAAGGCAACTTATGAGGAGTTTGGAGGACAGGGATGGAATTCAGAACAGCTTAAATTGAAGGGGAGAAGGAAAAACAACAAGAAGGAATTAAAGGCTAGTGCAGATCATCACATGTTAGAAGAAAGGCACCAGTAAAATACGGATAGTAATTGGCTCAACTGTAGTTCCTCAGGGAAGGATCTGATGTTAAAAGTGGGGCACAGACCAAACATATGTCAGCAAATGGAAGCAGCTGAGTAAAAGGCAAGTGCCACTGGGGCTGTATTAACAAGGCTGCCCTATATAAGATCATAGCATCACAGATTTATTGAGGTTGGAAGGCACCTCTGTAGATGTTCCAGACCAACCCTTCTGCTTAAAGCAGTGTCAGCTAGAGCAGGTTTCCCAGGACCATGTCCAGTTGGGTTTGGGATATATCCAGCATTGGAGACTCCACAATCTGTCTGGGCAACCTGTTCCAGTGTTTAACCACCATCACAGTGAAAGAGTTGAAATGAAATTTCCAGCACTTCAATTTATGTCCCTTGCTTCTCATTCTGCCACTGGACATCACTGCGAAGAGGCTGGATTTGTCATCTTCACTGCCACATATTGGGCATTTGTACACACTGAAGTTCCCCTGTCCTCTTCCCAAGGCTGAGTAATAGCAGCTCTTTCAACCTCTCTGTGTATGTCAGATGTTCCAATCCCTTAATCATCTTCATGGTCCTTTGTGGATTTGCTCTTGTACGTCCACATCTTTCTTGTACTGGGGAGCCCAGAACTGGACCCAGCTCTCCAAATGTGTCTCACTGGTGATGAGTGGTAGACTCACCTTCCTTGACCTGCTGGCAATGCTCTTCCTCATACAGCTCAGGATGCTGTTGGCCTTCTTTGCTGTAAGGACACACTACAGGTTTATATTCAACTTGTTAGCCACTAGGTCTTTTTCTGTACTCTGGTCTCTGTACTAGGTCTTATTCCTCCTCTGGGGAGGAGTTATTCCTCCCCAGGTGATGGGCTCCACATTTTGCTTTGACAAACTTTGAGATTCCTCTCTGCTCATTTCTCTACTTCACTGAAGTCCCTCTGAACAGCAGCACAACTACCTGGTCTGCTCCATCCAATTTTGTATAGTCTTCAAATTCACTGAGGTTGCACTCAGTCCCATCATCCAGCTCATTAATGAAAATGTTAAAACTGTATTGGTATTGTATTTTTACACAGAAAACTTATACTTCAGACAATCTGCACCTTTTTAACATTAGTGAAAATTCAAGACGTGTCCTCAGATAACCCATGCTGGCACATTACCAAGGTAACAGAGACAGAGGGGAAGCAAAGCTAAGGAAATTTCTGGGATAGGAAGAACAGGCTACAGGGGATCAGAAGCAAGCAGCTACTAAGAAAGAGAGGAATGGAATAAACATTTCCCCACATTGCCTAGAAAAATACATAACCTTCACTGCTGCTGCATCACAGGGCTCTTTTGTTTTGTTTTGTTGTTTTTGTTTTCCTTGTTTTTTTACAGATAACTCCTACAATAAATATTCCATTCTGGCTGGTGCTGGAATATTTGTCCAACTTGACATATCACGTTTTAAGAAAAAAATATACACAAAGTTATGGTAGTCATAAAGAGAAAAAGAATTAGAAGTGTAGAAGAGATCATTGAGAGGAAAAGTTGGAAAATAACATTGAAAAATAGAAAACTAAGCAGTCTTCCAGTGTGCTAATGTTCATTACAAAGAGGGTAGAAAGGATGAAAATGATTTAATTCGCAGACAGATTTAGGTTAGATGGTTTGGGGAAAAATGCTCATATAGATAGATAGATATGTGCGTTGTTTTTTGTTTTGTTTTTTTTTTAGTATGCATATATATTTAATATGCATATATATATATTTATATATATAAGGCCAGCACTTGAATAAGGCTTGCTTTGGATGTGAGGCTACCTACTTGGAAAGTTTAGAAAGATTAAACAAATATTTCTAACAACAACCATGCCTCCAAGCAGAACAACAAGCCAGAGGGAATGCATAAGAACCTTTCTTCCTCTGCCTTTTATGACAGTATATTTCAAATGTTGCTGCACCCTTTCACAAGGTTTGCTTACAGTGTTAAACTTTTAAGTGTTAATAAAGCAGATTATCAATTCTTCACTGTTTCTTTGTTTTCTTACCATCCAAATAGTAATTGTTTGTGAAAGGGCTGACACTAAAGAGCAACTGCTGGAGTTCACACAAGTTCAATTCCCATCTGATCACTTTAATGATGCTTTGGTGAGAATCTTGGTTTTTGTGGAAATAACCTCAGCTCTTTGTTTCCTTTACTTAGTTGAATCTGCATCCAAAAACCTGTGAGCACAGCTCCATTTCCCCAAATGTGGATTAAAATGAAATCAGGATTGATAAAGATTCTTAGAACAAGTCCATAATGATTTCATCACGTTAATCTGAACATTTGTCCTTTTCCCTTATAGAAGGGGAGGGTTACAGCTTCAAATTCTGTTGTGTGATGGCCCAAGAGTCCAAGGTGCAGAAGTCCAAATGAACAACAAGCTTAATGGTACAATCCAACCCAAAGGTCTCTTCAAGCAATCTGCTAACAGGCACGTGTCTGCTGTACTAAGTGCAGTTATCCTGGGGCAAGAGACAGAAAAAAAAGAAGAAAAAAAAAAAAAGGTGGAATGGATTTTGAACAAAGAAAAGTGTAATGAAGAGGAAGAAGAACCAGGGTCCTAAGGAACCTGGGCCTCTATGAAGCCCAAGAACTGCTTCAGAGTGTCACAAGAGCTCTGGGTGGTTGAGGGTACTGTGGTGGTGCATTAATGTTTGGTATCTGCTGGAGGACCTCACAGCGTACAGCCCACACCTTGGTTTGGTCCCCTTTAGGAGCTGGAGGACATTTGGACTGAATTTCAGAAAAATTTCTGCTTCAGGGAAGTCATCAATGGAAGGGAAGGAGAAGGAATCATCATGGAAGTCTACAATGAGAGGTCCAAGGGTCAAGCTGAGAAGTCAAGCTGCAGGTCAGGATCAGGTCCAGTGACAATTCTAGGGCCAGACACAGTTCAGTGGCTGGTGGGAAGGCTCACAGTGATAAGGAAGGTCAGTGTAGTTCAAGTGCTGACCTGAAGGAGAGGAGGGGTGCAACCTGGAAAGGGGCAGAGTGCAGCAGACTTTCATCAGTTTAAGACACTCCAGAGCTGCACTTGAAGAAGTCATGTAACTAAGTAATAACAGATGAAAAATGATCCATCAAAAAGTGTGTATGCTTTGATGGAAAAATGTGACCTCACCTTTCAAGAGCACTATCCTCAAAGTTTTTGTCTACCAACTCACACAAGGAAAAATAAATACTCTCTGGATAGAAGGCAAAAGGTAAGCCCTAATGCCATTTTATCTACTCTTCAATCTCATTCTGAACTCTTTAAACAGAACAAAAAATGTAAGCACCATACGACATCTGATGCCTGAGTGACTTCAGCTCCTGTTAGTGGAACAGTCAGTATTCACTCGATGGGGTATATCATTTTGTGGAGCTCGTACAATGCAGCACTAGATTTGTACGTTTATGCCATAGAAGAGCATTTTCCAGACTCACTGCTCAAGCAACTTCCAAATTAAATCTGCAAAGGAAACATCAATTTCTCTCTCCTATAAGCAGCCCCTTTCTCTGCTGAGAAGTGTGGTCACTTGTTTGGGTCCACAAAAGAGTACAAAGCAGAAGCTTACAAATACCTTTCTTTCTACTCTGCCACTGAAAATACCTCCATGACCTCCCATTGCCTAGCTACAATCTCATCCCATAGTGGTGCTCCCACACTTATAAAATAAAAACACATTTTGGGGAGAAAAGTGCCATCACGTGAAACAGAGGTAAGAGCTGTGCCTGTACAGGAAAGCCTAGCTTCTGGCAGATAAGTCAGAAGATGGAAAAAGAGATTATGCATTGCATTACATGGAGTTTCACTAGTCCCAAAAACCCAGTCAAGCTGCATACCCCATAGGGAGGACCTGGAGGAGCACGCTGTTGTTTTAAATGTTACAAGAATATATGCCAAGAAGTGTCAAAGCCCTTTCCACATCTTCAGCAAGACTCATGCATAAAAGGGTCAAATTTTGGTTCTAGTTGGCTCCACCAGTATTTTGCAGCAATCTAATTCTTCGTAGACACAATTAACTCACCTACTTTCACTAGAAAAACACTTACTACAGGAACATGTGTGGTGCTTCTGAACATAGGCGCAAGGGGGTAGATTTATTATGCCAGCTCTGGGCATGTCCTTGCCAGGAGCCTTCTTGTTCTAGTTTTCCCACATTACTGATGTGCACTGAGTGCAGGGCTTTGCTAGAACAACAACAACAAAAAAAAAACACACAGGTGGGGCTGAATGTCACTTCCTTAAGTCATGCAGATGCTAAAGCTTTTTCATTTAACTTTTCTGCCTTTCCTGATCAGGGCAGAGTTTGACCTCTTGTCCTCAAGTTCTCTTTCTAGAAAGAGTATAAGAAATAGAAAAGAAGCAGCTTGTTACTCCATGTCTGTGGGACTGTTGTGCCAACAACACTGATGCAAAAGGAAACCATTTGCATTAGTTTTTAAAACAGCAGAAGCTTGTTTTACTTTGGCTGCAATGTCCTTCTGACTCCCACGCAGGAAGTTTTCGTGCAGTATTCCACATAGGCAGAATATGTCCAATTCCTAGAAGTCCAAATACAAGAAACTGTAGCCCATTTTAGAAGCTATGCTACCTTGAATTATAAAAGTGATAGTTTCCTTTTATGTGTAACCCTGGGCTACAGTTCCTGAGTTTTCTTCTTGTATTTTCCCTAGACTGTGTGGCAAAACACATCCTTCCAACGTGTCCCTCACCTTTAAAACAAGGATCATGACCAACTGGTGAATGAACAAGCCCTTATTATTCCATGGACAACTTCCTACAGATATAAAGATACCTCTGAAGGGGGAAATTCTTTATTGCTGGTTTCTAAGAATGCCTAGGTAAAATTCGCTATGAGAAATATAGACACTGTTCCACTATTTCTGTTCTTTTGCACCAAAGCAAATGAGAGAAGTGGCTTATGAAACTGGACACATCACTGAGACGGTGAAGGCGTATGGTGTATTCGCAAGAGCTTAATATTGTTTTATTTACACTTTCAATGCATGGGGCTGTGAAATGGAACAGAATTCTACTTACCAAATGCTTTTCCCAGTGCAGTAAGTTAGAGGATTTCTCAATTAGCACATGGAGCTTATGTATAAAAGACAAGAGGTTAAGCAACATTGCAGTGCCCAGTGGACCATCTGGTGAACATTAGGATTGTCAATAAATCACGAAAGCATCAGTTCATCAAGAAAATTCCATTTCAAACCACTGACACACACAAAAAAAAAGGGATGGGAAAAAACTCACAAAATTGGTATTTTCATCTTTTATAAAAACAGGAGCATTAAAT
Source organism: Anser cygnoides (assembly GCF_040182565.1). Lineage (NCBI taxonomy): Eukaryota > Metazoa > Chordata > Aves > Anseriformes > Anatidae > Anser > Anser cygnoides. The sequence goes on from NC_089890.1 coordinate 5,568,072, forward strand.
AACTTTAATCTAATTTCAATTGTTTTATTGGTTCTCTTCTGATGACCACATGACTTCACATACTGAATGTTTAGCCCTTTGTCTTGCACAGAAAAGCATAATGAAATAACTTGGTGCATCATCGCAGGAGCTCAGCTTTCATTTTAGTCTTTCTCCTCACCATGGGTGATAACGTAACAGAGGTTCTTATAGTCAAGATTACCAGAGACATCTGGAGGGAAAGCAGCAAACATCTGGTTGATCTGCCAAGTGAACAGGAGATAAGTGTTACAAACGTGGGACTGTGAGACAGCAACATGTACTGCTTTTCATTTTCAACCCAGTTCAGCTCCCTTCTGGCCTGATTCATTAACCATTATGAAAATTTTTCCCTAGTTTCATTAAAATTGAAATAGGAACCAGGATAAAACTGGTTAACACAGTCCTATTAGAATCCCCAAAAGTTCCCTATCAGAAAGAGCTTTCCCTAAAGTCCAGGTAAGCTCTGACTAAAAATTGTATTCCAGTCTGCACTCCAGTCTGTTCCTGCCATGAACAAACTCCACTCAATCTCTTCTTTTGAAAAGAAAGTCCCTCTAAATTCCTCCCAGCCAGCAGAATCCATGTTCAATCTCACACAAACCACAAAGTCAGTACCTCATTTCAGAACTCATTTCGGATTTCAAACAAAATAACTCTCACAGAAATGGAAAACAGATCACAGTCCCCACCCAAACGCATTTGAACTCTAGTAAATTCATTGCCCAGCTCACCATAGGAAAGAACAGCAAGAGATAGGCCACGCTTACACTTGGATGGAAGTCCAAAGAATCTGTTTGACTTTGATTTAGCCATGGAGCTATTCAGAAGAGATGCTTTGAATTGTTCCTAATTGCTAGAGCTGGCCTCAACCTTCTCTCAGACTGGATTTGAGCTGATTTCATGCATTTAAAGAGGGGCAAATGCATATGGCTGAGGAGTAGCTGGAGATGCATTCCTATTTTGAGTAAGGAAGAAAAGGTCCTTACCTCTTCTTGACTGAACCGGTCTGCCTGTGTCATAAGCATTTCTTTGATGCTGTTCAAATAAAATGAAATAACCTGATTAAAGGGTGATAATGGCACATGACAATTCAGAAGGCAAGATCCCTCCTGAAGTCGCATGAAAGAAAATCTGTGTGACTGCATAAATTAGAGCTGTTAATCCTTACATGATATTGTAAGAGATTTTCTGTGGGCACCCATCAGTGTCAATGCCTCGCTCTGCCAACTTATTTTGCTTTTGTGACATTTTATAGAGGTTTTAAATTGTTTAAGGTTATTACCCTAATTGTAATACAGCAATTTTGTATGCTTATCTTAACCTAAAATGGTAGGTTTTCTCACTTGCTGTTTAAAGTTTGGATCACTTAACAAAACCAAAAGAAAGAATATTTTCTGTAAAATCGGAGGATGAAAGGAACGGAGCATGAAATGAGAAAGAGGACTTGAAAGAGAACTCCAACAGCTATTCCAAATCATCATCTGAGAATCCCTTTATTTGCATGCAGTCATTCCCAGAGGAGACTGTGAAACTGTGTGAGACCTGTTGTATTTCATGGTACAACATCTTGATCTGGAGTTACAGAAGTGTAACAAGGAGCTTATCCCACACACAATCTGCATCTTATGCAATTACATCAAAGAGAATATTTTTGGGACGGATCCTCAGCTGATTTACACTCTGCTTTCAAACCCATTGTGGGAAGTCAGTATAGCATGTAATTTTTTTTACCTAAGTGTATAGGCGAATAGAAAAGCCAAGAAGAACAATTACTGCTTCCAGTCCATCCCCTTTTCATAAAATGTCTTTACATTTCACCCCGTTACTCACATACTGATGGCAGTGTATGTACAATCTCTGAAAACATCCACCAGTATCAACTCACTGATATCACACAATCATCCCTTCCACTTGCACTGATAATTTCTCCTTTCTGTAGGAGAATTCCTATATTAATTCAAAAGATTTTGCATTCACATTGCAAAGGCACAGTTGTTTTTTATTGTTGTTGTTATTATCAAAGGTATTTACCAGGGCTTTTTCCAGATCAGTAAAACAGATTATAGATCCGTGATGACAAATGAACAGCCTGATGTACAAAAACAAAAGCTGAAACAAGTACAGAAATCTGTTTTAGTTTGTAGATTGGAAAAAAGGACGTTTTTTTGAAGAATTGGTATGGGGAGAGTACAATAGCTCTTCTGAAGACAGCCCTTTCTGTTTTTTAAAGTGAATATTTAAAAATAACTACTTATAATAGAAATCATGCCTGCACAGGAACACTTTCATACAAGTAAAATTCACCTACTGTGGATGCAGATGTTCAGGCAAAATAGTAACGCTTCCCTTCCTGCTCCCATCCAGCATTCATCTTGAGTGAAACAAGTCACACAGATAAAAGTGTAATTTTGATGGCAAAGCTACAACTTTACTTCCTCATATCTCTAACACATATTTTTTTTCCAGTAAAAAGCTACAACAAAGACATTTGCGTAAGAGGCATATACACTTCTGAATCTCTTTCTTAATGATGTGAAGTACTCACTTGGAAGGACACAAAGGGAAAACTGAAAAAGGAAGTTTATGGGTAATGAATAAGGACCTTACCCACAAGGACAAGCATGGAAATATTCAGGCAAGTTTGGGGAAATACTCTGAACTCACAGACAGGGCTTAAGCTCTCGTATATGTTTTCCTTGCACTACTTTCCCATGCTCTATACTTAGCAGTCTTCTTCACCTCTTTCTCTCATATTGCCATTTCTGTCTTGTTAGTCTGGTCATTTGTTATGTGACTGCATTTTTTGAAGGGGAATTCTCAGATGCTCTCTGGTTCGGGGAGTAGAGAGATCATTCTCATCAGCATAAATTGATTATTGGATGTATGTGCACTGGGACAAACATCATTAGCAAATGTAAATAGGAAGTGTGATACAGGAAGGAGCTTGGTGAATAGAAGGAAGCACTTACAGCAATTTTGTCAGAAGTCACAAATAAGCTTCATCAGAAACAGGACTGAATTAAAGAGAGATCTGGGCGCGATGTGTCCTCTACTCACATGCTTAAAGTATTTAGGGGAAAAGAAAAGATCAAATATCTAATTATAATCTTCTGATGCATATCCCAGTAGGCTCTGGCACACTCACAAGGAAGAAGGACTGAGTTAAGGATCTATGCACATTTTCCATTATTTATTTTATAGGGAAATGAACACTCGCTATTTCCAAAGCTAGAGATTATGTGTTTTTTTCTTTCTTTCTTCATGTATCTTGTTTTCTTTTTTAAAGACTATTTGTTTCTCAAACAACAACAACAACAACAACAAAGTCTTCTGGGCAAAAAAGAATCATTTGCCTTGATGTGGGTGTCTAAATGTTATCTCTTGTCCTGCCTGACATCAGTTCCTTCTACAGAAACAAATATTTTGTTGCCTCCTTGTATTTTCAAAACATTTTAAAAATTATCTGTAAAATCTCTGGGACACTTTGTTATTCCCCTGGGATTTCCCTTCATACATTGTTTTCTCAGAAAAGAAAAAAAAAACACCACAGGTGAGTTACAATAAGCAGTTCTCTACAGCTATGATGAGAAATATCACTAGCTCAGTCAAACTAATCTGTAAAAGTCCAGAATGCATTTAAGCTCTCTGGGTCCATTTTCCTCTGGTACAAATCTGTAAAGTTTTGTTGGCATCAGCATTAGACACAGTTGATGTTGGCCTGACTCACTTTGTCCAATGAATGGCATTTAGGACTGAATCATCTAACCTTTCCAAAAGCTATGCCAGTTTACACCAGCTGAGAATCTGACCTAAAGCATTTTCTCTTTTTGACATCATGCTATAGGAAGAAGTTTATGTGTGGTATAATGATGCAGACAAACAAAGTCTGTCATTGAACTTGGAATTAAGTTATAAACTCCTGGAGCTTCTGGAAAGGTTAGAAGACTCCATCACAGCTACCATCAGATGGACTAAGTGAGTCATTTCCAGACTAGAGGTGAAAACACGCAGAGGGAAGAGACATAAAAATCCCCAGAAGGATGTTAACTCCATGAACATAAAAAGAAGTTCTGATTAAAAGGTCAACATGGCTGGTTTTGGAGAGGAACATTCCAGGATTTTTTAATACGGAGAAATATTATTTATTAACATTAACTGTCATATTGAAAGGGCTGCATGAGCCAACAAAAAAATTATTTCAAAACCTTCAAATGCCTAAATTTTGGAAACATATGAATAGAAGTTAAACCTCAAAGACATTCACGGAATTGATTTAATGGTTTGTTCTGTAATGATCAACATTACCCTCGGGTCTAATAAGTAAACATTATGCTCTGTTGTGGTGATGAACTAAAACAATTGTCTAATGTTAGCAGTGCAGTGGGGGTGGGAACAAGGTTGACCTTTTCCATCAAGGAAAAAAAAATGTATTTCTCTCTCATCTTTATTTTGGAGTGTGATACTGCATTCCTAATTTGCCCCAAACTCCAACTGGCTTCCAGCATCCAAGGAATGTAGAACTGGACACAGGGTGGCAAGCTGGCAGATTTTGTATGTGGTGCATTGTTACAGACAGTGGTGGGAAATATAACATTTCATGGGTTTTGTATCATCAGAAGGTTGTATTTCATGGTTGTGATTTCACTACCGTGTGATCTGGCCTATTAAGCAACAAGCTAAACTTTATTCTGATAATGTTTGAGTCACTTTTGATGTATTATCCTGAGTATTCTTCCCAAGCTGTTTGGACAGTGTTAACCCCAAAGCAAGCAGAAAAACTGTTAACTCTCTATTCCTCCCACTTGTTTGCTACATCCACTTGTTGCATCTTGATTTAATTAATTTGGAAGTTCTTTACTGAACTTGGCTTTTTGGGGGGGGGGGGGGGGGGGGGAGCATATTGCTTACCATAATAGGACTCTCATACCCACTGGGAATTAAGTGCCACTGCCATAGAAAAGCAAATTGGTAATGGAAAAATATATTGTATGTGACTTTCCTATTTTTAACTAACTTCATGAGACATTAGTAATTGCAGATACTGTCCTGGAAAACTCCACCTCAGAGGTTCTGGTAACAGGCTTAGTATTCCTTTGCCTTATCACAACATCAGCAGAATTTCTTGATGCAAATACAGCTTTGTAACTCATGGTTCCCTAATAAGCTTGCTATACGTACTATGCTTTAGAAAACTTACCTGAGTTGGCTGCTACATTAATAGTACAGACCCCAAATTCACTGAGGAATTTCATCATATGCATAAATGTAGGCACATAAAGCATTTCACTGGAGCCATAGGTCAGACCTCTTCATCCACTGCCTTGATTTGGTATCATTTATCTCATTTACCTGAAGGCCTGCTTACACCATTTGGACAGTATAATGAGGATTTACATTTGTGCAATTAGCTCTTAAAGTCTTTTTACCCTGCTCTGTTGGCGTAACAAGTTACGAATACAAATTAGGTCCTGCCTCCTTATTTAAAGAATAGCTATATTGATAATAATTGTCATATTATTAATAGCATTATTTGCTTTTGCTCCCACCATATCTAGTGGAAATTTACAGCAAATTGTTGTCTAGAAGCAGAAGGCTCAAACAGTAAACATGTAACAAGGAAAATGTTCTTACTAAAACCATGTCCCCGAGTTAATTAAATTGATCACTTTTTTTTTTTTTTTTTTTAAGGGGAATAGCTTTCCCATTTTAGTCAAGCTCTCTGAGAGCTAGGCACCAGACATTCATTTTAATTTTACATATGGAGTTAATCTACAAAGAGTCATGTGTTGATTTATATCCAGATCTTCAAAAAAGGCTATCTAATGGCCTACATGTGATTATATTTCCGTTGCCTCTTGCAATGTCTGAAGACAATAACATCTCTTTTTGGTATACAAATACAATCATACAATGGTCTAGTCTTTTAACTGTGGCTTACAAAGCCTGCCAGTTCCTCTGTCTCTTAAAATCCTATGAAAAATATAGCTTTTAAGGAGTTCATTAAACTTGTACAATTACAACTACTATTACTACTACTACTACTACTACTATTATTATTATTATATGATTATTATTATTATAAAAGAATTTTAGGTAAACTTACTAGTCTGCCTTTATGTGGCCTTTTCCTTCTGGGTCGAAAATCTTAAAAGCATTCAGAATGGTTTCTTCTGGGTCCGTGCCTAAAATTAATGAAATATAATTTAGAAGCCAGGGTGTATTTCTGTAGCTGGTGAATACTTGCTATGTAATTGTGTTCACTGGAAAACAGAGCAAAATGGAGAATTCTGCAGTTGGAGGTTTGAAGACAAAGGTTCCTTAAGTCAGCAACATTTGTCATGTCAGATAAACAATAGAGGTGAATAGTTCAATGCTCAGAAGCTTAAAAATAATAACTCATATCTATTCTGTGTCTGCAGGAGAGAAAACTTCCAGGAACTGGTCTCCAATATCAGTACCCAGAGGATTAGTGGCTTTCAGAAATGAAAATATAACAAACTGTTTCCCTCACTGGCTTCCTCTAATCTTGTACTGTACGTTCCTTGTAAAAACACTTTTTGATGTTACTTGTTCTTCACTATATAGAGAAGAGGTTATTTCCCTCACTACAGGAAATGGAGCTCATCATAAAAATCCGAATGTCAATGAAACGCAGTGGAAACAGGATGATCAATATAAAATGGTGATTTGCGCTTATATTCTGTAGCACACTCCCACTTAAGTATATCTTCATTAAGTAAGTGTTACTTACAGAAACAGAATGGTTTAAAGCACTAGATTGTTGCTCCAAGAGTTTGCTTCTGCTCTTAGCTGGGCCACAAACTTTTGGTATGACTTTAATTTCTCTGCTCCTCTGCTCCCAGCAATAAAATTATAGTAACAGTCTTCTTTTTATTCCATCCTTTATCTGTCCCATCTATTTAGACTGGGAAAAAAATTGGGTCAGGGAATAGCTTTCACAGTGCCTTTGGCTGGGATTTTTGACTATTCTGTAATACTGCAGATTCTGCGTATTCTTAATCACAATCAGTTTCTACCCACACCGAAAGATACCCTATTTACTCTCTTTTTGACTACTCCTCAGTATTTCAAAACGTTATGGTACCACAATGCAAACTGTTATTATATAACTTTAGGAAAACAAATTTACAAGCAAGTGTATTGACCCATGAGGTTACTTGGGATGCTGAACTGTTGAAAGTGTGACTAAAAAAGGGTAACTATTGGAAGAATCCCATTAGTATTTAAGTTTATATTCCAACGTTTGACACAGAGAGAACCAGAACAGAACCCAGGCAAGGTTCTCTGCTCTAACAAGTATATACATTCTTGACACCTCCTTAGTTTTCTTTGTAATCATAAGGATTAGTACTAGTATCCTAGGGGATATAATGGTCAATAAACCAAAGACTATATGGCCTCCTTCTTGTTATACACTGGCCGTGTATATTTTTCTGCCAACCTGTAAGCAATGTATTCAATCTACAATGAATGTATGATCAACACAATGAGGATTGGTATTTAATGACTGTTTTGATAGTCCTTTGAACAGAAACTTCTCCCAGCTCTGAGGAAAGGTCTGCATTTTAAATAGTCACCACTGTGTGGGGGATTTTTTTTTCTCCTTACTGTGTTTTACATTTTCTACTCTGTCATATCCTTGGACTTTGGCTTTGAAGAGAAGCAATGCAGCAGGCATTCTTTATTGATTAGCTGGTAAATAAAGTGGTTTCTTTGATGTGCGGCATCTCTGTTTTCTGTACAAATTGTATTATTCTGACTCCCTGTAGAAACAGCTCCATGTGGTTGGCATTAACATAAACTGAGTTTTGTTAGCTGTTCATCTGGCATCATAATCTCCATATACAAAGCTAAAGCTCGTCCCAAAAATCCCAGCTTCCCCTTTATGACAGAAATCAATTATAGCACAACAAATTTTACTTAGAAAGCACCTTTCACCAAATTCTCTGAGTGGTACTTAGCTAATAAAGAGTGTTGCAAAATTGCCATATCCACTTCCTCTAGCCTTTTCTCCTTTTCTAATTGCACTACAAAGGCTCTTCATCCCAATTAGTTTTGATTGGGAATGTGCAGTCTTTTGGCTCTGCTTCCTTTGCATGACAAACCCAACCAGAAGGGCATGACAAGCACAGCTGTGATTTTCCCTTCACCAAATGGAAATTAAAAAAAAAACTCCTCCTCTGCTAGTAGCCAACTGGAAATCTGCAGACAACAGGGGTATGCTTTACCATTCACCTTCTTGTGCTGGCACTGGTTTTAGGCCACACAATCGGCAGGGCTGGACTCCTTGCCAGCTTCAGCAATCATAAGAGATAAGAGGAAAGATGGGGATGGAGGAACAGCTCGTTTCCATGCTCTGTGCAACCATAAGCAACACAAATAGACAGCAATATGCAGCAGGGCACCCCTTTAGAAACCCACAGGAACACCCCATCAGAAACAGAAGAGCATGGAGAAGGGCATTACCTACTTTGCCAGATGATATTCAGAATGTAAAGGTGCAGGTACCACTATGATCAAGACAGATCAATGTCTGGGTAATAAAATCTGCACCTCAATGTCAGTCTAGAACCTTCCCCGTCACCTCCCAGACATGCTGTATTCCTTATCAATAGTGAGTTTCTTTGAGGACTAGTTACATCAGTTCTTCCTTTCAGACCTATTTTCTATTCCAAGGGTAAAAAGCCCTTCTTTGAAATTGTGCTTAGGAGTATAAAGCCAGAGGCCAGCAGCAATACAATAAATGCTTTTTTTAAGAAGAGGTGATCAGATTTTTCCTTTTTTCCATTCATTTTTATTTGTGTTATCTTCATAATTTTTACCCCAAGGAAGAGTAAAGAGGGAAAAGAGAATCACATAATATTAGTTGTTTTAACAGTCTTCTGGAATGTGCTTGGCTAAGGCCAACTACCTTGCTCTGAAGGTCAAGGCTTTCACCTATCTCTAATTCATACAGGAAGATGACTAGAGGGTTCTTTTGGCTTCACACTCCCTGTTTTGCAGTTTCCAGCCATATAAACGATATAACTAAATTACTAGCTTCCACACAGAATTTAGTACCTACAATTTCTGAACTCCCTACAGTCATTTATATATATTCTGTGGCAATGGGCCAAATTCCTCTCTGTTATCATTCTAAATCCACTGAGATTAAATTAGTCCAATTTATCCATTCATTAGGAGTTATTCGGCAAAATCTTCATTCAACTTAAGCCAATAGCTTAATTACCATTGACCTCAAATGAAACCAACCCTGGGCTACTGGGTTACTACTATAACAGAAAATGAGGGAAGACCATGCTGCTTCTTCATGGCCTTTAACTGTAAGGATAGTGCAGAGGTCATGTTCGCATGAGTCACAGGAGTTCAGAAAGGTTTTCACAGAATACTGAAGATAGTTTTAAACCAGTTAACACTGGGAATAATACCAGCACAGCATGAGCGACAGACTTCAGCCTAGGACCCGCAGATGGTGAATAACTCTTCTGCACTGAGCTCCAGCCTGCCATGATTTCATTACCTTCTAGACCTCAATTTGCCACTTTCATGTTGGCTTATGCAAGCTGAAATCACACCTTTGAATTGTCCTCTGGACTGTCTCTCAGCCGTTTCATACTTCATCTCTGTCTGCAAAAATGGAGATCACTCCTTGCCTTTAAGCATTGTTCTGTGGATACATTACTATAATTTGCAAGGTGCTGAGATATTTCTGTGCTTAGGATCTTTGACAGATACCTCTCCAATCCCCCAAAGGTACTTACCTTTCAGCTTTTCCCCAAACATAGTAAGAAAGACAGTGAAGTTAATAGGACCTGGCGCCTCCTTTACCATGTCTTCTAGCTCTTCATTCTTGACATTCAGACGACCTGCAGCAGAGATCATTTTTCATAATAAATCACAAATTGTGTTTCAAAAAATTATTCCCATTCATCTCCTCCCACTGGGGAGCTCAGGGCTCTGTGCAACTTTGCTAATAACATGGTAGAACACAACTCCAGAGTATTCCAATGTATTCTGAGTTGGAATACAGAGTTGGCTCTAAGATCAAAGGGTGACTGAAGGAGTAAGAGGGATAAATGATATAGACCTGGCCAGCAGCAGACCAAAGAAGGGGCCACTTCCAAATAAATTGTTTTGCTGTTTGTTTTTGTTTTTGTTTTTATTACCTCAGGTGAAATACAGACCCCATTGTTATTAATATAGGAGAGTTCCAAGTGACTGAAGTGGATCCAAGGTCTCAGACTTTGCCCTCCTGTATATTGAGATGCCTTTGTGCGTAGAGGGCAGATGGATGAGCTGAGCAGTCCTATCCCCTCCCCATGCTTGTGCTGGACTACTGATGAGAATTTAGAACCTGGCATCTCTACTCAAATTGAGTGGTAATTTGCTGTGACTGTACTTTATAGGCATTGAAGGGCTTCACTGAACATGAAGGATAGCAGAACTTGGCCTTAAGAAATAAATATTTCAGGGTAACAGTAGCTACAGGCCAAAGTTGGCAAACTCCTTTGTCACAATAAAGAGTTCAGGAGCTTCTGCTCTTTGCACTGACTCTGCTGCAGTCTGATTCCACCCCAGGGAGCACTAGAGATTCTTATCAAACTCTTTTTAATAAGATCCAGATGGCAAAAGCCCAAATGCCTACATCACTGTTCAAGCCTCAAATGTTGCAACGTGGATAGAGCTTCAGGTTTGGGCTCCTGAGCATTTTGATTTTTCTTTTTCTTGGGACGATTTTTTTCAATCTGCTTGATGTTATCACGATTATAAGGCACATGAAATGGACAATACCTAATCTCATGACATGCGCATTCCACCCCACATCAATGCACAACAGCACAGAACCTCACATGAAGTCTTCCTACTTTTGTGTGGGCAGAGGGGCAGCTAGTCCATGACAAAAACATTAATTGGTAGATATTGCATGGCTCCTAGATAATAAAGGTGCAGCTTGTGAAGCGTGGATTCAGAGGCTAATCAGAAATGCCTGGCATGGACCCCTACTTGGGTGGGCTTTTTATGAAATACTTGCAGGGGAGGGATCAGTGCCTTTGGACAGCTGCCAGCTGCATAGCTCTGTAGCACCCGCCAGTGAGTCCCAGAGAGACCTTCATTCAGCATCTGAACGAGGCTTCTCAGGAGACTTCCCAGCTGGACCTACGTAGTCAAGACAGCAACTACCATAAAGGAGGAGGATCAAACTGAACAGGTTTCCTTTTGCCTTCTATGTATCTCATTACTTCCCTCACTGTAATTCTAACACAAATTTTTGTTATGTGCTTGAAATGTAAACTGCATTTCTTTTAGGTATTTCATTATCACTACCAGCTTACCTAGGGCAGCAAATGTGTCTCTCAAGTCTGCTTTGTCAATAAAGCCGTCCCTGTTCTGATCCATGATGGTAAAAGCCTGTTGGAAGAAAAGGGGCAATGTATTGCCATTGTCATGTTGCACTGGAGAGTGCTACAATCACACATACCAATACAGAGGGGTGTTATATTCATGCTGTAAAGAATATTTAACTTCCTTTGATTCTTCCATAACATGCCACATCATTGCACTTTCCTCACTTTCAACACATTACTGTATTTTGGCAAGGGGCTTAATTAAACCCACCCAAACTTCTTCTTACTAAATTAATGCTCAGTGCAGCATGTATCTGGGCTGAAGCCAGTGCTGGCAGCTCCAGCCATTCAGGCCTTAACCCATAAAAGCTTGAATTAGGGAGGTTTTAGTCCTTTCTCATATCTCATTCCTTTGTGCAGCTATCATATTTTGTAAAACATTTAATTACTGTAGGTATCTCTCTGCTATTGAGCAAAATTCAATTTCTTCTGGGCCTCAGAATGATCCTTCATACAGAGATAGCTCAATTTTCAGAAGCACAGAGAAATGTATGTTTCCTAGTATTATTTATTCAAAGTTTGTTTCCCTTTCCAATAAATGGTATCCTTCAGATTGACCTTGATGTGTTGACCTTAAGTACTTCTTGTCAGGCAAAATTTAACTTCTTATAGAAAAAACAAACAAACAAACATTTGTTATCCAGCCAGCTAACTGCCTATCTGCCTGTCTATTTACCTATTTTCATGCCTGTCTATTTGCTGCTATCACACTTTTAATGTTTCATTGATTTTGAAAGATTTTAATGACCTAAAATTCCCCTGTATATCCTATGGGAAGTATTAGTAGAACCAGGCATGTCTCTGAAACTGGTTATCTGTTGGACATGTACATCAATAGGAGACTGTATCTTTACAATGATGAGGAATTGTTTTTATTTCAGGATTATTATGAAAAACAACATTCTCCTTAGAATACAGCTAGTCCACTGCAGCTACAGCAACTTTCAGAGCTTTAAAATCCACTGCTCTATAGGCTGCACTTCTTTCCATGATCACATTATATCAACATATCTTCATTCAGTTTTACCTCCAGTTTCTTACAAAGCCCCACTGCTCACATTCCAGTTTGCCCATGTGATTACTTGCAGCATGCATGTTCATAACCCTTCATTTACCTGCCAAGCCATCACCTAATAAAAAATTAAGCCCAACTCTTTATAGTTGCTTTCCTTCCTTTTTGGGGGGAGGCTTGCTTTAAACAATGATTAAGCATCCCCACAATTTGGAAGCAAAACAGAATGAAATATGAAGAGCAAAGCAGAGCCCAACAAGCTCACAGAAGAGAGGAAGAGTTTTAGCTCTGTATCTTAATGAGGGAACTTAAAGTAACGTAATAATGGCAATGCTGATACATTTTCTAGTGAGCTGATTGAAATCTCTAAGTAAAACTGTTCTGATAAAAAACAACTTTTTAGCCAAAATTTGTTCCAAGTAGGCAGTCTTTAGACACAACATGGTCTTGGATTTCATTGGACCACTCCACTGCCTTGTGACTTTGGCATCATTCTGCCTCCATTCTCCCAGAAATGTTCTAAGTATTAGCTTATTTAGAGTAGTTCAAAAACAGCATTCTGACCAATTCTTTTTAATGGTAGGTCTTCGAACAGTAGTCCTTGAAGAGAATAAAACTGGATGTTCACAGGATGCTGATAAGAGGTGGGAGAAGAGTGTTAACAAACATGTTCCCATTAACTTGGGAAAAGGTTAGTGGTTTCAATTAATTTACCTGGGCCATATCTACAATACCTTGTATGGGTTTTTAGTCTCGTTCACCACTGAGCTTTACTGGTGGGAATCCTCATGAAAAGTAAATTTGAAATTCACATGCACAAAATGAAACAGTGTGTATCACATTGGAAATTGCTTTGGAGATGTGAATTAGCAAAAAATGAGGAAAAAGAGTGTAATTAAAAGGACAAATCAGTGGAAAATGTGATGGCCTCACAGACGTTCTAAAATGCCCACTCAAGAACAGAGCCTAAACTCATCAAGCAAATTATCTCTCTTCAATTATGCATCAGCTTTTATGCCCATTAGATTGGCCTCATCACAGGTAACTGATCAAAGAATCCATAATGCATCGTAATATCAAATTTTGGGGGAGCCAGAAGATGCTTAATTAGTTAACCTCAACATGTTGTTTTGGTTTATGAGCATTTATGGAGAAAGTTGGCTGAGGGCTTCTTGGTATTTTTGTTTCTAGTTTGTGGGCAGTATTAGATGGGCACAGAAGAATATTTCTATTGCTATTGTGGAACAGTCCACTAATTAATGCCCTGGTTCAGTACAACATCTTCATTCAGGATTATACTTAAGCACGCAAGACAATTCTTATTTAAAATAGCACTTAAACTTGACTTTAAAAATGTGCTCAAGTGTTTTCCTGAATTAGGGCTAAAGTGGATTAGATAATAATTTTCTTTTCTTCCTCTTTTTCTTTTTTCTTTTTTTTAGTGCCCAGGAGTTTCTCAAATAAACCTAGAACTTGAAAAAAGAGAGGGAGGGAGGGAAGGACAGAATGAAGGAAAGAAAGACTGAAAGAAAGAATGAAGGAAAGAACAAACACACAAGGAAAATGATATACTAGCCAAAACCACAGAGATGATTCAGAAAACAACTGTGTGTTTTATTAAAGCAGATGGAGAACTGAATAAGGATTACAAACAGAACCTATGTTATTCATTAGCAATGACAGGAGACTATAGAGAACAGCAGAACAGTGACCAACCTCTTTGAACTCCTGGATCTGGGTTTGTTCAAACATAGAGAATACATTGGAACCACCTTCTATCTTCTTCTTTGCCTTTTTTGGAGCCTGTGATACAAATAAGATCAAATATACATTACCTTGTCTGTTAAGCACCCATGAAAACAAATTCCATTTTTAACAGAAGGTAAAATATATACAGGCAAGTAATACAAGATGATTGTGTTTTGTGTTTTTTTTTTTCCTTTTTAAATTCAATTCACAACATATATATATACATACAAAAATGGGATAAAATATGCTGCTTTAGTTACAGCTGAATCTCTCACTGAGGGTTTTTGCCATTTCCGTGCTCTTGCCTGGAACCTGACAGCTTGTATAAGCAAGGACAGCTTGTCACTGTGCTGCCGTGAAAGAGGTGAGGGACCCAAAGCGTGACTCTGAATAACACAGCTGGGCCAGTGCTTGTTCCTTGGGTAGTGCCACCTGCGCCAGCCCATTTGACATAGGACACTACTCCCTCTTCTGTACTGGTTTTGCAGAGCTCCACACTATGGGAGGATTGATGTAAGCTTATAGCCTCCCATGGAGATATAAGGTAAATTCCCAACCTGCTGTTCTCAAGAAATATAAACAGTTCAGGTAAGTCCCCATATGAACTCCTTCTTCCCAATTCCCATGTGGGGACGAGCAGCCACACTCAAAATTAGGCCCTGCATGAAGACTCACCTCAGGGACTATAAAGGGAAATGATATCGATTCCAACTGACAGAAAAGTTTAGAAGTCTGCTCTGTCTGGACAAATTCTTCCTATGTAGGAACGCCTTCTGCACTTGGAGAAGAGTCTATATAGTTGCACCAACCTACGATACTGCACTACATTGGCTTACTAGCCCATACAATTATACTGTTTAAGATAGTTATCATCAATAAAAGGCAGGGCTTGCTTTTATCGCTGTTCTATAGTCAGAAAACACAGACACGGAGAGACTGGGGAGCCCTACAACGTTATCAAAGAATCTAATGCTCACTAAAAATCAGTCAGAACTAGACATCATTATGTATCTTTGAAAAAGGGCCCAACCAGCTTGCCTAAGACAATACAGTTTTTGTTTTGCAGCGAAGAATAAAACCTGTGATTCCTATGGATTACAGAAATGTTTTAACCACAGCATTATCCTTACTTGGGGCAAGATAATGAACTACACTGCCTTTTGAATTCCCTTCCAGATGGATTATTCTTTTCTATATCATTCCTACTTTTAAACTTCATCATCATAGTCCCACCTGGTTCTCTTGTCATGGAAAATTAGTCTTACTTAGTTTGGGCTATTCTGCATGAAACAGAAGGGAACTTCTACTGTCTCCTTTCATCAAAATAAAAAAGCCTGTGAAAGTTCAAATTCAATACTGATTTCAAATATCCTGAGGAGCACAGCAGCTCAAGGAAGTATTCCCACCTGACTCTGTTTGAAGTATACATTGTCTGATCAATTTAATTTGCCAGGCAGATTTCCGCACTCAGCCATCCTGCTTTAGATCCCAAGTTGAAAATTAGGGCTGTGGTAGACATTCACCCACAAGTCCACACTCCAGACCTGTCAATCTCTAATCAGCTAATGCAAAGCAGTAAAATCTGGAAATAGGAATGGAAATTAAAAAACAAACAAAAAAAAGTCTTTGTAGTGAGGATAAAAATAACGATAGAATGCCACCACAGACGTGGAAAAAAAAAAAAAGTGGATAAGTGGAATATTTAATGAATGTAGAAATATTGATTTTGGAATAAACAGATTCCCTCCTCCTCCCACACATGAAATAAGTGTTATTCTGAGCAGTAATCATCCACATAACGTGAGGTGCCTACTGGAGGTTTTCAGCACTTCCAGATTGACTGGAAATATTAAGGACAATCCTAAGTATTTACAATGTATTTGTTCCCGGAGGTAAAAAGGAAGCAGATGTTACCCAGTGAAATGTATTGCAAGCTGTCTGGGGGAACTGACCACATGGCACAAGTCTGGCCCCAGCCTTTACAGATGGGGTAGTAAAACCGCTTCTCCTGTGGTCATGTAGCTGGTCTTTATGAAGACAAAACATGCACCATTCTCATGCTCTGCTCTGCTGTGACCAAATACAGCATCCACATCCAGCACGACAAACTCCCCGTGACAGCAAGCAACCTGCATCTTTTTAAACTAGCGCTGCGATGAAGGACTGCAGCTCCAGGTTTTGTTAACTTGAAATGCCAAATGCTGGTAAAATTCCTCAGCTTAATGGGTTCTCTCTGCTGTAAGGCTTTAAGCAAGTATTGTAGCTGTAAGAAAGGATCAGACAAACCCAAAAGCTGTGGCTCATTATCTATTAGAAACAGACTGCCAAAAACAAAAAAACACCCCAAAACTTTTCTAAATTAGTTAAGTCCTATTCAAGGCAAAAGAGACTGAAGATTATTTATCCAGAGGACAATCACCATACCCAGCGAAATTCATCCCAGCACGATATTTGTTCGTTGCTTCTCTCTGGTTAGTCATCTCCAGGGATGATAAAGGAGACCAGTGCCCATGTGGCTTGATCTATCTTTAGTTTTTCTGTTGAAGCTCTGGGCGTGGATCCTATTTATGATCTACTCACTTGTGGAATGGGGCTGAGACCACCAATACATTTCACAGGAGCCAACAAACAGCTGTCAAAAGGGAATGGCTTTCCATCACTGGTTTCAAGCTAAGTATTTTGGTATCTTGGATTATCAGTCTTCTATCTTTTTGTATATGCAGTGTCGGGAATGTAATTTATCTGCTCTAAAAGCTTGGGAGTTCGTAATCAAAGAAAGAAACTGCAACTTGGTTTTGAATGACTGGTGAAGGTGGCATGAAGAGGAAGGTTGAGAGAGAAGGAGGTGGTGCAGGCACAGAGAAGAGTACATTGCCACTGCTGCTCTGGTGGATCAAACTACAGACAGCTCTAGGAGAATGGAAATAGGTCTGTGCTGCTGCCTGACAACTCCAGACACTCCAGAAATTTTTAATGAATAGAACCAGGATTCCGAGCCTAGAGTATCCCTCTTAAAGAATTATATGGCAAAAAGGACAACACAGAACTGAGCAAACAAGATTTCTAAACTGTCAAGGATTTAGTAGGTGACCTACAGAGGAGCAAGTGGGTGACTGATGCATGATTGCTGTCTGCCTTGATTTCCCCATTTGTAAAATGCAAAGTGTACTGAGCGGCACTTTGTGATGATAGCTGCTCTATCTTTGCAACATGTGCTTTGAGACTGACATACAAAATGTGCCAGATGAGAAACTGAAGAGCTGAGGGTCCCCTGGGCTCAGATTCCAAGGCCTCAATAGCACAGCAGTGGGAAGAATGTTGCAACAACTGAACAAGCCTATTAATATTCCTGCCTGAGTGTATTAATCATTCCATTGTGAAGAAAACAACACTTCACTTCAGAAGAGAAACCACAGGCTTGTCGCATATCACTCATTTGTCTTACTAATGTTAGCACTCTCTCAATTAGCCTGGATTTTAAAGGGTCTTTTTTTTTTTTTTTTTTTTTAATGATTAGGGTTTTTTTTAGAATACTTAAATGACAAATGGAGCTGTACCAAAATTTGGTCCCAAGAAAACTCTGTTTAACCAGGCACTGGCTCTGAGTGGAGTTTCCTTCACTGAGGTTCTTTACATTTCTCCTGTCTGGCAGTGCCAGGGAGCTGGGCAGAAACAGTTCCCCACTCAGCAACTTACTGTGTTATTGTCTTCTTTTTTTTTTTTTCCCCTTTTTTTTACCAAAGAAGACGCTAACCCTTTCCACTGGTGGATAAGCAGGTCTCTTGGGAGGGAGTTCTTCAGAGAAAACCAGCGGCTCTCTATTAAGAGCCTGATTCTGTTGTCTTGTACCTTTATGGGCTCATTCAGCCCAGGGCAAACTAGACTTAAAATATTAACAGCTTTAAATTGCATTGTTTCTCATTTTATACTTCCTTCCTTGGCAACTACATCCGTGACTACAGAAAAGACAGACTCATCCATCATCTCGCTCAGATTGCGTCCCCCACTGTGATCCACAGTATGATGTTAACTCCGAGTTACTATTACTTTTTCATCCATCATGATCTCGCCTTACTTTTCATCTGCTCTGGAATCTCAGTACTGACATTTCCTGTCTTTGAATTTTGGTTATCATTGAATAAGATTCCGAATCAAAAGTTACATTTTAAACCCATCTGAGGGATCTTTGCAGCGCTGGACAGGATTGTTGTCATTATTGTCACACCAGTTTGCTCTGCTGCAATAATTTACATTGCATCTGCACCAAATCCCCAGCCATGGCAAAGCCACTTTTTTTTTTTTTTTTTTTTGTATGGTTTAGGTCCTTTTCATGGCAGGTGAGCAGCATATGGGCAGCCCAAGTGCATGCCTTTCAGGGAACGGTCTAGAGGAGTAAGCAACATAAACTGCTCTAAGGGCACAATTTGCATTTCAAACAGGCAACAGCCTCAGATCATTCAAATAAAAACCCACGTTATCAGAACTGAGAAACACAAGATCTTTTTATTGCCTACTCTGCACTGGCAGACAGAGCCCCCCCTTCTCATCCTCACTCCATTGTGTACGTAGTCCCGGCCTCCCACACACCCACACAGACACATACACCTTTGATCCCTCCTAGATACAAAAATCTGTTGGACTGCATCCTCCCGGCTTCACGCTCCTGCACACTGAAGCATTCTCCTTTGCCCCACATAAAATCCCTTTCCAATCAGTCTCCTTTTTCCCCTTGCATATATACACAGGGAGGACGTGGCGTGTCCCAAACCTTCTCTGTGAGCAGCAGATAACCTCTTCAGCCACAGACTCCTCAACCTCTGCAACCCAGAGTTCACCGACCGCTTTCCCCACCCTACGAATTTTTCTTTGGCATACACATATCCCCCTCCTGCGCGTAAACAGATAGCAGTCCCTCCCCACCACGGTCCCCTGGCACACACAGACGTGCACGCACGGGAGCGTGCATGTGCAGATGCATACGCACACACTTCAGCAGCTAAACAACAGGCCACGTTTCCAGTTAGTGAAATCAGCATTGCTTCGCTGAGGTCAGTGCTTGTTTCAGTACAGGTGGTACGTTCCAGACAGCAGAGCAAGCTGCAAAACACATTTGATCAGAACGCAATCTATTTTTGGGTACTAAGTTCCCTTCGGCATACTGAATTTGCTGCAAGGTGTCACTTGAACTGAATAAACACCAGAATGTTTCAGGAATATGAAAAACCCTTCCTTCTCCCTCCTTCCGCCTCTCTTCTTCCCTCCTTTCCCTCCATCAGCGCAGTGCATGTGGAGACATTACAGGCTCGACTTCACTGAAATTCCCTGGAATTAGCGGAGAGCAATAGACAGTTCTCAGAACTCCATTCCATAACACTTGTGTGGTCTGCTCTTGTTAGAAATTATCTCCCTGAACCCTGCCTCTCTCATTCTCATCAGCCCTGTATGTCAGAGCCTAGTAGCACTGGCTGACTTGTAATTATTTTTTACTATGCTGCTTTGTCTGCACTAATCCTTTGAAAGTAGCTTTACTGCACATCTGAAATATTATGATGCTATAAAACCTCTGTAATATTTATAAATCCCTTAAGACATCATAAAGAGAGAAAAAAACCTCCCCACAGAGTTCATCTAGCATAATTACATATACATTTCCCTCTGATTAATAAAAAATGATCACTTCCTTATGTAAAGATATTCTTCAGCTTTCTTTCATTAAGGATATTTTTTTCTTTCCATGTTAAATCTGTTTCATGTGTCCTTGTATAGTAAGGTACCTCAGAAGATATTTTCCCTAAACAAAAGGCACAATGAAAGGAACCATCACAGAGAATCATCAGTTGAACTGGGAGTGAGGAAACAGCACAGTCTTTCACTGCATTTTGACATCTCCCAACTTGAGCAATTTCACCACAGAATGTCCTGAAATATCCTAAAACATCAAGCAGCGTGGTGTGTTGTTTCACTGAACAGGAGGGAAGAGAACTGGTAAATAGTAAAAGAGAAAAAGAAAGAAAAAGGAGGGAAAAAAAGACCCAGCACTTGCCCACCCCCACCACAAAGCAGCTGGCATAGACTTTACCAAAGTTGATTAAAAGGAAACCTGTAAATCCACAACTGAAGAAGAAGACACTGTCCACTTCTAAAACAGTGGTAAAAAACATGATTAGTGACTGGCATAGTCAGCGTGAAACCATTTACACCGGGATTGCACAAATTGAACTTGGATCCTAGTTTTGTGCGTGTATTTCAGAAATGACTTTGAACGTGGTTTTATCCTGCTCAGAACAGCACTTGGATCACATTTGTCACCTGTTTAAATAGGATCAGGTTTGAACTAAGCTTTGAGAAAGCTTTTCATATACAGCTCCCTCTCCAGTGTTCTCCAGAATCAAATACTCTATGGCCTGAGGGAGCCACTGGGCAGCACTACTCTAAGACAACCTAAAAAGGACCTGCAAAGGAAGAAAAATAAGAGAAAATCACTTTTTTTTTTTTTTTTTAATATTGTAGTCATTCGTCTGAATTTGCAAAAGACAAAGATTGAGCCCAGTCTACCTGCTGTCCCTTAGGCAGGAATCTTTTGCTCCTCGGAATCACATCAAATGCACCTTTGGTTCAGAGGTGACTGCTAGAGTCCGAGCTAAAAGCCAACAGTGAGCAAAGTAAAGATAAAACAAAGAAATCTCTGCAGTACTTCCTATTTCTCCCCTGTCTCAAGAGCAATACAATTAAAATTATAGAGATATCCCTCTCCTTACTCCCTATCACACCGTAGCAGACCTTAGCACTAATTAACACCAGCCATGCCAATCACTGCTTGCCCTAGTGAATTAGTCTTGGAAAGAGATGCACAAACTCCTCCCTTTACCAAGTGCATCTATGTTCCCTACCTTACTCATTCGTTAAACATGTGCAGAAAAGTCTTTGGAAGTTCACAGATCACTCTATTGGATGTACCTTCATTGTGGATGCGATACTAAGTGTGAGATTTCACGGAGCCCAGTGTGATCATTACTGCTCTGGTAGAATTGCTACAGTCAGAAAGAAATACAAACCGCTAAAATGACAGACACGGAAAGAATAAAACCTACCATGTTGCTGCTGCTCCTTCCGTTCCTTCTCTGCCAACTAGTCAGCCAGCAAACACAATGCCAATTGTCTCTTTATATAGTGTTACCAAGGAACAAAAATATGCCTGCTCCAAGTTTAGACAATAGATGTAAGATTGGAAAAGTGCAGTAATTGGATCCCAATACCATTCCAAGCATCTGTTCCATGCACGGCTTTAGCTTTCACAGAAATAATGCAGCAGATAAGTAGAGTAGGCAGTTGGGATACACTTGTACAGCGCTTACAATAAGCTACAGCTGAAGGGACTTTCCCGTGTACTTCTAAGTAAGAGCACAGGGCATGCACTGAAAAGATCTTAAGTGGACACGGCATTCTGAAAAAGTAGAAAGAAAAATGCACACCTTGAGAAAATGCAGAAGAAACTAGCAGTAAATCCCGGGCACTACGATACCCAGGTGCTCCAGAGCACAGTGCACGCACTGAGAGCTCAAGAAAAATGACTGAGGTTCTTTCTGTATAGGTGCAGCTGGAACTGGGAGGTATGCCGGAAAGCACGGCTCTGCAGGTGCCAATAAAGAGAGGCAGATCAAGCCTTTTTTCCCTCAATCTATCATGCAGTCCAAAAGTTCAGGGTCTAGATCTTAAGCTACTGCTGCAA
Organism: Anser cygnoides; assembly: GCF_040182565.1. Taxonomy (NCBI): domain Eukaryota; kingdom Metazoa; phylum Chordata; class Aves; order Anseriformes; family Anatidae; genus Anser; species Anser cygnoides. The sequence goes on from NC_089890.1 coordinate 5,590,009, forward strand.
ACTGATGGACAGTCGTGGACTTCAAAGCATGAAAAGAAGTTATGTAGCAATGCATATGGAGTTGTGAGCAGGAGAAAACAGACAGCAGCAGAGGAAACACAAGAGCTGTGTCTCCCAGGGAATGCTCATGGCCATTAATGCATACACATTCCATCTGATTCATTAATCCTGCTTGATTTATATATGATTTCTACATAACAATGAGCCAGAACACTAACCGGTACAAACTGGCATAATCCCACAGAAGTGAAATCGTATTTCCTAAAGGTTTAATATGTGTCTGTGAGAGTACCTAAACAGGACAACCGGCCCATTAAAAACAGTAGCGACACCAGGTATTTCAGGAACATGCACTGGCGTCTGAAATACATGTCTGCATCAGTCACACTGACCTTGATTCAGGAAAGTTGTTAACCAATTAACTGAACTTTGAGACAGACATCCGTTTAAGTATCTAGCTGAACAAAGACCTTGTTCTTTCCCCAGGTCCAGCCCCTTGCAGTGCTGTCATCTCTAATCTTAGATTTGACTGCATGCTCTTCAGGGCAAGGACTGTTTTAGCTGTTGTGAAGTACCTCGAACACCTACAGGGATAACTAAGTAATAAATAAGCACAACACAATTCCTCCGGCTTTAGCAAAATTGTCTTGGATGCAAGTTGGAAGTTAGCCTCGTGTTCGTTGTTCTGACTTCAGTGGCAGTATACCATTGCCTCGTGTAATGCAGCATAAAAATAAACCCCGCGGTCCACTTGCCTGCAACTGCCCAGCAGTTGTGTTTGTATATTAGATTGAGTTTGGTAATCTGAAAAACTGAAAGGAAATTTTGGGGAAAATCTTAGAGAATTTGATGGGTTTTGTGTGGGCAGGAAAAGACCAACCATGTTCACTTGTTTAGGCGTTGATCCAGGCCTGTGCTTAACTTTAAGGAAGAAATAGACCCGCTGAAATCAATCTAATAGCTCATGTACTTACATTTTATAATATGATTTCATCTTTTGCAGGATCTGTGCTGTAATCCTAACAAGACAGGCAAACGAGCAGCAGCTTTGTCATTGAGTTCACTGGTCCCAGGACTCCATCCTGCGAATTTTGTGCCCTTTTTTGGAAGAACACTTGTCTTTTCATCCATCCATTTCATGAGTTTGTCCTAACAGCTCTGTTAACAGATGCTTTGTACTGTTTCCTTGGGAGTTTTGCTTTCTCTTATCTAGTGTATCATCAATCATCATTATTGTCATCAATTTTCTCCTTAGTTTCTAGCTTGATCTGCAGGCATTTTCCAATAGTGCATGTATTTTCTACATTGATCTTTGTCTTTTCACAGAATTTCTACATTAAACGAATTCTTCCAAGCTGTTTTTAAATGACATGACATGTTAGGATAAAACCCACACAATACTGTGTATTTGTAATGCACGTGTGCTGAGAGACCAGAACCCTCTCTGCTTAGTCTATAAAACAAATCCACAGAGGAATTAAGGGAGACATACATCTTGGCTTTAAAGGTCTGCTTGCTTCTGCAACTGCCTCCAAATTATAGAAAGGCTCCAGACTGGAAAGGGGAGGGAGAGAAGGGGGGAATAACATAAGGACTGAAAAAGAAAGGCTTGAATTTAATTGCCCTAAAAATTTCAATCATTCAATCTGGTAATTAGAGAGCTGGCTGATTCAGAAGGCAATTTCATCTGAAAAAAAAAAAAAAAAGAAGAAAAAAAAAAAAAGAATCCAACAAGATAATTGATGCTAAGTGAATATTTTACCTGAAATATTAAATACCAAACTTAAGTCTGCCTCCAGGGCCCTTTCTGCTACCCCTTTTTGATCTGTCTTTCTACTTCTTTGTATTTTCCTCTCACATGACTCAACAGAACAGGACACTCCTTTAGAAAATCAGATTGTCACAAGGACAGGTTTATTTGAACTCCGTGTGCTGTGAAGGAGACAACATAATGATTTATTAGTAAAGAAAATAATAATAGGAAGTCTCCTGAGATCCAGCCTGGCTGCAAATCTCAGTGAGATTTTAGTGTTGAGTCCTTGTGTCTCTCTGGCCGTGAGCAAGGTTCGATGTCCTACCAAGGGTAACAGCTTTCTTTATGATCTTAATGATACTTGCCAGAATGTTTCATGTTTAATTCTGAAGTCTCTGATGTTGCAGAATGATACTTAAAGGTAGATCCCTGCGCTCATGCAGAGCACTGTGGATGTCAGTGTCACAGGGGTCTGATTGCACAGATCTCTTTGCAGGATGGAGAGCAGAGCTGGTTTATTGCACACTGCTCAGAAGAAATAATTGCTAATCCTCTAATATTTAATAGCCTAATGAACAAGGACAGCATCCCATACACATCCTAAAGAACTGCTACAGGCCTGGAAATTAAGTAGATATTAATTTATACTACATTTATAGAGGGAGAAATGATAGCGAAAATGCATGTGACTCACATTGGATTCTGAAATCATGTGCTGTTCTAACTGCTCATCTGTGAGCCTTCTTCACAAAAAAAAACCAAACCTCTACACTCTGCCCCTGTCAGCAATATTAATTTTTAACCTTAAAAAAACTTTTAAAATCAGATTCCACATTTATTTATTACTGCTCAGGAAGACCACATCAAATATATTCAGGTGCCTCTGTCACTTATATCTTTAAAATTGCTCATGAAAATGTTTCTGCTCCTTATATCATTCACTTCTTAAAAAGACGCAGAGGGCAGGACGTAGTGACAACTCTTGCAGTGAGATGGGAAGCCAAGTGGAATACAGCCTCTTCTCCCACATCAGTGAGGTGAGAAAAAAGCCACTAATTCTGGATGTTATAGAGGAAATGTGTAAGTACCTTTGTAAGTATTCCAGCTATTGTAGACTGACTTTTGAGATCATCTCCACTCCACAGCATTTCACTTCTCATGCTGCACACAGATAGTTTTATTTCCTGTCTTTGAATGGCATGCCTTCCAAAGAAGACACGTGACAGCTAATCGTATTTGGGAACCCAGCTAGTCATATTTGGGAACTGAAACCTCGCATATGCTGCCAGTAGACAGAGACGATTCCCAACCATTTAGAAGACATGTATCTCAGCCTTCATGCCAAAGGACTCCACTTCCTGTGCACTGACCATCTCTACGTCTGATACCTCGTTTGGTGCTGAGGCTAAAGGTGAGGCCAAGACTTGCGTAAAGATAGGACTCATTTGAGCCCCATCCTGACACTGTGCTCTGGCAAAATGTGCCTTGAGGGACTGCCAGCTACTACTGCTCTCTGCCCATGTCATCTGTTTGCTCTCTGCTATGTATTCCTAACATCCTCTAAGTCACAGATGTTCATTTATTCTGCAGGTGGAGAACAGATATGCTCAGTGATTTATCCAAATGTAAATAGGAATTAACAGCAAACCAGCAAGCTGAGCATTGCCTCACCAGTTGTGGTAAGTGTGCCAACCCTGGATCAGGAGTACAGACCAAATGCCACTCAAGTAGGCACTGGTGCAAGCACACCAGCTTCTTCCAGCTAATCCACCAGCAAGAACTACCAAGCTGAGGTAGCTTGGTTCTTTTCCTTTACTACCTTAAATTAATGAGGAGCTCCCCTTCCTTTTAAAGCCAGGATGATTCCCTTTTCTTTTGTCCCTACAGAAGTTCTCGTAGCAGCCGATTAAATTCTTGATACAGAGGACAGGTTACATAATGCTGCCCAGAAAGTCCATTGGCTGAGCTTTGTCTGATTTCTGTATTTTGGAGCCTGGCAACACGGTGAGTCTCAGGAAAGCTAGTCTTATGTCCAAGGTATATGCAGCTCCTATAGTTCAGGTACAGAACAGGAAGAGCTATTACAGATACCTCTGCAGAATTTTAAGTAAACCAAACAGTGGAAGTCCCACTGAGAACTGTCTCTCTCTGTTGAGCAGAGACACACAGACCTATCTGGAAACAGCCAGGGCTGCTGTATCTGTTAATTAAGTTCTGTGCATTTGTTCAGGACACTGAATCCAACCCTTCTTCTCTCCTTCTCTGACTCCCCCCTCCCTTCCTAAGAATTCATAATCACTATCTAATCTGACAAAAACTGTGTTCTCTTTTATACTTGGAGGTCACTTTATGTTACTTACAGTGTGTTGCATTATGTCAAAAGGCATAACACAACATAATGAAAAGCAGACTAATATAACTCAACATGACATCAATGACATAATATGATGTGGCTACTGAAAAATGCACTGTTGTCATTGTTTGGTGTTTTCATCTGACACTTGCTATTCCAGCATGGAGCATTTGTTGCAGAATTTGGGGAAGGAGGTTATGGACTGAGCATGCCTGATTCTGCTGTGGCTCCCATTGTTTTTGCAGTGGGATCACTTCGTTGCCTTTGCTGGGGTGCCTCCTGATTTACACTTGTAAGGATCAGGCTCTAAAAATCATCACATGAATGCAATTACATTAGGAAAGCTATCAAGTAGGAAAGTGCAGCTCCTGGGAGTAAGGAAATGACAACACTGTTATAGTCCCTGTAACCTTAGCTCTGCCCTCTTGGGTAGTAAATGAGCCTGTACTATTTTTCCTTCAGGATGTCATTTCATTTTGTAAAAGTGTGTAGCAAAGCAGCTGTTCAATATTTCTTTTAACTTCATTATATAGTCTGTGGTCCCATATCTCATTTGCTGCACATCAACCAAATCCTTTTGTGGGTTAGGTACTTTTCTTCTTCCTGTTTTTATTTGCTTTTGTATTGTTCTAATTACCACAGTATATGTGTATTTCAAAACCAAGGCTGAATCTGTCTTCCCAACATACCCGCAAGGTTGGAAAACACTGTTATTCCTTGCTTCGTACACAGAGAGCAGAAGCACAAAAAGGACTCTTACTTTGGGCCCAACAAGGAGTCTGCCACAGGCAAGGCTAGAACACAAGGCAGCAGAATCCTAGCCTCCTTTTGCATTAAGTCCTAATTTTTCATTCCCTGGCTGCTTTATCCTGCCCAGTTCCCCAGTGGATAAAAGCAGACATAAGCCATATTTGTGTAAAGCTCAGGTAATAATAATAATGAAGCTGGAACGTTCTGGTCCTGCACTGAATCCCTGTGCGACAGCACTGCCCTGTTCTCCATCCAAGAGAACCAAAAGAGAAGAGACCAAGACCAACAGTAACCAAAATAACCAATCTGATGGACTGTAGTGAAATCTGCCTTAACTTCCACTAGAGTTTTATACATTAAACAATCAAAGAACCATCGCTAGCCTCTTCTGCCTAACAGCAGAATATCTACTTCAGCCCACAGCATTTTATATGCCAGTTGCTGTATCAAGCACATGCTTTTTGGTTGAGCTAAAACATACTTTTTGATGTTACTGTTATTATTATCTTATGCTGGTAGTAATTGGCTAAGCCAACTCAAGCCATGGCATCTTCAGTGACAGAACTCAGCCCTGTCGTCTCCAACCCAGTCTGGTTAATGGACTTGTCCTCACTGTTCTGCACTTAGAATCATAGAATTGTAGAATCATTAAGGTTGGAAAAGCCCTCCAAGATCATCTGGTCCAACCATCCCCCTACCACCCATGTCACCCACTAAACCATGTCCTTAAGGAGCAGGTCTGACCCTTCCTTAAACATCCTCAGGGATGGTGACTATCCTCCACACCCCTTTAGACCACTGGTCACACAAGAAGTGTCACCTGTACTGGAATTATCTGGGAGGGACTGGAAACAGTGGGAAAGATCACACCATTTTTGCTGCACGATAGTATTTGATGAGAAAGTAATTAGTTTCCACTGACAACGCCTGCTCTGTCTGGCAGGAAGATACTTCTGAGAAGTTGGGTTTAACAAAGCACGAAGTGAGGTAGGCTGGAGAAAAGCTGAAGAGCTCTGGGAAGGCAGGTGAGGTTTTGACACCCACTAACATTTTGGTCATGTGCATTCAGAGAGAGAAAGGCTATATTCATTTAAAATCTTGAAAGGATGGAGGAGCCAGCCCAGCACTTGACAAATGGCTCTCCCTGTCAGAAATTTTGTTTGAATCTTTTATTTAGCTTTTGCTGGCATCTACCGTGCCTTTTTCTGTTAGCCTAAAATCGACTTTTCTAAATTAATTTGATGTATTTATAACTTCTGCTTGTACATACAAATGTGTAATTTCTGAAAAGTTTTGTAATATGTATGACATGAAGCTTCCTAAAACTTCAGGAGAAACAATACGATCTCTTCACCTAAAACCCAACTATATCAGGATGTGCTAAAATATAACGTTCTGCCTCCTTTGTCAAAAATCCAGCATAGCAAAAGCCAAGGTCATAAGAGATTTTTGTTTACAGAAAATAATAGCTGAATATTGACCCAGTGGCTAAATTCATGCCAGGTATTTGTAGTTTAATTGCAGATGAATCCCAGAGTATGTTGGATCACCTCATACTGAGGTTTGGAGCCACTTATGTTCCATTGCGGGTTACAACACAAACACACACATCTGAACGGAAGATAGGCAGAAACACCACCTCCAAGTATAGCATGGATTTTACGCTATGCCACCCATAAGAGCACTAGAAAAAACACTGCCAAATGAGAGACGATTCAGGAATTTAAGTCAGTGACAAACAAGCTGAACTAGTCACTTTCACTGGAAATTATGACTAGAACAGCTTGGCATTGCCTTGCAGACACTGAGTGTAGGACGTGGTAATAGGGCCATATTCCACCAGCAAAGTAGCTATAAAAGCTATGGCCCACAAAGGCATTTAACAACTCCTTGTAAATATCACGAGTCCCTAATTCAATCCTTTGGCACTTTTCTAAAGCAGCATTAGAGAAGAATCATCGTATGGCATAGGAGCAACCCCTCCTGTTTGCACTAAAGAAACAACCCACACATCACCCAGGCTTAAAATTAAGAAAAGCAATAGGAGCGCAGCGCAGCAGAAAGCTGCCATATTCTGACCCCCAAACAATAGCAAAAATCCATTTTTATCTCTCTAGAATGAGTGTGGTTATCTGGGATTTACTATCTTACGGCTGAGGACGGAATCCAGGCCAACATATTTTTCTTTGTAGCGTTCCAATTGCAGTGGGTGACAGCACGTCCTGGCAGCACAGGGAATCAGGGTCAGACCCAGCCTGGCCAGGCGGTGAACACTTGTGAGACAAGCTGAGAACCTCACGTACCAATTTTATTAAAACAAGCAATGAAATGATGGCTAAGCAACTTGAAAACGCAGACTGGGTCACTTGGGACTTAGGTCCTAAATATTTTGGTGACAGCAGATAAAGCCTTGAAGAACTGTGACCCTAAGTCATGGCTGAAGGTCTCCACTCCTGACTTTGCCAGTAATCTTTACCCTGAGCTGAGACTAATCGTGTTCTTTTAACTCAGGACCCCTCAAGCTATGCTCATTCTGGCGGCTGACTAATACTGTTGCGACATGTCTCGACCTGCTGCTCGGCTCGGTTAGCTCGCTAGCCCGTTTTACATTCCCGGCACTTCAAAACAGGCATTAGTTATGTATGCATGTGAGCCAACGTACTCAGAAATACAACACAAAACCCCATGGTGGCTTGAAAATACACAGTACAGGCACTCAAACAGGAGGAAATGCAAATGACACATTCAGACATATCATCATATTCCAACCTATTCCACTCAAGTACCCCGAAATCATGAGTCAACACCACAGAAGTCATGTTTTAGGGGACAGAAGTTTTGAAGAATAATGCTTAATTGTAGGAATTGCATCTCAGGTGGGCTGAAACACTCCTTGAGGTGCTAGTCTGTGAAGGAAATACCTCTAATGAGCATTTTTGAGGTTTAAAAACACATGAAAGAAATGTGGGCCGTGAACCCAGCATCTTGGCCATAAAGAAAGACTCCCTGCAGCATGAGGTCTGATATCGAGCCATGAGAACAGACAAAACTGAAATGCTCTGAATGCACAGAGGGGTGAACTCGTCTAAGAAACAAATTCAACCTACATTTTACCTTTCAGCAGAACTCAAGCCTCAGGTTTCTAGCAGAAAAAAATCTTGCTTGAAAGAAAGAGCAGCAAACTGCTCATGGTACCTCCTTTGCTTGGTAGTTGCAGGTCAGCGTATGCATGTGGAGACAGTGCTCTACAGGCTCTGTTGTACCCTTTGCAGACATGAAAGCTGCTCTCTATGAAGGTAAATAAGTACAGGAGAGACTGCTGTTGGCTCATTTCATCCATGCTGAAACCCAGGCAACTGCACTGTCAGCTCAAGCCAGGTTCCTACAGAGGGCTGACACCAAGCATACAATCTATCCCCAGCATGAACTTAGGTCTGACACTGCTGTGATACTGCTCAGCATAATTGCGGACATGATGCACCATCTCGCTGAAAAAGTACAGAGTGATGCAGTGAGGAAAAAGTGCACTGGGAAGGAAAAAATGTCTGGAATCTAAACTGGAGGACCCTTATCACTAATACCAATGGCTCCCAGCCAGCCCTCAGCCTAACTTCCAGGAACAAATGGCATATAGGTAATAGCAGCAACTGCAGGGGCAGGACCACGACCTTCTACAGCAAGTCAAAAACTAAACAAGCTTCTCAAAATGCAGAAGCAAGGAAAAGACATTTTTGTTTTACTTTTAATTCTCTTATGAATACTGAGTAATGCTCCCTCACCAATGACAGACATTGAATTAATGCTCTATTAGAGACAAAAATGCATTATAACCCAGGAAATTCTCTGCATTGGCTTTCAGACATAAGGATACCATTCAGAACTTACAGATCACATGTATGGCTCAGTCACGGAGAGCACAGAAAAAAACAAAGTTCCTCAGGAAAGACACTGTTGTGAACTCCTGGCCTAAGTTTTTTTCTCTATTATGCCAGGCAAGAGGAATCCCGTTTTCATAAGCTCATTAAGGCAGACACTATCTTTTGCCTACCAAGTGCACACTTCAGTGAGGTGTGCAAGTGCACAGCCATTCTAGACCCTATTTTAATCTATTGTTTGTTTATATATGATGATGTTCTGTTCACTCATTTAACCACGGTGGTTTTGCACTGTGCAGAAACTCACATAGAGAAGCATGGGTTAGTAAAGGGACGTCATCATTGAGATGGGTATTTGTCAGTGGGACATGAAAACAGTTAATATGCAAGGAGGCGTCAGCTGTATGTCATCCTGTTATTTCCCTTCTGTCTTTATTATTTTTTCATATAAGGAAATACACACTCTAATATTCAAGGTTAACAGAGGTGCAGAGAGAAGTAACTTCAGTAAATTCAGTCAACACTTTACACATAAGGCTCACTTCTGGACAGCTTGCCTGATTCTTACCAGTAAGCTGACAGACCTTGGAAGATAAGGACCCCTTGAAGACAAGGACATTATGGGTAGATTATTCATGTTACCCTATTCCCGCCTTTAGGTCAAGGAATGTCTTCTCAGACTTCAGTAGGAGCTCATGGCTATGAAGAATTTTTTAATTAACTCACTTATCTACTTGACAGAATGTACAATTTAAGTTTCTCGTGTATAAGATAGGATGTCTAGGTGTCCTGCAACGTTAAGAGGCTAAAAAAAAAGCACCTCGGAGCACTTCAAGTAGTTCTTTCTCAGTGTAAACCATGCTTGACTTCCTGATTTGTTTGAGGAAAAAGCCACTGAGTGTGTAGACGTCTTTTATCCCTCTTAGCCACAATTCCTTTGAGAAATCCAACAGTGAAGGTGGATACAATTATTGTAAATAATGTTGGATAGAACCCAGGGCAAATGAAGGTAGGAGGATACAGCTCAACAAGAACAGAAGTGGTTTCTAATGAGAGAGGGAATATTTCACTCTCAGCATGGCTATTATTATGTCCTACACATTAATTCAGCCGAGAAGTCTTGAAGTAGCAGAATGAGTTTCTGTTCTCAAAAGTGGCATGCACTGGAATAGATGCCTTCATTTTAAGTCTTATAGTTGTTACTTTCCTGATTCTTCAGTGAATACTATTTGATGAGTTAAACCCTTTGAGGCATTGGACACCTAACAAACTCCCAGAATTTGCACTGAAGGCAAATATTCCTGCCTAGTTCATTCAAAGCCTTACTTATTTCCAGTTTTATTTTGATTATTGTTTTCTCTACCTATAACAGAAATATGGGACAGGATTTATCTTCTTGAGAAATAAATTCTAATAATTCTAACAGATTTGTGAACTCAGCAGCCCGGGGATACCCACTGCTGGGTAGTTTCTTAATCCTTCCTTTCAGTTCTCCTGGAACTGTCCACTTTGCCCTGAACCACATGGTTTTGCTGGTGAGTGACCAGCACATGAGCTGGTGTAGTTGTTTACCTTAAAAACTTGAGGTCTTTTCACCATTCTTTAAATCTCTCCCTCTTCATTGTTCATCAGCGTTCTAGACCTTCCTGACTTGTGCACGTGGAGATCACCAGTCCTTCCAGCCAAAGCGTGAATAACTTTCTGTTTTCCTTTCCCTACTCAGAGTGAAGGGCTGAGTTCCTGTGCTCTTTATGAGCAACTCTTCTCATGCTGCTTCCCAGACATACAGCTGACAGAAAAGTGCCTAATGAGACAAAATGAAGTTAAATATGAAGAGGAGGCCAGGAAGGGTGAGAGGGATTATTTCCATGCTGACAGAAGTATCCAAGAGTAACTTATTTGGCAGTGGGACTCTAAGGCCTCCGTCTCCATATAGGAACTTTGGATACCCGGATCAGCCAAAATCCTTAAAGGCGAATCCTTTATGTTATGGCATTATTCAGGAGTTACTCTTTAAGCCCAATACAGCCTGAATATTTGATTTCCTAAAGGAGTTAATTCTAAATCATAAATCCTTGTGACATCTCCCATGTCACAGGAGAAGCAAAAATGTCCCACACTGCTTTTTTGGTACAGTTTTCTTGTCACCTGTCTCACGCATCCTTCCAGCTCGCTGCGGCAGGAACTATTTGTTGTGCAGTTGTACAGCACCTAATAGGATGAAATCTGAGCCCACGATGGTGCTTTCTAGGTGCTACTGCAAGGCTGATAAATAAGTACCTGCAATTGGCAGAACAGGCTGCTGTTAGGCAGCATACCGCTGAAGATGAGAGCAAAATTCAGGCAAGGGCTTAGTGCCTGCAGTTCTCCGCGACTCCAGCCGAGGCTGTGGTAGCTCAGCAGCTCTCAGCATCTCTGAGGATTTATTCTGCAGCGTGTTTGCTTTTGCCTCCAGTGTGCAACGTGAGGAAGCCAGCAGTGTGACTCTGAAAACCACAGCTCCCAGCCACTTCTGCCCTCAGTGCTGAGTGAGAGAGTGAAAGCTTGCAGACCAGCCGTTACCTTTCTCATGCGGGTGTCGCAGCGGGAATAAAAACAAAACATGGAGCTGAATTTATTTCTAGCCAACGGAAATTTCATATTGAGGGTTACAGGCGTCCTGTGCCTCTTAAAAGAAAGTAATAAAATGCTGCTCTCAATTACAAATTGTATTTACATTTTAAACCCCCATATGGTTTGGTGAGGTAGGGGGAGGTTTCAAACGCATTAGCAGCAGCACTGTGCCATGATCAGTTACAGTTTTTCACTCTTTGTAATGAGCAATTAATGCCTCCCCTTTTTTCTTCTCTGTCTTGCAAACTAACCCTGTGGCCATGCCAGGTCAATAGCCAGTAGACGAAACACAAATTCTGCCTGATGCTATGAACCAGAGCAAGCAAATGCATTGAACTGACCACCTCTAAAAAGCCTCCTGTAATGGGATTCAAGTGGTAAGAATAAATTCAGTAACAATTGATTTTTTATGTAACTTCTTGGGCTAAACTTTTTAAACTGTAGGGACATTTAACAGGGAAGTGCAAAAATGCACACAAACATGCACAGCTTCATTGTCCTACATTAGAAAAGTCAAATTCCCTTACCTCTGTCCCCAGGCAGTGATAGAGGCAAAGTACTCGCCATCCTAAAGGATGCACAGCTCTTGCGGCTGCCCCTCTCCTTTTCAGAGCTCATGTGTGTCCCGCAGTGTCAGCTGCTCAGGTGAAAACATTTTATCAGGTGCAATTTCTGAATAGAGAGGTTCAGCACTGCCTAGAAGGCCTGAAATATTTACACAGACTCTACCCAACATCTAAAAAAATCAGCTCTAGATCACTGCCGTCACAGTGTTTTTCCTCTTTAACCAGGCCAAGCAATAGAGATTATCTCTAAAGATCCTGGAGACTACCAACCAGCTGATGTCACAAGCTGCCTTCTCGGCAGCCTGGATTAGTAACAGTGACAAAAGGTGTTTTCACATCAGCAGCACTTCTGTAGGAATAATCAGCAGGTCCTGGGCAGCTTCATTCGAATTTGACGTGGATCTGCTAGAGCCACCCTGCTCCGGGGTTTGGAGGAACTCCTGATGTGAACAGGGATGTTTCCCCTCAGTTCACAGATGTATGTCCAAGTCACAGGTCCAGGCCAGTGTTACCTTTTGCACCTAATGATATCCATACAGTGTCAGGCTATTTCAGTGGATATAAATGGCAGCAGTGTCCTTCTTAGCTCTGAAGGCAATCTGCAGCTCTGCTGGGAACAGGTAAGGTCCCTGAAGGGAGCAAGGCGTAGAGAAAAACTGGTAATAATGCTATAACATAGAGAACAGATGCTCAGCTTTTATTCCAGGGGGGTTATTGATGACAGATAAGTAATGGTCTCCCAGGTGAGACACAGGAGATTTTAAGGTAGGTACGAGGAACAACTTCTGCCTGGAAGGATAGAATAACAAAAGAGATCCTCCTGAGAGGGTGTGGAATTCAGAGGGTTTTGCTAAATATTAGCTAGTGGTTTAGCAGACTGATTATGCTTTGGTTGTAATGATGCTCACGCCCAGGTATTGCTGAACAAGCCTGGGGCCTCAGAGGTGAGAGGATGTTCCAGGCTGGAAGTCGATGAGAACCTGTGCAATACTGTACAGGGATGTCTTTTCCGTGAACTTATCTCCAGAGCAGGAGCGACAGCCATGCTGGAAAAGCCTGGGCCAGATTCACTGTTGGTGTAAATCACCGTTACAGCCAGCGGAGCTGTGTCAGTTTACCGTGGCTAACCTGCTTTGCTTTTATTTATAAATAATGCATTTATGACGCCGTGGTTATAAATAGTATTTCATTAATTTTATTACTTATTTAGATATTTCCCTACAGGGGTAAAACAGAGGTACAGTTGTGTTACTATTTCTGCTTCTGTTCTTCCCAAAGTTTAGGTTGCAGCTCAGCCGGACGGTCTGCTTGGAGCTGAGGCTAAGCTCAGCAGCTCACCTTTGGATGAAGAGCACATTTGGTGTAATTAGATTTGTGGGTTTAGGTGTTTTGGGTTTGTTTTTTTTTTAGTGTACAACAGAGTAATAAAAAGAAATGGCTGTAATTTATAGCCCGGCATTTGGCAAGTGGCTTGTCTGGTCTAGGAGTTTTTTAATGGCAGAAATTTAAAATTTAGGTTAGAATTTCAAAAGAGATTAGCACCCACAACTAAGGCAGATGTTCAGTGTTGCCAAGGTCAGGCATTTAAAAATCATGAATCAGGCATGAAAATACTAATATTAACTTTAAAATAATGAGAAGACAGACACAAACTCACACCCATGTGCACACATGGATATACAGCTACCTCTGAATAAGGCTAATATTTAATTTTGTATCACATTCACTCTTGATGTAAATTTAGTCTATTATGTTTTTCATACAGAATATAACGTTTGTGACACTGAAAATGAATCTTATAAACAAAAACATCTTGATGTTAGATTAAATATCCTTAAGGCAATAAAACTAAAAATATTTTATTTAGCTTAATAAGCAGCAATTCTCAGTGAGAACCTGGAACTAAATTATTCTGTACGCCACAGTATTGCACTAATTTAGCTTATGAATTTGCGTTCCTTTTTTAGCTTTCTGAGATTTGCTTTCTGTGTGCAGTTATTTCCAAGCAGTTCTCTGCAATAACAACAGCTCCAAATTTCCTATTTTGAGTATCACACAAACTGAGATTCTCTAGGCATCACCTAGCTCCAGGGACTCTAGACTTAGGAACACTAAACATGATAAGAATCACAAAAAATCAGAACTGTGAATAAGGTGTGTTGCTTTTCTTTATCAAGAAGGCTCAGACTTTGCTTTCTTTGCAAGAGTTCAATCCTCGGCATAATGAATACCTACTCATATAGAGAACTTCTAAGTCAAGAGCTTTCTGAAAAATATAATTGCACTTTTAGGTGCTGAGTGCCTCAGTAGAGCAAATATGCATTAGATGGTACAAATGGCAGCATAACAAATGGAAACATTTAGTCAAAACGTATTACCTGAGTTACCGTGTACACTGTGCTCTGGTGCTGTAAATGCTTACATTCCGACACTGTGAAAGAGGGGCCCCTTCAAATGTAAGTATTGACCCAGCGTGATCCAAAGTCATCCAGAAGCAGTGAAACAGTGTGCCACTGAACCTTGGATCAAGTCCATGGAGTGCAAAGGCAAGCACATGAAGAAGGCTTTGCAGGACTCAGAAGCCTTTTGAGATCATGTCTTGCATTCAGGCACAGTGTGAAAAGTGCTGATTGTATCCCACTGTCCCAGTGCACAACACTACTGCACAGACTGATCTGCTCTGCTTTCTTAAAGCAGAAGTCCACTTGCCTGTGTTATTGTAATCCAAAGAAGTGATGCCTTGGCGCTGAAATACAGAGCAGCAATGGCACATTAACACCGTGTTACTGGAATACATCAGAGCAATTGTGCTTAGTGCTGTGTTACTTACTACAGGGCATCTCAGTAACAACACTCACAGAAACGCTGAGTACTCCTGCTGAGGTGAAAGAAACATCTTAATGGGAGACCCTGACATTTCTGCAGACCCATCTACATTCCTTCAAATCAACACAGTGTTTGCCCTAGCATGAGGTCACAAAGAGCCGCGTAAAAACTTTCAATCACAAAAAAGTCCAAACCCCAAGTCAAAACATAACTCACAGGAGTATGTGAAATCATACTGGGCTTTGAGCTCACTGCGTGAGCTGTGGAAACAATCATGGGTAGTGAAAGAAGGGAATTTCAGAGCACTTCAAGAAAAGCCTTAACAATATTCTATTCTCATGATTTAAACACTCAGAAGTCTATAGTGGTCACAGAGCAATTCATTTGGAAGAATTCATGAAAAATGTCATTTTTCTGGCTCCTGGACCTGAAGCCATGGAGGTGCCTCTCTGTTTATTCAGTTTTTAAAGCAACAGTGATCCTCTAACCAGCCCTGGGAAAATTTTAGCAGACCCTCCAACAGAAAGAGATACCTACACAAGAGAAATGCAAGCATTAAACCAAAACATTTTTAAAAAGGCATGTCTGTCATGGAGATTTTCTTTCCAGTTCCAGTGACAACCTGCTGTTCATACCAATTTTGTATAAGTATCATCTCAGCTAAAGATTTCACCTGGAACCCCCAGGTTTATAACACTACAAGTCTTTCTTTTGTCTCAGTTGAAGCTCAATCGGTATAAGAAGTCTGCAATGGAAAGTTTGTGCAAAGTAAACTAGAACATAAATACACAGCGGTCATCATGTACAAATTCAAAATGAAAACTCAACCTGCAATAGCCCGTTCTACTTTCAAAGTTTGCATTTCGGGAAACAATATGTGCATGTCAGTCCAGCTGCAATTCACATTCAAACAGAAATCTTCACCACAGAAGATTTCCAGTGACCTGGCCTTTAGATAAACTGCAAAACCCTTTATATGGACAAGGTCCACCTTTCCCCTGCAACAAAAGAAAACACAGATTTCATTCAGAACTTTACATGGAGGATTTGGATTCATTTTGGTTTTACATTCATTCCAACCTACAGTCTCAGGGCTTGATTCTTGCAGCTTGTGAAGACATTTACACCTGGGCAGAGCGGGAGTAAGAAGCTTCCTACTGAGTGTGTAACAATCCACACTCACCTTTGCATGTGCACAATAATTATACAGGGTGTACACCGCAGTGCCTGCAGGTTACTGACCGGTGGCTGAACACAAACCCACCTTCAGCGGTAACTGCTGCACTGCGAACTTGAATGCTGCCACGGCTCCTGTGCCGCCACACCCGCTGCGAGGCATGTAACTTCTTGCAGACAGCTGGGACAGACGATGCAGAACGGTAATGTCTCAAACCGCTTCAGCTGGAGCAATCGGAGTTCATCTGACGAATGAACGTGACCTGCCCAAGGTCTCAGCAAGCCAGTGACAGTGACTCTGTCTTCTAAGTCCCAGAGACCAAGCTCTTGCTGCTTGCTAACATTTTATGCTACTTCTTTTCATTAGTATTTTTAAGTGCTCTGCCCAGCACTCAGTCACAATTTGACCCTCATTGATCATCAGGTGAGCAACTGTGAGTAGACACCTACCTCTAGCAAACTCGAGGCAGTCTCACCCAAGCAAACCCATGACATTCACAACAATCTTTTTGTATTTAACTGGGATTTCAAGGAAAAGTTGTGATTTCACTAAAAAATTGTAGAATATTGTACTTGCAGTGTTTGTTGTGCATTTGGTTTGCTGATGGCATTTTGCTGGAAAAGTGAGATTTTTTTCAAGTAAAATCTGATTAATCAGAACGTTCCTGCTTCTGAAGGAAGATTTTGAATGTTTTCAGATTTCCATGCTAATTCAGAAAGAGATTGAATTTTGTGTCAAAGCATGTAAAAATATGACTGTTCATATTTCAATGTCAAAAATAAATATTGTGTCAGATTGTGAAGAGCAAAACACAAGGCAAGCAGCAAAATGTGAAAATCTTATCACGAAACACATAAATATTACTTTTTACTCAACTTGATCTCTGATAAGAAATCAGGGAAGAGCTACACAGCACAGTCAGTAGTTGCTGTAACAACAACTGTTCAACAAATGTGGGAGAAACCTATTAGCAAGATGTTTAATCCTTAAATTAATATTAATTCAACTTAAGTAGCCTGCCTGGACTTGTGCAAAGCATTTGACACTGTCCCACACAACATCCTTGTCTCTAAATTGGAGACACACGGATTTGATGGGTGGACCCCTTGGTGGGTAAGGATTTGACTGAATGGTTGCACTCAAAGAGCTCCGGTCAACAGCTCAATGTTCAGTGACGAATTGTGTTCCTCAGGGGTCAGTACTGGGATCGGTGCTATTTAACATCTTTGCTGGTGGCATGGACTGTGGGATTGAGTGCACCCTCAGCAAGTTTGGGGATGACACCAAGCTGAGTGGTGTGGTCAACACTCTGGAGGGAAGGGATGCCATCCAGGGGGACCTGGGCAGGCCTGAGAGGTGGGCCCACGCGAACCTCATGAGATTCAACAAGGCCAAGTGCAAGGTCCTGCACCTGGATTGGGGCAATGCCAAGCACAAATACAGGCTGGGAAGAGAATGGATTGAGAGAAGCTTTGAGGAGAAGGACCTGGGAGCGTTGGTTGATGAGAACATGAGCTGGCAATGTGCACCTGCAGCCCAGAAGGCCAACTGTACCCTGGGCTGCATCAACAGAGAGGTGGCCAGCAGGGCAAGGGAGGGGATTGTCCCCCTCTGCTCTGCTCTCATGAGACCCCACCTGGAGCCCTGCGCTCAGCTCTGGGCCCCCAGCACAAGAAGAACAGGGACCTGTTAGAACCAGTCCAGAGGAGGCCAAGATTATCAAAGTGCTGGAGCTCCTCTCCTGTGGAGCCAGGCTGAGAGAATTGGGGTTGTTCAGCCTGGAGAAGAGAAGGCTCTTGGGAGACCTTACAGCGGCCCTCCAGTGCCTAAAGGGGGTCTTCAAGAAAGCAGGAGAGAGACTTTTTACAAGGGTATGTAGAGGTAGGACAAGGGGTAATAGCTTTAAACTAAAAGATGGTAGATTTAGATTAGTTATTAGGAAGAAATTCTTCCCTCAGAGGGCAGTGAGGCCCTGGCCCAGGCTGCCCAGAGGAGCTGTGGCTGCCCCAGCCCTGGCAGTGCCCAAGGCCAGGCTGGATGGGGCTGGGGGCAGCCTGGGCTGCTGGGAGGGGTCCTGCCCATGGCAGGGGCTGGAGCTGGGTGACCAACACAAACCATTCTATGATTCTATGATTAGAAATACTTAAAATGCCAGAGTGAAAGCATAAAGGGCAAACAGATTTAGCAAATCGTGCTGATTCCTCCTTCTCCTGAAAAGGTTGTAACATCACCTGCAAAGTATCCAAAAGAGGAGTTTTTTTTTTTTTAAGTGAATGCACAAATCTTGAACTGTATTTTGCTCTTTCGTGAGTGTGTGTGTTGGAAACTGTTCTGTTCTATATCTAAAGGGCGATTCCCATCCAGTGCCCAACGCAAAGCAATGAGGTTAAATTGGTTTGGATGATATCAGCTACATGTAATTAAACCAGCAGCCCATGTCTGATCCTTTCTGTGACCATGTTAGGTGTTAAATTAAGGTCTGATTAAGAGTGTGCTGCTGCAGTTAAGGTCAAGGACTAAAGATCACAAGCTTTGTTTCATCTAATAACAATAAAGACTGTCTGGCTGCCAAATACCACAACAGCCCTTGTTCTCCTATCAGACTGCTGTCCAGCTAGAGGGATCTGATTTCACTGGTATCCCTTTTTAAACCCTACTTCTAAGAGGGTTTGTAGCTATTTCATCTGTGTTAAGCAGCAGTGTGTTACCCGAGGCTATATGGTACGTTCTATATGATCAAAGCAGAAATGCAGCAGCTTCTGACGAAGAGTTATCGTGGCTGAGGGGAAAAAATATCAAGGAAGGAGAAAAAAGATACAGCGCTACAAAATACCGGGTCATGCCACCAAAGTAAACACCCACAGGTAAGTTCATACCATGAGACCACACAATGGTGGAAACTGCACATGTGTTTGCTTGGAACAAATCACAGGCTGGCCCCACCAGCAGCCAGCAGGAGAGATGTGTCAAATAGGATAGATGAGAGATAAAAGCAGGGCGGTGAAGAGAAAAAACAGCAACTTATTTGTAGGATGTAGACAAGAATCACTGCACAAGAGCTTCTCCCTGCATAAGTGTTTTCCACAAAGGCAGGTCAGGAAACATTACCAGAGCAGTTGTCTGCTGTGAGAGAACAGAATTCCTAATAGCCCAACAAAGTGTTCTCACAAAGCATGCCCGTATTAATCTCTAACAAATGCAGGGTACTGGGACGTGTTCGCCTCAAAAAGGGGTGAGGAGCAGAGTAAGAAACCACATGGCCCCAAAATAATCTCGCACAGCCACATCATATTTTATGTTTCCATCCTTGGGGTCCAATTTCATAGTAGATACGGATTCATTTTTCAAGAGTCATCTGAAGTGTCTGTCGTTCACTGCTTTTACAGGCAACTGATAGAGTATTAATAGAGCCCTGTTCATACCTGGGAGGACAATTCTGTTATTCTATGAGGCTGCACGCAGGAAAGTCATCATAGGAACATATTAAACACAATAAAACCTCTACATGTTCAGACAATTATTTGTAAATTGCATTGTACGAGTCATCCAAAATTGTAGTTGAGGTGTCTTGGTGCTTTGGATTTCAGGATTTGAGACGTAACCTGCATGTTTCCTCGTGAAGTCTGGGTGAATCCCAAAGGATTCAGTGGTACAGTTCAACATGGATTAGCCACCAACAGCTTACTGTAGCTGCTGAGCAAGAGCTATTTGCAGAGGAGGCTGTGCTGTGGGAGTTCCCATACTTCCTGGAATCTGAGTTGCGTCAGAAATACAGTGAGCACTACAGAATAGGCAGGTGTGAAAAACGACCTCTCCTTGACAAGAGAAGCGTGCCCACTATTAGGAGTCAGTGCCTCAACCAGAAAGCAACCTGTTATCGAATTAAAAGTTCCTCTACACCTTGATTCCCACCTATCTGTGAAAATACTGTGACATTTCCAGTAAAATGGTGTGGTGGTCCTGGTAGAGTCTATCTGGCAAATGAGAAACTTTTCACGTGAACACTTAAATTTCAAAACTCCAAACTTAAAAAAATCCTGTCAAAGTAGAAGGGTGTGTTTGGTGTGATTTGATTCACTTCCTGATCATTCTTCTTACTAAATTTTACAAATAAATACTGTACACAGAGAAACACAGTTTTATTTAAGTGCTAGAAAGACTGAGCACGTATATCCGTATTATCTAGATGGCAATGCTGAACCATCCTGACTGACTTCTGCTAGTTAAAGGAAGTTGCTTTTGAAAATGATCAATAGTTTTGAAACTTGAGTCACTGTTAATAAGCTACTTCGCTATCATTTTAGATACCTAAATTTAGGCACTGCAGTCTGGATCCAAATACAGTCAAAGGCAAAGTTCAGTGTAGGTGGCAAGTCAGAGCAGTGCGGTTCAGCCACTTGCTCTAGTACGAGAGCAATGCGATCGTGTCATGTCCTGACGTCTTGGCTACCCAGGCTGGATGACCAGGGAGCCAGCCACACGAACATGGACTGACAGTGACTCTTACCATAAATCTGGAGCGAGCTCAGAGTCCTGCTTTTGACTCTGAAGCTGCTGATAGAAGGATTGCTTTTGAAAACTTTCCAGCCTTGTCTTGGATAGCTGCATTACGTTATCTCAGTATCTGCAGTATTCCCCAAACTACACTTAAGCTAGTATAAGAGGGATTGTTGCACATATTATGGTAATGTCATTTATTTATTTTACAGAACTGGAAAATTTAAGGGCAACCACTTCACTTCTGTGCTGTGTAGATTAGAGCATTCACAGTAACACCTGCTTACTGGACAGATAGGAAAAAGCCCTTATATTCCTTCTGTATTGCAATTTATTATTATAGCTTGAATGGTTCCTAGTGACTTCCTAAGATTAATGTTAATATTCTGATCAGAGTCTTCCCTCTGGGGTTTTATTATGGGTTTTGAACATTCATTTCATTTAACGTACACATGGGAGCAAGTCTGGTGGTTCCAAAAATATTTGTAGTTGGAAATCACAGTGATTTTTTGTTAGGCTCGGTGCCAAAGAAATCACAAATCAGAAGTCTGTTATAGAGTAGTTCCAATTTCTTGGCATCAGAATTTCTCTTTATGTATATGCATAGTGAGATATTTTCCCTAGCCGTATGGCACTGAAGATTTACTCGGATACGCATTGTTTATCTGCTTTTTAAGGTTTCTGGTGGAACTAGAGAGTTTGTCTAGCTGACTGGGGATTCATTGGGATTTTATGGACTTCCTGTGTGAGCCAGAGACTGCCCATTGGGTATGCATCTTTCTCTATCACAGCTGGTGTTTTTGAACCAAAGTGTGGAGTAGAAATTTCATCCCTGATTTTTTTTGGCTGGATCGATTGTTTAGTCTAGGAACTCTAAAGTAGACTTTCTAGGTGCTGGAATTCCTCTTTTTCTTCAGTCAGCAGCTGATGTAGTATGGTGTACATCAGAGTCTAGATTCACATCTCAGTGAGCAAAGATTTATGTTCCTCCTAACGCTTCTTGACATTAATGAGTATTACAGACATGTATCCCCATGGATTAAGTTGAGAACATACCCCAGAGTGTGTGTGGAGTTTGTCATTAGGGCATCACACGATTAAAACCAACAGAGAAATTCCAAGGGTAAAAAAGCAATTGGATCTCTTCCCTTCTCTCTGCTGGAGCACATGTAAGAGATACACTTTAAATCTTCTCGTATTTCCAGCCCTCTCGCACCAGTTCCTGCATTCATTTTTGGTTGTTAATGACTTCAAAGAAGAATTGACTGCCACTTTTAAGACATTTCCCATAACAACATTATGGGAAATATTTTGCTGGCAGAGAATGTTTCTGTAGTTCTCTAGTGCTCTCTAATTAAGGAACTTTTATACAGCTGGGGGAGAGAAGAGAGTACTTTTTCTCTCATCTAGCCATTTCAGGGATTGGATCAATACAATGGGATGACCCTGTACACAGAACTCTCCATTACCTAGGGATCGTGACTCCTTGGTGAGACGTTATGGATCCTACTGGACATGCCAGAGACCGTGGCACAGACAGGCCAGATGCAGTGTAGTGCATCAGCTACCATCCAAAAGGGCACGGTAACTCTGGATGCATCAGAGCAGGCCAGATTCTGCAGACGTACATGGATGTGTTTGCTCTCCATTGCCCATTGCTCTGGGTTTGGGGCTTATTTCAAGTGCAGTGCTGCATGGACACGTAGTAAGCTGCATTATCTGTACATCTTGGGGACAATTTAACTGCAAGACAGATAAACTACACACAAATAATAAAGTCCTGGATGTAATTTCAGTCTCCCTTAAGGCCCCATGTAAAGCGGACCTGTGGGATGGATTCAGGGCAGAATTTAACCCCCCATGATCTACTGACTACAACAAACAACTCTGGAGTCAGGATTCTTAGATTTTCTTCATAATATCCTAGCCATAAAGAAGAGATCATTACTGTGTATCTGGTCCATAGGAGTTTCGTAGGCTGGCTATTGTCACACAAGAGGGTTATTAGCTGATCTAGGCAGGATTACACAAGACTAACTGCAACATGGAAATAAAAGCTGTGTTTTCCCACACTTGAGATCTTTTTGAGAAAATTTCCACAGGAAAATTCTGATTTATCTCACTTGAAAGCAATGATTCCTGGCTCAGTCACTTCCCTTGAAACACACCTATTTCTCCCTCAGTAAAGGAGGGATAACAATACTTACAGAGATTTTTAAAATACTTTGAGATCTGTGAATATAAAGAGCTGTCTGTAAAGTGTTTAGAAAACTTCAAAAAAGGTGCTACATAAATGCATATTTACTGCAGCTCTCACACTCATGTGGCAGCTCTGAATGCAGAATCAAAAGCAGAGGGGGCAGCATATAAGTCAGAAAAAGAAACTGTCAGCCTTTAGCCTGTATCTTAAAGTACTTTGAAATGTTGCAGACATTCAGAGAGTCTGGTTTGCCAATATCGTATGTGCTACAGTAATTACACCAATCTGGAATATAAGTTTTCCTCCCCTCTCCTCAGAGAAGGCAAAGCTCTCGGGAGTATACACAAATGGAGCCCTAATCCTACAAACTTTAATGCATGTACCTAATGTTAGGCAGCATAGCTGACCCACTGATTTCAACAGCACTGCTTAGATGCATGTGTGGAAATGTTTGCATGATTAGAAGTTAATACTAATAAATGCACAGTTCATACAAGATCCCTACATAAACAATCTATTTCTGCATCCAAGTGATGATTTTATTGCTGTTCTGTAATTCTGTGGAGTGGTTTTGTGAAGAAATCTTATATTCTCTAAAGCAGTAAAATGCTTCTGATAGTGTTTTTCATTGCTAGCTCTTTGGGGGCTAATTAAAAGAAATATCTGTTAAATTTATTCAGTGTTTGGTTCCTTGATAGCAAGAGGCACCTGGCGTAAACATTAAAAAGAAAAGCAGGCAGCAGCTAGACCTTATCAAATATTAGATGCATTAGGACATCTTATTTATAAATATGAAATTGGTTTTAATGACTTCAAAAGGAGGAAATGCCAGGAAGAGCATAATATGTGCAAGCTCAGTAAAGCTGTCATGAAGATGCCAAAACCCACAAAAATCTAGAAATTGTACTTGCTCTCCCCTTTTCCCCTCAAAAATTAAGTGACAATTCCAGCTGCAATTGGCAAAAATGTACATAAAGAACTCCAGGACTAACCAAAACAAGCTCCAGATGAGATGGAGTATCTAAGAGCAGGTCTGAATGGAAAGCTCCATCAGTGGTTGATCAGCAAAGAGCTAATTTATACTGAGTTGACTGCTTCACTGAAATGAATCTTGAATTTTGACCCACATGATTTAATGCAAAATGCTTAAGGAGGAGAAATCCATCCTTCTTTTGGGACAACAGTTAAGCAGGCACTTAATGTTAAGCATATGCTTTACATTCTCTTGACTTTACTTTCAAAAATGCTTAGCACTGTTTCACTCTGTTGCGACTACGGACATTAATAAATCAGTGATGAAAAGTGCCTCAACACTTAATAACTAAGTATGCTTTCAGCACTGTCCCAAATAAAGATGCAATAAATTCATGGTCAATAGACTAACAATGCAATTGAGAAATAACAACAATAATTCTTCTGAAAAAGTTCTTTCTTCATGAGTCAAAATCTATCCTAAAGATAGATTTCGTCTTAAGGCACTTTATTATAAGAAAGCATTGAAAAAGGTGTTATTTCACATGAGTAAATTTGATGTCTGTAAGATCATTGTCCAGCTTTAGAGCAGGATGAACCACAGCATCATTTCTTATATTGAGAACTGCATTTTTGAGCCAGATACATGGCTGGGTCCAAAGAGGTAGCAACATATATGTTAGACGAAGAATTCTCATTCGGTGCAATTCAGAAACTTAGGAAAAGTTCCAAGCTCAAACGAATTTTGACCCAAATTAACTAAAGCGCAAACATTCTAACTTAATGAGAACTCCATTCTAAGATAACCTACTGTGTGAAAGTCTGACAACAAGCCCCACACTGTACCAAGCCTATAAAAGACTCTCCTACTTAATTTGACCTCTTGCAAGAGACACGTGGACACAATTGTCCAAATACATGGAATAGTTGTCTTAATTCCGGTTGGGTTGAAAAGCCTTCCAGTGACTGTTCTCCTCCTTGCACATAGCAGAGAACAGTATCTAGAAAAACTGAGTGAGGAAGGTAGTTAGAATTGCCCCACCTATTTTGAAGCTTCTTGCGTTTTCACAGTTTTAGCACTGTATAGAGTGATCGTGTGGACAGGGGATGCGACTACCTGGTCATAGAGGAGGAGAGAAATTAGGAGACCTCATGCAAGTTTTCTCCAGAGAAGCAACTTTTCTTTGCTCTGCCCTAAAGAGGCTTTCACATTGTTCCAACAGAAAGTGTAAGCCCATTCATGGGAGTCTTGGGCAACCTATAGCCCATAATATTATAAGGATTGTTGTAGCTCATGCTGTTACTGTTGAAGGGGCACGAATGGAGATGCTGTTACAGCCAGCATTCTTTAACTTTCTGGATGTGTTTCACCTGTAAAACTGCTCTGTGCATATCCTATACGGACCCATCCTGGTAATGGGGCTGGTATCTTGAGCGTGTAAAGGAGAAACATTTCCCACACAGAGAGCAGGACTGACCCTCTATTGGCAGCAGGGCTGTAAAAGAATTGGGCTCTTGTACATCAAGGAATAGTGTTTCAGGGCCTCCTGGAATACCATCGATGTCATCTTTCCAGAGGGTCAGTTCCCAGTTTTAAAGAAGCAAAATTCTGTTGATCTTTTAAATCACATCAGACGTGCCCAATTGCAGGGCAGGAATTTTCTTTCATGTTCTTGCAAACAAAACAAAGAGACACCAGTTTTCCATCCTGCCCTGACCTTTGGAAGAAGTCATCTCTGCCAGTGCTGCACTCTCTGGCACCAGAGACACTTAGCATTTCGGTCTTAACTCTGAGGGAACCGAGCAACCTCTGAATCACCATCACACTTCCCGCAGGCCAGCACCTGTGTTTTCCTTGGAGGTGACCCCATCCAAGAACTAACCAGGTCTGACCCTGTTTAACTTATGATATCCGAGCAGCAGAATTGTTCAGACCTCCAAAATTAAATGTGAAACACCCTATAAAGCCTCAGAGGACTCTGAGAATAAGCAAATGTAGCCAGGGAACACAGTCCCTGCTCAGAACTGCTGTTTGCAAGATACAAGCCCAGTATGCCATAGCATGTATTCTCCATTCCAAGTTTTAACCGACTCCAGTGACAAGACCTTGGTAGGTTTAGGATGAGAACAGGTCCAGACGAGGGGGAGCAGCAGAGACTGTAACTTATAAAGTGACTCATTCCTACCAGCCCTATATGTGAGCCTTCTGCTTCCACCAAGCCAGGTGACATTTAACCACAGAAATACTTAACCTACTTTTTATAAGAATGTACATCATTGACCATGATAAAATACAGGGATGTGGGAGAGTCAGGATGCAGCCTTTTCACTGCAACTCCATATAAAGAAAAAAAAGGCAATAAAAAGGAGGTCTTGACATAAGGAAAGCATCCCAATGAAATTCTGCCTTTTAATCTTGGCCACAATCTCTCTTCTCATCATCTTCCCTGCTTTTTAATCCTTTGCTGCACTTAACATTTTTATACTCATTCACTTTATCAACTTCACCTGTCTCAAAAGTCAGTAAAAGCAGAGGCCATAGTTTTAAAATACAGGCAAATGAACTGAGGCATCAAACTTCTCAACTTCTCCAGAGGTGCCAACTATTCAAGCTGTCAGAACTTCAAAGCAATCTACGGGTGATCAGTGCCTTTAAAAACCACTTAAGTGCTCAAAGAGGAACATAATGCAAAAACACAAAGGATAATAATTTCAAACACGTCTGATTGAAGAGTCAGTATTTTCAGAATTGATTTCAGCACTTGGGAATTCAAGAACTACTTAAAAAAATCAAATGTCTTCTGAAATGCATAGCTATTTTTTAAAATGATATACAAATACCATTTTTGATAACATATTTGCCTAGGCCCTCCTCAGAGAGGGTTGCAACATGGTACATTCGGCGTACCTAAAAGTTACTCCAAGTTTGATCACATTCTCATCTACACAAGCTCCACCAACACTGTGGTGGAAGAATAACTTCCCATATTCATTGGCATGAATCTGACATCTGTTCATCACTAAGCCAGCAATAGATTCAGAGTCCTGCCATATAGTGTGTGTGAGCTGCCAAAAAAACTTTGAGAAGAAGGAAGAGTTTGCTAAGTGTACGGAGAGATGGGCAAAGCCAAGCATGTCATGGTTTAAGCCAGCCTGTTGATATAGGAGGTTTACAGCTGTCATTAAGGAAATGGAGAAGGGGGCCAGTGTTGTAAACTCACACCAGTGACAGCTATAGATCAGGAAAAACAATTTCAACACATGACAGCATTTTACTGTTGAACTGTTGGACTGAACTTCTGTTAATATTTATCTGATTTGCTGATCTTTAACATTTGGTCTACTGCTGGTAGCAAATAAAGTCAAACCAGCCTGAGGCCTTCACAAGATAAGTGTGTTAACTGGTCAGAGTCATCGATTAAAGCCTAGCAAGTCTTCCTACCAAAGGCATCTAGACCTAAAGGGGTCAGTCATCGTTTGAGCCCTTTGGACTCTTTTGTAGATACTAAAGGCAGTGGGGAGGCCTGGATGCAATGGACGTGGTTTGCATGTATGATATACCTACACTATGAATTTGATCAGTGCCATTGACAGATGGAACAGCTTAATTGCACAGACTTCTTGGTCACTGCTTCTCAAGCTCCCAAGAAGCACCCAGCCGCCATCTCTACCCCATTTCTAGACGCACTGTACATGCAGCTGAAATTCAAAGAAGCAACAGTTAACCGTGAGCACAGTGAGTTAACATTTTTGACACATACTGGTTTCAAGCCTTGCTTCTCCTTGGCAAGACACATTTCGAACAGAAAGATACATACTGGTTTCTCTGTCAGTGTTGCTGAGGAGGATGAAGGTTCTCCCCTCACTTGAGACAGTTTCACAATAGCCTAGCTCCTTTGAACCTAATGAAGCTTTCCTCATACCTTCTCTAGAAGGAGAAAAGATTTAGAGCCACTAGGAACTTAGGATCCTAAGGCTGCTCTGTATTACATTTGTAGCCTTAGTCTGCTGAGTGATGGTCAGAAGATTGAACTCTTGAACTGTTTGTTGTTTTTTAACTTTTTGTGAGTCATTGAGTGGGCTGAATCTGGAAATGGTAGCAACATGCAACGACGGCATACCAGACAGTGCCTAGCATACCAGACTATAATATTGGTTGGAATATTAGATACCATGATGTACCTAGAGAGGAACAATTTCAGCAATTGTAATTGATTTTGCAAGGTAAAATTCTCATCGCTGTAACCATGTTAAACTACAGACTATTTTTTTTAGAATCTCTTTTCTTTGATTGAGTTCAAGCTCTTTCTTTGGGATAGCATTTCAGTTTGCCTTTCTTAAGGTAGATAAGATTCCCATTATATATTTCACTGCATTCATTTTTCTTTGGTTTTCTCTTGCACAGAGAAAGGAAAACCTGTTGGTTTTCTCTTCTCTGATACCACATGCCACTTCTAATATGATTCAAGCAACCTACCTAGCTACATCCAAAAAAGGTTTTTCTCAGTTTGTCTCCTGGCCTGAAGTGCTGCTCAGATCTCTCTCGCTGCAAGAAACCTTCCCCTCTTCTGCTATTCATCATAGCAATTTCACATGCTCTCTTCAGCTGTTCTCTCCATGGGTTGGTGAAGCTGGTACGGTTATTATCCTCTTTATCCTGTACAAAGTAAAAAAAAGATTATTTATGGATAACACTGGAGACCACCCATATAGCAAGAAAAATTGAGAAAAACCAGTTGTTTTCATGCTCAGGGCAGTTATAAGCATACATAGCTTGGATTAGACAATCTTTCCCATTCAACTTCTGTTCCTCAGTAAATATTTGTAACTTTGCTGATAAAGCAATGCTGGGTTTCTCAGCTGGATTTCCATGTGGACAATAAGCTGTGGGACTTGAGTACGGGATCTCATTCTATAACACAATTTCTTGAATAGTCAGTTGTTCCATTCTCTATCTTGGTCATGAAAAATCTTTTCAGGAATCAAATGGCAGAACAAAGTCACTAAATACAGCTGCTTTAACTGCGTTATTGATTGCTTGTGAGGCCCATAGCAATAGATGGTAAGGGCTCAAAGGCAGTAAAATTTCTTATTGTGATCTAAATGCAGGCAATTCACGTACAGGAAATTGCAACATTGCAAATTAAAAAATATATATATTGTGTGGTTTCTATTTGATGCACAGTATCTTGCTTTAGTCCTGTTGTACTCATGAGCAAGGCACATTACTTCTTTTTGCCTGCCCTATCTACGCAGACTAGAAGCTTCTGAGGACAGTCACCATGTGGAAGTATGAGCTACCCCTTGTGTGGCCAGCTTGGGGCTTTGAACTACATGAAGTTGAGAGGTAGTTTAAGGCTCCCCAGTGAAGCAGTCACTGCACCAAGCCTGTCTGAATTTAAGAAGAGATTGGACTGTGCACTTAGTCACATGGTCTAAACTTTTGGGCAGACCTATGCGGTGCCAGGAGTTGGACTTGATGATTCTTATGGGTCCCTTCCAACGCGGGATATTCTATGATTCTATGATTCTATGACAGCCTTCATGCCAGGATAAACAGTGACCAGCACCAGGACAGTTCTGGTGCAGGACTGCTGACGGATCTGAATTCCAGCTGGCCAAGGATGCTAACTCTGAGGTCGGCACCAGCGGCTTGCCTCTGACCCAGCTTTCCATTCAGCCCAACACATTATGCAACAGGACACCTAGAGAATTGTCACCATCTGCCACCTGTAAATTGCTTTCCAAATACCTGCAGCTCTTCAGCGCGCACAATCTGCATCCAACAACTAAGCCACAGGAAGGTTTGATACTTCAGGAAGGTTTGATACTTGGCTCAGGGGTCAAGACTGTTGGCCACTTCTAAATTCACCAGTTTGCAATCACTAAGTTCTTTCCAACAGAAAAAAAAAAAAAAAATCCCTCTTTAAAAGAAAAAAGTGTAGGAAGATAAGGGTGATTTCAAACTTCAATTTTACAGTTTTTTTCCTTACTGAATTAATAACAACCCTAAGACAACCCTTTCACCCACAGATCTGCTTTACAAAGGCAACAAAAACGTCACTGACACCACTTTACAGCTAGAGAAATGAGAGCGCAAAGGGGAAAGTTATTCGGCTGAGGAGTCCTCAAGAGACCAACAGCAGAGGTAGGAACATGAACAGTAATCTGCCGAGTATGAAAGTTGCCCCACATACATGCTGCCTGTAATCATCACATTTCTAATGCCAATAAAATCTTTGTTTAGCATTCTTTGTCCTCCTGCTATGGACAGACTCATGCAAGAGCTGTTTAGCCATCTCTGACCCCCTTATCTCTCCTTCTCCTCCCTCCCCAACATACACATTCTGGGTTAGTCTTCATCTGACAGCGAAAGTCCTGTTAGGATGGACTTATGGGTTATACTACTGAAGTTTCTTTTTCCAAGGCCTCTTTCTTGCAGTATTGGCTCTGGTATTTAAGAAATTTTATGTTTTGTGCAAAGTGAGATTAAGCATGTGGGAGGTTCAACGTGTTCAATAGGTAGTTGAGACAACATCTTCTATATAAAGATTATTTCAAAATTGCACTCAGTGCAAGTTACAGTTGAATGCACTATTTAAATGCAGCCTTGGCTTTTTTGCAATTTCCTGCCCAGAAGAGCAGTTCTCTAACTCTTTTGAAATAAAAAGACATAAACATTGGAAGGATGTAAGCAGTCAATTGACCTCAACAGTGCTCAGCCCTGGTGCTAGTCAGGAATTTTCCAACAACTTTTTTTTTTTTTTTTTGACAGAAAATGCTGATCTCTCAGAACTGGAAATCTTTGTGGGAAACACAACAGTTTCAGCAAAATGCTTGCTGGGAAGAATCTTCCACTCCAACTTGAGACGGATGGTCAAAACCTGATTGGGAAAGGATCCTCGCGTAGCCAGCAGCCCAGCGGTTAGCACATTCCCCGATGATGTGGATTTATACCATCCGATACAGGAAAGATTGACACGGCTCCAAATAAAGCAGAGCAAGGATTTAACATAGTCTTCCCACAGTCCTTGCAAATGCCCTAACATCTGGGCTACGGAACATTGTCTCTCCTCTGCCCCAAGGAATGGGATTTTATGAGTCAAAGCCAATCCACCAAGAGCAATTTTGCATAACAGATTGATCCTAGCCAAGGAGATGTTGTAGATCACTGACTTGAATCCTGGTTTCCCACATCTTACAGGAATGGCCTCAGAACTCAGAGCTGAACCTCTTTCTGTTCACTTGCTCTCTCTGTACCAAGAGGTCCTATTTTTACTTTGATGAGAAAAAAAAATCTAAAACCTCTACATTTTTCCTGAAACAGATGTTTCACTTTCTCGCCAGCTTTACTCAGCATTTTGTGGAAGAGTCCTTGGTCTGATACCAGATGTTTAACATCTGCCTGACTTAGGGTTTTCCACTGCAGCCATTTCTTTAAGAAGTGGCCAACACACAGAGAGTGAGAAGTACTTTCTATTGACCACAATAGACTGTAAATCAGATGACAAAGTTTCTGACAACTCCCCCAAACTGTTTGTATGTGTTTTCAACAACAACAAAAAGATACATGTTTTACAATAAAGCATCATTTAAAGAGTCATAGCAGGAGCTCACATTGGAAGTGAAGGGGTCTGATGATTTGCCTTCTGTGCAGTGCTGGTCTTTAACGCCTGCTTTGTCCGTTCCTGGTCTCGGAGATAACTGGCAGGATTTGTGCAAGACTCTTGCGTATCTCGAGTCAGCTGATCTTTTCGCTACAGCTCTGCAGCTACCACAGAGCTGGTTTCTACTACCTTCAGCTAGCGACTGCTCCTCACTGTGGTCTTAAATATTGCAAGGTAATGTGGAGAAAAAGGAGGAAAGGATAATCTGCTAAAGAACACTGTGACCTCCTGCTATTGAGGGAGGCAACGAGCGGTTTTCTCAGAGGGCCAGAGAGGTTCCTAGGTGTAGTGAAGGACTGTGAGATACAGCCTCGTCTGTTCCTCTCTTTGGCCAAGGCCAGTTACTGGAACCCTCTTTCTGAAAGCACTTGGGCACACAGGAGGAGTGACGCTGACAATTGTTTCTTTAACCAGTCCAACAGTTTCCATCTGGAAAAGAAGCTCTTTTCTAACCCAACAGTATAAACTAATGCTTTGCTCGGAGCTAATCCTTCTTCTAAATTAGGAACTGAACTCATCAGTATTTACATAGAAGTAACTGGTAGCTGGATGACAACCTCAAGGAGCATTAGCTGAAAGGTGCTGAAGAATAATAGCATTATTCTATCATTACTACAAGAAGAAAAGGAAACTGTACATCACAGGGAAGGCTGACCAGCTGCTAGCATTACATAATAGATGGGTTCATT
This sequence comes from Anser cygnoides, assembly GCF_040182565.1. Classification (NCBI taxonomy): domain Eukaryota; kingdom Metazoa; phylum Chordata; class Aves; order Anseriformes; family Anatidae; genus Anser; species Anser cygnoides. The sequence continues at coordinate 5,621,947 of NC_089890.1, forward strand.
GTTGATTCAATAAATGCTAAGAATACAGAAATTTATCTAGAAAGCCAGATACTCTTGTGTCCACATTAAGGATTTACCAAAATGTATGGTTCAAACATACTATATATTTCTCGGTTAATTCTCTTTGCATGCTGGCTTACTTCATATCTTTTTTCCCCCCAATAGTATTTTTTCAGAGAAATATAAATTGGAGAGGAGAAAAAAAAGTATGTTTAGGCAAACAAGCACCTCATCTTACCAAAATAATTGGGAAAAAAAAATCATTTCCAGACTTTACAAGAGCCCAGCTCTGCACAGCACCTACTGTATCTGAGGGAGATTTAAAACTTGAATACAGACAGGAGGCACATCACAGCCCACCTTCAGAAAGAGAACAGCTGCAGCTGAAGGGGAAACTGGAGGACTAATGATCGTTTAAGTACTCTATTGCTGCTGTCAGGATGTTTACAACATACCACAGGGAAGATGCACAAAAGGACTCCTTAGACAAATGCTGAGTATATTGACAAAGGATGAAAACATATCTTATAAAAAAAGTCAACATTTGTTAAATAAAATAAAACACAGTGCCGAGACTACAGCTCAATTCAAAGTGCAGCCAGGCAATCTTACGAGTAACTGGAAAAAGTAGTGGGAGAGAGAAAACTTGTGCTTCTGACAGACACCTGGTGATTACAAATTAGAACTGGATATTTACTGAGATAATATTACCTACTATTTGTAATTTCTTGCATCTTTGTTTGCAGAATGTAGTTCTGGTTGCTGGGGATGTAAAATACTGAATGCTTGTATCCTCACTTGGAAAACAGAGATGGGGAAAAAGAGTCACATCTGTTGTGCAGGTAGGCATGAACATACGTAACAACACGGACATAAACATGTTTGGCAAATACGGCGTGTGGATGGAAGCTTTGGGATGCTGATAACAGGAGCAGAGCCCTGGCAGCCCTTTCGCCAGTAAAGCCTCTACACCGCAGCTGTACAAGAGACGTAAGGACAAATAAGATAACATGCGGTAATCTCACTGCGCTATCTAAACTCTGGTTCCAGCTCCTCTGCAGGAGACGCAGACTTTCCAAGAGTTTAGCTGTCATTTAAATAACTAACCAGGTATCTTGGTTTTTCAGAGAGCGTAAAAAATCCTGACTATCACTGCTCTATATCCTGGAATCTATCAGCATAGCAAACTGTATTTCATTTGTAGCTGCAGAGCTACATCAATTTACACTAGGCAGGGAGCTTCTGTTTCCAAACAGACCATGAGAGAGTTATGACCCACAAATCAGTCCAGAATATCCTTGGCTCGGTTTCAGGATGCAAATACTGCTTTTTCTCTTCAAAATATTAAAATTGAATGATCTAGTGAGGAGGCCTTTTCTACCTATTTTGGTTATGGGTCTTTTGAGAGGTTGTTTTGACTATCAAGTAGCTTTTAGTGGTTATCAGTGACCACAAGATCAATCTACACTCTTAGAAAATAAATACAATTCTTGTTTACAATAAAAAGCAAATGTGCAAGTAGAGAAGAAAAGAAGAGAGAACAGGATTAATAAATTACAATTGTTAGCAAGCACTAACATGTATCAAAAATGGCAAATCCTCTGGAGTACGGCTGAGCTTCTTTTATTCAGGTCAATGACTCCTTTTGCGATTCCCTTCTCTAAAAATGAGCATTTTTCAATGATTTATGTATAATAATCTCCACATCAGCATATCTTATTTTTCACTATTTGTTTGTTAAACATGCAGCAAGAATCTCATACTGAAGCCCTTAGCCTTGAAAATACAATTGGGACAAAGGCATAAAAATATACATATAAAATAGAAATATTTATTAGTAAAGCTCATGTTTATGTTTTGACATGTAGGTAAGGGAACAAAAAACACACCATTTTAGATTGCTGAGTAGTTCAGACTTTAATGGTGTGAGTTTCAGACAGATACGTGAGGGCTGGTTATTAAGCAAAGAAAAGAAAATCATCCATCATAGGCCACCTGAGCAGGAAACTGCAGTAAGCTTTATAGGGGCACCTTTTCCTTGGCCATCGAAGCACGTCTCTCTGCAGCCTGTAGGACTTGGAACGGGACGCAGAAAAGATTGTTATTTGCATTAAGATGACTCAAGTCAGTTTAAACAGATCCGCAAATTCTCCAGCTCAGGGTGGGTTTCTCATGACCAAGAACTTCATCACAGAAGATTTTCAGCCACCTCTGCTCCTGCCTGGTTACCTATACAAAACCCACATTCTCCCAAGTGCTCACCCACCCCAAGTGCCTGTTTCAAGGTCAGGAACTGGCATGCTGATTTCTTGAAAACAATTCAGACCTCTAAGAAGCGGACACCCCTTTCATTACAAAGACTTTCGCCATCCAATCAAACCAAGGAAGAGCCCTGTGACAAAAAGGATGTGATTTTCCAACAGTTAATCTAAAGACTGAAATATCTACGGTGAGAACCAAGACCACCTCTTACCAGGCTAGAAAAGTCAGAGCAGGTCTCAGGTGACCCCCACTATGCATGCCCCATTGGATTATTGTACGGGTAATCCCATAACTGGATTAATTCTCATTTCCACCCTGAAGACTAGAAAAATGCAGAATTCACATATGGGAATACCACACTGGGCAAAATTGCACTGCATATGAGACGTGACAGCACTTTGGAGGTTGTAATGTCTTATAGGAGCTACTCAGATAATTTTGATTGAATACAAGTGACAATCCTAACAGATTCCTCTTGCAGTACAAATTACCTTTGTTTCCAGCTCTGTCCGTGCCCTGCTCAGGAGCAAGCCAGATCTGAACAGAGCATAAAGAGGGGCCTTCCCCTTCGCACCTTTTCCAAGGGACTGTTAGTAGGCACGGGCAGGACGGAGCACAAAGAAAGTGTCCTTGCTCCTGCTTGTACAGTACCTGTCCCCCAGCAATGAGGAAGATTTCATTCTCTGCGCTGCTGGTACAGAAAATTTCACCAACATGAAATCCATTTTTAAAGTCCCGGGGGAGGGAGGGGGGCGGAACTGATAGATGAAATGGAACATTTCCAGCACCTTCCAGCTAACAGGCCTGTCCCACCCGGCCAATCTCTGGCCAAGGCTTTAAAGACAACCGAGCCTTCTTACTAGAGCTGTACTCTCAAAATTGACTGGGTACTAAGTAGGCACTGATGTCCATAAATATTTCACAAGGAAAAGAATGCATTTCCCAAGCATTGACTAGCTACATATATTATTTATATAAAACCATAACTTAAGTTGAAAAACAATAAACGCTTCAACAACATACCTACTCACAACCTACTCCATTACTAAGTAAAATGGACTCTGGCTCTTCCTCAAGACCTCACAACTATGCAGAAACACAACGAGACCTGCACATAAACATGACCTACAGAGGTGGAGCACGCGATTGTGGTCACTTTACCAATACCAGTTAGCTATACAATTACATGGGCAAGGGATCATAAAAGCCTGACATTCATTTACATGTTCTATTTGTATTATACTTTACACTCCCGTTTGAGATCAGGTCTCCCACTCTAAATAAAGGGCTGACGATGCACAAGGAAGTAGTGTTATCTCCTAGTTCATAAACATAGGGTTAGAGCTCAGGGAGATAAAGGACTACATTTTCCACTGCCATTCACCCAGCAGGGCTCACTGATAGCCTTTTCGAGAGGAATAAGTTGCTACAAAAAAGATGAAGGTCAGGAAAACCAGAGATTGCACATTCCAGGGTCACGCCAAGAGACTGCTAAAGAGTTGGGAGCTGAATTTAGCCTTCCCACTTCCCAAATGACTTAGCTACAAGACTCCCCTTTCTTGGTAAATGATCGTCAAACAGTTTTTAATGACTGCTTTGTCATTCAACCTATTCAGCTCTGTAAAGGAGGCATCCCAGAGGAGGTGCAACAGAATAAAGCTCTTTTGCCTGAAGCACTCGTAACATTAATGGAAGGAAGTTAATTCTGCTGCTGAAAAAGGGTTAAGTGAGTTTTGCTAGCTCACAACCACAGCTAGGGAGAAGGGAAAAGCTTTTGGAGGGGAGAAAGTAGATCTAAGATGTAGGCAGAGCCACCACCATTTATGTGTTTACCACTCAGCTGGCAGCTAATGGCCCATGTATAAACTCAGGATGAAAGTGGGTAAAATAAATTGCATTCTTTAAAAGAGCCATCTCTTCTTTCACTGGCACTGAAAAGCATCTGAAACAAACCCCAGAAAGCTATTTTGAGTTTGTTTTTTTGGCAAGACACAGAAAGTGCCAAGATAAAGTCAGTCAATTCTGTATTGTGAAGGAAAAAAAAAAAAGGCAATAAAAACAGTGGAAGCTCTGGAGACGAGACTCACCTCAGTGCAGACAGCAAGAAGGATATTTATGCACTATTTGTACCACACCAAGTGCAAAGTTTGCCTTGCATCGATTATAATGCACATTTCAAAGATCCTTCCAAACTTTGGCATAACACTACTAATGTAGCAACACCAGCAGGCCAAAGAAACAGGGCAGCCCCTCTGGACAAAGTCAAATGGCACATTCCTCTCCGCTCGACACTCCGAGACACCACGCAAATCCTGATAAGCAAGCACAGGGAAGGAGCAGGGCAGGCCGAAAGCTGCAACATGACAGAGCTGTGTTAGTAAGGGACTGTTCCCCGAGCATCGCCTAGTTGCTTCCGAGCTCTTCCTCCGCCCCCGTCGCTGCCTGGAAGTGAGAGGACTTGGGTGCTGCTTGGTGTTACAGTGCTGTGCTGGGGCCAGGCGTCAGCCACTGTTAGCAGACAGAGGGGCGATTGGGATGTTGGGGATCTCTTGGAGATCTTCAAAAGCCGGCTGGATGTGGTCCTGGGCAACCCGCTCTGGGTGTCCCTGCTGAGGACCAGATGACCTCCAGAGGTCCCCCACAGCCTTAACCTCCTGTGATTCTGTGATTTTGTGAGGCAAACCTGACCACTGCGCTGCCTCCCCCACCATCACTGCCCAGTGGGGAGGGAAAAGCAGCAGGTTTGTGAAGAGACAGGGAAGAAAGTTGTCACTGAGAGCATCCCGGAGCTCTGCACAACACAGCAGGGGGGAGGCCGGAGCCTGCCCTGCTTTCTCCATCACCGAGGAGCAGAGAAGGGCACAGATCTGCATCCCACCTGAAACACAGCTCTCAGGAGCAAAGCCCACTCACTTACTGCAGTATTACTGGTTTATATGGCAGGTGTGAAGTAATTCAGCTCGTTTGGATCCAAGAGCTCTCAACAACAGACAGAAAGATAAATAACCTTGGGAAATGGGGTGTTGACAAGCAGAGACTTGTGGAAAGTGACAGGAAGGATCAGGAACCTGCACACCCAGCTCTCCCCACTCCCTCAGCAGCCTCAAAGCACCCGCTCCATCAGAGCCCTGGCTGCTCTCCGCATTTCCCTTTCCATTGACAAGGCATTTCAGGGAAGCTCTGCTACGGTTGACGTATGCAATCAGCCCTTGCAACCAGCCCTTCCAAGGCTTCTCCTCACAAGGATTTCTGATGGCAGCTACCATGAAGACGTGCCCAGCCCTCTGTTGCCACCTCACCAGTAGGGCCAGGCTCCATTGATGTTGCTTCTTTGCCCCAGGACCGCTTTGCCACAGCAAGCTGGTCCCACCAGCTGAAAGTGCAACCAACCAGCAGGAGGTAGCGAGCAACCCAATGCCTTCGAAGTATTTTTCAACCACGTGATTGAAGATCTGAATGCATCCCCAGCTTGGCTTCAAGCCCTGGCATCCAACACACCTCTAGCTAGCTATTTGCTCTGATTTCTGCAGCAATAACATTTCAGTGACCATCTTATAGAACTGAGTTAGACCCCTGAGAGGTTCACACGAACATCCCACGTGCACAATGTCTGTATCCCCTTACAGCCACCAGCAGCCCACAGGTGATGCAGATGCCTCATGCACATCCCCAGCACAGGAAAGCCAACTTCACGCCAAGTATAAAAGAAGACAGAAGGATCGTGTCCATTCCAAGTCCCCTCAACACCAGTCTCAAGCAGATGTGAATTCGTACAGGCTGCTTGTGAAGGCCTGGAAAAGGAAATCCTGACACAGCGGTGTGAAATCACATGCAGCTCTGTCACTCTAAGGGCTCACACTATAAAACCTTCATTGCTCCAATCCGTGAAGCAAAATGACAAATGACTCCAGTCAAAAGCTTGCAGTCAGGACCTAAATCTTCTACCACCCCCTTTCTGCGTGAATTAATTTTAGGTGTTCTGTGAGATAAATTGAATTTTGCACTCTTCCAACTGCAGAAATAGATTGTTCTAGTTATTAAAATAAATATATGAAAAAAAAAAAGAAAAAGTAAAAGAAAAAGGAAACGCTAAAGTAGTCAAAAGTCAAACAGTCATTCCAAAGAATCACAGTGGTACTCAAACACTGGTGTTACACTTATGCAGAAGCACCAAGCAGAAATAAAAATAAAATAAAACCATGCACACACCTCTTTTCAGAGAGTCTTTTTTGAGGCAGTTTAAGGTTAAAATAAATGGCTGCCATTCAGCAGATGTCATTGTTTATCCTGATAACCTGCACTGCACTAACGGATTGACTTCAGTGAGAGCAAGAATGGGCCAAGAGGTTTTGCTCTTCTGCTTATACCTCCAGCAGTTTCAGTGCATTCTCTGATCGGTACGGGTTTTTCATGCCTAAATTACAGATCTTACCCATCATAGTTATCTTCTTCAGCCTTCCTCTGCCCTCTTCCTCTAGGCACCATTTTTCTCCAACTGCCTGAGTTCAACGCTACACAGAAGACACTATAAAATCTTAATTGTCCAGGCAGCTGCAGTTGGACTTCCAGACCACAGGATGCAAAGTCCTCCTGAAAGCTGTCTTGGTCCCTCAGGTACCATTTACCTCCTTCCTCGTTGCATTACTACACATCTGGTTAACATACCTACCTTCTACCAATATTTCAGCAAGGAAAAGCCCTCAGGCAGTAAAAAGGAAAATAAATGCCTACAGGGAAGCTGGGGAGGGACTCTTTGTCAGGGAGTATAGTGATAGGACACGGAATAATGGCTTTAAACTAAAAGAGGTAGGTTTAGATTAGATCTTAGGAAGAAATTCTTTACTCAGAGGGTGGGGAGGCACTGGAACAGGCTGCCCAGGGAAGCTGTGGATGCCCCAGCCCTGGAGGTGTTCAAGGCCAGACTGGATGGGGCCTTGGGCAACCTGATGTACTGGGATGTGTCCTGCCAATGGCAGGGGGCTGGAATTGGATGGTCTGTAAGGTCCCTTCCAACCCAAACCAGTCTATGATTAGAAATAAATAAATAGATAGTTAGGTATCAGATACTAAAGCCTCATAGATTAAAATTAAGATACTGACATCTACACATTTGTGTATTTGAGACCCTGAGGCTATTAAACAGGGATTATCACTTAAAGGGCGTGAGTCTTCCAACATCCCAGACACCCATCGGACCAGGAGCACTCAGTGGGCCAATATGACCCAATATTTTCAGGCATCTGTTTTCTGACAACTGCTGATCAAGGTCAACTGGGACTATTTTCTAGACTTGCAGAAAAAAACACTTTTGAGTGAGAGATGAGGACATTTTATTTTAAAGTATCTTTTTTAACTGAACAAACTTTGAACACAAAGGTTTCATTTCATCTCAAAATATTTCATTTGACTTGAAACAAAACTTTTCTTAATTTTTCAATTCAGCCAGCAAAACAAAAAAAGATCAATTATTTCCACAGTGCTGCTTAGATTTGGGCTCTGAATAGATTTCAGTACAGAAGAAAAACAATCAAGTGCTGTATTGCTAACTCTGACCAATTAATTCTTAGTTCTGCAATAGTGGATTTTTTCTTAAAGCCCCAGCTTCTCAAATCATGTGATTACATGAAAATCTCAGCTTTCATTACCACTGAAAGTAAATGTCTGATAATCTGGGTTGCAAAAAAAAGCTTGTAGAGTGTAGCTCTAAAGGCTTAAAACCCCAAACAAGCAAAACGTTTAATTTTCCATCCTTCTAACTTAAAAAAAAAAAAATAAAAATTGAACTTCATGATTTGGGATGGATCTTATTTGTGATTGTTTAACTCTTCAGGCAGACAATACTTCCAATGACTTTCTAGGAGCTGTCGAGAAAGATACCTCTACCCTTTGGGCTTTTTCCCCCTCTCCGCTGTCAGTCCCTCCCGCAGCGGTTGCCCTTTGTTTTGGGGAAGGAAACCATCAGCCCGCTAGCTCCAAACCCAGCAAACAGTAAGAGTTAATTTGGTGCAATGTATCTCAGTGTAGTAACTGATTACATTTTTCCCCAAAGGAAACTTCAGTTAATTTGGTTAGTGACTCATATGCCAGGCTGCCAATTACAACACAGATGATTACACACATAAATTCACGTCGGAGTGGCTCAACGATCACAGGGAAAAAAAAAAAAAAGAAAAAAAAAAAAAGAAAAAAAAGAAAAAAGAAAAAGAAGAAGGAAAAAAAAAAAGAAGCAGCAGCAGAAAAAAAAAAAAAAAAAAAAGGAAAAAAAAAACAGGCTCCCCTCTACCCTCCCAGGAATGGGGCGGGGAAGCTCCCCACCCTCCAGGCGCTGGGTGCCCACCAAGGCTGTCTGCGAGTGGGTGCCAAAACCTACGAGAGCAGGGCACACCGCCTCCGAAATGGCAGTGTCTTCTAGCTTTCCGTTTGGGATTTTCATTGCATAAATGTGTTGCACGCTCTCTAAAAGATTGTTTGCCAGTATCATTAGAGGAATCCATATACAAAGAGAGCAGGAAGGAGGTTAAATGAGCAGTGCTTGGCAGTACATCAGTAAATCATTTAAAGATAACCTGTGCATACCAATACAAAAAGAAAAATCCAATTAAAGTAACTTATTACAAACCTAGTCTTCTTTCTGAAGAGCTTTAAATTTTCTAAGGAGGAGTGGGAGAGGGGGAGGGAAGAAAGAGGACAAGGAGTCGGAGTCTGATAGTACAACAGGAGGAAAGCCCAAGTTAGGCAGTAGGAAAGAAATCCCTCCATGCCTCATCAATTGGCCATGCAATCAATAGCCAGGGAGCTGGCCAGGCTCCTGAATACATACATACAGAGAAAACTAGACTTTGTACTTTAAGAGCAATAGGAAGCTCTGATATTTGGTGGAGTGCGTAGGAGGAAGGTGTTCTTTTATCTTCAATGAAAGATACTTCACCGGCCTAAAATGTATTTCTATCTAGGCATTCCTCTAGATAAACAGCTGCAGACGTTCCCCTCACTCGGGGTCAGCAGGCTAGCTATAGTATAACTCACGCAGTTCCTTGCTTGAGAGGTCAAAATCCTTTACAAACAGTAATTAAGCTTCGTGGCACCAGGGTATTATTATACCAGTTTTACAAGGGAATAAATAAAAGGATGTAGCGGCTAAGTGATTTGCCCAAGGTCATTAAGCAAGGCAGTGGCAGAATCAAGGCTTGCACACCAATGCCTGGTTTCCCATCCTTACCTCTCACCGGTAGGCAACTCCCCTACGTTGGCCTTTATTAAATAACCATTACAAAATATATTAATTGTAATTTGGAACCATGTAAATCGACTCTTTCCCAAAAGACAGCAATTGGCTGTTAAATAAATACCGAGTGATTATTACAATCATATTTGCTGAAGGGTGGATCATCAGCGTAATGTGCTGGGTTCAATAAAAAGGTTATTGCCTGTCAAATAAACATGATGAGCAGAGCCTGGGCTGATGTGGAACGTATTCTACAGTCACCAGCTCTGGTGGGAACCGCAGCTGCTCAGCACCTTTCAGAGTCTGAGATCAAGTATTTTTTGCAATATGTAGGGAGAAATCCGGCACTGCCAAAGCAGAGATATCTCCATTAGCAAAATAACCCCAGGTCAAATTGTGGCACCATAAGCTTTACCGTAAGAATAGTTAAGTCTTACTGATTTCTGTAAAAACAATCCGTAGTGTGAGGTGCTGTTCTCAACAAGGATAAAGGCAGTAGAAATCATTCCTGCAGTATAAAAGAGTAGGATGGTTTTAGTGTTAATGCTAAATTAAGTGCAGATACAGGAAGCTAAGGATCTTGCTTCTGTTTTTATTATAACTCACCAGAAGGGGAGAGCTGTAAATACAGTTGAATGGTCAGATTATGTCTTTCAGAGAGATGGTCTGAACACAAAGGAAGCTATTTTAAATTGCCAGTTTCTTTTATGTTTTTCCAAAGTGTGAGCTTATAAGAATAGTGTTTGTTCTCTGCCAGACGATCGTGGAAGCATCAAGAAAATCTTTGTACCCTGCAGAACTGACCGTCATTTGCAGTTTCACACTAAGGCAGCACCCTGCTATAAATTATAGCCATCCATTTTCAGGCTGCTCCACTGCCAAAGCAGGGTAAAGGGACAGCACTGCAATAACTCCCCTGTTCCCATGTACTTTGTCTGCACAAGCAGCACCTTCCCCTGGAACAAGTACTGCTGCTCGTCTCAGAGCAAACAGTGCTCTTTGCAAAAGCTAAAAGCCAAGCAGTCCATGCATGTAGCAACTGCCACTCCTGTTAAATAAAAAATTTTTAAATCAGCTTTTCCAGCACCAAGTCCGGGCAAAAGGAAGAGAAGAGCAGTACCGAAGTACAGCACTAGGTGGCAAGCCTCTAACAAAGAAGTAACTTCGGGGAGCAGAGCCTCAACCGAGGCTTTCAGCAGTCACCTGACAGAATTTGGCGTTGTGGAAAAATGTTCTTGATTTAAACACCTAATGTTTCCCATTAAGAGCTAATGTCCTCCCTATATGCTGGCACGGAGCAGCAGCTAAAGCATACAGGACATGTTGTACTGCAGACAATACTCGGCGAGAACAATTCTTACCATTCTTATCTGTAGACCTTACCAAGATGTTCTTTTCCTGTTAATGTTTCTTTATTATAGTTACTTTCTTCCCCCCTCCCTTCACATTTAGTCTGCTTGGGGTTTTGCTACTGGAAGCGGCAGAAGGCTAGGAGATAGGGATTGCAGCCGCCATGAGGCTCTGCTGGGTTCAGGGGGAGCCAGTTGGGCCGGGAAGCATGGGATGCAGCTCCTGCCCCAACGGCGAGCCAAGCAGAGCAGCCACGCACGCACATCCGCACTCGCACAGGCCAATTAGAATGTTAATAATAATTAAGTGTCTTACTCCTAAGACGCTCCTACACAGGGGAACGCTAAAGTGCCAGTCAGCTCATTTCATTACACGCAGCCAGACACCTCTCAGACCTCGTGTGTTTGCTAAGGGAGCAGAGCAGAGCGATTCCAGCCCCAGCCAATCTGATTGCAGATGATCTGCTAGCAAACAAAGTTGAGCAGGCTACAGAAAGAAACGTGGACCAGAAAAAAAAGGCCAGCTGTGGCAGCTGAGCTGTACCTTTCACCCCGAACTGAGCCACAGCAAATAAATACAGGGTGAGACCTATAAATTTCCAGTTTGCAGGGGTTTGTGGGAGTCTTTATCTAGCTTTGGTTCACACGCTCCAAAGCAGCTCCATTTCAGATTGGAGCTAATCTCCTAATTAAACACAAACTCGGCCGTAAACTGCATGTCATCTGATTTCTGCCCAAAAAGCTCAGAACTGGACCCAGACGTACTACGAGTCGTTCAGCTCTGAGATTACGTTTCGCTGGACAGCAAGGGCTGGCCCAGAGGTCGCTTTCCATCTGCTTGAGCCACGTGAGTCACCCACCTTCCTCATCCTTCACGAATGCGGTAGTCTGGCTCACAGCTGACCACAATGTGCTGCTTATTCGCGAATGAAGCCATTTCAGATGTTAGTCTGCAGGCAGCTATGTCCTCCAGTGGGCAGCAGGACCGAAAGCCAGCACGAGGGAAGAGTGGGCTTGCTGCTGGAAGAGCTCGGGGCTTCGAGGGCTGCCCAGCTGGTGGCACGCAGGAGGGGCTGGAAGAGAAGCTTGGATATAAATCTCATGAGCAGAACCTCCTGAGTGACCCTGAGAAGTTTCGGAGTTTCATCATCCCTGGCTTATGAGGAATGAATTTAGTGCGTTTCTAGTATCAGAAATGTTATGGCTACTTTTCACCGAAGCCTCTACTTTCAGCAAAAAAAAACAAGTGAGGCAAGAAGCAAACTCTACAGGAGTACAAAGCCAAAAAGCTCTGTTTAGAGCTCACTTTCAATAAAGCAGATACAAAATATGTTGAAGCTAAACTGAACTGTTCACATTTTCAATAAATTAAAGGAAAAAAATCCCATCATTTTCACTCTATTTCACATCAGAGCACAATCACAAGAGAATACTCACTTAATGTGATGATGACTTTACCCCTGCTCCCAAGGGGTTTCTCTGCCTCTCTCACACTGCTCTTAAAATTATCACATTTGCCCCCATTTTTCACCTCTCCCCACATCCAGTTTGCCCCACTTTGAACACTTGGGGCTGACACAATTGCCTGCTTGCAGTTTCTTTTTACTATCCTTTGATTTTTACCAGCTGCAAGAGAAAAATCAAGAGCAAACAAAACCACAAATCTTCTTAGATGTGCATAACACATAACTGTGAAGCTGGGTACAATTCTGGTGTCGTTTTCCTGAAAGATCAGGAGTCTGAGCCAAATAAAGCCAGTCCAGCATCCCAAATCCAGTAGACAAAAGCACAGATGAATGTCCCCTGGATCCTCTTTCTTGCCTCTCCACCTCTAACCAGAGCAGATGCTGCTGGATCCACTCACTGCTGCGGTAAAAGCCTTGCACCCCCAACCTCAATTTTATCTTCAGCCTTTGGAAATACAAAGCCAAATGAGAGCTCATCTTTCTGTTGAGCTAAAGCTCTTTTAAGCCAGTGTGGAGACAGTGTTTCCTTAAGCCACATAAGGGCACTAATGACTTTTATTGTAGAAGAGTGAAAAGAATCACGGAACTTGGGTTGGAAGGGACCTCTGGAAGGGACCTCCATAGTTCAAACCCCTGCTCACAGCAAGACTAAAGTCGCAGGGCTATATACAGCACAGGAGTTTAAAAATGAAGGAAGATGTTGGGAAGTTTCTAGGTAAAGGTCCTTCCAGAGCTTAGAAGAAAATTTCATCAAGCTCAGCAGTATATAAATAAACAGAGTTGTTCTAGAGCAGAGCAGCTGCTATATTACTCGGTAAAGTGGTTTCTGAGCTTCTAAAAACATTTTAAGAGGTGGAATCAAAAGTATATGATGAAAAGCAAAAGGGAAATGGTTGCATTTGAGTTTAGCACAAAGAAATGAATCGTAATTTCATAGGAGAACTTAGGCAGAATAGAGTAAACTCCTACACTGAGCTTCCTGCTTGGAGATCCTGCCAGAGTGAGGCAGGGAACCAAGAACAACCTGGAGACTTCGCGTGGATATTCACTCCCCCAGGGACGCTGCTGACTTCACTGGAACTGTATTTGAGGCAGACTGCTTTATATCTTCTGCCCACTTTGTGTGAGATCAAATTCCATCCACTCGCTCATAAACAAGAACTTCTGTTTTCTCAAAAATGTAACTGAAATTTTAAACAGAAAACAGCAACTAAAAGGGAAAAAAAAAGTTTGAATAACTCTAGGTGGTTTGCCCTATATGTGCTCTGCACATATAAGCTTTCAAACCACAGAAATAACGAAGTGTTCTTGATAGTCATTTGTCTCTTAGCCGTGCAGTAATGAAGAAAATCTGCTTTCTTGTTATTGCAAGGCATCAGTGAAACTGTATGAGAATATCTGAAATAGTAAGAAGTATTAAAACAGTCAAATGGTCTGAACTTTGTTATTCACATGCAGCTAATAAGACTAATGTTAGCTTTTGGAGGCATCGCTGTCTATAAATTACTGGAAAATGAGCTGGGCAATTAGCTGGAAGCAAAATAAGCATCCTCATCTTCTGTAAAACACAGCAAAGTATTTCATAAATAAGTGTTTGATCAAATAATTATTTGATCTTGAGGGCTGTGTAACCAAAGTTTTCAATCACTTCTCTTTAGCTGCCAAGAGTTTCAGAATTACGGAAGCTATATCATTTTGTCAACCTTCAATGCACGGAAATGTTGAGGCATGTCCCCACGAGATGATTATCCGTCTGACTTGCAGTTGAAAGCTATTAGATGTTACTTTTTACATTAGCTGAGAATTGCCCAGTTGCAGTTTTTAAGTTTGTTAAGGATGACAAAGATGGGCATGACAGAGAGGCTTGCAGTGATTAAATGCTTCTTGAATTTATTTCACAATGTGCTAAATGTTTCTTATGATACAATCTTAAAATTAGAACAAACTGATCTTGTACCTACTGAAGGTTATGACACGATGAATTCTTTAGAAAGTAAATTACAATGAAACATTGATAGCAAATTACTTGGTTATAAATGTAGCTCATCCAAAAACACATCATTACAAGAACAATGCAAAGGATTTTATTCGGCAGTATAAGTCTGCTCCCATATCTGATTTCACATTCTGATTACAGCAAATAAGGTTATTTTCACCTTATACAATCACTTTCTCTGGGGAAAAAAGCAGCCTTTACAACCATCGTTGAAGAGCTAAAATTTTACAAGGAGCTGAATAGGGATTGTTTTATGAGAAATATTGCATATATCATGCACTAAAAGATTATGTGGAGTGTGTGTGGATGTACTTCACAAGCCTTGGATATGGCCATGGTATAGTTCTAGTTCTTTCAGTTTCTTAAAGTTTGTGAATTTGGAATTAACTGTGTCCATTTCTACCTCAAACGCAGAAGTGGAACAAATAATTTCCTTGGATAAACAGACCTGAACAGATTGCAGAAGACCACAAAATATTGATTATGTTAAGTTTGAACTTTAAATTAAGGCACAAATGAAGGTTAATTTCAGCTATTCATGTAAAGAGTCTTATGAATTGCTTTAAAATGTATTAAAATATCAAAACTGGTCATAAATACTGCTTTCAATAACACATTTACAGGATTGAATTGTATATTCAGGGGTGGCAGATGTGAACACAAGGAGAAAAAAAAATAATACAGCATTTGCTAACAGAAATGGCATTTCTTTAAATTGCCCCTCCAAAAAGGGTATTCTGCCCTTAATCATACAGCTCTTTCCCACATGGGTGGTCATCCATCCTTGGATGTAGAGGAGGTCTGTGGTCAGCCCAGCTCTGTATTTTAGCCAGTCTCAGCTCCAAAGCATGCTTTGGTCGTTAGTAGTGAGCAAAGAGTGAAAATGTGGGTAGGACAACCAGGCTAAACCTGGAGACAGGCAAGGATGGTTTAATTCCACCTCCCTAACTCTGCTGTGAGCTGCCCAGGACACAGCTGCTTCCACCAGCTGCTGGCCCCATCTCAGAGATGTGTGCTCCCTGCTGCAAACAGCCCGAGCCACGTGCTTGCTGTAGGCACCTGGAAGTGGCTGGTACCAAAGGGTCAGGAGAGCTGCCTTGTGGTCTGCTTTATCGCTGCACTGTTTCTGTCTTCCACCCAGGTGCCCTTTGGGGGTTTGGTGGTGTATTTTATTTTATTTTGCTAAGTGGTCACTGTTGCTTCCTTTTGCAAGTGCTAAGAACATCGTTGCTGCAATTGCTATTGCGTGTGTGCTTGGTCTGGACTCCTTGCATACACACATCACTTTGGGAAGCCGCACCGAATTCCGAGTTCACAGGGCCACAGAAACTGCCCCTGTGGTGTTCACGCTTCCTCTGGACACACTGTAAGTTTAAGCTGGGGAAACTGAGTTTCTCTCTGCAGTAAAACCAGAGAAAACACCAACCTGAAGACAGTTTGAATGAGCTGAGATCTGGGGCTTAGCTGTCTTGACTACTATTGGAATTCAGGCACCTAACAGGCTCCAGCACCTTGAAGCAGCTCCCTGGTGTGGAATTAAAACCTCGCAGTGTCACAAGGAGCTCTCCAGCTGTGACAGAGTGTCATTAAGATGGAGTGACCCACAGAACTTTCCTGCTTACAGCTGTGTGCCCTACTGCTTTGAAATGAGCCCATGAGAAGTTTCTGTCTTTAGCAGCAAAGCGGACCACAGCTTCTCCACATACCTCTTCAGCCCAGTGCTTTGGAGTCAAACACTTCTGGTATTTTAATATAAGGCTTTAGGGAGCTTTGTATGGTTATGTCTTCTATTTAGTATTAGCACATATCCACACCCAGCGCTTCATTTTCTTAAAATACAAATAGGTACATGTATAATAAAAATGCTGACGACAAAGAGATTAAGGAGATTTAGACCTGGAAAACCACACTCCCCAAAAAAGGATAAGATGTACCCCTTGCACTCATTCCTAACTTCTGTGGCCTGCCCATCACTGTGATGATGCAGAAGAACATTGCAAGGGGCTTGTGCTACAGAAAGTCAGCTGGCATCAGCAAAGGTGCTGTGGATACTGCAGAGCTCTACTGCAAGGCTCCTGTTTTCATGGCCTCACACGAGACACAGAAATAACTAGCTCCTCTCCTGTGATCACAGCATGGGAGTTTTGCTTTGCTGCCTGACCCTTCTCATTAAAAGCATAAAACACAACGCGGGATAGGAACTAGACACAGAGGCAGGCAAATGCAACACAGCCACAGGGAAGAGCTGAGGGAGCAAAGAACTGGCACGTGTGCCAATGAAGCCGGTCCTGGTACCAGCTCCAGGCTGCACCCTCACAGGTCACAGCTGAATCTCACTCACGGAGCAGGGGAACAGCAGGCACAGACCACACAGCCCCATTTCCTTCTCCCGAGCCTCTGCGCAGGTGTTAAGAGAAACCGCTCCACCAGCAAACTGTCACAAAACTGTTGCTTGTTCTTCTCTAAACTCCTCTGAAAAACAAACATGCACACGCTCTTTTCCTGTGAAAGAAGCTTAGTTTTTTTTCCTATTTAAATTACAAACACATCAGAAATCTTCCTCACCACACTGCATCCTGTCTTTTCTCCGTCTGACATTTAGAGTACAAACTCTTTAGCACGGGGTCTGTCTTTATTTTTTAATGTCTCACACAGTGCCAAGTCGTAGTCTCGGTGTTAAAAAACAAGTAGAAAAGGCCCACAGTCCCGTACAAGTCTATACGATATATGATAGCTTATGTATGATATACACAGTATTGTCAGTAAAACAGGCCTGTACAACACACCTGTCTACTTATACACACAACAAAACAGATCCTGACTTACGTGCTGAGGTATACGTGCATGGTGCGGTACATAAGGGAGGCCCTTGCAAATGTGCACACGTGCATCTGATTTAGAAAAACCTCCAGGATCCATTCAGGTTGGGAGAAATAGAGAAAAAAAAGGACTGCAGCAGGAGGGCTTGTTGTCTGCAGGTCACCTCTGCCTGATGCTCACCCATGTGCGGTTTGGGAATGGATGGCATGTCTCAGGGAAGGGGGAGAACCACTGTTCAGTGTGACCCCTTTCCTGGGTGAAAGCAAAGCGAATGCATCTCTTTCGCCAGTACCCAAGTACTGGCTTCAGTCAGGTGCCATGATGACATCAACCTCGCTTTCGCAATTATTTAACCTCTGTCTTTCAGATCAGCAGTGAACCAGCAAGGGTGACTAATACACACATCAGCTCTGGAAACTTATCAACATACCGAACAGGGTGCCGGCCCTCAGGAATGAACTGTTCTTTCATGAGTCAATTTGTTTTGTATTTGGGGAAAGAACATATGAAACCAAGTGTTATACGTCCAAAAGAAGCTACAGGCAAGGCTCCGTGCCCCGCAGAGAAGTCAGATGCAGATATGGCAGAGATAGCTGCTTTTTCTCATTTCTGTGGGTTATTTCGTACCACTCCCCTCCAGCTCTGTCTCCCGCTCTCGCTCTGCACACAAGCACAGAAAAAGTAGCTGCTCTTAACAGACATCTGCAATAAACATGCCGATACTTGAGATGTAAACTGAGAGGCTGGCATTATAACAGAGCCTCTAAATCAACCTCAGGACCTCGTTAGCATAATTAGAGATAGGACAGGTATCTTACAAGATCCAGGACAGAAAGTAGAAAAATAGTAATAACAAAAAAATATATAGTTCTACACCCCAGCAACTGCAGGGATGATTGCTGATGGTTCAAAAGCAAGTCAGATCTTGCGTGAGACAAATACGTTTTATATGATGTTTAATCTCACAGGAATTCTGCCGGAAATACTCAGAAGCTTGTTAGAGGAAAATATGAGAATTTACTCACGTGAACAGTAAAAAGATACTTGTGTGGAGGAGCTCTTGTGAGTCCCAACCCCACAAGAGGTGCACAGCTCACACTTACAAGTATACTGAAAAATAACGCTGTGTTCGCTGCTCCCTTCTACTGATTTGAAGCTTCAGAGAAGAAGATAGTACTGGTGTTTCTTCCAGTTGAAACTCAGGTAAGATGGGAAAACACAGGGAGGATTTGTTCAAGACCACCAAGAAATCAGAGGCAGAGACAGGAACAGCACAAGCTGTAAGGTTCCTGAGAGCACTAACCAGACTTAATGCTCTAACCAGTCTCACCTGGAACCTCCGTCCTCTGCCCATGGCCCAGGAGCCCCATGTTAGCTCAGCCCTGGCTCTTCAGTCCCTGCATGAGCTCTGCTGTTAGCAGTACCTGCCTTCAGCCCACCTATGCCATGCCTGTGCCTGGCCATGAATCTTGTTAATCTCGACCCACAGACTGATTTCCTTGCTTGACTTCAGGTCTACCTCCTCACTACAGACCTGCCTGGTTGTTGGATGGTGCCTGACCCTGGCTGCCCTTACCGTTCCTGATCCTGACCTGTGGATTGACTTTCTCTCTTGGGCTTGGAGCTGTCTTGTCACCACAAACGTCCCTGATGATCTGGGCTCCTTGTTGAAGCCTGCTGCTGCTCCCAGGCCTGCCCTGCTTGCCTCACCTGGGGCTGTGGGAGAGGGCCCCTGGCTGGCGAGGCCCCTGCCCAGCCAGCCCCATTATCCCCTCCAGCCCCCAGTCTCTTTGGGAACAGCTGGTGCTTGCTGCACCCTGACTTTCTGAAGGGAACTCTTCTTTGCTCACTGTCTTAAGCATCTCCTTCCTCCCACCTCATATTGTAGAGGGCAGCATCACCTGCCCCAGTGCAAGGCAGCAGCAAAAAGACGTCAAGGGGCTGTATGAAGGGGTTCACATTCTGCATTAATGTCCCTTGAGAATAATAAATCTTGGCTGACCAGAGTAAAAGCAATGGGAACCAAGCTTTGGCAGGAAGAAGCGATCACAGCAAAGGCTTGAGACCACGGGAAGGGCAGGCAGAGCCCTGGGAAGGGGAAGCACTGTCCAGTCATCCATGTCTGGAGGACACAGATGCTGCTAGTGGGAGCAGATTTGTTTGGGGCTACAACACAGCGCGGGGGCAGCCCTGGCACTTGGAGCTGAGAATGGCAAATGGGGTAAGCACCCGTTGGAGAGGATGTGAGACACAGAGAGCTCACAGAGGAGAGGACCGGGTTGTCCTGTGCCTGATGTTAGATGCATTCCTGCTGTTAACTGCAGCTGATCTGGCATGAGCAGCCTTTGTTTCAGAATGCAGCACCCCAGCGAGGTTTATCTTGCTCTGGCAGACCCGGATATCCAGAGCCCTGGTTCCACTTGGGGAGGGCAGAGCAGCTTATCCAACAGCTTAGTCTCCAACTACCATCTCACTTAAGCTCATCTTTTCATGTACAAGAGGAGGAATTCCACATGTGGCTCACGCTGAGGGTATAAGGCAGCAATTGTCTAAATCTTCGTACACAGGCAATTATTGGCCTTTTAATTTGGAAGCAGAAGGGGGTGACTCAACATAAAAGGATTCAGGCTGAGTCAGCAAGGTCTTTTCCTTGGGAGTTAGATATACAGCAAGACAGCAAAATAACTCAGAGGGAGACAGAAAAAACTTTGCATCGTGGAGGTTCAGGGTATGGAATGCAACTTTTCCCACAGACAGTTTCTGCGCTTTTCCCTCTTCCATTCCTGAGACGTCCACGTGCAGCCTGTGGAGTGACTGCAATTAAGAGAGGAAGAAAGAAGTTAACCCTTTGTACCTCGGTACCAGATAACGCCTAAGCATCTACAAACCTCCTCAGCCAC
Source organism: Anser cygnoides (assembly GCF_040182565.1). NCBI lineage: Eukaryota > Metazoa > Chordata > Aves > Anseriformes > Anatidae > Anser > Anser cygnoides. The sequence continues at coordinate 5,641,965 of NC_089890.1, forward strand.
CGCTTATCTAGCTCAATAGTACGGCTCCTTTACTAGAACCGGACTTTGCTGGAAGTTTATTTTAATTTGGAGATTAGAAATCTCTGTCAGTCCTACCACTCACAGTGTCGGAGGAAAGACCAGGATCCAGGCTTTTACGGGAATGGATGGAGGGAAGAAAAACAGTGCATTACACCTCTCTGGGGTCCTGCAAGTGGCTCATTATCCTAAAGAAGCACAGAAACCCTCTTAGTCTCTCCCCACTGGAGGCAAGCCAAGGGAGTCTGCCTTATTTTACATGAAGTAGTATCTGAAGAAAGATCAAAGGAAAAGACCAAGATTTCATGGGTAGTGAATCAGGCAAGTCTGCTGAGGGTTTTGATATGATCTTTACAATAAAGGGAAATATTTTCTGCTTAGTGACACGTCAGTTATGGGACGTGCATTTTCTGCATTTTACTGATATATGCGTAAGTTCCTTGGGTCAGTCGCTGGCTCTGTAATTTTGGATTCTTCACATGGGAAATACTAGTGCACATGTTTTCAAATGTTGTGGGTGCTCAGGAGTATTTTTGAAATGTAATGTCTGAGACTCTTTTACTTTCAAAGGGATTTGGGAGACTTACTTGGATGCTTTGGAAAATATTACCTTAAGCAATTGTTTCCTGAAGGAGTTACCACTAAGGCCAGTGAGCAAGCCTCAGTCTCTAAATAAATGGTCTTAGGAACGAGCTAGCAGAGCTGAATGTGATCTATTACTGTCCCTTTGCCCTTTCACCAGAGCACCTCAAAGCACTCTGTAATCATAAATATAGGAAGAATTTGCTTCCCTTCCGTCCATCCCCACCCTGCTATGGGAAAGAAAAGAAGAATTATGACAATTGAGCAATTGTAGAACAGAGTAATTAAGTGACTTGCCAAAGGCCAGGTAGCCAAAGTGGGGAACTGATCCTAAGCGTCCCAGTTCCTGCTCCTCCTCTGGAGCTGATACACGCAGACCCTGCCGCTGAAAGGTCAGAATACTTCTTCCCTGGGGAAGATTTCATTTCCTCCTTTGAACGCTGAGGGAGGGGCACCTCTAAATCACAGGTTAGGCAGGCACTCAACTGAGTTAACACAATGTACTTCCCTACACTATGTCTTGAAGGTGTAGTTAGATGTTATTACATGTATTGCTCTTGCTCCTAGAGGTCTCTGCCAAGAGCAAGCCCCATTGTGTTGGACACTGTTCACACACAGTATGAGACAGTCCCTGCTCCCAAAGAACTTTAATATTCTTTGATAGTTCTGGGAAAGGTTTCATGAGAGAATTTCAGCATAGAGTACAGGGCCTGTTTCTTCCTTTTAACCTGGATTACACCAGCATAATTCCACACACTTCCAATCCATACCTGTCAGAGATGAGACTTTGGATTCTGTATGTTGCAGTCTCTTGTTTTAAAGCCACCGGAGCATGTATAACAAATAATCAGGAAATGAGTGGGCAGTTGGCATTAATTTCCTCCATGTCACCATCTTTGGTTTCTGTTGTGGAAACACAGCAAGGCACAGCAATTGCTATTTCAGTGCACAGAGCCATCCCCGAGCCCCAGATGGTGACCATATGATCTGTCCCTCTTATGGACCACGGACATGTTTTTTTTCTTTACTATTTGACTTCTGCATGCAAGGAGTGCTCACCTAAATCTGTCTAACCACCACAGCACCTGGGTGCAACACAGGTCCCTTTAGGAATCCAGTAAAGACCCAGACAGATGGTAAACAATTTGTGGAAAAAGCACAACCTGACTCAATTAGAATTTCCTCCATGAATAGCTCCCTATGTCAGAACTTAAGGCCCCAATTCACAGGGAAATCTGGGACCCATTTCCTCAGGAATTGCTAGCTATTTACGCAGAGAAAGTACTGCATTCTGATTTTGTTTTCTGGACAGGCTGGGGTGGGCTTTACTGCTCTCTTGAATAGGCTGGGTTTATGCTGAGCTGCTAGCAATGAGATGACAAGAGATCTGTACTTCTAAATGCTACAGCTTGTGTCCTTCACCCCATCACTTGTGTCCTCACCCCATCTCTCCTCCTGGCAGAAGGTGTCCGGGTATCAGGAAGAGCTCATCAGCTGCAACAGATGAACACCCTGACACCTGTGCTGGCTTTGTCCAAAGCCCAAGAACTGCACTCAGCTTGTACAAAATGCAGCAATTCGCTGTCCTCTCCTGGGTAAGGAGCCCACGACCTCCCAAGACCCAACGCGCAGCTCTAGCCACAATATGGGGGATGTTGGCATTTAGGGGAATAGTGGTCCCTATGTAAGAACTGTCCATGGGCCAGAGCCCCATACAACCCATAAAGCACACTCCTAGAGCTGCCCTAGGAAAAGTGACAGCTATCTCTAACTGTGTCCTTTACTCCAGGCAAATCAGACTTGTCTGTGGAGTAAGACGTTATAAGGGGAGAGCGAGCCTGGCACGGTCTGACCCTCAAGCAATAGTTACGATCATCTTCCAAAACCTTCGGAGTGTATAATATGCCCTTTCAAAGGCCCAGCCTTAGCCACACACTCTTGTGTAAACAAAATTGGATCTAATTCCAACTCCTATGGCCTTTACTAGAGTTAAACAAAGCCTTGTAGAGCTGAATGATAACAAACCACAGGGGGAAGGAGAAATTACATGGGAAGGAAAAAAAAAAAAAAAGCAAAATATCTGTCCCTGACATTTCGAAAATTCTCATTTGCCTAACTCCCCTGATTTCAGCAGAGCTGCATGACTTTACACCAGCTTCGAAGTTAGTCTCCTCTTTTTTTTTTTGTAATCTTTCTTCTGATGAACTCTGAAATCAGCAGAGGTGTTCAGGCAGACGTGTGTAGGCTGTCTCAGACAGCAGGGGCTTCAGGCAAGAAGAATCTCAGGCCAACAGTGGCAAGAAAAAAAAGGTTGGTGGTGGAAGAACAGAAGATGAAGAGGGAAGCAGTAAGAGGCAATTCTTGTGGTTTGGAAGTTCCTGTGGCTCTATGTACAGTCAGCATTTCTGTCTGCAAACAGAAACATTTGTTTGCTTTGCAAGCCAGATTTCTCAACCTTTGGCCTTCTGACCTTCACTGTATCTGGCACTACAATCAGGTGTGAGATAGTAACTCACTGCTTGGAGCAGCAGAGCTTTTTCACTTGATCTAGCAGCCAGATAGATGGGGCCTACCCTGTCCGTCATGAGACAGAATACAGGGTGTAAGACTGCACGGGCAGAAAGCCCCCAAAATGCTCTATTCAGAAGAAAGCACAGAGCTTACCTGAGCTTAAATAATGCCACATTATCCAATTCCAACAAAGACAGACTTCACACTTAAGGAAAATCTATGTAAGAGCTGCCCATTGCTTTTGCGTGGTGCTAAGGATCAGATGAGGTTTCCACCTGCTTGAAAATGTATAGTGCTATCTCTGTGGGACTCTGGCAGGAGAAGAGCAAAGGGGTGTCCTTATCTTTGACCAGAAAGGTCATTCAATTTGTCCTTATGAAATTAAAATAAAATAAAGTTTTTTTAAAGGCAGTACAGTTTCTTTATACCACATGCCCATGTTTATTGCCATATAAAATTCCCTGTTTGCCTACACCCCACCCAAGCTCTTGTACACACCTGCATAAGTCTATAATTTTATCCCATGAATCATTCTGTACCATCAGATCACACCCAAGTTACCAGAACTCTAAGGAAGTGGCAAGTTCATTACGCTGGTTTTCATCTTTCAATTTTAAAATAAAAGGATTTTTTATTGCCGCCCTGAATCCACAAGTATTTAAAAAAAAAAAGGCAAAAAGAACATGTAAAATTAATTAATTAAATGCACCGAACAAAAGGGAGTACAAAGGAAGGGAGAGCTAATAAATGATTTTTTAAGGGACTGTTTGGACCTGTCCTACAGTGGTTATATCTACCTCACGTGGTACTGCAAATCTTAAGCATTCAAAATTCATGAGTCAGGCTCACCAAGAATCATGAGGCTGAGGAAAAATCATAATTTTCAGTTTAAATTAAAGGTTTTTGGCTTATTTGCCTCTGGGTTTTACAATAGACTATGGTTTTAAGCACTTAAGCAACCTTTGAAGGACTTTTTTCCCAGGGAAGTGGAGATTTTCAACTAATCGCTTTGTGTCCAACAGCTAGGTGTTTAAGGACACTACCAAACAACACAAGAGGTTGTAATCCAAAAGAAATCAAAGTGCCGTGGTGTACAAGAGCAATACTGAAGTGACACAGGCTACTTTTAGAATGCTCTTTGTTAGAAGCATGAAACAAAACACAAACACAAAACAAAAACATGGAGAGAGGTATGCGGGCAAATATTGGCAAGTTGTATTTTTTCCACTTTTGTTAAAATGTAAAGGAATATACTTCCATCTTAGCAGACATTTCTCAGTTTTAACTTGTTAGAATTATCTTAGGGTTATCAAATATGCATTTGAATCAATTGGCTTTGTAGTTTCTAGGGTTAGGCTCAGTATGCTTCTTGACTTCCAGCCATTTGGTGGCCCCTTCATTGTTACACTGCTGTAACACGCAGCAATGACACAAACTTCTTGCCGTTCAATTCAAAAATGCCAAGCAGCCAAAGAAGAAAATTGGACTGCCTCCCGGGCAACTTAAGTTCGTGTCATATTGTCATGGGGTTGTTTCCTAGCCAGCATACTTAATTGCTGAGAAATGTGTTTACTATGTTGTATGTACATCTATCCATTTGGGACCAAGATAGGTGTGACGGAATCGTAACAGCCCAGGATTGGGCAAGAGGCTGCAACAGGCTGCCACCAGCGGGCAACTCTACCACAGTGCAAAGAGTAAACATCCGCAGTAACAGTTGTCTCTCATCCAGCCAGGAAAGAAAAGAAAAGCATAGAGTGGTTGAAGTCTCTTATCCGCACTGGAAGGGTCTAGCTTTGCAAAGATGATTGAGCACTTTAGATCTAAGATCTATTTTCCTTCATACACATTCATTGTGCTTTATTGCTTGCTAATGGTACGACAAAGAAATGGGCTAAATCTAATCATGCTGCAGTTGACTATAGCTGAAAAAAAGAAGTAGGAACATGAAGTATCAGATACCTCACTGATTCTCCCGTATCTATGCTCCTTCTGCTTAATGGCTTTCTGTTTTATGACCACACAGCCCCCCTGACATTTAAAACTGTTGTCTCCTCACCGCTTCGTTCGGCACTCTCACCACAACGTCCACCACTCCCAGTGTTGCACACTAACCCACCTCTCTGTGTACTTTCGATGCTTTGTGATTGGCAGGGAGGCTCAGGCTAGCAGACAAGGCGAATCCTGTAAACATGGCAAGAGATAAGGCAATACCGTGGGGAACAATAACCACAAGACTAGCTTGCAGAGTTCAAGGGATGGAGGTGTATGTACTGTTTATTTTCTGTGCTCTTGGATCAGCTGCAATTCCACATGTAAGCTAACTTCTTCAGCCCAAGCTTTCAGACCTGGAAAGTCCCTTAGCACCAAGCATTATTTAACAAAGAATATATGCTTTCTTTATCTTTTATCTATATAGGAAACAAAACAAAAACAAAACAACGGAGACATTTGAACAATGCCTACAGCTCTGACTTAGGCCGTGTCTCTGCCCTTGTTTGCACTGATGTAAATCAGAGATCTCTGTAGGAGATTTAACATAGGCCTTTACATTTCTTATCACATCACTCCTCTGCTCCACCAGCGATCTGTTCTCTGTGTTTCTAACAACAGTGCCCGAGCCTTTGCCAAGCCACAGTTACACATGGAATGCTTTCTCTCTCCAGGCCCACATAGCGCCTGTCCCTTCTTTATACTTCCATTTAAAACACGCATCTTTCATCCTGCTCACAACAAGTACACTACCAATTATACCAATCTCAAGGTTTTTTAACTCATTTCCCCAGCATTAGCTCAGCTGGCTTGCCCATCCCGTTTGTTTATGATGAATGTTTTACGACAATTACATATTCCCAGGTGCATTTAACCAGAAAAGCAGGAACAGAAAGAAGTAACAGACTTGAGACTGCCTGGGCTTGCATGGTGGCAGCAACAAATAAGTTTGCATGCTTCAAAGGCACTGATATAGCTGCTTCTGCACTTGGGGGACTCATGACTAAAACTGGGTGGTAATGGGTTTTCCATTTCTACTCCACAGCAAATTTCTTCTTTTGGTTTGGTGCAGCTTTAGGCCAAAATGCCAGCATTTTTACCTGAGAAGTCCAAGGCTATGGCTCACACAGCCCAGTTGTGAAGCTGGTGCAATTCTATCCGGTGGAGGGCATTCACACCCACCCCACACTGCTGTAGGCACTGTAGGTGCCAGGCCACAGGACCAGGGCATGAGGGGCAAGACCAACTTTTTTGGTTTTCTGACTCCCTGTGATTCCCTTTGACCACCTAATGCTCTCAGCATCCTCCCTGCTACTTCAGTAGCTCATCTGCTTCCTAACCTCTGGAGTACTTGAGGCAGAGATCGCTGGATTAAATTCCATATTTTGGATCATGCCATTGACTTCTTCATTTCTTCAAGAAGGGAAGTGACTTATTCTGACTTTAAAACCCCCGTAACTCACACTGTATTATCTAGCATTGCCAAGCACCAGCTTTGTTAAGGTCTTGAGAGAAAGGGTAAATAAAGGCATGGACTGCTCTTCTTGTGAGTCTGGTAACTACTTGTACTTCTGAGCTGCCAGGTAATATCATTTAAGTCATATTAGCCCTTTCTACCCTTGTTTGCCATAATTACTGAAGAGAAGCTGATACAGCTGATGGTGACACAAGGCTGAATCTGCATCAGTCTGAAAACCTGGCAGCAGCGGCACTGGGTACCATGACCAACTACCCAACCCTACCTGCACTGTGCATTGCTCCATAAAATCCAGGCAGTGTGGCCTGTATGGTTTTCAGCTTGGATTGTTCAGCAGAGAAGACTCTTGATAAAAAAAATAAATATAAAAAAAAAGATTAAGAGACAGGGTCTGAAACTCTGTATCAAACAGAAATAATCTGCAGAGTACATGAAGATCTGACAGACTCCATTCAACTAGCAAAGTGGGAAACAGCTGTCTGTCACTGTCTCTTCCTTGAACACAAACACATTCAAAGTCAATCCAAATCTTTCTGTTTCATCAGCAGGTTTATCCAGTTACCTGCAGGATGCAGAACAAGTTTAAGTACCAACGAGTACAAGTCAATAAAGGGCGCAGCGTTATTCTCTCCCTCTCCTTACTGTGTCTGACAAGCTAGTTGTCAGGAAAGAGAAACCCCCTCGCAGACACCATAGCTCTGGGACTCAGGTCTCCTCCTCCTAGATTTGCCATTTGTCTGCCCCCTTTTCTAAGCACAGCTCAGGGAGCTCTCAGTGAAGAATAAGGCTCTTTCTCCTAGACCCTTTGAGAGATTTCCTATTAGTCACTAGGATAATTAAAGGTTCCAGTTGCATTGCATTAGCACCTTTCATGTCATTAGAGTCCAGCTGCAGTGCGAGAATCACATATTTGCTGAGACTCCTGTGCCAGCCAGCATGCCGGGAGCAGAGTTTTACATTTCATCACTTTGTAAAAGAAATACAATTAAGCAGTGTTCCCTGATCATATTGCAGGGCAGGTTGCAAGAGGGGCTCTAAGCACCAATCACCGGAATGTCTGGCCAGGAGTTGTACTCAAATGGTGCCTTGACAAGGTTTTATGAACACGTTTTAATAAATCCATGGCCACCTAAGACTCCTTATTTGCCAGTATACTGCACACCAAAGCTGCTCAGGGTTTCACAGTGAAAATGCCAGTTGCACTTGGGCACTTGCTTCACGCTGCACATGGTATCTCCGCTTGGCTTATAGGAGAATCTTCACCCTTTATTAGTAGTGCAGGTGTTGTGCCACAGGGTTTGGGAGTTCTGAATTCACCCTCCAAAGGCTACTGGTACAGAGATTTACTTCATTATAACATTGTTAATTGACAGACTTGTGTGCCTGTCTAGTCAATAACAGCCTGTTAAAAATATGCATTAACCAGAGAGAATGAATCAGCTGCTAATAGCAGTCTCCCGATTGTCAGCTTCTATCTATCTTCGGTATTTGTCGGAACCTTGTCACTATTGTATTCCTGCGGCTCCAAGTCTCTAACATATTTATCCTCCAAACACCCCTCTGGGGCAGGGCGGTTGTTGCTCTCACCAGTTTACAGATGGGAAACTGTGATACTAAGAGGGAGAGTGATTTGCCCAAGGTCACACAAGAAATCTGTAGCAAAACAAGGAATAACACATCAGTCTAGCAAACCCAGGGGGATTAACCTACCCCCAGCCAGGACATCCTTCTTGTCTCCTTCCTCTTTCAAGTCAGCAGAGCTATTGCAATTTATACCAGCAGAAATTCTTTGAGATTCTTTGAGAATGCAGAGTCTTCTATTTATGGGTGGATTAAGTATTAACTAAATATCCCCCTGCCACATTCCCAAAATGCTGACACCCCAAAGTCAAACTTTAAAATATGAACTATGCAAAACTTCAAAACTTGTTTAAAATCAGTGTCTCCTTTAAACCAAGTCCCAGCCCTCCTTCTTGTCTGTCTGCATTTCTGCTAACAACCAACATCTCTAGCTCCAGGTGTAGGCAAAGAATGGCCACCCTATGCTTCTGTTGGAGGTCTAGAAAGAGCAGCAGTGTTAGAAAGAGAAATGTGAACCTGTGATCTGGCTTAGAGCCTTGGCAATTACATGAGTCCTTTAGTTCATGTACCAAATATGTTTGCTTGTAATTCAATAAGCTGACATAGGATCTTAAGGGACATTAACTCATGTGTTACTGTGATTGATTATAATACTGCTGTTACATTAGTGTTTCTTATGTGCTATGCAGTGAGCAAATGTACGACAGACGTGATCCTTCATGTGAAAAGTTTGCCTTCCAAATAACGTATGATAAAGGAGAAAGAGAAGACAAGGAAAGAGTGGGGCAGTTGATCTCAAGAACATAGACATAAGGTAATTAATAATGGGCTGGAAACTTGCCCAGTTTGTGTGAGCCATGAATTCAGGCAAGGAAGCTAAGCAGTGCCAGTCACACTAGAGGGGAAAGATGGTGTAATCAGGTGAGAGAAAGCAGTGCCAAATGCACATTACTGCAGCATGGCTCCGCGTGTCTCGCTGCACCAGCTACAAAAATCAGCCATGCATGTGAAGCCTCTTGAACAGCCCTCTCCTATTGCTTGATGAAGCAGTGAGTGTAGCTCTGTTCCTGAGTGCGCAGGAAACACAGATGAGAATGTTTAGTATGTGGAAAATCTAGAATTAAGATGGTAAAAACAGCAATTTCTAGTCAAAGAAAAAGTTCTTTCATTTTCATATCTTCATTTTTTTCATACACATTTCCAACGAGAAGCACACACACACTGTACTATGTCAGGGGTACCTCCTATTTCTTCCTGCAGACAGCTTCAAAACCCGTCTCTGTTACTATTCCAGGACCTCAGTTGGACACAAGGAGGCACTGTCAGAAGAAAAGCAGCATGGTTTCTCTTGGGCTGCGGGGAGACCCAAACCACCAGTTCCAGTTCCTCTGCCTGCCTTTCCTCCCTGTGATTTCTCTTGCTCTCCACAGTACCGGCAAGGCTGCTTCAGGAAGTCAACCCCCCCCACTCCACTCTTCTGTGTCTTGCAGGCAGTTGTGGCTTCAGCTGCTGCAGAACGTGATGACTCTGCAGGTTTCTCCTTCCTGTCCTCAGAGTCTATCAACCTCTCCATCAAGAGGGGCCACTCAAGTCAGTGCAGCTGCAGTAGCTACCAGCCAGCCGTAGCTACTGGGTGGCATCATTCAGAGGAAAGGAGAAGTACACAGGAAGGCCTGCCCAGCTGTGCAATAGCCACAACAAGCCCTTCCTGGAAAAAAAACGAAGGATTTCAGCCTTTTGAGAAGCCCCAAGGATTTTCCTCCACCTTCCTACAGGTGGAGCGGTTGGGCAGACACTTGCCTGAACCCTCCTGGAGCCTTCCCAGCCCACTAACAGCAGGCTTTCTGTCCAAAAGACTCATGTGCAATTAGGCAAAGCAAACTTCAAAGCCGTCTAGCCCACTGACCCAAGATGGGACAACCTAATTAAAAGAATTAGCTACAGTGTCAGCTTTTACTGGGACAGACCTTGCTGGAGGTAGAAAAAAGTCTGAACTGGGTTCTCAAAGCTGCAGGTTAGTCTCCTACCAAGGAGGAACTGAGATCAGGGCTATGAGAACAATATTAGTTGAATATCTGACATGTCCATTTCCAACTCACTAAGGTCTGGCATTGATCATTTCTAGTTCTCATAAGATGGTAAAATATCAAAGGAAAGCTCCTTGTGAAATGGATGAATGCCGTCATCGCAGGGAGGGTTCCCCAGGCAGCTGATCCTCGGTGAGTGTGAGCTACGCAAGTGACTCTGCCTATCTGCACCACTCCAAAATGGACACAGAAGCTAGGTCTGGAGGTGACACAACCCTGTATCTGCCTGGACCTGAAACCAAAGCATGATATGCAAATGAAAGGTGGCTCAGAAACTGCAGATAGCACAGTGATGGTAAACAACAGTGAGTAAACTCCCTTTGTAAGAAGCTGGTAAACTGTATTTTCCAAATGAGAATTGGGTTAACCCCATTTATTTGCTTTCCCACTTGTATGCCCTGCTGGCAATATTAATTATTAAAGAGGTGTAAGTCCATTCAGAAATAAAAGCCCTAACAATCCATAACAGTCCCATTAATTAACACCCTGAACTTCCTTTGCACTATGCAAGTACACGTTTAGTGCCAGGCACAAAGCCACTAAAGCCAGGGAAAGTCTCCAGAATGTGGGCTACTCGAACGCTCACAGATATTGGTGAATTCACAACTTTTCGGTGAGACGGGTCAGCATTGTTAACCCCATTTTACAGACAAGGATATTGAGGAAGAGAGAAGGGAAGTGACTCACCGAAAAAAAAAAAAACACCCTGTATTAGAGACAGGAATAGGACTCAGATCTCGTGACTTCCATTCCTGAGCCTTAATCACGATTAGATCGAAGCTGTAGAGCTTCGCTTCGCAAGTTCTGCAGACTGGGAGAGAAGAGGGGAGAAACAAGAGGTGGGAAGGGTGCGGAGCTCCTTTGAGTCAAAACGAAATGCAAGTTTCCTGGAATGGAGCCACCACTAATTTCAATAAATTTACTTAGATCTTGAGCTTTGGGATGGCATGAGCAGCTGTGAGTCATCTTGGCCAGTCAAAGGAATAATTAATTGTTGTGGGCAAATCTCAAAAGGTTTAGGGGGTCAGGTAAGGTAAGCAGTTAAGCTTATCCTTGCCTGCTCTTTTCTGCTCTGCAGACTATGCTGGAGACACTCACCAGAACACTCACCCCATGGTTTCCTTATGCCAGATCTATCCATCTGCTGCACACACTTTCTGCCTCGTCTTATATTTTGATTATAAACTATTCATTGCTGGGATTGTCTCTTTTTAAGAGGTTTTTATAGCACCTGCCATGGCACAGCTCTGATCCATATAAGGATAAAGCAGTCTCAGACGTTCAGCCATCACCCAAATAGTAATAAAGGCTGAAAAGTTTGGCTCCTGAGATTTTTCATGCTTCCTGATTAGAGCAGGAGTGGTTTCCTTGTGGAGCTTTGATAGTTTTGCTCCCAGCACAGCTCACAACCAGGAAGTACAAGAATGCACAGCAGTGATAGCCAGAATTTGCAGAACAGCTCAGCATGCACGATCAGAAGCAGATTTGCAAAAGAGCTCAGCTCCCATTTAGGCACCAAAATCAGTATCTAGATTTTCAAAAGTGCCAAGCTGGCGGACTACAGAACTCTTTAGCAAATACAGCCCTCGTGGCAGCTTCTGAGCATTTGAGGATCTGGCTCAACTTTTCATGCTGAAATGGCACCAGAGCAATGTGAAAAGTCTCGCCTTGACTTGATGTTGGGTATTCTAATTTTTTTTTCACAATTTTTAGCGCCTCTCGGTGCTGTAGGATGAACCATTTAGAAAAGTGTTGTGTTCTTTGACAGCTCTTCATTCCAAACAAAAATGCAAAGCTAGGAGTAGAAAGGTGCCTTTTCTGCCTGTTGTGCTGCCCTGAAATCTCAGCTTCTCTCTGGCTCCAGTCCTTAGGCAGTGCCTGAGGTTGGTGACTGTACTTCGGTACTCCAAGGGTCATACCCAGGCAAAAGAAAATCCCATAGAAAAAAAGAGAGCTAGCTCTGTAGTTTCCTCCCTGGTGTCCCTACTTCATATCTCATCTCTGAGTCAGGGAGGCAAGCAGCATCCTACACAACGGATTGTCACTTAGGGCTCCAGTTTGCTCCTTGAATGGGGCAGGACAGGAAAGCTGTAACTGGGTTGCTGACAGCCTGTTCCAGCTCTGTCCCGGCTTCACCTCACAGCAGAGCACCAAGGAACATCTGGGCGTGAGGGTGGCTAGGGGGTCCTGTCTCATGCCAAAAGCCATCAAGGCTCCTTGCAAGTATGACAGGCTGTCGGCAGCTGCTTGGTGATCGCTGGCATGTTTGCAAGGCACAACTGTTGGCATTTAATTACAAGGCTGATACCTAATAGCACATCTCCTCTGAGCTGGGCTGGCACTGCAGCGCTAAAGGGAAAGGGGATGGAGGAGAGGAAGGAAGAGAAATCCACACTGCTCTCTGAAATCACCAGAGAGAGTCTGCTGCATTGGGGGAACAACTCAGCTACTGGAGATGTTCCTTACAGCTGGATAAGAATTCACTACTGAAAATTACTTGTGCCCAAAGAATGACAGCATCCTTGAAATTCAAGAAACTTAGTGGCTTGTTAGACTCAGGAGGGGTCCTGGCCAATCCTGGCCACATTTCTGGACAGCTTGCCCAATAAAGTCCTATGGAGCACAGGTTTCTGGGATGTGCGGTCTGGGGACAGCCTCTCCACAATATCACACTGGTCAGGGAGCCATGAAGCTGGCAATATTATGGCTAGTGGGAACGTTCCCATTGCGGATTTGGCCCAGCAAGTGTTTTTTGCATGTCCCTTGCTTCCCATCTGCGCCTGCTGCCTCACTGTGTGACTGCTCCTTTTCTGTTCCAGAGCAAAGACAAACAGTTATGCCAAGCTATTGGTGGTTTGAAATGAGTTTGATTTTTCACTGGAGTACAGCAGAGGCACTCCACAGCCTGAGCCGTGCTCGGGGAGGTGACGACTAACATACCTGTGGAAGCCCTGAGAACCTCACTGAGAGCCGATAGGCATGCAGGAATTTAAAAGCCCTGAAGCCACGTCTGAACCAGGAACTTCAGAGCACAGACTTTCAGGTTCAGTTTCATTTTGAAACGTCTGTAAAGAAACATTTTGATATTTAAAAACCATTGTAATTTATTTTCCCTTCCATGGGAAATTTCAAATATGTCATTTTTTTTTTGCTCTGAAACAGAACCTGTCAACTCCCACCTTCAAATTTTCCAGGAATTTCCCCAATTTTTCAAGTTCTAGGATTGCCCATAAAGACACGCTGACTTTCAACCCTCTCTAGTGCCATTACTCCACAGCCTTTTTTCCAATTATGATTACATTTTAAAGAAAGAGTTTATAATCCCCTGCCAAAAAAAAAAAAAAAAAGAGCTTCTTTTAGGTTCCAAGTCTGGAGAAAGGTTCCCTTTTGTTCCTACTAAAGAGATATGTTGCCTGGTGCTGACTGGGAGCGGAGACACTCCTGCATTCCCAGCCCTGACACTAACTGCCCCTGTGGCCCCAGGCTAATCGCTTAAATGCTCTGGCTCAGTCTCCCCATTGGTAAAACAGAGATAATGATACTTACCATCTTCTTCGCTGGGGTGTTGCAGAGAAATAATTAGTTTGTCTCTGTAAAGCACTTTGAAGATAAAAAGCACAATACAATTGATAATAATTATTGCTATGCAGACTGGTTCTCCCCTCCCTAACAACTTACTGATGCAGAAAGGTAAGGAAAGCCCTCAACTGAACCAAGCGTCTCTCCTGGTATAGCCCCAGTTTCAGCAAAAGTGCATCTCAGCCCAAAACCATAAGCCAGACACCCCAAAATTTTGTAAAAGTCAAATCTGGTTTAGTGACCCTAGCTTTAACTTACCAGAGTTAGATTCATCACTGCTCGGAAAAGAGATTTGTTTTTCACTGTCTTTTTCTCTAGTCCCTCGCAGTTTTTAATAGCATTCTGTGCCTTCAAAAGCTTCCACCAGTCCCTGATACCTCTGCCTTTCCCGGCATGGGGCAGCAGCTTATTATACACCAGTTTGTTACAGCCTCTGCTTCAAAGCCCCACAGTTCAAAGGGTCCTACAAGTGTTGAACAGGTCAGCACTTTAATGCTGATCCACACATCTTTAGAGGGCAGTAACATAGCCCCAGTTTTGTTCCTGGGGGAAACAGAGAACAACTGGTTTGTAGAGTTCCCTTTGGCCTTAAAACTGGCCAAAGAATTGGATGCTCCTGGTGGTAAAGATCAAGCGTCAAGGAACCCTGTAGGGGCTGAGCATGTAGGGCTGTGATGTAGTGAATGAGGGAAAATGTATCTTTATGAGTCACTGACTTGTTCCTAATGGGAGCTGCAGAGGAACAGAGGAAGAAAAAAGGGAGAGGGGAGTAAAGGAGAAAAAAAGTACCAGAAAGGATAAATCAATCTAAACTAGTTCTTTCCATGCACTTATTTTTCAAGGCATGTGACAGAGTGATGGCACACCTAGAGATCAGCCAAACCGGACCAGAGAAAATGCTACCCCAGATAAACCCCGAGCACAATCTGAGCCACATCCTCTTCTCAGATTTGGGGAACAAAATATAGATATGGAATACTTGCTAAAATATTTTTCACTTGCACATAGACTGGAACTTCCTGCACACTGGGTCAAAGTCTTCTGCAAAAGGCCCCTCTTGGTGCGTTTATGGCCCAAGAGGAAGCAAGAAAAAGCAGAAATCATCCTGTTCTGCAGAGATCCTAAAGACTGTTTTCCAGCCAGACAGTTTGAAGAAGTAGTATTTGAGTCACTGGGCATCTCTTTAGGCTGAATCCAAATATTGAAACTAAATGTCAAAACTTCCTTTCTGATATCAGCCAAAGTGGAAGAAGCCATTTTTGCGGTGGGTATTATTTGTTGTCTTCTAAACTGATGTGAATCAGATATGGTATCAAGCCCTGGAAGAGCTTTGCTCTTACCAGCTTTATATGCATATATATATACCAATTTTAATCAAATGCAACATGCATGAGGGCAGAATTTGCCCTGCAGTATCTAGTTGGGAGATTAATATTAGCAGATTCCTTTGAGTAACAGAAACAGAGACGCTTCAAAGAACAAAACAACACAGAAAGGGGGGGCGGGAGGGGGGGTCTGTCTGCGAGGATTTTACCTGGGGAAGAGCTGTGTGCTGTAGCACATGAATTAAATGCATGACTGAAATATACCACAAACCAACTGTAGGAGAAAACTGCAGCATCTCCTGGGTGCAATTTTTTGCAAAGGATCGTTTAGCTACAGATGCTCATAGACTGTAGACATCTAGACTGTAGATATCTCTAGACAATACCAAAAAGCCTATTTTGATGGCTTAAGTAGTGGGGTCTTGCCCTTGGAAGGGCTGAGTTTCCCACCAGGGGAATGATTCAGGTGATCGAGAAGTAAATGAAGTTTGGGCTCTAACAGAACAGGCTCCATCCCAGCTGCTTCGACTTCAGTTGGTCGTCAAAAAATCCAGTGCACAATCAGGACACAGCTCATTTCTTACTTCCCTTGTTTCATCTCCTTGTTTCTAGTCCTTGGGGGAAGGGTGTTTTCATTCACTACAGAGCTGGTATAGCACAAGCCTGAACACCAGTGCCTAGCAGAGAGGTCTGCAAAGGGGAAACTTACGTTTCTGAAAGGCTTTTCTCCATTGCCCATCCAGACCCATGTCTGTGCCCAGACACCTGAAATTCTATTCGCCCAACTGTAGAAACTGCTGTAAAAACCTTCATTTTTATAAGCACGTAGGGCTACAGGAAGCATAAAAACTGCACAGGTGCCTGCTGTAAACAAACATTTCATATGGGAAGGGGGGGATGTTGCATTTGACCTGAACTATGGAAGTTAGTTCTCCTTAGTCTCAGGTGAAACAGTCTGTAAAGCTCTCTTGTCTATAAAGCCTCATCCTTCTGCTGAGTTTGCCTTAGGCTCAGCCATCCTTGCACCTTCAGAAAAATACTCAGAAATATGTTTCCTTGCTTCTTTTTCCAGGGCCTGGGTGGCACGATGTCTTAATGCATCTGCCTGTTTACGTTAGCAAAATGGAAAGCAGCTTTGTTTATGGAAAAGATCTATTTTTGTTTTACTTTTTTTCTCTCAACTAAACTGACTTTTATCCAGGATTGTGTTTTGCTTTGGGAAAAGAAATGTGCTGCAATTCTTAGCCCTAGCTTGAAAGTCAGGTCAAGAGGAAAGGGGGAAATCCTGATCATATTATTTAATTTTGTAGGATTACACTGCAGCCTGGAAATCTAAAAGAGCGGAAGAGTTAATATCCCCCTTGTCTTTGCAACATCTTGTGTCCCTGTGCAATGATATTTGCTATTCTCCCCTACACATTTAGACAAGCCAGACCAGAAACAAAATCAGAATTTCCATTTTATGGGCAGGGGGACAGCGTGTGGAATCCAGGAGAGAAAGAAATTTCCAAAGTCATCGTGCTCCCTTAAGGATAAATCATGCCACTATGTCTTTCAACTTCTTCAGACTTTGATCTTGTAAGAGATCAAACAGGGTCAGGACATGGATGGTAGGTTTTGAATGAAAACCCAGACAGGGCATTGACGTGGTGAGGTGAGGAGCGCAGCACGCAATATTCTCCCTCTGCAGACACTGCTGAGTACCTGGAGGTACACATGTGTACCGATCGGCTGCTGAACGGGGAAGGGTCCCAATCTTGACTTAGAAGTCAAACTAAGGTCTGGGCAGTCTTCATCTTGAAAGTTTGCTGGACGGTTTTGACAAAACTTGAGACTTAAGCCTTGGGTTCTAATCTTAGCTGCAGTTCTGACTCACAAGCTGCATTCAGATAATTCTCTGCATCCTCCTCAACAAAATGGAGCTCATACTCTCCTGTTTTGCAGAATTGTACCGAACTTTTGGAATGTGTGGTATAGAGTTGGAGTTTGTATAGATTATGGCCACCACTTTATGACACATAACAATTCAAGGTGAAACCTGTATATAAGGATATAATACAAGTATATAATATATCATTAACACTCTGTGACATAGGAAATGGGTTTATCCCTATTTCAATTACGAACATTTAAATGTGTGTGTGTGTTATGGAAAACTGTGGTAGCATTGCCTACTATGAAGGTTGTCTGACTTTCCATAGCAATATATTTGTATACATGTGTGTGTTTGTATAATGCATATATACATAACTGCATTAAAAAACAAAAACAACAACAACAACACTGTTGAAATGCAATGTTATTTTTGATTGCAAAGCAAAGTGCTCAGAAATGAAGGATATTACAAACTTGAGGTGGGCCGTGCAACTTTAGCTGAGCCCCACTGTGCGTATATCTTTATGACACAGTCATTTAGCATTTACTCACACAGTTTTCATTCAATGTTCTTCCTCTTTCCTCTTTCCATTTTCAAAACCTTGTGCAAATCACAGAACTGAATGTGCCCTTCAGAATAATAGCCACAGGAATTTTTAAATACAAACTGTTTAAGTGACCTAAATGTAAGAGTTTGCTACTACTCTCCAGTAATAACATGATACAATAGCCAGGGTATGCACTATTAAAAAGGATAATGAACAATGATAATAATCCTTAATAAGTCATAAGAAATAATAAAGTAGGTAATGAGGTGCCAGTTTTCACAGTTAGCTGTGAAATGTTTCTCAAGTTGACGCGAGAAAATCCATAGAAGGGGATGAAAATGACCATATCTGTTGATTTACTCTCACTTTTGACGTTTCTTCCTAACATCAAATTTGTGAACTGGAACAACGGAGCTTAACCATGTACTGATACATGTCTGGTGCAGAGAAATCTTTCCAAAAATGCAAAATCAATTGAAGAACAAGGAACAATCAGATATCAGCTAGTTTCTGGCTGGTTTCCCATCTGACACTGTAAAAGCATCCAAGAGTATTTGTTTAATTTGAAATAGAATAGTGAACCATGCCATTCTGGAACCCCTCCTAGCACATATGCATATACACAGACCCAGCAACAAGCTCCCTACCCACAGCCATCTGTCGTGTGTGCCAACTGGAGTAACACGCTAATATTACTCAACAAGGAACTCAGTATAACTTCCTTTTCATATACTGGGCTTCTGTAAAAGATCACAGTCTTTGGGAATGTGCAGCAGGATTCTGGACTGGGGTGCAGTCTGTGCCTTTCAGTAACAACTATCATTATCATCACTCAGGGTAACATCCGTACTTCCTACAGCACAGGCCAGCTGTGGAATCAACCTGAAAATGACTGGCAGCCAGTCCCCTCTGACCGTCTCTGGACTGTTTCAGGAGTTTATTTCGTTTTGTCTATCTGTAAGTCTTTTTCAAATCACACATTTATTTTAAATTTTTCTCAATTTTCCATCACCATAATGGAAATATTCACTGGATTTTCAAGAGATACCACAGCTCAGTTCCACCATCACATACTTCATTCCCTGTGATTTCATTGTTGGTCAGTCCCTATTTAACACTTCAATGGAGTTTCCTGCCCTTGAAATTCCATAAACTCTTTGGGACAGAGATGATTTTATTACATCACAATATTCAGCATCCAGCACAGCAAGCCCTGAGCACAACTATTGCACTAGAATAAAGAAAAGGGCAAAATTACAGTGAAAAACTCTGGCACACAAACAAATCCCTTCTCTTAACTTCTACCTGAAGCAGATGCTGGTGGTATATTTAACGTGTGGGGCTTCCCTGATTTACACCCTTGTAAAAATCAGTATTCAAAGCTCCTTTTCATGTGCAACTTTCATCTAAGTAAAGGGGATACCACATATCAAAGGCAGCTGCACCAGCCACTTTAGATTTATTAGTAAATCCATTGAAAAAACATTTCCAGTGAAATAAATCTCAGCCTGCTGACTTCCTCCTATTCTTTACTTATCCTCTTATTGATTTTTGTCTCGGAGATTTAAACCTCTCAATTTGTTTTATGAGACACTTGTCGAACAGATGACAAGAAAAAAGACAGTGCTGGATATTTTCCTTAGCAGTTTTAAGTAGAAATAAAGAGCATTTCTTTGAAATTAGTCTTGCTCTTGTGACACAGTAGGAAGAATATATCTGACAAGCCCTTTAGAAGGCTTTAGCTCAGTGCACAGAGAAAGCTTACCGGCTGCCACTGACACAGCTTTGTGGCAGCAGTGCCCCAGAAGCTCATTGACAAGTTTGACATGTAAACAAGCTGTTGCTAAAAATATTTAACCTCGGGGACCCCAGCTAGTTCAAGGGGCTAGTAATGGAATACAGATCCTTTCACCTCTAGGCATCTGTTCAAAGCTACAGCATTGACTGAAAGTCATTATCGTCTGATGGCTGTTCAGAGGAATGAGTAGGTGGGCTCCGCTCTGGGTCCTGGGAGAAAATTGTTGCTTTACTAAACCGCTCTCTGAATCTCACCAGAAAGTTGGGGCCAGGTACCTGCTGGTAGCTGGGGCAGCTACTCCCCAGATGAGGGTGTCCTCAGCTTCCTCCCCTCGAGCTCCGCGCTGAGGACGTGACACCTGGCAGGCAGTTGTGTCCTTGCAACAACCCCCCTCCTGAGTTGCTACTGCTGCTGTTCTGGAGGTGAGAGGAGATGGAGGAGCACATCGTTCCCATCAGCTCCTGCTACCTGCCCCACAGCCTAAACCTACCCCAGTCAACGAATGCCAGCAAGGTGCTGCTCTGAAACCGAGCTGCCATCTGCAGCCATTTCTAAAGCCTCTCTCCAATCCTGGCTTTACAGGAAAAGAGGTGACACAGGCTGAAACACTGTCTCCATCTTGGAGACCATTCTTTTGGGGCAGGCACCAGTGACAGAGCAGCATCAGGGACTCAAGCCATGGTGAGATCAGGTCAGCGAAGCACTGCCCACCGAGTGCCTCTTCCTCCCCTCAGCTCCACAGGAGCCTGCCCACAACACGGGGGGAAGCCAGGGAAGGAGAATTTCTATTCCCACACATTTTAAATTGCTGTTATTTCACTTACTTGCCTTTGCGCTGGGCTGTGTGCTCCGAGATGACTCTGTCAGCTTTCCGCCAGTCTGCTACCACAGGAAACAGCTTTCCCCCGACTGTTACTCAGCTTGAGGCCTGGCAGCAGCTTTACGCCTAAAATCAGGTCCTGAAGAGACCCAGAGGCAGGCAATGAGGCACTGCCACTACCACCAGAGACAGTGGGCTTCCCCATTTCGGTAACACCCACTAATCCCGTTTTGTTTTCCCTCACGCTGTCCTGTGCCGTGGGGCAGCCTGGCTCCTCGCCTCAGCACCCAACATGGCGGTGACAGCAGGCCCAGTCAGAGCCCACCCCGCCCCCTCCCCTCACAGCCTCCCCAGAGCAGTATCCATCAGGGACAGGGGCTGCATTTCACCTCATGTCACATACTCTATATTAAAATATGTACCTATATATAATATGTGTGTGACATAGGTGGGAGAGATTGCTGCCAGGCTCTGGGATTTGCATGCGATGAGGGCTGTGGGGTTTGGAAGCTCTGTCTTCCTGACAGGCAGAGAAGGCGGTGATAAACAAGGCTTGGAGGGAAGAGGTTGGAGACACTGGGTCAGTTTCTGTTTTCTGGAGAAAAGCCAGTTTCCCAGACTGACTGTTTCTGCCCCAATTGCTTCAGGTTGGCAGAGGATAATGGGTGCCCTGATGAGAGGATTGAACACTGCGCAGCGGGCTGCGAGCCACTCCTGAGGTAAATTTAAGGTTGGTGTCCTACTGCACACAGTATCATTACAGGTCCTTCAGCCCCCAAAAGCAGGAGGATTTAAATCCATTATTTTTAAAAAAAATAAATTAATCTGGCACCTCTCCTACTTACTTTTTTCGTTGTAAGACTTTTCAGTTCCCATTTAAGAAGAGACATCTCATCCCAGGGGCTCCAGGGCAAACTCCATCTCCACACACAGAGGAACATGATGTTACTAGGCAAGGTTGGTGTTAATTTAACTTTGGGAATAGCAGGAACAATAGGACTGGAAGGGGCCTTCTGGTTCATCAAACTAGTCGTCTGTTGTTAGAGGCAACTATGTTATATAATCCCTTATGCAAATGAAGCTAGTGCTATCCTAAAGCCAGATATGTTATTTTTGTCCCCCTGCATCCACGGGAAGGCCCTTGGAGAACCTCACTGCTGAAAGGACGTCTCCAGCTGAGGAGCACCTTGCTCACTGTGGAGTAGTGCTGTCATTAATCCCAAACTGCACGGCCTGAGATCTCATCCTAATACATTTCATCTTGTCTCTAACGCTCTAATGCCCAGAATCATAGAGTTCTTCCCCTGGGATACTCTGGCCCTCCACATTTACAGTACTGCCCTTAATTTGTATCACCAGCACAGTCCTACAGCAAGAACATTGATCCTATTTGATGCTTTAGTAATCTTAAGGTTTTTCCTTCAGAAATTTCAAGTTACATGCCAGTAGGATCCTCTCTGATGCAGCTATCACCTCCTTTTTTGGATGGTATGCATTGGGCAGGGCTATCTGACCTGGGTATATCTATCCATTCCCATACAGTTTTGTTCAAATTCAAGAATGTATCTGCTACTTATGTTCTTCTATCATGTAACTGTAAGGATGATACATCCCGTGTTGGCTGAGAGATTTGTGAACTCCTGCCTTCTGGAGAAAACTTGTATGCCACATCTTCCCGTGGCTCTTACTGGGATCTCAGCATAGATTTCCCACATTTATAACCTTCATTTTCCTTTGATTTATCTCTGTGAAGAGTTTTGGACAAAATTAGTGTTTACCCTTTCTACAGGATTTATATTCATCCAACCTCTTGGCAGGGCAGGACAGAACAGGAAAAGTGCAAGACCTTAGCCACTTATTGAAGGAAAATCCAGACAGTCTACTGTTTTCTTGTACCCTAACTATCATGTTGAGTGTGTAGGCATTTTAGAGAAGGAGGAGGGGTCCTGTTACAAAGAGACCTGCTTCCCACCCTCTTTTTTTTCACTTCTTAGAAGGCCTCTTTGGAGGGGACTAATGGCCCTTTGGGACAAGCCCCCTTCTGCCAATAACTGTAGGTCAAAAGTTAAAATGAACAGGGAAGAATGAAAAACGGATAAAATACACTATAAATCTTGACATTCTAATTGAGAACTGTCCAATGCAAACTGCAGTAGTGTGTCTGTTTTACCTCAATGCTCTACAGGAGGCCAGATCCTGCTTTCCTTAATGGCTTGAAGTATCCTACTGATTTTTACTAGGACCTCTCATTTGATCAAGAGAAGCAGGATTTGGGCTTATATGCAGTCTCCTTGAAAAGACTTGATGTTTGATTGTTAAAACAATTTCTCTTCTGCAGTTATAGTAGCAGAATGATGTTTTTGATTTCACAATAAAGGTGTGTTCATCTGATCTTTCAGGCAGAACTGACATGACTGTGTATGTATGTGTCTGGGGGCAGAGATTTGCAGGACAAAAAGATCTGTGGACAAATATAGCTTGTACAGAGAATTTCTTACTGAAGAAAAATTTGCCGGAATATTACATGTCATCTCAGATGCTTTATAGATATTTTTGCTGGCTGAGGTAAATGGGGGAGGATTACACCTATTTTACAGACTGGTGAAATCAGCACATAAAGAATTTAAATGACTCACCCAAGATTACACAATAACTCAGTAGCAGACCCTAGCAGACATTTCAGGAGTCTGGAGTCCCTGTGCTTGGAACACTAGCCTAAATTGTCTCCTTGGTCTCATCATCTCTGTCAGACACATCGCTTTCAGACATTTAGAATACATACAGAGTCAAAAATAGAAGAACAGAGCTTGTTTATTCTGATTCTTATATATTAAACATTAGTTTGCTTTCAGTGAATAGTATTGTTGTTTACATTTTCATAGGAATTCTAATTATTGAAGCAATTCATTCCAGACTTTTGCTATTCCTTTTCACAAAGGGACATATAGATACTGAAACAAAACTACCACTACTACAAGCAGACCGCTGTGGTTCCCATCCTGGCAGCTCAAGAGAACAATCCTGAAACGTTAGAATAAAGGAGCTTTTTATTAATGCTACACCTTGGAGCTCTTCTCTGAATAGGAAACTTTCCCCAAAAATGTATTTGAAATTACATCCCTACACCCTGAGCTAATTTTTTTCAACCTGGTTAACGTCATGAAATGTATCATGAATATGTCCTTTGAAAACGATGCCAGTCCTGTGTAGCTTATACAGTCTGTATGTGTTGGTGCAAAGAAAATTGCTTCTACTGTATAGAATGTGTGTGCCAGAGAAGAGAGAGAGGGTTAAGGAAGGGAAAACATATACTGGAATGTAGTGGCATAACAAATCTATCCCTAATCTTGAAAGCTCCATACTGCATGAGTAATGAAACTAAAGATGAATTATTACATCTTGCACTCATAATTTACAGGTATGTGTGTATTATCTTACAGCATAAATATTCCATTTATGCTTTGTGACGACGTTTTTCTCCATATAGGAAAATAAAAGTAGTATTAGTCACATGTCCATAGCTTTGTTAGTGGTTGCAAAATGTTTTTTTTTCCAAAAGGAAAGCAGACTGAATAATGGAACGCTTATATTTAGGCTGTTGTTTTTTTGTTGTTGTTTTATATACATTGACACTTTCAAAATCTAGAAACGGTTCTTTTAATTTTAAGGGCTACAATGTCTGCTCCCTTTATTCCTGCCCTTTATCATCTTACACACCATGTTCTTATAGACAAGGGGGGAAAAAAAACATTCCAGTGTCTAATAAATCTGAAATCCATCAGGGGCCGCAAAGCGTTCATTCTCCTTTCTTGGTTCAGATCGTGTTACATTCAGCAGCACAACAAATGCACTTTGTGCACAAATGCCAATGGATTAAGCACTTTCGTTCATTTTTCCAGGGTGGGAACTGATTCCATTTTTTTTAGAGTTTTGAAAATTTACAACAAAGAAAAGAGCTCCACAATTGATTTTCAAGCTAGGAGAAGGAAAATTTGTATTACAATAGTTGTTTCCAAGCAGGACTTTAATATTGTTAAAGGACTTTAAAAAATATTTTATGATACTAGCCTTCCATGGCACGCAGTGCTCTACCTTTGGTTTTCTGAGCTAATTTATGAGAATCTCCGTGTGTGCAGATCTCAGTATTCCTTTTTTTGTTCTTAGACCTTTTGCTGCCTGTTACAGAAAAGTTGCACATGCTGTGCTTTCTCAAATAGGAATTTTACTCTTGTTCTTTCCTGTTGCATTTCCCTAAAATAAAATATTTGGGGGGCAAAAATAAGTATTATATTACTATTTGTGTAGGGGTATGTATTTTGGGACCAACTTTTTGACACACCAGGACCAGTTTTCTAATACGTGATCTCACAGGTATGAGAGATTTTATTTCAAAAGAGCTCAGTTCACAGTTACATACCTAAAAGAGGAGTAGATTAATAGGTGTCGGGCATTTTAATAGTTTCTTTCTGACCCTTGTAGACAGATTTTTTAGAAGAGCTGAGCTCTCAGCAAGCTGAGTTCTTCTACATGGTGAACCTTTCTAAAAATAATAGCCCTTCTTTCAGATACCCACATCTCAGTTCTGCTTTTGTAAAATGAAAGCATTAATAACAAGCTAAATCATTATTAATGAGCTGATCAGCGAATGATAGCTATGAAATGCTTTTAGATTCATGGGTGCTAAATAACATTAAAACAAATAAATAATTTGCTGGAGAAGTCTCCCATGAAGTTTAAAAATGTGCATGAAGATAATCTTTCAAAATTTGTTCCACACAAAAAGTAAGTCTCATTCATCAAATCCATGGCAATTTACAAAGTGGATAGTAACCAATATATATGTTTTTAAGGAAGAAGCAGTAGTTAGCTAATGTAACTAGAGCTTTTTCACATAACACAAGTGTTGAAGTCTTCCAGCACAAAAAAAAATGAAGAGCAGTAGCAAAGAAAAAGCCAAAGGACAGACCCTCAAAGACAGACTTTCAGATGGGCATGTGCTAATCCGAATGATCTGCTGAACTTGTGTGTACAGACTTGGGGGGAGAGGGGAGGGTGTTATATTCATGTGTGAGCATTTTCATATATACCAAAATTAAGCACTTACATATACACAAATTGGCAGATTTGAAAACATCTGCATTGAGTGGCATGCAGATAAGTGGGACATCTGTAATAAGGACTGGATCTCAGCAAGGATTCTCTGTTGTATTAACTTTTAGTCTTGTCCTCAGCTTAAAGAGAAGAGAAGGCAGAACAAACACTCCAGCCTGCCACATCATTGGCTTCTGTGCGGGATTAAACAAAGCCAGAATTCAGACCTCTCATAGCAGGTAAGAAATATAAAGGATGTCTTCCATGTTACTGCTGTCAATCCACTGCTTTCTTCTTTTCATTGGTCAATAAATGGTATTGTTAGATCTGGAAGGATGCAAAAAGTTTTTTTTTTTTCCTATTATCATTAGGTCTGATATTTTGAGCTTGCAGTGGACACCTGTGCATTGTAGAAGTGTTCTTTAGTTCCAATCAGTTTTCATCAGGAGTGGCTTATCAAACATGAAAAGCTGTAAATGGTTGCTAGTGTTTCAAAGCAGAAATTGTGCTTTGAAAAAAAAAACACATTCCCAATGCTGGCATGAAATACTTCCCTGGACAAAAAAATAAATAAAATAAATGTTATGGTCCTTAAGAAATCATAGACAGTAACAGTAAGGCAGCAGAGGGAGAAAAGCACTGTGCAGAGATATCTTAATGAAAAAGGTCTGGTGGTCACCCGGTTCTATGGGTAACCTTCAGCGTTCTGCCAGCAATACCACTGCTTTATTTGTAAGAAGCCATCCATTTCAGCCAAAGAAGGTCTTATTTAAAGCAGAAGCATCTGTTTAAAGCTGCAGTCCCCAGTAAGTATTTCTTAAGAAACGGTTGAAACTGTCAGCATTTTAGGAAAGCTAGAGGTATTGCAGCCATTTCCTATCAGATGATGTCTCTCTAAGTATGCAGGGTATAGGACTTTTTTGAGCAGATTAGGTTAAATACTAAACCTGGCTTCATTAATGCTGGTGGAAACACAGAGCTCAGTATTCTGTGCAAAATTATGTTTTGAAGGAAAACCTCATGTTAAGTAAGTCAGAATGTACCAGTTTAGACTGTTAAATTTGATACTGTTTTAACATAACACATTTCAAAACTGAGTCTCCTTTTGAAATAAGAAATAGAAATGTTCCAGTCCTGTAGGAGAAAATTTATAAATGTTGACATTATTGGTGTTCTTTGTTTCTACGTTTTAAATCAATTTGCATCAGAAAACTTTGTGTGGGAAATAAATTGGGAGAACTACTCTCAAGGAACTTGAGGCAAGTAATTTTTATTTTTATTTATTCTGATTAAATAGTGAATAAAGTAATCACCATATATCTATCACTTATTTTGCTTTGCAGTACAAAACTGCAACAGAAAGCTTAGAAAGTAACTGTGTTGCTTTAGCAGTACTGGCGTCCCTGATGATTCTTGTACACTAACAGGGTAATAATAAACAGAAATGCCTTTTGAATTACAAGTTCCATCGGAATCATAGGGGGAAGGTCAGTGTTTGCCAAATTGAGGAAGACAAAACTGGCATGAAAGGAATTATATGTTCAAGCTTCTCAGAGGGGATTAGAAGTGCTTTCCTAGTAGTGACTGAAAGGAAGGACTGGAATGGTGTCACTGAACATACAGACATTGCCCTGCTTATGTACGTATACACACAGTTACCATATACAGCAGCTCAAGATGCAAATGTATAAAGTTGCCGCAACGTTTGGGGGGGGGGTAAAATACATTTTTTTCATCCTTCATCTCCACATACTAAATATATAATAAGATACCTTGTTTTCTTGCCCTGTAGACCCACATGACCAAAATGAGGGACATTAGTAAGTGTTAGAAAAAGTATTCAAGTGTGAAATGAATTTCTCAAACATTAATAAGTATTTCTAGAACCTCAGTTTCATAATTTGACAGTTCCACAGTTAATAAATCACAGGAAAAGGAAAGTGTGATAACAGCAGAGCAAAAGGAAGCCTGGATCTATGAAGTGCAACTGAGGGATAAGTGAAAGAAGCATGCCGATGACCCTGAGTTTACTTTTGGGGTTTCTGAGCTTTCACTCAATTAAATTCATTCCTCTCCTCTAAAGACCTATTATATGCCTTTACCTAGGTTCCTAACTGATTTTTCTTGTAATTCAGCTTCTTTGCCAAGTTATTTCCATGATTTAAAGAGCACTGATTAAAAAAAAATAAAAAAAATGTAATGCTGAGATGAAAGGAGCATCTACAGTATATTTGAAAGGGTTTTCTAAAGAGGTGGGTTGATTTTAATTAACTTCCTGAATGAAACAATTCAGGTCTGGAGCTGGCAATCTCCAATAATCACTCTTTGGCCTCTGGATGAAAAAGGGAGTCAATTACACAAAACAATGCAACAAAAAGGCAGTCAATGGAAGGAAGTAGTTATGTGTATTATGGCAGTATACACATTAAGAGAGGCCCAGCATCTAGAGGCCTAAAATGAGATTAGTCCCCACTGTGGTAGACACTAAATACACATTGGAAGAGATAGCCCCCTACTCCACAGCTTATCTTCTCTGCAAGACTAGTTCCTGTTTATATATTTTGAGCATTTCCCCTAATTCAAACTCTATCTGCACACAAAAAGCTTTTAATTTAACGTGAGTTGCTGTCCCAAGAATACCTCAAACTGCAGCCCCATTTACCCAATGACTATGTGCCAATGTGACCATTCTGTAATACCGGCATTGCTTAACCTCACTCACCTGCTCCCACATCTCTAGTTCTTTCCCTCTATCCCCCCTTTTGTGTGTCCTGAAAAGAGGTGATTTAGACCACATTTTCCCTAGGAGGAATTAATACAGAAACTTGAGGAAGTACCCAAAGTCTTCCAGTTGCCATTGAACAAGAAAGATCAAGGAGAGAAAAAGAGTGGCTGGGAGAGAGAATGGCTTGCCAAAGTTCATGGCGACAGGGTAGCACGCAGATTTTTGTCCAGCCCTTGTCTCAACAGAGCCCCAGTCTCTACTGGGACCACTATCTGCTGCCATAACTTATGTAAGCCATGGTAATAGGAAGGCTGGCAAGCTTGTGTGAAAAGGGAGCATCAAAGCAACATGAACATGGGAAAAAAGCATTCAGTTGAAAAAATGAAAAATATTCCCAGGCCCTGCCCATCTCTGACAAACATGGTTTCCCATAAAAGGCCCCAGGTTTGATGTGTCACTGCAGCAGGCTTTCCGATTCCTGCAACTTTCCGTAAATTCTGGAAAGTCCTAGGTCCTAGTACTAGACACTCTGAATGTTATATATATGTAACATATATAAGAGCTATACCTATTGTTTGGTTTTGTTAGATATTGAGGTCACCTGCTAGGCATCTGTAGGCTAAGTATGGTATGAGGTTGAAAAACTTTGGCTCCTCTGTCCTGTGTTGGCAGAAGGGAGCAGCACTATTTTCACCTGGGTAAGAGGGAAGGTGGAACAGCTACTAAAGGCCACCAAAACCAAGGAGAGACAACGTGAAAACCAGTTGACTTGAAACAGTGTTCTTACTCCCTGTTGAACGATGGTAGGGGGTGTCTCTTTTTTAGGGACAGAGGTAAACATTTTGTGGCTGTTGTTCTCCTTTGACTGGTGTTCAGAGGGTCTTCCTGTATCCATCTATGCTGCAGGGACGGTTCATCTTGTGTCCACTCAACTTCTTTTGTGTTACTTGTAGAGACAGAATCACAAGGAACCTGTATTAACCACACAGTGATGGGCTTACCATACTTGTCTGGTTTCTGCAGGAAACTAGCATAACCCCAAGAGTTGAAGCCCTCCTTCCAAAAATTTCTTCCACTCTCCCATTAGAAACACCAGTTTACCTCCCCCAGACATCACTGTCCTTTATAACCTGAATATTTACTGTGAAAAAAAAAAGAAAAATGAAATGATGGCAGCAAATCCAGAGACATAAGCCTCGTTGTCTCCTCTCAGCACTTTACCTTTCCCCCCCTTCTCATACTCTAAAAGCCACAGCCCAGAGATAGTTGAGTGACCAAAAAGATCTTGTCAGGGTCAAGTATTTTTTGTCTCTCTTTGGTCTTAATTTTCTATAATTCCTAGTCAGAATTTAATACCATGCTTTGGTCAGCAGTGCTTTAAGGCAGATTTAGTTCAGAACAGCATGACACATCCTCACTTCAGACATATATCTGTTCCACTGCACCTTCAACCTACCCAGCGAAGCTTCTGGGCTTCTCTTGAGCAAAGAATGTAAATCAAGAAACTGCTTGGTGGTTTTCTGCTGCTGGGAGAAAGAGAAAACTCTTGTGATGGAGTTCAGAGTCTGAACTCTGTCACCTGCCAGTTCCACTGACATTAATGTGGCAATTCTGGGTTAGGATTTGGTTTGGGAATACATCCTTAACCAGGTGAGCACATTGGTTTAAAATGTACTTATAAAGGGTTGCCCCAAAGCAGTAGCTTTAATTGATATAACTCAGATCTGAGCCTGACCCACAGACTCTTAAGTCCAGAAGACAGTTACTGCATAGTTTAAGCAAGGCAGCCTTTATGATAAGAAAATAAAATTGGCTTTTAAAAGTGAGATTTACCTTTCTACTCCTAGTGTATTTTTCCCCCTGCCAGCAGAATTAGTGAATAAAGACTAAGCAGAAGGGGGTGACAGGGGGAATAGTGAGGCTGCAGGGTTGTGCTTTTACCAGGATGCTACATGCAGCACCACTTCGTTCTGAATCGCCCAATCTATGGATTTAGCAAAAGAAATTTGAGACACTTGAAAAATGAATGAAAGTGATCCTGAATGGGAGGAAGAGAGAGAGAAAAGCTTAAAGTAAATAGCTTAAGTCAATCTGTCCAAATGTCACATGTAAGGATGGCTCTGCTCTGCCTAATGACAGGAGAGCAAGAAAGGTGAGGGGGAGGAAGGGACCCTTTTGAAGGGCTGTTGTTCTAATGTACCTGTGTTTATTTTAAAAGCTTTTCAAGGAGGCAGGGAGGGAAGCTACTGTCTCTCAGCGATAAAAGTTGAGTGATTGAAGACACCATTTGGGGGCAATCTGTTCTCTGTCTCTGTAGTGGCCCACAAAGTTCCTGATACGCAGGTAAAACAAGCTCAGAAGAACGTGGCTGATGGGAGAAGACTACAAGATAGGACTCTGGGCTTTATTTCTAGTTCCGACCCTGACTCCATGTGTAGGCAAGTAATGTGAAACTTCAGTGAAACCACCGATCTGGCAAGCAGTGGCAGTAGTCTTTACTCCTCTCATAAGACAGGGATGACATGAGGTTTGAAAAGTGTCTGCCACACAGATTGGTTTCATGGGTGAAAAGTGGCACAGACATATGAAATATCTGGTAGCTAAAACAGACCAGTGAGTAGGACTAGACCCTTACCGAAGAAATTCTAATTTCTCTAATGTATCTGTTCTAATTAGGTGTCCTATGTGAACATCTGCACCCACCATCTCCCTGGTATGTGGCAAATAATATCATGGTTTTTGGCTCCTCTGTCGTGAATGGTTTCTTGCTCAGTGTCTGATATTAAATGGGTTCAGGCTGGAGTCTACTGTGCTGTATGTGAACTAGTCTGTTTTAAAAGACAAAAGCTTTTGCTTCAGTTGCTGTCATATACAGACACTGTAACCTGGCTCTTGTGGAGAAAGCTGGCTGTGGAACATCTCCCGGCAGGTTGCTGAAGATAAAGGTATTCTTGGTTTTAGTTCCAGGAGATTGTTCTGCCAGAAGTTCAGAGTCAGTTCCAGCACTCACTGACCCCCGCTGTCCTCACACACCTCCAAATGGCCCTTATTTAGCAGATAAGAAAAATCTCTTTTTCTCTCTGCCTCTCTCCTGTGCTCTTTCTCATACAATGTTGTCCTTTACTAACAATGACATATTCTCACTGCTTCCTGTATGCCCTTCCATTAGGTGAAAAGCTAGGTCCAGATTTGTTTTTGCTGTCATTCCAAATGAAGCCATTCCCATTATTCTGGGAATCATCTGCACTCTGCACTTTACCTAAACAAATTGGGAAGGACGGATTTTGAAGGCAACTGATCCTGCAAGGTATACAGGGTCTTTAGTCAGTGAGAGAGAAGGACACAGCCACAGTGCCAAGACTCGGCTTTTTTGTAGCGCATGGAAACTGATTTGGAGATTGGTTTCTCCCTATAGTAGTAAATGAACACAACGTTTCCTAGAAATAAGCCTGAGTGCTGTCTCAAAACCAAGACAAACAGCATCACCCCAACAAATCTTCAGGTACATTTGGATAGTTGTAGCACCAGTCTCAGTGCAGAACTCCTGTCCAGGCTGAGCATGGCAGAGCAATGGGGAAGTTTTACTTTGGGTTAGGTTTTATGTCCCAGCTTCATCTTTTTCTAGCTCACCATTGGAATTAGCTGCAAAGGGCAAAAAGTCACAGCTTCTGACCCCTAAAATATCTGTCCATGTGAGTTCAGCCCTTTGTCCTTGAGGATCTCTGGCTCTGGCTTAATGGAGCTGTAGCCCAAGAAGGGAGACAGATGGTACTGATGGGCTGAAATTATACTCGGCTAAGTGCAGAGCTATAACTGCTATTTGTCATTCTAACATCACTGATTTGTCTAGAGAGAAAAGCAAATAACTTGTTGGGGGAGTAAGCAACCGACTGGCTGTGGCCAGGCCAGATTGGGAGTGGGTGTAAGGCTCGGCACACAGAGACCCAGGTGCCATCAGCACTCAAGGGAGGCTATTAGGATGTCATTTCAGTTTCTTTCTCTGACTGTCTCTCTCTCTCTGCTTGCTGTGGAGGTGGAAGGTGCGTGTGTTGTGAGGTGAACTGGGGAGTGAGATAAAAATCTGTGGTAAGGAAATGCTACAGCTTTATCTCTCTTCTTTGATGTGGCAGGACAAATTAATTGATAACAGAACCAGCCAAAGCAGATGTGGTCATGGCCTCCTGAACTGCCCTATTGCAAGGAAAAGGCCCAGCAACATCAAAGACAAAGGTCAGCCAGCATTCCTCAAGCACAAAAAGACAAATCATGACAGGCAAATATCTCAGGCTGCCATTGGAAAGGGGTTATTACCACAAAAGATGATGTCTGGCACATGGCCACTTTCCCAATCGGCTGGACTCGGTAACTTCCCTCCTAAGCCATTTCTTTCTGTACCCAAAGGCAGAGTTTGGACATAATATTTTTCCTGTAAAAGTGACTGTTGTTTTGCATTTGTGGAGCAGGAGAATAATAGAACAAAGCAGAATCCAAGGAGCAAGGCAAAGCCCACACAATAGAGTTAGAAAATCATCTTCAGTTACTTTGAATGCTTTCGTAGCCGTGTCTTTGAAACTACAGTAATCCTATCTTCTCCCTTTCTATTAAGAATGAAAAAATTTGGATTCTAGTCCCAATTCTACCATTTGCTGTCTGTATGTCGTGAGCGAATCAGTTCCTCTCTTGTGTCAGAACTTCCCTGTAAAATGGAGGTGCCAAAGAAGGCCACTCAGAGACCTCCAGCTCTAACAGAACTCCAGATGATATTAGTATTTTATATCTAGTATCGCTTGTTTCTACTATTCTCTTTAGTATTGTCTCATTAATATCAATATGTTGATGCTTTTCTAACATGCTCCCCATCTATAACAAACGTTGATCAGTGATCAGAAATCACTGAACACATAACGCCCTTACCAAAAAGCTGACTACACAGCAGTTCTCATGTTTATTTTCTTTGTTCCCTCTTTCTCTATCTGGGAACAGAAAAATAAGTACTTCAAATTTTATGATCTTCAAAACTGAAACCCTCACTCCCCTAGCAAGTAGTTTTTAACTAACACGGGGTGTGTATTTTCTTCTTGTCCATACTACTAAATTCCTTATATTCATCCTTGCATCACCAAACAGCACCAGCATGGTATAACAACATCGACATGCCATTAATACCTTTTTCTTCAGATGCTGCCCAGGTGTTTGTCCAAGCTATGTCTCAGCTGCACGTCAGAAAGAGATCCTGGCATGCATCTCATGCCTCTGACCACTGGCTTTTTGCTGGTGAGAAAGCCACCGGGCCAGAAAATGCCTGCCAGCAGATGCTGGCCAGAAGGGAGCCACAGAGGGCCACTGCCCCACAGCTAATATGTACTCAGAGTGCCAAAAAGACTGATCCACCCTCACCTGGAAAACCTGCAGCATATTGAGCTCTCTGATCACTTGAGCCAGAGCTCTAGGTACTTTCTGTCATTCACACGGGCAGAGTTGCTGCCCGGGATGTGTGCTATGCCCTAGTCCATGAAAACATTTCTTCTCACTGCGGTAAGACTCCAGCAGCGGACCTTGGAGTTCTCAGACAGCCCTGGAGAGCTGCGCAGCCCTGGCTATCAAGAGATGCTCAGTTGTTCCACTTTTAGGTGTCCTTGTGCCCATTATAACACTGTAACAAAAATAACCAGAAGCGGGTATGTGTTCCCAGCAGGCATCAGTGATTCATAGCAAACCGTAAAAACCAACGCGTGACATAGATAAAGGCATATGAAGCCCCAAGACACGGTTCTGATGTGTGTGTGCACCCTGCACTACGTCACCAGAAAGCAGAGGATTGCAAAAGCTTCTCTCCTGTGTGTGCGATGGTAACTCAGTGGGACAGGTCACATTGACAAACAGCCAGCTACCGGCCTTCTCCTGTGGAGAAACTTATAGGAGAGATCACAGAAGGAGAAAAGCTCTGAGAGGCAGCCCGGACAATGTTCTCCAAAGCTTTTCTACAAGGAATATGGGAAAGGTTAAATAGTGGTACCCAGGGCATTGCAGAAACAGAAGGATGTTAGCTTCCCCCTGCAGACCTGTGTCTCCCTTGGGGAAAGGAATGTTTGGTTTTCTGTGGGCTTTGTTTGTTTGTTTGTTTTCATGTTATTGTCCTTTTTTTTTTTGTTTGTGGGGGGGGTGCTTGTTTGTTTGTTTGCTTTTTTTGTTTGTGTTCACTGGAGACAAGGATTGACTAGATTTTGTCCCTCTTCTCCAGGGTAACCTGGACATAGAAAGTTACACTACAGGGACAAGCTGGTTGAAAGAGGTTAGTAAACATGCCTCACAGGAGGAATAAAGGAGCCAAAGGGATGTTTTTAGACGTGACAGCAGCTGTACAATTTCAGACCTAAAACTGATACTGACTGGTTTCAGGGGGAACGCTCCTGTTTACAAAACTGAGAATCTAAGCCACCAAAGTTATTTCTGATTTAAACCCAGTGTAACTGCAGGAGGATTAGGTTCAGCTAGCATAGTTCTGGCAAGTCTGAGAAACAGGGGAACTAGAGAAAAACATAGCTGCTGCTTGAAAGGGGGAGGCAGTACTAGTCCGGGACATGAGTATGCACACCAGGAAAACTGGTTGTGAGTCTCCAGGTGACCCTCGTTCACCTGCAAGTTCTTTTTGCTGTGGCTTCCCTGTCTGTCAGGGTAGGAAAGTGACACTGACCCTCTTTTGGAAAGTGATGTGACAAGCACTAAGTCTTAGATTGTTAGACAGCTGTGGGAAGCATTGTGAGATCTCTTGGAATTACAGATACAGAAACAAGGAAAGATTCTGTCAGCTGGATACAAGGACTGAAAAAAAGACATCCTGACATGCTATTGCTGCTGAAGTAACCTCCCCAGAGAGGTCTGGCGAGGGCATTTCTCAGTGCCCACTCCTTATCTGAACTCCTCCACATGCCTCAATCCTAATCCAGCACAGCAGAGACTCATCCTATTGTGTTAAAATCAAATGTACTTACAGGTAAATGTCACTCTGCCATAAAAAGAAAGGAAACCACTTAACTTTCTGTTTCTTTGTCTACCTCCCTCCATAAGAGTTCTTGTCAATTTACATTATTCATGACTAGCAGAGCTAACTTAAAATGTATCTTTCAATAGAATATAATGCAAACAGTTTTCTGTGTGGGCAGGGTAAAACAAAATAATAATTACAATACAAGATGATAGCACTTCTAATGAACTATTATTTCCATAAAAAGATTTTTTGTGGCAGGAATACACACTCCAGCAACAACAAAAAATACTGAGAAAGAAAAACATCTCTGCTGGTGTATTTGGTTCTATCAATGACACTGATGGTTGCATTGTCTAAATAAACATTGTGTGTAGATAAGGTATGACCTGAAAAGTAAATCCTGAGATTGACAGGATAAAGCAAATCAACTTTCTTCTGTCTTTATGCCTCCCACCAGATACATAAGCAGGCTTCTCCCCATGTGGGCACTCCAACTGCAAGCATCTGTCAGGATCAGCTATTCTCGTAGCTGGGGTTTGGTAGTTTATGATAATCTGACAAAATTGCATCAGTCCATTTCAGAAGCTTTTTCCTCTTTTTTTTTCAGCAATACGAGTACTTAATATTTTGTCTTTAAAAGAACATTAGACCTGGGCAGGTTGATTTTGTGATTTAGGATAATGAACTGCAGTGTCTGTGTGCGTGTGTGTGTGTTTGTGTACAAATCACATGTATGGAATTTAGTTAGAATCATAGAATCAGAGAACAGCTTGGGTTAGAAGGGACCTTAAAGGTCACCCAGTCCCACCCTCTGCCGTGGGCAGGGATGCCACCCACCGGATCAGGTTGCCCAGGGCCTCATCCAACCTGGCCTTGGGCACCTCCCAAGTGCACGGGGCACCCACGGTTTCTCTGAGCAGCCTTGTCCACTGCCTCACCATGTAATGTAAAAAGATAGCAACGTAGCCACCCTATTGTAAATCAATAAATGGAAAACCGAAAGTGGAGATTTTTCTGCTTTCTAGCTGAGCTTCTGCTAGCTTCTGCTAGCTTTTCTGGTAGATTTTTTTCTATTTTAAAAGTGAAGTAAATACTGTTGGATTAAGGTATATCAGACCCCAGAAGCTGTGTGAAACACTAAGAGGATACACAAGAGCATCTAACAAGTTAATTCAGGCTAACTCACTGTCCAGAGCCGGAGCAATATTAAGATGATAGAACTGGCATAAAATAGCTAAAGCAAAATCCTACTATAACTCACAGCTCTAAGTGAATCCAAAAGACGGCTGACTGAAGCCAGAAAATAAGATGACAGGGATATATTCTCTCACAGCCTTAAGCAGCTTGCCCCACAGATCACAGTCCACACAATGACAAACTGCAAAGAAAAGCTGTTAGTTAAAAAAAAAATAATTCACCTGTGGAAGTGATGGGATTGTGTTGCACTTTGTGAAAAATAATAACTTGTGACATCACCTACGTACCTCCAGCCACTCTGAAAGCACTGCTGTGAAGACTTTTTGTTAATATCCTTGTGCTGGAATATTATTATAGAGTCCTGGTGAACCCCTGTTTATACATCTTCCCCAGGACTATGGTGACCTTTTCTGCAGGGTGGAAATGCTTTCAGAAACTATTAATCTCTCCTCTGGGGTGGGTAGAGAGGACCCGTGGAGAGAAAGACTTCCAAGGTCTTCCTCATCCTTGTCAACAAAGATCAGAGATAGGAACAAGGTTTCGTGTTTGGCATTGTACAGCAATAAGCACAAAGCTATTACAGAGCAGGGCTTTGTAAAGATGAAGGGCTGAGGAACATGAAATGGAAAAGCAATGCTGCTCAGTAAATATTGATAGATGTTCCCTGTACTCCCTCTACCTCTGTTGCACAGTGATCCCCTTCACCACTGCCTTTCATGCTGTCACTCTGTAGACTAGAACATTACTTCCCTTCACCTTCTGGCTGTTTAATTTGAAGCAGGTCTCTGCGTTTGCTCTGAAAAGTGACGAGGTGAGGGAGGTGGTAGGAAACTTTCCACTCAAGACTTTCTGCTCAAGGACAGCAGCACAAATGTAACCCCAGTTTATTGCATGAAATGAGGTGAAAGGTTTTGTCGGTGTTGATCAGTGTTCGTTTCACTAGTACTGATTGCCCATTTTGGTAGAAAGATCAAGGGCTGAATGCTGAATGGCAGGAAGACTAAGCTAACCTTTCTTCCCAGGAGATGATCATTGCGGGTCAGGCTTGAAGCATATTAGCCAGGTATTATAAGGGGAAGCAATGCTGAAAATCCTGCTGTGCCTGTTTGGCAGATAAATAAAGAATTTCAAGCTCTGGGGCAGACAGATCAGCAATAAATTCATATTAAGAAATGTCTGTGAGATTTGCTAACAAGACTTCAAGTACCTCGGGGCAGGGACCATGGCCTTTCATGTGTTTATAAAGCATGCAACTCAATGGAGCCCTGGTCCTGAACAGGGCAGCGACATGTTACTGCAGTACAGGTACGAGCTGTACAACAGTTCTGTGGGCATACAGGTGCAAAAGGGGAACAGTAGTTCAACAGTACAGCCTCTAAGCAGGTTTCAGTGCTAAATGTTCAATACATTTTCCTCTCCCTTCTTCTTCCAAGCAAGGTAGCTTCTCCCTAGAGATAGACAGAGAAAATGTCCTGGAAGATAGACATGGGTTGAGTTTAGGTCTGGCCATTATGAATTCCAGAGTGATCAGCTCCAAAGGAAAAGTACTTGGGATGGGATTCTCTGAAAATATCTAGATAACTTAAGAGCAAGAGAAGCGACTGGATCCTGGTGCACTCCTAAGTCTCTTGCTCTTGAAGCTGTGTTTTCTGTCTCTGAACAACATCCATAAAACTGAAATGAAAATTCGGCATAGAAAGGTGCTGTGAAGTTGAATTTGGTAGCTTTTGCAAAGCTCTGATGTGAATGCTGAGTGTCATTCTGTGGTAGCAAGATAGGGGGAGAGTTTTGTGAGGTGGAGGAGCGAGGTTCTCTCACTGGATTGCTTTCAGTCAGCCACCTATGCTTTTGCCATGCAAAGTTGAGGTACAACTCCGTATTCTGCAACACCTCCCTATTATAATGCCATCCTAGATTCTGCCATCTTCTCTTTCAAATTAAGCAGGTTCAAATATGAAAAATTCCCTTGGATGGAAGATTCATGGATTTAGGTTGGGCAAGAGTTGAGTCTAGGATGCTGCCACATACAAGAAATGAAGCGGAGGAACACATTACTGCTTGGAGTTTATACGGACAGCAAATTTATCCTGGCTTCAGGAGGTCTTGCTTTCTCTGCCCCCTCTCCATCATAATTAGACACATCAAAGAGCTGATCTGTCATCTGAAATGGCAAGATGCCTAATATTCATATTAGAAGGAGTCAAGCCCCAAGCGAACAAAGATCAAGAACATGATGGTGAATGTGAGGGGGGAGATTGAAAGTCTGTCTGTGGACCCCAAGGAAGCTAAAATGATGGAAAGTGTACAAGAGAAGAAGAAAAGGCAATCAACCTTCCGATTA
Source organism: Anser cygnoides (assembly GCF_040182565.1). Classification (NCBI taxonomy): domain Eukaryota; kingdom Metazoa; phylum Chordata; class Aves; order Anseriformes; family Anatidae; genus Anser; species Anser cygnoides. Next base: position 5,680,500 of record NC_089890.1, read on the forward strand.
AAATCCCCAAGGATGAGAGTTTTGTCTGGGTTCGTAATAATCAAGGGTTAGAAATCAGACAACTCAATGAGACAGGAGAAATTGTACTGAGAAGCAGAGGACAGGGAGGAGCTGGGGGTCACTGGGGGTTGGGCACACACAGGAAGAAAGAAAACAATGACTAAAAATTTAACTACAAGGTGCTTAAAGGAAATAAAAATCTCCCCAGGTGCCGGGAGTGTTCTAAAGGCAAGACTGGCTTTACTCACCCCTCGACCTAAACAGCAGGCTTTCTTCAAAGTGGAAACCTACTCAAATATGCTTATGCAAAGAGGTTTTAAAGCTTTTATTGACAGCACTTAGCAACTATGGCTTTCCTGTACCTCAGCTTGCCTAAGGTGAACATTGTGTAGGTTTAAATTCTTCCTCCGGCCAGGGGTACTGTCCCTCAGTTCAGGGACATGCTGGGCACGAGCTGGGTGCAGCGGAGGGAAGGATTCTTTCTTGTTTCCATAACTTTGAATCAGGAATTCTGCAGCAGTCCCTGCCTCTTGCACCCACAAGGAGCAGATCTCAGTCAAGCCCGTACTGATTAGCCTAAGGCAATAGATGGTGTCAGTGTCAGAGCCAGGATTAAAACTCCAGTGGTTTTTGGCTGCCAGTCTGATGCTCGAATCACTAGACCACACCTCTCATTATAAAATAATTGTCTGATTTTCCCTTTGAAATCAAAGCTGTTTACAATTATATGGGAGAGAGCTAGAAAATGCAATCTGGGACGGTTCTGTTTAAAAGCATTTATTTGCACCTTTTTATGTAAAATTTCAGCTTAAACCAGCCCTGTGCATGCAGTTGTTAGGGGATTCTATTTAGTCCCTTATTTTGTCTTCAATTTGACAATCGGAGTCTTGTCCTATTTGGAGTTTTGCAGGAACGCTCCAAACTGAGATGAATTAATGCATTTTTATCTTATTGAGAACTGCTGATTGTGATGAATGTGAAGTGTTATACTTTAAACACAACATAAGTATCTACCACTAAATGAGTAGCTGAAGACTTTGGTTATGGATATCTTACAAATTTATGAGTGTTGCATAGGGCCAAGCTTTTTCTGAAATGATTCAAGACAAGCTTTTAACACCATAAAAAATAAGTATTGAATATGTGTTTCTCAATGAATTAGGTAATCTTCTATGGTAAACTAATATTACTGCTAATGAAACAGTAATATTTCTAGCAATTAAACACTCATAAGTAGTAGACTACCGAGTAGACTAACCTAATGAGTGTCGTCAACTTCCATAAAAATCCACAGAACTACTCCGGCATTTCAAGTTGTGCAAGTATCTGACTGAATTAGGCCTTATTTAGTAAAAGAATGGGACGCCACCTTCGGAGGGTTTTGACAGAGTTGCACTGAAACTTACTAATACCAAATATATCCCTGTTTTCTTGTATGGAGTTTCAGGAGGTTTTGTTTGTTTGTTTGTTTGTTTGTTTGTTTGATACTTTGGACCTAAGCTAGATACAACTAACATCAGTGGGAGTCTCTCCTTTAGGTTTAAGGGGCTTTGGACTGGATCCTGGATACTTAAAGAGCTGTAGACAAGTCTGTATTGTAGTCAGCCTTCTTCTGTAGATGGTAATGTACATTGCTCATGGTTATTATGAAAATGATTCCAATTAGAGATACCAGATGCCGTGATATGAGGTAAGCTAAAGAAGCTGTCTTTAGCTAAGGAAACACATCCAGACCTATCATTAGCAAAAAAAATGGCTGAAGCTGTTGGTACTTAAGACTGCACATAAATATTAGTCACTAAAAACTGTGCAATATGTTTTCCCTAACATTTTATGACTAAAACCAGCAAGAATCAGAAGATGTAAAAATGGTATTTTCAATATTGTTCTTCCTTCAGCCGAACTGCACATGTTTCATGGCATTTACTTTTTATAGACACATATTAGTTTATTAAGCTACCCATTTAACTAGAAAATCAACAGTAAAAAGGTATGTACTCAGTGCAATGCCACTGAGTTAGCACTGTTCTTGGAACTTTGAAGGTCACTTCCCTGTGGAAATGGACTATAGACATATGCAGGTAGATTACATTTTTATTATCTTTCAGTGACTCCACAGTCATTGTACTCACTGACAAGTGGAAGTCTGGCTAAGGAAGCATTGCGAAGAGGAAGGGTGAAAAGGAAGGGTAAATTTAACCCCAAATAATCAAGGTCCTGTGTATTTCTTTTTCTTCTTATGCCATATCTGCAGGAACAAATGTTTTTTCAGGTTCAAATAGGGCTTGGGTGACATGTATATAGCCTCATCTTCCTGGGTGGCATATCACAAATGTGTTGACACCAATCCTGATAACCACATTTTGTTTTAGTGTTAAGCGTAATGATAATGATGTAACCTTAGATAGCGCTGTATTGTAATTACACAGTTGTGCCAGTTATTACATAGTTGTAACACAGATCAGCTTCTTGATCAGATATGCCCAGGAGCTTCTTTTGCTTTACTCTTAATGTAGGAACAGAAAACTAGATCCCTAATTAACTTTGATTGAACCTTGATTAGATAAGGGAGTGGGGCCAGTAGGCACCAAGCGGGCGGGGAAGTCAGCCCATATGTAGATATGTTAAATGTGTAGGCACCATCCTGACTAGTCATAGGAAAGAGAAAGGAAACTCCCTTTTCAGGAATTGATACCTCCCGACAAGCACAAAGGAATTGGCCCAGACTAGCCCTCAGAAATTCAAGAAACTTCTTACCTTCCCCATCCAGCATTGCCCCCACCCTATTAAGATGAGATTCTCAAGCAATTCACCTTGGGAACAGATAGATTTCTATCAGTCTCTCCTGCCATCACAGAAGGGAATTTCAGAGAGAATTTAGTACAAAACACAATTATTCTTCCTAAGTACTCATTTCTTACTCCTTTTTTTCTGCTAAAAGTGCTGAATTGTTAGTGCTCTACAAACAAAGTCCCTTTGGCCTCTCTGAACAATCTCATTGAATACATGATTTAATAATCGAGTGAATGAAGCCAGACTTGGTTAACTGTCTGGTGGACAGCTGAAACCTAAAAAGCAACAGATGTATCTGAGGAGAACACAGTAATAATTTTGTGTATGAGACAGGAGATGTGCAGATGCCATTTCACTTTTCCAGAGCTGCACTGGCTCTGCAGTAGCCATTTTTTGGATCCAAATGTTGGTATATTTGGTAATGATACTGCCATAAAATGAAACTTCAGTGTAGCAGGATATAGATTATCCCCTTTTCAAGAGTAGAACTGCATGTTAAAACTCCGTATTTTTGCTGACTCTATTCATTTTTCTAGGGATCACTAATATGTAAACTCAACAGGAGCTCTAGGATGCTTAGTGTCCCGTAAAATCTAACTACTACTAATCTAATCTACTTTGAACAAATAAATCAGTACAACTTGAGACACCCTTGATAACCTTTCTTAATCAATCGAGGGTGATTTTTTCCCATGCGTTAAGCTGCCATATTGATTCCTAACCTGTTTTACAGAGTTCTTCTTGCCTAAACTCATTACAGAGCGTGAAGGCTTTTAGGATCCGTGGCCAGAGTATATTAGAAATGTGCAAGGATTAGCTAAGAGTGCTCTCAGATGACATAGCATTTTGTACCACCCTCAACATGGAAGGGAACATAAAACAGTATTTTGCAGAAGCATTAATATCTGAGCCCTACTTAAGCACAGTATATAATTACTGTTAAGTGAATATCATACTGACTTCTGGGGCAATACTAAGCACTGTACTCTTTTGAAAGATTTTAAGTTATCTTTGGCCCAAATTAGCCTTATTGAACTTAGAGAGGAAAAAAAAAACATCTCAGAGAAAAGGTACTTTAGTAACTGTCCTATAAATTGACAGTACACCATCCTCTGTAGATGTCACTCAGACTTTTCCAAGGCACTGAAATATTTTGTTCCATTTAGTATCCAACTTTCAGGCATTCAGACTTTAATACTATCCAGACAAGACTTTTTTCCTATAGGGGCTGTGGACATACCCCTCAATGACAAGTATTTACGTACAAAGTATCAGATTTCAAATTTCTTTGATATATGAATTGTGTGTTTGGTGGAGAAAAGCATGACATGGGTGGCTGGGCACTGGAACAGGCACTTCAGGGAGCTGGTCATGGCAGCAAGTCTGTCGGAGTTCAAGAAGTGTTCGGACAATGTTCTCAGACATAGGGTTTGATTTTCAGGTGGTCCTGTGTAGAGCCACAAGTTGGACTCAAAAGTCTTTGTGGGTCCCTTCCAACTCAGGATATTCCATGACTCAATGATTTTATGATTCTGTATTCTATGGCAATGGTTTTCTTCCAAAGTGGGGAAAATGTGCTGATTTCACTTTTGCAGAAATTAGAAATGGCAAGAGTATTCTATTTTACATACATAAGTGTATAAGTAGGAACACACAGATATGGATAGAAAGTGAATATGGACGGCTTGCCTGCAAGAGAGAGCTTTGCAGAAGTGAATATGTGAGCTATACGGAACCTGCCTGCAGGACAGTCCTATCAATTTGTTATCATCTAGGTGAGGGAGTCTCAACATTTCCTAAACTCTGGCACCTTTGTTACTTCCTAGCATGCCTTTTCCCTTCCAGCACCTTCTTGATGTACAAGACAGATCATCCAAACCTGAAACTTTATCTCAAGCTTCATTCAAACTTTGAAAGGAACTGAATCAGCAGCTTCGCTGACTGAGCAAAGTACCAAGCACATGCTTAGCTGTGAGCTGGTGAGCAGCCTTCCTGAAGCTGGTAGAAGACCTGTATGTTTAAATTCAGTATATGCTTCCATGTTTTGCTGGATCAGAGGCAGTATCATTAGAATTGGGCCATCTTTGTGATTTTCCTGGTTTCAGAGCAAGGGAGATAATAGTGACGTAGCAGGAAAGGCATCCTGTAGACCACTTAGGACTTTGTAACAGCCACAGAGACTCCAGTGCAAATAAACTACCTGATGATACTGATTTGGTTTCTGCTGAGTAGGACCTTAAGAGTGTGAGGCTGAGATAACCAGCTCAGACCCAACGGAGAGCTTGGCTCTACATTTGTCCCTCTCCAGTCATACTCATTTTGCACAGAAAAAAAACAGCTTAGCAGTTTTGCCTGCTTTACAGCCAGCAACATAGTGACAGAAAGCTGTAATAAATGGGGGAGAGAACGTGGCTGATCTGTGCTTCCAGCATTTGAACCTCTGAAAAAAAATTATGTTTCATTTAGAGCTCTAAGGAAGGGCTGTGGGTGTAAGTACAATGCTGGCTTTTTCTCTTTGCTGTGGCCCGGAACTCTTTTGCCAGGGTTGGCTTCTCTTTCTCCCTTAACAAATCATCACAATTTCGGCAAGCACTTCATTGACTGCCAATGCTGCGCTACCAATAATCTACCAGAATTGAGAAATTGTTCTTTCATTCTGCACAGCTAAATTATCTCCTGCGTGCCTGGATTTGTTCAGTTCTGAATTACGTACCAGAGGCTCAATCCTACCCTGATACTGGGCACTGTCTCTAGGCTTTTAAGAGCATGAGCACTCCCAAGGATTTCAAAGTGAAGATAGTGGTTGGATATTTTGGTTCAACTGGGGACACTCTGCTGTGCATCTTGGAAAGGAATTAGGGACTTGTATGAACGCTGTAAATTAGAAAGCATAAGCACTTTTTCACAGTTTATCATATTTTTAAGGCTTGTGTGCAGTTTTATGATTCCTGATATGTCGGTACCAAAGAGCACCTTCTGCAGGATGCTGCACCAACACAGATTATAAACGGTCCCTTTTTAAGCAGTTGGTAAAGTTAACATAAAACAAGATGTGACAGATGCAGAAAGATGGGTGCAAGAGCACAGAATAAAAATGAGATGGCAGCTGGCCTATGCAGGACTGCAGTGGTGCCTTCTTCTAGGAATCCTTTTGGGGGTGAATTGTATGTACAGTGAGGAGATGTTGCATAAAGCTGAAGTGAAATTTCTCGTATTAGCCTTAGATCTTAAACTCAAAGTTGTATTAACCTGGGCAATAATATGAATGCCATTAAAAAGCCTATTCTTGTAACATTTCTGACCCATTTCAGACTCCTTCTGGTAATCTGGGAAGGGACCTTTGTTCCCATGGCAGCCCATAATTTCCTGACTGAAACAGCTCAGCTGAGCTCTGAATGACACAGTCAGACATTTGGATGCTTATCTTGCTTCCAAGTGTTCTGAGGTTCCTCATTTCTCACTTATTGCACAATGCCCCGATCTCACTGGGAAGGTGAGAACTGGATCAGAAAGAAATATAATTGCTTTTTTTTTATTAGCTTATGATACAGTCCCGCCCTTCTGTGTTGCCAGCTTACCCAGTTATTCACAAATGATGATATACATACAGTGAATTATATAATTATCAGCCTATAATTACAGGTATATAGATATATACATCCCCCTGGAGGAGAGCTGGGCTTGGCACATACCTGCGTGCACCTCTGGGTCTTTAGGGAATTCATGCCCATTTTAAGTAGAAGATTATTTATTTATCAAATGCTTGAGACATTTTATGAAAAATGAACCCAAAAGAATCCTTTGATTCTTTTTAATAATGTTCATAAAGTATGTAACTGAACAAATCCAGGCATGTAGGAGCAAACTCACTTGTGCAGAGTGAAAGCAGAGAAGTTTCTCAATAGTAGTAAATTATTGGTAGCACAGCATTGGCAGTCAATGAAGAGCTTGCAGGAGCCATGCTTATTTGTTGAGGGAAGAGAAGATGCCAGTCTTGGCACAGTGATCAGAAGCCAACATTGAGAAAGAGGAGTCAGTGCAGTATTTCTATAGACACCTTTTTGAAAGCATTAGACAAGAATTAGTTTATCTTATGATGATGCTTTAATTCTGTAACCATAGATAAACCCTATTGCCTTCCCACTACGTTTCAATGCCTCATTTTGTCATTGGGGCAGATAGTGATTCTCAGCTGATATAAATCAGCAAAGCTCCACTGATTTTTAACAAAGCTGTGCCAGCTTCTGCTAGCTGAGGGTCTGCCTAGATATTTCTCTGCTTGTAAAGCAAAGAATCCAGCAGGCAAAGCTGATGTAAGTTGGATATTTTTCTTGGCTTGTTTTCCTTTGTTCTGTCTTTCAAATGCTGCTCTCATTCATAACTGCTTGGGTGCTTTCAAGCCTGTGTATGAGAGTTATGGAGCTTAATCTGGCTCCTACAATGGTGCAAATCTAGGGTAGCTCTATTTAAATCAAAAGCATTACTCAGAGGTATTGCACTGCTGTAAAAGCAGCATACTTGTGCATAGCAACTGATCTGTAAATCTCATAATGTGCCCAGTATCTTTCCAAGAGTTTATTTGCAAACAAACAAACAAAAAGAATCATTGTGGCTGAACAGACCTGATTCCAGCCCATGAAAAATGGACTGAGCCTCTGCCAGAAATAAACCGTAGACACTTGCTAATTACAATTTGTGGCCAGCTTACAAAGTTCAGTAAAGGAGAAAACTACCCCATTCAGATCCTCTTTCCCAGTTTGATGACATCATTCACATCATTATGTTGTGATATGCCAGATGGGAAAATTTGAGGTGGGGATGAAGTGAAAATCCCGGTTACACCTTTTCTCCAGGCTATCTGCCTCTCCATCATTTTACAACATCACAAGGAGACTCAGACAGTTTGACTCTGCCATTCCCAGCTGGTTTGGACCAAAGAGATAAATGCTGAACCATTAGGAATCAATACGTGCTTCCACTGATGTGACAGGTTATGCTGCACATAGCTAACCTTAATTTAATTGGTTTATTTAAGCTCACTCGTATAGTTAAATAGAAAGTGAAGGTAATGGTATAAACTCTGTAATTTCTATTCCTTGGGAGGAAAAAAAAAAAACAACCACCAACAGCCCTGCATCAAATGCTTATTGAAACTGAAACATATGTATTAACATATGGCAGAATTTCACTTACTGTATGTTTTAGTGCAGAGCTGATGAGGAAAGCATCTGTGCCGAGAGCATCTGAATGGAGGCTCCGATAATGAGCAGAGCTCAAAAAATACACTCTGAAAGGTTGGGATGTGTCAAAGTGCCCTGCAGTTGATTTGTGTCAGAGCCAAAAGAATGTACTTAAGCTTCCATGCAGGTACATTGCTGTACTTTGCTTTTGCACTGAGACCGGTTTGAACCTTCGTGTGCTACTTTGGGCACCTGCTTTGGAAGTCCTGGCCAAATTTTAAACCCCTGAGAAAATGGTTTCCCACCAGAAATGCTGACACAAAATCTACTTGGCGCTTAGGCAAGTGCAGTTACAGTATTGCCATTTAACAAAGGAATGATTATTAGAGAAGATCTTAAAATCAAGCCCAAATCTGGATCTAGATTTGAGGTTCCCTTAAGGACAGCAGCTGTGTAGAGCTGAGGTTTTGGGTTTGCACTTTCTGCAGATGTGCAGCCTAGTATAGTTGTACACATAATCTCTGTCCTCAAACAAGAGACACCAAGAAACACCAAGAGCAAGCTTTCTCTGTGGAGATTCTCATCCCAGCCATGCAAACTTGTAAGGCTTATACAAAGGAAGGTATTCGGGCTCTGAGAGGAACCTCTGATTACCGTGAATATTAACCATTTCTCCTGCCCGCAGTGATGCGGCGTTTCAGTAAGCTCTGTAAAGACTCTCAGAGGCTCGTGCTGCCAAGTACTAATATTACTAATGGGCACTACAAAGCCACATTGTTCTGCACCTATTTACTGGAAGCAAGATATGAGGATACCAGGTGTAATTACTTTACTGCCTTAAGGATAGAAGTCTTTCTTTCTGATTTGACCACAGTTGAACATCTGCATCGCTCAACCACAGTTTACCTCGCTCCTGGGAGATGCTTTCAAAGCACCCAGCTCCTGCCTAGTGACCCAGAAGAAAATTCACCACCTACTCACAAAGCCTCATTTTGAAGTACTGTGCCTCTTGTAAAAGCAAGGAATCTTAACCTTCTTTGGAGCATGGGCCACGTGTTGAATGTGTGAACTGCTTGTGCACCATTGTACAAATCGTGGCTTTTCATATGAAACCGTACTCCCGAGGTATTTCCTACTCCATAAAGAAGTGATTATTGAGACTAAGGAAAAGTATTTAACACATATACATTGCTTCTTATGGAAGTTTGCATGGAAATAAAATAGGTTGGGACTGCTCAAACTGTTTGTTTCCCAGAAGCACCAAACAGAGTAAAATTGTGTTTATTGAGAAGGTCCAAATCTTTGTGTTTCCCTTATTCCCCTAGGTTCCCCTTGTGTTTCCCTTGTTCCCTTATTCCCCTATGTTTCGCTTATTAGCTGTATTGAGGAGACTTTTGGAGGTCTTGGCATAGTCCTTGTGCCACAGGCTGCACCCACAGAATGGAGTGTGTCCTGCCACGAAAAGATTTCAGTGTGTGGTCTTAGAACACGAATATTTTCCGTATATTTATTGAACTCCACCCAGGTACAAGCTTCTCCTTCACAGGAAGGACAGGTTGTATAATTAGGGGCAAAACAAACTAAATACAAAGGGATGTCTCAGTTCTGCAGGGTAAATGCTGACGTGCAAATGCCCTGGCTGGAAGTACAAGCATGCCGAGCTCCCCTTCGGTTGTCGAAGATGCCATTACTCCTACTCCTCCGCTCAGTCTCTGCGCTGGAGGTTACCTCCCACAGCAGCATTATAGGCAGGAGATGCCTGCCTGCATCTCCACTGCTTTGAGACAAAATCAAGGCAGGTAATTTCAGCTCTTTGAAGGTAGGTTTGTGCTAAGGACCTGGATTTTATGTTGAAGTGGCTGACGCTAATATTATTTGGGGGATAAGGGGTAGCCTTTGGCAGCAGACAGCTGACAGTTCTATCATCTTCAGCCAGCGTAGGAAGATTTTCCAGAGCTTGTCTGTTAGCACCTTGAATAAGTCCCCAACTTAAATCCACCTTGATTGAGAAAAGGGCAAAAGAGATTATGTATGCACACAGGCATATAAAAACATATTTAATTGTCTGTTCAGGTATCCAAATAACACTGTGAACAGAGGCTCGGTGTTTTGCTCTAAGTGAGGCAGGAGCACTTGGCACAGGCCTGGATGATGAACTTGGATCTCCTGGGTCCCAGCCCACCGTTTCAATCACAAGACTATTAGTCTTTCCGAGTATGGATTTGTCTATCCCCTATGTCTTTTCCATCATCTCTAAACTTGAGTGACTCCTATGACTAATGTGATTGTAAGTCATAAAACATTAAGTTATGACACAATCAAATCAAAGCCAAGAAATTCATAGTTAGGGTGTAGGCTACATTCTTAACTCAAAACCAGAAAAGCAGCATTACAGGGTAAACAAAAGGATGAAGTGTCAGCCCTCATTTTTCATTTTTGGGCTCTTATCAGTTTGTATCAATTTAAGCCTTTTTTAAATATGTAATTTCTTTGACTTATTTTTTTCCCTCTAGGAACTGAAAATTATTCTGCTTTGAGGTCTGGAACCTGCCATACAATAAACACTACTTAATTGGGACATGCTTAATAGGGATGGCCACTTTAATGGGACATCTCCTAGGGAACCTATTTATGCTAATGAGACTGGATGACAATGACTGTTTCTTAAGTGGGGCAACAAAAGGAAAAAACCTCCACTTAACAGGGATGCGCTCAGCTGTTACTAGTTTAAGTGTTTAATCAGGTGTTAAATAGGTCTAAAATTCGGAGCTTCCATCTTTTAATTCAAAAATGGGAAATTACAATTTACCTCATGATGAAATGTGGTGTTGGTATTTATACAGTGGCATTTAGTACAAGGGAAGGGCTGTTTTCAAGGAAGCCAGACACAGAGGTTCTCTTCTCCAAGCATGGAACTACCTGTAGATTAGATTTGTTCAGAATCATTGCAAGAGCTAGAAATAAAACCCATCCACCCTAATTCTCAATCCTATATTTTATCCTCTCCCCTCAACTCTTCCCACTTAGCTATTAGGACAGTAACAAAGAAGCAATAAAATACAAATAGGAAAGCTTTTTAAATCCAAGCGATCCTTTCTCAGAGTCTCTAAAACCCCTAAGAAAAGATGCCTGAAGACTTCCAGGAGCTGCCAGAAGCTGTTAAGCCATTTAGAAGGTTATTCTCCTCCAGAAGATCTTTTGTGTTCTGTGGTTTCCTCTGAAAATATGTATGCTTGTCTGAGGGATGAACAGGAGACCACGTTAAGAAGTTGTGTTAAACACAAAAATCCCGTCTTAGATGACAGCTATATAAATGTGGGGACTCTCCCAGGCAAACCAAGACATCTGATTATGCCATTGTATACTGTTTGGCAAAGGAGAGAGTGAAGGAAAGTGATAGACATGAGGGGCAGATGGAGTTTGCCTAATGTGTCTGTTCTTTTCTTCGCTGCCTTTTCAATTTAAGAATGTAGCAAAATAGCAGCTGCTCATAATTTCATGAATCAAGAAGTATGTAAATTTCAGCTACAAAATTTGTTGCATAGTTAAGACACACACAAAGAAGGAAAAAAAGAAAAAAAGATCTTGCTTGCATCTACAACTTTCTTAATCTTGCATGCAAATTTAGCTTTTCAGGCCTGGTTCTCCTCTTGTTTCGGTGCAAATCAAGAGCAGTTCAGTCAGTTTTGTCATTGTGGTGTAGGGCAAATGCTGTGGGGTTATCCTGCGTTAAGGGTTCAGCTCATCTCTACTCATTGCCTCAATGCTTCAATGGAAGGTGAGCCTGGCATGAAAGGGTCCTTTCATACCCCTGAGCCACAGAGGGGCTTTATGCCCTACCTCTGCTCCTAGGCTGCAGCTGGAGGTGAGGAGGAAAGGCTCCGTGATGGGAACTTCTTCATGAACAGGAAAGCCGTAGTGGTGAACAGCTACCTGAGGATGGTGACAACCGCTTCACATTGAAATGGAAATCGCACTCCTCGCATTTCAATCCCTAGCCATCTCTGAATTAAAAGATGGAAAAGTGACTTGAAATGTATCATCCAAATGCATGAAACACTGCTCAGAAAGAGCTGGGGATCTGGGCCTCCATATACTATACAGCTGGTTCTAGTTTTCAGACAAGATTTACTAAACACATGTAAACCGTGCATATCTGTTTGAATACTTTTTGTGCAAATAACTTCCTCTGTGGTCAAGCTGTTCCTTTCAGATCCAGGCTACAGATTTGTGCTTTATGCTCACCACTTTTTTACCCTTGGATTTCCACCAGTATCAGTTCACACTCAGAGTATGAAACTGTGAAGAAGGGAGCTGAGTTTGGCAGCAAGAGTCGGCAGAATTTACAATGCAAAACACTGAGCAAACTCATGATAAAGGGCAGAAATCATCCCTGGCGTAGCTCCATCCAAGTCAGTGGGCCAGATCCTGAGCAGCTATAAACAGACACAATACTACATATTTCACAGGAGCTGCCACCGCTTGTATCATTTGGCCCAACAGCCTCCTACACAAAGGCAACGTTTTACTGATTCTGGTGGGATTTCTCCTGATTTATACCCCAGAGTGAGCAAGCAGAGCATTGGTCTGTCTTCACCAATTAAAACTGCCCCACAATTATATCTGCTGAGTGTCATGAGTTCAAACTTTAAACACAAAGCAACAGCTGAAGCTGAATATAAAGGAGCAGGAGGGCAGAGTTTTATGATCAATGTTTTATTCGAATCATATAAAAAAGAAAAGCATTTCACATATTTCACGGAGGCATTTTATGTGCATATTTAATATGAATCCTTTTCTTGTTAAACTCTTACATGATCTATGTACTTCAGTATATAAAACACGGTATAGGACAACTATGAACAAGTTTATTAAAACAGCTTAGGTTCCTGTTGACATCACCAACCACACAAGTGCTTGCTCAGGGTTGGTGTGATCTTATCAGTCTCTCCTTATATTTCAGGTTACCTACTTGTTCGTTTTCCCAATATATCTTTCATTGTTACAAGAATTCAACTCATGGGCAGATCTCTAAGATAAATCTGCTTGTCTGTTTTGGGAATATGGCTCTAGTTCTAATTTTGCAGACTTCGTTCAGGCAATACTCCTTTTGACTTCAGGGATTTTTGCCTGAGTAATCCTTTCAGAATTGGACTCTCCATGATTTTCATTTACTTAACAACTTGGCATTACATCTGTAAAATATTAGCCCAGTAATGTGAAATATCAAATTAGATTTATGCATTAATCTAATCTATATATGAAGCCTGATAGTCAGTTCTCTTACACTGCATTATTGCAATTCCAGGCATTCTGTGTCACTTCAGATTTATACTGATGATGTAAGAGAAATAAAAAGTGGGATTTATAGATCAAATTTGGTAACCCACGTATCGTGGAATCACAGAATATCCTGAGTTGGAAGGGATCCACAAAGATCATCGAGTCCCACTCCTGGCTCCCCACAGGACTACCTAAAAATTAAACCATATGTCTGAGAAAGTCCAAAATTTAAAATAAATTCCCATTTTCAGGGAATCCAGGTAAACGTTTCTCTATCAATCACAAGTGAAGGAGTGCACACAAAAAATTAGAAGAAATCAACAAAGCAGTAAGTTATTTAAAAGGAATAAAAGGTCAAAATGAATATCTGAACTGCAATGCACTCCCTAAAAATCCTTGGAAAAGACAAATAAGCAATTATTTCTTTTCTGTGTGACAGTAGCAGTCTGAAAAGTAAAAAAATTACTTTTTCATACATGTTCATAAACTGCATTTATAAACACTTCACATAATGAAATTATATTTGTTTCCTCCAGGTTGGCTGCCCTTGAACATTCTTCTCCTTGCAGTTTTTAATTTTTTTAATATAATTCTTCCGTGAAGACAGGTCTTATGCATATGGCCCTGGATCAGCAGCCAACCCCACACAGCAGGGCATTTAAGAACATGTTAAACTCCAGTTTTGTATGTGCTTTGGTACTATTAAAAACTGGGTACTTGGAGACGACCCACCAATATGGTATTCTTACATCTTAAACCCATTTACCTCTTCTCTTTGTGAATGCTTTCAATTTGTTTTACTCTTTTTGGGCCAAATCCAGATTGTTATTTACAGAAGGAACGCAACAGGATTAATAGGCTATGGTCTGCACTAGTCTACACCCATGGAAATTCATTGTGATCCCATCAATTCCCATATAATTTCTTTGGATTTGTATCAGGTTAAAGCCCCAATCCAGGATAATGCCAAGCAGATGCAAACAAGGGCCAGGGTAGAAATGTGGAGAATCACGACCTGAATAAGACTGGATCTGTTTATTCCAATGGAGAAGGTAATCTTTAAATATATAAAAAAAAAAAAAGTGAGAGAATTTTAAGGATTTTTTTCCTATTTGGTAATTTATCACCACCCAAACACCAAATAGGAAGTGAAGCAATGCCAAGGAAAAAAAAAATCAATTTATTTCCTACACATTACTAAAGAAACCCTAGACTGAAATGCAATCCTGAGCACTTTGGTTCACTTTCAAGTGTGCTGTTTACCCTTATGGATATTCACCTAAACGTGGCCTTTGTACAGTGTACCTGCACAGAGACTCGTGCTGAGCTGGGAATCGTGTTGTGCTTTCCATTCGTTTGGCTCTTTGAGACCTGGCTGAGTGTCGCACAAAAATAGGGCAGCCCACAGGTTATCCACGCTAAAATGCTTCCTGTGGAACGCTGCGTCAATTTGTGCCAGTGTATGGCAGCTGCAGTGAACTTGTGGCTTCCTGGAAGGGTGTCTATTTTCTCCCTTTCTGCCTTAATCCAGAATTACTGTTTCTCCTACCCTAGCATTCAGATCCAACAACCCCAAACACAGTTGTGTTTGCAGAAAATCACAGTTGTGCCAAGCAAGTCACAGTTGTGTTTCTAAGAAAAGACGTGCTTCCCAAAATGAAATCTCACACGCGTTTTTTGAAGAAAAACCACCTCGAACATCCTCAACATCCCGCGTTACGATAAAGGCAGCTCCCCAGCAGGCGCCGCAGCCCTTGCAGTGTGCAAGGATGTGTTTTACACCGGCACAGGAGGCGGACAATCTGTCTGTGTCGGTATCTCCCCATCTCCGCACACACCTGTCTCTCCGTCCCTGTACACCCGTCTGCCTCTCGTCTCCCGTCCCTGCGTGTTGCAACAGGGCCCAGGCGCGGATGCCTCTCCCCTTGGCACCCGCGCACTGGAGCCAGCCGCACCGACATGGGGCTGAGCTGGCACCTGCAGGGGACCCGGCACGAGGGGTGTGACCATCTGGGACACCCCCGGTGGCGTGGGGACAGCCCAGGGCGCGGGGATCACGGAGCCCGGCTGGTGAAGGGGAGCAGAGCGATCTTCCCGTCTTCCCTCCCCAGCGAGGGGGAGCTGCCACACCAAGCCTGGGTGACTGGAAAGTGAAAGAAGAAGCTTTTCTCTCTTTTCCTTTCCAAGATAGCATCAGCTTTACACTCACCTGCTTTATGGGCCTTATCTGGAAGGGAATGAAAGGGAAGCCGGTAGGTGAGGGAGCACCCTCCGAGCTGGCTGACGTGCACGCTTCCCTCCATCTCCTTCCTGCAATCCTGGACCTGCGAGGTGCAAGCACCTCACAGTCACCACAAGATTTTTATCTCCTGGTGACCACAAGCATTTTACAGAAACTGAGTGACGATTCGGTGAATTGTTTCATGTCACGAAGAGACCTGTGACAGCAGCTGAACACAGCTCCCAGCCCCAGTACAGCCACTAAGGCTGCTCTCCTGCCACGGGGGAGCGGCACAAAGCAGGCGGAATACAATCAGCCCAGCTGAGGTTCAGAAAACAGAAAGGAATTTAAACTGATCATGCTGTTTTTGGCTTTTTATTCTTAGGTAATATGTGAAATATTATGACCTGAAGGTTCTGCAGAAACTGGAAGAAATGTCTGGTGGGGGCAGAGGATTCCTGACCGAGCAGGAGGGACCTGGAAGGGCAAGAGCCCAAAGTGAGGAAGGGGCTGTACAGAGTGGGTGAGGAAATTCATGATAGGGATAGCAAGACTTAAATACTGCTGAAAAAAGATGTTCAAAAACTAACAGAAACCAGTAAGAGGTAAAGAATAAGTGAAAGGTTCCAAGTGAGAAAAAAAGGTGGGAATTTTCCCTAGGACCATAACCTACGAAGTTATCTCCCAACCCTTGAAGGACAGAGGCAATAAATGCCCAGGTGAACAGAGCAGCCTAAGGCAGAGGATGGTGCCAGAGGGAGCACGAGCCCTGCCCAGCCACAACAGGCACCTGTGGGCTCACCGTGCCTCCCGTCCAGCACAACGCTGCCTCTGGTATCAGCCTGCGCACAGGATGAGGCAGTCAGGCGAGGGCAATGCTGACAAATTGATGCTGGTATGAGCCATTCACTTACGTAGGTTCAGTATGAAACTGTTATTCCCTGCCAGCTTCAGGGAGGGGATAACCTGATGGGTCCTCTTCTTCTCTAATTCTCTTGATTGCCTACGGGTGATGTTATTGGTTACGTTGGCCAAAACATGAATATGCATCTGGATAGAATATACCATGAGAAAAGCAGTTATTTAACAGAACTGGTGCAAACATAGCCAGCCTGGAAAGACTGACTCAACTCACTAGGCAGACTGATGTATTTGTTCTTTTGGGGTCTTCAATAACTCCTTCTGTGCGTGGCAGAGAATACCACTACAATGCCACCACACGCTTTTGTTGGTGTGGGTTAATCCACAAATCCTCAAAGAAGATCTGTTGTGGGTTATGCTGGATACTTATGAATGTCTTCAGAGCTAAAGAGCAAGTAACCACGCTGCCCAAATTTACTTTGCTTTCAATTGTGGCTGTTTTCCCTGCCCTCTGTAAGAATTGCTTTCTTTTCTTCCATCTACCAATGGGCATCTGTGACTAGGTACTACTCATAGGATGTCATGCTTAGATCATGTTTGCCACAGCGTACGTGATTTGTGCCGACATTTCCAGGAAGTACCAAAGAAGGTGGGAACCACCATGCCACTTCAGAACATGGGTCTGACCAGCTCAGTCTCCTGTCTCTGCCGCTGACTGCAGGTGGACACTGAGGTAAGGGCAGGCAGGTGGCTGTGGGGCTTCTCCCCAGCTCCCAGCCGCTTGGCAGCCCAGGGAGTTCCCCAAGCCGATAAACATCACTGTGTCCACACTGTTGTGTTCACATTGCTTGTCAATTTTTCTGCAATTTATGTGCTGCAAACCCCCTGGCTACTACGACAGATATAAATCAGTGTGGAACCAGAGTTACTAACAATGATTGGGGAAAAAAATCTGTGGTGTTAAAGACCTATGAGTTTTGATCTTAATGTGGGCTAAATCTCCCAGCATCATAAATTACCTGTCTGCTTGTCTGTCTCTATTCCTTGTCATCCCTTGGACTGAAGGATTTTGGTATGAGGTCCTCCTTTTCACAGGGAACAGACACGTAGAGCCAGGCAGCTGGGGACAAGAAGCAGCTGAAGAAAATGCAAAGATGAGAGCCAGGAAACTGAAGAGGGAATGGGCTGGAGAAGGAGCGGGAAGGGGTACAGAAAAGGCTCTAGAGGAACTCTGTGATGGGAACTGACATTTGGGAGTTAGTTAAAGTGAAAAAGATGCAAAGAACACAACAGAATCAATGGAGAAGAGACTCACAGTTACAGCCCTGCTGAGCAGTTCGCAGTTCTCAGAGTCCTGGGCAAGGAAATAAGCTAGATTCACTAAGGCAAACAGAAGCCCAAGTCCAGTGATCAGGACTGGACTCATGGTCCAAAATGTCTTAATGAATGCAGACTGCTGCCCAGAGGAGCGGCTGTGACAATGAATTGTTTCTGACAAGTTTGGGGTCCTTGGAATAAAGGTCCCTTTTCCTCAATATTCTGGACAACGACACGTGAAGCATAACGAGACCGATTGCCATTGATGGCCCAATGAAAGTGGTAGAGCAACTGTGTTAATTAAACATCTGTATTAGTGACATTTTCTGACATGGTGACATTAATGGGAAACGAATTTTAATTAAGTATTTGTCTGATTCCTAAAATGGTGCCTGTGTGTCTATACCTGGAAGAAAATAAAAAAGAAATCTGTACAACATTCTTTCAAACACTTTGGACGTAGCAAGCATGACTGAAGCACTGTTAGTAATTGCCATCATTTTAGATTTAAACTTCAAATACACTGTACTTACTTTTTCAGTACTCTATTAGTGCATGTTGAAAGAAGTTAGCATTTACACAGATCAAATCTAACCTTAAGAAAGCCTTCCTCAGATGAACACACGGGACTGATTTCTGAAAAATGTAATAATCCAAGAAAACTTTATTCTAACCGGCCTCTTGCCAGGGTGCACCAAATTTTCCAGGATCCTTCTTCCGTCTGACACAGGTACGATTCGGCAGAAACACGAAGCAAATTACCTCTTGCTCCGAGGAGCTCTGTACCCTGCAGGATCTTTGCAGAATCCAGCCCGAAGAAATACAGCACTTTCAGAACACGGAGCTGTCAAGCAAGATTTCCTCGGGCTTGTTGCCACACAAAATGGCAAATAAGGGACCTGATCCTGCACTGAAGGCAACGGGAATTATAGGTGCTCAGCATTTGTCTGCTGGCAGAGCTAAGGTTTCTCAGTACTTCCTAAAATCAGCCGTGCTGTTTATTCCTATTGAAAATTATACAGCTAAAAAGCTTTGGTATCTAGCCACAGAGCTTTTATTTCAAATTGGCAATAATGTGACAAGATGTAACTCCTGCAAAAAGACTACAATAATGTTAAAAATATCATAAAATATTATTTATATCAGGATACATTTGCTACCCCATATGACAATCATTCATATTTCTTGACAGATATAAACCTCTGCTTAACACATTAGTATCATAAATATTACCAGATATAACACTGTAATTTAATACCTACCAAATGTATTTTAAAATATTACTCAATTTAAAACTTTGG
Source organism: Anser cygnoides (assembly GCF_040182565.1). Taxonomy (NCBI): domain Eukaryota; kingdom Metazoa; phylum Chordata; class Aves; order Anseriformes; family Anatidae; genus Anser; species Anser cygnoides. Next base: position 5,699,456 of record NC_089890.1, read on the forward strand.
ATTTTAACCAGATGTGTTTCCAGAAAATGATTCAGGTCAGATGCTTTTTTCTTTTTCTGTGCGTGTGCGTTCAAAGTGGAACATTACTATGTGATTTATTGTACTATGACTGTATGCCCCAAACCTAAAACAGCACCACGATACTTCATCCTTGAGGCTTACACACCTGCAGTCCAAACTAACAAGAGAAAACATCTACATGGCACAGCAGGAGTCTTTGAAATGTCTCTTTGCAGTTGCCTGGACACAGAACAGACTGGTAGAGCAGGGAGGCAGCGGAGAAAGGGTGAAGACAGGAACTCCAGCCTCTTTCATCTAGAAAGGGGGGACCATGGAGAGATTAGAGGAGAGGATTTTGATTAGATCACTGGAATGTGAAATGATGCTTCCCAGGATTAAAATCCTATTTTAGAGCTACCAAACCGGTTACGTTGTTAGTCAGAATCTGGAGGCTCGCAGGGCTCCATCCCTGCAGACGCCCGCCGCGCCCGACACCCTCTGCCTGCAGCAGGGGGGCCCCGGCCGAGCCCCCCGGCCTCCCCCCGGCCTCCCATTCGGCAGCCCCCACTGCCAGCCCTGGACACGCTTTCTGGAGGGCGAGGGGCTTCATTCCCCTACCAGCCCCGTGACGGCCGCACGTGCTGCGAGCCCGCAGCGTGCCCGGCCCAGCTGGGCAGGCAGAGGCCCGGCGTTCTCGTACCCTAGTGCCATTAGTTTTATTCCCGGTACGGCCAACCAAAAATGCGAAGGTCTACAGTTGTCGGGTTGATCCTTAGGTGGGACTCGTTAACATAAAACCCGCCGTCGCAATTAGGAGCTTTGTGAGCAGCAGCCTCAGCAAAAAGTGGAAATGGAGGCTGAAGCGATGGTGCTCCTCCAAAGGAGGACGGCGGCAGATTGGGAAATAGTCTGCAGCAGCCGCTCCGCCGCTGTCGGTGCCGTAACTTCTCCAAAGACAGACAGAGCCATTTTCAAGTAGTCAGCCCGCCGACTTGAGCGAGCACTAAATTCACTTGATGATCAAATACTGTTTGACGAAAAATCCACCGTCGCTTACTTTCCCGGAGGAAGATCTATTTATTTGCCTTTCGCCGAGGCAGTGCGAGGCAGCGGCGGCGGCAGCGCTTGGGGAGCGCGATGCAGCGGGCTCAGTCCCGCGGGGCCACCCGCGAGGCACCGGGCACGCTGCGGGGCCACGGCGGGCGCGCGGGCTGCCCACCCAGAGCTTGTGGGGCCGAGCTGCGCCCCAAACCCACCCTGCTCATCGGGGTGGGCGCAAGGGGGGGGGGGAATAAACCGCGTTTATGGACACGTTATTGTTTAGAACAAAATAAGTTATTTCATCCTTGTGATCTCCGTTTCTATGGCTATGCCGCACGAAGCTGTGAGCTGATTTTCCAACCCCGGTGTTAGCCGCCCCCTCCGAGCCGGCGGCCAGCGGCAGTGGCCCCATGGGCGCCTGCCCGCGCCTCCATGAACCCCGCTAACGACGGTGCGGCCGGTGGGGACGTGGGGGTCCCCCTGCTCCCCCCGCCGCCACCAACGCACCGGGGGGGGGGCCAAGCTTGGAGGGGGAGGGCTGTGGGCAATGCCCCCCTCCCCAAATCCCCCCCAAATCCTAAATCCCAAATCCTAAATCCTAATTCTCCCCCAAATCCCAAATCACCCCCAAATCCCAACTCCCCCCGCAAAACCAAATACCTCCCCCCAAACCCAAATACCCCCCCCAAATCCCAAATACCCCCCCAGCCGTGCCCCCCCCCCCCAAGCACGGGGATGGGGGGGGTGACACACACACACACACACAGACAGACACACACGGGGGGGGGGCTCTCTATGATCGCACCGCCCCCCCCCCTTTCTCCCCCCCCCCCCCCCCCCCCCCAGCGCACGGGGCTGACTCCGCGTTCCGGCCGCCGGCGGGCTCCAGGCCGGGATTTGGGCGCTCCCCGCCCGCCTCCCGCCCCCTGCCCCCCCCCGCCCCTCCTCCTCCTCCCCCCTCCCTCTCTCCCTCCCTCCCTCCCTCCCTCCCTCCCCCTCCCTCCCGGCTCCCGAACTCCAGCCCCTCTCTCTCCCTCGATCAGCCGCTCACTCTGTCTCAATATGTCTCAAGATGGCGGCCAATGTGGGATCGATGTTTCAATATTGGAAGCGCTTTGATTTACAGCAGCTGCAGGTCAGGCTCCCCCGCTCGCCGCACCGGCCGGGCCGCGCCGCCGGACCCCCCCCGCCCCCCTTCCCTTCCCCTTCTCCGCCTTCCCTCGGGCCCGGCCTCCCCCCCTCCTTCCTCCTCCTCCTCCTCCTCCTCCTCTTCCTCCTCCTCCCGCAGCCGCCCGCAGGATCCCCCCGCTCCGCCCGGCCGCGCCGCTCCGCTCGCCCCCCCCCCCCCCCCCCCCCGCCCCCGATCGGCGGCCCCATCGGAAATCGATCCCCTTTGTTCAATTCATCGATCAGCCCAAGATGGCGCCGGAGCCGGCGCTACCGGGGCCGCCGCCGCCGCTCCAGCCCGCTTCGTCCCGGGCTGCCCTCTGCCCGCTTCCCGTGCGCGTCCCCCCCCCGCCGGTACCCCGGGGCCGCCGCTCTGCGGGGCTCCGCTCGGCCCTTCCCCGCCCCGGCTCCCCGCCGCCTCCCTCAGCCCCGGGGGGCGGCCGGGGGAAAGTTTCCCGAGTGCCGGGACTTTGTGTGGGGTGTGCGGGCGGGGGGGGCGCGGGGAGCCGGCCGGGCTCGGCGGTGCAGGCGCGGAGCGGCGGGGGCTGGGGGCGCTGTGGTGCCGGCCCAGGGGTGCCGGTGCCCCCCCCGGTGCTAAACCCTCCAGTGCTTCCCCCCTCGGTCCTCACCCCCGCGGTGTAACCCTTCGCCCGGTACTGCCCCCCCCCCCCCCACCGGTGTCACTCCCTGAGTGCTTCATCCCTCCCCGGTGCTCCCCCCTCGGTGCTTGTCACCCCCCCGGTTTCACCCCCCTCGCGGTGCTCCCTCCCTGTAGTCACCACCCCCCGGTCCGCACCCCCCCGGTGTAACCCCCCCGGTGCTCTCCCCCCTCAGCCGCCGCCGGGCAGGGGGCTCCGGCCGGCCCCGGGGGGGCAGTGGGGAGCTGAGGGAAGGGAAAGAAGAGAGGGACGGGGGGATCCGGGCTGTTTTTTGGGGGTCACAGGGCCGGGGCAGCGCGCCCCGAGGGGCTGGGGGCGGCCCGGTGAGGCGGGGGGGGGGGGTGGGCAGCGTGACGGGAGGCGGGGGCCGCGCTCTGACAGGAGAGCGGGGGGCGCCCGGCCGGGGGGGGCTCAGGCGGCCGCTTCCGTGCCCCTGTGAGGGGACGAGGCCGGGCGGTGCGGTTTGGGAGCCCCCCCCGGGCCCGGCCCGAGTGGCATCACGGTGCCTCGGGGCCGGGGGGCAGCGGGGCCGGGCCCCCCCGAGCCTCCCCGGGCAGCGCGGAGCCGCCTGGGGTCGGTGCCGGCCCCGGTCCCTGCCGGCTCTCAGGTGCATCGGGAGGTGGGGTGAGGCGCTGCCTTTCCCTCTCCGTCTGCCTTTTTTTTTTTTTTTTTTTTTAGCTGCTTTCGTGTTTTATTGTTTCTTTTAAAGGCTTTGGATTAAGGTAGACTTGGCTGAACTTTCCTCACTTGAAAGGATTCTTAATAGCGACCCAGAATACCTACAGGAATACAGAAAATGAGGTCCAGATGTAGAATTGTATAAAATAAAATGGATTAAATTAAGATGTATTTAAACAAGGTCTGACATCTTTAATTGTGGACTTTTGCCTCTGTGTATGCGTGGTTGTACTTGCTTAGCATAGAAAAATAAACACTCGGAACGTCACTGCTGCGGCGTTACATTTAACGGCGGGGAACTCTGAATATTTCCTATAAAATAAAGCCCTCAGAAATGCTTATTGATTAAAATATATTACGCTAAAGTATCTATCATGTAAATTAAATTCTAAAATGTAATGAACGCGGCCAAATGGCATTTTGATAGATTGTTCCATTCTGTTTTTAGTTTGAAAAAAAAAAACCCCTCACTTTTATTATAATTTAATTTCTGTGCATACTGTAAAACCTGTTGTGGAGTATCGCTCCACAAACCTTAATCTTATTTTTACAGGCTCGATGTGACAGGCTGACTCGAGCAGCTTGTAGGCTCTCCTTTGAAGCACGCCTGTAGTGCCAGCTCTGAGCTGTCTGAGCAGTGTTCGTTACCTGGTCCCGAGGACTCGTGATTATTTGTACGGGTTGCGGATTGGGGCTGCTCACCTCGTGGCGGATTCACCAGGCCGTCCGTACCCAACAAACTTTGTGCTCAGCCTGCCCGCGGAGAGTCCTGGAGTGACCAGAGAGGGAGAGAGGACCTTTCATCCTTAGGCAGAGTAGTTAATTTGTTTCAAATTCGCTTTTTATTTTTTTTTACCCACCCATCTGCATGAAGAGGTAGTGTAATATTTACTCCCACTTGCAGATGAAGCAATATGCTATTAAATCTATCGTTACCGAGTGTGAAGCTCAGTCTTACAGAGCTGTTTGTTCCCCCCATTCATTTATAGTCATGTCTTTTGAGTGTGGAATTACAGACAGTAAAAATTTCCCTTTTCCGTACTTTCTTTACTCTATTCCAGGGCAAAAACGCGAAGGACTTGTGCTTAGCGTAGTTCCTGCCAAGTCCAGCTCTCCCAGCTGTGGGCTCGGTGGCTTCAAAGCCGTCGTTTTGCTGCGCAAGAAAGTTGTGAGGAGCTGAGGATGAGGCTGTGCCCGTGTTCCTGGCAGCGGCGCGACGTGCATGCTGCCTGCTCACAACTTCCTCTTCTGCCTTCTGTTAGAGGGCATTTAACTGTTGATGAGCTTCGACCTGCCTTGTAATATTAAGCAGCAGGTTTCTCGGGATTGTGTCAATATTAATTAAAAACGGAGCCAAGACCACTGTAGGGTCTGACTCTTTTAATTATTTATTTCCGTTCACTAAATAACCTCTTGTTTGTAGGAGGAGAGATTTCAGGAGTTGGAGGCAGGGTTAAATAATTCAGAACTCGGATTAAAGAACAAAAAGGTCTGTTCACAAACGGAATATGACGCGCAGAAATGGCGGTTTCCTAAAAGTACCAAACACGGCTCTTCACTTGAGACTGTACCTCAAACGCATGCATGCAGACTTTTATTTTACAGCGAAGGTTAGTTGCATTTCCTAAAGAAGTGATGAAATTGGCATGGCATCATTTCTGCGTGAGTCTGCTGCCGAAGGTGGATCCGTGTTTGATAACTCATGGCGAAGGAGTTGTAGAGAAAACAGACCCTCGCAGACGGTGAATGCTGTGGCCGTAAATGCGAGTTAAAGCACCGGGGCAGTGCTGGTGCCCTCGAGATAGAAGCAGGTCTCCTCTTGGGAGGTGTCGTGCTATCCCAGTCGGCTGGACCTGCAGCAGAGTGAGGCTTGTTACCTGCTGCTGGCCAGGTCCTCGCTCACGGCTCTCGTTTTTGGTGTCTCTTGCCATCACCTCCCCCGTAAAAACACCCCACTGCCGGCGAGCAGGAAAACGAGCCTGTGGGTGCTGCATGCCGTCCTGTTCCAGGTTCTGGTCGGTGTTTCTGAGCGTGCGTGTGTGCCTCTGTGTGCCCGTATCGGCAGACGCAGGCGGCCCAGCCGTACCTCTCCGACCAGCGGTACTGCTCGAGTAAGCCTAGCTTGCCTCTCAGATCTAAGCTGCGTCTGCAGGATGAATGGAAAAAGTTAGTACTGCTCGAAAACCGAACGCGCTGCGTGTTGAAGCGTTCTGCAAATAAGTACGAGTCTCAAAATCTCAAAGCTTTTTAGGGCACGCATGCATGCTAGTGAAAAGTACAGCTTCTTCAGTTTCTTGCTGCTTTTGAGCAGAACGGCAGAACTTGTTACCATCAGGCTACAGAACTAAAATCTAACCCCAAGTCTTGCTTGTGTTTTTTTTTCCTTTGGTAAATCTCATCCCAGTATTGCATCATATATGATTAATATGAGGATAGAGTATTAGTTTTATGTCTGCTGTGACTAATTGTTTAAGGTAACCCATTGATCTTACTATACAATTACAAAATTTGTAACAAAATCTGGAAAAACTAAGTAGTAATGAGTAGCGTTTAAATACTGAAGCTATTGAATTATTTAATTAGAAACAGGTGGAGTTCTTGGCATCTTTTCCTTGGGTCTGATTGTACTGGAGCACGAGCCGATTTGCTGTAAGTGAAGAGTTGCCATGCTTCATCAGAAGTGGAATTAGCATCTTAGCATTAATTTTGTTTACCCATACAGAGCTCTGCAGAATTTGTATCTGTCCTAAAAGTAGTCAATTCTCGGTTATTTGTGATGGTAGCTAAACATGCAGTAAGAGGAGTCTTTAGCTGCTGAAAGTGCATTCCTGTTCCCCCACCCGATCAGATACGGGTGCTGAAAGCAACTTGGCAGTTCTGCGAGAAGGTGCAAGAGAGAGAACCCAGAGGGCTGCGGATACCTGAAAGACAGGACGCCGCTGCCAGTCGACTCTGCCAGCCCTTGTTTGCCTGAAATAGGCAAATTTGGCTTTTTGTGGCGGTCAGAGCAGCATCCCTGGGCACCCAGCATGCATGACGTACTAAGGGCCCACGCTGTACTTCTGGCTTGACAGTTTGGCCTCCCTAGGATTCTTGAATCTGTTCCTCAGAAGGAAATTTCTGAAAGCTTTGCTAGCCCTCTTTCTTGTTCCTCAGATGAAGTAATGCCCATCTGAAGCATGGCAGAATCAGGGCAGTTTCAGTCAGACTGCTGGTATGCCAATTTTGTAGTTAATTGGATAATGTATCGAGAAATGCAGTAGTGGGGATTTGGAATATGGCAGTGGTTGGGATGTTTTGGAAAGAGAGATTGTTCTGCTTGGCTCTGTGTGACAATACCAAACAAGTAATGGGCGAAACGTTTGTTAAAGAAAAAAATACGTGCAGTCTAAAATTCCAGTGAACAATTATTCTTTATTTGCGAGCTGATTTGTAATGCATGGATGTAGAGAAATGCACAGCCCCAAGTTTCAGTTTGATCACACTGAGGCTGCGAATGAAGGCGGTTTATCTATGGGAAGAGGAGATCCATACGTGCGTGTCTGCTGTTATTTCAGACACCCAGCAGGCAGGGCTCGTTGGCTTGGGGTGTGAGCGGGGTGGTGTGTTCCTGTCTTGGATATCCAGGTTTCTCTTGCCTGTGTTCTTTGCATTTTGCAGTTTGCTTATCTTTTTGCTTGGCTGTTTCCTGTGTACTTCATGGGCAAGGTGGTGAAAATGTGATGTTTTCTGGAGCCAGAATGTGGTGATGATATTCCTACACTGCATGCCTGAAGGAGTGGGGACGAAGATGTGAAGCTGAGCAGGAGAAAGCTGAAAGGGGGTCGTTAGCAGAAGCCAAGAAGTCTGGGGGCAGACATTTGTACAAGAGTCCCCATGCACAGGCTTTCGGTGTAGGGTTGAATTTACCAGGAAAGATGAGAAAAATTAGGCCTCGTGGTCAGGATAGCTGATGTCCTTAAAGTGCTAAAGATGAGTCTTACTCAGGTTGTGGGATGTATGTTTGCAACTTGTTTTTGTTTCCTCTGCTCTGACAAGGCAAATACATCTGTCACTTCTGCTTTTCTTGTTAATTATACTGAAAAAATACAGCATGTTGCAGTGCTCGGGTTATGAAATAGGTGGAAATCCAAACAGAAAACTGAACGTTAACAGAGTTAAGTTCTTAAAAAAATGAAATGCGGAGCCTACAGATGTTGGGTGTAGGTTGCTGGATGTAACAGTGGTCTCCCCTGTTGTCAAATAACACTTGGGTTTCTTGGAAAGCAGTAGGCAGCAAAGAATTTGTGCTAGACCCACAGCTCTTGCCTGGTGGCGCTTACGTTGCAGCTCTCGCAAGAGCTCTGCAGCAGTTCAGGCTGCGTTTCTGTGGCTTAGCAGCGTTGGCTGTTTGAGCATGAGTAACTGCGCTGCTGGGTGGGAAGCGTCGAGGCCGGGGGGTGACCCGGTGGCTCCGTGCGGGAGAGCCGCAGCAGACGGAGTCTGAGGCCGGAGTCTTTCAGACGGATGCTGTCTGATGGCTGCTCGCCTTGCTGGCGGCTCGCTCGCTTCCCTGCCTTGCAGTAATTTAGTGCCTTTGTCTGCAGTTGGGGTAATAAGGAAGTCTCTTGCCAGGGCCTGAGGTGTGCTTCTGTGGTCGGGTGGAGGGCGCAGAGCTGGGGTGATCAGCTCTGTGGATCGTGGGGGGGCTGCTCTGGGGAGGTGGAGGTAGAGGCAGCCCTGCCTGGGGAAGCTGGAAGCAGATGCACAGAGATCTAGGAGCTGCCTTCCTTCGAGGCTTTACGTTCCCACGTGTCTGTGCCCTGGCCGTGAGCTTTTTAAGGCCTGTGCGGATGTAGGCCAGGACTGTCTCCGATGCATGAGCTTGTGCCTCAGTGCTGAGCGGGCCCTGTTGTACCTTCGGTTTGTGAAATGCGCCTTAAGGAATCTGCAAGCACCTGGAAGTGCTGCTGCGAGGTTTCTGTGAAGAACATGAAAGTTTAGGCAAAAGCATTGATAAGCGAGATCTTACGTTTGGAGATCTTGTGTCTGGCTACTGGTCAGCTGAGCCTGGAGCCACACGAGCATGCGGGTGAGACCAGACCGTGGTCTGATTCCTGTTAAATTGTAAAGCAGTGCTTGAGCTGTGGAGATGGGGGGGGTCCTGCGCTGTGGATCACGGCAGAATTCCTTCCGTGTGTTTTTTATATGTGTACAGGGAATCCGGATCCCCTCTGCTGCTTTTTGGTTAGTGGTGGCTTCGGTCTGTGGCTCTCCTGTGACGAGCTGAGGTCTGTGACACTGCAGGGACACAGAAACAGAAACGAGTGGGGTGGGGGAAAGGATGCTGCTCACAGAGGGAAGTGGTGAAGGGAGGAAGGAGTTAAGGAGCAAGCCTAAGCCTAGGGCTTGGAAAAGAAACTTTCCTTACAGCACAGCTGGGAGGAGAGGGAGCGTGTTTCAGAACGTGCACAGGTCTGGGGCGGTGCGGCTGGGGAGCACGGAGGGTCTCCCAGCAAGTGCCTGGCTGCCGTGTTGCAGCCAAACCCGGCTCACCTGCGCTCGCCCGTGTTACAAAAGGATAGCCTGGGGTTTACCACCGTGCCGTGCTTGTGGGAACACCCTGGGAAGATCTGCGCCGGAGATACCAGGGCGGTGGTACAGCGCCGGAGCACGCCGACAGATTTTAGTGCTGTCCTGTTAACAAATAGGGCTTATGTTCCTGGTAGAGCTAAGCAGTTCCTTAACCACTGAATGGTATTTTTCAGGTATTGTGAGTAACAAAAGTGTTGTCATTGTTCTTACTTCACAAAATTTGAAAGGTGATTTAATAGCTGTTGACTTGCGAGTCTTCGTTTCTAGAAAACAAACAAACAAACCTCCAGATGTATCTCAGGCACAAGAAGATGATTTGTTTTGCATGAGAATGTCCTGGCTTATTTCTCTAGAAACTGAACTGCAGAGCTAAAGCGTAGCGCTGCGGGTGGTGATGTGCAGTGGAAGTTTGGTTACGTCGTGCTCCTGGGTGCTGGAGGCTGCGGGGTGCTGTCGGTCTCTTATTTTAGGAAAAACAAAGGGCTTCCCTTACCAGAGTGGTAACCTTAAGCTGGTGTGTGTCAGTTCATCAGAAGTCTATACACTGTGAGTGTGTCGGGGAGTAATGCCCGGGGGCTGATACTGGCTCGTAGTAGGTGAGTGGCCGATAGCAGGTGGCGGTGGTCTGCTGTAAGCTGGGGGTCCCAGCCCTGCTGGTGGCTCGTGGTGCCTGTGCTGTGCTCTGCGATGCGGTTCTCCACCTGGAGAACATGAAGCGTGCAGAGATGGAGGGCTGTCAGCCAGCGTATGTGGTTCTTCATGGCTTCTGCCAAATTCTGTGCTCAGCATAAAGAAGAGTCACTGGTGCATCTTTCTGCACCTCTGTTTGATTTCTGTTCAAAGAGATTAAACAGAGGACGTACTGCTGTTGGTTTGTGGAGGTTTTTCAGGCTTGTTGCTGGAAGCAATGTCTATAGGAACGAGTGTGGAAGAGGAACTGAGTTGTCAGACGTCCTAAAAGGTCGTTGTTGGTGATTGGTACCAAACCTCTGGGAAAAAACCTTTCCTGCAAAGGGTTATGGAGGTGCAACTCGGAGTTACTCGTACGTACATGCATTCTACCTCACAACACACCAGCAGGTGCTTTGGGTTAGTGTTTGAAGGCAAGACACGCAACTTAGCAACTTTCCCTTCAGATTCTCTGCTCGTTAAAGGCTGCTTAAAATTTACATTATAGGCACCCAGTGGTAGAGATGTCAAATTTAATGCTCAGCAGCCCGTGGTTGCATCACTTAGAAGTGAGGTCCTGCGCTTCAGCTGGAGGCAGCACCGCTCTCGGGTGACCCCAGACCCCTGCCAGCGGGGTCGGGGGCGCGATGCAGTGGTGGGGGCTATTGAAGCCCTTCTGCTAAGGGCTAGGGGTTGTGATTTAATGTCTACGTGTGCCATCAGAAGTACTGATCACCGACTCAGCCCGCATGCCTTCACTTCCCGAGGAGCTGCTGGGCTGGAGGGGCACGGTGCTGGGTTGCCGAGCCCCTGAGCACCGCTCTGGGTCGCACTCGATGAACTTTGCAAAGGTGAATAAGCTTTACCCCTATTTAGCACATCACCAAGGCCCTGACCCAGTAAGCATTATCGCATGTGCTTAATTTTTAACACATGCGTAGTCGGAGTCTTCTGAGGTCGTCTGGGAAGGAGTGGCCTTTGCTGCCACGGCCGGTGGCTGAGTTGTGAGCGGAGGAACCTCTCCAGCCTCTCCTCACGGTCTGCTGCAGTGTCCGGGGTCTTCTCTGTCTCTTCCTTTATCTCAGGTTTCTAATCAGCTTGAATCTGTTTCTTGTTTGGTTCATTGATGTCAAATATAAATGTCGTCGGAATAGCTCAATAAAATTTATACTTGTGCTTTGTCTGTAATTATTTTTCATTTTATTTTTATTGGGCATTTACAGGTTTTATTGCATATGCATGTCAAAGTAAATTTATGTCATGTTATCACTTAAAGATGTTTGCTTCATTTTCAGACGTAAATAAAATGTACCCTTTGTCTGTGATCTGAAATATGATAATGTTAATTTTGTCAGCAAAATACATATCTATTTTTATGTTGCAACTTTTGTGTGCGCGTGTTAATATTGATAGTACTCAAATAACTTGGGTTTGGTATGTCTGGTATGAGCATAGTTGCTTTTCTAATACTAATTGTGGAGATGGGATAATATTAAACATTTAGTAACAAGGAGCCAGTAGTCTTGCAATTGATTTTCTAGGGGGAGACCTCTGTACAGAGCTGCTTGCACAATTGTAACCTTAGTTTCTTTTATGTGAGCACGAGAAGTGTTTGGTGTATTAAAAAAGAAGAAAGGGGTGGGGGGACCTGAGCACAGTAATTTGTCCCTCCCTTCCCTTCTGCCAGCTCTATCCTCTTCCAGGAGCTCTCGTTTTCTTTTGCTTATAGGTTTCTGCACGTTTCCTTTGGCATGGAGTCTGGCTATCGAAATTCTTAGGATGCTGGAAAAGGGCAGCTTGCTAATATTGTGTCTTCAGCTCATCTGTCCATTGCTGGGCACAACACCCTGCTCGTTTTCTCGAGCAAACGTTCTTCAGGCTCGCAATTACCATGTGAACTCACAATTTCCATCATTTTTTTGTTATCAGAAGTGAGTTGATGCTTGCTGCTTTGCTGGGGTGACCCTGGGAGGCTTCCACACAATGAGAGGGGCAGGAGGGCTTGGTAAGGCAGATGATCGGAGAGCAGGATCACCCCGAGGATTTGGGGAATGAAGGAAGCTTTCCCCTGCGAGCCTGGATCCTGTGGGACTGCGGGTACTGCGCTTCTTAGAGCCTGCAGGTCTGGGCATCGTTCCCCTGGCTACTTCAGACCAGGGTTGAATCAAATGAAATTGTTTTACAACGCCACGCTCCCAATTCTGTGCATAAAACACATTTCCCTATTTGCTGTGCTCATGAGGAGGAGCTGTTTCAGGCTTTTCATGTATGTTTGGGCAGAGCTTTGGTCAATCTCCTGCTTGGGAAGTTGTGTTGTAAAGCTGTGTTCTTCATGTAACTTCTGATACTCGTTTCTATCAGCCCTTGTAAGTCCTTTGTTGTGCTCCGTGCCATCAACTCTTGCAACTAGAACTGTTTTTTTGTTTTTTTCTTGGGTTGTTATGGTAAGCATAGCACAAACGATTAAAACTGCATAGACACTGTGCTGTGACCAGCTCATTTTAGATAATAAATTAAAATCCATTAGTATCTGAGATGTCCTGGCATATCCCGAGTACAGTTAGTTCTTTAATGTGCCACGTCTTACACCAAGCTAAGTAAAACTTGATTAATGTCACTATCTGGGATTTTCTGTCCTGTAAATAGGACTTGAAGTCTAAAATTGGAACTGTGAAAACCTACTTTAAATGGGATTAGAAGAAGAACTTAGTAGCTCAGGTTGTTTTCACAATCTTAGAAAGTGGTCGCCAAGGCCCCCGAGCTGCTGCACGTGCTGTCTCTGACATTCCCCTGAGTGCAGGGACTGAAAGGCTCCTCCGGTCCCTGCCTGGTGCTGGTGCTGTGCTCAGCGCAGCCTTCCCCTGGGGTGGGTTCACAGCTTCTGGTGCCTGCAGCACCCTGCCCAGAGCTAGGTGCTGGTGGGCGGCGGCGCCTTCTGCAGGCACCTGAGCAAATGTGGAAGCTCCTGGCACCAGGGAGTGACGGCTGCACGCCTTGCTGCTCATTTTCCAGGTGAACTTGGGTTTGGTACAGGCAGATTACGTGGAAGCTGGCAAGTTAGCAGGTGTGCCTGGTTTAAAAAAAAAAAAAAACAAAAAAACTTTTTTAAGGCATTCACTGCTCTTTATCTTATTTGCTTCTAGATGTGTCACGGCAAAATGAAGTCATATATTGTAGTGCTTTTACGCCCTCTTCATTTGCTATAATAATTTTACCAACAAATTGTGAAGTTAATTTCAGCAGTAAGAAGTTTTCATTCTCTAGCGAGTTTTTAGATGGCTGACGGCTGGCAGCAGCCCCTTTGTACGGTTTCTTGATTGTCAGCTCTTCATTAGAAATTTACTTTCTAAATGCTGACTTAAGGCCTGACACTTTGTTTGTTTAACTGTCAGTTACACTACTTTGGAGACCTAATAAAAGCCTCTCAGATCTTTCTGTTGAATTAGGCCATCCTTTACCACCCTGGCGACTGAAGTAAAACAAGCGTAACGTTATCTTTCTGTATCTACCCAGTTTTTGCTGGATCCCATCTTCGGGTGCCCTCTGATACTTTATCCTCAACGCGACAGTAGTTCAGTTCTCCAGTAAAAGGTCACTGTGATGTTTTAATTGGATTTTTCAGCTGCGAGCAATATAAAAACACAGGTTTATTAATAGAGCGGCTTTGATCTCGAAAGATTCCCAAACATTTGCCGTGTTGCGCACACAGGAATGGTTCGTGCTTTAGTTTCACTGCTCGGTCGGGGTGATCGGTTCCGCCGGGGAAGCTGGATGTCGCATCCCAGCTGGAGGGGCGAGGAGCACGTCCCTGTGAAACCGGGGAAAATCTTCGAAGGCAGAACTTCGTTTCCTGAACTGGAATTTCCCCAGGATACAGCATTGAACCGCTCTTCCATTGGAGGTGCCAAAAGATCTTTCCCAAATTGTTTTGGTTTTGTTTTCCATCTGAAATCTTTGAAAAAGGTCACGGGCAGTAGACAATTAGAGAAACGCTTAAGTGACCTTGTTAGCATATTTTTGTGGAATTATTGTGCTTTACAGTTATTGCTGCCTTACACAGATGGTTATTGCTGGTTTCCATCTGTTCGTTAAGCAAAAGTAAAGACAGAAAGCGGCATCTTTAACTGGGTTTTTAACCAGAACCTTTAGGTTTTACTTCTTCGACCTGTTGGGTACACAGCGCCGTGGTTTCAAGGAAAAGAGATCAAAGCGGGAGCACGTCTGCGCAACGTGGGTCACAATAGCAGCTTCCTGTGTTTCGGCACCCTTGTCTCGTGCGGCCCACAGGTACGCAGCATGGCGTCGCCATGGCACGGGGCCAGGCCCTGGCCAGGCCTTACACTGGGCAGGGGGCTTCACGGCCACAGGACCCTTCTGTCACGTTGCTGCTTGCTTGTGGATAGCCTTGGTGTTCTCCCTGTAACTGACCCCAGTGGAGTTTTCCCTGGTTTTGCTCAAATCTGCTCCCTCCAACTACTGCGATGGTTAAATCCTGTTGAAGTCTTGCTGGTGTTGGAGCTCCCTGCTGGCTCTGGTGCAGTAGGGCTGGCATCGGTTTTAGCATTCGTGGAGGTCTTCTGTCCCTGAGTTTCTGCAGAACTGTGGGAGAAGGAGCCCCAGAAGTACAGAGAGGGATTTGGGTTTTCACCTGGTGAAGAAGATCAAAACAAAACGAAAAACTTGAAAGTCCCATTGTCCTGCTGCTGGCACTCGGGGTTTTCCTTCACCTGCCTGCTCCCTTTGGACTGGTGGATGATTTGGTCTCGCGAGGCTGTTCTCAGTCAGCAGAAATTTCAGGTGGGACAGAAAAGTCGGTCTGTCCCTGGTGGGAGAGCTGCTTCAAGCGGTGCTGAGCAGGGTACAGAACACTTACTGTACGTCTCATGTTCCTTTGCCAGTTGCTAGAGCAAATGTCCTCAGCAGTTTGTGCTATAAGATGTTAAGTAATTAGATCATTCAGATTCTAGTTAAACATAATTAGAGCCCTGTGTAAACTGAGTGAAGCTGACAGGTTTTATAGGTTGGTCATAGCAAAAATATCAGATGATATAGTTCAGCATTAATACAAAAAGATTTAAGCCTCCCTGCCCTCAAATAAAGAGGTGTTTAGTCTCCAGATTTAGTCCTTAATTAGAACTACAGTTTATGGAACTTAGTAAAAATGTTTTCAGGATCTTGGAAGTCTCACTCAGAAGTACTCCTGAGCAGTGTTTGCCAGTTACAGTTTCCGTCCATGCTCCCGAATTTGAAACTGAAAACCTATGAAGCACTTGGTGGTGGGTGAAGTGAACAGGAAGGTAACAGAATTTCACCCCAGCTTTTCTTCTTCCTGTCACCTAACCCAGAGGGACAGTCGGCCGCGGTGGTGCGTGTGGATTTGTGAGGAGGCGTTGAGCGAGGAGTCCATCTGTCCCCTGCCTCGCTCATGCCCGGCTTGCGTTCTCGGGTCGTGAGCGCTGCGACACGGTGCACGCACCCAGTATGGGGCCTCAGTGGACTTCACTCTCCAACAGCTGTCCCACTGCCACCTGGAGCTGTGGCCATCGTGTCCCTTTGGTGGCCGTTCAGCAGAACTGGGGAGAATCCCTGTGTAATGTGACCACGAGTGCAGGTACCGGGCTGTAAGGGCAGCAAATGCAAGGCTGCGAGCACGGGGCGTGCGCGTTAGCTCTGCGCTCGTGGGTGATCTCAGGCATTTGATTATTGTTATTTTTTTACAGCACTTTGAGGCTAATTCCTGGTTATTTCTCTCCCTCATTTTACAGATATGACACATTATTTTGTTGTTTGTTTGCTGGCAGGCGAAACATATTTTCTGAAGGAAAGTGTTAACAGATAGGCTGATAAAATGTCTGTCTTTTAAAAACTGTCTGAAGACAAATTGAGTTTTTGTCTGCATGTGGTGTTCACACTGTTGTTGTGCTAGCTACCGAACAAATTAACAAGATGATTCTTGTCTTTTATGGGATGTAAACTTTCTTTTTAGACGTTGCAGGACTCCCGTATTGTGAACTAGACCCAGGGTGATTGTTCTGCTGAATGCACTGGAAGCCGATTGCTGGTCATTTTGCCACAGCAAATAAAGAAAAATTAGGTACAGAATGTTTACAGAAAAGTGAAAATATGTTGGAAAAGATCAGATTCAAATAATTAAGGCAATTTTGCAGTTAGGCTTAGTTAAAAAAAGGAAAATCAGAAGGAGAAAACAGCAGTTATTTCTTGGTCACCCTAAATGATGAAGTTGTCGTGCTTGGTACAGAAAACAGCTCCTTTGCATGCCCTGCAGAGTTGTTTCATGCAGTAACTTCCCGTGTCCCCTCCAGCCTCTCCCCACCATGCTCAGTTATGTCACTTCTGTGATGCTCTGAGCCTTGCTGTCCTGGCTGGAATCTCGAGACTGTTTCCAAGCTTGTATTTCTCACTTGGCAGCACATGATGCGGCTGGTGGGCAATCTGCCGTATCCCTTTTTTGTCAAACATCAGAGTTGGTGTCTGACACTGAATCCGGGAATAAGAACAGGGAGAGTGAAACGTAGAGTGGAACCGACGATATCTGCTGGGTGTTTTTGTGGGTTTTCTGCTGCTATTGCTTGTGATTGATATTCAATTCTGGTGGTGATAGAATGACAAAGATTTTGTTTTTTTTTCCCTTTCTAATTTAAGTGATTAGCATGACCTGGTAAGTGGAAGTTTTTCACCTACCTTTCATGTCAGGTACCATGTACTTAGGAGTGAAAAAGCTCAGTTTGAGGAAAATCCCCTGAAGTTGTATGGAAGCAAAACAATTTTAAAAAGCTGTCTGTGTGTGTGTGTGTATGTGTATGCATGCATGTATGTGTGTTTGTGTAAACACGCAAGCTCACACAGGCACAATCTCTTTCCTGGATCAGCTCCCACCATGCAAAATACAACCTGAAAGTGCTATAATTGATTATGTGCAATAGGAGACAAACAACCGAGATTTTGGGAGAGGGCAGGGTGTGGTCCAGATCTGGCAAAACATTTAAGAACAGAACATTATTTTTTCAAAGGTAGGGAAACTTTAAAACATCGGTCCAAGAGTTAAGACTGGTTGGGAGAAGGAAAAGAGTACAGTAAACTGAGACGTGTTCTTTGTAGGGGGAGGTGTTGGGGGAGGAATTGGGAAGAAAGAACACGCAAGTTTAGGTTAGTACATGTTCATGTTCTTCTGGTTTTTTAACTTCATTTGTTTCCCTGGCAGATGTCCCATGGCTTTGAGGCCTTTGTCTGTGTGAGAGAGAACATGAAGGAGGGCTTGGCAGAATGCTTTTGGGTTGTGTGGAATAGCTGGTAGTCATATTTATAGTGAGTGTTGTCTCTTGGCATGTGCAATTTTGATAACTGGCAATTGTTCTATAAAGTTACGTGTTACATTGGCAAGTAAGCTTTCCCTGAATTTCCTCCACTAGTTCTGTGTTGGAGATGGATTTCACGTACAAGTTCATCTAAGTCCTGCGTGGGACTTGTCAAAGCACAGTGCAAAGTACTCTACTCGAGGGCTGTGAGCCTGCCCCTTCCAATCTTTCCTCTGTAAGCCATCTTCATATAATCTATTACACTTGACCCTGCTTAAATTGAAAATAATCAGTATTCGTAGTAGTTTAAAACAGATCTAGCAGTCCTTAGGTGATAAGATTTTCCTGAGCTTTGTAGCATGTATGTGTGTGCTGCGTCCTCCTTTGAAAGCTCTTCGTGCACTTGTAATGCTGCTTGTACCTTACTGCTTAACGTGACGTTCTTCGGACTCGCTAAAATTCGTAGTGGAGTTGGTCCTGTAGGTGCTGCTGTCTGCAGGGGAAGGATACAGGAACAGTATTGGGCTGCCTTGAGGGTTTCAGTCTTCTGGTAGCCTTTTACTTTTTCCATATCCATGATTCTAAATGGATTTATAACAATATAGCTTTATGCCTTTAAAACACCTGCTATAATTGCTTAGAAATATACTCCATGTCAGCCTTTATTGCTTACTGTGATTATGTTTCTGGTAACCATCCTTTTTGGCAGACTCATAAAATAACTTTCTCATAATAGGATTCCTTACAGACTTAAACAATATGCATAGCTTAAAGTGCAAATATGTTTTATAGGGGAAGGGAGATTATTCTGCTGTTCTTCGATACCTTTAATTTGAGACAACAGGAGGTGCTCTGTTAAGTATATGCATAAGTTTAAAAATACCTTAACTTCTACCCATTTCATCGAGGGGAAGTACATGGGGGCCTTTTCTTTGCATGGTAGGTTTAGAGTTGAGGAGAACGTGCAGACAAGTTCTTGAACTTCTAGACGTGATTTTTTATCAATTAGCATGGTTTATATATAAGCTGTACAAAAGGGTGAAAAAATGTTGCTTAACATTGCTGATTTAACACCTCGGTGCTGTGTGAATACTGAAAAAAAATCCGGCACCAGAGGTTTGTACCTTCAGTTTAGGAATGACCTCATGCACTCTACTAAAGTAGAGGGTCCTGTGAAGCTTTATGTAGGGTGTGATGGACGAGCTCTTCGTATGTTTGGTCATAGTTATACGTTGTATTTGAGTATTTTACATCCCAGAAACATATCAAGGAATATCAGACCATGTATTCTCACAGCGAAGGTGCGGAAGATTGCAGACAGCCGAGACTGTTGGACGCCAAGTTGTGCTACCTAGATGGTAGGTGCGTAGTACATCTTGGCAGCGACATCAGCCGGCCACGGGAGGTTGGGAAGTTCCGGCTCAACCCTGCAAATCAAATTAGGATGTTGGTTCCTGTAAACTGTTTCTAGAGATTGCAGGATTGAGGAGGTGTTATTTATCGTCACTTTTAGCTAAAGAGTTCCACCCATGCAAAATTCTTTGCGCTAAGAGAATGAGACTTTTTGGTAGGCGGGTTGTTCTCAAAATCTTGAGTAGAGAAAAAGGTGGTGAATAGTTATTTTGGGGCTCTTTTAAAATATGAAAATAAAATTACTGGGGTTAGTCAATGTTCTTTACATCAGCACCTTTATCCTCAAGGATATTTTGGTATTTTTGCCTTTGAAATTTAGGCTAGACTTCAAAGGGCAGGTGGAATTTCCCGGGAGAAGCAGGGCGCTGTAGGGTGGCAGAGGCAGGGGCTGGAGAAGACGAAGCAAACGCGCGTGGGCCGCTCCTGCTGCGGGCCTGTGAAGGGTCTCCGCAGAGGAAGCCAAGAGGCCTCAGACCAGTCATTGTGCCTCAGTGGCACAAAGTGCTGCAGAGGGTTCGTTTTGTGCCGCAGCTCCCTGTGTCACCCATCTGCTGAGGGGTTTGATGTGCTGGAACGCGGCTGTGTGCTTCTGAACCGGCTGACGTGATGCACCATGGTTGGTGGTGCCATGTGCAGGTGCTTCTGCTGCTCAAAACCTGCTCGAGTGGTTTTAGCCATTTCCTTGTGGGACAGGGATAGTGAGAAGTTTAATCATTTTTTTTTATTATTTCTTTAAGCATCGAGGATATCAAGCAAGCATAAAATTAAATCCTGTGGGATGGCAAATACTGTTTTTAAAACTAGTTGGCTTGTTGTAGCTGTGATAATCTGTGTTGATCAACCCTTTTGGTGTTTGCTACAAAATTTATTCTAAAAGGCATGGTGGCTCATTCTCGCTGGTGGCAGTCCAAATCGTCTCGGCTGCCAAACTTGGCACTCGTGCCAGTGGTTTGCTATTGCTGATCTAAGAATATAATACAGATGGTTTGATACGCAGTGCAGATATATACAGATGGTTTGAAACTTTTGCATTTCTTTTTCATTCCATTGTTTCTTCTCGGTATATTAAGTATCTCTGGATATATAATTGCTATTCTTAAAACATTCTGAGCCCTATTGGGTTTAACTTCTGCCTGTTGTTGCCATAAGAATTTGTCAGCAAAAGGCATCTGTTCCATACTAGTTCAAATGTTCTGCATGTTGGTACAGGTATGCTTATTTAAAAAGCACGAAAACATTTCTGTCAAGCTGTTTGACCACCACACCTGTATATATCCTTCAGTTACACAGGATGAAGAAAGCAGATTCCATAAAATAAGCTTGTAGATCTAAAAATCCAAAGGCTGTGGTCCCTGGCTTTGCTTCAGATTATTGCAGAAGCTGGTAATGACATCTTTGCAGTCGAAACAGTGAAGCTTTAGCCTGGTGTAATAGTTCAAGCAGACATCAGTGAGGTCTGGCTAAGGGCTGGATCATTTGTTTTCAGTGCTCATTACAGCCTGTTGATCTCTTGCCAGCAGAAATTTCTAGGTTGTGAATTTGTTTGTGTTGTATACAGGCATATGACATCAGTAGCCTGCTAGCAGGACAGGGCGTAAATAGTATCATGACAGCGTAACTTCAGTACTCTCTGCATTTCTCCATGCGTACAATATATTGATGTTACAGTAGCTGATGTTGACATAGTTCATTGCCTGGGCAAATGGTAAAAGTAGCCTCTGCTTTGATTTGCTTCTGGTCTGATTGTATATGAGAGGTCCTCATTCTGCTCTTCAGGGATATCGACAGCTCTGTCCAGTGCATGGAGGAGTTTCAGAGGTGCTTATACAGACGTGCTTTTGAGCAGTGATTTACTTAGCTTCCTTCGTAAGGTTGTTAAAGTGCTTAACAATGCAATTAATGTAATTTAAGAACAGTTAAAGGCACTAGTGGTTCTTTTCAACTTAATTTTAAATGCTGAGACAGATTAAGCAGTTTGAACAATGACAAGATTATGTTCCATAGCCATCGAGCGTATAAATAAAATATGCCCTAGCACTTGGTATTTTGAATCCAAAACTTATGGACCACTGCAATGACTGATTATGGATATATTGCGTTGTTCGGGGATCATCAGACATCTGACAAGTTAAGCATGATTAGTGCAAATCAGTATTTGGATGTCAAACCTGTAATGATTATTTCATTGCTGTGGGAAGTACTGCTGGTTACTTCAATACGGTATGTGTCTTGAATTCATTTCAGTTCCGCTGTAGATACTGGCATAATGATAATTCCTGAGATGAGACATAAAATAGATCTATGTGTCTCTGAATGCTTTCTGTTCTATTTGCATGGAGGCATTAGCATTTTATCCAAATATTCTCTTAGTTTTTGTGCGTGTAAATGATTTATGGCCTTTTTTCTCCCCATAAGTTTCATTAATGCTTTAAGTTAACACTTCATCCTTTTAATACAATTCGTATTTGTAATACAAAGCAGCTCAGACTGCATTCAAAAGGAAGGAAAGTTCCATAGCATACCCTTACGGCAGTGCTGCCAGACAGATCCATCACAACCAGCCCTCCCTGGCCAATTTGATGGTTGGTTTAGGGTAGGGTATCTCCACCTTTTAATGGGAAGAGAGATGTTGACTGTTTGTAAGCGTACCAAGAGTTGTGGTAGTTCCTTGGTGGTGAAATAAAAACCATAAGGGTAGGTGGGAGGTTGTGGAAAAGTGCTTTACAGTGAAAGCAGTCAGACATTTGTGCCTTGGGAATAAACTCAGTGGAGGTATGCGCAGCATGAAGGGAAAAATGAATCTAAGATTGAGCGTGGACTTCATTAAAGCCTCATTTGTACCTTGAAAACAAAGTCACCTAAATCATACCTGGATGTAGGTACTGACTTCTAGTCCAGTCCACTTCAAAACTGGTGTTGCTCCAGAGGTGGTGTGACACTGAGAGCAGGCACATCTTTGGACAGATTGGTTGGGAGCAACGTGCGTTGTGAAACCAGCCTCACTGTCTGGGCATTGAAGTGCTTAAGTTGGGTTTGAAAAGATGGCTCGTCTTTGGAAAAAAACGGGTGCTCGTGCTGTTTATTTGAACAGTCCTTTTCTATCAGCTTCAAGAACTTCAGTTCTAATTCAGCCTTATTTAAGAAAAAGTAGTTCTTCAAATTTAGCTTCTATCCTTCCTTAGCAAGGATAGAGTTTAACTGGGGTGTTTCCCAGAGAGCTGGTTTAGGAGTGACTGACGGGTAATGATGAGTGACAGAATTAGCATAAATTCAGATTAATGGAGATACGGTCGGCTAGTGCCAACTGCCTACATGGGTATAAAGCTCTGCTCTCGGTAGCGATGACAGAGGCTGATTTTATCCCTCTGCCCCACCGCCTTCCCACCCAGACTGCTGAGCATCCGGCTGGATGTTAAATACTTGAAAATCAACCTCCTGTGCAGGCTGGAGCGGGCTCTGGGGACGGGGATTTAACAGGGAGGGCTTGTTTGGGCTGATTTCTGCCCATGGATGTCTGGGGGCACGCCGCTGCCTGGCATGTTGGAGATGTCTGGGACCCCCAGTGGAGCTGCAGAGCCGTGTCACCGTGGGGGGCAGCGGGGGCCGCTCTCCTTGGCACCCTGAGCGATTCTCCAACAAGCGCTGCTGCCGGTGGCGCCCGGCCAGCTTGTCATGTCAGTGTTGAAAACTCTCCTACGCTCCTCCAAACGTTTTGAACCTGTCTGGATCTGCCTGGTAAACCTCGGTGTCTCCGCAAGCTTCACGTGCAGAGCAGGA
Organism: Anser cygnoides; assembly: GCF_040182565.1. Lineage (NCBI taxonomy): Eukaryota > Metazoa > Chordata > Aves > Anseriformes > Anatidae > Anser > Anser cygnoides. Next base: position 5,721,750 of record NC_089890.1, read on the forward strand.
CCTCTCTGACCAGCGGTGACACTTGGTGGCTTGCCGATGGCCAGGCCAGGCCGTCCCCACGCAGCGTGTTGGCGGCGCGCACGGCCTGGCATGTGGCGGAGGAGCGAGGAGCTCTACGCGTGGCTGCGCTGCGTGGCCCAGGTGACAGCTGCTGTCTTCGGGGACAGGCTTTAAATTAAAAGAGGGGAGGTTTAGATTAGAGGTTAGGAGGAAATTCTTCACTCAGGGCGGTGAGGCACTGGCAAAGGCTGCCCTGAGAAGCTGTGGGTGCCCCAGCCCTGGAGGTGCTCAAGGCCAGGCTGAGGCCTTAGCCAACCTGACCTGGTGGGTGGCATCCCTGCCTTGTGGCAGGGGGTTGGAGCTGGGTGATCTTTAAGGTCCCTTCCAACCCGAGCCGTTCTGTGATTCATTGCTATGGCAGGGTGCCAGCATCAGGCCAAGCTGGGCTCAGGGCTTTATCCCAGAGCTGGGCAGGGCAGCGGGTCTCTCCGTGCCTGTCCTGGCCCTGGAGCACTCCCTGGTGCTGCAGCCCTGGCCTGGGAGAAGCGGTGGCACGGCCAGGGAGCGGGTATGGCGGTGGCATGGGGCTCAAGGAAGGGGCTCCCCGGGGGCTGGGCCTTGGCACAGCTGCAGCGAGAGGTGACCTGGGGGAGCACCGGCACCTTCTGACTTCTTGGCCTCTTCACGGCACAGTCTGCCAAGTCTTGTTTGTTGTCCGTGGTTTTAAAAATAAAGTAACAAAGAGACGAAATGCAGCACTTGGGCTGTGTGATGCATCGCCAGCAGGGCAGAGATGTCTTCACAGAAATCATCGCTCCGTGTTTTGCTGCCTTGCTGCTTTCGGCATCCACAGTGTTGGACCCTACCTGCTGATGCTCCATGTGTGGCGAAATAGGGTGAAAGCTGGCCAGCCCTCTGCTCGTGCCCGTTGTGGGTCGGCTGGGTCTGGGCAGTGTTTGGTAGCAGGCTCCAAATGCACGCCTGCTAAATGCACGCCCTGGCAGGCAGCGCTGCCTCTTTTCCCCACACGTGCTTAATCAACTGGATAAATAGAGTGGCTGCTCAAAGGGGGCTACTAAAAAGCACCTGCAAAATCAGTAGTCACTGCTGAAATCCTAGTCCCTGTATGCTGATTAGGCTCTTGTTTTTAAAAAACTCCTAGTGAATATGCTTAAATTCTGAAATGAAGATATTTTCCCCAATTATTTTCTTTTAAAACACACATTTTAAATCGTTTGTTCTTACACTGAAGAATATGTAATGCTGCTTCCCTCTAGTTACTGGTGTAAATGCAACCCTGGAACATTGTCAGCATTTTCTGATATTATTCAGACAACATTTCCTTTTCCTTTTTTTTTTTTTGGCTTTGCTGATGAATTCTGTGACTGCTTGTAAGAATGAAAGACTTGGTAGTATTCCTATTACAAAGTATTTTTTTAATTGCTCAGAAATATTATCCTGCTTGCTTAGTGCAACTGTACTGGTTTCTGAAGGTGGATTTTTCGTGAAATTTCAGGGGTATCACTTTGTTCGACTTGCCTATTGCCCCCTCCCCTCGTTACACGTTGGTTTGGGGAGTTTTCTTGCAGTCTGTTACTGCTTTGCTTGTTCGAGTGAGATAAAACTTGTTGAACTACTAAAGTGGACAGAGTTTAAAATTACAGACACATTACTTTCCTTTGCAGCCATAATATGTTTGTTTTGGCAGTCTGTCTCTTCACTGTAACATGGAACAGTTCCTTTTTTGCGATTATTCACCGTTTTCAGTCGCCGTTTTCAGTCGCACCGCACGAAGTATTATTCATGGTCCTGGAAAAAGTTACTTTTCCACAGAACAAAAGCATAGGAAGTATTCTGAGCTACCTCGTTTTCATAACTGATGGGTATTAACAATAGGCGGGCACATTTTGCAGTAACAATATGCTTCAAACGAAGTCATGGCACAGGGCGTTTGAGGCTCTTGAGCCCCAAGAGCCTTCCCCAGGTTGTGAGGAGGTTTGGGTGGTTGCGCAGGACCTGCAGGAGTGATGCTTTGGGGATCCACCACTGTGTTCACCTGGGCTAGTGCTAAGCTTCTCCCACATGGTGGAGCTTTTACCCTCGACTTGACCACAAAAAGACATTTATAAAGTGCAGAGAGCCAGCTTAGGGAAGGAGGACTCTGCTTACCTCCTCTTTGATCCATGAAATTTTTGTATCTCGTCTAATGATGTGTTTGAACTGCACAGGCGTGGACACAATTGCTGTATTAATGTCTGCAAATCGATTAGCGTTAAGTAGAAGATAGGCTTCCTTGATACCTTTACAATCATGTGGCGGTTCCTAAATGGTATATAGCTGTAATGTGCATTGCTACTTCTGCTGAAAAATGAGTGTCTGTTTTTTGGCTAGAACAGGCTAATGGGATTTGCATCACGTTCAACAGGTATCTGGCCTCTTCTCCCACCCAATTTTCCCATTTCCAGCTGCCTTATTTTGAAGCATCTTGCTGTCCTGTTTCTCCGTAATACAGGAATAGTGCTAATTATTAAGATTAATGATCCTTAATAATCTGGAAGTTGGTGTGATTTGAACCATAGGTACAGAAGAAAGTGTGCTAGTGAGAAAAACTGCCTATTTTGCAGAAATGAGCCATTTCTTTCTCCTTGTTTGTAGCATTGTGATGCCATGTGTGGCCTTTTGAAGGTTGAAGTGAAGTGTGATTCACTTTACTCCAGCACATATCTGTTTTCTAATAATACTTAGAACAAGAGCCGACCTTTCTTTCTTTTTTTTTTTCCCCAGGGAAAAGGAAAAGAGTAACTTCAGTGTATTTTTTTTTTCTTTTGAGTAAGGAAAATACCACTTCCTCCAGTGGAAATGAGTAATGGTGATGGGGGTCAATTTAGATTTTTACATTAGCCACTTGTTTACATAAAAATAAACGGTTCTTCCAAAAATGGGTACTCTTCCTGGGAACCGTGCGTTAATTTAAAGCTCACCCTGCTCAGACCGCAGTAGCGTGTTCACCTATCATTTGCACGGGTGGAAATAGGAACCATTTTTCCTGCTGTCCCTCTATCTGCTAGGAAATTGTTTTTACTGCTGAGATCCCTTAATGCCCGTGTGCTGCTCTCTGCACGTTGTGCTGCCTGCCCAGCTCCATACGTCTTTGGTCTTGCTCTCTGCTGTCTCTGAAGCAAATCCCTGAAACACTTTTTTCCAGTCTTCCTCTGCCTTTCTCTTTTTAATTTATACAACTAAATTGTAGAGCTGATCTGCTGCCTATCGGCCCAGCTGTTGGTGAAATCTCCCGTTCTGCTGGGAGACAACTGCTAACCCTTGTGCCTGTTCTTACTGCTCCTCTGGCTGCATGCTTAGGTTTTCCTTGCATATAAAAGATTTAGGTAGTTTTATCAAGTGATGAGTGAGTTAAGTTTTGTGTTTTGCAATGCAGGAATAGATGTCTTCAAATGAAAACATCTCGCAGCGAACAAAATGATGCTTCCGATCGATGGATTGGGAGCTGTCAATGTGCTGTGGCAGTGGGAGGCTTGGTTTTGTTAGTTGCTGTTTTCTAGGTGAGAGTAAGGAATGGCTTCTTCCCATAATCTCAGTAATCTTTTAATTTTGGTGATTCAGTCTTTAATATAAGTACAGTAACATGACAGGCTTCATGCTCTTAATTTTTAGGGGTTTTAGTCATCTTTTGAATTAATCCAGGTTTCAGTGGAAGCATCTGTTATTAAAGAAAATACAGAGTCAGGTATTTAATTACTTTATTTTCCTTTTCTGACAGATTTTAAGAACAGCTGCGGATTCTAATGAAGTCAGTGAGACTGAGTCCCTAAAACTGCCTAAATTTTTACAGGCATGTGGGAGGAGGGGAAGGACTGGGGTGGAGGGCAGGGTACTGTGAAGACGCCTGGCATGTATTTTGAGAAGACTTACTGTATTTTTAGCTAACGGGTATGCTTAGAGTGTCATTCATTTCAGAGAGTAAGATGTGTTCGAGGTTGTTTGAATTCCTGGTCCTTCTGTAAACTGCACCAGAGTTTTCTTGTGGGGATGATTTAGAGCTGGATGATTCTCAGCTGTGAAAGGAATACTTAACATTGATTATCTCTGCCTCACTGTGTTCTTTTAGGTTTTAAGAGGCTGTGCTTCACATCTCAAAATTAGAGGACTCCTTTCAAACTGCTAAATTATACCTACCAGAGGGCTGCAAAGCTAGGTGTGCGTGCCTGTCTGAACTGTAGCTGCTCCCAGCTGCACTGCAAATAAATTATATATGTTAGCAAATTATTTTGAAAGCAGTAGTTTCCAAATTGGGATGGTGCTTCTGTGCCTGTTGATATGTTTTTTACTGTAGCTGGTTAACAGGTGAATTTTCAGATAAGTATAACACAAATAATTCTCCTCTCTGTCCTTTACAAAGAGGAAGGAAGGAAAAAAAAAAGCAACAAATCGATTTCAGTATTTTCTCAGAAGCTTGCTCTTACAGATTTCTCTTTTTCGATGAAACTGTACTTTAAAATCAGCCGAATTTATTGAGGACTACAAGGATATCTAATTCCGCTTTGTAATCAAACATAATGACTAATTATTCACACTAACGAATCTGTCCAGACTTTTCAAAACAGTGGCTTTTTATAAAGTATGTAACAGATGGCTGCTCATAATTTTGAGTCACTTACATATATATTTTTTTATCAACATGGAATTATCAGATGGTTTTGTGTGTTTATGCAGGGGAGTGTACATGCTGGTGGCTTTTAAGGCTCCATCAGTGAGGTTTTTACTTTACGTTCAGCTCTGTACCAACCTAAGAGACAAACAGAAAACCTTTGTTTCACATAACAAACGCAGACATTACCGGGTTTAAGAGCTTTGCCTTCTAGTCAGTTTTTTTGTTCTTTGTGGTCTTGTAATTACGTTTTCTTAAATGCAGTTCTCTTCACTGTTGTGGTGTAGAAGACTTTTAAGGAAGGGAACTGTGCATGTGCAATAGTTCATGTATGGTCGGAGTGTGTAAGCTAAGAAGAGAAAAATGTCTCTTATCTTTTTCCGTTATCTCTGCTTACCTCACTTTTTTTTTTTTGGTTGGTTTCCACCTTAACACATTGCTGCAAAATGAATCTAATGAAAAACGTAGCAATAACGCTTGGGGCTTCGTGGTGATCTGTTTCACTTGCAAGTGAAAATATTTAGCCGTAGTCTGAGGTCCTGTTTGGCTCCGAATAAATCAGCACGTAATACCAAGTTAACTTCATTGTTCTTAGAGAGCTTTTTATTATAGGTACTCTGACTTGGGTGTGGTTTTCCAGACTTTGCAGAATTTTGTTAAAATCAGGGAATGTCTTTTGTATACTTAAAATAATCAAAAGCAAGTGTTGACCTCTGTTGATACTTGATGAGTGTGGAAGCTGCTGGCTCTGTGCTCAGATACCCTGAGTGCATGTCTAACAAACCGGTACGACACCTGATAATGGGGCTTGCGCTTTCCTCTCCCAACTGAGCAGCGAGGTGGCTGCCCTCGAGTCATCGCCTGAACGTTGTCCTCTAATCTAAGTGGCGTGCTGAAGTTTTTTGCAGCAGCGTTGAAGGCAGCAGTGCAAACTGATTTGACTGATGGTATTTGTGCTTTATATCGTCATCAGTGGATTATCTGCCGGAGGAGGAGGAGTGTTAGAAACAAGGATGAATAATACACTAAACAATGAAGTGGCTAATGAAAAGGAAAGTAGAATTACAGACAGTAGGATTTAGTTTTATATTGGACACTCTTTTGGTAAGTTATATAAGAAAGACTGGAGAAATCTCATGGCAGGGTGGCAACAAATATTAGGTAATTTATTGAACAATAGGTATTGTCCTGAGCAGGGAGTTGAAATATTTGGTACGGCTGATTAAGTGAGCAGGAGGTGGGTTGTTTGTGACTGAGGGGGAACGTTAACCACAGCTGTTTGTGTCTTGAAGGGGATGGGAAACGTCTGAGCAACGTCACTTTTATCAGCAGTGTCTTTGCTTCAGTGGTTTGCTGGTAGCCAGGGGGAGTAATTAGTGAAGAGCAAAAAAAGTGGGGGCAATTTGGTACCTGTAGTCAAAATCCATCACTGTATTAAAAAACAACCAGCTTAAAAAGTGGTATTACTGAACATCATTTCTGTAAGCTCGAGGCTTTGATTCAAAATAGATATGGCAGCACCAAGTAAAAGCTTCATCTGTATTTTAAAGTATGTTTGGCTGCCAAACATGGCATTTAATTGATGGGAGTGTGAGTCGTTGTCCTTTTAGCCCTGTTGTAGGAAGCAGAAGAATCTGAACCAAAAATTAGAAGTCATTCTGATCCAGAAATTATCAGTGGTAGCTACGTTGTTAGCTTGCTCTTCATATCTACTAGCATCCTTGGTGTCTAGAAACAAGAATCTGAATGACTCAGGTATTCTGAATGCATATTGTAGAATGCTTTAGCAGAAGACACGATTCCAAAAGTTGTTTCTTTCTAAACAAAATCAAAAATAATTTTTAAACTTTCATGTGTGCAGTATTTCTAGCTATATTTATCATAGGCCTAAATTATTTAAACTGTAAAGCAGTATCTTGCAAGAAATTCCTATTCCTATGATCTGTTTTAAAAAAAAAAATAATCCTATAAATATTTCAAGTCCATACAAAAGGCAAACCTTGTATAAAAATACTGTATCACCCATGAGTAAGAAAAGCTAATAAAGGTAGGCACAGACTGAGTGGTGAAGTGGGAACGTCAGATTCCTCAGAATAGTCTGTTACTAAGGGATGCTGAATCCAGGATAAAAGAGCTCATTTCTTCTATTTTCCAAGAGTTTTCTCCGACCTATTTAATTATGCCTTGAATATATCCAATCTGATGTTGATGAGGGTAGCTGCTTTGGATAATGATCAGCTGTTGCAGCAAGAGGATTCACTCAGATTTGTCATTTAGGAAGGAGAAAGCTGTTTTTTGATAAAACCCGGTCAGTGAACAACAAAGTATTTCCTAAGGTGACAGAGGAGTCTTGGATGTCACTTTAGTTTTCTGTCTGGTTTCTCAGGAAACAGCTGAGTGCAGTGCCTAGAGATGTACCTTTTTTTTTTGTCAAAATTACCTTTTTCAGCCCTTACAGTCCCATAGTAATTCACAAACCTGCAAATAGTGTTCTGCTCAGAGCTCAGCCAAAAATGAGCGATTTCCTTTTTTCTTCAGAGTACTCTGGTGCTAGTCTGTAAGATTCTCCCCCAGTGGAAGAATGGGACACACAATGTACTGGAACTGGAGTCCATAAGAGAATCAAATTTAAATTAAACTGATCTAATAAAAGATTGCTTTACTGTTTATGTGCATACACAGAGTAATCTGTGAGCACTTCATGTGCCCAGCTGCCATTTTAACAAGCTTTTAGGTGTGTATTAGCAAGCGTGCCATTACCTTGCATCTGTTCCTCTGTAGGAAACGGGCTGTTATCTTCTGTTTGCTTCCTAAAATCCTTGTGGTTCTCTGTTTGAGGCTGTACCCCATTAAATATGGTATTAAATATGGTGCTGATGGTAGGCAAAGTCAGCTTGTGACTGTTCTGTTTTCCTGCTGTTGCTGCAAACAAACATCAAGAACCCTTCCAAAAAGAAAAATCCTCAAGGATCCTTCATTAGGTATACTCATGGGAATTGGTAATAGATACTTGAATATCATTCATTTTAGGAGCAAGGTTTTGATGCCTATTAAAATCAATGTGCATGCTAAATATTTACTCTGTTTGTTTTGAAATGTGTATTCCTTTGAAAACAGCTTCTTTAGCATCTGCACTGGAAATGCAGAGCTCACCGATCGCTGGGGAATGGTTCCGGGGCTCCCAAGGATATATAGGTGTTTTGGCAAACGAGACCTCAAGACCTCAATTCCCCAGTTCCTGGTAGATGCTGTGCAGGCGTTTGGCTGGCCTTGCACAGAGCAGATGGCACAGCAAGGAGAGTTCGCAAGTTCTGCGGGCCGAGGTTTATAGCAAGCTGGAAAAAAAAAAAAAGGAAATGCTAATATAGAAACTTGAAAAATCCCCTGATAAAGAGAAGGGAGAAATGCCAAAGGGAAGAAACAATGGTATTACTCTGAAAGTGGTATTCTCATCCCAAGCATAAAAACTAAAAAGCTATCCTGATCTCACCCGTGCAAGGTCTATAAAATCCAATTACTCTGATATCTGGAATTTAAATAACTAGAAACTTTTTGTCTAGTCTTGTCTTGCTTTTAGCTTTCTTTTCAGTGGGAAAAATTGTCCAAGTCAGTGATAAGGAACCATTTTATTTGGGGAGGAGTTTTAAACAACACCCAAGGATGATGTCATTCCTGACACTGTGCATATCCTGATTCTAAATCTGTGATGGTGAAAGAAAGAAGTATGTATTGGGAATGCTGTGGCGTTATAAACTTGTGAGGCATTGTTTCAGATGTTTTAAAACAAGTCTTGGCATATAGAACAACTTATTGGGTTTATGGAAGACTGATCTACTTTTTAACTGAAAAAAATCATTATTCAGACAACATCTGATAAAATGCTGGTGCATGGATTTTAGGCTACAGCAGTGTTTTTTTGGTTTTGTTTTTAGCAAATGTGTTAAAAATGGAAAATGCGCTAAGGTTTTTTGCAGGTAAAATATTAAACATGACTTTAAAACATTAAAGGAGAAAAGACTTGGAAGCATCTGAAAAGGAAGTGGATTGTTAAAGTTGCTTGAGAATTTCTTTTGCTGTCTGTTTAGGTAATCATAATTAAAAAATGCCTGAATGATCTTAATAACACATGATTCAACTGACAAGCACTAATTGCTCTCTATCAGGCCAAGAGAAGATGAATGTTGTCAAGAAAACCACAAGTCAGACAAGCTGATTCTCTTCTAGTCTGACACCATGTTCCCATGTACAAACCAGTTTTTACTGGAGTCTTCCCAACATCAAAAGAAAATCCGTGCCTTCCCATTAATTTTCGTTGCTGGCAGGCTTGAGCTGTTTGTGACGAGTTACTTTCGATACTACTGCTGGCCTGCTAATGCACAAGATTGTGCAAAGACAAAAATGTAAACAGGTTTCCCAACTTCTCTTTATCTTCTGTAGCTTAAACTTAATACATTTTTACTTTGGAACATGAAGCATTAGGGGGAAAAAAAATACTCTTTTATAATAGTCACAGCAATCCCAACCCCCACCCCCGGATCGTGCAGCACGCCGGGCCAGGTAGAATAACATGATTTTTTTTCAAAGATTCTCTTTCTTTAAGACAACCTATGCAAATTATGTCATTGCTGTGAAAAATCCCTGTTTTATATAGCAGATGTTATCTGGCAGGATTTCCTGCAAGGTGATGTGTATCTATTGTTTTTTTTTGTCTCTCTTTTTTTTTTTTTTAAAGATACCTTTTCTGCCTGTGTTGCTTCTATTCGAGTTGAAAACCCGTCCTTAGCTGCTTAACTTTACTTTATTCCTCGATTCAAATCCAAGTAGTAAAAGATGCTTTGTGTTCTTTCAGACTTTCCATTTAAGTTTGGGAATCTACTAAGTAGTGTGGGGGGGTATGGGCCACCTGGGCAACAGTATTCCACTATAAATCTGATGACATCTTTCAGTAAACGTATTTTTTTTTAAAGGTGGTGGAGGGACATGTTAAGTTTTAATGTACTCCAACGTTAATGGGATCGTACTGTGTTTCAGTGTAGGTTGTGACTCTTGTATAAAAACAAAAGAAAAAAAAAAAGGATCTTTCTGTAAACAAAATATCTCCTTTAACCAGGCATTTTAAATTGGATCTGTTAAACCTCTTCCCAGAGCTCTGTAGAGCCAGTTCATCTTTTAATTAGTTTTTCTGAGGAACAGGAGTATTCAGTGGGTTGTGAATACAGCCGTGCACTCTGCAAGAACTTTAACTCCATCCGATTAATGTTATTATAGAGAAGGCAGAGATCAGCTTTGTAGAACTTTACCATCATTCTCAAACTTTAATTCTTAAACATCATGTCAGTCATCCACCTCACGCTATTTCCCTGCCAATTTTAATTACTGTTTTAACTATTCGATGCCCACCTTCCATGGCTGGAGATGGGATGTCTTTAAAAGGACTTACTACTTTGTGCAAAATGAAACTTGGAATTCTCTCTCAAGTTGGGCAACTAAAACATCTTGAAGTGCAAAACCTGGTGGTTTAGCATGGAGTAGTAATGAACATGTTTTCCTTACCAGCTTCTTTTGCTGGGAAAGACGGGTAGAGAACATGGGAAGAGAGGATTTCCAGCATCCTTTCCAAAAAGATGCTGGTTCCTCCGGTGTGCTGGGTCATCACTGCAGGTATCGTTCCCCAGTTTTTGGCTCACAGACAGTAGAAGTAAGTGAATAAATCGGAGTAGATAGGCAAGACCATGAGCTGACAGTGGGTTGATTTGTCATTTCAAATCTCCTGAAAGCCAAAAAGTACCTATGTTTTAATGTCAAAACTATTACCAAATCTATCTGAAATTATAATAATCTGTGACAGTTTAACAACATGCCAGGATATAAAAAGCATAGTGATGAGGTCCTGTTCTCAGTTTTTGCATGTGATGGAGAACAACAAATTCCAGCTCTTCTCGACTGGTGCCCTGGGATGCTGTTTTGTTGTGCTGCTGCTCTGCACCTGAAACGTGAGGGGGCTTGTTAAAATCAGAGGGCAGAGCACCGCCTTGTCAGCTGGAGCCGAGCTCCTTTCGGGGCAGCAGCAGGAGAGGTCTCGTTTGTTCCTACTTCAGAGTTTTCTGTAGAAAATAATGAGAACCCTAGAGTCTGTCCTGAAATTGTGAAATCCTTTGCTTCTGTAGAAAAGTGAACAGATATTAAAAAAAAAAAAAAAAAAAAAGGCTGGGGGATGGGGTTTGGTGTTTAGACCATGGTAACTGAAAAGCACCAGACGGTCATGGGGTATTCTGAAAATAGCCATTATCAAATCTTGTTTTAGTAATTTGTCAGTGATGTTGATGTGTAATTCTAGCTTGTATTTGAGTAAAAACGTTCAAAAATCTAATCTAGCACCTTCTGCTGTACAGAGCTGTGCTCTAGTATCAGAACTCACTGTTTTTTTTTATTTTAATTGTTTTTTCGTGGTGGTATCTTTTGCAATGCATTACTTAAGGAAATAGATTGGGACTTTATTCACTGGGTTTATAGGGTGAGGCATTTCCATCAAATCCAGATATTTGCAGTTACCAGGTTGATTTTCAGGGGCAGCCCCATGCTGCAGGTCGGGTGGGCTGAAACTCACTTGTCCCCGCTCCTACCCTTGCTTATTCAGACAAGCGAGGGCAGCAGGGTGGTGTGTGAGGACGTGGTGCTGTCCCGGGGATGGATCCTGCCACGCTGCCTCGCTTCCCAGGAACCTTGCGGAGGGACAGAGCAGCCTTGGAGGTTCGCTGCCCTCATACGGGGTGGCTGAGGTTTTAATGTATACCTTTGAATGCGTAATTTATGATGGGATGAACGCGTTCCTTGGCGCGGCTCCCCATACGCAGCGTGCCAGTGAGCGATGAGCAGTGCCATCTAGGGTTGAGCCTGGCCTGGGCTTCTCACTGTGTCTCGGCAGCCAGCTGCAGTCCTGCGGTGGAAGGTTTCCGAGGGCAGAGTGTATCCTTAATCTTACAGACATAGGGTTTTCCTCAGATGAGAGCCCATTTTTAAAGTACTGAACTGAATCTTACGAAGAACCTTGAATCCTGCTGTTATATCAAAAATACATACCTGTGCCAGGAAGACTTGTGGGAGGCTTTTGCTGGGCCTGTGATTTTATGGGAAGCATGGGAAGTTCTTGGCTTGTAGGTGATAAAGCGTTGGGATTATTATTGAGAACCGGAGGACATTGCCTTCTGGCTGATTCATGCAGGAGAACTTCAGCTTGAGGAAACATTGCTGCATGTGTTTGAAGGGGAATAATGTAGTTTGATCATATGGTTGAAAAACCTAAGCAAGCCAGACGAGTTGCTCAGAAGTAACTGGGTATCCCATTTGGGTTTTGATGTCACTGCAAACCTTTTTAGGGGGGTGGGTTGAAGAAATAAAATAAATAAAGCACCTTTTCCGTGGGGCAATATGTTTGAAGCCTTGAGTAGCAGTCCCCCCTGACAGCACATTTATATATATGGCATATATCTCCATTTATTTAGCTTTGTAGCTGAGGCATCCCTTAGGGGCAACGTCTGAAAAAGTCAATTAACTCTATAACTGACCCATACCCAGAAGCAAAAGATTTTGTTTTACAGATTTATCTGAGGCTTGTGTGTAGCTTTGGGGGAACTCATTAAGCTTGACAGCAAATGCTATGGTCTTGTTAGTACCATCCAGAAAGGCCTTGTGGTTTAGGCTTTGGATTACAGTTTTCCACAAAGAACCACATCATTTTAGGGTAAGTAATTGCAGAAGGCGCTAATGTTGAAGTTCTGTCCTGTCCTGCAGCCTGTGGCCCACGTTCTGGTGGCAGGACACCTACACAGAGCCGTGACTGAAACTGCGCGGGGCGAAGCTGCCCAGGGCCTGGGCCTCTCACCCCAGCCTCGTCCCGGCGCGCTTGGCCTTGGGGCGAGCTCGGGAGCCAGCTCCCAGCTGCTGCCTGTGGGCAGGCGTGGGTTTGCATTATTCTTCAGTAATATTTAAGTTCAAATGACTATAACTTATAATAGCAAAACCATAATTTAGTAAATGCAACAATTTATTTCCCAAAGTGCTGAGCACTCTATGCCTTCTTCCGTCGCCAAATTATAACAGGATGTACAGTGGTCTGTGGATTATTTTTCCCCGAATTAGATGATTTTCCTAGGCTGGTTTACTACCTCTGAGGAAGGTAACATGGGCTTCTGTGAGCAGAGGGACTGATGGAAGGGAGGCAGGCTTGTCAAGTGCAACTTCTGCTTGGCGCTTCTTTCCAGCTCTGTGGGCTTGAAGGGCAAAGCTGATAGGTCCCTCGACCCATTTCCTAGACCTTTCTTCACCTTTCATTTCTTGTACAAAAGAATTCATTTTCTAAGGAATTTACTTACCTTTTGATTGGATGTGTTAGGCAGGAGATTTGTCTGTAAGCTCAAACTACTTTAAAGGTAGTTATTTTGAAGGTGCCCTACACCCCACCCCGAAGCAGCAAGCATGGTTTGCTTTGACGTTTCAGGTCCTTGCTTCTTCCTGTTTGAATTTCTGTATTTGCTGGTTTCATGGTTGCTGTTTCCTTATTATTATTATTATTTTTAACCCTTGCTTTTTTTCCTGAAAGTACCAGTGGAAACTTCAACAAATTCTTTCTTGGCTCTCCTGATTGAATGACTAAAGGCTGGGGTGGGAAGAATGTCTGGCCTTCAAGTTTGTGATCTGCTGATTCATAGATAAGTATTCTATAAAATGCATAGTTGGGCTGCTCTGACTTTAGGGCTGAGTATTCTTTGATGATCTGTTTGGGAAAACAGCTGCAACTTGACTCAAACTTTCCAGTTCAGTATGTCCTGGTTCCAGTATTATGAAGTTCATCAGCCTGACTTAAAGGGAAATCCTGGTTCTTGCTCCTGTGCATTGTACTCCTCTGTATGCAGAACACTGTCGTGAGCGAGGTGAGGCCGTGCTGATGTCCTCCTAGCAAAGCTGTGTTGCTGATAGCTGTGGGGAAAGAGGGAAAACAGCAGACTGAAGATGAGGAGTGCTGGCACGCAGTGTTATGTAGTCCCTACTTGGTTTTCTGTGGAAAAAATACTCATGTAGCAAAATAAATTATGTACAGGCTGAGAAGCACTTGTTTTCTTTCTTGATCTTGTTAAAGCATTTCTTAACACAACGGCTTTTTTTCTCAAGTATTAGCATTAATTACTGAAAATGTTAATAGGTTTTGTGGATTGAACAAGTGGGAAGACTAGCAACAACCTGGTATTTCAAAAGAAAATAATATTCTGTCCTCTAGATTCAAAGATAATTCAGGAAAGTAATAAAAGCTTGTGAAATCATATGGAAGAAAGCTTTATGTCACTTCGCTCCTTCATCAGATAGAAAGCAAATACTTCATTTCATTGGCCAAAAATCTGTGTCTTGGAAATGACCCTGTAATCTTTTTCTTTTGCAAGTCACTAAGTTTCATACATCTCAATGTGCTTTTTCCTCCCCCTCTCAAATTGTAAGCTTAAACCCTCCAAAGTCTTGGGGCATTCTGGCAGTCAAGCCTGCTGCATATGCTTCCTGGAGTCAGCGTGCACAAATGATCACTCTTTAAATCACATAGTGCAAGATTTCATTAAAAATTTGGAGAACCATCTTATGACTAGGTTGATGATCTCATTTTATCCATACATGGTACTTATTAAGTAAATACCTTTGAAGCATAGGAAGCCGTCTGGGAACCGACTTGTGTTTCTTCCTCTCTTGTGTTATCTTAATTTGATTGGTGGTACAGAAGTCCTGAAAATATTTTGTGAGGGAAATATACGTTGGAAATAATGCAGTGCTATTCTTAGCTCTTCTTGCAAACTTCCTACTTTTTTTTTTTTCCTTGGGACATTGCCGTACTTCACGTACTTTAACTTTGCATTTACTCTGAGTTCCCTCAAGGGAAGGATTTGGTGAAGTACTGAGCACCTTTCAGAATTCAGAAGAGAAGACTAAGGCAACAGGACCTTCTCCAAGAACTAATTCTGGCCTTTTCTGTGAGAATCCTTGTCAGCGCATTTTTGCTGTAAAGGAACGGTGAATAAACTGTAGCATTTTTGGTAGCAGTGGTACACCACACGTCTGCAATGCCTGTCCACCGAGAATGCGTGTGCTCTGGAGACTTAGGAATTGCACATCTTGAGCATGTTTCTGCTTTAGTTATGAGGAAGTATTTATGCCGACAGGCCAGGACAGAAGCTTTCATGAGTGATCTCCTATTGTCTCACCGTGGATAATAATCGGCCTCTCACCTTCTGTGGTTATTAACTGTTTAGTTGGAAGCATGAGCCTTTTAAAAATTTGGCCAAGGGTGTCACGTCATAATAAGCTGTCTCGTTTGGAGGCATCCGATACTGGATGCTGGAACTGTTGGTGTCCTTTATAGCTCTGGAGAAGATGGAGAATATGGTCCTGTCCTTGGCTCCCAGCAACTGAGTTGTCAGTTCTGTGTGGTGAAATGGGAGGTACTGTGCGCACAGTTGGTTCTTGTTAGAAAGAAAAATCCTAGCATTGTAGAAACACTGGATGGGAGGGACCTCCGGACTGCCTCCAGTCTGACGTCCTGCCTGACGTGGGACTGTCACCCAAGTCACAGCTCTGCCGTGGGTTTGTCTCAGCAGAGCATTGGCAGTCTCCAGGGATACAGACTGCCCTGCACTGAGAAAAAAGTGAAAATGGACACTCTGAACCTCCCAAGGAACAATTTTGGCTGTTTGTCAGTTCAAAATCTCCCACTTAAGACTGGTTTCCTTTTTTTGCTTTAGACGGCTCTTGCTTGCAGCATGAAGTGAGCTCCTCTGTTGTTGGGGCTAGGAGCAGGGCTTCTGCGTTAGAAAAGCCAACAAATTCTTTTGAAAGAGGATGTAGCTATTCATCTAAAGCCTTAATTTTCATATGTTAGTGTTGTTATCTGCTACCGTGAACTTCTGTATTTGATAGAGAGCAGTAGTCAGAAAAATCTTGATGAAGAAGAGGAACCACCCAGCATATAGCTGGCATTTCTCTGCATTGTTCTGGACTTTCCAAATTGGATTGAACGTTGTGATTGAAAAGATTGTCAGCACTATGTAAATGAGAAAGAGAAGTGAAAGTGCATCTCATGCAGATAATTTCTATGTAGATAATTTGCCATAAAAATTTATATTGCAGTCCTTAAAACCTTCAGAGATTTATTCTGTCTAGGGAAAGGTGATTTATATGGTATTAAAACACTTTTTATGTTCCAGTCCTTTAGATTTAATGTTTATTGCCTATAAAAATGAAATCTTCCTGTGGATATTTAAAAGTTTTGGTACTGTGTGAAATATATATTCAGCTTGGAATCTGAAATGCTTTAGAGACGCAGTAAATAAGTGACGGAGGGTTACCTCAGGTTCACCGGCCTCGACAGTCCAGACTCACTCCAGGGCTGAATCCATTATGTAGGTACCATTCTGCTTACCGTAGGCAAATCGTAGAGGAGGGTATACAGTGATACAAGTAACGTGTAATTTTGTCCTTCTTGTTTTGGCTAAATATTTATACATATTTATACTTTATACAAAGGTTTTCGAAACTGAACTTGGCCTGCTGTGTATAGCTGGTATTAAAATACACAGGTAGGCTTACTCCTTACCCATAAAGGGCTGGATTAAAGCACAAGGTTAAGGTACTCTGCAGGAGTATCAAAGAAGAAAAGGAATTCTGCATCGCTTCTCCGTGTGGTGGTCGAGTGAACAGGGCAAGGCAGTGCCGGGCTGCTGCGGTCTGCATGGATAGATGGGCAAGGAGGAGTCGGTTCTGGGTGGGTTTCTGGTTCAGCTGGGGGCTGGTTTTGCTACCCCTGCTATTGTTTGGGCAGAAAAACAGAAGAAACTGTATTTCTTTTAAAGCATAATTCGTAACCCTATAGTGTAGGTCTCTTTCCCAGCCAGTTTCTAGAGCCTAGTCAGCCTGCCTAGAAATGCTTGAAATAGAACACGTGAGAGAGAAGGAAATAAATCAAATGATTTTTTACACAAAAATAAGAAAATGCGTGTAGATGATTGTTTTGCCTTGTAACTTAATGGTGGTGTCCTGAAAAAGTAAATGACATAGCATGTTTTGCTTTTTCCCAAACATTTCTCATAGTTCTAGAGTTCATCCCACAGCAAACACGTAAGTTAAGCTGTAAAGCATGCACCCCCTGAAGATGGAGATTGAGAAAAGCTTAGCAAGTCCTTGTGAGATTTTCTTGTGGAACTGCAAAATCCTCTGTGTTGCTGCAGATGAAGCACAAAAACTGAAGGCTGATTCGTAGTCACATAGCCAGCACAACCGGAGACGTTGTGGGAAATAATTCTGGGGGCTTACAGATAATGCTTAATTTGCAGTGGTACATCAAATAGCACCCAGCAATTCCTTTCCAAATCATTTTCTTTTAATAGGAATTTAATGTTACTGAGAGTTCCTGGACTGATTGTACTGGAGCCTGAAGTCCTGCCTGTGGCAACAGCGAGTCGGCAGCAGTGCAGGCTTTCTCACACTGCTCCGCAGCTCTGCCTCCGTCCTGGTGTGGGAAAGGATGCAGTTCGGATGTTGCAACAGCAGACAGCCAAGTGAATGGCACTGGTTCAAGGAGGAATTTTGGTGAGGCTTCCCAGGGTTGTAAGTCTGCACCCTGGCACATGAAAGCCGAGGAAGCAGCCGAGTGTTGTAGCCGTAAGAGGCGAGTCTGCATTGGTAAATGCAGCCTTTGGTGCAGCGTGTTTGGCAAAGGTGGCTTGTGTGCTGTTTGAACAAGGAAGACATCCAGTCATTGAGACAGGGTGGGTAAGGTGACTTGCAAAATGTGAGGAATAAATAAATAAATAAATAAAATCCAAAGCAATATCAGGGTAAAACTAATAATAATAAAAAAGGAACAACAACAAAAAAAATACCAACGACAAAACCTTCCATTTTTATTCTGGTCTTTATAAGGGATTTTGGAAAGCCAGGATCATATTCTACATGGCTTTTTCCTGGGTAATGTGAATGAAGTGGAGAGGCAGGAAAGAAGAATAAATGTGCAGTGGGTTTAAGAAGACTTTTGCTTATAGAATTGTAGAAATGTAATTTAGCTAAAGTTAACCAAAAAACAATAGCTGAAAAAATCAGGCTTCAGCTGAAGGGATTTTGTTCTTGGTTCCTTCACTGTTCAGGGCAATGTCTCTGGTGTGACTGCCATTCTCCAGCCTTTTTCCTCCCCCAGTGCTGTTTGTGTGGCTCCAGAGAATTTTCTGCGAGCTGTTTTCAGTGACCTGCTTTGAATGGCTGTCTTCATAGTGCAAAAATTAAACTCCTGTATTTTTTGTATGTTGAACTCTGAAAAGCATTGAGAGGTTTTCGGCAGTCTGTGATGTTGCTGTTGAAGCTGGTATCTGTAGATGTCTTCGTGTGGAAGAAATATGGTTTTATTTAGTTTATCTTTTCTACTGCTTAGCCAGATACGCTGTCATAAAAACAGCTCTTGTGGTCTGATCATTCCATGATTTTGTGGGGCTTTGTATTTGTCCACTTGCTTCTACCATAAAAAGCTTACTAGTTAAATGTTCATTTCATATCAGATATGTGCTTTAAATACGTGGATGATCCTTGACCAGAACTTTTTCTCCTAGTCATGTAAAATCTCCCTTTCTTTCTCCCATGATTTAAGGGAGAAAGAAAACCAGTCTCAAAGTGAAATTTGTATCATTTGACACACCACGTAGCACACTTGTCATCTCAGTAGTGGTGTTTTGGATCAAGCTTCCCTATTGTCAGGCCCTGGGCTTTATGGTATTTCATCAGCTTTTTCAACCTAAGTGTTTTCTGACATTTGGAGGAGAGCGTCCAACACTCTCATCTGCATATATGAAAGTTAAAATTTGGTTCTTCTTCAAGAGCGAGATACTGGAGGCAGTGAATCTCCGTGAGCAGATGAGAGGTAAACCAGCTAGTTCTGGTTTGTCTGAAAAGGGATGGGGAAGGGTGATAAAAACCTTTAGCTTGCTGCTATGTATCACATACTTGAATGTTTTTTTTTGGTTCAAAAATATGATACTGATTAAATACATGATACAACACACAACAAACAGCAAATTATTCATGAGGACCTGAGTTCGTTTCTAAAGGACTTGGGGTAACTTTGGATGTGCTTTCAGCCACTGCAAAAAAGAGGGAACGTAGTCCCACCGTGTCTGAAAGTGTGGCTGTTTAATTCCGTTGTCTTCCAGGATATATATCTATATGAACTGAAATCACTGTATGACAGAATGCCTTGACAAGATACAAACCGAAATGGTTTCTTGGTAGAGAGATCACGTCTGTGACTTTGCTGGGAAGCAAAAATTAGTGTATTGTAGATAACTGTATTTGTAGAGTTTCTTTCTGTGTGTGGGAAGGGAATGAAGTAATCTGTTCCATCAGCTTGTAAAACTGAACTAATTAACAGACAATCAGCATTGATTGAGACAGCTGCATTCTTTACTGAGGGGTTGTAAACACACAGTCTTCACAGAATTGTTTTTACTGCTCTAAAGTGCAAGAAATTGAAATTGTATTTGATAGCCAAAATTAAGGACTTTTAAGTGACAGTGTATCATAGCAAGGTTGACAGTGCCACTGCAGCTAAATCTGTTGTTTTCATAGCAAACCTCATTTTAGTGAGATTTGTCACAGTGAATAGTGGCGGAATTATAGAAATTATTATTGAAGATTTTTCTTTAAAGTCGAAAAGGTATTTTAGCTGTATTGAATACCTTAGTTGCATGCATGGAGCAAGTAGATGCAAGCTGTCCTTGGTTCAGTGGTCATCCTGGTTGGCCCAGCTTCCACCGAATGCCAGAGGATGCCGGATTTCCAGTATTTAAGTGTGAGTGTTAATGCATGACTTCTAGAAGACCATTATAACAATTCCTTGCGTACAGTTTAGGGAGTGCTACCAGAAACACTGATCTTAACAAGGGGGGGTGGCAGTACATGTTAAAAGTACTGCATGAAGAAGAGTACTTCTGGTACTAAATTAGCATGCAACATTATTAACATCAAGCATGTTATTCTTTATGTGCTGCTACGTGCGCTGTCACCTCCAATCCAGCCTCCTTGTGACTGTACATCAGCTAATTTTACCTCGTGAGTCAATTCTGCTATTTTCCTTTTCATGTCACAGAAAATGAGCTCAACTAAGTACCCCAATATGTTGTTGGAAAACACCTAGCCAGGAAAGGCATTCTGCATTCCTTAGCATCTCCATCCGGATTTGAGTTCGCTGAGATCCTTCACTGTCGTCATGGTCCAGAAAAAAATATTACAAGCTATAAAGAAAAAAATTCTGAAAGGCTTCACAGACCAACATTGTTTAATTGCCCAGAATATGTAATGCTTGCTATCAGTGTTAAATGCCAGACGTTCATTTTAAAATTGTGTTGTTGTCATAGCAAGCTGAGTCTTATTTGGGTTTTAGATATGAAAGAATACTGAGAGGTCTAAATGGGACTTCAGTAATGAAAATCTAAATAAAGAAAACGTTACTTTCTTGTTTCCTATTTATATCTATAATTTTTTAGAAAACATCCACCAATTGCATTCACAGACAACTTCACAAAAATGCTGTATTTTTCCCATCATGGGAAAATGCATAAACCTTGCAGCGTGCCCAGAAAGTCAACAAACTCAGACCAAGGGAGGAAGCGTGTTAGTCAGGAGTCAAGGACCGTTCTCCGAAAACCCTCTGCCAAATACTCTTCCTGCTTAAATTGTTTATCAAACAACAATTTCATTTGCCAGTAATTTTCTTCTGATGTTGTTTTTGTTACTACCGATTTCTTAATACAAGTTCCCCATCCAGCTTCCTCTGTAAAATGCTGCAGTCACCGTCCTGTGCCTGATGTCAGTCTGTCCGTCTGTCAGTGCAGCCGTGTTGTGAACCCAGGTATAGAGCTCCTCTGCGGAGGAAAAGACAGTCTGTGAAGGACCATAGCAGCGTTTAAACGTGTCCTTTGATCAGAAGGGACAGGTGAACTAAAGCCTATTAGAAGGGGGTCACCGGACAATATTTTCAAGATGTATTTTGTAGTTTTTCTCCTATTTCGTAGCACATACCTGCTGCTGAGGTCTTTAGTAACAAGAAATTCCAAGTCTAACCTCACCTTTCTGAACCATATTTGTTTGGAAACCCTCCTACCATACAGATATACTACTACGATAGTTTATTCTCATGCTGTACCACTTCTGCAGTGCCCCAGCATCAGACGGGAGCGAAGGCTGAGGTGGTAGGTTAGCTCAAGGCCCGCTCCTCAAGGAATTACTCTGTTGAATGTGGTTTAAAAAGTATTTGTAGGCTGTTTCTTCAGTGTGTATTTATTCTTTTGTTGGTAAATATTTTATGTCCAGTATTTATTGTCCATATTTTACGTTAGGAAACAGCTTAAGTAGCTTTCAGATTGGTGATTGCATTTGGAGACTAAAAGATTATTGAGTGGTTGCTGTGATGGACTTCAGGGCAGACAGTTGGTCTGTCTTCAATGGTTAACCATGTTAAAAATCTTCCAAGAATAAAATGTCATCAAAGGAAAAACAATTGCGACGTTTTGTTCTAAATGACAGTGTAGTGAGGATTTGAGTGAAGTTGAAATCCAAGCAATGAGTTAGTTTGCATTTAGAATAGAAAACAAAACAAAAAAAGCTTGAGTTTATTTCTTTTAAATAATAAGTGTCCAGAACTCACGTTGAAACAAGGCTGTGTGTGTATGTATTATTGATTTATTAGTGGCGGCCTTTATAGCAAGTTATAAATCCTGATCTGTGTTACAGTATGTGTCTAGCTTAAAGCATGGTCATGCTTCATTTGCCAGCAAAGCTGAGGCTGAAAAGAGGAGTAACTAAATACTTTAAATGATGTAGCAGAGCTTAGGTAAAGGGCTGAACTTTTTGTTATTTGAACCACTCTTTTAAGGCCACGTTTTGCTTTGATCTGAGGTCAAGAGAATTAGTTAGTGTAACGCACGAATCTGATCTTGCTTGGAAGTAGGACATGAGCTGAAGTTTATGAAGGTGTTTTATTACAAGATGGCAGCATAATCCCTCTTCACCTGAACACGGTGGCTGCTGCAGGAGTTGGCTGAAACAAGAAGAGTGCATTAAGTAGTTTGTAATTAGTCATTAGTTAATTGTTCTTTTCTTGTTGTTTAAGGGCCACAGCCCTTTAAAAAGTCCCAAAGAACTACAGGGACGGCCCTGGGGACCACCTCGTACCCCAGCCTGCTGTGTTCCTGCATCCCGTAGGGCAGTGGGGTGGCTGTGCGCGATGCGCTTCTGGTGGTGCAGTTACCACGTCTCTGCCGGCCCTTGGGGTCTGTGCGGGGCGAGCTCGTGCTGCATCTCGGTCAGTCTGTGCTCATCCAGCAAGGCAGGAGGTCAGGCAGATGTGTATCACTGCGTCTTGCCTGGGGAAAGTCTTTGCAAGCGACACTGGGTTTTCTTTGGTTCCTCGTAATTTATTTTATTTGGCAGAAGGTGATGTCATTTGATTCCCCACCACCGCGTAGTTGCTGTGAAACAGCAAGTATTAAACCGAGGCATTTTGTGCTTCTTGCGGAGTAATTAACCAACGTGGACGTGGTAGGCTAACGAATTCCCTCTCGCAGTGCAGGCTGGGGGTGATGCTCCACGGGCCAGCCGGAGCTGTGCTCGCTGCTTCGTGCGTGCTGGCTGCCTGGAGGAGCCTGTCCTGGGAGGCCCGACCACAGCCCCGCGCAAATTCATGTTACTTTTTATTTTTGGCCTCTTCTGCTGTAGCTTTTGATGCAACGGGTTTGTACTTCTGCTTTTGAGTGCAGGAGTGTGAAAATTAACATGTGGCAGGTCGGTGAAGCCCTGAGCAGCACTCCAGCAGCATGGGAGCTGGAGCCTGGCAAAAGCAAAAGGGAACCCTCTCCCCAGCAAAAGCTCATGGTTTCGTTTTAGGAAATTTATGTCATTTGAAACTATAATGAACAGAAATACAGGACCTAGCAGAATGTTAAGTAACTTCTGGAGGTTTGCTGAAAGTTGTTTTTTTTTTTTTTTTTTTATTTGGCCAGGATTTGTAACCAAAGGACAAGGTGAAGTAAGGGAAGGTGGTGGTTTCACAGCGTTACAGGGACGTCTGTGTGAGGGCCTTCCCACAGCGCCCCAGTGGGGAGCTGGGGGTCGGCCTCTTCTCGCAGGTAGTGATAGGACACGAGGGAATGGCCTCAAGTTGCGCCAGGGGAGGTTCAGGTTGGGAATGAGGAGACATTTCTGCTCAGAAAGAGCGGTCAGGCGTTGGGACGGGTTGCCCAGGGAGGTACCATCCGTGGGGGCGTTCAAGGAAAGGTTGGACGTGGTGCTTGGGGACCTGGTTTAGTGGGTGACATTGGTGGTAGGGGGATGGTTGGACCAGATGATCTTGGAGGTTTGCTCGCATGGAGAGCGCAGGGCCTCCGTCCCAGCAGCCGTGGTGCAGCCTGGCCTGGTGGCACCTCACCCAGCAGTCGCCCGTGCGAAGGGACTGGGCCCTGCGTGCACGGCGTGCTGAGGAGGGCATAGACAGTGCCACGGGATGAAATCTGCCTTTTGGAACGAAGAGCCGGTGTTTCGTTATCCCTGAGTGGGAGGAAAAGCTCGTTAAATAAAACCTACAGACCTTTGGCATTAAGGACTCTATAGCTCTGGACCGTCTTTTGTTCTTTGCATTTAAAAACAAAAAACAAAACAAAAACAAAACAAAAAAAACCTTTTGAATTCAAGGTGTAGATGAAAAGACAGGCATAATCCCGTGTTGGCCGTGGCACTGGCAGTCTGTTCCAGTAATAGTGGTTTTGTTGCTGGCGCAGATATTTATGCAGCTGGGTTATGCTGATAGTAGCTCCTTTTGAAAAGCCAGGACTAGCTTTCCCCTCTTGCAAGACTTTTTGATAGGCTTTCCCTGCATTTGTGGTAGTGCCTGGTGTTAGGGTGAACAAAGCCACTACAAACTTTTTTTTGTGTGACCTTTCTTTCTTTTTTGTAAGAGCTTTTTAGTTAAGCTATCTTATTGATAGATACATTAGCACCTCCGCTTTTGTTCTCTGTTTGCTTAATGCGGTGGCCACCGCACACGTTGACTCACTGTCCAAAAGTACTGCAGAGTACAAAACTGGTTCCAGTTAAAGCTTGTTTAAAAGCTTACTTGGAGTCAAATTACTTGAGTATGCGGAAATAAAATGTGTTTATTGAAACTTCCTAATTCTGTGTGTGAAAGGTAGTTGCATCAGTTTGCCAAGTGACAAAAATATGCTTAAGAAACATGTTTATTTTAATGCTTACGGTTCTTGATTCTTTTTTAATTTTTATTTATTTCTAAGGTGGGAGACAAGCGATTCTTGAGATGTTGCACTCTTTGGACTCTGATCTTTCCTTTTTCTTGTGTGAAAAAGGGGCTTCACAGCACAGCAGGCATGAACTCATCTTACAGAGAAGAAGCTTCATCCGTTATTGCATTCTTATAACATGTTCTACCTTTCTGAGCACTGCTAGACTGGAATTGGTGCTTGCTTTTTACAAGCAAGGACTGTGAAAATAAGCGTTTACAAAAAGTACGACTTTCCAAACGTCAGCTCTGTGGTTACTTCCCACGTAACAATCTGCAGCTCTGTCTGTGAGCATGCGTGTTTGTTTTTCCAGAGAAACACATCGAGCTCACAAAACAGCTTATCATTTCTGAAATACTTCTGTAATCAGTACGTAGGCTTCTGAACAGGTGAAGACTTCGTGGTTTTTCAGATTGAGAGATTACATAATATATCAGTTAGGGAAACGTAAAATGTCCCTGAGACAAGTAGGCTGTGGGTACGCAGGGCTGTGCCTGACGCTTCTGCCTTGGTGTCTTCGATGCTCTGAGAAATTTTCCTTTAATAGGAAATTAAAAATCACAGAAAGCTGCATTGGGAACTTTGATGGATTTGACAAATGCAATACAGAGAAAGGATGCAAACAGAAATGAGACTACTGAAAACTCCTTTCCGTAGCAGGTTATCATCTAGACCGGGCAACTGATAGAAACGATGATAAAGGGAAGTACCTGAACTACACAGAAACAGGATTTCGGTGGAAATGGTTACCAGTACATTTACTGGTAGAAAATTCCTAATCTGCATGCAGTTGTGATTTGTGTCTATCTTTATTATAAGTAAAATAAGGTTTATGGTGCAAACATGCTGCTAAGATCTGCAGCCGTGCCTGAGGCTTTTGAAGGCGCACCTGTGCTTGGGAGGCATCGCTGCCCTGACTGAGAGGTGTCTGCCAGCAAAAATCCGTCTGCCTTGGCGTTCTGTTCTCTTTCTTGCTCCAGAATAACAGCTTTGCGAGAAACGCAGCAGGGATTAGACACTTCAAAATGGGGGAAGAACAAAATTTTGGGGTATATCACAGTGCTTGTGGATGATTACCAAACGTTTTTATAACTCATTCTATGATAGAGCTGACGAGTGCAATCCTGAGAAAGGATCGCCGTTGTGCGTGTCCCCTCCTTCCTGCCGGGGTGTCCATGCGGCACAGGATGCTCCTCGTGCCTCTGCCTTTGCTCGTCACCTGAAGTCTCTTGTTGGTCCTGCTTGACCAACTGTCAGGGCATGCATCTGTGGGCTGTTGTTGCAGTGGGTAGCAGACTGACCTCCTCATTTTCAATTCTTTTCTTTATATAGCATGAAATAAACCTTTTAATGTTTGTTTTCTGAGGGTTGCTTTTGATGGCTCCTGCACTTAAGCACCTAAGACTTTCCTGTGTCCTCTCTTCCCACTGCCTCCCTCCCACCCCCAGTAAATTTCTTGAAATGGGTCAAAGTAGTAACCCTGGGGAGGGGGTTCCTCACTCATCTGTGGCTCAAGCAATGAGAGCTGGCTGCCCGAAATTGACGGTACTTTGGGGCAAAAGTTAAGAAGCAAGAAAGATAAGTTTTTTATTTTGTTCGAATAAATGATGCTTGTCGTGTATGTGGTTGAGATCAAGTAAGGAAGAAAAAAATAGCAATTTTTCAAATAGTTTTGATTTGGGGCTTGTTAACTCTGACATAGACTATGAAGACTTAATATCTTTGCAAGATCCTTGAGCCCTGGTTTCAAACAGCTCGGTGTGGCTGCATGCTGGCATTTTTCCTTGGTGACATCTCTACCTGAGATGTCCCAGAAGGAAACGTCTTGTAGTGAGAAATTACGGTCCCTGTCCCAGAGGGTTTCTGAAAGAAAAGGGAAGGTTCCTGCAGTAAAGGCACCGTGGTACTGGTGTTGATCAGGCAGTGAGGGCAATAAGGGTATTCTTCATTTGCCACCTGACTTTTCATAATAGCACAAAGTAGGATTTATTTATTTTTTGAACCAGTTCTTTTTCTTTCTTGTCTCTTAGCTTGGAAGTATAGGTCTTAAAAAGCTGCTTTTCCATTTGTAAAGTGCGTCGCTAGCCCTCTGTATTGTAAAACAAGCATTTGATTCGTTGGTCTACTGAAATTCCCTCACGCTTCATGATTAGTGTTTTCTTTGCTTTGCTTTAAATGTGTGCTTCCTTTTTAAATATAGTTTTCCAAGTTGCCGGCCGTACCAGATTGTTTATATTTTTTAAAAGCCTTCTGCTTAGCCGTTATATTGCTCTTTATAGTACTGCTTAACCACATTGGTTTCTGTTGCTCTTTTTTCTTGCATAAACTTAGCTGGGATGAATTTCAAATGTGGTTTATCCAACTGTTAAGTATTTCCCACTTTTCTGCAATAGATTTCACATATGTTACAGAATTCCAAACCAAGATCTGGTGGACATATTGCCCTATTTTTTTCTCTCAAAGTCAGAAATGCAGTGTTTTTAAAGCCTTACGGTGACAATATTTAGGTCACTGGCTCCAGTGTGCTGCCTAGCTTCAAATCCATTTGTCATATTTAGCTTATTTCCAAGGATTAAGATAACTGTGGTCCATATACATAGTAGAAATAAAAGACTTAAAGGGGAAACAAGTACTGATTCTCTGGAGTTGGAAACTGCAGAAGGGATTTTTTTCCTTCCAGAGGTCAAACTGTGGAGCCACGTAAAACACATGTCCATCCAGTTGGTGAAAGTTACAGGATTCACCCTCAATAAAAATAACAATTTGGGACCTTTTTTTTTCACAGAGTATCTAGAAAAACTGCAGCTGAATTGCCTTTATAAAAAAAAAAAAAACAAAAAACTTGTAGTACAAGGGATTTTAGCAGGTGTCCTGTGGATCCTGCTTTCTGTGCCTGCTTCCAACACCTCTGTAGAGTAGTAGAAGCAAATCTTTGGTTTCCCATTTTGTTTCCCTCCTCCGGCTGCCCGGTTCCACTGGCAGGACCCAGTGCACGGTCAGCCTTTCAAACATCTCAAACAAACAGCATCTGCTCTATTTTTACCACGTTTTTTTGGTGTGCGTGGAGATGACCGGGCTGGTGGCTGTCAGGCAGCGGGAAGGGAAGGCAGGCAGAGGTTTTCGGGCAGCTGTGTGCTGCTGGCTGGGCTGGCGGCAAGGGGCTGCGGGGGTCCGGTGGTGGAGGTGGCTGCCAAGAGGACCTTCTTGGTGTCTTGCTCTGGCAGGTTTCTCTCACTTCTCATCTCCTTCTTTCTCACAGCCAAGTTGTTTCTTCATTTCAAATAAATAAGGGGGGGAAGCAGTGCCCAAATTCCTCTTACAGCTCAGAGTGATTTGGGAATGATGTCCATAGCTGAGTCGAGTTGTTATTTTTTTCCTGCCACGTGGAAATACCTCAGAAAGGGAACAGCCTGACAGGGAAGGCTGTGTTGTTGCTTTCTGTGCTGGTAAGTGACCCATTCAATCCATTGTGGTGGCATCTGGAAGCGTGGGCCTGAGCAAAGGAACTCCGGTGGGGATTACACTCCGGGCTGGGCCTGCTCAGCCTGGTAAAAAGCCTCATTTCTGCTCAGCCGAGAGGAAAGCTGTTGGAAGATACCCCGGCATTCACCAGATGAGGGACTGAAGCATAACCAGTGTAGGCAGAAGCACAGGATTAACCAGTAGCCGAGTCAGTCATAACTTTTTTCACAGAAAAGCTCACAAAGGCAAAATCCAGTATCTGCAGGCATGTGAAAATAAACCTGGCTTGAACGTGTTCAAGCTTTGTCATCTTCACTGGATTTGGGGAAGCATTAGGAGGTGTGTATTGCACTCCTCTGTTAGCGTGCGTAATGTTGTGATAAAGGCATGAATGCTTTTCAGGAAAAAAGGTGTTTTGGTTGCAAGGTGGAATTAAAAAGGTTGCAGACCTTCGTTCGATGTTAACACAGGAGTCTCTTTTCTGGAAGCTCGGTGCTTTGTTCTGTGCTGCTCTACAGCCCAGCCGCCTCGGTATTCCAGATGATGTGATGGACATACAAGCTTTTATTTTTATTTTGGTGATAATGAGAACTCTAACTGTAGTCCCCTTTTTTTTGTTGTTTTTCTTGACAGAGAGAACTCGATGCCACAGCAACAATATTGGCTAACCGACAAGATGAAAGTGAGCAGTCTAGGAAAAAACTTATCGAGCAAAGTCGCGAGTTCAAGAAAAACACTCCAGAGGTAAGGAGAAAAGCTATTCCAGTCTTTGGAGCTTGCAGTAGTAGGCATATTTAAGAGTTCTTTTCTTAATGTGTTGTTTCCATAATTTTCTTAGCTAAGACTTCTTAAATTTGATGGCTTTCTCTTCAGGAAGCTTCTGTATTCTTTAAGCACTGAAATATGAGTTGACTTTTTAGAGGAAGTATGAACATTAGACTTCAAACAGGCTTGCTCTAAATTTTGTAATAATCTAAAACCTGGAGAACTGCAAAAAAAATTCTTCTTCAGTTAAACCTAACTCTCTTAGCACTTGGATGTAGCAAGTGACATTTTGCTGCCTAAATAAATCTATATCAAGGGCATAACTTCAAAGATGCTCATTTTTCCACCAAAACTCAAATGAAGTTCAGCTGTTAATTTCACTGGAAATGCAACAAGGTCAGTGCTGAGCTCTTTACAAAGCTCCACTCAGAGGATGTACATTGCATGCACCAGGTGGTGTGTAAAAGGTGTCAGAACCAATGCTAGGCAGACCTTGGAAAGGTGAACGTTGCATGGAGGGAGCTGATAGTTTTCAAACTCTTTCACGATTATGATAGCTTGTGCAATGTTTGTCTGCGCCTATGTATGCATAATTGTATAGAAAATGCATATAAACTCATTATCTGTAATGAATGCATAGCAATGTGTAGGGCTTTTTTGTTCTGTGTGTTTCCTTTCTCCCAGTGACTGCCAGCAATTTGTTCATCCAGGAGCGTTCTAGGGTTTCAAAGCCCCTTCCAGATAACTGATACACAAGTATGGGTTCCTTCCAAGAACCGTCTGGGAGAGAAGCAGCAGGCGGCTCTTTTAACCTTTACTGCTGCTTCTCAAGTAGCAAGCAGATGCTGCTTTGCTTCCTCTTGGTACAGAGGGAGAGATGCTGGGGGAGCCTGACCCAGCATGGGGAGAGGGAAAAGGGGGGATTGCTTAACTGGTGCCCTGAGGAGGCTTCGTGGGGCAGAAAGCAGTTCTGCTTCTTTGAAAAAAGAGAAGATTTGGGGACTGCAGCTTTAAAAGAAGAGGAGCAACTTTAAGTAGGTGCAAAAGAATATGAAGAGTAAGTGAAATCTCTGAAAGGGTAAGGAGTTGATTGATTCCCCTTATAGATGGGAAATGATTCCCCCATTCTCTCTAGGGATGGAGAGAAGTAAAAGAATAAAGAAATTGTACAAAATTGAGAAAATAAGTAGATTTCTGGGGCCACATTTTCAAATTATTTGCTAGAAGCTTAAGTTCATTCTTCAAAACTTATTTGAGTTTCCTGTTTCCTTCCTTTTCTTCCTGTAAGGAAAACGACAGATTCTTTAGGCTGGGGCTGCAGCTGCCAGCTCCGAACTGATAGCATGCTTACAGATTAGTCTCAGGATGGTTTCTTTAGGCCAATTTTATTTTTATGGAGCAGAAGGTTACTGGCAGGGGAAAAAAAAAATCCAACTCTGCACTTCTAAGAGCACTGAGAGAGGGCCTCGTAGCTCAGTGGGAGTTGATGTGCAGAGGAAAATTATGCACTCTGTATAGTCACTTCAAGAGATATCATGGGGAAAACGGTATGCAATTAGTTCTTTTTGGTTAGCAAGATGGAGTGAATGTCCTCCACCGCTAAATCATTTGATGGTAAAATTAAAAAAAATACTTTTATAAAATATAGTTACGTAGCCTTTCATGTAATATTTTGGAAGGGAGTTGAGTTGTTTTATTCATTCACAGACTAGGTTCAAAACAATGGCTCTGAACATCCCTAACGTTTGGGGAAATTTGGATCTGTGCTAGATTCTACATCTTGATCCTGCATCATGGGATTCCTAGGAAATCAGATTCCTTTATAAGCTTGCATGGATTTTTGGTATTTTCTTCTCTCCTCTCTGCTGTGATGTTTTTTTCTGCAGCCTTGTTTCTGAACAGCAAACACAATCCAACTCCTCTTCTACTTTCTCTGACAGAATTCACGAACAAAAATGGGATCAAAAGAGAGTATCTGAACTGTAGTAACAGCCAGCCCTAACAGACTGGATATGCTGGCATTGCTCATAGCTCAGCTGAGCTGGGTCTGACAGGGCCTCCCTGTCCCATCCAAGGTGATTGGTGTGGTAGGTACAGGTGCGTAGGAGGCAAGAACTGCAGTACCAGTGGGATAAGTGAGATGGTGTCTAACCGGCCTCACTGGAAAGCTTCACTTCTACACAGACGTTTAACCTTGCACACTGCAGCATTCATCTTCAGCTGTTTTCTGTCCACCCAAAAAAGAAAGTCTACGGATTGAACTCAAAGCATAGACCATTCTGGAGGACAAGAGAACATTAGGAGGCAAGGTTATAACTCTTTGAGCTGATTTTTTCCAAAATTGCAACTTTGTCTGAAAACTTGATGTGGTGAAAACATCCCTAAGGTTGGTAGGAAACACACAGTCAGCCACTGGCATTTTCAAACTGATCTGTTTATGTTACTAAAACATCAAGCATGCTTTTTTTTTTTTTAAACTAATGAAAGAATTTTGTGATAGAAAACCAGCCTGTTTGCAGAAGTGTTCTTTAGATAAGTAAGTAGCCTAGTATATAGCTTTATTTAAATTTCCAAGATGAAGAAACACATTTCTTGGTATAAAAAATGTGGCTGGAAATGTTAAATGTAATAACCTGTTTCAGAGTCCTACTTTCCATTTTCTTTTTCATTCTGGATGCATCCCTGTTGGTGCAGTACTGGTTTAGTCTGTTCCAGCATCTCTTTCCCTCAGCCGTAGCCAGTCTCACCATAAATCAGGAAACAAGTGTCAATTGCCTCAAGTTTCCTATCCATTGCTGTCTGAGATGTCCTCTAGACTTTCCATAATGTCTGCTGTAAGCAATCTCCTGAGTAGCAGAAAAGTGAAGTTGAGGATATTTATGCTGCTGTTTCAGAAGACTTCCAGAAAGATGTGACAGATCTGTTTGGATCATTTCTGTCATCTTTGCAAATGATCAAATTGCTGCAAATGAAATATAATAATATTTTATGTTTATAGGAATGACTCTAGGGCTTGGTATTTAAATATATTAAAGCACTATTTCTGACTTGGCATACTGGGACATAAATCTAGGAAGAAGTATTTCATGGTTTGGGGACCTTATGAACAGAAAGTTAGGTGGTGGCTGTTATATGCAGAAACTTTAAGAAAGAGTTTGTAATTCCTGTTATTCCAAAAATACTTTGTACCCGTCACATCTTTTAAGCAGTCGTATCAGACCTGCTTACCACAGATGTTTTGGGGTATTTTCAGGCTCATTTTGTTCCATCTTGAGCAGCTACTGTGGAAGGCTCAGACTCGCCAAGAGATTACTTGAAACATCAATTTTACGTGACTGTTATTTGGAAGGCAGCTCCAAATACGTCATGTGAATTGCCACCCTGCATCAGATTATTTTCTTACAGTGATAATTCCTGAACTGTTGGGAGTAACTGCATTACATTTTGTGTATTTTAACCTCAGTGAAATTCTTGGTCTAATTCATCATGTCCTTGTATGCCGATTCTGGTGTGAATACAGAAGCGTTTGAGTGACAGTCTTTGGCTTTGTTTTAATGTCCCTCTTTCTCTGAAATAATTCTGGTTGCGCAGGTTAGTAGTTTTTGGCACAAAAAAGTGAAGATACTTCCTAACATTGATGATTTTACTTTGGTTTCTACCCCGATTCCTAGTTGAGTAACTACTTTTTGCTTACCTCTTGCTGTTTTAATCATTCAAAAGCTTATGTAATACTTCAGGCAGGGCATACTTTTAACCTTGTCAACAACAATAGTGAAAAATGCCAGAATAAGTAAATAAGTAATTTGTTAAACACTTGTGGGGAGGGAAGACAATAATATTTAAACTTGATTAATCTATAACTCTCCATGCCTTTTCTTGTGTCCCTCTGTTTCCAAATAGGAACAGGAAAAGAAAATAAATTTTACATCAGGTCCAAAAGACTAAACATTTTCAAGTTTTACTAGTGTATTAACTGTTGATTGCCAGTCCAAAGTCATTATGTAGCTGCACATTTGATTTTGATTTCCAAGGCAAGATGTGTTTCAGTGTGGAGAATGGCGCATGGCACTGCCCATTCTTCATTCTTGGAACAGAAAGTTATTTCCACGTGCTTAGGTGTGTCCTACAGCTCGCAGCTTCTCAGTAACCAGGTCTGGGTGTTGGTATGGCCATGCAATACGTGGAAACATTTTAAAGTGGAGCAGGTGATTCCTGTCCAAATTTAGAGCTGGGGAGTGGAAGACTCAGGAGCCCTTGGAGGCTGGGTAAGGATGAACACAGCTCTGCACACAGCCTTACAGGATGAGGTTATGGGGTTTGCTGGCACCATGACTACCTGAGTGCACTTCATTCAAAGAACTTGAAATCAGAAAATTAGTTTTCCCTTTGTTCCGAGTGTCTTGTGAACACCTGAACAAACACTTCTCAGCCTGTTCTTAATATTGATTCCAACCGAAAACATCGTTTATGGTTTAGCCATGTAAACTAGGTAACTGCTGAACTATGTTGATTATTACCAGGCTCACCTGCAACACGGGTGGTTAAGTCGAGTCCAGGAAAAAAGAGCAGCCAGAGAGGTCTGAGCCAGCTGCTCTTGGGAAATGCAAGACAAGGCGAGCTTTCTAATGGGAGAGCGTGAGCTCTGCAGAGCTGGGCAACTTGCCGTGCCCGCAGCCAGCGTCCCCCTCGGCTGGAGGAGCTCACCCTGCAGGCTTCTTGCTTTGGTCACTCTGGTTTTTCCTGATGAGAACTTGCACTGTTGGTTCCTCGCTGCTGTTGCTCTTCAGTATTTCTAGGTTGTGAATGTACTCTATCAGTGAGGTTTAGAAAGCCAAGATTGCCTTTAAATGCTAAAATTGACACTTGTATTTTGCAAAGCAGATTAAAGATTGGATGAGCAGAGTTATGGAAGGACACGGGGAAACCTATAAGCATAGGCAGCATAAGTGTGTTCTCAAAGCAACTAGCTTTAAAATGCCCTGCAAGATGGAAAATTGGAAGGTGCCAGGAAAAGAAAGAAATGAGCATATGAAAAGCATGTCTTAGCACTGCGTGAAGCGACACAGCTGACCCCCAGCACTGTTACAAGGATAAGCTCTGCGGTGTGACAGTGATGGTGCTGCTCAGGAGCATCCATGCTGACTGCTGTGTTTTAATCCTGTAAGCGTGGACACGTGTTAGTAGGTGTAAAATGTATTTACAGCACACGTATCATTTTATGTGGTCAGTTCTGTGCTGTCTCGGTCGGTCCGTAAGGAGTGACTTGACCAGTCCATGTAAAACCTGGGCTTTCCTTGCTGCCCTTGTTCCCTGAGCTACCACCACCGACCCCATCCTGCTCTGTGACCTCTTCACTCTGTCTCTGCCACAAAAGGGAGCGAAAGAGGAGCCTGCGTAGTTTAGTCTCCTTGAAATATATTCTTTGAAGTGTTTGTTACCAAAATAGCTGTAGTATAGCAGTTGTAGTAGTTTTATTCATGAGGTTACAAATGAGGGTGATGCATGTTTTTAAGATCTCTCTTTATTATACAAAAATAATATTGTAATTGCAACTCTAACGAAAGGAAATGATCTCAGTTATTAAGCGACGGCCCAATTTTTTAGAATTTAAAATTCTAAAATTCTTAGTCTCCAGTGTTTCTGGATTGTTCTATTGAGTTAGCTAGTCTCTGCAAAAAAAGATAATCAAATTAAACTTAAAAAAAAAAAAAAAAAAAGGAATATTAATTCTGCCGGTTGAATAAGTTACTGAAACGAGAGGAGTCTTGTTCTAATTGTTGGTAGTGAAGTGTGGTTGATTCCTAACAACTTTGCACAGTCAGCTTTGGTCTAGAGTGTAACGAAGTGAAAATAATGACATGCCTAGAAAAACTGCTGAAAATACACAGCCTGTCTCAAAATACTTGATGCTCTCAGTTTCTGTGTACATAGGGGTGAATATTGATTTGCTGCCATCTAGAGCTGGGTTGTTCTACTCTTTTTTATTCTTTTCTTTTTTCAACTTTGATTTTCTTTTCCAGCATGCCTGAGAGCGCGTAGTGTGGGGAAGTTCCCTCCTCCCCTTCCCTAGGGACATATGGGAATCCTGCTAATTTTGGGTCCTGAGTAGGAAAGAACATACATAATGTTTGTGTAAAATTTAGCTACCATAATGCAACTAAATGTACTTAACACAATTTGAAAATAGTAGATGTCTCAGTATATGGCAGGGAATAAAAAATACCACCTTTAAACGTCTTTCTGTACTTAAAGGTTATTGTCGGAGAAGATGAGTAGAAATGCTTCTTAAGTTCTCCCTTTCTTCTCTCTTCTCATGATTTTGAAAAGGAGAGTTTAAGCGATTTTTGCGAAAAAGAAAAGAATTTGCAGTTAAGCAGTTTGTTCAAAAAGAATCTTTTCTATTAATTTGTATGACTCAAATGGAGCTATCAATGTTTTTTCAATTTTGTTATACACTTGTTTTATATTTTTAAGATCCTTCACATATTCAAAATCTTAGAGAAGGTTAAATTTAAGATACTCTCTATTAATTTAAAGCATTACCATTTTCTTCTGTAAAAAACCATGATTATAAGAACAGAGACCTATGACTTGCAGGTGGAACTTAGATGAATACCTTACATACAGGCTAATGATATTTAGGTGCAGTGTCCTCCCTTTCAATATTTTTATTGATTATTACCATTTTCTGAAGAATCTGTTTGCAAGGCAAATGACATTCATGGTAATTTTTACTACGTGGCTTGCTATTTCAAAAGCTAAATGAAAAAGTATATTATTATCATGAATCTTCTTGCAGAAAACTAGTGTAATATAGCCCTATGCCTTAAAATAAAGTCTAAAATCTAGTCTGGAGGAGTCAGTAAGGTTAAATCAGATCTAACCTTATCCTGGAGATCTTTATTCTTGAGTTCTCAATAATTTTGTTGTCATTATTTAATACATATTTGACTTCAGAATATTCTAATTGTTAATGGCAAAAACAGCAGTGTTTCTGACTTGTTTTTCTATGTGATTATCTCTCACTGCCTTTTCACTTTATTGGAAGTGAGGGAACAATAAAAGAATTGTAACTCACAGTTGTATTTTTCTAGGATTCTCATAAAACTGACCTCCATTTTTCTGCACGTTGACCATTCTCACCACTAGAATCACAGGACGTTATTAAAATACAAAAGGAAGTCTTTATCACCCCCAGAAAGCTCAGCCAGCATCTCTGCAGACGGTGTTTGCTGCGCATGCATTGCTTATTGCGCACAGTGGTTCTTGACACGTCTTGGTGTGTTGGGCAGCAGCACAGCCCGGCTAGCACCGAGCCTTCGTAACGCCTGCAAGCCTTTAGTCGCTCTATGTGGTATGCCTGCTGAATTCTCCTGTGTTCGGTGCAACTCCAGGACTGGTTTCTTTTCCAAAAGCAAGTGGTTTTGATTTTCGCAGCAGGGAGAAGATGGCAGCGAAGGCTGCAGGTGGGCAGGCTGCCGAACCTTTAGTTTATTTTGAGGTAACAGGCCTGGAGAAGATGCTTTTGCAGAATGAGTATGTATTTTGGAGGTTGCTGGTGTGTGGGATTTCAGGGATAACTGTGTAACTGTACAACAGCATTTGTGAAAGTCTGAAAGCTGGGAAAGTAATTCCCTTCACCTGCAGAAGTAATGGTCATGCATTTTATGTTACTAGGCAGAAAAATTAATTTGAAACATTCGTCTGAAAGCATGTTATGTAGGATACTGAGATACCACCTCTGTCTCCATTTCCTTAATAAATAAATAAATTCTAAAATCAATTTTCTACAACACATTTACCTCAACAGTCTTTCCATAAAGCTGAAAATAAATGGGTGATTACTTTATTCAAGAGCTCCAAAAATACTCAAGAAGGACACACATCTGATTCAACTGGATGTGTTACCGTGGTTCAAGAAATTAATTATTCTGAAGTCAGTTGCTCTTGGTAATTTAGATTTACACTATTTAAGCATTTTTCTAGTTAAAAGTGCTTGACAGTTGAAGAATGCATTTTTCTTGTAGCAACATCAGCTGCAGGTATCAGATTTCAGTAATGTCAAGAGTGCTGTATTTTCCAGTGCAGAGGAGGGGAGAAGGAGATATTTTTGATATTTCTGTAGTTTTTAAGAAAACATACTTGTAAGTAAATAGCTACCGATTAATCTCTCTGGCTAAACATGCCCTGCTACTGTTTTCCGCTGTCACTAAGAATGAAAATGATACAAAGCAAATAATTTGTTTTTCTTGTGTGCTTGCTTTTGCTAGAAGGAGGAAGGGGAAGGTTGAGTGGAGGTTTAAGAGAAGGTTTTCAAGGCCAGAACTTGAAGGTGAAGGAAAAAACTTGATCTTATGGGCCATTTCCTATAGGGCATCATCCTTCCTCCTAAAGAATGGTTGTAGTTTAAAGAAAGGTGCATTAAGAGGAATGACATGATTTACTGAATGCATCACTGGCTGTTCTCAAAGGGCAAATATTTGAATTTATTTAGCTGAAAAAGCCAAGATTTTTCTCATTGTGTTACCGCCAATTAACAGCCATTCTTATGGTCTGTGTTAGGCTGTTTCTAAAGGTAAGTGTGAAACTTAGGTAACCTATATATGTGTGTATATATATGAATGAAACAAAAATAAGGCTGAATACTTACAGCGGTTCTGAAATTCAGTTCCTAAATTCGCTTTGAGCCATTTGAGCAATAGGTGGACTTATTTTCAAGATGCAGCTTATAAAAATAACAGGCAAGCAAGATGCCTGCTCTTCCTTCCTATGCATATTTACCAGAAGAAGAAATAATTAAACATCTTCAATTAGTACTTTTCCTTTTTACTTTGTGAACAAATATGCTGTAAATCTACTTGAGTTCATCCACTGGACCACCTCAAAGTCATTCAGGTGTAATTAAAGGAACATGTTGTTCTCATTAAAATTATTATGTTGTCATGAATAACTCTTTTAATAATAGTTGCCAGTTACGAGAGATTCTTTTCATTGTTCTGACAGCGGATAAGTGAAAAGTTGGATCTGCTTGAAACGAGCAGAAACGATTAATATGTTGAGTGAAAATGCTCACAAACAAAATGACTAGGTTACAGATGACAGTTGTAAGCTCTTCTATTAACAAAACAACAACAAACAACAGACTTTCTGCAGAGAATTGCTCTCTTATGGTCAGTTTTGGATGAAATCTTGAGGCAAATGTTTAGGAGGAGAAATACGTGTAAAATGCTTTTAAAACCTGTTTGCATTCCCATATTTTTAGTATGTTTTGCTTGCTTAAAAAAAAAAAAAAAAAGCTTCCTGGTAACCATTTTTAAGTAAATTAAATGACATATGAGAATTAGAGCAGTTGAGAGTCATTTTTATTTTAGAATTCTTTTTGCATTAACACATCTGCAGTGTTGATGAATATATGGAAAAATGAAATTGTGCTTCTATCCTGCCGTGTCTCCAATGTGACAATAAATCAACTTTTTTTCCTTTTAAAATGTCTGGCCTTGTAATTTATGTTTGCATAACCCATTACTAAATTCATAGTAGGTGTTTTAGTTGGCAGGCACAATTCCAGGGATTCAGTGGACCTGTTTTAATACTGAGCTTTTGTTACTGTTCATAATTATGTGTAGAAATACATGTATTTTCTTAATTATAAAAACTAGCTTGCTTTTAGTTTTGGATTTTTTACTTCCTCAACACAAATTGTGCTTTAAGCCTTTGAAAGAATTAGTATCTTCCGGACTTGAAAAGACAAAAAATAGGTTTACCAGGTTGGTTTTTGTTTATTTTGGGGGAAAAATAAAGTCAAACAGTATAAAAAGTAAAGTTATGATGCATCCCTGTTGCTATTTATAATTGTTGAGGATTTTTTAATTTTATAGTCAAGTAGTAAATATTTAGGCCAGCATCAAGACAGTATGCAAATAAAAGCAGTTTTATTAATAACCATTATCTGGACCCTGGTAATAAATATGTATGAGTCACATAGGAGTAAACCCACCCAATAAATATAAAAGCCATACAAAACCATTAAAAAATTTTAATGGACTTGCAGATGGAATAATTTAATGCAACCGTAGTTACTCAGGTTCCAACTCCTGTTACTATTTCTCATCTGCTTGAAAGCTTTCATCTGAAATACATTGCTACCATTCACCATTCCACCTTGTCTCTGTTTAAAACCATAAAATTGCGGTTTCACCATTTGTGAAGCGCTAACGCTAATTTATGGCAACTTTGGTGCCTTTTTTTTTTTTTTTTTTTTTTTTTTTTTAAGAATAGGGACGGCTATTTCTCTCTTGAGCACGCACTGACTTTCCAAAATAAAGTTCTGGGAAGCCGCAGTACAGGACCTGTGTTTGCGGCAGACGCCAGGGCAGCACAGGAGCCCTGCGTGCCCCCCGGGTGCTGATAAGTGAGATGCTGCTTGAGAAGGGGGCTTGGAAATGTTCTGCAGTTCTGGAAGCTCATTTTAAGCCACAAAGCTTTTATTTTAGTGCATGACTGTGCCAGGAGTACTTGTTGAAAGTGTCCGAATGAGTTAGGACTCCTTGGTCCTGCATCAGCGGTGGTTTGTGCACCGAGAGCTGGGCTCTTCTGTGTGTGCTTAGGGCATGTCCGTGCCTCCCTGTGACCACTGCTCCCACTGTGGATTTTGGACAGGGTTCCCACGTTTCCCAGCTGCTTCAGGCCCCTGCTGCATCACTGGAGCTTGGAAGGCTGGGTCTGGCAAACAGACCTGTTGCTGATGGTCCCATGTGCCTCTTGACTCCTGGTGGTGAGCAGCTGGAGAAGTGGGGCGAGCAAATGAGACGCGCTGAATCTGTGGGGAATCAAGCTTGGGGCTGCAGTCACTTCTCTGCAGGGACTCAGACGGAGCTGGGGTATCCAAAATGCATGCGTTTTCCTCCGGGACCGTAAATCACTGGGCTGTTTTGAGATGTTCTCCATGGCCAGGTGGGGCTCAGCTTGGAAACTCGTATCGGGTCTGCACCATCCCCATTCTTTGGAGCCCTTGGCTTGCGGGCTGATGGACAGAGGTCTGGGTGATGGGTGGCGTGCGCCGGAAGGCAAACCCTTGGCTCGCTCTTCTCAGTGGTACAGGTAGGCAGACAAAAATTTCTTCCGGCTTACAAGGAAGAAGTGGCAACAGTAAAAGTGAGGCCTGAAGATTTCCTTCCTCACCGTTTTGCTCCTGTCATCACAGCATGCCCTTCTGTGGAGCTGGTCCCCGTTCCAGCAGGGCTGAGCTGACAGGGGGGATGCTGGTGTGATACCCCAGTCACCGAGTGCCAAGGTTTGGGCTGTAAGTCAAGGCTTGAATGTGGACACTGGCATGCTGCAGCCGGGTGCAGTCCTGGGGAGTGATGTGCCTTTAAAGCAAGCCGCTTACCGCCAGCGGCACGTCCTGCTGCCTGCAGTGTGCTTGGTTCATCCATGCAGTTTGAGTACGGGCAGCAATAAAAGAACCGAAGTGATGCTTTGTTAGGAAAGGAAGACATTTTTAGTCCAAAAAAAATGAGGTAACTGGTTGAAGTAGTTCTTCAATTAATGGTTGATAAAGCAATAGGCCTGTTTCAAATGCACTTTCAGTTACAGAAAAAGGAATATATTAAGCTCACCTGTTGAGAGCATTATCTCAGCTAAACGCACACATTTTCCGTGAGACCAAAATAGATCCTTAAAAAATTAATACTGAAATAGGTTTACAGCTGATAGAGAGATTTCTTTCCGACCTGTTTTGTGGTATGCTCATCTGCTTTTTCAGGAATTTTAAGCATTGAAGGAATGAAGTCAAAGCTGCTGCTTGTCTTTGAAATGGATGCCTCTTTGATAAGCCTCTGATCTCTGTACCCGGAGTTGTAGCAGCAGATTCAAACACTGATTGTAAAATTGGGAGACTAAAATGTAGCCACGACAGCTTCAAACGCTCTGTCTCTCTGTCAGATTCAATGCACAGGACATTGCCAGGAGTTAAAACGATGCAAAATTAAAGTAGCCTACTAAATTTACCTGCCATGGAGAATCCACAAAAGAGCTGCCACTTCTAATCCTCAGATTCGTTTCAAATTATTATTTTTTCAAATTGGACTCCCTGATCTCTTCAGCTCAAGCTGTTGTACAGATTTGAAAAGCTGTCTCTTCTTGTCAGATCACTGGTTTAATAATAATAATATCTTACGTTTATATAGTCCTTTTCATCCCACAGCTTCCTAAAGTGCTTTACAAGCTTTATATATACAAAATCGTGCAACCATCTCTTGGGTGGCTGGTGCTAGTCAGCCGCAGGAGTGGCTGGCAGCTCGTTACACTCGCCTTCCTCCTTCACATGAAAGCCTTGGGGAAGAGTAAGAGACACGACGACGGTCCTGCTTCGTCCCACCGGGATCACGCCATTATCTCCTGCGACAGGGAGCTAGCACCAGTGTCCAGCCCAAAGCTGTGGAATTGGTGAGGAGGGTCCATCAGTGCAGCCTTACAGCCCTGGTCCTATTTTTGGGTCCTAGTTTTGTTCTGTGATTATTCCCCTCCCTACCCTACTGTCAGTCTGAAAAAATACCTTAAGTCTCGCTTTGGAAGTTTGGGGAGCAAGAGGAGTAATTTTGCATGACTCCTTTCAAAACTATACGTGTGAAAAGTGCAGGTAACTTGAATATAAAACAGTTTTATTCATTTCAAAAAAATCCAAGCCTCTATCCAAATACTCTTACTCATCTGTTTCTGGTGGAGACTGCTTGGACGGCCAGTCCTGACCTGTCAATAAATGCATTGTAATGGTTTCTTTGAACCTCCAGAACCTGGGGACGATCGCACAGGATAGATTTTTGTCAAATGAGTGCCAGCTCCTGAGGTCATCATGTCTGGGAGAAAAGAGGTACCGAAGTGGGATGTGCACTGCTCGTTAGTGGAAGAGGCACAAATGACTTAGCCGCTCAGTGTTGGTTTCTGAAGGCAGAAAGGGCACGAACACGTTTACGGAGGTTCAGACACCATTTATAGCATGAGACCGGTTTTCTGTGATGATTGATCTGGCTTATTTTTTTCCTGTGTTAGTACTTAATGTTACATTTTTGTTTGGTTTCAAGCTTGCCCTTTTCAAGATTACTGATGCTGAAAGACAACTATTTAAACAATAAAAAAAATCAGGGTCTTTTGTTCTCAAACCGAGCCACTGATGTGTCTGAAGAGCGAGCATACAGCTCCGATGCCTTCCGACAGTTTGGATTGTCTCTGACCTCATAACTCCTTAAAATTATCCTGAGTTTAGTGTACTAGATACCATTAGAGATTGTTTGCTGTGTCCAGATTCACATCAGATAACCTTGCCTTCTTCTTTACCACCATCTGGGGGCACAGGGGTTGCAGAAGGGGAAGGCTCCTCTTCAGCGTGAAGGGAAGGGGTCTGGAGAGCCAGGAAGAGGGAAAGACAGAGAGCCAGACTTGGTCTCAGAGGCCTTAAAAATGTGGAACAAAAGAAAGCGTGCATCCATAGACACTAATGCTAATGGACACTTAGCCTGTCTCTGGCTGTAAATTATTGAGCTCCTGCTTCTCTCTGGTAATGCAGCTTAATAAGAATCAGTTTTTCTGCTTTGACCCCATAGGGAACCATCTGATTCCATGTCTCTGCGTTTTGTCTAGTCACCGTACTGGGAATCTTCATACTGGGCCTCGTGGTGCCACGTGCAGGCGAGGTGCTGCTCGCCTAAGGACGGCGTTTTGGGAGGCAGCAGCTCAGCACCGTGGCTCCTCCTGCAGCCCTTCGGCCGGCATCCAGCACCGCACAGGGCTGTGCCATCCTGCTGCTGGGGAGGACCCGTCCAGTGCCCTTCCACGCCTCCCCCTCCTTGCTGCCTTTTCACAGCATTGAAAGATGACTGAAAAGTGATTTTTTTATATTGTGCATCTCTGTACATAAGAGGCCTGTGGCATCGCACGGTGCCTCCTCGCAGCCTCAGCCTGTGCTTTTTCCCAGTCTCCCCACGGGCTGGGGCAGCTTCGTAGGCAAGAAAACAGTCTGAAAGGCAATCAGCTCTGCCAGCGGCTTTTTCATTTGTGCCCATAAGTTGAAGGTCAGTTGTTGGGACTGTCCAAAGGCAGGAGCGTGGTGCAGCTCTTCGCTCCTGGGGGAGGCTTTCTGTGGCACGAGACACAGCCATGGGTGGGAGGTACACACTCGAGCCATTGCCTGCCATAAAGACAGGTGGTTAATTTTACACCAGGCCAGCCCGAAGAGGAGAACTCCCTTGCTGTAGTGCAGACCATACCGGGGGTCAAGTCTGAAGGGCTTGCACTGCCCTATCCAGCTGCCCACTGACCTGAAAGACAAAGCCTGGGTATGGTTCCCTAAATTCGGTGTCAGCAGGAACCAGTGTGCAGCAGCACGTTGGTGGGATACCTGAGAAGACGGGCACTGGATGGGGGATCCTTTACTCTTGCTGACTGCAGGCCGAGCAGGGTTCATGCATTTTTCAGCTCGGTTCCCACTCTCCCTTTATTCTCCTAGCCTAGTCTGCAGGTTTCTTAAAGGGATTACACTCCCAAGCCTGGGACTTAAAGATAGTTTTAATGAGTTTGATGAGGCTGTGTAGCAGACTTCCATAGATGCCCGTCTGTCTAAATAGCATTTTTAATAGCAATTCCCTCTGCTCAGAGATTAGTAAGCTTAATGCTTTGAGGGCTTCTTCCCCACTGGATGGTGGCACAAAAAGGCAAGCTCGCCTGGACGGTAATATCCTTCACCCAAAAAAGAGCGTCTTTAGACCTGAAGTTGTGGTTCGCTAGTGCTAGAGCCTTGCTCTTTGTCAGCAGCAAAGAAGCGTAGAGAGGTGTGTGTGTAAGCTCAGTGTTGTTGGATTCTTCCCTGAAGATCCTCACCACTGCCTTTTGTGGAGAATACTTTTTGCTGATCTCCCATAAGAGGTAATTGGCTCAACCTCCCCCCCAACCCTCACGGTTACTTCCTAAAGGAAGTGATCTGTGAATTCACGTTACTTGCCTAAACTTAGTTGGAATTCTTTTGGTGGAATTTCTCTAACTGAGTTAGAGCAAAGGCTCTCAGATGCTGTGTGTGCATTTGTGTATATCTATTTTATATGTTTACACATATAAAAGTAGTTACAGGTGAAACCAGTAATGTCTTAGGGCAGGAGTGCTACAATACCCCTCCAATGGACATGGTTTTCCAGTAAATTCTGTGTCCTGAGTAGTATCAGCACATCCATAGACAAGTGAATAAATAAAGTCTCAGAAAATAGCTTCTAATAAGGAAATTTTTATGTGAGGTATAACTTGGTAAAATAGATACGTCTAGACTGTATGTTTTAGAGGGTATTTGACTCTTAAAACCTGTTGCTGGTCCAAAATTAAATATTGGTGTGCTGTTTTCCAGGTCAATGTAGTTTTGGAGCAAGGAAAAAGATTTCTGCATTCCTTTTTTTTTTTTTTTTTTTTTGATAAAAGACGAAAGAGACACAACATGTTTTTGCCTGTGAACTTTTGAAATGTTAGAAGTATTTTGGGGAGATGGCTTAGCTGGCAAAGTTCACGTCGTTGAACTGCTGTTCAGAACCAAAAGTAGCTTTCGGTGGGTATGAGCGTTCTGGTATCTGTTGTTTATCTGATCATATGTTCATTTCTGTGACCTTAAAAAGGGATTGTCTTGTAACAGACCTGTAATGAAAAACTTTGATAACTCCCGAAAGTCGTCATGATGTTGATGATTACAAATTAAGTTCTTAGACATTCAGGTTTCTAAGTGTAGTATATGGTGAAGTAGTTCCATATGATATCTTCGTGCTTCAGAATACGATTATGAGAGGATGTCTGTATTTTGGGGGGTTCAGGGTCATTGTTGTCTGTTTTCTGCACTCCCATTTCCAAATCAGATGTTTTTATTTATTTATTTAGAATTTAGCTTTTGCTTTTTTAAATGCACCACTATGTTAAGCCTATAAGTATGATCCCATACAATGGGGGGAGAGGGGGGACACTTGGAAAAATATACACTAAAACGAAGTCAAAAGAATGAATTTATTCACAAGTTCGATCATTCTCTGTGGTAGTTCTTCTCGTTTGTTTTATTTTGTTTTCGTTTCTATAAAAGAGGATGAAGAAGTGTCTTTTCCTTGTCAGTACAAGTGAATGCTAAGTGCTTAGATATAGCATCATCTGCAGCATTTAAGGATAAGCAGACACTTAAGTGCTAATAGCATCTCTAGGTTTCTTTCCTCCTTTAGTAAGCATGGTGATTTGAAGGAAAAGAAGACGGCTTACAAGTCCTGACTTGCTACTGCCAAATAGGAAGGTCTGTAATTGAAACTTTGGCATTAGTTGCATGCCCCTTTCATGAGTATTTGCATTTTACCTTGCAGGATTAAAAAATTGGAAGTGAAACACAATCAGGTGTAAATGATGTTATATGAGGTCTTGCTGCCATATCTGTGCTGTTGAGAAATAAAGTATTTTTATTGAAACCAACAATTTAATTTTACCAATGTACTGACTTTTCCTTGCTCTCAGAGGAGGAAAATTGGCAATTAGTATTCCAATGACCCAGTCTTACGGAAAGATTTATCTGTTGTCAGCTAGATTATATTTATAGAACCTAGTGTGTTCCGTGCTCTGA
The DNA here is from genome assembly GCF_040182565.1 of Anser cygnoides. Lineage (NCBI taxonomy): Eukaryota > Metazoa > Chordata > Aves > Anseriformes > Anatidae > Anser > Anser cygnoides. The sequence goes on from NC_089890.1 coordinate 5,766,631, forward strand.
TATCCTTCAGTCTGATCTCTTTAAATTTGTGCCAGGAATCAGAATTTAATGTTGGAATTAATTAAAATCCAGAACATAGAACAGCTACATTTGTTGACTGTATAAAATAATAAAGGGATAACTAGTAAACAAATACATTGTGCTTGAAATGTTCTAGGGTTTAATTCGATTATCTAAGACCTTGGACACACTAATATTGAAGGTTTTATTAGTAAAACTTGCACGTTTTCCCTTGTGTTGACAATTACTAAAAGCTAAAAGATTGGTTTCTAAGTGTCAATGAAACATGATGGTTACCAAATGGTAAATAAATGTACTTTTGGCCACTAACCTTGCTGCTTCTCTCCCCCTTCTTCCCGTCTTTGTATTTAGGAGCAAATCCTCTGTTTGTTTCATGGTTTTTATACAATGATACACAATCAGAAGTGGTGCTGACAGCAGAATGATATTAGTGGGATAAAAAATTGAGTGAGAAGATTCTTGATGTTTGGTCTTCAATGCATTCAGCTTATAAGCTTAACATTCTGGAGTCAAAATAGGAGAAAGGTATGTAAATCTATGAGGAAAAGCTATTTCTGGGAATTGTAGCGACTCTTACTAGATAAAAAGGAAATATTAACCATAATATCAGTGGGTGGATAGAAAAATGATGCTTAGCAGCTAAAAATCACAGTGTTTATCTTTTTAAAAACAGGGTCTTGCAGGTTGGGATCTTTGGCTGGAGGCTTTCCAAAGCAGAATGACTAAGTAAGAAAAGACAACTCCCAAAGCTGCTGGGTGGAGTTCCTAGGCTGGTACCAGCAAATTCCCAGAAAGGAAAACAATCGCTCCTTAATGGGAATTCTTTAAACGAAAGATTATTCACTTATCAATACTCTAAAAATACCTTAAATAGTTTTCCAGAAATTTCAAGTACAGTAGTGTTTTTAATCAGGATATGCTCATTCTGCTTGTACAGTCACGGTAGACATGCTGTAGGATGCTTTTAAATATTTCTTTAGTGTATAAGAGCAGAAGGGAATATGAGAGTTGAAAGAAAGAAAATTAAACAAGGGGATTCTTGGCCTGTAAGGAAAGACTGCGAAAGGTCAAAATTCTATATCTTTTCCTCAAAAATAAATTTTTAGGGGGAAAGTGTACATTTCTAATATTTGCCCTTTGGTATTGCTGGACTGTATAAAGTTTCATTTTTGTGAAGCAGTCAGATAATAGCAACAAAAAACATTTCAGTCTAAGGAACATGATTTTTCTGGATAGCTCTGTGGAGTGCTACGTATTCAGCTGAAGCTGTGGTAGGTGTCAGATTTTTGTATACAGTGTGACACAGCAAGTCTGCGTGAAGGTGTAACAGCAGTATAGATTGCTTTAGTATTGATAAAGTGCTTTGTAGATGAACACTTGTCAGAACAGACTGGCAGAAATCTGCATTCTTGTCAGTAAGTGTTCATGCTTTAAAAATTTCAGCTGCACTTTTCTGTCGTATTCCTCACACATGAGCTAATTGGGAGGTAGTTCGTGGTAAGTTAATGAGAGCACCAAAAGTCAAAGATTGTTCTCTACACAAAATCAAAGGAACTTTCCAGAGATTGATCATTTGTAGTATTCTGAAGGTGGTGTTTGCTTGCCTTTTTTTTTTTTAAACTAGTCTTTAAGCTACCTTTTTGTTGACTGCTTGAAGTATAGTGTAGTACTTTCATACAGGTTCTGGGTGTATTGGTTTCTTTTTCCATATTTAAATCCATAAATCATGTGTACTCAATTTGTCAGCAACTGGAATAGGCTAAAGAAACTTACTTTCCCAACACCTACAAAAATAATAGGTGTAGAAATACTTTTAATTATGAAAAATGTCTTAAGAGTTACTTTGAGCAGACTTCCTAGTTGCATGAATTTGTTACCTTGTTGAACAAAATCAGCTGTTCTGTTGCTTGTTTTGTATTTACTGTTAAGTTTATACCTTAAAACTGGCTGCTAGCTTCTTAGCCATTTACGTTGATTTGTTTCAGATCCATCCTGAGCTGTGGTAGTGAAATGCTTTCTGTTCTACTCTCTGGCACCTTCTTTTGGAGGAAGGAATCATTGAATCTGCATCATGAAAGTCGAGGCTGGACTTTCTGGACAGATTCTTCTGCAGGGGCTACTTCATGCCTTGCGAACACTCCATGTTTATTCTGTCTCTTTGGCTGGACCTGCTGATAGAGGAAAGCAAGGCAGGGGCTTCAGGAATTCCAGAAAAAAACTCCCTGGCTGTGAGAGAGCAATGGTTAGCAGGGCGCTGGAGCTCCATGGTGGAGCTGTTGGAGGGGGGGGAAGTAAGGGAGCTGGCTGGGCATGAGGGTTCATAGCCAGAGCTCAAGAAGTGGTGGCAAGCGGTGTTGTATGTCTGTAAAAGGACCTTCTGTGCTTGCTGTTGTATGACCACCGAAACACCTTTTCTTAACCTGGAACAGATTGGAGCGCGGTGCGTTACTGATCGCGTGCTGGTGTTGGACAATATGTAAAGCAGTGAGATCTTAAAAGGCAGAGATTTCACGTACGAGGAAGTGTAATTTTCCATAGTTCATGGGACAAGACAGTACCTTCTCTGCTAGGTATCCCAAGTGGGTTAAGGGTCTCAGTACCACTGCTGCTCAGAGGCAGGAGTCTCATATGGGTTTCTGTGTTCATTTTCACCACGGTTTTCACTGCTTTGACTTTTTTTCTTCTTTGGCAAGATGGATAGGGGTATTTTCTTTCCACAGAGAAGGTTAAAGTTTTAGTGTCATTTTTGTCAGGTTGGCAGCGTGAGTAATTTTGGTGGCTTATTTGTACAAGAAGTTAGTTTCTATACTCTGGTGCTAAGGCTTGTAGTTATTCTTGTTAGTTCTCTTAAATCCATATGAAATAGCAAAGTAGAAATGCAGAGTACAGAAGTAACTGGAAAAAACAAACCTCTGGGGAGGAACCTCTGCTGGTTTAAGCAGGTCCAGCTGCAGAGCTGCTGAAGGAGGTGGTCTTATCCTGCACAGCCCACGTTTTCTTAGGCCCTTGCTCATGGATAGTTTTTCCATCAGTGTGATTTTATTTGTCTTTATGCTTAAAAATAAGTCATTTATTTAAAGATGAGCAAACTGCTCAGTAATCCTAACGTGTGGTTATTTGCACACACTCCTGTAACATGTATCTCAAGCCTCAGATCTTGCAGGATAAAATTCCCTATTAAAATTTAACAAAATAAGTAGTGTTCTTGTGCTAGGATAATTTTTCCTCTTACAGCAAGGACATAGTCACTGTCCTCTCCTTCATCTGAGGAGACTGTTACCTCGTGGTTGTGTTGAAAAAATCAAATGACCTCACAGCTTCTCCTTTCCCCTAATTTGACCCCATCTAAAGAAAGTTGCCTGAAGTTCTTGCTTTTCTCATTGACTGAAGCGAGCAGGTCCAAACAGGACTCTTAAATTTCACCAACTGCCTTAATCTGGGTTCGCTCCATCTTATCATGTGTAAGCCTGTTACTGGCCTCAAACTTGGAAGTGCAATATTCCCCCGGTAGAGGTATTTGGGAATGTTTCTCATAAAAGAATTGAATTGCAGTGCCAGTTGATCAAACCAGACTTCTCATGGGAAGATGTTTTGATAAAGTTTTAATGGGAATGGCTGCTCCCAGACAACTCCACCAAGCGGGGAAGGAAGTCATCTGAGAAGAGGTGTGGGTTGGGAATCAGTGTGCCTGAAACAAGGGGGATGCATCCAGGGCCCCTTTGCCTGCCTGACATGGTGGATCTAAGCAGGGGTCGTCCATGCCCTGCACTGGTGATTCAGCACTGACCTACTGAGGCAGTTGCTGTTGTGAAGGCTTTCTCAGATACCATGGAAATCGAGGTTGTGGCTTTAAGGTGAATGGCTTGTTTCCTGAATATTTGTGTCGTGAGGACTTTTTTGGAAAGAAAGTAGTCCCGAAAACACAAGGATTTGTGATTAAGGCAGTCACTTTTGGTTTGTGACAGTGACAAAGCAGGCACTTGAACACTGGCTTCCTCCTCTTTCCTTGTGCTTTGCTCAGTTCTAGGCCACCAGGGAGAGGGCTGGTTTTTTGCCTTTGTTATTTTTTTCCTCTTTAATACCCAAAAGGTCTGCGGGAAGGGAGAACTACCACACATCTCTGCCTCAGAGCATGCAGCAGTGCTCTGGAGCAAAGAGGGGATATCGTGAAGTGGTCCATAATGGCCTCCCGGCCCGCGGGGCCTGGTCGCGGCCGCAAGGCGACGTGCTCGAGGGAGTCCTTGCCCCACGCTTCGGGCGGGACGCGTGGAGCAGGCACCCTGCATGCAGAGTCTTTGAATCAAAGAACAGGAACAAAGATGAAGAAATTCCAGAGCAATTAACTTGTTGTGCAATATTTAAATTATTTTTAATCATAGTTTTACCTCAAATTATAATTTAAGATATATCATGTAATCACTGGTAATACAAAATGAAAATGGAAAGGGCATGTTCTTTCTTCTGAACGTTCTCCATATAATAATCAGCTAATAACGCTGTCTGCTTTAATTCAAAAGTTCCACTTGCTCAGTTTTTAAGTTGGCAGGCTGCTTTTTAATTCTTCTGTTCTAATTTGTTGTAACATGTATGAAATACATGTGTTAATTTGTGTATATACAGTAAAGTTAATCAAAGGAAATGATTACAGAAGGAACGCAAGAGGGTAGCTAGTTATCGCTTAGAAAAGAGTTATGTAGTTCTGCCAAATTAATTAAACTCTACTAGTTAAAGGCAAAGGTTATGATAAGAATCTTGTTGAATTTTGGATGCAGGTGACTTGTTATAATGGATAAAATGATGACCCTTTGGTAGAACAGATTCTTTCTTCTTTCCATGTAAAAGCCTAACAGGTTATTTATTCTCAACGTCCTCTTGCACTGTATCTGCACTTCCACAAGGATTTCCCTTAATGGGATCAGCGGCAGAGTTCTGCCTCCCTCACCCAGTGCTCCGAGGTTGCTTCACTGGAGGCCTGCGTGCTCCTCGGCTCCCTGCGTCACTGCCGAGTGTCCCCACTCTGCTAGGAGAGCTATAATTAACTCGCGAGGCACTAGGCAGAGGATTCGGCAAAGTGCCAGGAAATCAACCCCAATTACTATATTCACGTTGTCAGTAATGCCCACTTCATGGTTTCTACTAATTTGAAATGGCAGGTCCCAACTTCCCATAGCAAAATTACCATTTTTGCACTGTTCTTCTATTTTCTGCTTCTTATTCTGTTATTTTGACTCCATTAAATTACTGTTGTAAAGAGAATTACAAATAATCTCAGAAAATTCTCATCAGGTAATTGCAGTGATACGATATAAATATAGCAGATCCAGAATTACAGACCTTGTGTTTAATACATTTTAACACAGATCCAAAAAAGAAAAAAAGTGTATTACTTGCCCTTAACAAAAGATAGTATTTAGGCTTGATCAAAACTGTGTCTGCACTTTGAAAAATATTCTTGTAGGGGAAGTTGAAACAGTAATGCAATTTAAAATACATTCAGAAACTTGACTTTTTCTTCTTTTACATCACTTTGCATAAAGTTGTGTATACCACCTTTCAGACTGTTGCCTTCAATCTATTGTTGATATCAAGTTTCATATTCAAATGGTTCTTCTCTTTTTTTTGGTTTTTCTTCAGTAGGTTTTCTCAAACATTCCACAAATCAGAATCAAATGCTACAGGCAGATGGGGCAACAAATTCTTAATTTACTCTACTACAAGACAAAATAATGTGTTTAAAACTATTTTTCTGATTTCAGTGTCTGTAATGCAGATGATGCAGGACTAACCATCTGTAACCCCTGGTATTCTGGTCAGTCTGGAGAAAGGAGCCTGTCATTGTTATAGCTGTACCCCGAAACACCTCGAGTGGATGATGGCTCTACCGAGGAGTTATTTCTGTGATCTGTTCTTCTAAGATCCTGCCTGGCTGATCTGATCCAGCTTTTGTCCTTCGATACTCAACAAATGTAATTATCTCATTGTAGGCTTCGTTCACTTCCCTAATGAGCTCCTGATAGTGTCACCTAGTAATAATCTGATATGGAGAACTGAATTAATATGTTTCCTTGTATTTCTCTAAACATTAGCTTAAGGGCTAGATCATTGGGTAAGAGATATTTTAATTCAGTGGCTTCGTGTTCCTTGGTAGATAGTGGTTTTGACAAGAAGATTGGTTTTGTTGGTAGTTCATTGAAACACATTCACTGATAATTTATTTATTTTCTTACAGTTGTAGCTTTACCTTGAATTCGTATGTAACATCCTTAGGAGTACTGCTTTGGTTTAACTTTAAGAGCAAAAATCAATTTCGCATTTTGATTATAACTTCCATTAACTACTGTTAATGGAACTGTCATAACTGCTGTAACTACCATGCTACCATGTTTTTCACTCGAGTTGATGAATAGAGTGGGCATGAAATGCAAAATTCTCACCCTGGAAAACTTTCCAAAATTAAATCTTTTTGCCTTTTTTTTTTTTTTTTTTTGATTGGCACCTTAGCAATACCTTATAAGGAAATAATAAAATACATATATTTAAAAAGAAACCACAACCTCTTCCCACCTCCTCATTTTTGCATTTGGCCCATACCGTGGCAGCCAGGACATTTTTCTGGCATGTAGCAGACTACAGTTCAAGCTTTTGCCTTGCTTGACTTGGAGTAACTCCCTGTAAAGCACCGCTTCCTTTCAAGCAAATTTTAGAACGGTGGTGTTAAAGATCTGTTTTTAAAAAGATTACAGTACAGGGGTTGAAGATCTTAGCTTCAGTAAAACTAACTTGTTAGCCCAACTTGGCCATGGCCACTGGTACGTTAATTGGCATTTTCCTTGTTAGCAAAGCACTTTTTTTGAATTAAAAACATAGCAGGGATTATCAGGAGAGTTTGCTTGCAGCTTTGTTCTTAGGTTTTGGCACTTGATTTTGCCTGTATGGAAAATTCTAGATGGAAGTAATGACTATTTCCACACTCTTCTGTCCTTTTTAATGCAGCAAGTATGTGTATTTTGTCCAACAGTTGTTCTCTTTTGCTATTACGATCATTTACCAGTATCTTCATAATTTTGTTTTGTTTTTGTTGATTAGATTAATCTTTTTTGCTGATAACTAACATTTAAGAGGGGCAATATGGAATTTCCAGGAGATAAATACACATACACGCACATCTGTGTTTTAGCCTCCCGAGTTTCACAAGTCTAGGAGGTCCTGAGATGGCCTGTTGAGAAGATGACTTTTTCCAAGCACGGCTTTGCCTGACCAGCTGCTGTTAGGGAAGCCATTTGCTTATTTGGTTTGAAAGCTTCCAACACCAGTGATTGAGCTCCTGCAGCGGAGCATCGCTGCTCCCCCGCCGTGCGATGTCCTGAGAACAGCAAAGAATGTCGCACGCTCTGTAAAACAGGGTAGCAGTATTTCATACTGAGTGGCTGGTGAAAGGGTCGTGATTGAAAACGTGAAATAAGTTTTAAAGCACGCGTTCTTTCTGCTGTTTTCTTTCTGACCTGTTTTTAACGATGCTTCAGAACGGATGGCTCTTAATGGAAGGGAGAACTCGCAGTAGAAATACTGCATATTGTAGAAACAATAGGAATTTTACATAAAAGATTTTTTTTTGTAATAGAAAAGGGTCGTATCTAAGATAGTAATGAGTGATGCAGATGACTAGCATGCCTTTGAATGGGGGCAGGAATGCTTTTTCTTCAATTTCAGCATCTCTTGAGCAGTTTCTGCACACTGACGATTGTGTTCAGTACTTCACACTGTCCTGTCCAAATCCTTTTGAACTCCATCATGGTTGCATCCAGTTGGAAGAACTTACTTATATGCTGGTGGTCAGCCTGGGGTCCTGGTCATAGTTTGGTGACGATTCAGATCAATGCCAGGGCCGCTTTCCCTTCTGTTTTTAACTTGATGTATTTAACAATTGAAGACTCACTCAGACACGAGGTATTTTACATGGTGTTGGATGACTGCAAGGTGTGATGCAGGTCCTCCTTGAACTCTTAAAGCAGTGTTCATAGGTTCCAGGGTGTGCTTTGTTTCTCTGTCCCGTGCCTGGTTTAAGCAAGCCAGTGCTCTGGCCGAGGCTTGGAGCTACTGCTTGAGTTCAGATGAAGAACCATGGCTGAAGAACTCCTCAGAGCTCCCAGGCAGCACGAGGCAGGGCCTGGGGGTGCATATGGGGGGCTGGCGAGCTGTGAGCAGGCAGAATTCAGAAATACAGGGTTGTTATCGACTCCAGCACATAGACCCACTGCTGCATGGGTGTTCAGGGGGTGTGTATGTCGGGACAGATTGGTTTAAAGCTGTTGGGGAAGCGGGGAGTAGGCTGCAGTGGCGTTTGCAATGCGGCACTTGGCTACCACTCGTGTTCTTGAAGGGCTTTGGTGGTGGGAGCCTCAAGTTGTTTTCTCTTCCCTGATTGCAGTTTGTTCAGAGAGTGAGTTTGGGTAGCTGGGATTTATTGTGACTGTCATTAAAATCAGTCTTATTTTTCAGGATCATAAAAAACGTTTACATTGCAGAAGATATTTTGGGTAGCAAGTAACGTAGCTGTCCCCATCTAGGAGCAGGAAGCATTTTACTGTCCACAGCAAATCTTGCTTCAATTTTTTTAAAAAGGAGAGATTTATCTGCAGAGCAGAAGTGCATTTTCCAGAGGCAAAGCTAAGCGGGCAGAACATCACCACCAAGTCTCGCTTAGTACCGGGGCCAGTCCGAGATCAGGTATCAGTCTGGCACATTTATCCAGCTCCTTTAATCCAGGCCTCGAATGATTGCCGGTGTTGCTGACTGAAGACTTAATTTAGCAAGCAGGAGATGAGCAGATACTTGTTGACCGTGGTACATCAAGTGAACCCCGAATGAGGAAACCAGGCTTTTCTCGACAGGGCTGTGGCTGTTGCTGCTCTGACAGGCCTCGGGAGGTGCCACATGCTCCATCCAGAAAGCCGTCACGTCCAGCTAAAAAAAATCGAATGAGAGATGTCCTTGTTTATGGCGAAATTGCCACAGTGTGCAGCATGATGGGAGTGAAGTGTTGCTCTTTCCTCTGAAACCAATTGTGATGAGGGTGGAGTTCCTTGCAGTTAATTTTATTGGTTTTTTTAAAACAAGTCATACTTTTTTTTCCCCTCCCCTGTTCGTTCTTGGTTTTTGGGAGGATTCAGTTTTTGCTACTTAATTAATAGGGAAAATATTCTCCTTTTTAGTCTTGCATCATATGTAAGATCCATGTTCTGACATGGTGGAGCTTGTGGACCCTTTTAAGTATAGCTTCATTATTTACAAGGCACTAATCAGATTAATTTCGTAATAGTTTCCTGCTAATCCTGCCATTGTTCCTTAACTCAGAACTAACGAAAGCACAATTTTAATACTCTTTTAGTTGCTACAACATCCTTTCATTATCAGTTATATTTTTATTAGAGAGTACTGTCAAACAGTTGTTTAAAATCTGCAAATAATCATGCAGCACCTTAAAATTGTAGCCCTAACTAATTTTACTACTGATAAGAGGACAATTTATCACGCAAATCCCCTTTTTATTAAACTCATGTTTCTTTGTCAATTAAACTTTGTAGGAGTGTTCCAGCTTTCTGTGTAATCCCAGTCCTTGTGCCAGCTGAATTTGTTCTAGCAGTGGTAGTGAGGCTTACTTAAAAACACGTTTCTTTTGTGGCAAACTGTCCTTTTGGAGATCCTGATATCAGTTACAACTGAAGTACTTCAAATACTGACGTGCAGGTATAAATGCATAAATCTTAATTACTTGTATATTATTTTGTTATCGAAGAAACCTGTGCTTGAACGTCACTTCCTTAACTTCAGTTTGCGAGGGGCCTCATTCGTGAGATCTTTTAATGAGATTAAGTGTTTTTCTTGTATTTTTTCCAGTTCTGTTTTTTTCTCTGTTATCTAATGTTGAAATATGCCATTCAGGATTTTTTTGTGATATTACGTAGCTTAGAACAGAAACCCTGTCTAGTGGTAGTCTGAAAAACAAAACAACCCCCCTGAAAGTTAACCAGCCCCCTGCCGAAGTAAGTCTGGTTACCTGCATGCACAACCGCATGGGTATCAGTCTGTCTTAACCGCTGTTCATCTCATCTCCAGTAGCATTTTAAATACTCCAATATAAATGTATATATAATTACAAAAAGGCTATTATAATCAAAATCAAAAGGTCATCAGGCAGATTTCTGAATTGATGTACCTAAGAAGCACATCATTTTTAATTATGATGAAAATGTATTTTTTCTGTGCCAAAATGGATGATGGGGAAATGCTTGCACACAGTCTAAGAACAGATTTTTGCTCAATAGCTTATCATGATAGGGTCATTGAGGTGTCAATTACATATTTTATATTTATAGAGCACTTCTGTTCATGAAAGATTCCAAAGTGTCTCCCAGGCACTAACACATGCATATGAGGAGATTAATATATTATTTTTCATCTTGAAATTGGAGTGGTTCAGAAATAGTAGGTATGCTCTGCTATTAAATGATTACTATTTTCACAAATAGACTGATCAAGATACAAGGGGTTTGTATGAGTTGCCTGGAGTAGTTGTGTGAGGGTTTTTTCTGGATGGTGTATACTGGAATAATTCTCGTTTTGAACATGGGCTTCTCTGAGACAGTAACCATGGTTCTTGATTTGACTTATTCCTGTAACTGATTAATGAGAGAATGAAAGTTTAAAAAGCAGTCACAACTCATTTCATTAATAGCTTATCTCTTTTTAGAAATTGTGTCTATGTACTACTTTTGTAGCACCAAATTAAACTCATTTTACAATCCCATCATTTGTCATTCCTAAATTAGAGTGGGTTTAATTGCTTTGAGGGAGCTCCACAGAAATGCATGCAATTCAAATGAAATATTTTTTTCTGATTTTGGGGATAGACTCATTGTATCAGCAGTAGTTACTGATCTATTAGTTTGTTTTATGTGAAAGACCTACAATAGAAGTGCTGATCTCTTGTAGTCACACAAGTTTCCAGTGCTTGCTGTGAACAGCAGTTGAATTGATGATGCTAGGGTTGGTTAAGATCTAGATCAAGCCCATCTGTTAGAAAGTGTGTGGTTTTTTGTTTGTGGGTGTTGAGTCTTTGTTCTTTAAAGTCTGACTGTTACAAGTGAAGGAGTCTTCAGTGTCCATCCTTTGGAACAAATTCATTATCAAAGAGTTTTTGCATGTTGCATTTTACATGGTCAACCAGCTCAAGTTGCTATGTGCGGATGAACATGATCCCATTAAAGTGTGGTTGTGTTATACTGGCAAGTAAATAATTTCTGTACACATGAAGGAGATGCATATGTATTAATATGTTGTAAAACTTTTTTGTTCTTGAGGATCAAAGCTACCATGTTAGTGAAAACTTGAAATCCATGTCTTTTAACCTGCTGTTCAGTTCGTACGTATGCATTCTTTCTTGCTTAATAGTGGTGAATTATGTGTATCTCTCATTTTAAGATCACATAAGCATCTCGAATCGGTTTCTTAGAAAGAAAAAAACAGTAAATTAGTCTTCTCCACAGCGGTGCTGTCAGCACCACTGGAGGTGCTGTACCAGGCTCCTGGGAATAGAGAAAACCCAGTTAGCAAGAGGTCTTGGGAGAAAGGAAGAAAGCAGGTAGTTATGGGAGACTATAATTAGGGCAGATTTTATAAATATTTTTGTGTTCCTAAAAATGCCATCATGTATTATCTCAGTTAGTCATGACAATAACCAGCAGCATGGGAGAGAGGAAGGGGAAGTGGAGGGAATTAATACACAGCCCAGTAATGTGGCCATTCCTCTTTTTAAGAGGAGATGCTGTACGATGGGCAGCTTAACTAGAGCAGCAATAAATATCCCAACCTCTTCTTTCTTTTTCCTATAAGTGAGAAGGAAGTAGGAAAAGGCACCTTCAGATAGGCAGCCTCCAAAAAGCAGCGTCCTCACATTTTCATGTTAAATCATGCTCAGAATTTTATAGTTCGGAGCAAGTTCTGTGCCAGAAACCTAACTGCTTCGTTGTGAAAGCAGCTTTTCAAAGTAAGAGAGAAGCGCGGTCCCAGATTCATTATAAGACTGTTGCAAGGAACTGCATTGTTTTTATGGCTTCATATACTTTGGCTCAAAAATGTAGAAATCAAACCAGAGATTCTGCTTCTTATTATACAGGTGCATGAGTCAGCTTCTTGTCTAGTTTTTTAAAGCTTTTTCAATTGTGTAATAAAATCATGTTGAAATGCATTTTAGTACTAAATGTGTTGTTTCTCTGAAAGCTTCACTGAAGTTGTCTCTAGAATTATTCAATCTTCCATCCACATGACGACAATTATCTGCAGTAGGAGCTTATAGCTTGGCACCCAGATTTACCATAGCTCGGCACAAGGCAAACTCTGCCTATGCAGCTTAAGGTCAGATTGTGCTAATGAAAACAGAAGTGACCAAAGGAGACCTTAGTGCAAATATTGCTGTTCCTACTGCTGGTCCCCAGAGATATGAACGCTTACTGGAGAGGTCTAGGTTAGAAGCAAGGGAAAATTAGGTTCTTGCTGTTGGGCTGTCCACAAACTCTATGAGGAAATGCACTACTCACCCTAGAGTTGAAAACTGTATTTTAGTTAGCGTAGGAGATTGGATTTTTCTTTCTTTCTTTTTTTTTTTTAAAGTATACCTTGTATTTTTTAAAATAAAAACAACCACTTTTATTTTTACCCTGAACAGAATATTCTAGAAAGTATGCCTGTCTCTAAATTATGCTGTTAGTTTTGATTTTCTTTTTGTATGACTGAAGCAATTGTTGTTTCACCTTTAATTCAGGTTTATTAAATGTAGAAGATACAGAGCATGAAAGAAAGGTGAAGCTTCCCGTTCCTTAATGATCTTGCTTCCTGCCAAAAGTGCATATTCCTCCGCTGCGTCTTCCCTGTGTGTGACTGCAGGTTCAAGTTCAAATTATCTGGTGCTTAGCTGAGAGCAGATAGGTTCAGAGAGTTTTTCTTGCCAGATTCAAGAACATTAATGCTTTCAAAGCAAACACATTCATTTTTCTTCCAATTAAAGAAGTCGTTCCTATTTGAGGGAGGCATGAGAAATAGCAACCCTAGCATCGTGGCGATGAATTTTAGGACACAGAGCCTTCCACCAAGCAGTGTGATACTCTTTAAAAAGGAGCATTTGGGAGAGAACAAGTGAGCTTCATATTGTACTGGAGGAATTAACTTTCATTTTAGAGGTGGAAATTGGAAACACCAATATAGGGAGTCAGTAGTAATTAACTAGAGAAAACACGACATGGCTTCATACCTCTCGATATTTAAGCATTGCAGTTTCTGTGGAAAGAGGGAAGTTAGATGTGTACTTCTGTTGCACTTTTCTGCAAAGCCTGTTAGCAAAGTGCATTAAAAGAAAAAGGTCTCTACAATCTGGGGGCCACTTGGTTTTACTGTTAGTACAGAATGATCTGCGATGGGATTTTAAGTGTATACGGAATACATGGCTTTGGTGTGGAGCAAAGAAAAAATCAGCCATACCTGACAGCTGTTTGCTGAACCTCCTCTCAATTCCCGTGTTGGCGGCAGGTCACAGACGGTTGTTTCCAGTGCCTTTTGGTCTTTTCCTTTACAAAACAGCCTGACTGGTGCTGTCCAGTTCTCCATATTCTGCCCACAACGTGGGGAAGGGATTATTACCATTTGCCTCTCTGCAGCAGTATTTTACATTTTGAGAACACCATCTTCCCAGTTTCATCTCTTTCCAAAACCAGGGGTAGGTTCATTTATGAACCAGGCAGGCCTCAGAGCGCTCCCGCTGCTCTCTGCTTTCTCAGATTGAGCTCTGTCAGGTTTGAAATGCAACATGCAAAGGCAGCAAGGCCTCAGCTGGAGTACTTTGTCCAACAACACTCTCTGGGGCAGGAGGATTATTTCACATCTTGTTGGTTCCACGTATGGGTTTGTGCTTCACAGGTGTGATGCCTTCCTCCTTTGGAACAGCAGGGCACTGGCTGAGTCCTCGCCAGCTTGTGATCCAGCATTATCCCTCCGTTTTCCTTGCTGATTACTCAGTAGTTCTGCTACTAAAGTGTAGTCTTTTTACATATTTCGGTTGAATCTTGGGGTTTGGGCTCCCCCCCCTCAGTTTGTAAGGTTCACGTTGAATTCTGATCCTGCCCTCTGTCACGGTTTGTGTTCCCCCCAGCTCCCTGTCCTTGCAGACCAAATAAACTTGCCCCCATCCAACAAAAGGTTGTTTGTGACAGCTGAGCAGGACCAAGTCCAGGTTGGACACTGGAGGAACCTCTCTGAGCACCTCGGGTTTAATAGCAGCTGCTGCTGCCTCCCCTCTGGATGCCACTCGGTGGATGGAGCCCCCAGCCCACCTGATGCCTAACCTAGGTAGGTGGGTCCACAGCAGGTTTCCTTAGCTAGCTGGAGTGTGCTAATGAGCATTTGTTGAAAGCCCTCCTCAGTTCAAACTGTGGCATTTCCTGCTGTTTTACTTCCTCAGTCCTTTAAGCTCCTTAGCATCTCCAAGAAGGAAATCAGGTTGCTTTAACAGGGCTGGTTAGTGACAATTTGAGCTAGTTGTTGTTCATCTGTTGGTTTTCTTCTAGGTGCTTCCAAGCAGGTGGTTATCTGTTTTTGTGATTGCTGCTAAGGTGTTCATCCTCCCTGTCGTCTCCTCCTTTTTTCTGCCCCTTTAAAAATGGGCTGTATGTTTTGCCTTTCTAGGTGCTTTTTAAGGTAACAGCTAATTTCTCAGATTATCTGTCAGCACACATAGCAAAAACATTTATGAAGCTAGGCCAGTTTGAAAATACCTAAAGCCTATAATTGACATCTTTGTAATCTGTTCCGAATACAGGTTTTAAACCTCCCTAATGTTAGCCATCTACTGGCAGGTCTGAAAGTTGATGTAAAAAAAAAAAAAAAAAAAGGCAGTACCTGGTTTTGGCCTCCCTTGTGCTCTTGTTGATGTCCTTTTTCCACTGTGCGGTAAGCCAGCAGCCTCTTTGGTTGTCATTCCACTGTTCCTTTATTTATAAAATGTATTTCTTGCTGCTTATTGGGTCTTTTGCTAGTTTTCTCCTATTCTGTGTTGGAACATTTCTGATTTTATTTCTAAATGTTTATGCTGTACTTTTATACTTGTCTTTGGCAATCTCACCTAAATCCTTTCATCCCTCAGGCTTTTTTCTTTCATTTGAGGTCAGCGAAGAGCTTGCGATAGAGCCGCTGGGGACTTCAGACACTCTTCTTCAGGAGGGCGTTTGGACCTCTGTCCTCAACTGCAGTTATTTGAGATTCTGCCAAGTTCTTTTTAACTCCTTTTTTCCTTAGGTTTGTGTCCATTCTGACTTCTACCAATTACATGAATTTGTAGATCTGTCGCCTTTAATTGTGCTGTGTCTCACAAAACCCTCCCCTGTAGCTAATCTTTAGAGTTGGGAATAGATTCCTACTATAAAATCTACTGTATAGTCTTCTGCTTCGGTCACCAGAAGACTTTTGGCCAGTTTGTCTCTTACAGGCGTCTGAGTCTCGGATCAGATGCATTGAAACCCTGGTATTGGAGACAATCCTTCCTTTTTTTTTTTTTTTTTTTGGCACCTTTACTCCTTCCCTCCCTCCATCTCATTGTGCATTGTGCACCATGCATCCTGTCTGAGCAGAATCCCAGGGGCTCTCTGTTCAGCATTATGCTCGAGTACTTGCTCCGAAACCTGAAGGCAGCAGCAGTAACAAGGTGTGACAGAAGTTGATTGCCCTGATTTTTACTCCTTAAAAATGTGCAAAGTCAAGTCTGTGGTGGTACTACTGACACTGTGATTGAATTTACTGAACCACTGATGTAAACACATAGTGACTGTACATATTGGAGACCTAGTTGGGGGATGTATGTATATTCAGAAGCTCGTTGATAGTAATGGATGAAGACAAGGGGTGGGAGGGCAGAATTGATAACTTTCTGGGGGATGCAAGTAATAGATATTGTAAGGAAATTAAGTGTCTTATTAAACTTGGTTAACTAGATGTCCTGACAAGTGCTGAGATATCGTTTGTTACTGGAAGCTTACAGAAAAGGTGCAGTTAGTTAGGAGGCACCTTCACGAGAAATTTGATAAAGGATATCAGATGTCTCAGAACCAGGAGTAGTTATCTGGGAGAAAATCCCAGCTCCCAAGCAGTGCGTAGCTGTCACTTCTCCCTGTGATAGTACCACAGTTATTTCTTGGATTATCATGCTGTGTTTTAACCCTACGGCTGATGCACGTGGTTAACAGTAATTAGTGAATCCAAGCATAATCGTTACTTTCCCCCAATAGCCCAATCTCTGAACGTTCGGGAATGCAGTAGGGAAAGCAGCTAAAGAGGTTATCACCTTCTGCCACTGGTGCTACACATTTTTTTGGAAGGCAGGTGATGCTGAGGTTGATAGAAAAAGCAAGCTCTGGGGTGAGGCTCATTAGCAGCCACAAACCAGGGCATTAGTGAAAATCCATCCTCATCGGAGCTCAGTCCTGCTACTGGCAGTTTGGGAGCAGTGGAAAACAAGAGGCAGGTATGTGGAAGGCAGCTCTGCACATGGAAGGAAGGCTTAGCTCCTACTTACGGGTTCCCAGGCATCATAAATGGGGACAGACCTTCAAAGTTAGAAACAGGAGAGGGTAGTTAAAACTGAAAGCAGAAAGAGGAGGCAGTAGCCATTTGCAAGACGACAGAAAAATGATGAGATTAGATGGTAACTTCGTAAAGTTTTGGGGGGAGGTGAATGGAGACAATGGAATGTATGTGGAAGTTAGCATCTGCACTAGGGGTTATCTATATCAGCAACCATGAAACCTGTGCTCTTGGAGGTTGCTTTTTACCAGTGAATGTGGAAGCTGCTGGTGAACGTGGATGCTCCTTGTTGTTTTGCTCCAATTTTGACTTTACAGTCCTGGTTCCATCTTCACAAAGGAACTTCAGAAGGAGGAGAAGGATGCTTTCATGTTAACCACAGTGGCAACTGTATTTTAATTATGCTGTTTTTTTCTTAATGTTGCCATGATGTTTTTTATTGTATGTGGAACTGTAAGAAATCATACAGCAATGTTGCATTAAAAAGATGAGCAACCCTATAGAGTCCATGGATTCACTGCTAAACACTCGCATAATTGTCCATTACTACTCTTTAAGAACAGCTCTTCTGCTCTTAGAACTGCCAGCATGGGGTCCTTAAGAACACCATTTTGGGTGGAGGGAAGCACAATTGTAATCAAAACAATGATTACCATCACAGTCATTTAAATGCAGAAGGAGAAACTAATGTGTGCTCCAAAGGGATGTAAAAAATTTACAAGTAATTCCTGGTTTTGAGGTGAGGTGTCTGATGTCCATGGGGAAAAAGTTAATTTCTTACCTTTCACTTTCAAGTGAATATTTTTGTATTCATTTCTCACTCTGCATTTAAATGAATGTGATAGTAATCATTGTTTTGATTACAGTTGTGCTTCCTTTCCCCTATAATGGTGTTCTTGAGTACCCCATGCTGGTAGTACTAAGAGCAGGGGAGCTATTCTTAAGGAGGAATAATGGACAATTATGTGAACATTAACAGTGAATCTATGGACTTCTTAGGACTCCTCGGCTCTTACAGAACACTTCTTTTGCTCTTCCTCTAAGATGTGGGGAACTCCTGAATAGACTTACCTAATCATAGAAAGTTGAATTTCACAGTTCTCTATCAAGCTCTTGCTAACAGCAAATGGAGATCTGCCTTGATTTGTCAAACAAAAGAATTATGAACAGGTCTTTGCATTCTCTGTCCCGCTCAGTTGGACTTCAGTATTTTTGTGTGTAGTGCTTAAAAATCAAACTGCAGAAATACTCTGTAACTGTCAACATAAATACAGACTTTTTTGCTGTTAGTAATGGGTGATGACATGCTGTAAGAAGAACGCATTTCCCGTCGCTGCCATTCTTCCTTTCTCCTGCTCTCCATCCACCCACCCTCTCTTTTAATATTATTACTACTATTATTATTATTTTTGTAGCAGACATCATATCTGGGAGCAGGAGATTAAAAGAATAATTCCATTTGGCAGCAGGCAAGCAGCATCAGTACTGGAATCCTTTTTGTCCTTTAGCAATATTAATATTGGTAGAATATTATCGGGAGGTAGTTGGGTGACTGGAAACTTGCATATAAATAGAGGGGGGGATAATTTTGTCCATGTTGTTTCTTAAAACATTTAACTATACAGGAGCAGCAACACTGCAAAAATATTCTATACATGTTTTTAAATGCTTTTAATCCTGTTTTTTACTTTTAAACCAAAAGATACTGGAAATATAGTGCATTTTATTTAGAATTATGGTGCTAGTTGGGGTGGCTGTCAGTACAAAGGCTAATGCTATTTATTAAGGTCCTGGTTTTATTTAATAGCCAGATGAATGGAACAGTTAATAAAAGAAATATTGCTTTATTCCCTGACATTTATGTCCTTGGTTTCCAATAAAGAATTGAAATTATGAATAGTTGATGGTTTAAATTGATGTTTTATGTTGAACGCTAGCTATAATTTCCCCTCTGAGGATTGTAATACCGAGAAACAGATGGTTTTTCACAGTAACAAATTGCCGTGTGTACGCCGTACATAGAGCTGGCTTTCAGATGCCTTCACCTCCAGCGCCGTGCAGCCCCTGCGTCGGAGCGCGGCAGCAAGCACGCAAGAGCATGCCGTCACAAACCGCCTTCCTGGCTCCGTGCGAGACAAAGTCGATGCCGTAGGAAACACGAGCTATTTTTTCAGGTGTGAGAGCAATATGAAAGCTGCTGCTGACATGGCTCTATTGAAGCTCAGCCTGAACAACGCGGTGGTATAAACACACAGGTTGCTGGCTGTTCGTCCATCGGGCACATGCCTCGAGCTGCCAACATTTTGGTGCGCTCTGGCAGGCTGGTCCCGCGGTTACGGTGCTGTTGGAGGTGGACTTCTGGGAAAAAAAGCTGTATAGGTAGGGAATGAACAAAGAAGCTTGACGTTAAACAGGCAGCTTGAGTCCCGGCCAGTGGCGGCTCTGTGGTGGCTCTTGTGTCTGAGGACAGTGTGCTCCGCTTCCAGTTTGCCTCTCCTGAGGTTTATTGACATGCGGTCTGAAGTAAATGAGCCCTAAATGCTCTTGTTTATGCATTTTTAAACTGCTCCTCAATGATTGTTACTGTGGGGAAGTAGTGCGAGATGATTAGTGGAAAGTTTGGCAATCCATGGTAAAAATGCACTTTTTATAAGCTAATTACCTAGGGAAATGGCTAGTAATTATCATTTTTCAAATGTTCTATGCTAAAATGTAAAGCGACCCAATCCAAATATTGCATGTAAGACTTCACTTTAAAGCAGAAAGGGAAAGGAAGCAGTGTGGCGGCGAGCAGGCCGGTGCCCCGTGAGGCCTGTGTGTGCCGCCATGCTGGGCTCCAGCACGGCCCCGCAGCCGGGGGCATCCGGCTCCACAGACACATCCCTGATAAGTCACGGTGTCGGCAGGCATTTGAAACACACAAGTTTCAACTTGAAAACAGCAGCTTTTGAGTAAGGCGTTAATTGTTCAAAGGTGAATTGCACAGATCATATGATAATTTTAGAATAGAATTGAATGGTTCACATGGAAGGGACCTACAGAGATCATCGAGTCCAGCTGGCTGGCCACTTCAGTACCAGTTTTCAAAGATCTCTTGTTCTAAGAATTGGTGAAACTACTTTCCAGATCCTTTCCTGCTCCTCAGCCTGAGATCACTACTTTGTGAATCTCAGCATCCTCAGACTTGTATATTTCCTACAAGATTTGGACCTGAGCATGGCTATTTGTTATACGTTGATTGTAAACCAACCACAAACTACGATTTTTATAAAGCAATTGCAGTTGCTGGAATGAAATGCCATGTTAATAATCAGACTTGGTTAACTAAATGTTACTTACTGTAATTTTTCTGGTTATTCTGCTGATGGCTTGTATTCAAAGTAGTGAAGAAATGCATCAGGAATCCTGGCCTTTACTGTTTTCCCCTTTTGGCTTAATGTCAGGAAATGGCACATTACTGCAATTTGTCTGGCTCTGCCCTGTTGCTAACAGATAAAGCACTAAGAACCCCAGGACTCGAAGGCTGGAACTGAATGTGGCCATTGACAAGGACAGCAAAGGTCGGAAAAGGTTAAGATGGTTGGGAAAGCCGTTTTACATCTATCAACTGTGTTGTTTAATAAGTGACCTGGAACCAGTTTCTAGCAGTTTGCATCACAGAGCTTAACCAGGAAAACTCAACAGAAATCCTATCTAAAGTATCCAGAGTGTTGGTTATAATTTAAGAGAGCGCAATATGAAACTTGCTGGGACCAGCTTTTTCAAGCTTCTGTAATGACAAAGTCACAATCAAAATACTTAAAAGTGATCTTTTGTCCATAGCTTCTAGTTATTGCCAGGTTAAAAAAACACAGGACACGATTGTCATTGATCTTCTAATATGAAAGATTGGCTAGGTGAAGTTTTTTATTTTTACAGCTGCAGAAGGGGGATCAGCCCACAGGTGAGCAAGAGCCTGTAGTGTTTTGAATTCTGTGCTGAGGGATGTCAATACACTTTGCTTACTAGCTCTTACCTTGAGGTATTTTGTCCTAATGCTGCTAAGTTTAAGTTCTGGGTGAGGGGAGAATGGGACAGCAACTTGAGGGAGGATCAGGAGATCTGTACCTGCAGAAAGAACAGAAGTAACCAGCACTCGTGTGCGTGTGGTCTTTAATTTAATTTAATTTAAATGGTCTGGGTTGTTTCCTTGAAATTCATGTAAATTGCATGAAAAAGTTAAAATGATATTTTTAGTAGCATGAAGGGCTAAAATAAGCCTGAATTTCTCCAACAGGGTTGTCGTCCGTCCCCCCCCCCCCCTTTGTTAATTCTCCTTTTTTTTTTTTTCCTTCTCCTTCTGGCCTGGAAATGATGTCCGAGCAGAATGGGAGAGCCCTGGCTCTCTGCCCAGGATCTCTGACTGTCTGGTGCCCCGGTCTGAACAGGAAATCCCGGGCAAGGCCGAAGCGCGCAGGCGCTGGTCACCCTGATAGTGCGCGCACCCCGTGCCCGACATGCCCCTCGGTGCCGGAAGCGCTGCGCGCTCTGCGGCATGGTTTGGGCGCGAGCCACGTGCTCCTGGTGGCAGCTGCCCCGAGCATTGTGCATGAATGGCAAGTTTTGAGCAAAAATACAACGTTCCTAGCGATGTTTGCTTTTTTTGATTCGAATAGTCGGGCTGTAGCTCTCTGGATGGGCAGGATCGTTTTGAGCTAGTGCTTGCTTATGACTTGAGCAGTGATGGGCATATCGGAGCTTAAGAATTGTCCGAACGGGGAGTATTGACGAGAGATTTCTTAATCCTCTGTCTTCTGCTTCAAAACCGTTCAATATCTCTTAAAGATAAAATTTTGTCACTTTGATAAGTCAGTTGTGGCATGTCTTGGACGTGAGTAACTGGTTATTTTTATTTAGAAGCATAAGTGTTTATGCCAAATAAATCAGCATTCCCTTTGTTCCAAATAGTTACATCTGGTGATGATTTATTTACTTAGGAAAAAGCCCAACAAGTAACAAGTGAACATGTCTTGGATTTGCAGGTTATCCTTCCCCCAGAGGTCAGAGGTGCAGGGGTCTCCGGCTCTTGCTGAGGAAGCCACTGTTTGCAGGGCTCCTGTGTGGGGATGCTGAACAAAACGTGCCCAGCCCCACAGTTACACCTAATAAACTGGAGCTGTTAGGCAGCCATACATTGTAAGAAAAAAGTGCACTGAATTTCCATCTCCTAATCCACTTGTCTTTTTTAGTACATGTGTGCACAAAATATTATTATAGCCCTTTTTAATAAATGGAATAATAGTAGACTTAGTGTTACATACAGCAGATTATCATCTTCCGTGATTGTGTGTGCACAGCTTGTGTTATCAGAAGATTAAATGAATCTTAAGGAGACTGCTTCACAGCGAGATTTGATTTTCCGCTGCAAGAAGGCTTGTTAAATTATTGAGCCATTGCACTCGCACTGCAAACAGTCTTTGGCAGCCCAGAAGCCAGAAGGAAGAAAGTTTTGAACCAGCTTACCTGCCCTGTCAAATCGCTCACCTTGACTGAGTAGGAAGGGCCCTATCGCTTTTAACATATGGGATGAATTAGGGGCAGATTAAACGCTTCCTCATCGACTTAGCGCAGCGCAGGGGGCGCGCGGCAGGCTGGGTGCCGGTGTCGGCCCCGCGCCTCGCTGCCTGCTCGCGGCAGCCGCAGCCTCTCGCGGTGCTGCTCGCAGCTCCTCGCTGCTTGTTCGTCTCTCCCAGCAACCTTGGCACAAGGGACCATGAAAACTATCACCTTACGTAAATCCTCATAAGCTATTCATGTTACTAGACAACTTCGCTCATGCTATTTGATTCACAATCCTCTGCTCCTTTAGTTCTTTCACATATTAACGAGTTTGATCACTGCTCCATATAAATGAGGCATAATCTGAAGCTGTCAGACCTAAACTGTGTCTTGAACGTACACTAAGTGAATTTATTCAAATTTCTCTTTAAAGCTAGGAATATTTATAATAAAACTTGTCAGAGCTTCAGTTAACAGTTTACAGTGGAAGTATTTTTGGTTGTGAAATACAAAAACAAGTCCAAAAATGACTTTGTGAGCTGATATTATTATATTTGCCTTGCATATGGAAAACTCATGTTGTGATTTCAACAACAAATGAGAAAATTGTCAAAGTTCTATGAAAATTAATTAAGCTCAAACTTCTGTGAAAATTAATTAAGCTTAAACTCCTATGAAAATTAATTAAGCTAAATGAAAATATGTTAAAACACTCCACAAATTTATACTAATGTGACTTGTAACAATTGCAATAAAAGAGCAACAGACTCTGTTAGGAATGCTTTTAATTCTGGTTGTGCTGCTTCTGTCATAGACTGAAACTGGATATATATTGAAGTGAAAACAGCAGACTCTTTTTTTTTATCCTGTGATGTTCCCAGGGAAGTATGCTGCGTAAAAATGTCTCCTGGCTCTCTGAGCCGCAGACTCTCCCTATTTTGTTTGACTGCTATTCGGGTTAGTACCTCTTCCTCAGACTGCATTTGTCTGTTCTCCCGTATCCTGTCTGACACAGGGCTGTGTCCTCACTGGGGCAGAGGCCAGCACAGAGGGAGCTTGAGTCTTGTCTGGGTTTTTCTTTGTGTTCCCCTAATACAAATACGTAAAATTTAGGAATGTGCTTTATATGTTTGAGTGGAGGAAGCACAGAAATAAACAATATATAAAGATGACTTCTGAATTCCGAACTGCCAAGGCTGGCTGCAATAAGGAACTGTCAAAAGGAACAATAGTAGGAGCAAATATGTCTTTTTTTAGCTACTAGGATAATATTTTGGAACGGAATGAAGGCTATAGCTTACGAATCTCATTTCCCTCCTTAGCCATATCAAATGCAGAAGGGGAGTGTATATCCAAACGTGTGTTGCTGTGTGAATGAAGTTTAAACCGAAACGCAGAGTTAGGGAACTCGTACGAGGAGTTTCTGTTCGAAGCCCTCGGGCTGGGCTTGGCCAGACGGCCTGGAGCATCCATGAGCTCCTGCCTGCAGCCTAATGGCAAAGCTGATAAGAGTTTAGCCCCCAAATTCAAAACATTATCTTACCCAGTCAAAGCATTATCTTTGTCTAGTTCTGTGTCCAAGGCTAAACAGACCCTGGAAATGTAAGTTGAATCGAATGTGTGGAAGATTTCCTTAGCAGCCTTGATGTGAACAGGAAATTGATCCTCCAGCACAAACGTCCAGAGTGCCAAAAGCTCATTCTTCAGAAAGATAATCAGGCACAAAATGTTGCAAGTTAATCAGTTCCGTTTCAGTTTAGTATTTTCGGTCAGTTCAGTTTTAAATAAGCATTTAATTAGGTCTTAAAGTATATTTGAAAGCCTTCGTGCTGGACCTCATAGATAATGATGCCTGAGATTTTTGGTTTTTTATTGAAAAGTGAAACCAGATGCAGATTCGCCATCCAAGTTTAGATTCTGGCTGGCTGAAAGCTATGGAAGATAGGCTTTTTTTTTTTTAAATCATTTTGGAAGTATTTCATGTACTGCACTAGGACTGGCTGTTGTGTTGTGGAAGGATGTTGATTCCACGCAATGTTTTAAGATATTGGAACAAAATTCAAACATGTAAAGCAGCAGAATCAGATTGTTCTGTTCAAAAATGGAGGAAAAAAGAGGATTTTTTAGTTAATTTAATATTCACGAAGTTGTCAGTACCATATAACTCTATCAATTTCCATATGCATTGCGCAGTTGTGCTATTTAAACCTCCTTTCTTTCCTTTGGGACCGAATTCTTGTCCCAAGTGCGAAACCACGGTCCGTTTTTCCAGTGAGAACCATCGTGGGAGTTGAGAAGCGCGCCTTGCCCTGCCGCTGCCGACTCGCCGCAGCGCCCGGTGTTCCCATGCTCGGGGCTCCCCGCGGTGCCCCCAGGCTTCGCCCAGCCTGCCGCTGCCCCATCCCGCAGCGCTGCTGCTCGCCCTTCCTCTTCCTCCGAAGCAGCTCAGGAGAGGAGCTGCCTTTTCCAGCTTCTGCACCCTGCCCTGCAGAAGCCGCACTCGTGCTGTAGTTTTTTGAACATTTTTTTTTCACTTGCTCAAGGTTTGTGCAGTGTTGACAAACGACTACTTGTGACGGCCATGTAAGAAATGCCCGTTTTAGATTTACTTGTTAAAGCAACCCTATCTGCTGTCTTACTGCTTTCGTTTCATGGGACAATCTGTTAAGGATCCTCCCTGAGGGGATGCAGAGGGAAAATCCTACTGTGTTTGTGATGCACTTAATCCACAGCCTGTCGATGGGCTGAAATAAATACAGCGTTCACCTTTCTGTTTGTGGATTCCTTTCAAATACAATTACAGTGTCACCTGTGGCATCCCGATTCATCAAGATCTGCACTAAGCACTTCTGAATCTTATTGACCACTTGTTTTAGAAGATGATAAATCCTTGTTCTCCCAGAGCAAATAGATTTAATAGACCAGATTTTTTTTCTTTGATTTATGTTTGCCATGACCAGAAAGCAGGATTTCAGCATCCAGTCGTCAGTGCTTCACAATTACAGAGTCTGAGGCGGGCAGTGTCTGTTTTGCTGCTGTATGACAAATGGGGTAAGATGGCCCGGTGACAGTACATGATATGTTCATACAGAGCTAGAGCACTCGTTGCAGTGGTTATTTCAAGATTGAACTTTCTTGAAACCTCGCCTTGAATTTAGAGGATGCCTCTATAGATGTAAGCTCTTCAGTTTACTGGTTAGAAAATGAAGAGAGGAAAAAAAAAAAAAGCCCCATGTGTTAGATTTGAAAACAAAGATGAGATGTTTTTAACCTATGTAGAATCTTTGAAAAAGTGAAGGTAGTGTGTACTGTGCAGGGCTTGGAAGATTACTGTGGACATTTGAAAATTATTTTCACCCCTCATTCTGTAACATAGATAAGGGCATAAAAAGCAATCCTAACTGCATTTCAAAAAAGCCACAGTGCTAGCACACCACAGCCGAAGAAATTAAAGAATGACATGTTAAATTGTGACTATATGATAAAATTAGATAAACAGAACAGAATAACCCAAATGAGATTTTGGCTGATGGAATGCGAATGTGGTTACAAGTCTGTGTTTGTGTGTTGTCACAATAAACAGTCATCTGAGTTGCAAGCATTAGTGATGCCGAGTGGCACTGCGCTTCATGGATCATAAGCTGGAGTGGCTTGTGCAAGATGCTGTCCCCAGCTGCTGCCTACCCCTCTCCTCATCTGCTGTCAATCCATATGATTTGGAAGGGGTGCTATACCCCATGGTATTTATGGGGTACCTGGGCCTATGCCTTATCTAACAATTTCATCATTAGTAGTTGCATCCATGGGATTAAAAGAGCACCAGAAATAGTTGTGTTTACTTAATGTTGTCAGTACATTAGAATGGGACTTGTCTAAGTAATGAAATCCTATAATAGCAACGCATCACTTGAAAACCATATGTCAATAGGGCTTTAACATTGCTTGAATATGAAGAGGATGTTACACAAAATAGAAAGATTCTGCCAACCTACGGATAGGAATTGGCATTTTTCAGAACAGATGTCATTGATAATTTATAGATGCCTTTAAAAATTAAACTTTATATAGAAGCCGGCTTCAAAATGGAGCGTTGTCAATGTTCTAAGTGCATTAGGTACATTAAGCGAAAGCGTACACTTCACTCAAAGGTATTTAAATACTTCAGAAGTCAGTTGCAACCATGTCAACCAGGTCTGGTTGTGTTCAATATTAAAGGCTCATAGCAGTCTGCTGGATTACAGATAACGTGGTTGTGCTCCCAGGAAGTGTTTGGAAAATAGTAATTATTAGTTTTATTTCTTAGGTTTCTGATTGAAACTTGAAAATGAAATGCATGCTTCCTGGCAAAAAAGACACTTTTACATCTAATAATATTAACTCAGCTTTCTCTTTCAGTAAGCTGTAGAAACATCATATTGATGGCCTCCTCACTTTAAAAATGGCTTCATGGTGCACTCACAAAACAGAAGGCATCTGCTCTCTGCTCGCAGGACAACATCGCAGAGCTAGGAAAATTACTGGAAATCTTTCTTGTGCTTTTGTGGAATTAGGCTTTCCTTTTTTTCTTTTATAAATTCACTTCTTGTTAAATGATCCGCCTAAAACTAAACAGGGGTTAATACACTCTTTGCTAAGTAAGAAAAATAACAAAAAGAAAAGTAAAACTGAGGTTCAGCCCAGGAAGATGGGAATTGTGAGATAATATTCAATGTGCCCAAAGGGACAATGCTGTCTCTTGTTGTTGCTGTCTATATTTAGATACCATGCTCATATGCAACTTAAAATACCTAGAATAGCAAGAAGAATTTTTTTTCCTTTCATTTGAAGTGGCACAGGGTAGGGTTGTTAATTTTGGCTTATCACAGCTGACACTTGAGTAGGGGGAAAAAAAACAGTGGTTTGAAGCTTTAACTCTCTCCACATGTGCCCCTTGTGAAAAGCCCTCTTGGCTCCTGTGAAACTTTCTTGGCTGACTTAAATTATATGCCCCTCATTTAGGAGAAGTTCACAGGTCGTTTAGTTGATTTAAAATCCATTGTTGTTTGTGCAGCTGATAAGGAGTAAAATAGCTATTAGTTAACAGTCTGATAGTTCAGAAAAAGATTTTAATAAGTTTAGCTTCCTACTTCCATCAGCTGAAATTCTTCTGATTAGTTAATGGGAGCAGTATGATTTATACTTGAATACTCCAGTTTGTATGAAAATGAGCAATTTTTTATTTCTGTTGCAGCATAATTCTTTGTGTTTCAAGATGATTAAGTATTTCTGTATGATGATCTGGTAAATATTTATGTTTTATGAACATATTACATACTTCAGTGTGCTGGTTTTTAATGGGTAACACTCAGGAGTGTCAGTTAGAGCTGTCAAAAGTATTGAGCAGAAAAATGGAAGAGAAATCGCTGCTGTCCTTCCCTAAGTTCTGTACTATTAAAAAGCACGTGGAATATAGCTGAAATTAAATCTTTTCCAATAGGAGCTAACAGTTGTTTATGCTTTCATTATCTGATAATAGCAATGAAATATTTCATGGCTTTTATAATTATAACTTCAAGAGCAGTATCAAAAACAGCATGTTGCACGCTGTTGTTTGCTTTGATGAATCCCTTGTACAAGTGAATTATCTCAATCCTCAGATCTGGAGGACTCTGCAAGAGCTGCTCTGTTCCCTCCGTCACTGCCACTGAGGGGGGTCATTTCACCCCAAAAAGCTGCTGGAGGCGGGCTGTGCTCAGGGGGCTCCTGGGGAGGGCTGAACAGGCCTGGCTGGGTGGAAGAGGCAGTCTGTCTTTCAAAAGCACAAAAGCCTGAGGCTGGTTTACATTCTGAAGTTGTATGGAAAGAAATGTCGGTTAGTGGTGGGAGGGGATGTGGGTTTGGGGTTGTTTACCAGCTCACTATACACAAGAATATGAATGCAGTTACAACAGCGTAAAGATGTTTATTTCTTTTCCTATATGGGAATCACTATTTCAACTTGCAATTACATCCAGAGTGATGAAATTTCCTCATTTTAATGGCATTGGAATAAAATAGTACAGCTTTCTAATTAGAAAGTTAGTTGACTGTTTCTAGCCATCTAACTTATATGTGATGTGGTGAAGATATTTTATATACGTATGTTATAAAGGATGTGAGAGAGCAGGGCATACTATAAGCTTTTTATTTACCAAGGTCCTTAAGTGAGGTGAGGTAATTACCAAGGATGACACGGGGACTTTGCGGGCAGTTAAGCGTTACAGCTGCGTGCTCACTAAAAAAACACAAAACGGTCATTTTGATTTATGTGAATGTTTTAAGAGCCCAGTTCTTGTACCAGTCACTGCCCAGCAAAAGGGCTGTAGAGTCAGGATTGCCTCTTTAGTCCCTGTATTACAGCCCAAGTCACTGAGGTTTTCACCGTGCAGGTGAGCGTTAGACAAAGGAGAGCTTGGTACTGGGCCTGCCTCCGAGTCTGTGGGACTCAGGCTGCTTTTAAGACTTTTTCACATCAGCTTCTTCAATAGTAGTGTTGAGCTTCAGAGCAGCAGTTCCCACTGCCTTCTTAAAACCAAACTTCCATGCGCTGGAACTTATTGTGGAGTCCATTTAACTTTTCCTTCTTCTCAGGTATGAATGGCTTACTTAAGGCATGATCTCCGTAGCCCCTTGTGTGGGTTATCCGTTGTCAGTCTGTTTTCTAGCACTTAGACCTGCAAATATGCAGCTGTATTAGGTTACTGGAAGTCTTTTTTATTGAATGAAGGAAAACAGATTTAAACATGCATTTTTCTGAAGACTTAATAAGGTGAAAATTCAAAATCAATTTTAAAAATTAACTGTTATATCTTTTTATAAGCATGGACAATCAGGATCCACTAAGTAGAAGTTGTAAAGTCAAATAAGTTGCTGAATGACTATTGATTAAGGTAAAACAAACAAAGGGGAGAGAAAGACAGTCCTCGATGTCTCTTGCCCCATTTGGCTTTTTGTTGTCTGTGGACAGCCTGCAGTGTTAGTTCCACCTCAGCTGAAGAAAAAGATCACATTTAAAATACCAGCTTTGAACTTCATGGTATTAATAAGCAGCTGGGCAAGATACAATCTTCTCTTTTCCTCTAACTCCCCTTGTCTCTGTGTTTGAAAGGCTGTGACATGGCTGCATGGGGTTTTGGGCCTGCAGCTTGTGGTGACCAGGCCGTCCCCAGCTCCTGGTGACGGGGCTGTGCCCCTGCCGTTCTGCCCTGAGGTTTCAGAACAGCTCATGGTCGTTAGGACAATTAACCGGTGTGTGCTTTTGCACAGGAAGAGGCTGGTTGTGAGTCTTGGCTTTAAATGACATTTAAAAGTGAGCCCCTGTGGCATTTCGAAGCGGCAGGGCTATGTATCAGGACGGTTTCTTACTGATGTTCTTTCAGGCAGCTGTATGCCAGACAGAGGAGAGGTAGAAGTTCAGAACTTGCAGCAAAATGAGTAAGATACTGAAAATATGCAACATGAATATCATGGTGTTGAACAGCTCAGTAGAAATGTTTCAACTTCCCTGTGGAAGCCCAGTGAGCAGCCTTCAATCAGGTGGTGTCACTGGGCCTACAGACACCACCAAAACCCCGAAGCGTTTAAAGTTACCTTTCTTTGTGTTCCTGTGACTCTGAAGGTGAGTGTCAGGGACTCAGCAGATTATTAGGCATTGTAAAATAAAACAATAATACCGTTCTGAATCTCTGAGAGAGAAGGATGTAGTTTTCTGAGGCCCAGATCTTTCCCTGGGAAACATGTTTTGGATTTGGATGCTCTGTAATCTTATCAATAACAGATGGTTTATATATATGTGTGTATATATATGTATGGAGGTATGTGGGTGTGTATGTGCATGTATATATATATATATTCCTTTCTATATATATAAAGAAATTGAAGCAAGGCTACAGTAAATACAGTTGTGCCTATAAGCTAAACTGTCATTTATGATATTATTTTGTTATGCTTTTCCTGGGAGAGCCCAGGGCTGTGATTACCAGTTCTGTATTGGTATGAACAGGTCCCCAAAACAGTCAGAGATTGTTGTTCTGTTTCTCATTCAGTTCTCTGATGTTGCACTTTGACAGTGTTATGTATTGGTTTGCTTTTTGGAAGGTTGTCATTCACTTTTTTTCACTGTGTATTTTTTGTGCATGTGTATATTTTTCTGTATAACACTTCAAAGGAAATTGTTTAATAAAGCAGTTTCTAAGTACATGTTTCTCCACATGGCTTCTCACTTGAGCTTGTCTAGATGATACCGTCTCCTCTGTCTGTCATACTCTCATAATATTCCATCCTGCATACAAAACTTAATATTTACTTCCAGTCTTTCAGCCAATATACCCGGGTTTTGCTCCTTGGTTTAAGGAACTGTAGTCTTAGCCATTTTGAGCTCGCAGTGGCACTTAACGTCCCTTTTGAGGCGTGTTAGGAACATTTACCTTAAAGCCATTTGAACTTGTTGTATCTTTTGTTTAGAATGCACAGAGCAACTTTTGGATCCAGCTAAAAGAAGGTTTCAGTACTTTATCACATACTGTTCTTTTTACTTATTAGTTTAACCTTTGTGTAAAATTAACATATGTATAAAAGATGGTCATTGCAAGAAGTTAAAATACAATATTTTTCTGGATTTAAGGATTGTTGCAAGCATTGTTGGAATTCCTGTTTAAGTCCCTGTGTACATCAGTCAGTCAGTTTTGACCTCCCCTACGTTTTTTTGAGTGCAAATTTCACTTCATTTACCAGTTTGTGCTAGACTTCTCGTGACACTTGGTGGTAATTGATATTTCAGGTAAGCTGTAATGGAAGACATCTGCTGTCTGGTGAGGTGCATGTCTCCAGTAGTAGTAGTGTAAATGAAAATGTGAACTTCACAGCATCTCATTCTGGTTCACTCATGTATATAGATGTATTTCTGAGAAGCACAAGTTGTTAACAAAGTTAAGTTTTACTGAAGTGTATCTTAATTCCAGTATTTTTGTACTTAGTTTTTACAGTCTTGTAAAGAGTGGGAAAATGCTTTTGAGAAAAGTATTTGACAGTTTGTCTAATTTAGCAGTATTACAGATCAAGGAAGTTTGCCACTAGGATAGGAATAAGGTAAAAAGTTTGAAGCTTAGGTTAAAATGATTGTAGATAACTCAATCTGCAGTTGCCATATATAGTCATACAAGAAAAAGTCTGCACAAATCCTCCAGACGTTTATGGACTTCTCTGATTCATCTGTCAGAGCCAAACAGCTCCAGCCAAGAGATAGGGAATTTGTTAAACTGCATTAAGTTCCTAAATTGCTGTAGCCCAAAGGAGCAATTCTGCCTTTTTAAGGGGGAAGAGTAGGAGGGAGTAGGCTGGGAGGATAGTGCATTATGAAGTCTACTTTTGGTAAGAGGTTCAAGAAGATGAGTAACATTCTAGAGCTCTTGAGGAAAGAAAAAAAAAAAAGCTACACAAAAAAACTTGAATTAATTTCCGTTGCTATCATCAAAAGCTGTCTTTCTAAATTTAGCAGTCTCCTATAGACGCTCAGCTTATGCTAGCAACAGTGAAACTATTTTTCCTTAAGTGCAATTTGTCACCTCCCCCTTCTAAGTTAGTAGAAGATAAGCTTGTATTAATTCTGTTGATTTATTATTACACAAGTATGTCTCATTTTAATCTGCTATTGAGTTCATTGTGATTCAGCACTAGGCTTGCATGCGTTCAGTAATGGAAAAAAAGTGCACAGGAATGGCAGACTGAGCTTGCTCTGTCTCTGTCTTTCTGACTCTTTTTTTTTTTTTAATTTTCTTTCTGGTCTTTTTATCCCCCCAGTATGCTGGAATGGTTCACAGTTCAGCATATGAATTTGGGAATTGGTCCCAGCTGAGACTATATATTATGGTTGTGAGGAGATGCTGTTGTTCCAAAGTGCTTTATGTGTTTTTTTTTATTTCTTAAGTTCAACTAACAGGCAGTAAACATACTGAATAAGCCTGTAGTGAGATTTTACTTTCTCCCATCTTGATGATTCATTTATATCTACTGTGCACTACCGAAGCATAGGCATTATAGGCAGTGTGTTTCAGCAGGAATTTTGCTGAGAAGCATACTGGTAGCAAAAGTTTGTTTTCTCTGAATTGCTTCGTTTATGGGAGCAACATGAAAAGATCTGTGTTTTTTTTTTTTTTTTTTTTTTTGATTTAGGTCAGGAGGATGACAGTTATATTAATTTTGAGGTGTTTGTTCCAGATGTGGTAAATTAGACGTAATAAATACTTTGGGCCCATAGACAGTGCTTTTGAGGTTGTCATTTTTTTTCTTTGAATTTCTCATTTTTGTGGGGCTCTGAAGTTATGACTTCAGCTGTATTTGAAAGTGCTGCCTGCTAAAGGCATGGTAGCCTGTGAGCAGCAGCAGCAGGCAACTGGCCAGTGGCTGCCTGAGTAGAAGAGGTCACAAAGAACACAAAGACAATGAGGATGATGCTTGTGGGAGTTTTAGCAAATGTAGGACGTGGATTTGCAGGACAGCTGGCTTTTCACTCTGACCCTCATGAAACAACTTGTTTTCTATAGGAGCAACTGGCTGTTGAATAAAATGGTCAGAATCAAGATTAAGCAAGCAAATCTTATAAACAGATTATTAGGGGATTGCTTAGTATTGGATTTTCTTGCATTGGAATCACAGAAGAAGGCTGACTGTAATGATATAAATCAGTAAATATACCTGTGTTCTTACACGCAGGTATGTCAGAGTACGATTAATAACACGGTCTGTGCGCAGCTAGGTTTTTAACATGTATTTGAAAGATAAGCAGAGAAAAAGGCTTGCGGTATCTGATGTCCCACAGCCTGCCCCCTAGTTCACATGTAGTCGGTAAGGATCTGTGAGGATAAAATCTGATTCCTTATTTTAATATTTAGCACAGAATTACTCTTCTTTCAAACTTAACCTGGCTCTAAAGCAAGATACTTGTATTTTGGAAATCTTTCCAATCTACCTGATAGCAGGTTTGGAACATTTTTTTTAGTAACCTCACTTTCCCTAAATAGGAAGCACATGTTGAAATGCCTCGTTTCTCAATGGCCCTACCTCTCTTCTCCGTGAGACCGAGGAGAAACCCCAGGCTAGTGAGCGCAGCGCTGCCACGCAGCACCCAGGTCTCTGGTTTCTTGCTGCCAGAAGGCGCGACTGAGCGCTCAGGTAGGGTGCGCACTGATTCAGACACAGCTCTGCTTGTGGTAGAGGGAATAGGGAAAATTGCAGGTGCAATTATGGTTTCACATTAAATATTCGTCTTTTTACATCCACCATGTGAAGCATTAGTCTGTGTTTGAACTGGTGTTGTTAATTGGACCACAGTACTTAGATGCCTTTTCTGCAGACTCATGGCCCATGTCATTAGCTTCTCATTAGACACGTTAATTTTTTAAGACTCATAATAATTACCTTTTTTCAGAAGTTCCCCATTTTACACTGAAGAGAAACCTCTGTTCTGCAGGCTGTAATTCTGAATAATCAGGGCAGCATTGTGAACTCTTCGGCTATAGACTTTCGAAGTGGAAATGAGACTGCTGGAGTGGATGGAGAAGGATTTAATACAGGATGTGCTCTGGGAGGAGCGTTAAGGATGTTTTTTACAGGAAGCCTCAGCTGCAAAGGAAGAGAGCTTGTGGAATGATGTGTAGGTTTGGAGGGACAGAGTGGTTGTGATTAAGATTGGGCAAACGCAGGTGAGGCTTCTTATAGGGATGCACACAAAGTAGTCAGTTGGCTTGCGGTTTTATTAGATAGGCGTACACAGCTAAAAAAAAATAATCTGCAGGCACTTAGCAAAGCTCGGTACCAAGTAATTATCTTCTGCATATGCAGAGATACTGGCCTGAGCCCTAAGAACGGAGGCTCCTGGGTTTCGCTGACACGTGGTTATCCTGCTGGCAGGAGCAGCGCGCTTCAAAGATTCTGAAATATTTATTTGGCTAATCAAATTGTGTTTCATTACGCACAATAAGTAGTTCTGCTGACCTGGGTTGGTAGGGACATGTGGTTATTCCCATGACAAGGGTCTGGCAGGGTATGTTTGGTATTGCCTGCAACCTTCAGCAGGAACTATGGGGCTTAACAAGAAAGCAGGACAAACTGTTAGCAGGAGGAAAATCCTCCTGGGGCTATTAGCCAATATGCAGCTTTCTAACTTCGTAAGTTTGTTAAAAATGGTGGTGGATTTTCTGCACTTATTGGTGACCTATGAAATAAGCCATCCATTTTTTTCTCTACTGTAATTTTAGCGATCAGGCTTTCATTTGCTTAGAATTAGCTCTTTCCAGAGCTCTTCTACCTCAATCATTTTTGTTTGAATGATTTTTTTTTGTTTCCTAGCAACTCCAGTTTTTAAGTTCTGAATTGTTTCTGTTCAATGTCTTTTCTAGCCAATGTTAACTTACTGGTTTATAAATGACGGCAAGGTTTCAACATGATTCTGAAATGCATAGTTCTCTACATTCGTTTGTAAAGTTAGTCTAAAAAATCTTTTTTACATTATATATAGCATATGTGTGTGTATATATACATAGACACATATATATGGGTGCAACAGCTCTTCTTTTGCACAGTTGATTCTTTAAACAGTTGTGAAGGTAACCAGTCTGTTTATACGTTGCTGCATAGGCACAGAGTAAACTTGTTAGCTTTATGTTTATTTTAGCTTGGAAGAAGCCATAAGAAGATTCCATTAAGATTTGCTCAAGTGAGTAGTGCCATTGAAAGCACCGTGCCAGTCCCAGACCAGAGGAAGCGCGGCGAGTAGACACCTTCACAGATGCTTCATTTTTCTCGTGCCTGGGAAGAGCAGGCTTTGACTCCTCGCCAGTGAAAGGGACCACAGGAGCAGCCCCAAAATGCTTGCTCGCCTTGGGCTATTAGGGCCCATGTGGCCTGCAGAGTTTGGTGGGAATGAGGGTATTTCCACAAATAGTCTGAGACTTCTCTGTATGTCAGCTGTCGAGGCTCGCTTCTTTCGGGGATTGTCATGTGGCAGAGGTCTGAGGTGGTTAAATAGCAAAGATTCTCTCTCTTTTCAGGGAGTCTCTTTCAGTTTTAATTCTGCAGACTGGTTATGCCCTGCTTCATAACCTTTCTGAAGTGCGAGCTTCTCCCCCTGAATTACAATGCGTGTGTTTTTGCTTAATTTTCTACTTTCAGCTACAAGCCTGCTCTCACTAAATCAGCCTTTCGCAAATGGAATATTTTTTCACTTCTTGCTGGGTGGGTCCATACACTGAAAAATAGGTCAAGAACAGTAATCTAAATCTACTGCTAATAAATAATTAAAGCTAATGGAATTTGCACAAGATCTGTGAGCTAAAATATTTCAGAATACTGTGGTGTACATTTGGCTACTGTAAATCAGGATTTTTTATTTATCTCTGTGCTCGGTTGAAACACATCTATAAATGTAACTTCAAATAATTTTTTTTTGTACAGGGAAAATACTGGCATGTTAGTATATTAAAATAACTGAAAAGTCATAGAAAATTGATAACATCGTGATTCATTCTTTAATGATCAGATTTCAAGTAAATACTTTAGCAGCCTTAAGCAATAAGAGGTTTTATATCTCATTAAATCACAGTGTAAATTGAGCAATAAATTGTTTGCTCATATGATTTAATTTGCCTTATATTTTAGGAATTAAGTAAGTCATCTAAGCTACTGCATCATACCTGTTTGGACAACTGTCTGGGTCTTCGGTTTCATACCTTTCAGAGCAAAGCTAAGTGGAGCCTGCTGAAACTAATTACAGATAACGACTTCTGTGTTTCCCTTAGTACACCTCCAAACGTGTGCCCAGGATCTCTGAAGAAGAAATCATAAATTCGGTATTGCTTCATAATTGTGGGTGCAAAGAAATAAATATTTAACCGTGGGTAGGTGAGCATCTGCCTGAACGATCGCAGCTTGTGCACCAGTTTGCCCATAGCAGGGTGAAGCTTATGCACACATTGGCTCTCTCTAATTAACCAGCAAAACTGATTGCTAGTAATTATAGTTAACTTGCTGATTCCTGTGTTTCACAGTGACAAGTTGTCCTGTAACTATGTTACGACCAAACAGCTCAGAAGTGAATGCCAAGGTTCTTCCCAAATCCTTCCTGCTTGGCGGCTTTTTACCTCTCCCCCTTTCAGCTCCATTTACACAAGAGCGATGCTCAACGACGTTTCTGAGATGATTGCTGCGTGGACAAAGTGTAGGGAACCCTGCCTGCAAGGGTACCCTGATAAACACCCCCCAGGCTCCAGAAATGAGTATGAGTTGAGCCAGCACGCTGCTCGGTGGAAGAGGGGCTCCAGCCGGCTGGCAGGTTGGGACTTGAGAGCTCCTTGCGGGGCCGTGCCCATCCTTCTTTATGTGCAGACTGAGCTGACAAATAAATACCTTCCCACACAGCAAATCCGTCCCGGTTCTGTTCTGGGTGCTGGAGATTGTTTCTTTCTCCGCAGACTCTCACACGAACGCGGAGCCTCGCCAGTCTGAGCGCGGGGCCGCTCGTCAGTTCCTCTGTACGTGTGGGCTAACGAGGGAGGAAACGCGGAAGGGCAGGGTGGCAGGAAAGCCGGAGCATCTCGCCGGTGATAAGGCGGCTCAGAAATAGATAGTGACAGCTGAACTAATGATGTCACCGATGCTGATACAAGTGGGCTGCTTCTCATTATGATTCCTCTGCCAGACACAGTGACATTCGCCAGCCATTGCGTGTCTCAAGTAGACAATATATAGAACAAATCATAGGAAGGGTGGCACAGGAGGGATAGGAAAGAACATTTGCCCATTTTTTTTGGTTTGTTTTATTTTACATGAGTGCAATACTTCTGCAGGTGATAAAGGTGTACAGGTCAAGCTTAACTCGCTGGACCACTTTATCAACCCAGGGTTGTAGGTCTCTCGCTGTGACATTTAGAGATAAGCATTTGGGAAGTAAATGAGATCGAGCAGTCAGAGAGGAGATCGGGAGGTGCTGTACAGCTTTAGACCTCAACTGAATTACCAGTACAGCATTGGTAGCCTGACCAGTGATATGTCCTTTGTACTGCACGCAGTGTATTAAGATAGAGATAGATAAATAATGTAATTTACTTGTCAGAAAGATGCATTTGTCGCCCAGCTTTTTACCATGGATTTATTCTTGGCTTATTTTCCATAGAGTTATTTTTAATGTGAATGGAAAGGGAGTTAAAAATTATTTGGATTCAGATTTCATTGTGTAGCCATTTGATCAAAATATAAACTAGTTGTTTATACTCCTGTAAAGAGGAAAATGCTATATTAGCTTTCAGCTATCAGATTTGATTCAGATAATGATACAGCATCCTAATTCATAGTCTCTACTTCAGCTATTGAGTTTGTCTGTGATAGAGCCTTTTTCAGAAAACTGCTCCATTCCGATAAATCATCCACAGAAAGACGAAGCACGTTTAGATGGCATGGAAAAATAGGCTAATAATGTGATTTTATAGGAGTGCTCGAATATTTCAATGCATTTGTGCTGATAAATTGTCATTTGTTTTAATGTTCAATTGCATGTACTCTTTTTAGCTGTTCTGCTTGATCGCAGTGATTTGCTAGCTGTATGCGAGTGCAGGAGTTGGTTGCTTTTCCTGTTTTGATCAAAACCCAGGCAGTAAAGGCCACCACAATTTAAACAGATAATAAATCATATGGTGTCCTTGCTAACCAACGCTACAGATTCCCCCGGGTCCAAACCGAATGTCCTTCTTTCTGTTCAGTTCAGTGCAGAGAAGGTAAAATTCTATTTGATGTTAATACAGGCTTTTGAGACAAAGTCTGATGAGGAATTTTTCCGAACTGCCAAAAATAAATCTCACCGGCAGAGTTTTAGCTGGTGACTTGAGGCTCATGTAATCCTGACTTCTGTGTGTTTATTTTCACTTCCTTTTTGTTGTGAACTGTCGAAAGTTTTGATGCTGGTTAGCCAAGGAAGGAATTAAAGAAGTAGCCTAAAAGCACTTTCGGGGGGGAGGAAGGGGGAGGAGAGGGAGACAGCCAAAATCGGTGTGAGGAACGGGTGTATTCCTTTTGTTGCGCTGCCTGCCATTTACCCACTTACCTGCATGGCATGTTTGGTTGCATTTAAAACACTGGAGCAAATTCCTTCTGGTTACTTCCCTTAGCCTGTCTGCTCTGGGCAGATAATGGAAAGGGGATGCTCTCTCTGCATTGTTCAGCTGCAGCAGATCTCAAAGTTATGGCTAAGATTTCAAGTTGTCAAAGCATTTTGCGCTGTTAAAGTGTGCTGTACCGATCAGCGTGTCCCACCACTGCCCCGGATAGATTACTGCTGTACAAACGATTGCTTGCCTGTGAGACTGAAACACTTCGAGCTGCCTTCTCCTCTGTCACCAAATATTTTTAAAACAGTTTTACCAACAACAGAAGCTGCTGCCTACATTTTCCATAGCATAAGCCGTTTTCCCATTATGCATACGTTTCCAAGCATAATGTTTTGCCATTATGGCATGAATTTTGCTCAGTAATGTTTTGATTGCTGGGATGAGCCTTTAGCATCCTGAATTTGCTAAATGAAGGATGTTTGGGAATCAGATTTTGTACTCAATGGCTTTTCCCCCCTTTTATCAGCTTGACCAGCTGTTTCTTTGGCTTTGGGATGCTCCTCATATTTCCCCTCCTTTTCCTGCTCCTCTCTCTCTTCTGTCCTCCATAGCCAACGAACAGCAACATCACTCGTTATCAGAAGTGAATAGGAAGGCAAAGTCCGGACATGGTTTATGATCATGAAATAAAAAGTTCTGCACGTTCAGAAGTTAGTGCACGTCAGATACAAGATACACGGTTCGATAGCAGGCTCTGCTAGGGCTCACCATGCACGCAGAGGAGCAATGCTTACATCTTCTGCCTCCACAACCAGCCGTGGTTTGTTTTCCTGAATGTCACTGCGGCGCTGTGTCGTCTGCAAAAGTATCTTGGGTGATTTCTGGTGCTTAGGCAGTGGGGATAATGTTTGATGCTTACGAGCTGTGCAAGCACGAGGCTTGGGGCTGGTGTTGAATTAGATCTCCTATATTTCTGCTTTCAGCTTTGACATCAGTTTGCTGGCTGGCGCCAAACCAGTCAGTAAATTCAGAGGCGATACCAGGAACCAGGAGCCTTAAACCCGATGATTTCCTATGAACTGAGATTTTTATTTCATGAAATGTTGCTTTGCTTGAATGGTGTAATTTTCCCTGATTTTATGAAGTTTAAAAGGATGCCAGTGTCCTGATTGTAAGTCTTAGGTCTCAGTTTACAATTTCACTGTGCATTAAAACCTGGCACGCCAGATTTTGGCCCTGAATGTAGGCATTTATTTTGCCATTGATGGTTATTGTTTTTTTCTTCAATGTCATCATCGTCGCGTTACGAGGAAAATACGCTAAAAAACGTGCAAAGCCTTCTGGGCTCCCAGCGTAGTCAGGAAGTGGGAAAAGCTGCTCAACCTGCCAGCTTGCTTTGGTAGAGGCGTAATTTATTGACAGTCATGGTACACAAGGACAGTATCTACCCTTTTTCTGTCCAAAAATAGGCGACAGAAAAGATCAGGAAATGTTTAGTTGACTTGGTCTAAGAAGAGCAGCGTTGTTTGGCTTGGTACGGAAGAATGAGCTTATAAAGCTGTGACATTACCCTCATCGTGGTGGGGATTAGCTGTATGGTATGCAGTAACCATGGAAGAAGTGTAATTTGGCTGATCATTTGTCTTTGATAGCTCCATTGGCATTTGGCCCCCCGAGCCATTTCTCAGGGAGAACTCCGGATTCTCCAACTCCCTCTGTGACCTGTCATTTAAATGACAAAACCCACTTCTCTCAAAAGCCTTCTTTTCCTTCAGCAAAACAGATTAAACCCAGGGCTGAGGGTATTTTGGTGTGTGGTTTAATGCCCAATCTGTTGCGAGACGCGGGACGTAAAAGTACGCGTTACTGCATTAGAAGAGAGAACTTCCCAACTTTCTGTGCTGACCCTCTTTTCTGAAATGCCCAAGGCTTCAATGGGCACTTTTAATACAGAGAGAAAATACTTCAAAGATGTCTTTATGACCCTATTCCATGAGCTTCAGTCTAGCTATGGGACTGTGGGAAGCAAGGAAGGTTTCACGGCCATGTCAGCAGCTCGTGACTGCCCCGGTTGTGTTGTTGGGGCGTCACGGGGCTGGGCTGGAGGCCCCTGCTCTCACCTGGCCCTCAGCAGCTCCTCAGCTCCGGGCAGCTGGGCCTACAAAACCCTCCAAGGCTGGGAAATCCAGCCCCATCTGGGGTTTGTAAGTCCCAGCTGGGAATTAGTAAGTAAATTAGGCCTACGTTGGTTTAAAAGCAGAGCCACTGAGAATTTTATAAAAGATAGATGTATACCATTGTCCTAATTTATCTCGGTTGGTAAGTCAAACTATGCTATGAACTATGAGGGTGGTTCAGTGGACAGTATTTTAATGAATTTTGTAGTGTGAAGTGTGCTGTAATTCTGGAAAAAGAAATTTTGAGTTATACAGAAACCAACAAACAATGCTCCCATCTTCAGTATGGCTATCTCCAGTTCCTCAGTGACTGAAGTCATAGCACTCTTCAGAAAAAATAAATAATTTAGTCTTTTTACAAAATGACAAAACTCTTAGCTAGACTGATGGTCCAGAGTCATCTTCCTTCAAGCCTGGCTTCCATTTGTGGAAATTTCTTCAGCATAAGTTCAGAGGTGTAGCTGCTGTTTGGGAAGATAGAGGCATTTACTTCTAATCGTATTAGCGTTTCAGCTGAATTATGAGCTGAAGGTGTTTAGTGCTTACCTAACATCACTACAGTTTTCGGTTTTGTTAATTAATGCTGTTTGCAACAGGTACAGGTGTACATCAAACTGGAAATTCAGACTTGTTCAAAATGAATTCTGGATTTACATTTACTTTAATCAGAGCTCCCATAAGGTACAACGAAGTCTTACGCAGTACTTAAGATCTGAAAACAGGCTTGGGAAGAACTTGACGACGACACAGCCTTTCACACTTTCTGATGAAATATTTTGCTTCTGTCTTCTAGGACCTTCGCAAACAGGTAGCTCCATTACTGAAGAGTTTCCAAGGAGAGGTAAGAGCTTCTGCTTCTCTTGATGCTTTTGATCTTGCTTCATGTGAGTAGCGTGCCCGCAGTCTCTCAGCGTGGCCGGGTGGGGGGAACCTGTGAGCAGGGAGCATTGATGGGGTTCAGCTTTTCTGCATTTGGCTGTGTGCTGGATGTATTTGTGATACGCTGCGTTTGTGCTGGACAAGCTCAGCTAGTCAAATCACTTTGCATTTGGCATACTTGAGCGTAAACTTTTGCTCTTTTTGTGACTCAGGTGGCACACAATAACTCGGTATGCCTCAGCGACTCGACAGTTCGAATGCTTAATGAATGCAATGTAATGTGTGTATACAAAAATATGAAGGATATTAAAATAGTTCTAGTGTAAACCTTTTCAGCTGTAAAAGACTGTATTCTAGAGGACTTGTTGGAAAACCTTAAGTTAGCAGGTGTTTTTTGGAAAACCAACAGAAAGTGTTCAGAGCTCTGGTGCTGGCTCTTTATTTGGTTTGTCTTCACACTGCTCCACTGAGAAACATGTGATTAGAGTCATCGCAAGTTTAAAGGCCAACTGTTGTTATTTTTGAAGAAAAAATAACTTCTATAGGAAATGGCAGCTAGGCCAATTGCAGTATTGAGGACAGCACTGAGGGACTCACATCACATGAGCGAGGGCCGGCTGGGAGCTGTTGTACTGCCTCTAGGAAAAAGCCATGGATGAAATTTGCAAATTATTTTTCTCTTTATAAAGATTAGTTCCTGGGGGTAGGGTGGCGGGGTAGGTTTAGGTTTTAGCTTGCACTTTTACATTGCAGAGCCCTACTTTTAAGGTCAGCTGT
The DNA here is from genome assembly GCF_040182565.1 of Anser cygnoides. Classification (NCBI taxonomy): domain Eukaryota; kingdom Metazoa; phylum Chordata; class Aves; order Anseriformes; family Anatidae; genus Anser; species Anser cygnoides. The sequence continues at coordinate 5,808,758 of NC_089890.1, forward strand.
GTTCCAGCAGCAAAACTTCTTAATTTCTCAGTCTGTAGTAAGTTGTGAGCTGATCCTGTACTGTTACAGTTCCCATCAGAGCACAGGGAAATTCAGGAGCATGTTTTCAGAAGTCTGCCCAGGGAGTTAAGTGCACAACTCCTATTATCTGTAATGAGGGTTGCATTTCTGATTACTTGTACTTCCTGCTAAATACATATCCCAAATAGACAATAATTTTTCATCTTAAAAGCAGTATGGTATTTTTTAGTTTACTATCCAATTTCCCACGTACTGCTAGAAATAAATAAATAAATAGGAGAACTTTGTCCTTGATATATCTAATAGCAATTTGTGAGAACAAAGAATGACTTGTGTGAGTCCATTTGCCAATAGAAATTTACACTTTAAAATTGTTCCAAGTGAATTGCAGTGCTCTTAAAACCTTTCTACTTTAGTTTCAAGCTTGCAAAGCACTGACTGAAGTGTATGTATGCTTTCAGCACTGTTCTATAATGAAGGGAATGTCTGAAGATCAAGTAAGAAACATAAATCAAAATTTTGCTTAGTGAAGGAGTATTATCCCATTAGATCTTGCCCATTGGAGACAGTTCACTATTACCTTGCTGTGGTTCATGCACACTCCTCTTGTACAGATCTGCTTCACTAATGTAAAAGTGAAGTTTATGTTGGTATAAATTCAATCTCATAAATTACAAGGGTAACATTTGTTGGTAGAAATCCCCTCTTAAGTGAAGCACGAATATGTCACAAGATTGTGCTGCTGAATCTCCTTAGGCAGTGATTCCAGTTTCTGTAGTCTAGACAGGGTTTTAGAAACCTAAAAGAACTGAATTAATTGTGATTGAGCACATAAATGCGGAACAGCTAACTGTCAGTTGTGGTATTTCATTACAGATTTAATTACTGTACCTTGTTTTGGAGACAAATAGGATAGAACAGAGTAGTTCAGTTGGAAGGGACCTTCAAAGTTCACTGAGTCCAACTGCCTGACCTCCTCAGTGCTAATCAAAAGTTAAAGCATATTATTGAGGGCATTGTCCAAATGTCTTTTGAACTGACAGGCATGGGGCATCAACCACCTCTCTAGGAAGCCCACTCCAGTGTCTGTCCACCCTCACAGCAAAGAAATGTTTCCTAATGTCTATTCTGAACCTCCCCTGCCTTTCCCATATCAGAATCAAAATACTAAGGGTATCAGTAATAATACTAAGAATGCTAAGAAATCAGAATACTGAGAATATTAGCCTGTTCTGTTGAGTTATAATTTATTGTTCAGTGTATAGATTTGGCCTCTGTTTATTGTTAAGACTGGCTTTCTGAAAGGTCATGAGATGAATGCTCCAGGTAGGTCAACAACAAATTGCCTTCGGTGTATACAGGATTTTCTCCATTCCAAACCCGCTGGAGTTGCCTCGTCTTACTCTCCCAAGATGGCTCTGCAAGCCATGTAGCTGGGGCAGGTCTTGGTGTCACAGCACAAGTGCTCTAGGACATCTGCAGGGAGGAAGAAATTGAAACGGGGAGTGATCTGCTGGTAAGAGGTTCCCTGCTTCTGCTACAGACACTTCACAAATTGCAGCCCCAGTGAAGCATACAAAAAAACAATGACAACAACAAAACCATAAGTAATTCAGATAAAGAGAGGTGAAAGGAAAAGTAGTGAGAATTGATACCTTCTGCTGGAGAGGAAGTGTCCTGGAGCAGCAGGTAAAGAATATTCTTGGAGTGCTCTGGTTCACGCCCCTGTAGGCGTTGTGGATGTTCCTATTGAACTTCAGGGCACCACCTTCTCATCATCTTTTTCTTGTACAGAAGCTAGGAAAATACGTTCTTGTACGACACAGCTTCTCCATCAACCATGTGGTCTCCACTGCATTTTTGCCCCTCGCTTCTATCTCCACCCTGTACTGCTGTTGTTCCACCCTTTTCTTGCTCCCTACTGACAGAACTAAGTAGGTGTTTTGGCATGTCAGAGCAATATTAAGTTAGCATTCTGCCCCAGAAGGGAAGCAGGCCTTTGCAGATGCCACATGGGATGACTCCTTCCGTGGGCTCAGGGCACTAGGGAAGGCCAGACAAATCACAAGGTGCAGTTCCCTAACGAACAGAGGTATTTAGGTAGCTTTACATGGCTATCGCTGTCTTCCTGCCTACCTCTGGACTGCCTCCCCACCTCCTGCCTTCCCTCCACACTTCTGCTTATATGATCCCACGGAGAGCACAAAGTTTTCTTTTTTCCCCTCTTTTTTGCTGGCTTAGTTTTCTGCCAGGTTGGTCACTGACCCAGCTCGCTGAGGCTCCTGCTGGCCAGAAGAGCAAAGCCAAGGGCAGGAGGAGTGCAGCCGTGCCAGTGTAGGTTGACTTAAACTGTCCTTGAACTGTACCCTCAGCAAGCCCGACGTGACTTGGAGAGCGGTTAACTTAAGCTCGCATATTTAAATATCCTCCCAAGCATGCTTTATGGGACATCTGCTTGTAAACCTGTGGCTAGTTCACTTTTTAAAATAAATACACTGATCACTTTAGCCAGATTTTCTTCTCAGCTTGAACATGGATATTGATACCTCGTGCCCCACTCTGTATAGTCCCTTTGTATAATATGCTCACGAGTAAAAAACAAAACAAACAAAAACCATAACATTCCATATTCCGTGGATATTTATCTCAATCAAAAGAAATTGCAAATGAAACTGTTCCACTTATCAAATCTGCAGTTTCCATTAGTTGTTAGAAATAACTTTTTTTTTGGTACAGATTGTTGGTGCTTTAAGTGTGGATTTTTTAGGATGACAGTTAAAGTAAAGCATTATGAAATGAATTTTAACACAAATGCATTCCTAGTGCAATGTGAAACCCTACTAATTTGTCATTGATAATTTCATTATAGTACTTTTTCCTTGTTTAGGATTTTAATGGAAATTGGATGCATTTTTTTTTTCTTCCTTCTTTTTTAATCAATAGACTGTTGTGTCTGATAGAAAGCCGGTAACATTGTCCTTTTGATTTCTGTGGGTAGCTTTTCTAACTTTCCTGGAAGGTTTAAGGCATAGAGGGTATAAATAGCTTATTGGGAGCAAGACGGTTAGAACTCACTAACTTGAGGTGTAAAATTCCTAACATTTCTGTCTTGAATCTCATTTTTTGTTTGCTTATCATTAACCCGAGGATGCATCTTATTAATGGTTTGCTCACAGTATGCTGGGCTAAATGCAGGACAGAATCAGAAAGGCTTAAGAGCTTTATCATTCAATCATAAAATCATTATTTATCATTTCCAAGTTGGCAAGCAACCACCTCAGTAAGCTGTGCTCAGACCCACTGGGTCATTGTGCATTACCACGTTTACGTGAGCCGTTGGATATTTGTATGGGAAATCTTAAAAATAAAACTTTATGTTCTTGGGCTATGTTAATTCACAGAGCTGAAGCTGTGGTATGGAAATCTAATGTCTGAATCCGTATTTGTGAAGTCATCAAATAGATATTTTAAGGCTGGGAAAGGATTTCCTGAGGTCATTAGCATTCTTTTCATGTGGCATAGCAGTACTGTCCAACAGTAATGCAGTAATCCCTCATTTGGAGAACCCTTTAAGGCACATACTCCGAAACAACACGCTATGCTTCGTTTCTGTGAAATCCATTTCTCATTTTCTTCTCACAAAGCAAGTACTTTTAAGAGTGCTCCCGTTCTGATGAGACCACTCTGGCTCCCCACTTAGCTGAATTGCTCTTTAAACTATTAATTTGGTCAGCAGAGTAATTTAATAATTTTCCATATGCAGGCAACAGAAGCTGAAAATCTGTTTGGTGTGCTGGAACTACTAATCATGCCTTTGAAGGAGGGCTTTAATAATGCGTGTGTGTGCCTGAAGAACTTTGGACATGCTTTCCTTCTGCATTTTGGAAGGAGTTATTCCTCAGCTGATACCCTGATACCCCCTCTCCCCCCTTTAATTTCCTTATGTTAAATTTACAAACCTAATTAATACAATTTCTTTCCTGTAGGTTCACTCCATGATGGCTCAATTAGAGTAGCAGTAGAACTGTGGTTCAATATTCAGGCCAGCTTCATAATTGAAAACACATTTTCTTCTCAAAAGCTGCAGCTGGTTTGGTTCTGCTCATGCAGAAAAGGATATAACCTTGCATAACATAGGAAATGAACGGTTGAGAGAGAAGCCAAATTCAATTTCAGTCAGATATTTTGAGGATAAGTCCATGATCTATGGAAGCAAGGGAATGAAAAGTGTGTGTATGTGGAAAGCAGCGTATTCAGCACTCTATTAATCACGGCTAGCCTGGGTGCTGTTGTGTGCTGTTGCGTTAGCGCTGATTCGAGTACAGAGGCTGGAGAGCAGCCAAGCACTCCAGAAGTTAACCTCTTAAAGACCCTGAGCTGCTTTCTGTTGAATAAATGTAATTTTGTGGTCAGAAATAAATGCTTGTGATGTAGCAGGAGCTTTGAAAACAACAGCGTGGCAAAGCTATTACAAATTGCTCTGTGTTGTGGAAGTCAACAGCATACATCAAAATTCAGAGCTCGCATCGAGCCGAGCCCGGCCCGGAGCCTCGCCACTCTTCAATGAAAGTCCCATTAAACCACTCCATGTAACAAAATGGAGTAAATCTGGGCTTTTTGGTGGGTAATTGTTATCTTTCAGCATCCACTCTGCAGGGCGGGGGTGGTAGGTAATTTCCTTTGTATAAGCACGGGGGGAGCACGGGGGCTGTGCCTTCGTGTCAGTGCTGTTGGGGAGGGCAGAGGCATGCCCTCCTTGCTTTTTGGGGTATCAGCAGCTCAGCAGCATTTCAACTCTGTTTACACACGTGTGCAAATACTTATTTATTTATATTCGTCTGGCTTGATTGCAGTTTAAACAACAGGAAGGTGATTTAAATATACTTACTTGAGCATCTCAAAGGCAGATGCGCTCTTCCTGGTGAGCATGGAGGGTGCCTGCTGCCACAAGGGTCAGAAATCTCCCCAAGAGAAGAGACGTTTTAACTCCAGAGCAAGGGGCAGAACTGCAGAAACTCTCAAACTGCAGAAATTCAGCTATTGGGATAACAGATGAAGTCCCAAAGCTAAGGAATGCCAGCCAAACACATACCAGCACCAGGCACCTTTCCGAAGCTCTTGCAGGTTCATCTCCATCCCGTCTGGTGTGCAGGCAAGTCGTACAGAAACAGCCATCACTACTGGGGTAACTTTGGGGGGGGATCAACCCAAATCCTCTTATTTTTATGTAAGTGACAACGTGCTGAAATTCCTGTTGGCAGCTGGTGGGCTGTCTATATTAAGGCCCGCTATGCCGCTGCCACGCATTTGGGTGAAATGCTAACAGTGGTGGGAAACTATTTATGCAAAATTCAGATAGGCAGCACTGTTTCAGTTCGCAGTGTCAGAAGTATCTTCTCATCCTTAAAAAAAAAAAAGAAAAAAAGAGTTTGAAGTGTGCTGGAAGGAATGGGGATGGGAGCGCTGTGCAGGGCGCGGTATTCTGCTGAGTGTCATCATAATCCAGTCCCTGCTTCTCCAAATACAGAATTATTCCTGTATTTATTGCAGAATTACTACAAGGCTTAATACAGGCCAGTGTCTGTTTCTGCCTTGCTGTAATAAAGCTGCAGTGATTTGTAAGAGGGCAGCTCCGTATAAAATATGAGCAAAAGATTGCATTTTGGTATTTATGCGCAGGTAGATTTGCACAAAGGCAGTTAATGAGCTCGTGGCTGCAAGGATTCCTCTGCCCTATTTTTAAAAATACATGAAGAAAAGTTTGGATCATTTCGAGGGAGAAAAGCGATTGTGGGGTCCAGGCCACTGCTTATTGTAGAGGCAGGAAGAGAGGCTGATGGGCAGATGAAAGCAGCCAGTCGCTTTCCTGCTGGGAGGCTGGAGGTGAGGGGGGATGGCACAGGCTGTCACCGCTTTCTCTCCTTCCTGCCCTGTCCCCCTTTGCTGTGTCGTGTGCCGAGCTTGTCCGTGTGCTCCTCAGCGGCAGCTGTCCTCCATCCCACCCCGTGCTTGTGCACAACATTGAGAATCAAGCACAGCAAGTTCTTCTCGGGTTAGCAGCGTGCAGCGAATAATTTGCTGATCCCTTTGCTAGAAAGGTGTTGTTTTTTTAAGGTGTGCAGGCTGTAAGGAAGCCAAAGTCCCCCGGTTGGAGGTTGTGTGGTGCTGGCGCCCCTTCCCCTCCCATTGCTCCCCAGCTGAGACCCAGACAAGAGCACAGCTCTGGTGCCCTCAGCAGCAGCTCAGTGTCCCCAGGGTGCCCTGGACACGGTTACTGTCCTCGGGGGACACGTCCCCTGGCGCTGCTGACTGCCAGCGCTGAAGGTGCTCGGTGTCCCCGGGGAGTGCAGCACACAGCTGGTAATTACGGCTGCTTTATTGCCTCGCCTTGGAAGAATTGAGCTTCTGTCACATTCACCTGCAAAGTGGCTTTTTTTCCCTCCTTGCTTCCTGACATGTTTGGCTTTTTTTCCAGCACTTTGACCCTCCTTTTGCCACCCACGTTTTGACAGTGTGGTTCCGTGCTGTACCAGCCCATGGCAGCACGGGGCTGCCGTAGGCAAGTGTCCTTGCCCCAGCCCGGGGTGCCCACCTCCTCCTTGTGCTGAGTCTAGCAAACGTACAGGATGAGTCAGTTCAGCTCGCCGACACGGTGGAAAATAAATTCTTTCTCTCCTTCGTTGCTTAGTTTTTCATCGAGTCAGTGAGCTGAATCATGCTACAACACTGTGATCGCTGGATCTGATGCAAGAGGAGCGGGAGCTGGTGGCCCGAGGCAGGAGGAGGGAGCCGGGCTGCTCCATTTGGTGCTTGCCCGAGAGATGGATGAGGAGCAGAGTGAGAGCATAAACTGAGAAACGCTGCTCAGAAACGCCCGGAGAAGTGTGGAGGAAGACATGCAGGTTACAGAAGGATCCAGGAGAGGTTCAGCAGTCGTAGCAGACCCACCACTGCAATGATCTGAAGGCAGGGTGGCAAATAGTAAAAGCTATTTAAACAAAGCTGTCATTCTGCTGTCAATGTCTTGAGGCACATGTTGGGCTGGGCTGTTTTACTGGGAAGGAAGATCAAAGACTGGAATAGCAGCAAGAAGCTGTCTTGTGAGAATGAGGGAGCTGAGCTTTCCTCAGGGGATGGCAGCGTTGTTTGTCTGGGAAAATCAGGATTTATCTGGGCACGAAAGGAAGAAAAGGTTTCAAGGGTTCAAGGTTGCAGCTGTTTCACAGTAGAGGGAAGTAGAATTGAAAAGTTGAAGGATTTCAGTCCCTCTTGAAGCTCTCTTGTTAACTTGAGGTTAAACCAACCAGCTGGCGAGGTGGCGTGCTCTTCCCTTGCTCTTCCCAGGTAGCGTAGCTGCGCGCGGCACCCGGAGCTTCGTTAAACAGATTGGAATTGTAGCCGCTGTAGGGCCTACTTTTGTTAAAGAATTTATAGCACAGCTAAAATACATACCATATGCTTTAAGCAGCTGCACAGGAATAATTTCTTTTTAATTTTGCTTCAAAAATTTTTTAATTGTAGCAGAGAAGAAAAATAAAATCATATTTTTAATTTTTCTTCTGTCAGCTGCAAAAACTCTAACCGGGCTCTATTTTTACCAATTTTCTGTGTAGATACCTGTTGGTATAAAGAAAGGGAAATCAAGCCAACTGCAGATATACACTGCATGCTCCCTAATACGCACGCAGTGTGTTGTAGAGCTGTTACAGTGCACCACCTTAGCAGCTGATGTACTGTTTTATGTGAGAGAGCAGCTAAGCTCTATTGTAATGGCTTAAAAGAAAGAATTATGTCATTGTGTAGCGCTAATAATGCTTGCTATATCCACCACTTGATTCCAAGGCAGCTATTCAAGAATATGGCTTAAAATAATGTTACGTTAATGAGTTGTTATCATGCTTTTCCCTTTGTTTAATATGGTTCTTACAATTCTTAATGGCACTTAGGTAACTCAAAGAAATTGAAGACAAATGAAAAAACTTGGCAATGCAAAACAATACAAGGAAAGATGTGTAGGGGAGCTCTGTGTGCAAAGGGGGCTGCGTGTCTCTCGTTAAGGCATCTATTTAGTTTAAAAATGGAACGGCAATATAAATTCCTGTTTAAATTGTTTATTTCTTCTTGGTAAGTTGGTTCCAGATTGGGTGCAGGACAGTACAAGTTAGTATCTTTCATGTTGAGGTTGTTAGTGAGAGTGAGAATTGCAGCTGAAGAGCAATGATGATAAGTAGAAGAGTCAGGACTACAAAATCCATGTGTAGCACAGCTGCGTGAACGCTTGTGTTTGAGACTCATGCTCTGTGTACAAGTCAATAGTGCTTCAAGGAAATTGCTAATTCTTAGGTAATACCATACCAACACCAAAAGCAACGTGACCCCTTCAGGGAGCAGTTGGCATGCTGAGCAGTCTAAAACCAGAAGAAAACCCCTGCAATGCAGAACGATGCAAATAGAAGGAACTCATCGCGGCCATGTGCTGGTCACCTTGTCTGCAAGCATGTTAAAATGCTGATACCCATCCGTTTGGAGAATCGAAGTGTCTATGCAGAACGCGTTGGCACCTGGCAGCTCCACCTTCCTTGCAGAGTTTGACCTGCCTGCTTCGCCTTCGCTCCGAACGCAACCGCTCAGCCTGCCTGGCTGCGGTGGCGGAGCAGGAACCGTGCAGCTTCTGCAGATCTGCCTGCTGAGTCCAGGTGATCTGTGGTGCAGTAGGCATCAGATTTTAATTAATGTTGAAATTTCTTGGCACACGAAGCATGACAGATTCCAAAATAAAGCCACGGGTTTTGCTTTCATCTTTTTGAATTTGTCTGTACGGAGCTAAAACGGAAGGAGTTAACGTTAATCTGAAACTGCATTCGGCATCTTCCCTGACATACGTGGCCAGATTTACGATGCGTACCTGAATGTGGAGACAAAACTGCTGATTGCATTGACGATGATTAGATTTTAGCCAGGTGTAGTAGACAGGAGACTGACCAAGCCCCCCTGAAATGGGCTGACCGTGCTACCAGAGCAGCATGGCAGCAGTGCTGGGCAGCCTGCTGCTGTTCTGCCAGTGGAAAATGGGAGCAGAGCAAGGAGCTCTTGGCACACCAGCTGGAGAGAGATGGTTTTAGAGGGGAAGGTGTCTTTCAGCCTCAGGGAGCAACCCGGTACTTATGGCAACAACTCATGAAAGCACTTGACCTGGAAAAATAAGGTGGATGAAGGGAGGGCGGCTCTCAAACGAGCGTCTTGCTGCTCTGGTGAGATTGTGAAGATGAAGGGTGTGCGAAGGAGGGAGGATTCCTCGTGTCTCATTTCTGTTATCTCAGTGTAGCTCCAATGGTATTATCAAGACAAATAGTATGCCAAAACTTAAAAGTGAACATATGTTTATGGGGGTGGTGGGGAATACAGAGGTCACTGTTGTTTCTTTCTGGTAAGAGAAGACATAATGGGGCCTGGTTTAGATAAATTAAGATGTGGAGCTAAGCTCGTGTCAAGACTACCCTAGTGTGATTATAAGTTGACTTCTTTCTGGGTCCCTCAAGTTTTTAGAGTCAAATAAAAATGTTCAGCAAGAGTTTTATAATATATTCACTGACTGTTTTAGTGTGATCTGATTGCAGCTGATCCTTGTTGGCTCCCGAACCAATTTTACTTTGAATTGAAAAATTTTCAGTGAACTCCCAAATGCTTATTTCCATGTCATTTCAGCGCTCTGTTTCCTTTGTCTCTGGACTTTATTTATATCTTGCTATTTTGATGACCTTCTCATCCCATATTTCCTTACACAGCTGGAAACTGGCATACTTAATTCTTTTTTATTCTAGTTAAAGTCATCATAGTGCTTTGGTTAAAACTATGTATTTTAAGATACAGAATAGCTGCAGAGCTCATTTTTAATAGAACTTTAAGCCAGGCAGCTTGATTGATTTTTTTTTTTTTTTTTTAACTACTTAAAAAAATCTTTCTGCCTGGTGGGATTGTTTGGGGTTCTGGTTCTGAATTCTGGGAGAAAAAAAAAAAAAAGGTGTGAAAGTTCAGCGATTTACAAACTGCTGCCATCAGAGCATCTCTGATGTCCTTGGAATATGGTGTTTTCAATTCTGTTTTATACTTCAATCACAATATAACTGGCGAGTAGTGAATAAACCATACCTTTTGTAATATTTAGGGAGAACATAAGTACAAATGCCCTTTATTAAAATGTAAGAAGCTGTAATAGGAAAACAAATCCATTCAGTTATTTCACAGAAATAGAAATGCGTTTATTTTAAAAGCCTTGTTTTTCCTAGAAGGGGCAAATGAATTTTTCAAAATACAGTACAGAATGAGTTCTGTGATGCTAATCGTCTTTAATAATAGTAATTTAAATTTGGCTGTACTGTGCTGAGCAGCAGCGAGAGAAAATTGTACGTGGGAACGCTGAAGTCCAGAAGTCTAACATATGGTGTGCTTTGGCCTTCAAAGTCTGTCTTCATGTACCCATGAAATATCTCAACTGCAGAAGCCTTTCTGATGGCTGCCCCCTCCTTTCTCGCCCGCTCGCGAGGGGTGGCTGATACTCTCGAGCTTGGTTTGCACTACCCAGTGCTTCTCCGGCTCTGGCAGTTTGTTCCACATTCTAATTTCAAATACTCTTTGTGTGAAAATGTTCCGAGTTACTTATGTTCTCGTTCCCTAATGAGCATCGGTCCATCTGTGATTGCCTGAATTCCGATTAATAAATGGGTTATTCACAATCATCAATCCCTCACTGTCCAGCACGTCGCATCACAGGCCCGCCGAGATCCCGGCGCCTTCCCACAGCCTTTCTTGGTGCACTCTGACGGAGAGCACGGCCGGTGTGTTCTGGGACCTCGGGGCTGCTCTCCAGGTCCACATCGTTTTGGCCTATGCTGCTTGCTTGTCACCTCCCCAGTACTTTATTTTTAAATTTATAAGAATAGGTCATGGTTCAGTCATGGTATGCCTCAATTAAGTTGCCTAAATTAATCCAGATATCGGGAGCTGTAAGTGAAGAAGGAATTTGGTTTGCTTCTCCTACTACAGCCTTGTCTCGTGCTGAAGTAACTCGTCCCTTCACAACCTCTCCCCATCTCTCTCCAGATTTTGGTGGGGCTGCCAAGCGCTGTGCAGATGCCTTTGCCGTCCTTATTCTCCTCCTTGACCCCTCTCCTCAAGCCTTTCCTCGGTTTATACGTCGTGTGTTGTGCTTGTGTGTAATTTTACAGTTGGCCTCGTACTTTAGCTTTCTGGCCATGATCCCCTCCATGCCGCTCTCCACAGGCCACTTACGGCCACAAGACGGATCTGAAGCCACATGGAGGTGCTGCACGCTGCTCCTGTGCACTTCTCCGCACCCATCTCCTCGATGATTTTCATCCTCTGTGTTGCAGGCTTCTCCCCCCGGATCCTTCCCTTCCCAAGGCACTCCGGCAGCAGGCAAACAGCCGCGGCACCGGGCTGACCCAGCAGCGCCCTGCGCTTATCTCTCCTCCTCCCCGCGCCGTTTCCTTTCCCTGGCACCCTGTGCTTCCTGCGCCAGAGCTCCCCGCGAGCCGGCGCGGCAGGTCGGGCTGCAGCCTGCCTTCCAGCCCTGCTGCCCTCCCTCCTGTATAATAAAATATCAGATACTTTCCTGAAATGCAGATACAGTAAACTCTGTCCATTGTTCCTGCCTTATCTACCGAATCAATAAAGTGGTTAAAGGATTCAAGGACGTTTTTCAGACAGGACCTTCCTTTTTTAGTACATGTTGACGTACGCACCTTTAAATGGTTTCATAATATTAACTGCTTTTCAAATACACAGAAGAATTGATATCAGGCCTTTGTATCTGTAGTTCTTCAGATCCTTCCTTGCTTTTTATTAAAACATGGGAACGATAATCTGCATGCTTTTAGTTTCCTGATTTCGGTAAACTGCTGGAGAGCTCTGCCAGGCTTTCCTGCTTCCCTTTCTGTCTCTTTCTGCTTTGGCGTAGTAATTCAATGGGCCAAGTCCTGGGTGGGTTTGTGTGGTTTTTGTCAATATTTAGTAATCGTAAATCCTCTGTTTTCCAGTACGTTAGGAAAATACTCTTGCCAAAAAAAAAAAAAAAAAAAAAGTTGCAGTGGAATAAGTATTTTATTCTCAGAGCTATAAAGCTGCCTTTCCTTTTAAAATGAAATTTTTAGAGGAAAATACAGATTTAGAGAAAATAATAGCTTGTGGGAGGCAATATTTTCCCTCACCTGGGCAGGCAGCTTCTCAGATTAGTACTGTATGTATTAATACAAAATAAGAACAGAAACTAGTCAGAGCAGCCTGTCTCCAGCTCAGCAGCGCAAGGCAGCACAGCCTTCATGGTCTGTGCTTTAAGCTTTAGCAGAAAATGCATTTGCATGTAGAAGATTCAGAGATTTAGTATTAAGTATCAGAGGGTACCCAAAAGTACAGCTTTTCATCTTCTCACAGGCTTAGTGGAAATAAGAGAAAAATATGTTTCCTACAATAAAGGCAGAGCGTGATGTCCAAAGTACATGCGGTTCCCATTTGTTGTGTTAGATCTTAGTCAGGGGTAAAAGAAAAGTTTTTGAGAAGAATGCCTGTCTGCCAAGTGCCTGTTTTTTTTTTTTTTTTTTTAAGATTTAAAGTAACGAATGATAATAGGCAATAGTGTTCATAAAACTATCGATGCTTCCTATTGCGCTGAAAAAGGACTTTAAATTACATTAAGTACAGACATACCAGAAATACTCTTATAAGGCTGCTTCTATAGGAGCTGTACACAGGAGGCTCAAGTTCCCTTTTTATGTATTAACTAGTTTTATATGAAATATTTTCATTTATTTTTATAGCTCTGACTACAGGAGTTGTACTGGAACAAATCTAAAGCCTTCTTTTCTCATCACCCCTTTAGATTGACGCATTGGGTAAAAGAAGCAAAGAAGCAGAGGCAGCCTTCTTGAATGTTTATAAGAGATTAATTGATGTTCCAGGTAAGCAAATCATTTATGTATTCCAAGAATCTCGTGGTTTATGTTTGTGTGAATGCTGCTTGGCATTTTTCTACCTTTGCTAAGTTAAATATGAGTAATGTTTTTATTCTGAAACCAATATTCTCTAATATTGTTTCTAATGGAAGAAACTATAACTAAGGCACGCTTCATGACTTCTTAAAACTGTTCATTGACTTTACATTTTAATGTTTGTATGAATCGATTAATATTAATACAGTATTGTGTGATTCTGAGTAATTCATTTATTAGAGAGTCTACTCTTTTTAACAAAATAGATACATCTTGAAACTTCATCAGGGTGAGGCGATGCTTGTACCTTGAAGGACAGAGAAAATTCCTCATACCTTTGAAGCAAAAAAAAAAAAAAAAAAAAGCCTTAACAGTTGCTTGCAAAGGCCAGTTGCTCTGCTCCTATTCATTTGTGAAGAGAAGAAACACTTTGGATACTGAAAAGTAAATCACTACCAAATTTCAATTCTGTTCAGCCTAAGCGTGATCATAAATTTTATGCAAAGGCTTTTCGTGTGTGTATTTTCACCTTTGCTTTATGTTTGTCAGCACAAGTTTCCATATCATTTCTTTTTGCATTCTTTGGGAGTTGATTTTTTTGCTTGTTTGTCTTCCCCAATGTTAGAGACATTGCTGTCTGTCAAAGATGAGAGGGAGTTATGAGTCCAGGTCCTCAGGTCTAAATCCTGCCTGGGCTGAGCTGTTGGCATATGGCAGAGTCTGTGTATGATTCTGTACTTTCATAAAATGTGGACATCATATATCTCTCTTATATGTGTTATATTCAGTATACTTACCTCAAAGAGGTTTTGAGGTACAATTAATACATCTAAGGGCTTTTAAGTTCTCATTGCAAAGCACACACTGGTCTTTACCTTTTAAGGAACGTACTTCATGCACACTTCAAACCAGAATGATTTTTTTAATGTTTTGTTTACAGCTTAACTGGTTAAAAGGTCAGTGTTTTTCAGAAGCTAGTCAGCACTAATGTATATATTTTCCATACTTTTGCCCAGTGGCCAGTACCTGCTGTGCTACGTGTGGTGTACATGAAGCAATGCAGAGGCTTATGATGCTTGTCCTAGACCACAGTTGCCCCAGCAATGTTGATTTTTAGGTTATTTGGCTATGGCCTGGAGTTTTCATTGACTTGTTTCCTGCTCGTGGTAACCATTCTTAGGTGAAAAGCTCCACTTGCACATCTGCCTGTGCCACAGGAGGTGGCTGACAGCTCAGAGCAGCTCCGGGCATCGGACGGCTCATGCCGAGGTGTGCAGCAGGGCACAGGGTGGGCTCCTACAGCTGTGCTTTATGCAGGAAACTCCTCCATGAAAGCACCCCTAGCAGGCCTGCAGCCTGCAAACCCACCATGCAGTGCTGCAGAGAAGAGCTGTAGCTCCTCCATCTCCATCTAAACCCACCCAGGATGCTTGTGTGTTTCCTGCCATAGCCTGGGAGGCGGGCCAATTTGATGTCTAGTGCTCTGAGAGAGGTAACGTCAAACCAGAACTGCGTGGGACTCTGTGGATGCTCTCATGCAGAGGCTTTTTTTCTGAAGCCTTGCGTCATGACAGGTGCTGGGATTTGAATAGCAGAGTCAAGAGTAAAGCCTGGTGGGGAAAGCAGGACATACATCCCATGTTGTAGGATCTGAGTTGTGAGAGGCGTCTTTGTAAGAGAATTTTCTCCTTTCCTTCAATTGCAAGAGCAAAATTTGCACCCCTTTGTCCACAGTCACAATCTCTCCCTTGTCCAGCCTTCCCCTGTGTGTGCCTTATGTTAAGTGTCAGAGAAATATTTCTTTGATATTCTGACTCCATGTAAAAATTTCAGCCTTGCTATGTTGTGAGTGCAATGGAGTCTGTGGGATTAGAAATATCTACAGGTCTTAGTCCCGCGTCAGGGCTGCAGGCCTCAGAGGCACACGAAGAGCATGCCAGTGCTGTTAAAAGCAAATTCCAGATTCTCCAGAAGTCCGGCCAGTCTCCCGTAGCTGTATGCAGGGTAGCCAGTACTCGCAGTTTACAACAAGGAACGTAACAGAAAGGAAAATCGCCATTAGGAATGGATCGCGCTGGTGCTCGTCACAGCGTGGCGGGGCTTGGCCATATGCACTCACGGTGCGTGTGGTGGTGGCTTTTTCCTTTCATCATATATAGTCTTCTACATTCGGTGTATCTTCATGGTGGGCTTTCCTTTATAAGAGACACCAGTATTAATTTATCACACGTGCTGTTCTGCCTCTCTGTGGCTTACATATCTTTTGACCTGTCCATTTGATATTTCAAATATTTAGGTACGCTTTTAGCTCTGAAATCCTGCGATGTTTTCTTTTCAGTGCAAGAAGGGAGCTATGATGTTTTGAGAAAGCTATGACTGGAATGCTGCAGAGTGGTTATTTAGCATTAAGCATCACTGTTACATGACAAGGGTGCAATTTTATCAGACGTTCAATATCCTTTATAGGACCATATAATAATTGCAGCTGAAGTCTAATTCCCAGCAGCCAATTTTATGGTTCTTGAGGAAAGCATGTATTCCTCTCCTCGGTAATAATGTGCACACTTTATATAATTAAAAAGGACTTCTATTTTAATTTTAGTATAAAATGATCTGTATTGAAACTCTGGCTATGGTGCTTTGTGGATTCAGCTAAGCTTAATGATTTTCTTTCCTGACTTGACCAGAGTTTTCACTCAGGCTCTCCAGTGAAGAATTTGTGGGAAGGCTGGTATTTTGTGAATTTTCCTGTGTACATCAAGTGGTTTTCTCTTTAAAAGATAAAATAGACCTTTTCATATCTCTCCCCCGTTTATGTCACTGTTAAAGTAGCGTTATCATCGGCGTGTTCTGCAAAATACATCCTTCTGAAAGGAAAGTACATATCACAGAAAACACTTTGGTTTATGTGCATTTATACAGTTGTAATTCTCACTCAGATCATTCTGTCTTGCTGGAGACTGAACATTTTTAATTAATGGAATTAATTTTCTCATTTAATTGCCTTATTTTCAGTATGCAGTAGAGAGCTAGAGAAAAGTGAATGCTGCCACATGAATTGCACTAATCAACAAGGTTGTCACAACTTACCTTTAAAAATAATGCGAATGTATTTATTTTGAGGTAAAGGGAGGTTCAGTTTGTATTTTGAGGAGGCTTTCTTCCATCTGTACAAGATTTCTTTCTCTCTAATTTTATAAAATAAGTGCATTATGCTATCACCCTTGGCTTTCAGGGTCCTAGTCTTGCAAACACTTCAAGTGAAATCGGAGCCCTATTTTGTAAGTGTTTGGAGGAGCAGTTGCAGTATATACATAATTCTCTTTTTCTAAAGCTTTAACAGAAAAATATTAAGCATGAACAATATTAAAAATTAAATATTTTTCTCTTAAAAAGGAACAATGATCAATGCTTGAGAAGTTTAATCTTTTTTTGTTAAACAAAACTTCACTGTGATTTTCAAGTAAAGGTTAAAAGAGAGACCGGAGCGAATGCCAGATGACGGTATCTGCATAAACTGCTTGAACAGAATTTCGCTTTACGCTGTCTCGTTATTACTGTGCGATTACTGCACAATGCCACACTTTCATTTTCTCGGTTTTCAGCATTGCTCCTGTTACGAATGGCTGCTGCGTAGGCAAAAAGAAACAACTTCTGTCTTGAAACAGAAAATTTTCAATCTTGCTGTGGCACCGATTAAACCAAATTTGGGTGCCAGCGCTCATTTCCTCTAACAAGGGATGGTACGTATTTTGCAGTACCGCTAAAAACTTGCTAGCAGAGAGGAGTACCTGTCAGTTCGCCTCCTCCTGCGACTCCCTGGACTCGGGGAAAACTCGTGCCGTCGCTCCTGGGCTCGGGTCCCAGCCTGCAGCCTGTGCTCCTCCACCGAGACTCAGCCCTAAGCTGGGCTCCTTCCTCCCTGCCGCCTTCCTGCCTCCGGCACGGCTGTGCCGTGCACCAACAGAGTAAGAAACTGTGCGGAGGCTTGTCAGCATACACGTTTTGAGAATCAGGGTAGGTTAACAAAAAGTACTTGCTCTCAGTTCGGTGGGGACTGTGCAGCTCTTGTGGGTTGAGTCACAAACGGTTGAGTCTGCTTAATCTGGATCTCAACGAGAAGGAACTGAATGACTCCTACAGTGTGAAAGGGGATGTGCTTGTGTTTTTACTGGAGACTCTTCACAGCTCTGTTGTGGTCAGACATGCCATCGCTTCGGTGCTATTTAATGTGCATGATGTATTTTTTAGTTCAGAGAAGCCCCTGTCTAAGGGAAGCATAAAATAACAGGGAGGGTAAAAAGAAGAAATGCACAATTCTTTTAGTGTGCCCTGTCAAAACAATTAAAAGCAGTAACAATGAAAGATGGCTGAAGTGGAAATTTTGTCTTTCCCTTGTTCCTTACCGTCATAAATTGCGTGCCCGGCCCCAGGGGCTGGACCTTGCAGAGGGAGGGGAAGGAGGGACGAGTGCCTTGCGAGAGTTTTCCGCGCACACATTGGACGCGTAGCAGTGGTGCTTGCAGTCACGGTTCTGCCCTGCCTGTTCACATACCCTGCCTTGCACAGGGCTATCTTTTCCAAGGGAAGATTTAGCTGGGGAAACACAAACTTCATTTAAAAAAAGTAATCAATTAAAATAAGTGTTAGGGAATTACTTCTACGGGCAGAAATCTGTTTCTCACCCATAAAGAAAGCTTCATTCCTTTCCCAAGGAGCACAGGCTATCGGCACTGTGAGATGTAGTGCTTACATCGCTCCATTTCCCTGTGATTATTTACAGTTTAGCAACACTCTCCAGACTTGTATTGCTGCCTGGGCTACGAAAAGACTTCCATTTAAAAAGCGGTTAACGCTTGATCAGTGCTCTGTGGTCGAAAGTGACATAAGAGAAAAACTGGTTAGATTTTTTTTCAGAAAAGTTATCTTTTGCTTCTGCTGGAGGTGATAAATGTGTATGAAGTTGTTGTATCCGTGTACATTACGCGACTCGTTTGGGTTGTTCTGCAGAACATAATGTTAAGCAGAAGGCATAAAGGTTAATGCCAGCCGATAGAAGAAAGGCAGTACAGACTGTTATGTACCCAGGTGAGCAGAAAGCTGCATGACGTGCTTAAATCGCGGCACAAGCGCGCACACACGGCACTGGTGCCTGCAGAGGAGAGATGGCTGAGTGCAAAGAGGTGAGAAGGAAAAGAGGCTGCTCTGAGGGATCATGTTCAGCACATCCTGAACTAGAGCACTAAAAACACGGTATAAAAAGTTAATTATCAGAGTACTTTTCGTCGGGCTAATTGGTAATTGTTTTGCAAAACTCTGTCTAGAGAGCATGATCGGGTTGTAATACACTCTGAGTTTGTGGTGTGTTGAGACTGATCAGCACAGGTAAGTTTCTGAGGAATGTTTCCTATTGTTAGGTACAGTGCGAAAAATTTCAAGCAGTTCTGTTTGATAAACGATAATAGGTGTCAAAATAGTCCCCCCTTCTTGAATAAAATATACATAAATCAAACTGGAGATCGAAGAGTAAAATGAAAGGGCTTATATTTCTGCTGTCCCTAACTTTGCAATGGAAATGAATATTCATAACAAGTGCCTTTTCTCAACATTAGAGGGAAAACAAATCAGTATGACAGTGAGTAGTCCTAGGAGGAAAGGAAGCAAAATGAACTTACTCACGGACAACAGAAGCAGTGCATACACCCCCTCAAAGAGAGCAGTAGGGTATCTTTTTAAACACACTTGAAAATTGAATAAAATTAAGCAGAAAATCGAACGTAGTTAATACTTGAAAGAGCGAAAAGCAGTAAACCCATGGGGCTGCAGGTAGTGATTTAGCTTGTGACTGGATCCCATCTGAAGGTACAGTCTTTGAAGCTTCACCAGCACATTCAGGCCAGTTTAAAAAAAAAAAAAAAAAGGGACTTGTGTAAACATATTTAAAATGCCCCAATTCTGGCTGGAAGAGAAGTCTATATAATAACAAATTAGGGAACGTAGGCACCGGTGATTTTTCTGCAAACCGTTCTGCACAAAGAAATGCCTGAGGTGGGGTGAAAGGGATGGTTTACATAGCCCAGGCTGCAGAGTGGAGGTCTGGAGCGGCGTTTCGGTGGGGTCAGCCGCTGCTACTGTGAATTTTTCAGAAGGGTCTGGCTCGCCTGGGATGCTGCTCCAGCCTCCGGGCAGCCCAGCACGGAGGAATGTGGAAGTAGCTCGTAATCACTTCAGCCTCCTTCCCTCCGGGGTCTGAATTCTGTGCCGTGCCTCTCGGAAATACAGCATGAAATACAATTTTGGATCTGTGCTGGCTGAGTGCACGCTGGTAGGGCATACTGCTAGCGTTACATAGTTATTTTCAGATGAGGCGCAAAGTCCTGGCCGATGCTAGTCTTTTAGTTCTCATTTACTTTATCCTTACGTTTTGAAATGGATGTCACAATAACTAAAAATAGCTTTGTTACCTGAATATGTGGCTTCAAATCGGGCTTGTCTGATCACATTTTTTCTTCCGTTTTTCACGTTGAATTAATAATTGGATAAATTCCTTTGTAAAAGCTGGAATAAATATTCGCAGGAAGAAATATCCCTAAAGCACACACTTTAAAAAATTTATTGTGTGGTTGTCAAGCCCTATTTTAGTTGGTAGGCTGGAGGCACGGAAGGAAGAGGGGAGGTGCAGATAAGGGGAAGGATGCAGTGAGTAGATGCAGGAAGAATGTGCCGTATAGGCAGGCAGACAGCCCTGCTGCCTCGGGCACGTTCACCTGGAGGTGCCAACTGCAGCACCCTTTTGAAGCTCTCGCTTTAGGGACTGGGGTTAGAGCAACCCAAACCCCAGTGACTGGAGCAGCGTTGCATATTCGGGGAAGAAGAGGCAGTATTTGATTCATGTGGGATGGGATATATTGCACTTCCTTTTGTCAGTTGCAGGAATGTGAACTGGAATTAGAATAAACCCCAGCCTGCTGAGGGTTTAGGGCTAACTACATTCAGCAGTGTTCAGGAGAAAGAAGGGTTGATAGTGGCAGAAATGCTTTCAAATACAGTGGAGGGTTCTCTTTTCTTTTTATAATCTCAAAATAGGAGAAATGAAACTTTTAGCATATGAATGATTTTCTGTAACTGTCCTTTGCTTTGCATTGAGCTCAGTGTGCAAGCAGTAAATTCCACTGTCTTCAGCCATTACTAGAATATTAATGTTCAAATTGGAGCATTTTCAGTTGCTGGGGGTTTCTCCTATAACTCACTAGGTCCTTTTTTAGCTGGCATATTACAGTGCCATAAAATACTGTATCACCTATTATGCATGCCCACTTTAATATTAAAAACTTCTCTGAGGATTAATTTTGGTTACTTCTTTGAAGGTAAAGGGAGCTGCAACACAATTCATGAAGGAATCAATCATCAACATTGCCTTGCTTGATTTTTTTGGGGGGGGTAGAGATGCATCTCATAATGTGGTGCAGAGCCAAGGCAACTTTTCAGCAAGTAGCCAATCTAGAATTGGTAGATAAATAAAGGATGTTTTCACGTAACAACCTACAAGGTGTAAGAGCCACATTCCGGCACAGGGATCCTTGTGATTGTGGTCGAAGTGGCCATATCCCATCTCACATCATTTCACTTAACCCTGTGAGTGTTGCAGGGTGCTGCCACTGACAGCTTATGGTGATTAATGGGGAGCAAAGCCGCCGTTACGCTGCGGCTTCCCGTCCCTGCTCGGAGGGGTCGCTTCAGAATTGCTTTGCTGCTTTAGTGCTTTTGGAGGGCGGCAGAATGTGGCATTCTGCTTTCTTTCTGGTATGGAAGATGGGGGTCCCTCACCCTCTTGTGGGTGCTTTGAATTCCCTGGCACGGCCCTTCCAAAACGTTCCGATGCCAGGAGGGCGAGGAGAACACTTTGAAAAATGGAAAAAATAAAAGGAAGAGAGAGATCCCAGTCCTGTGGGGTGGGGGAGTAAGAAAATGTGTTTAATTCTTGATGGAAGGGAGAACCTTTTCATGTTTTTTATGAAGTGAGGAGTTGGAGAGATGATGAGCTTTGTTTCAAACGGAATTACGGCTATAACTCTTCTGTCCCTGGGCTACCAGAGTCATGGGGGAACGGGAGGAAAGTTATCATTTATTCCATGAAATCTTTGTCTCAGTCTCTCTAGGCTATTTCAATTTACCCCTGAAATTTCTGGGGAATAATTAATGAATTAATTAAGTATGCTGTGAGGTGTTTGAATATTCAAAAGCTACAATGTAATTATTATTTTTTCTAAAACACATTTTCAGGTTATTTTCAGATATGCAGCCTCCCAAGGAGGCACTTAGTGCATCACAAGCTGATGGAGCTGCCTGCGAAGCAGGCGCCGCGTGCCCAGAGAACCGCTCGCTGCACGGCGCAGCCTGGGCCAAAAGCTTCACTTTGCCATGACATGGCAGAGCTGAACTTTTTTCCAAAAAGTTAACAGCTTATGGTAGCGAAGTTGTGCTAAGGAGGGTGGATTTTTTTTTTGTTATTATTATTTTTATTTTTAGTTTTTCCCCCTCCCTTATCATTTTGCGTGGGTGTTTCTTGTGAGCGATCGCTAAGCTCGGTTTGCTTACAGCATGGTTTAGGCAACACAAACAGTCTTTTCGAAACAATTGCTGTGCCTTCAGTGCATTATTTTTAGACCCCAACCTTAGGAAACACATTCCCTGTGATATAAAATATTAATTGCCCCTGTAGTCCTGGCACTGTTTCATAACTTGCTTTCCGTGCGTTTCCAGCGCTACGGGCCTGTCATGAAGAGGGAGGAGGGGATTTAGGAGAAGCCCTTTGTTTTGGAAAAGCCTTCTCAGGAGCTCCATTTTAAGACACCGGCCGAAGTATTAGGTGCCCTTTCCCCTTTTGTGAATAAACCGAGCCGAGCCCGCCGGCAGCGCCTCGCACCGCAGCTCGGGAAGCACATTTCCCTCAGAAGCGTGAAAAAAAAGGGCGCCTTTTTTATTTTATTTTTTTTTTTGGTTAGTTTCCTCGGCCCGGCCCGGAGCCTTAACGAGGGCAGCGCTGCGCTTCCCGGCTCCGAGCTCCAGGCCGGGCATTGCCGCTCGCTCCCCGCGGGGCCGGGCCGTGAGGGGCCGTGAGGTGCCGGGAGGGGCCCGTCCGGGAGGGGCCGCGAGGTGCCCGGTGGCGAGGCCACGCCAGGCCGGGGCTGCGCAGGCCTCTGCCGGCCGAGGGGACCCGGCCCGGCCCCGCGGCTCTCGGGGGGGCTTGAACCGGGTTCTGCCCCCCCCCATCCCCGATAAACGAGGGTGGTCCCAGCATACTCCGTATCTAGACAGCTTTTCATCAGTCGCTCATCAGCATGCTAATTGCTGTATGACTAATTATGCCCTGAATTCCAGTTGATTTTCTTAATGAGACAGCTGGGTTAATTATGTAATCGTATGATTACATTAGCCTAGAGTGCCCTGGCGAAAAGCGAGGCAGGCGGGAGCGTGATGTCATTGCGGGAGCAGCGCGCACAAGGGGGTGCATTCATCTCCGCTAATGACAGGGGAGGGCAGCGTACCCACAGTGCTCTTTGTGTAAACACTTAGATTGAATTATTAAGATCTGTGTCTTTTTCCAGCTCACAGAATGAGCGAGGGATTTTTTCCCCCACCCCCTTTTTTTTTTGTGAAACCCCGTTTGGAAATTCAGCCGGGCATCAGTAGTGGGGTTTTGTCACCGGGTTTGGGTTGTGCCGGGGCTGCAGGTGGTGAGGTGCTGCCTCCAGCGAGTAACATAACATGCTCTTTGGTCCAGATCTATCTCTAGTTTTCTTTTCAAGCTGTTCTGAAAATGCGTGGTTTACATGCACAGGCGGCAGCAAAAAATTGGTTCTCCTGCGCTGCTGTTCGAAAATAATTTGTCCTTGGGGCATGTATATGGTGCGAGAGTAGCCTGAGAGGTTTACTGCTGCTGCCTTGCACCGGCTTGTTTGATGTGAAGTGTTGCCTACTATATAAATAACGTTACACTTGTAACGCTAGCTAATTCTGTTCACCTCTTCATTTGCTGGGACGTGTCCCTCCAGCCCCTTCATGAGCAGAGGAGCTGTCAGCAAGGGGACTAGTGCGGTGCGTGACAGCTGTGAGCACCGAGCTAGGCACAGGGAGCCCCGCGTGCACTGTCCCCAAAGAGCGATCCCTGGGGAAGTGGCAGCGGGACCGGGCTTTGGGATGCAGGTGTGGAGATGCAGCAGGTTGTTACTTCTGCTGCCGGGTCAGGGCCAGGCCTGGACATGCATGGCACGCACAGATGAGTGATGCCAGGGGCTTCCTCGGGGACATGGGGGGCTACAAGTGGATAAGGGAAGTAGGACAGAGTGGGGAGAGATGGAAACAAATCTACAGAACTTCATATAAAAATGGACATCTCGGTTTACTCGTGGGCAGTAATGATCTTGCTAAACACTTTTTAAGTTTTGGATGAGCAGATTCCTTTTGTCTCTGTTCTCATTTCTTATTTATCTTGTGCCTAGCAGGGATGCTGAACTTCAAGCTAGAGAAGATTCAAACCAAGGGAATAATTTGCAATGAGTTTTTTACATTGAAGTGTTAATTGAGATTATTTTTCTCTCTTACCGATTACAGAAAAGGCATTTCCTTTTTTGCTGCTGTCTATAAGCTAGTGGCGTTTGATTTTTTTTCAGAATGCGTATGCCTGTTGTTTGTGTAATGAGTCGAAAGTTTTGGTCCATTGCTTGTGTAAAAATTCAGTGACCTCCTGTTAAATGACATGAAACATACTTTGTAAGTCTGGTTAATATAAATAGGTATGCTTTTTCATGCATGCATATGTTGGGAAAAGGAGAGTATTCTTATTTATTTTTAAATCCAATCCATTCAGGTAAGAAAAGAGTTGTGCTGGCTGTATGGTTTGTACGGGTTTCTGATTAATTGATGTTTATAAATGCTCCAGAAATCATGGTCCTCCTTTATTTTTTTTGAAATAAAAGAGCATGTTGGAACTTGCCATGAGAAATTAATTATTTCTGTCTCTGGTCAGAATGTCTCGGTCATCTTATTGTCATGCAGTGATTAGTTTTCTTTAATGCAGTTTATAAAAATTAAGTCTAAGAGGTGCTTCAGCCATGTTTTTTTTTTAACATGTCCTTAAGCAGTATTTAGTGGCTGCAGGCCATTAGTCCTTCAAATAGGCTCTAGTAAAGTTTGAAGTTTAATGCACAGAGACTGTTTTTACATTTTGTTTGTTCTGCAACTGTTTTGCTACTTGAACATTAACCTTTAATAGAGCTAAATTAAATATACATGTCCTGATGAATAATTATGAGATTGCAAGTATTTTCATTTTGAGCATAAAGCTTCTCAGGGATCGCAAATTTGACTAAAGGCTTAGTCATTATTCACTTTATAATGCCCATGTTATTTTTGTCTCCTAATTCCTTACCAATTTAAATTTAAAAAGCCATGTGTATTTGGAGCAAAATATGTTTTGTGGGTGTCCTGGCTTTTTACAATGGACATTCTAAAAAGAGGGGGGAAAAGTGCACTCACAGTTTTTTAAAGTTCAGTTTCTTTCATCGTGGCATTTTAACACTCTCTTATAGAAATACCATAGCTGAAGCAAAAGATCGTTGTTTGATATATTTTGAGGTGCCTTTAACAACTTAAGACATGGGTGGATTGAGACAATCCAACCTCTTTTTACGTTCGGCAGATGAATGTCCTGGACTAGCTCTGTCAGAGAAATGCTGAGCTGCAGCAGTGTGACAAAGCGGGCAGTCCCGCTAAAGGTCGGCGGACCTACATGGGAGAAGGGTGATGTTGTGACAGCCTGTACCTTAATTGGACCATACATAAATATTGTAGGGACTTTAACTCGTGCTACTGCTGTGACTTAAACTTTGTATTTAATTCTTTACCTGTACCCTGTGTCTCTGCCACAATAACATTTTAAGTTTGATTTATTATAAATATTTTAATATAGATAATAATAACGAAAAGTATTTGGCCTAAAAAGCATAAATGAAAAAGCTATGTAGTCATAAACTATGTATGTACAGAGAACAGATGACAAGCAACCTAGATTTTGTATTATGAACAGGGTAATGCCATAAGCTGTTGAAGAACTGAAGTAACAAAATGCAGCAGACTGCTACTTATAATGTCTCTGAGCTCAACATAACCCAGTACTATTCTTTTATAAACTATGAAACAACGCTGGCATATTGAAAAAACACACAGGCTCATGCTTAATGTGTTAACAGAGGTACAATAGACTTATTATGTGTTTCCAGAGACTGAGGGTGGTCTGAAAAATTAATGACTGTGGTGGCTGAAAATTAAGTGAACTCCCTAATATATACTGTTGTTGATCCACTGAGTTTGGTGTTTAGCATTCCTCAACAGGAGACTAAATCTTTGCAGCCATTTCACAAGAGATGCTGGCGCCCATAACAGAAATGTATTCAATAATCTTTTATAAGTCCATTGGACTCCAGCATTTTCCTATTCTGACTGGGAAGAAATCCCAGAATAAATCAAGCATGTGTACATGTCAGGTGTGTGCTAGGGACTCTCTTCAGTGGAAGGGAACCAACATCGAAGAATTAATTTCTTGAGAACTTACGAACTAATTTCTTATTTTTATTCGATTAGTAGTATGCGAAAAATAGGGAATAAAGGTCACAAAATCCAAGATTCATAGAATTAATTAAATTTACACAATACTTCAGATTGTTATTGATCTGTCGCTCTGAAAAAATACAGCTCAGATCTCTATAATCAAATAAACTTTTAGTGCTCAGCTGTGCAGGAGGACATAATTTTCATCAGAAATTCACTCCTGCAAAAGTGGAGGTATTTAAGGGACACCAGCTGTCAGTGGGTGGTACTTTTTGGATTACTTTTTTCCCCCAAAGTTCTCATTTTAAAAACAAAAATTTGAAACTTCAAGCTGTCACATACCTTCGCATCATGACTGTCTGCACCCTGGGCGAACTGCCCTGCGGATAAAAGCCACAGTGAGGAAGGCACACTTCAGTTTAAAGGGTAGCATAGGTAAAGTTAACCATCCATATTTTTTTAATTATATAGGTTGTGGAGTGATGAACATATGGAAAAAGTAATTTAAACTAGGGCCTTGTCACGTAAACTAGGTATTAATAGAGAAAAAAGGACACTTGAGCTCTGAGCTGTTTAAGTCACAGAAGCGTTACTGTTATCTTACATTTTATTTTACTGTTTCTTTTTTAGATCCAGTTCCAGCCTTGGATTTAGGACAGCAACTTCAGCTCAAGGTTCAACGTATGCACGATATTGAAACAGAGAACCAGAAACTTAGGGAAACTCTAGAGGAATACAACAAAGAATTCGCTGAGGTGAAAAATCAGGGTAGGTTGCAAATGTGTGTTTACCAGCTTTTAATGCATACTGAAATTTGAACAATGGGATGAAATTCAATTTTATTTCATACAGGCAGAGTTGACAGTAGCATTGAAAGTCAGTAAAGAAAGTAAAGGAGTCTATTATTGCCATTTGTGCATATACATATGACTTTGGGTTAGACTCTCTGAATTTCTTTAAAAGTCTTCTGTAGCACCACATCAGAATGTGAAGCTGTTATTTGGTTGTAGCCTCCAGCGCTGCCTGGAAACGACACCATTGACTGAAGTTATATGTAGACACTATATCACTATATGATAGACCATACTGCTACTGACATCAAGCTGAATGTGCATGTGGGTGCATGTAGTACACAGACACACACAAAAAAAACCCAGCAGTATTTCATACATGGATACAAACCTGTACAAATGGGACTTTCCCTGTACTCTGATTTTCCCTTACATAAATCTGAAATGTGTTGCTGGAGTACATTCAGCATACATATTTTACATTTACTCCAGGGACTATCCAAAGAACAGTGTAAACACAAGCTAATATTGTTGAATTAAGTAAGTTTTAATGAGACCGAATATTTAAAGCCTGTTGTTCTTAAGACTGTTCAAGTTTTCTTGTACTTCAAAAGAACATGTTTCCTTCACCAGGAAACAAAATTTGCTTAGTTGTACACCTACTTCCCTGTACATGGGACTCAACATTTCCATATTCAATACTAAGTTCTGGCTGGTAGAAAGGTCAATTTTCAAGGAAAATGTGGAAAGATTGAGGTTTTCTTATGCTATGGAACCATTGCACTGAAATGGGTAACATTTGAAAGCAGCATTAGTGATTAGGTTGGATCTATTATGTTTCATTTTCAGCAGAAGAAGCACCTGTGTGCCCACAGATTTGCTGTTAACTTAGAGGGTGTGGGCCATGGGGAGGATAGGTTTCAGCATGCAAAAAGATACAGGCTGCACTGCACAAGATGAGCTGTAATGCTCTACCCAACAGTCTTTTGCTGGAAATGCACAATAATTGCAGATTACTGTGCAGTTTTCCTGAGGCTCTGCATCCCATACACTCAGACATGACATAGGGATTCATCCCAGAAAGCAGAAGGATCTCAATTTCCATAGTTCCATGCTGCAACTACGTGTAAACTGGTTTTTGTTTTAGTTTTTTTATTACCCCAGTGTGCATTAACTTCCTTTCTGTTTTGCCACTCTAGTGCTTGCGTTGTTTTTGATGCCAGTGCAATAGTTTTACGCTCTATTTCAAACAAGGTTTAATAAGATATCCAGGGAAAAGTGTGTTGTTAGCTAAGGGTGTTTTTATCAGTTAATCTCTTTGTTTGGAGGAGGGCTGTATACAAGCTGTACAATGCCTTTAAGAAACTTCTTCCAAACCTGGTATAAATGGCAGTGGTAACATGCTGCAGCTGACCTGAACAGTAAAGAAGGCACGCAGTTCTTCCAGCAGTGTAGGGGATTAGATTGTGCCTAAAGGTAAAAACAGATTTGTCACAAAAGTCATATTTTTTCCCCATATTTGTGCACTTTTTGCATTAATTTTAGTACTTTTGTTTCCTTTTTAAAATGAAGTGTTCAGAATTGGTAAGGTGCAGCTCTGTGCGTTTCCTTGAGGTTGTTAGAATGGAAGCTACTTATTTCGCTCCATGCTTCTTCGTGTGCCTGAATACTTTTGTACAGCTCACATGTGAA
This sequence comes from Anser cygnoides, assembly GCF_040182565.1. NCBI lineage: Eukaryota > Metazoa > Chordata > Aves > Anseriformes > Anatidae > Anser > Anser cygnoides. Next base: position 5,836,875 of record NC_089890.1, read on the forward strand.
AGTACTAGCAGGAAAGGTACCTCTTGCACAAATAGTGCATCCTTCATCTGTATGAATGAACATCCTTTTGCATGTGTGAAGAGCATTCTTTGCTTATTCAGGAGATGATCAAAATTCCTGTTTCCCAGATCTCGGAGAAGAATTTCCCCTTGCTCTTTTTTTTTTTTTTTTTAAAGTTATGTCCCTTTCATGGTTTATTAATCTGTAATGAGACTCATCTGATTTTTGCATGGCTAGCAAAATCCCAGTCCTTCATTCAGAAGTAGCTGGTTTGCTGGCAGTCATGTTTTACCACTCTCCCCCCGTTCTTGTGGTCTCTGTGGTCCCGGCTGCCTTTGGTGTAATTCCCAGCCAGCGGACCTTATCACCAGGTATCTGCTGCCTGGTGTGACAGTTCTCTAGTCAAGTCGAAAAGTACAGGCTTTTAAAGGATTATGCTCGGTTTTGTGTGTATTACTGAGATTTTTTTTTTAAGTCGTTAGGCTTTACTTTTCATAGCAAAGTTTGTCTTTCTCCCATATTTCTGCTGAATGAGAAACAATTTGTATCCAAAGATATTTTTCCTAAAGCATCGTTAATGGCAGCTGCTAATAAGCTGATGCCTTTAAACCACCCCATCTCTGTGTAAGTACATTGAAGTGTATTGCTAGCTGTGAGTCTTCTGGCAGTCTGACGCTTTTTCCAAATTCCATTATTGTTACAAAGCATACTCTGGTGAATGTCCTGCTTTTCCTCGTATGAGCCCTATAAGGATCTGGTCCTTTCCTGTGGGTGGGATCAGAGGGCTTTCATGTAGGAGCGGATGAGGGCATGAAGCAAGACACTGTCCATCAGAGGCTCCGTGGTGACTCTTCAGGTTTCTGCCTCTTCTCTCATCCGTTACCAGGCACATTTAATGCAAGAAAGCTTCTTTATCTGAGAGCAGGGTTTCTTCAGATTTCCTGGAAGACTGCAAGCACACTCACCGAGCTGTAGCAGTTGATGCTTGTGCATAAAACCCGTTGTGGATGACAAGGCAGTCAGAGCAACGGGAACACGAGGGGCTCCAGAGTGTCTGTTGCATCTGATCTACTGTTAATACAGCAGTTAAATCTTAACTGCCGTATTTGTCGTCAGTTGTGAAGCAGAACATAGCTATATCCCAGATATGTGTTCAATTAGTGTTAGATTGCATCTGTGCATGAACCATAGTAAAACTGCCTCTTTTTACATGATCACAGTTATGTGAATTAACTGTCCTGTGTGTAAATGCATACTTAAACCCGCACTGGGACTTTATTAATCTCCACTCAGCAGCGAGCTAATTTGAGACTAGTCAATAAGGTGATATTATATTTTACAATTGATTTTTTTTCTTTTCTTTTCTTTTCTTTTTTTTTTTTTTTAAGTCGTGTTAGAGGAACCTTCGCTCTGCTTTCCAGCAAACTCCATTGATTCTTCTCAACCTAAACGCTTAAAGTTCAATTTAACATTTAGGGAGTAAAAGGTCTCCAAAGGGACTCATATCCATTGATTTTGTGTCAGAGTTGAAGAGCTAAAGTTTAAAACACACTGAGCCTACAGGGTAAAGAAAGCTGTGTGTTGTGGAGCCACGTGGAGCCATGTAAACTCATTCTTTCCCTATTGTTTTTCTGTAGAGGTTACAATAAAAGCACTTAAAGAGAAAATCCGAGAATATGAACAGACCCTGAAGAACCAAGCTGAGAATATAGCTCTTGAAAAAGAACAAAAATTACAAAATGATTTCGCGGAGAAGGAGAGGTGAGTGTGCATGTGTGCTCTGTAGGTATTGTAGAGAAGGAGAGATGTATTTTTCTGTTTAATCCTCCCAGCCAGGATCCTTTCTTTGGTGTGCTGAGGCAGCTCATATATTGAGTGATTCTGGTGATTTATGTGTTTGACACAGAATCATTTGATACTCAACTTTGCACAGAAAAACAATCGTGAAAGTGTAGGAGTAAAACAAGGACAGATTGTTGCTTGGCGGTAGTGTTGTGTGGGGGGTGTCATGTTCAGAAGGGTGCAAACCTGCTTTTATTCTTCACTAGCTGCATTGTCCTTTGTGACACTAATCTTTCTCCATTAGCCGACAGTGTAATTCAGTCCACTGTGTCCACTTTGTGTGTCAGAGTATCACTGTACAATCTGTACAACCCTGAGCTATTTCAGATGAAACACTGTACCCAAGAGGTGCATCACCCCTGCCGGTATGGTCATGTTTAAGAAGGGGACTGCGTTCCTGAACTAGAACTTTATCCTCAAAATAGCTTGCACAGTCCTGTGTTAACGAGTATTTTAATTTTTACATTACTGATTTATTTTTTTTCTTGAAGCATCTTGGATGCATTTCTAATCTTTTGCAAATGAGTAAGGAATGTTTGAATCTTGTAAGCTAGTGGGCAAACAAATCTGGCAGAACAAGACCAAGGGTCTTAAAAGGGAGTGCTTTTCAAGTCGAGTTTCCTACCTTGAGAATTTATTTCTCCTGTGGAGCAGTAACACTGAAGCTAACACGTTCAACTTAGTGTGAAAGCCCGTGAGTTTACATGAGCTTTTTAGTTGGCGCATTGGTAGTTTAAATTCATATCTGAGTGGGAAAAACCTACCTGTGAAAGCCAAGCTTTTTTTATTCATCGATACCTGTGGTTACTCTCTGATAAGTAACATGCAAACAGTGACTTTAAAAAGCACAGTATAGAAATGTGTAAATATGAAACAAAATGACAGCTCACGGAATGCAAATAACAAAAACAAGCATGTATAAGAGAGATTTTGAGTTCTCAAAGCATATAATTTGGTATGAAGGGAACTGACGCATGTTTCTCGGTATAAATAGTTATCAACCTGGTCAGCAGTGTTGGAGAATAAATTTATGTACCCTATAGACTGCACGTAGGATGCTGATAGTTTTATAAGCCATTTCACAATTCAAAAATCTGTAGAATATCTTAAAAGCGGTGTCATAAAAAGCATTGTCTTCTGGAAGATGTCAGACAAGCTCCCTTCCAAAGATGAGTTTTATAATTCCTTTTGTCCACCCTTTAGCAAAGGGTGTAGTGCCTGTATGGCAGGATGATGTTAAAATGTATACTGCTGACACAAACAAGAAAATATTGCCTGTGGACATAAGAAATGTGAGCATACTAGAGGTCTGATCGTGTTATATAGAAAATATCAATGTGAAATTTGTTTTGAAATATGCAGATTTTTTTTAAAAGTAGCTAATAATGTTACTGCATTTGGCATCCATTACAGCTACGATGAAACAGCTGCCACATCTATTCAGTATATCACTTAATGGCAAAAAATTTCTTCATTATGACAGTAAAATGGAAATGTATCATTCTTCTTGTACTAACTTTGTACAACAGAGGGTGCTTGGTGACAATTTTCTTAATGTGTGTGACATTTCCAAAACAAATTATGCTCAAGAAAACCTTCCACCGAAGTTGTCATTTATATAGCAGTCAACTCTTGTATAATGTTCACAGCTTATGTTATGAGGTGGCTACACTGCTAAAATTTTAATAAGTGGGACTGCGAAGTATGAACAGTACTGCAATGTGACATGATTTATGGGTCCCATTGAAGCACCTTGTAGTCTGTGTGGTGTTGTCAGTTGTCTGATTACAGTTGAGACAGTTAATCACTCTATCTTCCAAATTTTCAAAATACAGATAAGTTGTTTAACATGATTACGAGCTCTGTTCTCACCTCTTCTTTTCCCTGTATAGAAAATTGCAGGAGACACAGATGTCGACAGCCTCGAAGCTGGAAGAAGCCGAACACAAAGTTCAAGCTTTGCAAACAGGTTTGGCATCGCTATTCTGACCTATACCAATGCTCAGGCTGGAGGTGAGAGGACAGAGATCGTTAGCTGAGTCAGGACTGTGTGTGATCCAGCTCTTGCAAGTACAGAGAGATCCAACAGAGCTCGAACGTGCTTCGTAAATCAGAGCTTCTTTGGGGCTTCACACCTTAAGTGAACACTTGGGTTGCAGCCAGTCTGTTGGTAAATACAGTGGACAAGGCCAAGCACAAAGCACATACAGCATTAGAACAACACAGCAATTAAAACAAGCTATGGAACTTTGCATCCATGTTGTGTTTTGCTCTGGTTTCACACATTTCTGAACTATGATAAATATTTATAGTGGTCTGAGTTCAGTATGAGCCCAATTTCCACTAGTGTTCCTTGCCTGTTCCTGTGACTTGCTTGCCATTAATATTTCTGTTCATCTCTGCAGCCTTATATATTCCAGGTTGGGATACGTTTGTTTTTGTTTCCCTTGAGAACACAACAAATGTTATTCCCTGAATTACTGCAATAAATATTTCAAATGAATAAGCAATTTAGCCAGTTTAATAAGAAATGAATAATGTCTAGCTTTGTTTAAGTAGAATAGAAATTGGAAATTTTTGCAATGTAAAAGTAATACCGTAAGAAATTGTGAAAAATCAAGATACGTTTTTGCTAAGTCATAATGGTTTGCCTAGGTAGAAAGATAAAGCAAAGCATTTTTCATCAGGAGGTATACAGCTTTATTTATGGCTCAATAAAAAAAATGGAGTAGTCTTTTTGCTTTTCACTACTGTTACAGTGCTGTAATGCTTCATGTTTATGCCTTTTAGCCTTGGAAAAAACCAGAACAGAACTATTTGATCTGAAAACAAAATATGATGAAGAAACTACTGCAAAGTAAGATTTCACTGTTTTCTTCCTATTTCTTTCTTCAAGGTATCACTGCTTTTCTTTTTTTTTTTTTTTTAATCCATCTGTTGAAGACAAAAGGGGTGGACGAGGTTCAGGAGTCCAAATTTTTTTGGAAGGCATTGTCTTACTTTGGCCTCCTATAGTAAGATTAGGAGTCATCTTAGTTTGTTGCACCCAATTCCCTGGTTGTTTCTGGTTGTGGCATGACAGTCATCACTCTCCCAGATACAAACCAAACTACATGGAGTGACATTTTTGGCAGGCTTTTGCCTTTTTTTTTTTTGGTGTGTGTTAGAACATGCAGGTAGTCTCAAAAATGCATATCCTCATCTTCTTTATGGCTACTGTTTTCACTTACCCTCAGTTTAATTAACAGGGCGGGAAACAAAAGAAGTGAGACAGACTTCTGCTGTTTTTCTTTGAACCTTTCATATTTAAGGAAATTTAGTAATGAAAAGGAATTCTCATGACCAGCAATAATCCCAGTACTAAGCCGAAATAGTCAGTAACTTTTGGAAATGGGATGGGAAAGGAAGAGCCCATTTCAGATGGGTGCCCTGGCTTCTGTAAGGGCAAGGGGTGGAAGATGCACCACACATCCCTGTGCCGACTGCCCCCATCGCACTGGGAGGAGTGCTGTGGTCTTGTTTTGCTGGTAGGTAAGTGCTTTCTGGTATGGCTCATGGCAGAGTCAGGTTTGTCAAGACCACTCAAATTGGCAGTAAGTTTTAATTTCTTAGTGTATGATTCTGCAAGCACAGAGGATTCAGTTCTTCACTGAGCATCAGGAGAGCTCGGCGATTACAAAATTCAGTCCACAGTGGTTAAGAATCAGTGTCCAGGGTTGAAACACCTTTTACATCATTAAAGGTAAACTTCTGGGTAAATTTTGGGGTCGCTCTATAACTCCAGTTTCATTTGAGTTCCATGTAAGGTAATTAAAAGTGTTTTTTTTTTTTCCCCTCAATTTCATCATTCTCTAAGAGACACATACTAATGATGTTTCTGATGGAGCCTTAAATTACTGCAGATTGCCTTTATTTCCTTTTCTGCGCATAGCTGATGCTGGCAGATCTGTCGCTGTTATTTTGTCTTGCTGTCAATTCTGCAGGAACAGTCATAGATCAGGGCTCAGTGGTTGTAGGCACCGAGCCTTGTAACCCCTGACCCTTTTCACTGTTTTTATTTGCAGAGTGTTTGCGTCGTTCGTTTTTTCAATACTGTTTCCCTAAGTACCATAATTTATACTGGGCAAAAGACGTACTCTTAAACTGTTTGTTTGCACTTGTAATGTATTTCATTTTTTCAGAGGGATTCACATTGAGATGTTTTCATATCATCTTGAATATGATTCTTAGCTAATATATAGAGAATTACATCAAATTAGTAGCATCTGCAGCAACAAGAAGTTTACTGTGTTCTGTAGCAGAATGATTATGGAGGCTGGTCTGGGATATAGAGATCATAGAGCTGAATCCTGAAGCAGACATTAAGGATGTACTTTATCTCCCAAACTAATGTACTGTGAAAACAAACTTGTAGAACCTAATAACAGCAGAAATATTTTATCATTGTTTTGGATATTTATGGCAGGAATAGTTCTTGCATAACAGCAGTCGTCTGTGGTGGTTGTAGCCCAAATTTTGCAATATGGAAATCTAGAAAAACATGAAAAGGGAACTGAATATAGACAGTGAAATTGAGTCATTTATTTTAATTGTAAAAGCTGGGAGAAATGTTGAAAAAACACCAATAAAAATGGTGAAAGACAGTTTGATTCTTTTCTAAAAAGAAACCCTCTTTTGATCTAAGTCTAAAAAGCTACTTGTATTGCCAATTTTAACTTTGTGTTTTAAAAACATGTGATTTTTATCTTAGGCCAGAATTGTTAGTTTTACAGACACTTATTTGATGCAGATGAATTGGAATGCCTTTAGGAAAAAAAAGATAATTGTCAATTTTTTTAAGCTAACAGTACTTTTAAGATTTTAAATTTTGGAGTAAATCAGTCTCTTAACTGTTTGTAACTTTGAAAAGCTTTCAAAAAAAAAAAAAAAGGGAAGAAATACACAGTAAGAAGTCTTCAGTATCAGCATTGAGGAGTCTGGATTTTGTCCTAGTGGCCGGTGGTTGTGATCTTGAAGCTGGAAATCACTTTGTCAACTTGTTTATCTTTTGGTGTTTTTTTCAAAATGTCCCAGTTCGAAGCACTGTGTGCAGAACAAGGTATGGAGGTAACTGTCTGAGCCTGATGCTAGCAAGGCATCTTCAGATGAGATCAGTTTCTGGACTTGAAATCTTGGGTCATATTAGCTCCTGTCATCCCATTTTATAAAAATCCCCCTTCCCTTTGCCAGTGGCCAGGTACCCCGTGTGCAGCAGGAGCGGGGATGCTGCGAACGCCCCCTCCTCGTGGCCCCCCATCGCGCAGATACCGTGCTCGCGGGGCGCTGAAGGTGTTAATGACAAAAAGAAGTTTGTTGTGTGCAGTCATCGCAGCCTGTCAGCTGGAATATCAGAAGCTGAATTTGACAAGATGGCAGCAGAAAAGTTTTCCATGTGTAGGCTTGAAGTAAAATGTAATTAGCCTTTATGTGCAGAACAAGGATCCATTGATGAATACAGCTGGTCTTTGTTTTCTTCTGTCATTGAGTGTGGGAGGTAAAAGTGTTCTTCTTCATGTTTATTAATACAAGATTCCTTAGACAAATGGCAAGCACAGTTTAATATTTGTTGGAACACAGAGGGGCTTGCCAAAACAGTTGTTGTGTAAGAGGATTTCAAGGTTTTCAGATTATAATCATCTCTGGGTTAAATAAATGAATGATTACTCTGCCTTTTTCAATTAAAGAGGCACATCCTCTCCCGAGGCCTGATACTGATTTTGTTTGCTGTCCCACACGTTTCTATCAGCAAACCTGGATTTAACCAGCACTAATGAGTTTGATCTGGAGATTCTATCAGAGCTGAAACTGAAAAGCAAACTCAGGCTTGTGTTTCATGAAAATTAAAGATTTTTTTTTCCACTAGTGCAACAAAATTATTTTTCTTCTTCACCCTCTGTAAAAAAGAACAGGACAAAATTCACTTGTGGATTTCCTTAGTTTTCTGGGGACAAACTGTTCTCCTTGCTAACATGCTTTTTCACTGCTGTTTCACTGCAGAGTCCTAGCAAGTGTTTGAGGTTCCCAGCTGAGCTGTTAATGCTCTGAGCCAGAATGGTTGAATTCCAGTTCTAAATAAATTCCAGAGCCACCTCTTTGCTCCTGCCCCTTCTCTCCCCAACGTAAATGATTTCTAATTGGAAAAGGATCTTCGGTTGTAGCACATGCAGTAGGCTTGTTACATTACTGTTAACATGTGGGTTGAGGCTCCCTGCCTTTGATGAAAGAAAATATCGAATTTCACTGAAATGCTGCATTTTCACCAGTAAATGTTAAATAGCCTTTTGAGGGTTTTAGGTACTGCACCCGATTCTGCAATAAAAAACCTTCGTAAATAAGACAGAGCAAAAAAATGTTTAGGTTTTGGTTGTCAGTCAAAGCAGCTCTGCCCCCATTTTTTGTTCCTGTATGATTTTCTGGAAGATGCTGACTTCTTGATCTTCTAAAAGTAGTGTACGTGTGGAAAATTAAGTGGAGGAAAAAGGTTTTAATATTTACTAAAGGAGTCATCCTAAAACAATTCTTTTTAACAACTTACTGAAAAACTGCTTTCCAGTATATGAAGCAGGGAACCGTTGTCCATTTATAGATCAGACTGATTATTGTTTTTTGGCAATATAGTGAAGGATGGCACAGGATGGCATACTGGTGTAGCGTCACTAAGACTGTACGCTAGTGCAATATTGCAAATTACCTCTGCCACATAGATCCAGCTGACTTGTTTTAATCCTGGACTACATTTTAATGAAAACTAAATCAGGAAATGGCAAGACTGCAGTTGATGAAAATGTGGTCTGTGAGCTGGCAGTCCCTGCTTTGCGATAAGGGAGAGATTTTCTGATGTTTCAGGGCCTGAATCTGTAAACTAGACTTACAAGATTTCAATATCAATATTTAATCTTACTTCTCCTGTGGTGGTCACAGACATCAGCCTGTGAGGCTGGGGACACTGGGGTGGGCACCACATTATATCTCTTACAAAGACTGTCTCTGCCCTGAAGAGCTTACAGTATGATATCATGACACCGCACAAGAAGTTAATGAAACAACTAGGTAGACGCTCAGGAGCGGGAGGACAAAGTAATGCCTGTTTTCATCCACATATCCTGCTTGAAAATAAATCCTCAAGTAATCTGCACAAAGTCAGAGGTGGGTGACAGATGGGGACTGCTGGGAAGGAGGCAGGCAATGCTGTAACACAGGCAGGAGGGCTGCCGGAGAGGTAAACATCCCCTCCTGTTACCTGCACGCGAGTGCAAGGTGCTTGAGTCACCACTCCTGGGGACAGGAAGCATTTTGGGGGGATTAGATGCCAAAATACAGGAACAGAAGGAGACACTTGTGTTTCCTCACTGTTTGGGGTGAAGGGTGCTCCTTCTACTGGTTATTGAGTGGACCTGTTCTTAAGACATCGATGTAAAATGAAGTTTTAAATATGTGGCTTTCTGCACAAAAGGAGTGCAGGGTTGGGCTCGAAGGCAGAGGAGCAGTAATTTTAGTCATGAGAATTATTTCTGCTTAAAGTTACGTGATGGAATTGGAGTTCAAGTATTCATATGAAATCTTCTGTTACATTGGGGCAAGTCTCAGTTAACTTTGGCTTCAGGGGAATAATTCCCGATATATACCGAGAATTGAATTTGGCCTATGAATTATTTACTTAAATTTTTTTAACAAATCTTTCTTGTTTAAGTATTAGCTCCTACCGATATATCACTTTTCAGATGTTTGTAGTCTTCCATTTTGACAGTGCTCAGGGTCAAACTGAATAAAAAATAAAGTCGTGCTCCCTCCAGCATTACATAATTACTGTGATAGATGTCCTCAAATGCTGCTTCCCCCCATTGAGCATGAAATACTGTAGTTAGGATGGTTGTGTTGAACATGACATGAAATAGCTTCTCTTTGCTGTGCCTTTAAGGTCTTAAAGTTTCCTATTTCCTGTTCTTTTGATGAGTCATTAACTTCTAATGCTCGTCTCTGGAATTATTGCTGTATTTGAAGTGATTTCCCTAAAAACAGGAGATGGAGAACTTCATTGGCCATGCGTCTCACAGCCTTTTCTCAAATTTCCTAGTCATACTGCCATCGGTGAAACCCCAGGAGTAGTGATAGTGGGGGGATGAGAAAACAGTGAGGATGTTAAAAAGAACTAATTCTTAAAAAGCAAGAACAAGTGAATGTCTTGAATCTTACAGAAGGCTCTGGGTGCATTTTTACAATCTGAGACATTCGTTAAAGGTTTCAGCTGTGTCTTATGCAAAACTTAACAGTCACAGTGTAACGTTAATGTATTTCTTAAAGCTAGAAATAGAGATTAATGAAAATGCTTAATGAGATCTTCATTTCAATTTAAAGCTCTTGTGTGAAGCAGGGCTGGAAGGCTCTAGTGCAAACCAGCTTTCTTTTTTTTTTCTTCCAAATTTTGGGTTCAGCCTCCAGTCAAAACAGAAGAATTGCAAGATAGTTATGACAATAAAACACTCACCTGTGTAAAGTGCTGAGTGCTTGCTTTCCAACGTTGTCATTAGCCTTTACTTTTGGGTAGGGAAACTGAGGCACGAGGCGCAAGTGTAATGCTCAGAGCCAACAAGTCTGGTCTTGGCTGGAATCTAGAAATATGCAGACATGAAGAACATAAACCACAACTGGCAGGAAGAATTTTCTTGTAATCTTTAAGTGTGCATTTATGAGAACTCCATGGAAATGGAGTATTTAGAGTTTGTAGGAGTTAGTACGGGGCTGTGTTGTCTCTTCTGCTAGGCTTGTAATGCTTGCAAGTAGTTAATGTAACTTTTCGACAGCACAGAAGTGCCCTAGGTCTTTCCAGGGTTTTTATTTGTTTGCTTTTTAACCTCGAGTGAGACTGTTCAGATCCTTTTTCTAGTGTAGCCTAAAAGCTGGTGTTATTTAACAGCCCAAAGTAGAAAAAAATAGCCTGAGGGTATTCCAGCATATTCTAGTCATCACCCTGTTACGTTATCTGTAACCTTGGGTTGACATGAGATCCTAAGCTGCAAATCTTTAAATAAATACAGAATATTGCACCAAAGGGTCTTACCCTACTGTGCTTGCCGTGCTGGTGGTCATCCTGACCACAGCAGCTACCGCAGCTCTGTCCTGGGTGTGAAATCGCAGGGAAGAGGCTGGAGTGTCCTTGGTTCATGTGTGTCCAAGGAGGGAGAAGGGGCAGAATGGGCCCTGTCCTGGCCGTCCTCACGTGCCCTTGCTGGAACCAGACCTCTTCAGGCTCCTGCAGGCTGCGTCCCTCTGCCGAGCAGCAGAGACCACCAGCGTCTTCCTGCAGCCCCAGCCTGCCACCAGGGACCTGCGTTCCCTGCGAGCCTGACAGGAGGGCAGCCCAGTTATTTGGAGCGGTCTTGTCAGGGCAGCTTATTTTTATCAGGAACAGCTGGACTCTGTGAGGTCCATGTGGGGGCTTTGTGATGAAGAGGAGCAAGTTACAGGGAAGCAGCCCCCTTTTTGAGGTGTAGGCCCATCTGCACCCAAGCATGGACAGGACTTGGACCTCCACGTCCAGGTCTGCTGGGCTTAGTTGTCATGCAGCTCTCTCATGGAGGTCTACAAATGATAACACCTATTTTTTTTTAATGCAGAGTACCAAAGCAAGAGAGTAATTTTGGTGTAGTACCACTCGTGAGGTTTTGTCCTTGAGAACAAGGAGGCTGTGTGGTACTGCCCTGGCTCCTCGGTACAGCTGCTGCTAGGCTGAGGCTGCGGGGAAAGCCATCAGGAGAAATCCTTCAGTCATCAGAAGTGAACGGTTCATCTGTTTTTGATAGGGACCTGTCCTGTATGACATGCGGGATGACCTATTTCCAGTCACAAAGCAAAGTTCTCCATCAGGCTCTCAGTTAAGCCGGCAGTTCTTGTGGTAGTCTCCACCTAGCCGTGCATTTAATACGTAGGCTTTCTGTACTGGCATTTACTTGAGCCTCTTCTCCTTGCGCTCAGAAAATGGACTCCAGCTGTGTTTCCCACTCCCACGCAACAATAGTGCGGGCGAAAAAATGAGTCACATCGTGTGTGTTGTGCTACCTCATTTAGTGGAAAAAGATGGCCACCCTGAACGAGAATGGGTGTTGAGGAAACTTTGCGAAGGCCTGAGCACCAAAAAACACTGGGTCCTAGAAAACGGACTCTTCCTCTTCCCTTTATCTTCTTTCCCTTTGGAAAGCCATGCATTTGCCGTGGGAGCTGGGGGACCCACTCTCCCATGTCCTGCATTGTTCCACACAGGCAGCTCTTGCACTCATCCATTGTTTTCATTTCACTTTTTTGTTTGGCTTTCTAGAATGGGAATATGTTGATAGTCACTGTCAGTGGCTGTATCTGGCCCAACCTTCATTAAAGTATCCATATGCTGTTTCCTCATTAGACAGGTTTTTCAGCATCTCATTAAATGTGTACCTAAATGTGTTTCATCCCTCCCCTGCCTCAAAATGTTACTGCAATGCCACAGCTGTAAGCCACCTTGCTACAGAAACAACAGTATTATACTCTCCACAGTTGCTTTAAAAATGTATTTCTGTTTTGTTTTTGCCACCTTATCTGTTAGTTCTGTTGATATTGGGAACTTTTAGGTGTTCACATTGCTTGGGGTAAAGTCTGCAGAACAAAATCCTACAGCTGCATAGCTATGCACATCATCTCTGCCACCAGTGCTGGCTTTCAAACTTCTGACAAGTTTTTCCCCTGCCCACCTCATGTAAATCTTTGACTTCCATTTTAACCCTTACCCTTAATGCGTGTGGCTGAAGCACAGCTCAGGGAGAAGTATCTGCATTGGACGTCAGGGAAGCATGTCCGATCTGGTTCAGCCTCTTCTAATCATCCTGGAGACATCACTTAATGGGAACTAAGAAATATTGTCTCATTTACATATCCTCTGATCTCAATTAAAAGACAATAACACCATGTGAGATTGCAGTTTTGTATGCCACAGAAAATATCTGATATGATGAAAATGAATCTCATTATCTTGAAATTTTTAAAGTATGTTTTAATGAGTGTGATTTTTAAAATAGTATCTTTGAATAAGAAGCTGAGAATCCCAAACATAAGGAGCTAGGAACCAGGACCGAGCACGAATTCAGGGATTTGGAAGAGAAATGTTGGCCAGCTCGTGGAGCAGAAGGGATAAGGCAGTATGGTGCAGACAGTAAAACCAAGCAAAACAATAGACAGCGTGCAGGCCTGTTAATAACTTCATTAGCATTCATGTAAAGCATTAAACAAACAAATGCATTTACAATCCTGTGAGCCTGGTATTATTAACCCTTAATATTTATCTAGTGTGTTTCTGGAGGGGCAGGTCACAGCAAAGGCTAATTAACAGCCTTTCTTCCCTTTTTTTGTAACATGTTGGGAAACTGAGTCACGAGGAGTTTGGTCAGGGATGCAGAGGGCAATCAATATTGCAGCAAGGATCAAAAGTAGGAAATCAAATCACTGGCTGGAAGGACGGGCTGCTTCTTCCCATTTTCACTTAGATACGTCTTGATGCTGATTGAACACTTGCTGATCGGATTTGATGGGTTTTAAATGCTTGTTAGCGAGAAATTTTGAACAAAAAATGAATTTGACTGAAGTACTACCTTAGTGTTACCAGTCTTTTGTAGTCGTCTTTCAGTGGCTCCTAACAGATGGTCTTTGGTTACTTGTGATCACTGACTACACGACCTGCCTTCATTCCTTCCCTCAAAATAATGAGCTTACAACTGAATACAGGATCCGTCCCCAGTTAGGTGCTTTGTCCTGCCAGATGACAAACCTGCCCTCCTGCACCTCCTCCTGAATGAACTCCTGGCTGGACCACTCAAACCCAGCATTGCTGGGCTGAAGTCAGCCAGGTTCCCAACTGAGTATACACCTGATTTAGTTGGACACCTGTAACTGTTCCCCTTCAGGTGCATGTGACTGCATTGGCAGTGATACACAAGCCATAGCCTTCAGGACAAAGCAGTATTTATTTGTATTACAGAATAGGAAGCATTCTAACAAAGGATTAAACTTAAGAAAGGCTTGAAAATTTTGTTTCTTAGAGCTTTGCTAGTTCATTGATCCCACCTGTAGTGGTCTTCCTGGGCTCGGTTACTCAAAATCAGTTGATGTTCACATACACACACTTAGCTACGTAGCACCAGGGCAGCTTTTGTCCTTCCTTTTCCTTCATTTTATTCAAACTTCAACACTGGGAAGAGTCTGCAGAGTTGGTGCAGGGGAAGACGGTGAAACAGGTAGCTTTCTTTCCATGGTTTCCTCAAGAAATTGTATTTACTGATGTTTCATTTCCTGTGTATTTCTCCACTTACGATGTCTGGATTATTAACCTGCCTGAATACAGTGGTTACATCAGATAACCTGAGGGGCACATCTGCCTTTCATAAAAATATAACACCCATTTCCATCATAGCGAACCATGTCATCTACCAGCTGGGTTGCCATAAATTGCTGTGAAATGCACGCAGCCTTAACCAGCAGTGAGGAGCACATAACTTAACCATGGAGTAACTAACCGTCTTAATAAATCTAAATTCACTCTTTGCTGGAGACACTTCAGGGAAAGTGGCAACGATTTCTACAGCCTGTTATCCCACGTGGTCACAGTAATGGAATGGGTAAGTAGAGTTGTTCTGCGGAGGGGTAGCTGGACCCTGCTCCGTGCTTCCCCCTCAATGGCAGGGAACCTTTGTCTTGTGTAAAACAAACAAAAAGCACCGCCAAACAGCCGGTTTTGCAGCCAGAGCGCCCAGCATCCTTGTTCAGGGCCGTCATTAAAAGATTTCATGAAACAGCCTTAAAAATGAAAAGTTTCCTTTCTGAGAGAGAGAGAGATAATTGAACTCATTGATTTGTTTCACGGTTTGTTTGCCCTTTCATTCCCTTCCTGAGGTGCTGTTTGTTGAGGAATGTCTCCAATTGCCAGAAAGACAGTGGGGTGTCTAATATTTCCCCGCCAGCTCTCCTTTCAGCCAGAGCAGAGTACTGTGGCAAGCCTCTGATATGAATTTTTAATGCAGAACTTTATAACATAGCCCTTGCAGCACGGCTGCACTACTCTCTTGAGCTTTCAGATTTAATGCTCTGATGAACAGAGCACAGACTTGGGGCATTCGACAGCAGTCAGAATTAACCCCTACATTTCCGACTGTTGTACCAGTTAATTTCCCTGTAGATTAATACCGATGTGGGTGGAAAAATTCCAGACACGCCTACAGTGGAGAAATATCAGAATAACTTGGAATTTGACTCCAAAAACAATCTATGAAATGTGTTTTTAGCTTTTTCCCTCTTCCTCTAAGAATAGGAATTTTTAAGGCTATTTACTTTTCCTGGGCTCAACAGTAATGCAGTCCTTCTGTATCGGGTGTGCCAACACTGTCCTGCCCCCTGTGATAAAGACCTGTGCTGGTATGCTAGATGTCCAAAAAGGGGAAAAAAATTGAAATAGCTCTGTAATTCATAGTTGTAGATTAATTTATGGTAGGAATGTTCTTCCAGATTGTATTGTTTAGTTGTTTATGCCATGAATCACGATGTTTTATCTGAGGGGATTTTGCTTGTTTTGGAATATGATCTTAACTCGGTGCGGATGTTCCTATTAGCCCATCATCTTATTCAGGTCTTTACTGACTACGAAGTGGAGAAGCCCAGCAGTGTATGTAAGTAGTCTGAATTATTACTCTTCAGGGCATTAGCGCTTGTTTGTCAGTGTTGAAGCTCATCTGTCATAAAGCTGCCCGTTCACCTGGCTTGTTTTAGTCTGGAATTTTTACTCTTCCACAGCCCTTGCAAACCTGAATAATTTTGCTGTACTGCGGTTTGTGCCGCTGTGCCGTTCATCAGCTTTTCTAAATCATCCCTTTACTTATTAAACAATAGCAGGCCTGATGTATTATCTGGAGCAATATTGCTCTCCAAATCCTTTAAAGTCTGTTTGCATAGTCTTTGGGTTATGTAGCCAGTTCTTTTGGCAGCAGAGCATGTCACAGCCAGGACTGGCCTTTCAGGGACTTTGGCAGGATTTTGTCAAGAGAAAAATGCCGCATTTGTAGGTTTGACTTTGATAATGGAAAAGGAGTATGATGTGTTTAAATCGTGATAGAACTGGTGTAAGCCAGAGAGAATTAGATGGGATGCAGAACATGCAGAGGTGTTAATGGCATTCGGGAGAAAGACTTAGCGAGGAGTTTGTACTCGGGTGATGTTAAACTCTTTGCCTTAAGCCCTTGCGAATGAGACATGCATGTTGTTCTTAACTGATACCAGAGAAGTACATTTACACTTTTTAATCATAAATCAGCATCTCTGCTTTGGTGAGACATTTGCACATTTACTTCAGATGAAGTCTTTTAAGCAGCTTGTCTTATTGATTATAGACCCAAGATTGTCTTTACTTCCTCCACTGTTATTACTGACTCACGAGATTAAGGTTTTCAAGGCTTGTTGCTAAATGCAGAGAAATCCCATCATTTCATTCAGTAGTTCTAGGCATCTATTAACTTTACTTCTATAAAAAAGCCATGTATTTTGATAGAAAGCTTAAGATTTGTGGAAAGGACACTCCTGTTTTCATGTACTGTACTGGTAATTAGCTCCTACCTCTTATTTTTGTTGTGTCAAGTATGCAACCTAAAACAAGGCTGATGACTCAGTTTTGCCATATGTAAAAAGGGCACACGGGGTAAGGCAAGGCTTTATTAATGTGGATAGTCTTTCAGTCCTTGGATAGAAAAGTGGAAGTGCTCTTCTGACGCTTGCATTGTAGCCTGTAAAAATAAATGTACATAAATAGAAGCACATAAAATGCATTTGCTGACCATTCATTTGAGCATTGCCATCCATTAGATCATGCTGTGATGAATGGAAATATTCTTCTTTCCTGGAGACCACACCAAAGGAGAAGGTGCATGTGGCATCTGTCATAATAATAATGCAGCAATACCACTGACTACCCCGTAGCATGGGCATTATAACTCACTGGAACGGGCGACTTCAAGCATTACAGCATTTTTCATTGTTTTACCTATGTGGTGCTTTAATGTGGGAGTCGTCTGCTCTTACTGAGTCAAAGTGGAAATATTTATTTAATGAGTTGTAGCCGATTTTTATACGCATAGCGGCAAAGTTGAGGAACATGACTCATAGGAAGTAAAAAGATCAACAAATTCAGTGCCTTCAACTGTTTTAAGTTCCTTGCCACTGTCCTTCCCATTTGGGGGAAGGGAACAAAGACGGCAGGGGGGCAAGGAGCTGTCTCGCAGCCTGAATTCCAGAGGCGTCTCTGCCTGATGCTCACTCTTGACCTAAATTCTAGCTATAGGCAAACGGGTCTTCCAGAGCATCTCAACCTAGGCGCTCTCAGTGCTGCTCAGTTTCTGTGGCTTTGAAGTTTGCCTGGGTGGCCAGAATGATCTTTTCCTGTTCCTGACCCAAGATAAAACTTTGATTTATTTTTTTTAATTGCATGTGATCAGAGAAAAGTAGCCGCTGCAGTAATTCATGCTTTTTAATTAAAGATTTTGAAGTTGAGATATGCAGGATCTGAATCAGAAGATACAGAATCTGTATCTGGACTTCTTACACTGGGGAAGTTAAGGATGTTGGCTTGAACTTGGGGCTCAAAGCCAGAATTTATATAAGTTCTACTTTTAAAAATGCAAGTAAATGACCAGAATGGCTTACATTTTTAGGACAGAAGTTGAAATAATTAAATTGTAGCTGAGTGCATAATATTAGTGTCTTTGAAGATCATAGTAAGGAAGTATTCCTCAGTAATATACAGCAGCACTTTTAATAACTTCACAGTCCTGGGTTGGTTTAGATTTGTGGAGCCAGTAGGGAAATGTGCATTAGCATTGCAACTTGCCATCTGAGTGTGACAACAAACAACTCCTGCTATTTGAATGCTAACAACTGACAAGTCATTTGGTATAGCCATTTGCCAGTTGAATGGCTTAAGCAGCTTAGTTTTAATTAAACAGAAGCTTCTGTGTATGATATCAGAGAAAATAATGTTCTACTTAAAGCTCAGTTGTTTACTGTTGTCCCCAACTTGCTGAAGATACTGAGTTTCTCTGTTGTGGCATTCATCTTGTGCAGTGTCTGCCATTTCATTGCAGAATTAGTAACAAAGGCCCTTTTGGGCTATGGCAGAGCCTTAATCTGGTAGTTAAGTGCTAACTCAGCATTGCCTCGTGGCAGCAGTTGTTGCTTGTGCGGGAAGAGCTCCGTGCACAGACCGCAGAAGTGGTTTTCATCCCAGAAACACGCAGCCTGGGGCATCCTGCAGCCCTTCAGGGCAGTAGCCAGAGCGCTGTAACTGATGGGAATAGAAGACTGGGAGCTTATCAATAAATGGGTAGAGGTCGTGCCTCCTCTCAGGAGGTGCACCTAGCAGGAAGGTGAAGTGAGTGATAATCTGTGGTAGGAGGAGTATTTTTTTGGTGGTATATCTGAAATTAATTTCATAGGGAGCAAATGCCTTTGTCAGGAGAGGGAAGTCATGTCCTTTGCATTTCACTCCCTAGTACCTGGAAACTAGAAACCAATTCTGTTGGAGAGCCGTGCCGGAGGTGATAACCCTGCCATTCTGCCGCTGCCAGAACGAGACAGTTCGGTGGCGAACGGCAGAGAAAGGTCACGTTGCCAGACACAGTTCCTTTTCTTAATCACGCTGCTTTTCAACTGATATCTTTTTAAAATGTCTTTTTTTTATTTTACAAAGAGTATGTGGCGTGGGATCACTGTATTCTTTGGCTGATATTCCTTTTCTTCTCAAAGAGAATGGTGTAACATGAACTTCTGCACGACAGATGAAGACTTAACACTTAGGCTACTTGAGATTAGACCTGTAACATCATGCATAGACAACTGATTATAAACAGCCTGGATTTCAGAGTTGTTCTTTTTGATTTCTGTTATCTGAAAGTGTCAGCCACGGCACTGGTTTCCCGGTTACCTGATCCTTCTGTGTGCTAAAAGCCATGAGCTCCAAATAAGTCAAATTACTTTGCAGGAATTTTTCCATCCTCTTTCTTTTTTCTTTCAATTTCCTTTCCCTTCCCCTTCAGTCCTTAGATGTTTTGAAAATCTTTGAGTACATGTGGCAGTATATGCAAAATGTGCAACCTGATGTAACACCCATGGTAATAAGGAGATAGCCAGGGTACTTTGGCGCTTAAGAAAGTAATAAAAACCCAGAACGCATGAGGTTTAGTTCAACTTGTGCTTATTGGGGCAAGTATTTCACATCTTGAACTAGAACCTCTTGAGACTGATACAGCCTAGCATTGTCTGATTTATTTAATCACATTTACATGAAATCAGATATATTCATCGACAGAGAACATTGTGAGCAAATTGAATGAAAGCATTACTCAACAGAATTTCCTTCTCTGATAATAGAAAATATCCTTTAAGTTTCAGCTAGTAGAGCTGCTGCTTGTAGCTCAATAGCAGATCATCTACTAAGGAAATGAGGGCCAGAAAGCTACAGCTATCTGTGATTTCTCTGTTAATTCCCTTCTTGATAAATAGGTGTCCAGAGCTCCTGCCGTTGCGCCTTAAGGACGTTGTTCATCAACCCGTACGTAGCACTGGGAAATTCCTAACCGGAGGCAGGAAGGAGTGACCTGCGTTGCTGTTTGTTTAGAGAGATAAGTGATGGTCTCCATTTGGGCATGTTTGGAGAAGGAAACGCTTCGGTGTTCTCATTTGCTCCAGATTGGGGCTGGACGCCGAGCTGTCTTGCAGGCTGGGTCCACCCTTCTGCACTCTGGTCTGCACTGCAACATGCGCAGCTTGAGGCAGAAATGTCCCTTTATAACAAGCGACTTGAACCTGTAACTAGTGGCAACTGAGTTATGTGTACACAAGCTTCTTTTAGTTGAATAAAATCATCATTAAATTAGTATTTATTTACAAGATGTACTTTGGGGTAATGGATTGATTTTCAGGCTCGTATTCCATTAATTCTTTGGGGGAAATGCTGGTTGTTTATTAAATGTAGAAGCAAGGGGGTTTGGATTTAAGTTGTATTTGTGACTGTCACTGGCAAAAAATGCGCACACAGAATGGCATAAAGTAAATAATCAGCAGAGTTTTGTAAGTTATTGTTGTTTGTGGTCAATTAAATTTATTAGTAATTTTTTCTTGACTTTAAGTATGGCTGATTTTAAGTATGGCTGAAAGTTAGTGACTTTTTGTGTGGATAGGAAAAAATGTCTCGTTCTTCTAAGAACTGTAAGAATGCAGTGGTTTTGCTCTGATCATGCAGGTATCTGGAGTTCCCAAATTGCACATTATTGGTCTTCTCATCGTCCTGGCAAATCAAGGAGATCTTGCTGCCAGTCACAAAAGAAAGATAATACAAGAGACTTTCTCAATGTCATGTGCTTCAGAGTTTATGTTATAAAACAGTTTATCCTTTTTTTCCAGAGCTATCTACATTTAAGGGCTTTGTTTTGTACGCTGTTGCGAATACATTTGCTGCATGCATTAGTCATTTACAGTACTTAGATCCTGTAACTATTAAATTGTTAACATTTGGAGCCAGCTATAATTATCTTTTATTATTATTATTTTTAATGGGCATAGTGCTTTCTTTCCTCTCTAGCTTTCCTAAACATTGGAGGGATCTTTAAGGTATCTGTTACACTGCAGTAGTGGTGTTTGACTTCTGTTTATCATGCTTGTTTTCTTATCTTTCTAAAATACTGGGACTGCTAAGAATTTTTAGTCTGCATGAAGCGCTTTGTTCTTCTGAATGTCTAAAATGAATATCACAGAGCAAAATATACCGTAAAGACATGGCTATGCAGAATCAGCAGAACTTCCATGAAGTCTTTGCATTTGGTGTCTCTGATGGCTGCTGGGACATGGTGTCCACACTTGGTGAAGCCACTCTGTAAACCTGACCCAAATACCAGTTGACGTAGGTACTTGTTGCTTTTGATATCAAGAACAGTACAAGAAGTGGATGGTGCCAATGCTGATCACTGGCTATTTTGCTAAATATTGTTTTTTCCATGCTCCACTTATTTCCAGTTAGGAATACACATTTTTCTTTCACTTCTATTTCAAAGCCTGAGTGGCCTATAAATGAGCCCATAGTTTAATAGTTGGTTTTTCTAATTCCTTTTTTGATTTTTCTTTATCTGAAACCATTAAATCTGGAAATGCTTGACTTCAGAACTAATTGCACTCTTTCTCTAGTGTTTATTGTTTGACGGGGAAGGACAGACGATAGCACTGATGATGCTGTTCTCATCTTGGGGGTACTGTCCACAGACAGGCAATTCTTTGAGCTTTTAGTTAAGATCCTGGGAGTCTTGGAAGTGATGGAAGACCCTTAGCTATGTCCAGTCAGGCAGCAGTACTGTTAATTGAGCTCTGTGTTGATGGTCTAGATCAGCGATTTTCAGTGTGTTCTGCGAATTCCTGAAATTCCAATGCTTATTGCTAGGAGATCACAAAAATAGCTGTGAAAGTCAACCAGTCACTATGTGCAAATGTGCTGTACTGATGCTTCATCCTTTAGTGGAAAATGCCAGGTAATCCAAAGATTGGAAAGGCTGGAAATAATCTTGTAGATCCACTGGTGTATAAATTTAGCTGGGACTCCTTCACAATCTCTTGTGATCCTCTGCCCCTGCTGGATAACTGTCCATACAACAGCAGTGACTTTCTTGTCTTTTCTGTATTCATCATACTGTCATAGTTGTTGTTGAAGTTTTATATATACAATATCTCGATGTTGAGTATGTTGGACCAGCTTAACTCAGCAGAAAACCATTTCTGTACAGGGCTTGTAACCGATAATGGGTGTACTTTCGCCCTCTTCACTGAAAGGCAGCGGCCACTAAATATAGCCGAGTGAGCTATTTTTGATTATGTAACATCTCTATCTGTCTGTACTCTGATTAAATAATCTATTTTCTTGGCAAAGGAGTAGGACTTAATTTTCTATTATTGATCAGAAACATATTTGAGCTGTGATACAGATGACTTATTTGTCTTGCTGCCTGTTGGATTGATTTTTGTCACCACCTTGTCGTCGGTGATGCTGTGGCGCAGTGCTAGCGCAGAGCTGAGCCAGGCAGAAAGCTGGCAGTGGTGAGACGTGCCAGGTCCCTGCCAGCTCTCACCCAGGTCAGTATTAACAGTCTTTCTGTCTGGTGACTGTGAATGTATGGCAGATAAGCCTTGCTCTTTCTCTTATGCTTTTTGTTACCATTTTTTGGGGGCGAATATATTGTCCGATATCTAGACTAACTAAGCTTTTTCATTTAACCTCTTTTTTTCCCCATATTTTTTTTTCTAGTTCGTTCCTGTTCACTCATATCTTCTACCTAAACAATATAGGTGTCACAGTACGGTTTGCTGTACTGAATACTTTACAACCCTGAAAAAAGCTACATGGCCTGGGCTGTGCGCAGTGCAAGGGGCCGGCAAGTCTGGCCCCATCCTCTCTGTTTGTATAACAAACACTTCAGAAGCAAAGTAAGGTTCCCTGAATTACTGATTTACTACTTAACGCCATAAAAGGAGCTAAGCCTAGGGAAAACAGAGGAAGACTAGATGCACTTTATTTGGAAAGTTTAAAACTCTTTTACACGTACTGTGCAGGAGCTTGCACAAAATGTCCACTTAGGGTAAAAGAAGGGGAAATTCCCCTACTCTGTAGCTGCCCTTGCGTGAGCTCGTGGGACAGAGAAGTACCCAACTGATCCCAGCAAACTGAGGACAGAGAAGCTGCGTCTGCAGCCGGTGTGTCTTCCCATGGTGTCCCATCGAGCACGGACCCTGGTGTGTAGGTGCACCCCTAGCTCGCACACAGCCCGTGAGGCCGGCTCAGCAGCTTATGGATCAGGCCAGCTCACCAGGTGAGACCACAGAGCCGGGGAGAGGATGTCACGCCTGCAGAAACGTGGGTGCTGCGGCAGGCGGGGAGGCAGTGGGGCAGAGGTCTGACACCTGGTGGGGCTGTAGGCTTATCTTCACACCTCCTAGGGCAGGTAGCAACCAGGAAGGGTGCTTGGCCAGTGAAGGTCTAAATGGAGTGAACTTACTCATTAACCAAACGCTGGTCGTGTGACTCTGAGACCCAGTGGATAATAGTTAGAACTGCGTTAAAAGATAGGCAAATCCAAAAGGAAGATCTGCGTTATCTTACCTCCTTTCTCTGCTACAGCTGTTTGTTACATTTAGGAAGGATGGTTTTCATCCACTGAAGAGGTTTCTGACATCAGTGTATCTCTGGATGTAGCAGAAATGTTGAGGAACTATCATTAGCAACAGAAGACTTTCCAGTTCAGACTTCCCTTTTCTGTAGAAATACTAAACCTGTTACATTAGCTGTTGAAACAGAATAATCAAATAGTTCCATACCACAGACTACAGTATTAGTCAGGCCTGGAGCTATTTTACTTTAGCTGTATTTTAAAGGCTAACAACTGTTGAAAGGGAAATAGAGAATTGGAAAAGTGCTTCTGCAAATAAAATTGTAAAAGGTTAAATTAGAAAATACTGCACTGTTGTCCTCCGAGGGCTTGCAGTAGTACCTAGTGTTGTTTTTTGCCAAGGATTATTTAAAGTAATTTCTCTAATATGTATCTAGTTCAGATTCTGTGTAGACAGGCAATCTGTCAATCATATCAGTGAGCATCTCGCATAATATGATACAGCTGGAGACTTAGTTAGAAAAGGACTGAGCAGCTTTTATATATTCAGCAAAGATGTAAAAATAATATATGCCAGCTACTCTGCTGGTACCAGCGACTGGAGTGAAGCTGTGCTGATCCATACCCACACAGCCGCTAATTGGGGCCAGCCTACCAGGCAGCAACTCGACCCTGGGAGGCTCCTGAGGGCAACAGGAGGCTGAGTCTGCCTTTCCAGGTGCCCCACTGGGGTATGAGCAGGTCCAGAGGAGGGAAACGAAAGAGAAGGAAGGCAGTTCTGCCATCTGAAGACCGGGACATTGTTCTGTGTCCCAGGTGATGGGTTTCTGTTAAGTAATAATGAACCGGTGCTTGTTGTGCTGATTCAGAGAGTCCCTGCCTTTTCTTCTTCCTCCTGTTCGTTTTCTCAATTCAGTGGGCTCCCTCTGCCTCCTTTGTTTCTTTCTGCCTGTTTTTTGCAGCTTTGTCACTCAGGTCAGCCAGATTCGTGCTACTGATAGCAAAAAAACGAAACTGCAGAATGGTGACATAATTGCAGTTTGACAGAAGCAGTGTTTCCATTCAGAACAAAGCTGGAACAGATTGGGAAGAGTGAAGACCATATTTGTAATTGGATACATTATAATAAAGATAGCAATCATCCTGATTTTTAATCTTCAGCATAGCTCATGGGAAGGGTAAAACCTACTCAAAATGTTCAGTAAAACATGTCCCCCATCATGGCTTATGCTATTTTCAGTCCCTTTATTGAATAGAAGGACATCAGTTGCTTTTGTCAGAGACCATGTAATGCTGTTTTCTTCAATAGCCAGAGGGAAATACTTGTTTCAGTAGCTAGCAGAGAATAGGCTCAATCACCTATATTCATTCCTACAGCCAAAAGCACTAAAGCAATCCCCAAATACATCTTCCACTTGAATGCTGTGTTACTGCAGAGTCAACATCAAGCCTTTCCTTTGCACAGTGTGCATGTCTTTTACATAGATAAAGGAAAAAGATAATAAAAACAAGGTGTTTTTATCTAGATTCTATCACTAAATAATGCTTTTTTGGTTTTGTGCTTAATGGTAAAGCAGTGTCTAGATGCTACAGGTGCAGTTGTCAATGCAGGGAAGCAGGATATTATCATATTTGGGTGGCTACTAGTAAATGTGCTTGCAGGGATACACAAGGAACTTGATAAGAAATACAAAGTTGGAGATTATTTTGCCTACTGGTCATGTTTATCTTGTTTCATGCCAGCAGACCCTTCAAAAAGCCATATAGGATGTTGTCACATACTCCATAGTGCCAGTTACCAAAGTCAGACAGAATAGACAGTCCAGAGGAGGCAGATAATCAAGAGAACCTGAGTTTTTCAGGCAAGATTGAGACAGGTGTGGCTTTCTCTTCTTTAGTCCGTTACATTTACACTAATACATGTTCAGGCCACTGGAAAATTACTGTTTTCCACAAGGCAGGAGCTGATGTTCTGTCGTTGCCGCAGTGGTAAACAGTAATTTTCCCTTGATATATCCCCGTGGAGTGACATGTGTACATAAAATTGCCTCACTGTACTGTTTTATTTTCAAACTGACTTAAATCTGTTTTACCGAATGTAGAATAAAGTAAGTTAAAGAGAAGCTTTTTATAGGTTCTTACAGTGACGGACAAAGATACAGAATAGATAAGGGGAGAAATTAATAGATATCTAGATTTTCCAAATTACTGAGCTGCCCAGCTCAGCTCTTTTTGCAGTTAAGGAAAAGAAGAAATGCTGAGCCTCTCTGGAAAGAAGCTCCTAAAGATGATTCTGGTATGTTGCTATAGTAAAAATTGTGAAAAGTGTCCAATTTTTGAAGTTATTTTTGTTTGAAAGAAAACAAACAGACAGACATATGTGATAGTAGCATTCATGTAAAATGAGAGAAGATTGTTCATTTTGTGATTGCAACTACTCAGAACCTAAAGTTATTTTTCAGGTGTGACATGGTGATTCTTAAAATAAAATAAAAACAAACAATCAAGCAACCATGACCTTGCCAAGATACATATACTCATTTTACATACTGTATCTCCAGTCACATTGTTGAGTAAGTTAAAATATTTGTGTGTATTTTTAGAGAATCTTTAATCAAAGCACAGACAATTCTTCCTGCTGATTCTTCAAGGTTTAAAATACACCATTCTGTTAAAAAAAAATGACAACTAAGATGCCTCCAATTAAGGTATCTAATTGTGGGTAATTGATGTGCTTTAACTCCATCAGTAAAAATAAGAAAATGTTGCAGGTGCTGTATTTCCAAAATCCCAAAATGTCCATTATTATTACTGTTATGTGTTTGGAGAAATAATTATAATAAAACAGCTTGTGCAAGGTGTAGAGCAGCAGAGGTAATCAGTTAAGGCTTGGTCTTTAACAGAGTTCTCATTCTATATTTGTTGTGCGTTTTTTTCAAGCCGAAGTGAAAATGACAAGTTCTGCCGCTGTGCAGCCTGTGCGTGTCCGTGGAAGGCATGTGTAGCCAGCAGTCGCGCTGAGTGAGCACAGCTTTCAGCCCAGCTTCTGAAGGAAATGAAGCTGCCATCGGCTTGGGGTCTGTTTTACTGCCAGCCTGCTCGGTGCTCAGTTTGCAGTTTATCAGCTCTCCTCCTAAATTAACTCGTAAGCTGATGATTGACTTCAACAGAAATTAACAGCATTAGAGATCCCCAGGACAGCGAGCTCTGGTGACTCTTGCAGGAATGGGGAGTGGATAGAAAAGACAACCGAGTAATCCATTTGAGTGGAGGGCTGCAATTTGAGAGCAGCGGTTACCTGTCCACTTGCTGGTTCATCAGCCGTGTACATGTTTCTGGAAGGCATCCATAATCCCTATTTCCATTTGTGGGCTGGGAAGGGAAGAGATGACATTTAGGAGATAAGGGAGTGACCTAGAAATATTGCAGGAGGAAGTAGCAATGGGGGGCAGTTAGAAAGCACAGATGGGACAGCTGATACTATTACAATAGGTACTGTCCAAACAACATTATAGGAACAATCGATAGGAAACAGTGCTTTATTTGTATTCAGGCTTACGGGAGAACGTGTTATTTTAGCCACTGACTCAGCTCTGTGTAGAGCATCGCAGGAAACAGCATGCAAGATTTCAGGGTGTCAAATAAAACTCTGGTCCCACCAAATCAGGTTTTGTAATAGTGCTGACTTGTTACTTTATATTGAGGATTTTGCTCATTGTAAACTCCAAATCATGAAAAAATACCTAAGAATACACATGACACTCCTTCAGAGGCTGTTGCTTTTCTTCCATCAGCCCAGTGCAGAGCACCTTTTTGGATCAAGCTAGCATTGACCAAGTCTTGTAAAATTTTGCACAAATGATTGCTGCTCTGTTTAATTCTTTAACAAATTAACTGACATTGAGAGCTTTGTGAATAGACTGCAGAAGTGGCTAACTGCTGGCAGCCAAAATAGACAGCCGGAGAGTGGGGAGTGGACCTGGAGCTTTAAAGCTCCCACCAACCCAGCAGGACATGTTCTGGAAGTCAGTGAAGTTCGTGGCAGATGGGAAGGTGTTCAGGTTTCTGAGTTAAGGAGCAAATTGAATCGAGTTACCGTTAAGAAAACAATCACTTCTCAAAATGGTTTGCAAAGGATGGTTTAGATCAGGGTTTCTCCACATGCAGGCAACATACCTATTAGTGGAATAAGTGGGCAAGAAAGGGGGTCCTCTGCATTGTCTGGCATGAGAAGCACTCTTCTGCTTCTGTTGGGATCAGACAGAAATGAGAGGGTGGACAAGCTAGGAGACAGGGAGAAACTTGCTTTGTTTATGAGGACAGCAGCTTTTTAATAGAAGGACGTCTAAAGTTCATGTTTAAATCCTTGGGAAACAATGATTTCATCATCAAATCTAACTACAGAGTGTACCCAAAAGAGCCCAAATGAGTACAATGCAAGGACCATAAGGTTTAATAATTATGCAATCTTCATGTGATTAATAAGACTGCTGATTTCCCTCATCTTATCATCTGACTGTAACACTGTTTTGTATATTTGTTATCTCCATTATGTGTTGTAGTATGGGTAGATAAATAGAAATACCATGGAGGCAACAGGAAACAAAACAAAAATAATCAAACATGTTTATCACTAGAGCATTAAAATGGCTGCTGTGGCAGACACCAGATGAATTATGCAATACATAACTTAATTCTCTGGGCCACAGATGTTTCATTTTTCCTGCAAGAAGATGATTGAACCTTGAATGACAGTTTCAGGCAGTCTTTGATTGCTCTGTGGGTCACATGCTTGATATGACCTGCATTTGAGTTGCTTTCTACATGCTGTTCCTTTATAAAACATGTAAAATTGACATCATGTTGGCTGCTCAAGGCCAAGTCAGGAGTAATTCCATGCTTTTGATATGCTTTGTGTGCGAGCGAGGGAGAGGGAAGGGTGTCTGTGTTTAAATTCTGATACGTTATTGAATCAACTGGAGTCAGGAGAGGGGAATTGCAGCAAGCTCTTTCAATTTGTAATAGGAGGCACCAGGAAATACAGAGTTTGTTGCATCTGTGTCATCTTGTATTGTTAGAAAATCCTCAGAGCTGTAAGTAGCAGATCAGGCAGTGCCTCCTGCTACCCAGGGCACAGCACAGTGCAGATTGGCAATGGCCAGGAGGGCGAGTGGAAATGTTTGTTTGTCTAAATCAGCTCTTCTGAGCATGAATATTCTGCATATTCTGAGCCTGGAGATCGTGTTCCTCACCCTGAGGACTTCATCCTGCAAATTTAGTGGGTTTGTACTGATATTGGTGCAGTATGTCAATCACAGTGTGTGTGTCTCTGGGTATTAATGCAGGTGGGATTCAGGCATAAATACATCAAAAATTAAATATCCACAAGTTCTTGTTTTTTACATAGCCTCTAAAGGCGGGTCCAAATGATTGCGCCAGAACTGAATTGCTGAGATGCCTCGCCTTGCCTGCCAGTATTAGAGCCCGCAGGAGGATGAGCCCACACCTCCCACGTGAAGTCCGAGACTTCTTGTCGGCTTCCCCAGAAGCTGGTGGGCACCGAGCATAGGTCAGTCCGAGGAGGTCATTTGTTTCTGCAGGTTTCAGGTGCAGAAATGATCTCGTGCTTCAGCAACCTTCTTTGAATTCCCCTGTGACCCAAAGCATTGTCACCAGCAGCCTGCAATGGGAGGGCACCCAGAATGATCCAAATCTGGACATTCCTAATAGCTGATTTTAACATTGCTCATAAGGCTTTGTGGGGTAAAGCAAAAATACATTGTGAAATAAGACAAGTTTGATCATGAGACTTGCAGAAAAGAGAGAGATTGCGTTTCTTTTCCTGTCTGATACTCCTTTCTGTAACAGGCAACGTGATGGCTGGACACAGGTCACAAAAAGACCTGTTCCTGTGGAGGGAAAACCAAAATGATAGTTGAATAGGGGGGTGTTTAAATGGAGCAATGAGCAGTTTGGGGAGTTCAGGATTCATGTTGGCTGTGGTACAAAATATATCAATATGCAGTACGTAAGAAAATAGTATTGTCATTGAATAAAAAAGATGTGCCATCTATTTATAGATCGGGCTAGTTTTTAATGCAGCCAGGACGCCTTCGCTCTTCTTTATTCCAGCTGCTTACGTTAAGCATTCTTCTCTGGTTTGGGAAGTGTGCCAGGGGCATGTGTGTGTAAAACTATGGGACTTCAGCTCTGGGATTCCATGAGCTGATATTTTCTCTTATATGTAATTCTTTTTTTTTTTTTTTTTTGGTGTGATACTGGGCTAATAACTGGTGTCATTCATAGCAATTTTTCTCTGTAAAAATGATTAATAAAACACTGCTGATCTTTAGAAACTCTGCTCCCTAGTGTATCGCTGAAATAAAGCTGATTTCTATTGTATATAAAACTTTATAATTGTAAACATGATTTTCTTATCCTTGAAAATCCTGACTTAAGCCATGGAAGAGAAAACAAAGTGATGTAGGGGTTTTCTTAGAAAGCAGCTCTTCTACAGCCTAACAGAGGTTTTATTCTATATAGGCGCTTTTTTCCTTCTAACAATCAAGATGATTTTTGTATTGTCCAAGATTTGCTCTGTATCTTGAGCTTTATAAGCAGTTTCTTTAACCTCAATCAATATTTGATGATCACTTGACATCTTTCAAGCACCTAGGACATCATTTCTTTGAAGATCATACCTACAGCTGGTGCAACTGCTTGATGCTGCTACTTATGATACTAACCCGGTGTGCTTAATGAGAAATGCTTGCATGAGATTTAGTTTATTTTTCAGTTTGAAAATCTGTATGCAGCGCACTGCATCGATACAAGGCTCACAATGAGAGGAAACACAAATTAATTCCACAAAATTTAAAAAAAAAAAAAGTTAGCATTGAGTCTCTCTCCTTTTTGCTAGGGGAAGAATTTGATTTAGTATAGGATAACTGCATAGGGGTGTCTGGACAGTGTACGCTGGACATTTAACCATTCCCCAGATTAATCCAGATGACGTATTGTGTAATCGCTGGAGCACCTGAAACCAGCGTTCCTTTGATCTCTCAATTTAAAGCCTTCAGTGTTTCACTGCTTAGCAGAGAGAGGATTTTTTCTTCAATTGAGTTCCTAGGAAAGGAAACACCCAATTCATTACTAAAGTTGGTGGATTTATGAATCCCTGAACAGAGAAATTCTTTTACGAGAGGCCTGGATTTATATGACATTGGAAAAAGGATTATCTGATCTGAAGATCCTTAGAGGGTTGCTGTGAAAGAAAATATTAACCTATAGCTCTTGCAATTTGAAAAGTAGATTTGAGAACTTACTGCTAAAAAGTGTGTGAGTTCTTGCCTTTTGATGTGCTATACAGGTTATGCTGAAATAATTTTTTCTTTCTTTCTTTGTACAACCTTTGTGTCTATGACTTTTAGAGGCCCTGTTAGCGAAAAATGTGGATTTATCTAACATGGTTGTTTGTTGGATTAGAAACATTATGAATTCTAAAAAGGCCTAAACTATGCGTACAGCAATGTTCCTAAGATGCAAGATGAATGGAATTGGTTGTGATTTTCTATTACATCCTGTCAAAAGCTTCTTAAGATCTTACGTGTGTTAAGTTCCTCATAAGGTGCTCCTAGAAATGAAGCGAGCCAGCACTACATGCACCTTTGCATGGTCACTGACGTGCAGCAATTAAATAAGGGAACCTACCAGCAGAGTCTTGAACTTGGGTAGGAAATTCGTTACCATTTTTGGCTTAGAGAAAAAATAAAATTTAATATTCAAATGCTGGAAATGCTCATGTGCCCGGAGTGAATGCTCTTATCATTGGACTTCAGGCAATTCTGATGTTGTTTAGTGATCCGAAATTACCTCCTAGACCCAGAAACTTTTCCTGATAAAAATTTTACTGAAACTCTAAAAAATAATAATAATTTTAAAAGTCCAATACACTGCATTTTTTTGAGTGTTCTGGCCCTTCCTTCTCTTCTTCCCTCCCATATGTCCCAAATAACTTCCCAGTTTGCCTTGTGCTAGCAGTGCTAGATTACACTGCCTCTAATTTTAAGAGGGTAAGATGTTTACTTAATTCTGCCAAATTCTGCTTTGTGCTGACTACCAATGCACGTTAGTAGTAGGATTTTTCTTCCCCCCATCCCTCCTTTTTTTTTTTGTTAAACATAAATGCACATTAGTTGATAATGTATGCTTTTAGTTTGAAATTGACTGCATAAATGTTTTAGTAATTAGAACATTTTAACAAGCCCCACTGGCTCCATATACCGTTTGCTCTGACCAATAAGCTTATACATGTTTTTAAAGAAAACAAATGTGTGGGAAAAAATGCTGTTTGTTTTTTGCCAAACCAAAACATTAATCTGCCCTGCTAGTGAAGTTTCTTGGCCGTGCCGTTGACTGCAATTTCAAAAGTGTCATCTGTGTTTTTCAGTTCTTCCATGTATTAAGAATCCAACAGCAGTTCCCTTCAAGGTTCAGTAAGTTCAAATGTTTAGGGGGCTGTAGCCACAAGATTTGGCAAACCACTCACTTGTCATGTTGATAAAAAAGGAATTGTTTCTGCCTCTTTAAGCTAGTATCTAAATGAAGGAGTCAGATCAACTGGATTTTAATTATAAAGTCCACATTCTTCTTGCTTGCAAGTGAATAGCTTCATGGTGTTTAGGGTTTTCATCCGATTTATTTAGAAGATGAGATTGAGCTGCTTCCATTTTACCAATACTTGAATTTGCTTGCTTGTTGTGCTGTTCAAACCTAATCGGTTAACTTGATCTTAAAAAGAAAATTGAACCTTTCTGTGTTTTTGACTTCCCATAAGCAATTGAATTGAATAAGTGTTTGTTGTTGTGTGTTTGTTGTTGTTTGGTTTTTTTTTTTTGAACTACTTAAGTTGTGGAGTGTTTTTTTTTGTTTGTTTGTTTTGTAGATGGCAAGTTAGTTTTGAGGGCTCCTTCATAAATGGCAAAAACTTACACCTTGTAAAATCTATACCTTTTAACAAGCTTGTTTTTTTTTACTTCAGATACAGTTACAAAAGAAATAGTAGAATATTTTGTGGTCATGCTGTTTTAACAGTTCAAATTCCTTTTATTTGTTCCCACTTATTTTATAGCTTCAAATGCTTGAACTTAAAATTTGATTTGCTACATTGATTTGTTAAGTTCCTTAGATTGAAAGTGTTGAAACTTAGAACAAACTATCTTTAATACAGACTGAAACCATCTTGTTTACATGATTACTTTTGCTGTAACAAAGTGAGTATAAGGACCTAGATCAGACTAACGATAATACCATCTGTGGAGTGGGAAAACACAGGAT
This sequence comes from Anser cygnoides, assembly GCF_040182565.1. NCBI lineage: Eukaryota > Metazoa > Chordata > Aves > Anseriformes > Anatidae > Anser > Anser cygnoides. The sequence goes on from NC_089890.1 coordinate 5,869,295, forward strand.
AGGTAATATTCATTCCTGAAAACAGCTTTTACCCATTCTCTTTCTCATTATCTATTTTAATGTTAAGAAAGAACCACCCTTGACAAACGCTGAATACTGTTCGTGTTAATCTTGGCCATTGTGATGTGGAAATCTGTTCTAAAACACCGTAAATATTAGTGTAAAAGATTCTCTCACTTCTAACTACCCTCATTTTCTGTATTCGTGCAGAGAAGGAACTTTGTGGTTTGTTTTTTTTTCCCTTGCCTTCAGCTCTTGGGTTGATGGGGGGTATCTAGGCACTCAACAAGAGGCCAAGTCATCTTTGCTTCAGGAATTGAGAAGGTTAAAAGTAAAATCATCAGATCTGTGACTCTTGTAGGTGAGTGTAATTCACCTGCAATGACTTTGGTCAGAAATTTAAGATTGATATAACCACGTTTGCTGAACTTGGCCGTTGTTTTCTGTAAGGTTCCCATCAGATTTTTAATGAAAACCTGTAGGACATGATGCCATTAGCCTTGAGCTGGACTGTGCTTTACCTGTCAAATAGTTCCATTGAAATAAAGAGAAATACTGAAATCAGAAGGTCTGAAAATGAGGAAATGTTATGGATGGTGGATACATCAAAAATGGCCTGTGTGGGCCTAATCCACTGATCCGGAGTGGGATTTCCTCATGCCTTGCAGGTTTGAGTTCGACACAGTGCTTTGTAAACAATAAATCAATGCAAGTTGTTTCTGCGAGTGCATAAAAGGTGTAAGAACTATAATTTATTTTATAATAAATACTTCTGCTCAGCAAACAGCGAATGTAGCTATTAGAGACTTTCTCAAATAAGTGATTTTAGACTGCTGAGTGCCAGCTACCGATGTGGGAGTTGAGCTTTTAAAATGAAAAGACTGAATTCCTTTTGAAGATTCTTCTGAATGCTGTTGACACTTGTGCTCGGAAAGAATACAGAGTAATTTAATTCATTGCTTCACTTAAAGATAACGTTTATAGTTGCAGCATTAACCTTGGTTGGTGTGCAGACTGCTAGGCTGGAGGTGTTCCGCTTGAATTTTTTTGGAGATGTCACATCCTGTCGTTAGGTGTGTGGAGAAAGATTGCGTGGGGAAAAGCTGGATAGAAAAAACGCCTGGGTGAAAGGGAGCTCAGGACCAGGCAGCTGGTTTGTCTGGGTGCAAGGACAAAGGGACAATTTTGCCCTTGGCTACAGTTTGACACTCTACCAGATTCAGTCAGAATTATCTGCGGACGCTGAAGGGCAGAAATGTCATTTTTATGGCGTGCTATATCCTCAGTCGCTTTTTTTTGTAATTGACTGCGTATACCAGTGCTGTAATAGAGCTCTTAAATCCTGACCCCAGCCGAGATGGCATACAAATACCAGTATTAATACTTGTGTCTGTTGTAAATAGAGGACTGTCCCGGCGCCTCACCCCGCTCCTCAGGCTCCGGCCTGTGTGCCAGCCTCCTCCCTGCGGCCTCGCACCCCTCGGCTGGCCCTGCTGCTCCGCTGCCCGTCGTTCCCTCTCCCTTGTTCCTCTGACCACAGACATCCCTCTGCTTCTCCTCCTGCCTGCCCAAATCCTCCCCTGGCACGCTTCTCCCACAGGCTGCCAGCAGCGATGGCAGTTCATGCGGGCAGGGCCTTCCCAGGCCAGCTCTGGTTCTTCAGGAGCTGGCACTCAGTTTTCCTCGTTCCCTTGGAGTCTAAGGGCTTATAATTTCCATTTGCAGCTGTATGCCCTAGACATACATTTCTTAAGGTTTAAATGTTGCTGTAATGCGTGCAGAATCTTGTGTTTCCCTGCCCTCAGCTTCCTTCACTTGCCTCTGTGACCTTTACAGGTGGCTAAGGGTCCTCTGGTGAGTCCAGACCCCCTCATACACCTCTTTTCTGCGTCAGAGCCTTTTTCTTTTCTCTGCAGCCAAAACTCTCCCTTGGCTGGACTAAAAAATGGCCCATTTGCTACAAAAGCAGAGCACTTTTCTTTTCCTCGCCCAGGAATTTGTGAGTCCTTTGCTCTTCTTGGGCTCTGTAGTTTTTCAGACCTTTGGCTGCTACCTGACACCAGCGTTCCCCTGTTTTGGGGGGAAAGGCAGGGATTTTATTGCTCTTCAGACCCTACAAAGAAGCAAGCGGAAACTGGGTTCACTCGAGCTGCAGCCGGCGTACTGGAGTGGGACGCTCCCAGCTCTGGTCCGGGAGGCGTGTGACACAATCCAGACGTCGTTTACTGGCTCCATATAACCTGAGGCATTCACACATAAATTCAGCCCGAATACATAAGCTTATATAAAGAGGATCCTTAAACTATCCCAGCTAAAAATATTTGTAAAATGCTGGGAAACGTGGTGGGGTTTTTTTGTGCATTTGGATGCTCTCTTCCCTCTGATCTCTGTTACAGATGCATACTGGGGTCATCTGCATGTTCTTGTGGACGTTTTGTTCATGAGATGTAATTTCCTTATGGGGTTTACAGGATGGACAAGCATTTTGGGTCTGGATTCTAAACAAAAGGCTAAAGAGATCAAAAATACTCATGCAGGCTTATCTGAACCTGTCTGGGTTGGTCTTCTTGTTAGTCCCTGCACACTTTAAGTCCTTACTTGTCCAGAGAGTGATTGTTCAATTCAGTAACTAATGTCTATTATTTATTATTAATTCAAAACATCTTGTGCATGATCTCTTTCCAGTGTAACAACATACTAGCTTCTCCTGCATGAGGAAATACACGTTAATCTGTTTTTCATTATTGTCCAAAAGATTTTTCAAAGGGCAATTCATGTTGCCTCAAAATTAAAGGCTATAATTAATAAATCATTTTCCATTTATTTATATACATACACATTTAGTTATTGTGATCTTTTACTGCATTTCCTTAAGTGTGCATGCAGAAACCTAAAAAGCTGTTGAAGAGTAAGTCAATGTTCAGTGTAATGATCCAGTGTCAAGTGTGCCAGTACTCCTGTGTACTTCAATTAACCATCTTTCCCAGCAAACACCTGCATAGAAAAATGGATTTTCTTTGGGATCAGCCAAAAAAACAAAACCTGACTTTTCTGCATTGGCAGGGGAAGGGAATTCCAGTATTTCACAGCTTTTACTGACAATGATCTGCTGCAGATTAAAAACAAAAAAACAGACATGATGGTGTTGGCAGATTGCAAAAGGACTTACTGGTTAAAGCTGCTGTTCATAGGAGATGAGGATCGTGTTTATTGCATCCATATGGTCCAGAGATACAAGACCGGCAAGTGTCTGGGGAGAAGTAATATGTCTTAATATATTGATACAGAACATACTTAAAGCTATGTAGGCCCTTTGGCCGGTACCTTTCGCAGGTGGGAGTATCACTGAAATATTTGCCCATGATTCAGTGTGATGATACAAATGATTGCTTAACCATCAGATCCATTTGTGTGAGCAAAGTCTTAGAAATGCTGAAATTTGTAAAGGGTTGGAACTGGTAGTTGGCATCTAGCACACATATATGATTGATCTATTTTGTTCTTAACTGTATAGTTTTCAACCCTTTGATTTCCTGTTCAACTTTGTAAAGTGCATTAAAAGCCTGAGTCTAAATTTAGTTTCATTAATTTCTGTCAAAAATCTCTCTTCTCTATAATTTAAAATCCTAGGTCTCTTTGGCTTCATGATTTTTTCTTCTAAGCAGAATTTAGAGCCAAACTTCTAGGCACGCTGAAACAGAAGAATACATGTTGTGCACATACACAGGTAGTTGACTGAAGAGCTATAGCCTCGGACTTCTCCGTAATAATCCTTTTGAAGCACTTTTATGTCTAGGAAAGGTGACACAGCCCTTCTGCAGAAGGTTTGGGAGTAAGATCTAATAAATATGCTCAAATATCGACATGCCACTTCACTGGTAAAAGCGAACAGGCAAAAAATTTGGAGACTTGCGAACCAGTCCAGAGCTGAAACCCAAGAGGATTTCACCAGTCAAAAGCTTAGCTGCTCAGTCTTCACTGTGTCCTTTAAAAAAAATAAATGTATTGTTTGTATGAATGTTGCAATTGTACAGACATGAACTCATGTAACATTCTTCATGTGATAACAGCACTTCTGCTCTCTTGTTCTCCCAGGGCTGATGAAATCGAGATGATCATGACAGACCTTGAAAGAGCAAATCAGGTAGGATTTAAAAATCAGTTTCTCATAAAATTCTGAATATGACTTTGTTTTTTCCTCTCTTCTTTAGGATTTCATGACAGTTCTTTTATATGCACTTAGCAGTTGTAACTGTAGAATAAGAAAATACTCAAATTTAGAGAAAAATACAGATCTTTGGGGATACTCTTTAAGTATTACATGCACAGAGGATTAGTGTTTGCCATATATTTACCTTCTAATAATTTAAATTTGTTTGCCACTATAGTTTTTCTTGGTTTTAAGTTTCTAATACCATTTCACTTGTCCCTACTGAGATGTAGCAGCTAACTGGTTTACCTAAACCACATCTCAATGATTTGTACACAATTTTTACATATTTGAAGAGTGTGAAGTGGCTTCCACAAGAACTGTGAATTTTCAAATATGTCATTTTATCCAGGTCAGCTTATGTTCAGCTGCTGGTCACCAGCAGATCATCACATTGGAAGCTTTACAGAAGGGATTAAAAGTAACTTTCAGGCCTAAAAGTGTTTGTTGTATGTATTACATTCAAGATGCATTTTACAAGGATTTGTTTCAGAAATACTGAAAAAACATCCTTCGAAAACCAAGATCCCCTAATGGTATTAGTGGGATTTTTTTTTTTTTGAGCCAGACTCTTGCTACTGTAATCTTTTCTCCTTGCCTGAGCTCCTTCCGTGCACCTCCCATCTCTGATGTGTCCTTTCTATCAAGAACCAGGATAATAGGTGTGATGAGGCTGTGATTATTGATGCAAGGAAACTGAAATTGCAGTGGTGTGAGGGCAGGTTGATCACTGGCTGAGCAGAGAGGGTAGCAACACTTGGGTTATTAGAGGCAACCATTATTTTTGGTTCATCCTGCTGCTTATCTTCTCCTCACCTTTCCTTTGCTAGAGGAGCATCAGCAGTGTCAGGGCAGCCCTGAGCTAGGGAGGCCTGACTCCTGCCACTGCTACAGCTTCTGGAGGCTTCTCTGGACTTCGCTTTTTCCTTTCTTTTCTGACATGTTTTATTGGCATGTTAATTTTTAGCAAGGGTCAGATCAGACTGTGCCATGCAGAATAAAGAAACTCCAATTTGTTCCTGCAGTGCTAATTTGTTGGACTGTGAAATGTCTGCTGCGTTCCCTAGCAGTGCACACACTCCTGAGAAAGTGGCACAATTGTATAGAACTATTTTAAAATAAAAATTGGAAAAAAAATAAATTACCAACACACGAGCAAAGTGCCCTTTTGGTCCATTCTATACACTGAGTAACTGTACAAGGTGATGAGGAGAATGCGCATGGACGTGCAGATTCCCAGGTGGTACATGAAACAGGTGATGGTTTCATAGAGAGAAACCTCAACCAGGCGTTTCTTAGTCAGAGAGCTTCATTAATCCATCTGTCAGGTAAGGTCAGAGATTGCAGATCATAAGTCGCTCAGGTTATGGTTTTATAATCCAATTTAAGTTTACCCAAGAGCAGCTTGCTTCCAGTTGCACAGAGGGAGGGATGTACAGTCATGGGTTGGGGTTAAGTGGAGGATTGTCTCTTTAGATAAGTTAACCAGTCATGAATCTTAGCCTCAGTCCTTTTATTCCAAACCCTGGCCTGCATAATATCTTGTTATGTGTGATTGGATAATCACAGCAACTATATTATCCTTTACATTAGTTCTGTATAAATTGGAAAAATATGAATGAGGCAGAAGGCAGATTTGTAAGTTGTTGGGTTGATTATACAGTCAGTAAAGGAAAATTGAGTTTTGTACAGTGGGTTTTTAGTTCTGTCAAAGATCTTTTGTAGACAGCATTAAATATTTATGAAAGTGCTAGTAATTATTTGAAAATCCGTAGACTTCTTAGAAATGATGTAGGTGTTAAAAGATGTTTTGGTAGAATTATTTTGTAATTTCTGCAAAGGCAGCACATTTTTCAAAGTTGTAGCAATGATTTACCTAGTAGTTTTTTTTTTTCTCTGAACAGAAAGATTGTTGTAATTAAAGAACAGGTATTTCTTATTTCCTCGTTGCCATACTAAAATGGAAGATAACCATTTACATAGAAATGCTGAAGATATTTTGCTATCTTACTGGAACAAACCTGTAATGATTGTTTTTTTGTGTGTTTTTTTTTTTTTAACTTTATTGGTTTTTTTTTTAGCGAGTCAAAATTTGTAACTAACTGCTTATGTGCATAATCCTTATTTCTGTTGTAATTTGGTAAATCCTGGATTTGTACATAAACATCAGTGTGCAATTCATCCAAACTGCTGTAATGCCAGTAGAGGTGATTCTTTCTCCTCTTTGCCCATTTTCCTCTCCTGTCCTTCCCAGTCGGAGCTGCCATTTACCCGTCCCCTCCCTAGCATCACCTTTTGCAACTCGGGACCTTTCACTGAGTCCATTGAGCTCACTGACTGCAAAAGAGCACGAATTTGGGGTGAGAGGGGCAGGTTCTTTTTCTGTGGGATTGGGAAGTTGATGCAACTCACCAAAACCTGGGACAAGCAGCAGCAGCAAGGGGAGGAACACGAGGAGTGTGTAGGAGCAGGGAAGGAAGGGCGAATTCGCTGGTGGGGAGCAGCCGCTGGAGTAGCACAGCTGGTTGCCAGACCATCCTGATAGTCCTTATTTGTGCAATGCTTTACCTTTATACAACACTTCTGTAAATTATAGCTAAGTAATCTTTGCAGCAGCCTCACTTTACAGTTGGAAAAAAAAAATGAAAGAAATTAAATCAAGTGCACAGGCCAAAAAGTGAGTTTGCATCAGACTGAAGTGTTACAATTGCAGAAACAAGTACTTAACATAATTATGCATTTAATAGTTAAATTAACATTTCCTTTTACCATTTCAGTAAGTACTTATTCCCCATTATTAAGGCTACCTTTAAAGAGTAATGCTCAGCATGACTCCTACTCTGAGGCTAAATAGACTGCCTTGCTGATTTTGATGTGATACTTTGCTGTTCTGGAATTAAGACTGACCCAAACTGGACTGGGATTCACAGTAGGAGTTTACAGAACTGCAAAATGTTTCTGCTGAAAACATGGAATATGTTTTCTCTAACTTCTTAAATATCAGATACTTTGTGAAAATCCCCTTTTCCTTTATTGCCCCTTTTAAATCCAGGGTTGATGTTCATGAACTTCCTTTGCTTTACATGAGGCCACCCTCCTGACTTAAAGAGGGGTGGGAAATGCTGCTTCCCTCTCCAGTTGTACAGAGATGAGTGGGTGAGTGTACTCATACTCATCCAGGTTTCCACATTCAGGCTGATGGAAGCTGTGGGGAGTGAGTTAATGTGATTCTTACCCTCACGTCCTGTTGGGTAAAGCACAGCAGCTGCATGGACCGTCCTTGGAGTCTTCGGACTCCATCACCTCTCTTCTCCCACTGTTTTTTCTTCATTTAGATCCTCAAATTGTTTCATGCAGGAGCTTTCTGGGCTTGTTTGGGTGCTATCACAACACCGTCACCCCCAGAAGAAATTACTAGCTCCTAGAAATAATTACCTTTGAATACCAGGAAGCTTTGCAATTTGCTGCTTAGAAACAAAAACGGGTAGTGACCAAAAAATTATATTCCTCTTCATTGAAATTTGGAGTATAAGTTGAATTTTGCCCCAGACTGTACCCCTAACCAAAGAGAAATAAATCCCTGGCTTGAGCAGAGCGAGCTGCCTGCTGGGCAGAGGAGTCTGGAGGCGGGTGCCCTGGTGCTGGAGGTAGCGATGCAGTGGCAGCACGGCTGTTCAGATGACAGACCTTCATCAGCTGCTAATCCAGACACTCGGTACGGGTAATCTAAGAGCTCGAGTGGTGTTCTGCAGCAGGGATAGTCTTGCTCAGGCTGGCAGAGCTCAAAGAGAGGAACTCAAGTACAGCAATTTGCACCAACTGTTAGGGTGAGGCAGGTCCTGGCAAGGATGCGGGTGTCAGCGGTGGTCTGCTTTGAAGTCTGGAGAGGTATAAATCAATACAAAAAGTACAAGACTGGTGCATAAAAGTGGCTTCTTCTCATGTGTCTCCGTCAAGAGGAGCAATTAAGTAGCTCCATAATGAGTAGCTTTAGCAGGGGTGTAAGGTCTGAAGGTGTGCACCCAGCAGCCCCCTCTTGCTCGAGCAGTGAGATGCTACTGCATCGTCTGCACAAGGGCAGGAGGGCTGAGGGCAGCAGCAGCTGGCTCTGCAGGATCTCTCTGTTTCTCTGTCAGTCCCCGAGGTTGTATGACTTGGGTCTGTGAAGAACCAAAGTCAAAATATAACTACATGCAATAGGCGTTGCTCATTTTCACTTTACTAACCAGCCAGCTCAATAGCGAAAATAACCCTGAGAGCTCACCCTCACGTTTCCATGAAGATTTAATAATCCTCTAGTTTGGGGAAGGGACTCATTTTATTAAGATTTCATTTTGCACAATAAATCACTGCATATTTTCTGATATGCTACGAAGTATAATAATAAATAATTAAAACTAAACTACCCTTACTTGTCAAAATAAATGATTTATCATAGTTTGGGATATAACATCGCTGAATTTTTTATTGTTTGATTCCCAGAATATTACCATTTTCAATCAGTGAAGTTAATGAAGCTCCAGTGTACTTTCCTGCATGTACAACAGTTACAGTTGTGTGAATGTATATTTTGTATAAATATTTATGATTAGCTCTTTTCTGTACCTTTTCAAGTTTATACCTTGCTCATAAGTGTTTATGGCAGTAAGTTGTAATATTTGGGATGACAAATTTATTCAAATGAATTATCCTGTTTCTATATTTTATCTAGCAACTTGGAGTCACCCAGTTGCACATGAGAAACACTGAAATTTCTGCTACAAACAGTCACTGAGGTTTCTGTTAAAAACAATCATTTCCGTGGTGTGAAAACAGAAATACTTGGGAGTGTTTCATTTAAGAAAAAGATGAGTCTCATTTTAATGTTTTAGTATTGAGCCTAAGTTTGTAGTTTCATGTCATTGATGTATCCACATCTGCTGACTTTGTACACTCAGTTCACATTATTTAGAAAAAAAGAGTCTTTGGACTTTGTATTTTTTAATCCTTAGGAGAAAATCGACTTGCAAAAATGTCTCAGATACAGGTATTCTTAGATTTTGAGAGTAATAACAGAAAAAGAACGAGTTATTTTTTCTGTACACTGCATTGTGGAAGTTATAGAAAAATAATTAATGGTGTTCTTTTTTTTCTTCTGTGTTTGTGCCATGTTATCCCTTTGGAAAAGCAAAATGTTTCCATTGATTTTTCTTTCCATATTCACAGTGCTGATCGTGTTCCCAGATTTCTTCTGCTTATTTTTTGGAGGGAAAAAAAGCAAAATACAGGAACTTCTGTTATCAATAAAACAAGACCAACTGCTCTTTCTAAAATACATAACCATTTTTTAGAGAATCTGGACTGAATCAGTAGCATGTATTCCAAAGAAATAGATTTTCAGTTCTATAGAGGAAAAACTAATGATTTTTAACATTTGTTTAATCAAACTATCATTACAATAAGTAATGAAACTATCATTACAATAAGTTAAACAGCTGTAGAAGAAGAAGCAAAGTTGTTGTAGAAGTAGAAACAGTCTTACTAGGTCAGCTTTGCAAGAATCCTGTTCTCAAGGTGTTTTTTTTTTTCTCTTTTTCATTGGTTACGGTGCCTTCCTATCTCTAACAAACCACATTGGAAAATGGTTTGTAAAGATATTCCCGCTAAGTGAGATTGCTATAAAATATGTATGTTTTCAAGCACCAGATGGAATAAATTCTCCTCTTTCACTTAGCAACACAAATGCAGCAGAATATAGGTGGTGGAAGTACTGCACAGGGGAGTGATGCTCTGAACCACCAGTGGTAGCAAAACCGGTGACAAGGCAGTCCTTTTTGTGTTCCCATGAAGATGGATATTCATCTTGACACGATCCTTCATCTGCACCAAGGCGAACACAGATAGTGCCAAAGTATTTGCTTTTTATTTGTGACTGCCTTTGCAATGAGCTAGAGCTTCTGCTGACGTGGTATGCCACAGCTCTCCTGAATTTGGTGAAGCTATGCCATTTTATAGCAGATGAGGTCATTCACTTAATTCTGTGATTTAATTTCACTGTCTGTAAAATGGGAATAATAACATTTACTTTATAAAGTGCGTGGAGATCCTTGCATGGAAAAGGACTGTATAAAGGCAAAATATGGTTAATATTATTTTCATACAAACACGGGAGTTTCCTGTAAATGCTTGGCTTTCAGTTGGGAATACATTTATCTGGCAGCCTTTCAGTGTGGAAAGAAAAGCAGAATAGCCTGGAGACAAGAATGAAGACAACCCAACCTCTTCTGTTTGTTGGTTGTTGTTTTGTCTTTTTTTTTTTTCTTATTTAATTCTCCATTGCTGGAAAAAAATAGGTGGCAGAGCCCTGGAGAGTCTTTCATGTCACAGATTTTCTGATAACCTTCCTGTTGTTTTGTGAAAGCTGGGGAGGTTTAAAGGTTTTGAAATAAATTTGTGTATCTCAAAAGTGAGAAAAAGTTTAAAGCACATTGAAACAGTGTGCCTTAAATGATCTTGTACTCCAAGAAACATGGCTTTTGTGGTGGCTTGCAAGTAAGACGGCATGAACTTGAAGCACTTAAAACTGAGCATGATGATTACTGCCATAACTGGGCTCATTGATTTCAACAGATTTACTTGTGATAATATACACCCCTAGCCCATAGGAAGAGTGTGCCACGTACAGCCCTGGATTTAGCATGTAATAAGAAAGCATAGTTTGCCTCATGGAATTTTTAAGGGAAAGATTATACTTTTTGCTTGTAAGTATCTCATTTTCCTATTCACACCACTGGTCTTTGATCAAATTAACATTTTACTGTGAGTAGAAGAGCACTCAGTTCACGCTATTCATTATCTTGTCAAGAAACAATGAGAATAATTTAAACAGAATATATTGTGTAAGGCTTTTTATTTTTTTTTAATTGGAAAGCACACAGCAACGTTATGATCATGACCTACTGGCTTCACTGGGAAGAGTGTAATATTTACATACTATATTAAGGAGAATGAATGTATTTTGAAATATTTTGTTACCAGGGAGGGAACTCTAGGCTTGAAAATGAGCAGTATAGAAATCAGGAGGAATTGCTTGACTGAGGTATCCAGAAAAATGGCATTTTCTAGATAGTGTTGAATTTGAGTGGTCTTTATCAAGGCCAGGACTGTGGCAGTCGTAGACTTCAAGGTTCGTCTAGGCTTATCATAGATTCTGAAGTAAGAAAGAGAGTGTTTTAGCGCTGGATGATGAAACACAACTGTACTATGGAATACATATTTCTCAGCTAAAATAGGATGTTTCACACAAAGAGAAGGTTGTGTGAACTTTCCAGTGGCTCTGAGTTGTGTAAGATTGCTAGGTTTTAGCCATTTTCCATACTGGGCGTCTGTCTCTGGCTGCATACTCTTTTTTTTTATTCAGGAAAAATTGTTCAACCATTTCTAAGGACAAGATTAGGAAAAAAAAAATCTAGTTTTTCCCACATGTTAGGAGTCGTTCTTGCTGTTTTGGTGAGGAGCCTGCTGTGCCCAAATTTAAGAGAAGGGGCTTGGCACTTGATGAGGGAGGGTTTGCCTTTTTCTCAGGGTTGTATCTTCTGTTGCTTCAAGTAGCAAGGAAAAAAAAAAAAAAAAGCCCCAATTTTGGCCGGTCTGTAAATGTCTGAAAAAAACAGAGTTCACACAAACTCAACAGAATCTGGTTTGAATTTGTGGGCTTTGATGTCCGTGTCTGTCCCGAGCACACTGCTGCCTATAAGTGCGCCAGCCGGGTGAACATTAACCAGCCAGGTTTCATTTCTTTTCGGTGTAATGAGCCGATGCCATTTTGACGTGGGGCACTGGCCGGGAAGGGGGACAGGAGCAATGTTGGGGTGAGAGCGGGAGGACCACAAGGACCAGGAGGTAGAGAAGAAAGAGGCTGTGCTGGGGAGGCTGGAGTGAGAAGGCGCAGGGAGGAAGGAGAAGGACCAGGACAGGGCTGCTTCGAGGAAAGTTGGAGAAGAACCAGCGAGGTAAAGAGGAAGGAGGAGAGCATCAGGGTAAGACAAATTTTGGAAGTTTGTGTCTGTTTGTTGGGTAGCTCAAGGCACAAGCTTGCTTTGGCCAGCTTGCAGCTAAAGGCACCATTAAGTTCTCAGGAGACCAAAATACCACTTGATTTTGATTTTAGAAGGGGACAAATGCCAGAAAGACTTTAGAAGGGGACAAAATGACAAGCAGAGAGGGGTGGGAGTCAAAGAAGCAGGATGAGGATTGCAGAACACAGGGTGCGTGTCCTCCTGCCTGGTGGGCAGCAGCAATACTCAGGGGGTGAGAAATGGGGCAAAACTCAGGAGCCGTGCAGCAAGGTCTGGAGGAGCCAACGTCGGCACCACCACGCCGAGCACCTGGCTGGAAGTACACTGGGGTCTGGGGAACCCATGTAGCTCAAAATGGGGCTTTGTGACAGCACATTCATTAATGTTTCTGAAGCGCTTAGGTCCTGTAGTGGGGAAAAGCAGGGTAAAGCCCAGGAGGAAGCGATTAATTCTGTCTGCAGAGGAGGGTAGGATTAGTTTTCAGTAAATAAGCCACAGAGGTCACACGCTGAATGAGAACAAAACAAAATATTCATTCGCTGAGCAATATACATCCTGAGAGTTGTATGAGGTAGGAGGTCTCGTTGGAAAATAGAAATAGCATCGTAGTGGGGAGTTACCGATGCCTCGCAAAGCTGTGAGCACAGGGGAGGCTGAATATGCTGGCAGTCTCGAGCTGGGCTTTTCAAAACTTCTAAGTGCTCTATTTTGAAACCATACCATTCTTTTAATAGGTTTTTGTGTGTAATTTATAATTTATATTGCAATAGCACCCAAAAGTGCTTTCCAGACGCTGAACACATCTATAATTCTGACTCTAAAGAGCTTAAGTTCTGGGGGGGGAAAAAAACACAGAAAAATGGACCAGTATTTCCCAAACAGAATTGCCCAAAGTTTCCGTTGATGCATTTTTAACAATATGTAGTATGAAATCTTGTCTAATATTATTCACAGGATTACAACAGGTGTTCTGAATTGGCTGGGGAGGCTTTGCAGAAAGGGCAGCTGACAGCTTACTGTATATGCAGATGTAACATCTATTAGAAATATCCTCTGTGGTTTGCTTGCATGCAAGCTGAATAGATTCTCAAAACAATGCTGCTGTGAATAGAAGCCATCAGCAGAATTGCTTAAGGCTGCAAAACCCATTACTTATACAACAGTAGATGCAAGAGCCGGTACCACGGTGCAGTAACTTGTCCTGCTTTGCTGTAGTTGCTTAGCCGTTATTCGATCAATATATTCGTGTCCATATCTAACGAAATGCAAGAAAATAAATTATTTCAATCCATATTGTTAGCTCAGTTTTTATCCTAATCTTATGCAGTTGCATAAACAGCATAAACTTTCTCTTTTTCTGTCTTTCTTGTTAATGCTGCTACCATTTTATTCATGCCCACAATAGGTTGCATCCCGTGCTCTGATTATTAGAGCCATGTTACTGTTACTTTTTACAATCACATTTTAATTACAGCTGTAGAACCTATGCAAAATCATTTAATATAATGTTGTGAGCAAATAGCGCAGATGATGTACTTAGTCTTTGATTGCTGTTAGTTTACTGATTGATTAAACATGCAGGCAGAGGCTCTGCTTTGACTAGTAAGTCAAAGACCATGCACGTGCAGAAGGGTATGCAGGTTTTTATACTCACTATGTTTAAATGACTTTGGTTTTCAAAAGGATTAGCTGAAAAAGAGAGGAGTCCAGCACACAGAAATACGACAGTTTTGGTGGTTTAAAAATAGAAGTGTGATTTTTTTTTTTTTCAATTAGGGAAGGGACAGGACCCATCAGTGTAAAGGGCAAAAGCTAGCAAAGAGAAGTTCTGGCCTTGATTGGGGGCGATTAGTGGGTTTGGAAGGTTGATGATATGTCTTGGAAGTGGAGATAACTGTGGGATTTTAGCTGTTTTCTGGTGAATGTGTGGTGTGATTTGCATGCAGCCCAGGTGGAAAGCAATGATTACTCAAGGAGGTAAGCAGAGTGTTTTGAAAAAAGAGTGAAGAGACTGGCCAGAAGGAATATATACTGTAAAAACAACCAGGTGTTGTTCCACTTGTCTTAACAGAAGCTAATATGCAGTTATGGAAAAGACTTTGCTATTTATTGCCTGAAGTTACTGATCCATCTGTCTCTACCCAAACTCTTGTACAGATAATCTTTCCTCATAATTCTGCATTTCTCCTTTCAGTTATTACTCAATATTTGTATGGCAATTTCATCTGGTGGCCAAGTCACAGGCTTATTAGATACCGTGTAAATCCTCAGCAATTCGTAACTGATCTGTGCAAAATTGTCAGTTTAGGGTTAAATATTGTTGAATAAATAGACCTGCTGAAAGAACAGAATCTAACAATTCATGTTTTGGGAAATAATTACTGAAGAAAGACAGCCCACAACATTGTATGTGTGTTAGAGAGAATGGTCAGAATATCTTTTAATTCAGCATTTACCCATGAGAATTATTCCCATGAGGAACCTTGCAATAAAATCTGCTTGGTCTATGAGAATAGAAAGAAATTGAATAAAAAGACTCCATTTCCACTTGTATTTATTCAGTCTGGGAAATTCAGTGGGCCGCAGCATTAGTATCAGCAGGGGATTCCTTGCTCCTAGCGTTAAATTACTGTCATAATCGCTCAATTATTTCTTCCTTGTACTGTTTAAAATAAAAATCCATCACATTCTATGTTTTTTTCTAACATTTATTAGGTTGAGTGTTTAGGAAAATCAATTATATTCAGTCAGGCATGAATTGATGAATGTTCTTGTAATAATTGTCAGTTGTTAAACTGAATGTACTTTCTCTTTTCACCCCTTTTCATTTCCTTCAGAGGGCAGAGGTGGCTCAGAGAGAGGCAGAGACCTTAAGGGAGCAGCTCTCGTCAGCTAACAAATCTCTCCAACTCGCTACGCAGATCCAGAAGGCACCTGATGTGGTGAGAGAAAATATTTACTGACTCTTACAGGTTTCTGACATTCCTGCAGTACAGCTCTTTCAATTTATGCTCGCAGCTATAAAAATATCTGTTTGGAATAATATTTTAACTGAAATGGAATTGTGTTCCTTTGGGATTGCAGTTTTGTTAGACTTCTAAGGGGGTTGGTAGCTGCAAAAGACCATGAAAAGGACAGAAATCGTTCTGCTCCGTGGTGACCAGTATGATGATCTGCTGCTGCCAGACCAGACAGATAGCACAACTCTTAGAAATTATTTCATGTTTATGGGAGCTTCAGCAGAGGAAAAATGAAGCAGCAATGCTGTACAACAAAGAGTGTCCTGATGGGCCATTAACACATGCGTGCCTTGAGCACAGAGCTTTAGGCCAAGGGGCTTTAACCAGTTTTTTCGAAACGGCATTAGTGGGTCTGGTTGCATGCCCATGTCTGTGTTTTCTTATTCTTAGCATTATAGGCTGCCAGAGAAACTGGAAATGAAAGTCAGTATCACTCGGTTTTTTACTGAATATACCTAAACTGAAAAACACACACAGAAATCCAATAAAAGAAGCTAGGAAATTGAGAATATATCCTTTACTTCTGAAGGCTGGGCTGACCTGGTGGGCACGGAGTGCTGTTACAGGACCAGCAGGGGAGGGACGGGATGGTCCCCCTCTGCTCTGCCCTCCTGAGGGCCCACAGGGAGTGCTGCATCCAGGTGTGGGGCCCCCAACACAAGAAGGATGTGAGGCTGCTAGAGCGGGCCCAAAGGAAGCCATGAGGATGGTCAGAGGGCTGGAGCACCTCTCCTGTGAAGGGAGGTTGAGAGAAATGTGGATGTTCAGCCTGGAGAAGAGGAGGCTGCAGGGAGACCTCACTGCGGCCTTTCAGTACTTAAAATTTAAAACTAAAACGGTTTTAAACAGTTTTAAACTAAAAGAGGGGAGATCCAGGCGGGGCGTGAGGAGGCGATCCATCACCTGTGGGTGAGGAGGCCGGAGCGGGCTGCCCTGAGGGGCTGCAGGTGCCCTGGGCCTGGAGGTGCCCGAGGCCGGGCCAGGTGGGGCCCTGGACAGCCTGGGCTGGCAGCAGGGGTCGTGCCCATGGCAGTGGGTGGCACTGGGTGGGCTTTAAGGGCACCCCCAACCCAAGCTGTTCCGCAGTTCTGTGACTCCAACTGATCCTGGGTGAACAGGTATCACAGGTGAACAGGTATTCTGATTTTTGTTTGCCAAAGGAGAAATTGGATTTAGATGTAAGGATGTGATTAAATTAAGTTTGGTCTACTTCTAAGCAACAAATTTAACAAACAAATCATGCTCCTTATGTCAGCTTTTTCTTGTGAGCCATATATGTGCTTGACACTGGTATCAGAAAAACACGTGGTTGCCTTTAAAATATGTTTGGAGAGAATGAGTAACAAACTGTAAGTCCTCCAGGTATGTTTGGTCACCTATTAATATGACCCAGTATTTCCTTAAGGAAGTCAAAAGATAGAAAAGCAGGCTGCAGAGCAAAAAATAAGAAGCCTGAATATCATTTGTAACTCTGAATTACCTGCCTCTTCCTATCTTGTGTCCTAGTCTTATCATTATTTTAACATTAGGTCTTTCTTGTATTTAATAGTACTTCTGCACTTCATTTATATTTAATATGACAACTACTGCAGGATGAAAATGATCATTATCTATCTTATTGCAGACTCTACGTTCTAGTCTCAATAGGCACAAGCAGCAGATGATTATACAACTTGTGATGTTTCATGCAAGCAAATTAGAGGTTTTTTCAAGTTAAAAGTATAATTCAGTGTAATAGGAGAGCGTTGTTAACTGCTGTTCGTACATGCAGCTTTCTGTGAGGCACAATGGTATGTAGTCACTGAGAATCAAGCTAAGTGTTTAGCAGATATGGAAAAGGTATTTTGTTGTGCCTGTGTTTTCCAGAAAGGAGGGTATGGAGTATATTTCAATCTGCTGCAATGTCATCGTGAATTGTAAGGAAAGTGCCTGGGTGACAGCATTGGTGGGTTGAAGTTTCAGCTCTTTCCCCGTAGGATCTTTGGCATAATGCTTACAATCATTGTTTCTCTCTTGGTAAATGGATTCGTTCCTACCTCACTGGTGTTTTGTGAGGAACAGCCATTAACCTTTCTAAGCTGCATTTTAGGCTTTTTAATGGAACATGCGTTCAGCATTGGGCTGCCTCGTGCTCCCTGGATCTGTACAGGGGTTTCCTTGTGTTCCTCGTGGAAGAGAGGTTCAGAGCTCTCCAATTATAGCTATTGATCTCTTAACACAAAAGGTGACAAAAGAGCTGGAGCAATCAGTCTGTGTTAACTTTTCTGAATAGATCTATCTTCTTTCCTTTTCTGCCCTTTCTTACTTCTTGTCCTACTGGAAGGTCAGTCTAGCGAGGATGTTTCAGGCTTGAGGACAGATTTTGCAGCCATGGGAAACTGGAAGAAGAAAGATTCTGGTTTAGGGAAGGGAATTGTTAGAAATGGAGACCATAGGCAGGATTGCCTTGTCTTATAGGCATCACATGTATCTTCATTCCTGTGGAGAACAGGCTTCAGTTGCTAGCAATAACATAATAGTGAATAATTTTCATGCAAAGAGCAAGTTCATTGGAAATAGCAGTTTGGGGCAATTTTTTGACAATTTCTCTTGAAATGTGTGGCATACATATGAAGAGCCAAAGGCACATGCCTCTGCTGTTCTTGATTAAGAAATTCTGCTCCATTACTTCAGAATATTTTATCTGATTAGTATTTTGTTAGCACAGATTTTCATAGTTGTCAAAGCTCTTGGACTATTAATAATAAATAGATATAAATAGAGTCGTTTGACTTTCACTACTGCATCTTTCCAGTACACTTACGAAATAGGGAGATTTATTTTCTGTATTTTACCAAAGAGCTGTCCCAGGGAGTAGAAGGGTCCATCCTCTGGATTCATGCAGTCACAGGAGTACCAGGTTTAGGAGTTGTTTCTGTCACTCATGCTGTCCCATGCCATGCTTGGTCTTTACCTAACTGGCCTGAATTCAAGCTTGTTGCCTTTATTTATTTATGTGATCTAATTCTATTTTTTTTTTCACATCAGGAGCAGGCCATCGAGGTGCTAACACGGTCCAGCTTGGAAGTAGAATTGGCCGCAAAGGAGCGGGAAATTGCCCAGCTCGTAGAAGATGTCCAGAGACTACAGGGCAGCCTCACCAAGCTGCGGGAGAACTCCAGCAGCCAAATCTCACAGCTGGAGCAGCAGTTAACCGCCAAGAACAGCACGCTTAAAGTAAGGCTCAGTTCTGTGCTCAGCAGCTTTCGAAGGATATGGCTGACATACCGATATTGGGTTTTACTAATGTAAGCTTTCTGTGGTTCTCAGAGGCACCATAAAAGCTATTTACTTCTCAGGATACTGTTGAATTCATGTTTCTGTGATGTTTTATTTTAAGTGATCACAGTTTTGTAGAAATTTAATTTGCCTTTTTCTAGTTCTCATTGTTTTGAAATTTGTTTTTGCAGAACATGGAATTACCAATGGAATTAAAACCACCGCCACAAAAAAAAGTTTACCATGGATAGGTAGTGAAATAGCTGAACTGAAAAATTAAAAAGGCACAGAAAATCCTTCTTATGTTTTAAAACTTAACTCCAGTTCCAATGGTTGGTACTGCAGATTTGCCATGGCTGTTTATTGTGCTCTAGCTGAATTTACCTGCTACTCTCTTTGGCTCTCCTCCCATTGGAAAGGGGAAGTGTGTCATTTAGAGCATGAAAACAAGTGAAATTAGGACACAAAGAGAAGGCTTTTTAGGCTTAATAAGCATTTAAAATTTTTTTCAACTGTTGTTTGCTGCACAGTAATTCCCGTTTATAATTAGCAATCCAGTCCTATGCTCGTTTGCATACCAGTAGCACTGCACTAAAACTAGAAGAGCAGAAACATTTAACAGTTTTGTGAGTGACCTCTTTACCTTTTGCTTCAGCAGCTTTACTTTCTTTGTTGCTCTATCCCACACAATTTTGATCTATCAGTAAGCATGAGAAATGTTTCCTGACATCTGTTATGAATCAGTTTCTTCTAACTCCTGTCTCTTTCATTGTTCTACCATCTCTGAGCTTCAAATTGTAAACAAGATAAATTTATCTATTCCATTAAAGACTTCATAGTTTTGTAGGTTTTATAGTCAGAGTTTTTTGAAAGCAGGAGGCTGATAGTACCCACTTAGCTCTAACTGTGGCGTGGGTAGCTTTCCTCTATCAGAATGATTTAATGCTCAATTGAAACTCTTACAAATTGTTCTAATTCTGATGTTATTTAGAGGTTACTAGTTTTGCTCTGGTGTAGTATAATTTATGTGGAGGGAAATATCTGCTAGGGGTGAAAGTTGAAGTGTTGCATTTAGTACACTTTCTACATCTATTAAGACAGCTTTGCAGAATTTCTGTGAAAATTCAGTAGAGCAAAGGAAGTCTGGGTTCCTGTATCGATGGTATCAGTCTCTGCCCATCTGTCACCATGTAGGCACACTCTTAATGGGGGAGGAAGGAGCTGGTCTGGTACTGAGGGACAGATTTTTCTGGCTACACCCATGTTACGGGACTTTTTTATTTTCTCATAAAGCCTGATAGAAAATATCTTGAGACCTTGCACTTGACAGATTTTCTTGGAATAAAGCATGTTCCTGTTGAGGTCAGTATCAATTTAGCCATTAACTTCAAAGGGAATAGGAACATAGAAATGGCAGAGCAAGTCTTTGATTTCCATTTCGGTTATCTCCTTCCATTTTCTCATAGGTTTGCCCAGCTAATGCTCTGTATTTAGGTTCCTGTTGATCGTGTCTGATGCAATGACTCTATTGATAAAGGTTTAGTCATTTCAACCCTCTTTAACCTTATTTGTTGCACTATAAAAATATTTAAAGCGTACATTTTTTTTTCCCCAAAGCGCTAGGAAAGCCTGTGTCTGAGATGTGTTGTACAAAGAACCAAATCTCAGTGGTGATGTGTTGATCTTATGTTTGATTATAGAGGAATTGCTTCTAAAATAGCGAAGATTGTAATGGTTGCCTCCACAACAAATGAATCACAGTTTCACAAATTGAAGCAATGTTCTCGGACCATATCTTGGGGGAATTCTCTAATACCCTATGACTTAATGAAACAATACAGAAATTCTTCCAAAATTATTGCTTCTTCATCTTCATCTGATCTAATAATCAAAATATGTCCTCTAGTAACAAGACTTTTCTAACTGTAATTATGTTAACCCTTTGTTGCTGGGAGTTAGAGCTTCCCTGCTATCCAGTTAAAATAGAGCAGTGCTAGTTAGCAGAGATGCGCCAAATAACTTTGGCTAATTGAATATGGCTGTTTTTGCTTATCACTCCAGACAAAACTAAGACATTAGTCTAATGTTTTTTTAAATGTTTTAAGTCCATTTAGTAGAGTCCATGCTGTTTTACCTAAGATACTTTAGTTGATAATACAGTAATGATTATTTATTTTTTTAAAGTACAGTAAGGGGGGGCCAGTACATGCATGTTCGAACATGGGTTCATTCATACAACAAATGCAAGACAATTCCTTAACAATTCCTAATACTTGCACATTTAGTGTGCAGAAATGCCACCGGTATATTCTTTTTGTCCTCTGGCTCACTGCATTTTGGTGTGTTGGAGGATGTTAGGATATATTTTGTCTGAATTAACCAGGTTGATATTTAGTGCAAGATATTAGTTCCTCCAGATTGTCTCACAGCTTGAACCTTTGTTATCCTATGTTCTATGCATTTTAGAGGGTTCTTCAAGACAATTACCATACTAAAACATTTTAGAGCAGGCATTGACTGGGAAAATGCCAAGTGTCTAAATGGACTCCTTACATACAGGCATTGCATTCTTGGGTGTTGGTTTGTATTGTTTAGTGAAAGTATACATTTAGATGCAGATTTTCCATGGTAACAATCTCTGTATTAGGTACTTGGGGAGTGATGGATGTATATGTGGTTTTTATACAATTCAAAGTAAAATATTGCTGGTTGCCATACTGCTGTAACAGCATAAAAGTGGTCTTGCACCCTGAGAGTCCAAAACAGCTTCATTCTATAAATATCTTTTTTTTTTTTTTTTAAGAGGTATTTTATGCCTAAAATTTCTTGGAAAAATTACTGGATATGACATAGACCTATACAGAAGTATGTTTAATCGAGGTTGCTTTAAAATGGAAATCATCAGTTTTTCTGTATTTCATGTCTGTTTATACAAAAGGCTTTTTTCTTAACATATCCTTGTATAAGTAATTTACTTAATAACTCAGGATATTGTTTGTTTTATATTCACTTGAGTATTTTTTATACTGAGGCTAGCATAAATAGCCAGTTATCCCTGCTGTAGACCCAAATATGATGTCTTAAGAGTCCAAGATTTAAGAGAGAGACGAATTGTAGAGCATCTTTGCTTTAAACTGTAGAGCAGCAAAAAGCAGTTAGAAGTGGCCAGCGGAGCGACACGGCCAAGGATAGCTGAAAGCTGTTGTGTGGCATTCAGGAGAGTCCTCCCATTGCCTGCATCGAGTCGCAAAGCTGTGAATCGTGGTGCTGAATCACCTCACCTGTACTAAGGGCTCTCTTGCTCACTGGCTCCATTTAAAGGCTCCCTCTCCACTCTCAGTGAGCCTGACCTGGTCCATAAAAATGTCTGTCTGGGTTCCTAGTTATAATAACTGCATTGAGCTGTAGCTTGAGAAGCAGCTTGAACTTGCAGCGTGTTGTAGCTGGCCCTGCAGAAGGCTTGGAACTAACTAAAGTGACATCTTGGGACCTGAAGAAATGACTAAAACTTGCTCTCTGTTTTGCCAGGTGAAGAAATTTGCTTTAGCTCCAGTACAGGTGTTTTTTAAACACGATCAGATTGACTATGCAAGTTACCAATGGCTAAGGATTCTAGGACACAAGACCTCTTAAGGGGCTCTTCATTTCATATGTGTCAGGGTGCAAATTCCACACTTAACAGCTATTTCTCCTGTCCTGCAATGAGCAGTGGTGGTGATTTGTTAGAGCTGCTTTTTGAGCAGCTGCCAGAGCAGCAGCTTCTTGTGTCCGTTATATAGCTTTGAGATGGGCAGTATTTACACCCTGGGTCGCCTGGGAATACAGCGTGGTTAGGGGGATCCCACTTCTCATTGTGCTGTCCCAGCCCTGCTGTTCATGTGCCCACGTCCGTGCTGCTGCAGGACTTTGTGGGGCTGCATTTTAAAGGAGCTTGCTAAAAATGCTCCACATTCACATTAGCCCCTCCCTGCAGTCCTCCTGCACTCAGACGAGCAGCCGAGGAGCAGCGTAGGATCTTCTTGAATTCCCATCTCCAGCCAGCCTCTCCCACTCATAAAGCCCTATTCTTTTTCATGTCATTCATTCCTTTCCTTTTCAAAGCAGATGCTTTTTCACTGAGGGTGGTACATCCTTGTGTTATTTACGAGACTTTTGGGATTCTGTGCCAATTTTACCACCAGAAATTCAGTGAAGCAGAACTTAGCCTGAACTTTTCCATGGAAGTTGCAAGGCAGTGAATTCTGTTCTTTCTTTGCTTAGATCAGGCATGCCTGTACTAAGCTAAGAAATCATTAGTGGGAAATTAGCGTGGCTTCTGCAAGCAACATAACCGGCATCAATTATGTATCACTATGTTTTAGGCCTCCTGAAGCATTTATCCAGTAGTGATGAGCACTGTTGTTGGGAGCAGGGGCTTTGGGGTAAGGTCCAAATGTGTGGCGTTGCGTTCTGGATTGTGTTAGGAGGTTTGTTTCAATGTTTGTGGCATCTTCACACTGATGAGAAGCCATTGAGACCGCCCCAGCTGAGGCAGACCTGAGCAAAAAGACCTGCTGAGTTGGTCTCAATGCTTCATCTCTGGTGTGTAATCATATTAGTTACTGCAATAAGTAATGCTTGTAAAATGACTTGGTACAGCTGTTTTGTTTGGGCATGAGGCATTGTAGAAGTCTTACAAGCCTAAGGCATTCCAGTCAACAGCAGCTTCTTCAGTCTTCTTTTCATGTGGATAAGGTTATGGGAACTGTCATGTTAAGAATACAGTACGTGCCAAAGCATCCTGCTTGTTTACTCGATTTATCAGTTTTGTAAAAATTTCAACTGCCCCATTTTTAATACCTTCTTCACCGATCCCTTTATTGAATGTATCACGGTGACATTACAAACAGCCAAATTGGGACCTACTGAATTACCTACTGTAATGCTTGGCACTCTGTAAACAAAGGAAGAGTGAGGTATAATTGTGTTTACGTTGAATTGGTTATAGTTTGTTTCCTAATATATGTAAATTAGGTATGAGTCATTAACCCTCACTTGTGCACTGCTGCATATATGGAATAATTTAAAGATGATTTTTGAAAACCTGCAGGAAAAATCTAAATAACTAAATCCGTGTTCTTTCTTTTAAAGCAACTGGAAGAAAAACTGAAAGGACAGGCTGATTATGAAGAGGTTAAGAAAGAATTAAAGTAAGTGTTAAATACTCATATAATTATTTCACAAACTAGTTTAACGATGCTTGTTAAATAAAGCCACAAATCTGTGTTCTTGGAACAATAAAGAATTCAGTCAAAACCACAAAGACAGGGAAATAGGCAATATTGGCTGAAATTGCATCCAGGACCAGTGCAACCGCTGTATCTGAGAGTATTCCTTTTTTGTTGTAGCAGAGTATCACAACACCAAATAATACAAGTGTTCATGAAGAAAAGACTCTGAGATTGTTAGCCATCAAGGGTAAAAAGTTGGAAAATCTGTGGTATTTTAGGTGGACCACTCTTCAAAAATCCCCAACCAACAGTTCAATGTAGTCTGGACCAAGAATTTAATGCAAGGCCTTTGGCCATAATACCTTTTCTCTGCTTCTGCCAGCCAGCGTTCAGCACTTACCATTTTAATGCTGTGCTTATTTCACTGTATATTTTTGCTAATGTACTGTGGTTTTAAACTAAAGCCACAAACAGCCTCTTCCTATTTCAAGGGTATTTTTTAAGAGACTTAAAAGAGCCTCATTTTAAACTATAACAAGATAAGCTGTCAGGTTCAGAAGAGAAGGTTCTTGACTAGAAATATGTTTAGTGTCAAGGTTTAAATAACTGCAAGGAACTCCACCTCTTCTTTCATCACTCCGGCATTTCTGTGTGTATTTTAAGAAGATTGAAAAAATGTTACCTTGTTTAATGATGTATTTCAAATGAGGCTGGAGTCATGTGCTTTTGTTTACACATCCCTGGAGAGTATGGAAAGCAGGTTTGGTTTCGCAAGCCCAGTGACTGTCCAGACCCTGGTGCTATTGCATTCAAACCCTGCTGGCTGCACTTCTGGTTCATTGCCAGCTGCAGTACGCGCTGATGTGGGTGTATAGTTTAAGTAAAGTAAAATGAGTTGTCCATTTCTTTGGTCACTGTGACTGGTCTCAAAAAAGCTTCATTTTAGTGATACGCCTAAATATGTCCATGTTCTCTCCTGAGTTAAATAAATGCAGCTTCAGGTTTCAGCCAGTTAATGCACTCTCATATGGATTAGTGAATGTGAGTTAAGCCACAACCTTCAAATTTGGTACATGTTCCTAAATGTGAATGTAGAGAACAGCGAGTATGTCAGACATCTCACCACTTCAGCACTTTTTGGTGCTGTCAAATGCAGCCTTGCATCCAGGAAGAAGAGCAGAATTCATCCCCTGTTCTCTTGGACTTCTGTTTATTACTGGAACTAAAAAAAAATCCTGGATCTATGAAAATTCAGATGCTTTTATTCTGCCTTTTATATCCCTTGATTTGTGGGTAACATCTCTTATCTGGGCAGCATGCATTTGGAGGGACAGCTGGCTGGTTTGTAGGTGGCCTGGGGTTCACACACCATCTTGCTGGATGGGGCTGGAGGTTAAGGCCCTCCACAAGAACCCTGAGGAGGTTTACAGTGCTGTGTTGTCACAGCAACTCATTCATGCCACCTTCCCTGGTCCCATCTGGTCCAAAAGATGTTACAAAACCTTAAAAGTACGTCACCTGACGGTCTGATCTGAAATGAAACTACAAAAAGCCTTTAGCTTTAAATCTGTTATCCCATACACTGAATCCTACTGTGCCCTGAAACAGTGGCAAAAATAATCTGTTCATAACACACATGTGCACCCAAAAAAAATAATCTTGTCACTAAGGAAGAAAGAGAATATATTTCTCAGTCTTTTGGGCACTGATTTCTGTTTTTCTTAATCCCCCCAGAGAAGTTAGAGGTATTCTAGAGTGAGGGATCGCAAGCATCAGACAAATTCTAACCTTGGAAGAACTTAACTGGGTCCACATCAAGATCTGGGGTGGAAGAACTCTTTGTGCTCTGCATTGGCTTTTGTGCCAAGTGGCTTTTAAATCTATTTTTGATATCTGAGAGCTCTGTGTGTCCTTTCGGTTCCCTCTTGAGTAACACAAGTGCTAACCCTCCTGCCTTTGCAGTTGAAATCATAAAAACAGAAAGTTGAACTGTCCCAATGCACTTTTTGCTTTAGAGTAAGATCTTTCAAGTTGTCTTAGATGTGCAGACTCAAGTGACAAGATCATTCTTTTAAAAAGCAGATAACTGATCTTGACGAGCAGCAGACTGAGTTGAGATCTCATGGGCAAAGATATTCCCAGAATCCAAAGGGGAAACATTTTGCTTCCTCATATTCCTGAGAAAATATCTTTCATGACACATTTGGAGAATCATTTTTGACATGTTTAAGTTTTACATGATTTGAAAAAATGAACCCGTTGTACTGAATACCCCTCCAAGGGCAATTCAAGATACCATCAACCTGGTTTTTAATATATTTTGGCTTCTGAGAGAAGGAAATTACCTGTGAAATTGCTAGTAAGCTATTTCAGGTAGCAAAGAAGCCACTTCAAACAGGCAGAGGTCACTAAGTTTCCAGCCGAGGTTTGAATACGCATGCCTGGTCCGAGCTCAATGAAGAATGCAGCTGCTGCAAGGTTCAGGATCCTCTCTGGTCCCAGCTGGCAGTGAGCACTGGGAACTGAAATCAACTGGTAGAGCAGCCCGTGCAAGTGGTCGGCCACA
This sequence comes from Anser cygnoides, assembly GCF_040182565.1. Classification (NCBI taxonomy): domain Eukaryota; kingdom Metazoa; phylum Chordata; class Aves; order Anseriformes; family Anatidae; genus Anser; species Anser cygnoides. The sequence goes on from NC_089890.1 coordinate 5,895,616, forward strand.
ACAGGAACAGGGCATTAAAGCCCACCTGTTGGTGCTGAGAGCCCACTGCACGCACTGAATACATCCAGGCTTACTTTGCACTCCAGACTGGTTCCAGTCTAGTGCAGAGGTCGGAGTGCATCATGCACACTCCTCTGGGAGCGTGCAGCTTCTGGTTTGCTTTCGCCCAGAAGGGAACACAGTTGGTGTGCTCCAGGACTGCTCGGCATGGCCAGCCAAAGCGCGGTAAGTGGGGAGCACTGGGAGACGTGTGGAGCGAGCGTGCTGCTGATGTGGACTGAAATTATAGAAACAACAGCGATTTCCCATGGAAAGTTTGCCACACGACGAATTGCTTCTAGGAATTGATGTATTTTTTAAATTCAGATGGGTCTCCTTATTTGACCCTTGTGAGGACATAACGTTGCTACTTGCTGACCTCTCAGAGGCCACACTCTGCAGAGTCTGTGGGAGGAGGAAAATACTTGCTTACCCGTGCCTGGGGCTTTCCTGGATGGGTCTCCGTATATTTTCTTCCCCAGCTCTGTAGCATCCTGGGTAGACAGAACTGTGCCTCTGCAGAGGTGTCCCAAGAAACGCTTGCTTTCAGCAGGGATTAGCAATCTGAGTAAACATGTCTGTAATGTCAATATAATGTCAGGAGCTTTAACAGCTTGAGCCATTAGTGCAAAATATCTCCTTGACTGGCATGACTCTCTTAATGGCAGGAAAGAGGCACTTTTGCACATAGGTGAGCTGTTGTGCCCATGTAAAAGCAGAGTCTCAACAGCATTGCTTTCTGTGCATGTGTGTTACATGACGGACGTAACTCTACGGTGATTTTTGCTGGCAAGGGGCATCACCCGATGATGCTGTATCATGAAGCTGATGGCCAGAATTTTGTCATTTTAATAATTATTATATTTGCAAGACTGCCTGTCAGAATTACCGCTGTATTCAGCGAGTAATGCACAGATGCAAAATACGCAAGGTTTCTGTCTCAGACTTTTTCTTTCTCGGATTTGCTGTGAGTTTGCCTGAGTACATCACTGAGACCCCTGATTGCCTGAGTGTCGCTTGATGGGACGTCTCATTCTGGATTAATACACAGACAGATTTATAGCGGTGCTGGACGCCACATGGTCAGAGGCTATTAATTAATGAGCGCTGGTGCCTGGCTGACTCCTAGGGGCATCCAGAGCTAGTACACGCTAATACTGGCCTTCTGCTTTGCTTTGACTCAGTTTCCACATTTGTTACATGATTAAACATATTCTCCCTGCCTCACAAAGTTCCCGGTGCTTTATATGTGAAAAATGCTGCATAAACACTATCTGTGTCTGTTTATGTATTTTTCTTCGACAAATGAATGTCGTTGTTGTACATTGAGAAGCTGAAGTCATTTATTGCTTCAGTCTGAGGAACTTCACACCCTGCCTGCACCAGGCCTATTTAAAAAAATTTATAAGACAAAGCACAGGAATAAGTTTGTATTCTTGTAAGAGTCTCATTTACAAGGCAACGCTAACAGAAGGACTTTGAAGGGAGATGTCCTTTGACAGCTCAGTATTTATGTAAAATATTGACAATAAGACTATCAGATTCTTCTCTTAATGTACTTATAAATATTTGGATCTTTCATATGTCTTAAGAAATATTGTGCCATTGTGCCTTGCCTTTGCTATAGAGCTAGGAGGTTATTAAAATGAAAAACTGCCTTTTAGCCTGTAGTGTCTTGGTTGGGAAGATTATTTGCGCATATTTTCCTTGATATGTGAGCTGGTGTATATTATATAAAGTGCTGTAACTGTGGCGGTGATTCCCTTGTTTTGTTGCTTTGCTGCAACTTTTTCATTCCCTTCAAGCTTCACAGATAAATTAATATTGTTTCTGACAGCTTAAAATGTTATATCCTTATTAACCTTTAAATTTACGCTTTAAACTGGCCTTGTGGGATTGCATGTGGAATGATTTAGATGACGCTTGAGAAAATTTTCTTATCCAATAACTAGTTTGAATAGTTATTCTGTATTCATTATCAGCTTGTGTTCCTGCAAGGAAAGTTGCTACTAGTTGTACTGTTGCTGGAGATTAGGAAATGATAATGTTAATGCTCATTAGTGGAGATGTTACGAAAAGAAGAAATAGAAAATAATTTCTTTTCTGCCTTCCACAGTATATTGAAATCCATGGAGTTTGCACCATCTGAAAGCTCTGGTGCGCAGGTACTGAATCTACTTTTGTTTTCTTAATTATTTCAGCAGTTCAGTTTGTTAACAAAAATTTCTCTTAAAATTCTCTTACAATTTGTTCATGTTAGCGTGGACAGTTTCTTGTTGATGTTGAGACATATGAGTTGATCGTTGCTTTCCTGATATTTTCTTATGTCAAAAGCTGAAGTGAACATTTTTTGCCTGCAAATTTCCTTTAAGTGGTCAAGAACAAAGAATGATGTTTCAGTTGATGCTGCAGTGGATAGCCATAATGTTGTGAAGTTGAGCCTTTTAAAGATATGAGCTATATACAGCTAACCTGAAATGTGCACGCGTCTTGTAGTGACCAAGGATTTTAGCATTTTTAAATCTTTGTTAGCATTGAAAGTAATGTTCACAAAAGAAAACAAGCCTTTGAGTATTGAGAAAGCAGGAAAAACCTCTGCTCATCCAGCAAGTTAATCTTACTTAAGTTTGAAGGTTTTGAATTAAATTCCTGCTTCTGAAATCTGAATTGAATATCAATATACCGGGATTAATTCTCAATATGCTTTTTAATGATCAAGGGTTGGACGTTTAGTGGAAAACAGCTGACAGGTTTCTGTGACTGATTTTATTTCTGAACAAACTGTTGATGCTGAAACATGGCATTTCGAGGAAATGCTTAAGTTGGGTCAGTTGACCTGGAAGAAATAATATCACTTTAACTCCTATTATAATCAGATTAGAAGTCTACAGCTCTTAAATTGTGAAAGCATGCCAGTACCATTTTAAAGTAAGTAGGATTCAGAAATTGTTCCATTACACATTTCAAAATAATGCAGAATTGATGAGTGATTTACACTGAAAATGAAACAGTGCATCTTTACTATAGCTCATGTAGGAGCACTGAGTGAGTCCTGCAAATATATGCATGGTGAATTCCCTAGCCGTGTACATAGCAGAGATGAGCACTTGTTTTTCTCTTCTGAAATCCTTTTTAGTGCCTGAGTGAGACTCTTAATTCTTTTAGAAACAAACCTCCCGCTTTGATTTTCTTCAGGATGCATCTAAACCGCTGGAGGTGCTGCTGCTGGAGAAGAACCGCTCCTTGCAGTCTGAGAATGCCACGCTGCGTATCACTAATAGTGACCTGAGTGGTAGGTTGACACGATTTTCAGCTCTTCTGGTTTGTTTGCTGTCTTGTAAAGGGAGGGAGGGGTGAATGAGAGATGAGAGTGTGAGCTAATGCATGGCAGGAAGATTAACAGGAAACAAGAATGCTGAAGAGTGTTTGATTTCTGCAGTTTTATAGGCTGGATAGTAAAACAAAACTTGGAGACCTTGGAGACTCTTTAAAGGTTAGGAAAGAGAGGCATTACAAGATGTACCAAGTGGTAGCGTTTGAGGCTGTCTTCTGTTTTGGGAACAAATTCATCCGTGGCACCAGAAGTCTTTTCCCCCACGCACAATGTTATGCAAAATGTTTGCATGCAGAACACAATAATCTTCCTGTCTGATACACTTAGATATATTACCAGCAGGTCAGCTTGGAAAAACAAAATACTTTCTTTTTAGCGAAGTGTGTTTGCCGTTTAGCTTTCCTAATGTGGGCTTTTTACATTTTGTGTGCACATTTTTTAAATGGCAAGTCATGGAATTTCCAGATACTTGAATGCTTATGGTTTTTGCAGCTGGAAGAAAGTTAAAAGTTGCCACTGGCACTGGGATTACTGAATTCTGAAGCGTTTTATGACTTAAACTGAGTGATCTTGGTGCATCCACCTAATAGTGATTCCTTTATACAAATTGGTTTGTTCCAAAATGTAAATGTTTGCTGCATTTGGGTTCAGTCAGGTCCAATGAGTAATGTCTTGAATGAGAGACATCAGAGGGACTTGCTGTCTGTAACTGCCTTTATTTTAAATGTATAACTGCACTTCATGTAACTGTTCTAGTTTTAATGTTTGTAAGGGGGATTCTCCAGGCTGCAACATACAAGAAAGGTGCAAACATGAAATGCATGTTGTTTGTTTTGGGGGCCTTGTTTGGCTTATTGAAATTTGAATTATGAAAAAAAAAAAAAGAAAACGAACCAAAACCAAAACAAAAACAAAAATCCCACCACCACTTCATTGGCCCTTGTAAATCTGCACTTTTTCCCTTTGCGGGGCAAACTTTGCATTTTTTATCTTGGTTTTTCCCTCTTTAATCCCCCATAATGCATTATGTTTGACCTTCCTTGTAGGGTCAGCCAGGAGAAAAGGGAAAGACCAGCCTGAGAGTCAGCGTCCTGCAACCTTGCCGGCCTCCCCTCCTTCTCAGTTGCTCCGCAACGCGGGGGAGCAGGCTTCCAATACTAATGGTACACACCAGTTCTCACCAACGGGTTTAAGTCAAGACTTTTTCAGCTCATCCCTGGCAAGCCCCAGCTTACCCCTGGCCTCCACAGGAAAATTTGCACTAAACTCTCTCCTCCAGCGACAGCTAATGCAGTCCTTCTACTCCAAGGCAATGCAGGAAGCAGGAAGCACAAGCATGATTTTTTCAACAGGTCCTTACAGCACAAACTCCATCTCTTCCCAAAGTCCATTACAACAAAGTCCGGATGTAAATGGCATGGCCCCGTCTCCCAGCCAGTCAGAAAGTGCTGGGAGCATCTCCGAAGGCGAGGAGATAGACACAGCCGAAATTGCACGTCAGGTGAAAGAGCAGTTGATCAAGCACAATATTGGACAGCGGATATTTGGACATTATGTGTTGGGACTGTCGCAAGGGTCTGTGAGTGAGATACTAGCCCGGCCAAAGCCATGGAATAAACTGACTGTGAGAGGCAAGGAGCCATTTCATAAGATGAAGCAGTTCCTCTCGGACGAGCAGAACATCTTGGCTCTTCGCAGCATCCAGGGTAGACAAAGAGGTAAGCGCTCGCCAGCCGAGGGTCTTGCCACATTTTCCTATTAGTTACAAGCATAAAAAATTGAAAGTTTCCATGTTTGAGGCCGTTTGTGTGTTGATGCTGTTTTCACCTCAATCAGACAAAAAGTGTGGAAAGTACAGCTTTCTAACACTGCTTTTCAGCACTCGTGCAGGTTAGTATCTTTGCTGATGCTGTAGCTAGCCACTGCCTTGTACTTGTCAGCCAAGGAACAGGGACATTTACACCCCTTACTTCAAAACACTGAGTAAAAAGGGTCAGTAGCTGCTATGGGTATCAGCCATCAGAAATACTTGGCGATTTTTATTTGGGGTTGTTTATTGAGACCACATTTTTGTTGTGTCTTGTGTGATTTTTCCCCAAAGTGTTTTGACAAAGTATCGTAGGTGATACGTGAGATGACTAATTAAAAACCAGTCCTAATTTAAAGCAGCTTTGCATATTTAGGGTAGTGATTTTTAAAAATAACATATGCATTTCGTTGTGATTCATCTTAAATGAAGACTGAGATTTACATTTAGAGAAACTGAAAAGTAAGTTGTTTACAGTCTAGAAATATTGGAAAGGACAGGCAGGATTTGTCTAGATTTTGTTTAATTGAAAGTGAACACTGTTAGATTTATAATCTGTTCTTCCTTTTGATGATTGTACTTGAGGGGATTATCTGCCCATCTTTAACCTCTTCATTTTTGGTATCTCTAGACATTTATTTATATCTGTCTAATCTCCTTTCCGAACGTAGCTGTAATCTTTATTAACAAATCAGCCAGCCTTGCTTCTTCCAAAGTAGCCAGCTCCTCCAGCGCTCAGACAAAGACTCGAGGGTTTGAGGAACGCTTGAACCCTCGTCTCTAGAGACAGGCTGCTATCTTCTCATGTCACACAGCCCATGATGTCAGAGCAACCATCCCCTGATTGTTTTGTTCTTACCAAACTTGTTTTTCAACAGAGAATCCAGGCCAGAACCTGAACAGACTATTTCAGGAAGTACCGAAACGAAGAAATGGGTCTGAAGGTACGTCACAGGCAGGTGTTTTTCTTTGCAGTCAATACATAGGAAGTGGAGTGTGCTTTAGCTGTGTGTTTCCTTAAAACTGTGCAGTTTGATTCTGGCCTGGAATCTGATAGAAAAACAGACAGTAAGTATAAAACAAACCATGGGTTAGACCAACACTTTGCTTTTTCTAATTCTGCTGCTGCTGTACTAACTTAACCCTGTTTGGATACTTCTTCCACTCCTATCCTCAGTAGATATGCAGATAAAGAGAACTAAGTGATAGAAGTGGCTTTATAAAATCATTGCATCTACGGAAATGCTCTCTTTGCTGTTTCTATGATTTTAGAGCAAGAAAGCTGCACAATTATGTGTAATCCAATATCAGTTGCATACTGCTTCTGCTCTAGATTTTACTTCTTTCTCCTCATGGGGCTTATGTTGACAAATACACTTTAATAAGCTGTTAAATTAGTGTGATGCTTTCTGCAGTATGGTGTATGGAAAAGACTGAACAAAAAAATAAGGGAACATCAGATCAATAAGTTACCATTAGAGAGGAACTATGAACATCTTAGTTGCAGGATTTTTCTTTTAGCAAAACAAAAACAAAACCAAAAAAAAACCCCAGCTACCCCAAAACTCTGTAGTTACTTTGATTCCAGTCAGAAATTACACAGCTCACTTACAAATGATAATCTCTTAATGAGCAATGCGATAGCTTTCACAGTCACAGGAATTTTCCCTCCTTTCTCTCCCCTTAGTGGTTAAAACAAAAACCAACCAAAAAACAAAAACAAACAAGTAATAGTTCTTAGCTGGAGAGTACTTCAAATCGTATCAGTCCTTAAATGATTGTTTCTCTTAATGTATAAAACTTTAGAAAGGCAAAAATTATTTTTGACTTCCTGCATCTAGTCATTTTTTAATCTGTTTGGGGCTGAATGTATACTCGTCCTAGTTTGCCTAGTAGCTGATGCAATTTTTAAGGATAATTTCTGGTCTTACATTTTTATCTTTGTTCCTTTCCCCTCCCGTTCTTTTCCCTTCTGTTTCCTCTCCCCCTCCAAAAAAAAGAAAAAAGGAAAAAAGAAAAAAATGTCCTGTGTGTGTTATACTAGAAAAGGAATGTATAAGCATGTAGTTCTTCCTCTGGTGATGTCAGTGCTGTCATCATGCAGCGCAGCTAGTGGACAGGCTTTCATGCAACGAGGATATTTTTCCTTTATTGTGTCATTAAGGATGTTCTTCATGTTGTAGATGTTGGTAAAGGTTCTATGTAAACTATCATCAGGTTATGCTATCAGCGTACCAGTATATATACTCTGTATGTCTTTCTATTTGCTTGTTTGTTTTTAATACAAGCTTTCCAAGTGTCATTAGTTTTGTTTTCCTCTTCAGGTAATATAACCACACGAATCCGAACCACAGAGACTGGCTCTGATGAAGCCATCAAATCCATTCTTGAACAAGCCAAAAGGGAGCTGCAAGTACAGAAAACAGGTACAGCCTCATTTCGTCTCTTGCTACTTTTACTTCAGAATTTAATTAAAACAATTACCATGAGCTTTCTGGTCAGTTAATTATATTCTTAAAACCTTGAATGTAGGTTTGAAGAGCTTTTTTTTTTTATTATTTATTCAGTAGAGTGGTTTCTGTCTGTAATGCAGCCCAGGATAAGTTAATACACATCACTGCTTGACGGGGTCTTTGTTCAGTGCTCTCCAATTCAGGCCCCAGGGACACAACTGCGTGGGAGAGGGAACTGAGTGTATTTGCCTGAGTGAAGGTCACAATCCAGCCAGCAATTACTAGTACCACAGTACCATCTTACTGTGGACATCGTGTACTAAAATTAGAACATAGGCAAACTCAGACATGACTTTGGTTACAGAATGTAAGGGTATAGGTTTTTTTTTCAGGGAGTGAGCTGGCTAATCCAAAAAGCATTTCCTTTTCCGACAATTTCATTAATGTATAACATCTTAGCCTGAGATAAGTTTAATTTCTCATTGTATGCTGTCATGTAGTTAACATTTCTGTCTACTCCACAGCCTTCCCAACTTTAAAACAGTTTCCAGTACATCTAGAGGGCTGATATTGAAGTAGAGAGTACTTTGCAATACTTCTGTTTCATTTTTTAAAATAAAAACTGATTTACAGTTTTGGATAGTCATCTTTGAAATGAACACTACGCTAATCTCATGGCAAAATATTAAAGACTAGTTAATATATGATGTAAATAAATAAGTTTATACCAGCGATGATTACATAGAGAAAAATGTGGGCTGTGTGCAGGAAACTGCAAGCACATTGTTCAGTAGCATGTTTTATCTAAGAGTGTCGGACTTCCTTTCAAATACTAACTCAGCCTCTAAACTCCCTATGAAACCAGTAGATAAAACAGAAGAGATGGTCTCACCATCTTTTCCCATTTCTTAGTTTTTCACGTATCTTATAGTGTGTGACAGGAAGGAGTATAGGGAGACAAATCTGGAAATGTATTCAGGTGAGGTGTATCAGTAGAATAATACGCAGAGTGTTTCAAGTCTTACTTCACTTTGAGGTCACTTCTTGCAGTGTATAGGTTCCCTGCCACTCCCTAGTGCTTCACTTTTCCCAGTCTTTGTAGAGCAGCTTTCAGAGGAACTGGTTTTCAAGCGCTGGGGTCCTCAGTGGAAACTAACTTAAATGGAAACACATGCCAGTGCAAAAAAACCTTCTTATTCTGCAGAGATAAGTGTACACCCATGTTACTGTCTTTGCTCATCTCTTGAATGCTGCAGAACAGCCACATGGGTCCTGGGTTCACCACTGAGATACCTCATTTAGGTGCTGTCTCTCCTGAAATGGGGCAGAGTGTGATGGCCAGGAGTCATCCTGGTTTCTGTAGAGCTGTTTATTTCAGTGATTGGAACCACGGAACAAGAAAACAGGAAGCAGGAGCACATTTGGCTTGTCAAATTAAATAATGAAGCCTTTTACTAAACTTCTTGCTTTGTTGTAATTTGTGCGCTTTATTTTTGGAGTTAAAAGGACTCACCTTATTTATATTGTAAGTGGGTATTAATAGTCTGTCCAGGTGGATACAGCTGTGTTCAGTGTGTGCGTTACGATTCATTTGTGGAGATAAAAGTGAAAGGTTAAATAACTTTGTAAATAGAACTATAAAATGTTATTGACCACTTGGGGGTAAGGGAGGAAGAGTTGAAGGCTTGATTTTCAAAGGCATTTATTTGAAAATTTTTACAATGGTGGAAAACTTGCAAGTAGTAACAGACTTGTGCAGTTGAGTCCGTGTGTGCAAATGTCCAGCACTTTGGCAACGATAAAAATTTTCCAGTGAAGAACTTTGGAAATCTTACCTTATTTTGAAAAGTGAGAATCTTTGCTTAGTTGAAAACTCCTCCCTCCCATCCAGAAATGTATTGCAGCCCGTTTTCTTGCAGGGAAATATTTACAGTAGCGCATGTTGAATATAAAGCATATTCCTCTGTTGCATTTAGTCTTTTGGTTGTTTTTCATAGCTGAGCCGGCTCAGCCGCCTTCTGCATCTAGCAGTGGCAATTCTGATGATGCTATTCGATCCATTCTGCAACAAGCCCGACGCGAAATGGAGGCACAGCAGGCTGCCCTTGAACCTGCCTTAAAAACAACACCTTTATCTCAAGCTGACATTTCTATCCTGTCCCCCAAACTAGTATCTACACCTGCAATGTCTTCGGTTTCCAGCTATTCTCCTTTGGCCATATCCCTGAAGAAACATTCATCTGTCACTGATTCCAGTATCTCTGCATTGCAGAACCTCTCTGGGCTCAAAAAGGAGCCTCAGGAGGCGCCTGTTTTAGAGCTTCATGGAATAAGTGATTCTGCCCAGGGTATGTTGAGGCATGTTAAAAATGAGTTGGGACGTGGTGGTGTTTGGAAGGACCATTGGTGGAATACTGTGCAGCATGAGCGAAGAAATGCAGCGCTTCCCGAAGATATAAAAGTTGAGGAAGCCAGTGGTGGAAAAGAAAAGGTCAGCAATCAGACTAGGCCAGATCGTAGCCAGCTCCAAGGACCATCTTCTTCAGAGTATTGGAAAGAGTGGCCAAACGCTGAATCTCCGTACTCGCAGAGTTCTGAATTGAGCATGACTGGGGCGAGTCACAGTGAGACGCCACAAAATAGCCCCCTCCCTTCATCCCCTATCGTGTCCTTGTCAAAGCCATCCAAACCTTCAGTTCCTCCACTGACACCTGAGCAGTATGAGATTTATATGTACCAGGAAGTGGATACAATAGAACTAACGCGTCAGGTCAAAGAAAAGCTAGCAAAGAATGGCATCTGCCAAAGGATCTTTGGGGAAAAGGTAAAGAATTGGTTCTCTCTTGTTACCCCAGTGTTTTGTATGTGCATTATGCTCCTCGCATCGGTACAGAGCTCAGTTTAACACAGCCATGCATACAGAAGGGGTGTGCCACATGTGTCTTATGAAAAAATGTATTTGCTTAGTATGTTAAGAACTTTAAAAATAAGCTCACAAAGGAAAATATTAGTTTCCTTGTATTTCGTGAATTGCATAGATTTTTACATAAAGATTGGCTTCAGTTGCTTACAATTAGAAATGGGGCCCCTGAATTTAGAAACACTGAAAGCTGAAGCAAACATTATTGAGACTCGGTATTTCATGCTTAATGTAATGAATTCATGGAATATTTGAGTAATACCATTGTTGTGACTGGAGAGTCTTAAATTTGTTTTGAGTGAAGATTATGGACATGAGAGCATTTTTCCTTTTTTTTTAATATTTGGAAAAGTGCACAAGGGTATTTAAACAAACACAAAGAAAATCCCCTACCTCTCCTTAGTCTTAAGTCAAGAATTCACAATCCTTTCTTATACCTGGTGCTCGGTATCTCAGTGTGCTTTCAGACCTTTTTAAGCAGTGTTTGATTACAGACACACGATGCGTGATAAGGTCTCGCATTCTGGGCTCTAAACACGTGGGAGCTGGGGGGTCCCCGACCACCAGAAAGCACCTTCCAGGCTGAGAGGAGTGCTGGACATCTGGTTTTTCTTCTTCCCATAAAGAATTGAATCAATCTAATAGCATAATAGGAGCTGGCATCATGCTATTACCTTTTCAGTAAGACGTAAAATGAAAAGCCTGACCTCTCGGGGTCATTAAGGATCCCGTGGCACCTTTCATTAAGTATGAATTTTAACCCCTGCACCTGTGCTGAATTCCAGCAAGTCACTGAGTTCGGCCCATCTGAAATCCCCCTTTGCTGCAGTAAGCTGTGCTCCGAAATATTTACTTACATGGAGCAGCTGCTGCTACAGGTGAAAACACACCTCGTTACAGTTCATACCAAAAAAAACAACCAAATGAAGGCCTAGTCTCAGAAGTCCCAATTATTTTTGTTTGAGAACAAAATACGTGACAATCATGTCCTGTTTTATCTCCTTCTGTGAGCTGGTATGCTGTGTTTTTCCTGTTAGGATCGATGAAACTATTTGACACTAAATATGGAAAGCATGCAAATCTCGAGCCATCCTTTTGCTGTTTGTGCTGCCACTCTGTTCCTGCAGGGAGAAAAAAAAAAAAAAAAACACTCTCCAGAACGAGACTATGGCAGGAGAAAAGCATTTCAATCCCCGTACATGTATCTGTCGTTTTGAAGTTTTGCTAATTGACTCGAGCAATGTAGCAGTAAAGGAAGCCGAAGTGACTTAAATTACCCCCTTCCAAACCAAATGTGTTAACGTGCCATTCTTGGTTGCTTCACTTCAGGTATTGGGGCTGTCCCAAGGAAGTGTCAGTGACATGCTCTCCAGGCCAAAGCCATGGAGTAAATTGACACAAAAAGGCCGAGAACCATTTATTCGTATGCAGCTCTGGTTGAATGGTGAGCTGGGACAGTGTGTCCTGCCTGCACAAGGGCAGCAACAAGGACAAGGTAATTAAAATTCCACTATGTTGTTTGAGTTGAGGAGGAGGAGGAGATCTTTTTAAAGTTGCAGTAAGCAGGACTTCCACCCTGCGGCAGCCCAGGCGCTGGTGGAAGGGGAAGCGTCCCGCCTTGCATCCCAGCCGGTTCCTAGGGGGACTGGCTGGGAATGTTTACACAAGAAGCGCTCGTTTATGTGCAATTGATAAGCAGCCGTTATCGAGTTCCTAATGAGGGAGATATTATTTAGGCATGAATATGATAAGTAATTCCAAAAAATTTGGCCGAAAAGCTGGAAAATGTTGTGTGCTGTTTTCTAGGGTTGCATAGGGGATTTTTATATTGTTCCTAGGAGAATGTCGATTGCTTTCTCAGGAGGCGAGCTAGAACTCAGCTGTAAAGGGGGAATGCTGTGTTGCAATTATGCTTTTTATTGTGGCTCTCTCTTATCCTAATATCCATTGATACAGAAAGGCCAGACTAGAGTTTGACCTCGGTTGTACCCTTATAATGCCACTGACTTAAATGAGCAGTGTGCCCTTGCTGAGATCAGCGGTTTGCTATTTGTTGAGCCTGCTTACTGTTTAGTTTGTGGTTTGGCATCTCCTTTTATTGTTCCCTGATTTTCCTCTCCTCTCTTATCTAGTCCTTCACTCTGTGACATCATTACAGGATTCCCTACAGCAGGGATGTGCAAGCTCAGGTAATCAGCTGGTTTCAATGATTTGCTCTGAAATAATTCTCTGTGCTTTTGTTACGTTTCTTTTGCTTTGATGCCGAGAGGTTTCTCTTGTTTTGTTGTATCATACAGGAGACCCTTCAGTTTTTTTTATTAACACAGTTAATTCCTCCTTCTCTCCTTGTTGCTATGGCAGATGTAGGGAGTACACATATTTAGCTGCATATATTAGGTAAAGAGACTCTGTCTGATCTTAGAGATCCTTGGCTCTGTAGGGTTGTTGTTGTTTTTTTTTACCATAGTTCAGCTTATCAACTTGACATGTGACAATGGCTGTAAAACAAGCCTTTCGTTTGTAATGTGATCTACATACTCCAGCTGCCTTATTCACTGGCATATTTTTCCACTTTCATTTGCACAAAATCTGCTTTGTTAATTTGAAGGTGGGGAAAAGACCATGTTATGCGTTTCTGTTTCAAGCTTCGTTAAATATTCCAAGCCGACCTTTTGCCTCCTTCCCCTTTCCATTTGCAAAAAAAGCAGATGCAGCAAAGATGAGTGTCAATGAGAAGTGAATTGCTCAAGGTTTGCTGAAGATGGCCACAGTATAGGAAGGAGCAGAACAGCTGTGTTCCTGCTGTTAGATACCAAACTCTACCCACACAGACTTTTTACCAATGATATGCCTAACTGATGTAAAACACTCAGGCTCTTTTCTACTCTAGAAAAATACTTGTGCCCTGCTCTGTACATGCAGCTAGTATTTGAGAGTGATTGCCTTTCAGGATACAGAGAAGGATGAGATATGTTCTACCTTCCTGCCATTCTGGAACACTCTTCTCAAGTTTGTTAGCTTTATTCTGACTGTGTCAACTGAACTGTTTTTCCGCACTGCTGGGAAACTATTTTGCATTCTAAAAGATTTTACTAGAAGAAAATCCGTGATGATATTCAATCCACGTTTTTCTTAAGAAGAACAGTGGGAAATAAATAGATAAAAGCAAAAAATGCCCCTGGTGAAACAAGCCATAAAAACAAAACCAAAATGGGAAAAATTATTTGCAATCATAGAGCTATTGTTACTTATAGGCGAGCATTTAGCAAACATGGAAATTTCCTGTGACATTTTATACGCTGCTGTTCGTTAAAGAGTGTGCCATTGACTACTTTTTGTACCATCAATACTATGCAAGTGTAACCGCTGTAGTTATAAATGCCTAAGACAGCATGGAAAATATGAGTAATTAATTATAGCCACTTTAAGAGGAATTTGAAATCAGAGGAGCTGGGAAAAGGCTGCATTGTTATTGCTAATCATCATATTTATGACTAACTGTAATTATAAAAGATTGAAAGACAAGCCCATAGCATTAAAATTCGACCACCTTAGGGATTCCCGTGAGGATCACTGGTAGCTGAAAGTGATTTCCTTCAGGAAGTTGGGTTTTGCTGCCGTGATATTTTGCTCCACTCCCACACTCCCAACCTCGTTTGTCAGCTCCTGCCCTTGAGCTAATATTGTGTGACGCGACATGTTCCTATCAGCTAATAAAATCATATTATTGATGATCGCTGTCCTTCTTTCCTTAAAGCAAACTTACAAATGAGAAAATGGGTTCGTGCCCTTTTCTTCCTCTTTCCTGATGATTAGAAACAAAATTGTTTTACAAGGCGTTCTTTTCTCGGCACCTCTCTCTGGATGGAGGAATAAGGAGGGTTGTGACACCACGCAGAACAAAAGAGCAAAACCAAGATATTTGACTGAGGAAGGGCAGTTTGGTAATTTTCTTTTATTAGCAGCTGTTCTGTAATTAAAAGCACAGCAAACAGTTTGGAAAAGGGTAAAAATAATTATGCATTTGTGAAAGATCCTCTACTCGAGGGCAGAAAAAAAAAAAAGAAAAAGCTCCCATTTTCTGGTCTTCTGAGACATTTCCCAGGAAAATCAAGGCAGAAAAGGTTGCATACTTGTAGTTTTAAAATAGAAATTAATCAGACCAATTTTAAAATGAGAAAAGGTCTGAAGCCTTTTCCACGTAATATAATTGGCTCAGAACTTGTTGAATGCATGAAGGGAAAGAAGTGAAATTAAACTAATACATTCAGTGGCTCCTGAGTGCTTTGCCAAGAAGGTCTTCAGTGTACGGAGTGTCAACATGCATAGTAACGTCTCAAACTTTTATTAGCCGTGAGTATTTTCATTACTGTTTGGCACTATTATACCAAACTAGCAAGATTTTCTGGATTTCTGACCCAGTTATTTACGCTTCCAGATCATAAGGTTTTGATTAACACCTCATTCATGAAAATCTGTTCTTTTGTCCAGTAGTTTTCCACTGTCACACGTGGACAGATGGACCCATCAGCCTTTTATACATAAGGATGAATGGATAAGATGGATAAGCATCATATATATATATATACATATGTATATGTATATACAATTTATATATATAAATTGGAGATTGCAAAGAGAAGCCAGGCTCATTTTTCTTCTTTGCAAGCAGTATTTATGACTTTTTGAAAAACACAGCCTGTACCAAAATTACAACCAGGTACATATATCTGTATTTTGTGCCTGTGACCTTGGCCAAGGCTCTGGCGATTAGAAGAATTTTGTGCAAGTTCCAGCAAACGTGTTTTACACAAAAATGGTGTCTGTACCCTAGGTGGTCAAAAATAGTATCGCTATGCCTTTTCTAACATTTTTTCTGTGTATTTCTTTCCACCTAAATGCTCTAATGCCCTTGGGTAAATCTGCCTTTTTAATGATTTATGTGTCAAAAGCATGGACCAAATCACATGGAAAAAAAAAGTTGAATTAGTGTCACCCAAGTGCATCAGCATTTTTTCATGATGAATTTGGCCCTTATTTAGTTGCATTACTGATGATCAGAGCTGGGTTGGGCTTGGAAAGTAGCCATGTGTCAGGCGAAGGTTTATGTGCTTGGATATTTTTCTAAATACTTGTACTGTATATAGCTCGTATTAGTTTGTTTTATTTTGGGGTCTTATATCTTTAGTGAGCATCTATATGACATTAAGACCAAGTTTCTTTTTCGGTGCTGCTGATTTCATAACTACTCCCAGGAAAGCTGAATTTTTATTCACTTTAGTATTCATCCTCTGTGAAGGACATATACTCTCTATATACTACATTAAAGACTTGCAAATACTCAGTGGGAGAAAGACGTGCCTTTTTGGTGTGTGTTTCTGTAAGGGTCGTCTTATGACCTAATGTGGAAATCTTCATTTGCCGATACAGCTGCGGGTGATCTCAGGGGATTTTGAATTTCCCTTTTGTTTGTCTTCCTTTCTGGGTATCATCCATCATTCCTAACCTCATGCTGCTTAGCAATAGTAACGCTCATGGGAGTTGAAGAAAGGATTATAGCAGCATAAAATGGGGAGCTAATTAGAGCTTGTTTCAAAATCAGAATCTAGCTTGAGATAATTGCATATTATCTGGTGATTTAAAAACCCAAGATCTACTGTATTTAGATCAACTAAAATATGCATAAAAGCTTTATTTTCAAAATAAAACATTTGTAACAACAGGGAGATTACTTCTTATCATCTCTTGGGAAAGAAATCTGAAAAAAAATCAGAATGCAATCTACGCTTGCTGTAGTTAGGATATTAGCAGGCATACTGCGGAATGGTGACAGACCCAGGTATCCCTTATATTTTTATTTATATAATACTCATTCCTGTAATAGCTTTCAGTCCAGGAGCTGCCAAGTGGGCAGGTAGTTGACGGTGTACAGGGTAGATGTCCCTGTTTATCTGATAACAGAAGGCTGCTGTCACATCTACCGCTCCGTGAGAAGTAATGGGGGGAGAGCGTGCCTTTCGGGCTTGCGACTCGTGTTCAGGATTACCACCCTGACAGGCTTACGGAGAGCTCACTGGCCACGGGGTGGCAATGGAGAAGCTCTGACCTCCCCTCCCCATGGTTCGTGATGATTTCCTTCGTTGTACTGTTTTGTGTTGGGTGAGAAGAGCTGTCTGATGGTGCTCCAGGTGTGCTGGGATCAGCACGTGGAGAACTGTATCCGCAGTACCTGGAGGGCACAGGAAGGCTTGGTCCAGTGATGCTGAAGGATCTTCCCAGATTTTAGTTGTTTTTTACTGGTGAATCAAAAAGAAGAGGGAGATTGTTTTGCAGTCCTTTGCTGGCATTCTGAGTTAACAAAACTGTGCCTGGCATGGAATGGTTCTGGTTAATGTGGCCTGTAGTAGGAAAGAGAAGGGAGAACACGTGGCTTTTTAATGGCTCAGAACTCCTTGTATGCATAGGTTATGTTCAAAGACCAGTTTTTGAGTCTGTGTGTGGTTGAGAAGGTTGTCTCCTTTTGTGCTAGGTACAAATGCGTTTGTAAAGTTCGGAGCTGAACAACAAAGTCAGCCGAGCAGTTATCTCCGTAAAACCCTGAAACCCACTGGTGCATACTGGGGAGGTTTCCACATTCTTTCTGTGTGGCTGGAGATTGCAGCGCTGCAGCAGTTGGCCCTGGCTGTCTTGATTTCAAACCATAGGATATCAGTTGGCTTCTCATAAGGGCAGCTGTTGTAGTCTGTCTGTAACGTGTGTGATCATATTCTGTGCCATTTCCCTGACATTTGGACCATGAAAACCTTCCTGGCAGCCTTTATGGTATCAATAAAGCTGGGAGAATCGCTGTCAAGGCACCTTACTGGGACCTGGGAATGCAGCGTGAAGTCAGTGCTTCAACTTCGTTCTTAATATAACATTGGATATCATTGCTAGGCATCATCTGGTCATTTCTGCCTGTTGCCTCGGCCTGTCCTCCATAGGCTGTGCCAGAGGGCTGTAGTCCTTTGTCCATCAGCAACGCATTGTAAGGAGTCGGTATTTGTAGAGAAGTTCCTGTCCTAGTTAAATTCTTTTCCTTCCATTGAACCACCCAGTGATTAAACTTGAAGAAGATGACTCCGTCCTCATTGTGGTCATAGCTTTACTATTATAAAAGTGCTAAAATAAAATACATAATCACAGAGTGAACACTATTTTCTAGGCAGATATTCCTTGCGGCTGAATTATAATGACAAAGCACCAACACACTTTTCATATTAATATGGCAAGAGGAGACTCACGCTGTATTCTGAAGACAAATTTAATTCACTCTGAAGCATGGCTATGAGTTCATAGCGTTTGTTTCGGAGAAGTTCCCCAGTCAGGTGGCAGCACTGCTTTATTTCTGTGGTTAATTTGGGAGTGGGGGTCCTTCACCTTCACCTGCCCTTGGTGTGCGTGGCAGGGACTCCAAGCAAGGAGCTCGTGTGCCAAGTGTGCTGCTGCCTGTGTCGCAAAGTCTTCATTTTAAAAAGCAGAGCTCATTAATGAATGTTTGTTTAAAGCTCTATAAAAAAAAAAGAAACTCCCCTGACCATTGTTGCTGCTACGCTTCTCAGGTAATTCGGAAGAGTATCGGTTTGCATAATAGTTGCTAAAAAGTGGATGTAGGTTGTGAATTACTTTCACCGTGACTGTGGTGTCAATCTGAGCACGAGCCTCCTGTGCACTCTTCAGGCATTTTTTAAAAGAAATCATGGTCGTTGAATATGAGAGCTGTGTAAGTTCCACTTTTCATCATCTCCTTGCTTATTACTTCATTTCATTAATTACCAGCGTTCGCTGTCCCTCCGTTGCTCGTTTGGAAAGGAGCGGGCCCCTTTGGGGAGCGGGCCCACGTTGCCTCCTCTGCCTCTTCCCAGGCACGGGGGGATTCTCCTGCCAGCTGCCAACCGCAGCGGAGCTGCCTGGCAAACGATGAGCCGATACGTTCGAAAGCCAAATACAAAAATAACTGGAGCAGCACTGAAACGCGAGCGAGGCCATCGCAGCCGTGCTGCAGCTTCGGGGGGGGTCAGGAGCTGGGGTGATGGCTGCGCTCTGTCCCCCGTGGGCTGGCAGCTGCAGAAGGGGTCGGGAGGGCTCTTCTCTGAAGGGCTCAAGCAGTTTTCTGTCGGTAATGGGAGGCTCCGGCAGCTGGCAGGAGCTCACGGTGGTGGCTCGTGGGAAGAGGAGGCGCGGGGCCGCGGAGGTGGCTGCGGGGTCCGGCCGCCGGTGGCTGCCACCAGCGGGATGGAGATGGCCATCGCACTGGGTGCCAGCCCCACCGCTGCTCGACGAATTACAAAATGCTCCTCCGGTGGATGAAAATTACCTTGCTTTCAATTCAAAGAACACATAATGGGCTATTTTCCTCCCAAAATACTGAAAAGAAGGTGTGCTAGCACCGAACGTGCAGGTTGTTATTTCCTTTTTATAATAGGGATGGAGCTACGAGGCAGCTGCCTTCTGCTCAAAGTAGCTCTGACACAGGGAAATAAACAGCCTGCTAGACTCTGAATCCTCTTCTGATTATAAAGAGTTATGTATTACTTGAGAGCAAATCATCCCCAAGAAAAAAAAAATACCAGAAAATTAATATCTTTAAAGGTACCTTCTAGCCTGTCCTTTGCATTAGAGTGCAGCAGAAAAGAGGAAAAAATTATGATTTTGTCTCCCCTAATTTGATGGGTATTGGAGGTTTTTTAATTTGCCAACAGCTGTTCAAAGAAACAGCAAATGAAAAAATCCAGTGATTATTTGAAATCTGTTAAGAACCACAACTTGCACTGAAAACAAAACAAATTTGAAATCAAATGTAAGTAAAAGTGAAAAAAGGAAAATGTCCAATTAATTAGCCTCATGAAAGGAAAAAGTCTAGTGGCAAGAAGAAACAAAAGGTGAGTCTGACCTGTAAATGTCCCACTTTCGTACTTCTCAAAGATTCTGCTAGAAACAACTTACAGATCCTTGTTCCTGGGCTCTACGTATTATGCCCCACAGCGTGCTTGAAAAGGGTGATTGTTCCGCAGAAGAATCTTTTTGATACTACCCATTGGCACAGCCTGAGCTTGCCAAAATATCCTCATTTTGATATCAGTGCTCCAGATACCTCCAGTGAGCCTGGCCGAGGACAGTGAGGTGCTTTGGAGGAGTCGTTTTGTCCTTGTGAGTTACTCTCAGCAGTCCGGCCTTGCTGCAGAGCCCCAGGCCCTGCTGATTTTTGGGGTGCTCCCCGTTGGGTGCTCCCCTCCTGGGCCTTCTCCTGAGGCCCCCAGCCCCACATTTCTGCCTCCGAAGGGAAGTCAGGATGGGTGCCTGTGGGAGCTGCCCCCGGGTGTTCCCCAAAGAGGCGAGGTGTTAGGTGAGCTGCCTTGTGCCTGCCCTGGTGGTTTGCATTTGTTTCTCTCTTTTACCCCTCTGGAACTTGGCTCCTAAAAATAGTGCAAGTTTGAACTGGCAGATGTTTCATTTGTCCTTTACGAGAGGACCAAAATTAGCCTCTCATTCGGCACCTAAATAAAGCAACTTTAACTGCCTTTATACGAACTTTGCAATTACTGTCTATTGAAGTTGCAACATTTTGTGGGGTTTGGTGGGGAAGGGTATTATGTAAGCAATACCCGTACCTAAAAAGCCACTAGAGCCTGAAAGAGAGGACGAACAGGAGCAAGCCCAACTGTTGTTTGGGGGCGGGTTTTTTTTGTTTGTTTGTTCATTTTTTCTTTTTTTTTAAAGGAAAAAATTACTATTTTCTGATCTGTGGCAGATTTATTTTTTTTTTCTAATGAAGGTTTCATTAAAAAAAAGGCAAAAGTAACTTGGAAATGCTCAGAGAGCTGCCTGTTGTAAAGGTAAAAAAAAAAAAAATAATAAAAGGACAGCAATGGTTTCTGTAATTTTCAGAGAAAAATCTGCACAGAATGCCTGAAGCTGGGTTAGCAGTGGGACTCCCCAGGGGCAACAGAAAGATGTTATAATCAATTACCACATCATAACACTGATGTATGATAATTACTGAGTGTTCCTCCTGAGATAGTGCAGCATTTGGCTGGGATGCGGCTCTTTCATGGTCCACTGCCTGATTAATATGCAAATAATAGGCTGATTGCATGATGAATGCAGAAAATGAGTTCGCTGATAACGTGAGCACCGAAGCGGGAAGATGATAAATTACTTTTACTGACTGTCCTACATTAAGTACCCTTTCTCAACAATTTTATCACAAATTAAGTAAAGCAGTATGGAGAGATTATGAGGACGTGTAAAATAATGTACCTTAATAGCTTTTATAATATTGTTGCATACAATGAAAATGTCATTTTGTTTCAGTACTTTTGCCAGCACTCCTCCGGAAGAGGAGAGCATTAGGTATAGCAATGTTCAGGGTCACTCTCCTTCAGCTGCTTTCTCTTAAGATGAAGAACAAGCCCCTGCTGTGGTTGTTAGATGGGACTTTTCTAGCAGGGAAGGAATCCAGTTGTTAGCCTCGGATCCATCCCATAAGTATCTCGCCCATAGCAAATGAATGTCCACATTGTTTAGAGGGGGAAATACATATAAATGCAAAATGGGACGCAATGCACATGCACATTCTGCTTCTTACTCTTGTCTGGAGCAGACAGATGAAAATCTCGAAGGGCGGTGTAGATACACCTTCACGCTTAGGCTTACAACAGAGAAGGACAACAGACAGTCAAAAATACTGTAAGGCTTCAAAGTTAGTGTCTAATCACAAGGTCATCGAGTCAACAGCGACACCATAAATTGCCACAGAGCCTCTCTAAAAGCTCTAAGTCTGTTTTCCAAAAGGTATTGTGCACGGGTTTGTTTTGATTATACTAAAAGTGTAACTGTGTGGGGTTGTGGCATCTTGATTGATTGCTTTCGTGACATATTTGTTTTAATATTCAGAAAAATCCTTAATAAAGCTTGTGCACACAAGCTGTTTTAATAATAAGGTTATTGAAAATATTTTCCAACACTTATTTCTAAATATTGACTTCTGACTAAGTTACGGAAACCCAGAAAAATCTGAATATTAAATAAAGATTAACAAGGCAGAGCAATGTCTTTTAAAGCAGCCATGGTTTTGCCATTAATCATCTAAATTAAAATCTGATTTCATAATATAAATGTTTTTTTAATTGTTTAAGGGTGATACTGGAGAAAAATTAAAAATTAAAAAATAAAAAAAACATTCAGCACTTTTCAGTGCAAATATCCTACTTAGGAACCTATGTGCAAGCCAGTAGGTATTTGAGGAAATTCTCCCTATGTGCTTGTTGCATTGTTTACCTCTTCCATAGACATCTGATTTTGGCTAGGGAGACTTGGAAAGGATTTTGGGGCTGCTGGTCTGACCCAAACGGTGTTCTGATGTTTCTGATTCTGTCTCTTCATCCAACTAAAAATAATTCCCAAGTTCTTTCTATTTTCCTTCATTTCATGTAAAACAGCACATAAAATCATGAGATCTGCTTCCCTATGGGCCATTGCAAGTGTCCCTTAATGGTGCGTATCTGAAAGCTGTCTCGGATGGTGCACTTGTGCCAGGGGTTGGTGTGTCCAGCCCAGCACTGGGTAGATCTCAGTGGGGTTTTTCTCTTTAATTAACAAAAGTTGCATCCTTCTGCACATCTGCATATCCAAACTGCCCCTCGTAGTGATCTGTAGCCCCTACTCGAGCCCATCCACACCCCAGCGGACAAATCCCAGAGCCCTCCTAATCTGGTTTGAGTTGGTGCCACCCTACGGTTGTTGAGCTCTCCGAGACGTGGCTTGGCCATTCCTCCTGTGCTTGTAGCTGAGCTTGCCTCCCTGCATCCAGCCGTACCATGGTGCTTATGTTGTACAGGCCAGAACTTTTCAGCTTATGAGGCATTTTGCATCAGCAGGGCACAAAGTACCTCTCTAATAGAGTTTAGGTGCTTGCTGGTGCGGGGTGCATTCAAAGGGCTGCCAGCACTCACCACCCAGGGCAGGGCGCTCAGCAACGAAGACCAGAGAAAGAGGAGCAAGCCCCACGAGAGAAGCTGCACTGTTAGCATGGTTTGGGGCACAGTAGTGCGATTTCCAAGACTGTGAGGCATTTGTGAGTGCGCCTTCATTGCAAGAAGAATTGGTCACCTAACTTATCTAAGAACTTGTAAATGTTCAGCTGTAAATTTTTCTTCATGAGTCTAATGCCAGTTCTTTTCTGAACTTCATCTTATTTCTCTAGCTCCTTCTGCTTTCTAGAATGGCTAAAAACATATGTTTTTTAGTATAAGCACAGAGCAAACCATGTAATTATTGAAAATGCAGCATAAAGTTGCAGCTACACCCTGTAATTCTCCAACAATACTCAGAAGCCGATAATTTCAGGTACTTTTAACATTTACTCTGATCCTTCAGCTAGATGTATGTGCTTCTGTCTTTGACGTATGTTATTCCTATGCAGAATGGGGACTTTTATTGTTTATTTTCCCCTAGTAATCTCTGAGTTAGCCAGAGCTGGTTTCCTCCCCATTCAGTGCAGACACACATACATCTGCATGCTGTCCTGAAGGGCATTTTCTTTTGATCCCTTCCCCCCTTCACATAAAATTTCCCTGAGCCGAGACCCAAAATAACGTTTTCCCCAAAGTTACAACATTTGCAAAATAAACAAACAAAATCCCCCGGGTCATGGTGGAAATCTATAATCATAACTATAGCAAGCACTTGCAATCATGAACGCACGGACCTACCTACTTCATATCATTATATGTGCACACTGGAGGGAGGTTTTTATACTCCCTACAAATAACTGGGGGAGTTTATAACTATAGGGAGGATCATATTTTCATAAGCCACATTAATTTGCACATTGTAAATAGGCAAGATTCATTCACTTAAAGTAAATCCACCAAAAATGCTACCTGCGAGGAAGAGTTCAGCTTTCACGGGTGTTTTCGTTTAATTAGTCAGAAGAGGGATGTATTGCGGTGCTGTTCAACAAATGCTTACCTGATTTATTACAGAGATCAAACTTGCACTGTACGGCTGTTAACGGGGAGAGCTGTTGGGGTGCGTAAGGAGATCCCGCAAAGGCAGCGCTTCTGGAGTTAAAATGAGGCAGAAGGTTGGGAACGAGAACTCTGCCTGGAAATGTCAGGCCCTGGAAAACAGTAACTGGGTTGTCCTGAGTACGCTGTCGTTGATGAGCTGGGTGAGGAGGGCCTGGCTCTCAGGACAACACACCCTGGGTTTTGGTCTACAAACTGGACAGGGTGGGCAGCCCAGTGACCAGGGGAACACAGAAACCCATCCAGTCCCAGTGTGCGACACGTGGATCTCAGGCAGCCTGCCAGGTCTGTTGTTGTCCATTAACTGATCTGTATGAGGAGGTAAATGCAGGCCCTGAAGTACCAAATGCTCTTTTAAGAGGTTGCCGAGAAATCTCCTGTCCGCATTTGTCTGCTTTTATCTTTCATACTAATTTGCCGTAAAAGCAATGAGCGGAGCACAGGATGCTTGGCTGCCTCCCGCGCTGCCGTGCGCGGAGCATCCTCTTCTTGCTGTCCCGTGGTAAGGAGCTGTGGGTTCCACTGGTCTGCCGTGGACCTGAAGCCCAGGCTTGGGACATCACGAGAAGTGGTACATCAACCCAACCGCCAGATAAATCATGTTTGGGTTCCTGTCGGAATGTCACGGAGCACCCTGTCATTTTGTTTTAGCAACTTGTCCTTCCAAATGCGCAGTTCGCCTTATGGCATGCCAGCAGTAAAAATGTCACTTACAATAATTACTTTTTGGTGAAAATGCTTGCTGACTTCCTACCTTCAAGCTGTTTTTTACACAGTGGGGAGATAATAAGAAATGACTTTATCCTGACTGCTCAAATGAACACTAAATGGAATTTAGGTTATTATTACTGCAGATAGAGGACTCTGTATTAAAATTTAAATAGTGGATCAGATAAACTACAGAGATTTGTCTCTGAAAATTATAGTGGATCTGCTTTTTTCAATCCACTTCTCTGTGAAACTTAAGGCAGCTGTTGTCGGCCTGCTGTCTTTAGAATATAATATTTTTCATAATCCATTTAGAGGCCCCTGAATACCTTCTGTGTTTTGCATGGTCTTCCCCCAACTTCTCCATGTACCTTGATTCCCCCAAGTCTTTTTGCAGCTTAGTGGCTTGTGCTAGCACCCACGGTTGGGCAGTTTGTTCCTCCTGCAGTTCCTGGGCTGCTGAAGTGCAGGATGCTCCTCGGGGAAGCGGAGGGTGCTGGCAGGGGAGGCTCAGCACGCTGAGCTCGTGTCGGATGCTTGTGAGTTCAGGTGCTCTTGTTGCACGCCCTTTAGTTCACAAGAGGACATAAAGGAGCCGAGGCAGGGTCTGAGCAAAAGTGGCAAACCTGCAGCTCTCAAAATGTATGCAGGAAGTACCTGGGGAACCTGCCCGTGCTGGCTGGCAGCAGCGTGATGCTTCTGGACTGGTGAAGCCGTACGCAGGGCTCCGCAGCGCGCTGTTATCTGGATACTGCTGTTGATGGAGTACATTTGAGGCTGGCGTCAGGTCATGTAGATGTCTGTGATTTTCAGGGAGGGGTAGCAGACGTGACCTGGAAGTCTTTGCATCTGAGGTGAGCTTCAGTAGGAGGCTCCAGCTGCTGTGTGCTGTGGGTCTGAGCTGGACCGCTGCTTTTTTACCAAGGGATGTGTTGAAGGTGCTTCCTGCAGGTGGAAGAGTTCCTGTACATCAAAACAGTCCCTCGTACGGTGTCCTGCAGTTTTGCAGGCTGTAATGAATTGTCTCACGCTCCTCAGGAGCACAGCGTTGTGCCGGAGGGGAGCCCAGTGCAGCCAGTGGTTGGTTACACCCCACAGGGACTTTGTCACGTCACGGTGGGAGAACATGGTGAGTCCTTGTAGAGGGTCGTGTCAGGCGGATGCTGTGCTGGGGGAGGTCTTTTCAGGTAATTTGTGGGGCACCGGAGGGATAACCGTAGTCCAAAACCTTCTGCAGCCAGTGTTTAAGGAGTTATGGACCCAGGAACCAGTGCTGGGGGCCTGACCTTAGCACGGGGACAGGATATCTTGCAGTTGGAGAAGAACAAGAGAATTGAATATTAAGTTCAGGAAAACTGCCATACCCAATGAACTAAGGCCAGAACTCTGCTTCAGACTGTCTTGCGTTTTCTGGAACATGATCATGATAGAAACTGAGGAAGGTGTAGAGAGGATGGATGGAACCAAAGCATCATTTGGCTTCATCCATTGCAACAAGGAAAGCAAGACCACGAAAGATTTTCTACATTCATATAATTAAGGCCAGGTCAATTTGTTATAGTTCTCAGACAGTTTTATGATACACTCAGCCAAACCCTGGTTGTACACCCTAAATGGTCTGCAAAGTATGTTCACTTTCTTAACTGTTAGGTACTAAACAGATGGGTGGAATGTGGGTAAGCTGTAATGATCATGTTGGGTTGTGTTGCAGTAGATGGTCATTCAAGCAGTGATTTTACATAGGAAAAATACTATTTAAAAAGAAAATAAAATGAGAAGATATTTGTATAATGTTGAGTTTGTTTCCATTCATTGTTGTACCTTTAAATTAGATTATATGTCCCTCTCTAGGGTTGTGTCTCTATGATGACACTTGTCAATGTCAACCACTACTTATGTAGAATTTACCCCAGTTTCTTGATCATCAAAAGTCATCATGTTGACCCATATCTTCATCACATACTCGGGTCCTGACACACACCATCTTCCCACCAAGTTAGTTTGGAGGGGTTTTGTTGCAGGTCTTTCTCCCAGCCTCTACAAAGTGCAAGGCATGGCTCACTTCTGTGGCTACCTGAGGCTTCAAAAAATGAATAAAAAATAAGAAATTCGTAGGTGATGCAGAGAGTGTGACACCAGTGATACTCTTGATCTCTCTAGCTCTTTACTTCACCTTATTTTTGAAGCTTTTGGGCTTTTGCTTCAGGTTTTAAACTGTATACAGGCTGCTGGGATGCAAAATGCAGAGTACCCTTGGTATTGCAAAGTTTATCTGAAATTTATTAAAGAGACTTTGTCAATAGTGTGGGATTTGCCATTTGTGCACGATGGGATGCCCAGAGCCTAATATAACACAGTTTTACACCCATCTGGACAAATGACCTCCTCTTCTCTAAATACGTGTGTAAATGTTCAGCAAGCATTGCTTACATGCTCACAAGAAATTAGATTGCTCTTAAGTTAGCACTATTTTTCATTTAAGTCTGGGGTTAGAAAAACAGAACGTGTTTTTAAAAAATATGCTTTCACTATTACTTTCATTGGAAATGTTCAATTGCTACTTTTGAAATCTTAATATCTATTTTTCAGATGTCCTGAATTTGTTTCTTTGTCCTGTGAGGAACTTGAGAGAAATGAATGCAGACAAATTATTTCATAAAACATATGAAATGACTGTAGATTGACAGTTTAATTTGTAATAGTGAATACATTCAATTTTCCCCTTTGTTCTGTCAGCAATCACTTGTACTCTAAATGTCTATTTAATTTTTTAAGTAGATTAACGGGAAATGTTTGCGTTATTTGATTATTGAATTGACTTTTCCAAATAATGGATCTTTTCCTCCAATATTTATATCATCTCAGAAATGTTTTTCCATAAGGGAAAAGTGCTAAGAATGAGTGGGGAGCATATTTGGAGTTATTTGTAGTTGATGCGCATAATGCCTCATCTGAAATCGCTGTACACTTGCTTTCATTGGGAGAAAAAAAGCAGTTTGTCATCTGTACTGCCTTCCAAAATTAGATTCAGATAATCCTACCTTTTTTTGAGTCAATAAGCAGCAGATTGGTCTTAAAAACAAAATTCAAGTAAGCTCTCGATGTGTGATATAAAAAATAAATAAGCTAATATGTGAGCACCGTGGAGCATTTCGGTGATAGATTATAATATAGATTACCTCCGTTGTTTACGTAATTAGGCTGGGCAGGGAAGGGAGAGGGAGGAGGAAGCATCACTACATGCTTTTGTTGAGTCCTGCATGGGGGGGGAGGTTGGTTTGGTTTGGTTTGGGATTTTTTGTGGTCTCCGTGTGTGCATGTGGTTTACGGGGCTCGGATGAGGAATTGTATAGGAAATTTGCAGCTGCTCTAGTTACTCGGTAAGATTTCTATAAGCTGGCACAAGGGACAAAATTAGAGGGAACTTGAACGAGTGCCGTGCAGTTTATTAGCCAGGCAGCCATAATTTTGACCTTGCTGTGGGTTAAAGGACACAGACCTGAGAAGAAATCTGTTTATCATGTAGGGAATTCATGCCATCCCTGACAGTGTACAGTGAACAAGATGGATGATCTGCCAAATTGGTCCCTCGCATGGGTGAATCAGGGCAAATTTACAGTACAATTCCTCCGCTGCTCCTGATACAAAAATAACATTTGCTGGGTTTTATATTCAGTTGTATGGTGACCTGGGGTGAACAGAGGAAAGAAATAGGATTTATAATATCCTTCTCGCCTTAAAGATTTATATGCACCTTGCTTTCTTTGTATGTCTGCCTATTTTGCATCTTTCATAAAGCACTGAGAAATAAGTCCAATTGCTTGCTTTGAGAGCAGCTCGGTGTCAGGGAACCTCTCTTAAAAAGCAGGATCGAGAGAGCTTCTGTTGCCTTGAACACCACAATTACACCGTGAACCCTGCTCCATTTGAACCCTACTTTTAGTTACGCGGTGTTTTCCTGTAGTGCCAAGGATTTGCCATCCGTGCTGCATGAGCTGTGTGCTCTGTGAGGACTTGCCTGCATTCTGAATAGGGAAAAAGGGGGAAATTTGGGGTTAGCCGTTACCTTGGTAGGGATGGCTGCAGAGCAAGCCGCTGCCCCAGCAGTGTTGCAGATCTCAGGAAAACACAGTTCTGTGCAGAGACTGGGATTTTCATGCAGACTGGCCTCATCCTTGCACGATGGTGAACATTGTAAGCTTCCTCCAGAGATCTCGAGGTGAATCTGCTGATGTATGAATCTGAGATACCTATAATTAACCATGACAGCTAATGAGATGTAAGACAGCAAGGAGAAAGAAGCAGTCCCACGAAAATGGAACTGTAAATGGAGAAATTGAATGTACTCTTTATCTTTTTAAGGGAATTGTTCTTCTAAAGCACATCGTTTACATGTTGGTGCCCTAAAAAAATGTTTAGACTGTACCCTTAGATGTCTGGATTTTCTGCCTAAGCTCGTTGGTACATTCCATTAGAGATAAATGTGAACTTAGGAGGGGAAAACAACATCTTGTACAGAACCTATTGTTGGCAAATTAACAGATTCAGAAAGCTTTCTTTCAAAGTGTCAAAATAAGAGATTTTGGTGTCTCCTGATCCACTAGCCATCTTTTTGTTGTATTCTCAAACACATTAATTAATACAACATAATTAGAAACTGTATTTTAATCTTGTTAATTCTGGGCAAAGAAAAGTGCAAAAACATGATGCATGTGATAAACAATATGAAATCAATAACAGTCTCAAGATACAAAGTTGTATCAATTGTAGAAAATCCCTCATTGACAGTAGCACATAGTGGCTAAGTGAGTTTCTTATAGGTCATAGAAAGAGGCTTAAACCAGTCTATAACAGTAGATTTAAGAGCATCCTTACACAAAAATGTTGTAGAAAGCAGAACTATAAGATTTCCTGACCAAGGAAATTCCATGCAACCTTACAAGTGGTTGCACTTCATTTATTCCTGATTTTTATTTGTATATTCTTGTCTTTTTATGAAAGAAAAGATTACTCAAGATAAAATTAGAAAATAATTCTGTTTTTAAAAGGAGGCTTTTCAGTAACCAAGTCATAAGAAGTAGCATTTTGCATACTTAGGCATTTCTTTAAGTAGGTAGAATATAAATGAGAGGAAAGTTAAATATCCTGCAATCAAAACATTACAATTATGCTAAAGTGGGGACTTTTTTTCTTTTTTTAATTGCAGAAAGCACTCCAAAGACTTCTGCCAGTTGCAGTCCTGCTCCTGAATCTCCTATGAGTTCCAGTGAATCAGTGAAAAGCCTGACTGAATTGGTACAGCAGCCCTGTCCCACTATAGAGACAAGTAAGGATGGCAAATCCCAAGAATCTAGTGAGCCGCCTGCTTCTGAATCCCAGTCCACAACACCTTTGCCGCTGTCAGGCCACTCGGCACTCAGCATTCAAGAACTGGTTGCTATGTCCCCTGAGCTGGATACGTATGGCATTACAAAAAGGGTCAAAGAAGTGCTAACGGACAACAATCTTGGTAAATCGCTTTATTCTCATTGCTTGGCTGAAATAAAATGAAAGTTTTCATGCTTTTATTTCTAAGCTATATTTCAGTAACTGATGATTACAAGAGTACTTGGTTTTGACTCTGGCCTTAGCTTTCACCTTTTAAAAAGATATTTTTAAAGAGTAAAAAAAAATGCTTTCATATTGTCATACTCTACCAATATATGATGATACCCTTGCTCTCCTTAAGCTCTGATTCTGGCTCACCAGCCAGATACTGCTCCCACCTCCCTAAATGCAGTCCAGCAGGCTGTCAGGATGACCAAAATCCCAAAGCCAGTAAGGTCTCCACTTGAGAAATGCTGATTTCCCCGTGCTTGTAGGTTCAAGGCATCAGCAGTTCAGGCAGAGGTGAAGTAGAGGAGTGCAGCATGATTGGAAAGGGAGATGCATCACAAGGGAAAATGTAGTGTGCCTGCAGAGCTAGGATGGTAAATTCAGACTCAGCTGAGGTTTATATGAACCTGTAGGTAGGCGTATGGGGCCATTCGGTTATATTGCTTAGAGACACGCAAAGCAAAGGCTGCTTTTGCCTGCAGATGAGTTTTTAGGTATCAAATTAAGTGTAATGTTGATATGGCTGACAATATTTGGAATAGTCAAAGGGAATAACCCGATCTGAGTGTGCGAAATCCATGCTTAATGCTGCCACTGTGCCTCTAAATCACTAGTTCTTATCTGTTTAACACTTGCTTTCCTCACAAGGCATTGGGAAACTTTTAGGAATCCTTTGAAATTTCTCGGTAGAAGGCAGGAAGGTTGCACCAGCGTTACCTATACGTACATCTGGTGCTGAGCATGGGATTCATCTCACCTGCATTTAGATGTTCAAAGTAGATGTCTGAGCTGGTGGAGACAAACCACTCTCCAGAGGTGCCAGTTTCTCACTGTTCGCTAGAGATGGGTCCAAAAAGATAAGTTTAGGTTTAGACTGCTGATATGTACGTGGGAAGAATTTCATCCATATCATCTGAATGTTATGACTGTATAAATAAAAACTCCTTTATTTCAGTACATAAGGAAGGCCTTTTTTCAGCTAGACACAGGATAACAGGTGTTACTGTCAGAGATTTTTTTTAAAAGGGGGAAGAATACTGGGGTGGGGGAGGTGGCAAGTTCTCATTTAATGTAATTTGGGGAAAAAAAATGGAAAATGGCCCTGATCCTGGGCATACTCTGCATGAGAGTCTTCCACTGAACCCAGCAGAATTACTTGCTCGTGCACATTGACATAGGCAAACTGTGGTTGCTAGTTCAGTGGACCTAATGTACAGATAAAGCCACAAGTCACGGGAAGGGTTTACAAGTTCAAGCCCCTAGTTTTTAAGCAAAATACTGTTGAGTGCTGTACCTGCTCTGGTGTTCCAGAGAGGTTTGAAAAAAGTATTTTTGTTTACATTTGCTTTGATGCCATTTTTACTTAGTCTTTTTTATTTCCCATGATTTTTGTTTTCCTACAGTGTGGCTGACAAGCCTAAAAAGCAGCAGAAGAGCCAGGAAATGTGCCCCAAACTCTGCATTAGGTGTGGAACCAGTTTCAATGTCTCCTTTTGCGCCCTCAGTGTGCTAGTGCGCCAGGCTGACTTGGTGCACAGGTTTCTCTGTCTTAGGCCACAGGGCCTTGTGAACCTGTCTTAGGCAACTGCTGGTGGCTCCCTTCAAATACCATCGGCCAGTAAAGACCACGATTGTGTGAAACTATTCCAGATGGCTCAGCAAACCAGGCTTGGGTTTGACGGGTCTCTCCTCCCGTGCTTTTAAGCATTCGTTCAGCAGTCACCATTTTAGCAAACGATGCTGGCAGAGTTAACGCTGAGTTGTTGCTAGTGTTCCTACCCCCAAATGTCATATTATCAGTGATTCCCCGTTGAGCAACATATAACCCGGACACAGAGGGAAGCGAATGCAGTGAGCTGTTGAAAGATTGCAGTATTGGGGATTTTGCAGGAAGGGCTGGGACTAACCATGAAAGCAGCAATGATTTGCAGGAAGTTTCCTCCATGAACAGCTACATCAGTGGGAACAGGTGTGAAGAACGTTAGGCAAAAAGATGGGGAGAATTAACAGGAGTTTTAGGAAGCCTGTGCTTAAAAATATTTAAGTTATTAATAACACTGATGAAGACAGAATGCGATACATCTGCTACCCCAAGAATGATTTCTAACACATTCTCCATTGGCTTGGGAGTCTTTCAGGTGTTTTATCCTGCCCTGCTGTATCCTAGGATAAGATAAATGACACAAACATCTTTAGCTTCTTCCTTAATACCTAAAGAACGTGATGTTATCTCCTTCCTTGGATGTTTAATTCCTGGGCTGTAATTTGAAGGTCATTTCCTTCAGCAGCCTTGCTAGGACCTGCTCCGGGCTGCTTATTTCTGCCCCCTTTGCACATTAGTGCCAGTATTCCTGTCTGTATGGCTGCACAGTAAGCCAGACCAGCTGGTCTGAGTCGAAACTGCCCATTTTACTGGTGGCGGGTTGGTTTGACCCGGGTCAGGTCCCCGCTCCCATTTACATGGCCGGTTGCAGTGCCTGGCGCTGCACCGTGGCTGTCAGAGCTCTGCTCACCCCGCTGCAGCAGAAAGTGGGGGCAACTCTAAAGGAAAGTTATTTACTAAGGCAAATTAAAATAGTTTTGTAGAAGCAGTCCTAGCTCAAAAGTAGCTGGCAGTTTTAAAGGTAAATGGATAAGGTCTTACCCATCTTTTTAAACATAAAGAGAAACAGGGAGGCAGTAGGTTAACAATACAGAGGCTCTGAAGGTGGCCCTCAATGACTTCTTTCTTCTGATTTTCCTGATAGTGAGGGAAGTTGAAAATCACTTATTACTTAGGAACCTAAGTAAATTCTGATTAGGTTTTTGTTCAGTCTGCAAGAACTATTTTCAGGGTTAGTTCCAGTGCTTATTAGCGGCCTCGCTTGCTAACCCCGTCCTTGCTTCCCCTCTCCACCTTTCATAATCTCAACTGCTTCCTCCAAAAGCTTTGCAGAGCCACCTGCCCCACTCATCCGCATGGGATGTTCTGCATGGGTGTCTGCTCTTAACTGAGCCCACCATCCCTCATCTCCCTGTGCAGGCAAAAAAATTATGAGGCCAGAAGTTTTGTGGGGTATTTAAAGAGGAAGAGGAGATTTATGGAGTCTGGCACATGGGAGGGGGCTACAGAGCAGGTATTTCCCACGTCCAGTTTGTGTCAGGAGCAGATGAGGCTGTGTAGGGAAGAGCTGATGGTGCTTTTACAAGTGACAAGGACAAGCATGTCCTGCACGGCTGCAGGAGGACAAGCCTGCATCTGCACGGACCCCTTGGGATCTGTTTGCTGCCACTGGCTAACGCTGCTGGCACTGCTAGGATGTGAAGGAAAAGCGTTCTGCTTTGTGTTGGGGTGAGGGCATTCAGAAGCCAAGGATCAGACACAAGACCCTGAGGCCTAAACATGGTCGGGATGGGAAGATCTTTGGGTTACCTTGAAAATACATGAGAGCTGCACTGCCGTCAGAAATCACCAGTTGGTGACTCAGATGACTTCAGGCTTTGTCGTGTAACAAAAGCTGTTGCATATCAAGGCAGTTTAGCTTAGGAACAAAACTGAAGTAAAGGTTTGTAGGAAAGCAGCTGTATGGTTGGGTTTGAGCTGCAGAGGCGTTTTCCACAGTCCTCAATAACTGAGATCTTAACCATATAAAACTAGTGTTATTAATGCACTTACAAATGCTGTACATTGAAAAGCATTTTTAGTTTTTACCCTGCCAGACAATAGCATTGTGAAAGAAGTAAAATTAATTATTAACTAGAAGTACTGTAGAGGCTATAAAAACTGGAAAAGCTGTTATATTGTAAAATGTGATTATCTGCACTTGCTAAAACCCTGTTAGAACACCACATATAGTACAACACAGAAAATATTTACACATGTCTTTGAGGACACTTAAATGACTGTTGCTGAATGGGGGTTGCATTGGTTTTGGTTCGTTGATTGCTTGAAATGTTTGGATTGCCCTGCTGGAACGAAGCTGTTGCAATACCCTCCTGCACAAGAGCTAAGTAGCCTCACTGCTCTTAACTAGTTGCCTGCTTAGCTGCAAGTTTGGTTTATTTTTAATCTCATTAATTTTAACTTTATGCACACTGTTTCCACTGTAAGGTCCTGATCCTTAAAGGTGTTGAGCTCCCCTCTTTGCCACAGTCAGATCCTAAGGATTAAACTAAAGCTCAATATTTACACCTTTAGTGGGTGGGGAGAGCTTTTATTCTTCTAAATGTTTCTTTTGGGTTTTCAAGCAATTTTGAAGTAAGAATAATTGATGAATGATCTCGTAGATGTGTTCTGTCTTTTTAGTTTGCCTTGTCTCTTAGCTGAATGAATTCATGCCATTTTCAATTTCATATTAGGTCAGCGTTTGTTTGGGGAGACAATCCTAGGGCTAACACAAGGCTCTGTCTCAGACCTTCTGGCTCGCCCAAAGCCCTGGCACAAGCTGAGTTTGAAGGGACGAGAACCCTTTGTCCGCATGCAGCTGTGGCTGAACGATCCCAACAACGTGGAGAAGCTGATGGATATGAAACGAATGGAGAAAAAAGGTAACTTGGAGCTGACTGCTGACTCATGTTTTCCATTATTTCAAAGATGACTGTGTCTTTTATAATTCTCCATAAAGAGTATAGAGGCAGCATTGATCCAGTATTATGAAGGTTATTCAAACAGACTTCATAACAGCTTTTTCTTAGTTTTATTTGATGCTAGCTCAAGCAGATACATCTCAAAAAAAAAAATTACACACAAAACCCCTGAATATTCACCAGCTGTCATGAAATCATTGCTATATTCTCCTGTAGATTAATTACTGAGGCCCTGGTGTATCACTGATAACTTGCCTTACCAAATGAGAAATGTGAGTTTGGGAGCTGGCTTTGGGTTATTAGTTAATGGTGCTGCAGCTGGTCACAGATGTTGGGCTGAAGGAGCTGTGTGTTGATTCCTGAGAGATCTTCTTCCAGTCCTGCATGGATGGTTACTAAGAGGCAAGAAAAATGCAGCATTTATGAAAGGGTGTTTGAGAATAATTCAGTCTATAGCCTTTATAGGGTTGGGGAAGGTGATTTTATTCAGACACACTTGTGTAAAATGGCCGTGTCATGAGCATGCACCTGTGAGAGATTTCAGTTATTTCAGGTATCTTAGGAGGGAGCGTATCCTGATAATCTTAGCCTATTCTCTATATTTTAAATAGATTACTAAAAAACAGTGGTTATTCAGAGCCCTGGTTTTAGTGTGTATGTGTGATTTTACGAGAGGCTCATAGACTGCCATTATCAGCAGTTAACTAATTAATGATATATACATCTCTCAAGCTATCGCTTAATGATATTAGTACAGACAGCACTAATCGTGTGCACTGAAAGCACTGCTGTTGACTGATGTCCTGAAAGCATTAACACATTTGATCAAGAACTTTGTGATTATATTAAAAATTACAGCGAGGGAGCTTCTGGGAAAATTGTGGTCTTGCATGCTTTTAAGAATATAATCAAATCCTTGTTATAGTAACCCATGTAATACCATGCAGTGCGGGATCTTATCTCAGATTGTGTGTGATCTGCCACTGGGAGCACAAGCCACTGGGGTTTCCTACTTACAGTTGTGAACCAAAGGGAGCCATGATGGTGTTTTGCCGTATTAGAAATACAGCAGAAATAAAATTGTCAACTAGCTGGATTTTTATAGCCTCAAAGAGAATATCACCCATAATGCAGGAAAATAAAATAAAAATAATTTAAAAGTAGTACTGACAATATCCTTTCAAAACTGTTTTCTAAACCGGATTCTTATCAAATACTGTGCAATACATATGCTGTGTAGATGGCACCTGAATAGAGATAAGGCTATAAATCATCTGAGTCTCTGTACTGAGCGCCTCAACTGTGTAAGAGCTGTCCTCATGGCAGAGCACTCCAAACTGAATTCAGCCCTGTATTTTCAGCAAAATCCTTTCATGCAGGTAAGGATCCTGTGATGTAACCTTTTAAATTGCACTAGAGCCACATAAAGAATTCAACTTTCCCTTAAGCTAATGGCAATTAGAGGACAATGCAACTGTATCTGCTACCAGTAAAACATTATTATCAATTATTTCTCTGCCTCTGTTTATTAAGAGAATAGATTGATAATTATGATACAGGTGAGCTGCATATATCTTTTTTTTTTTCCCTTTCTGCCAGTCTGAAGTTTATGCTATAAGTGCCCTGTTAAGAGATTCTGAAAATTTGTAACGTTCATTAATGAACCTCTTCGGAGGAAGCCAGGGGTTCCCGCTCAGTAGGCTGAGACACTCTGCACCACTTTTTCTGCCGAGGAGGAGTTCATCCCTCTTCCTTATAGCCTCCCGGTGTGTGTGCTGCTGGTAACGTCACACTCCTCACTGAACAGTACTGAAGCCTGCTGTCAGGAGAAAATTTAATTCCCTTTATTTCCCCATTATTTCACTTTTTAATAATCTTGTTCAATACTGCATAAGATAAAAATTGTATTAGAAAGGGCTCTGCTTTACCTCAGTGGGCAGCCACTAGTTCTGCAATGGTGTCTGCATCATCTGTAGCTGAGCACATGCTGGGGAGTCTTCCCAGAGGGACACGCTGATGCTGGGCTGGCAACAGCAGGGGGAAAAGAAGAGGTAGCAAGACTGCAGAGAGAGCTGGCCTTGACAAGTTGGTCTCAGACACACATCCAGACCTTTGCCCGCATGACATCAGTGGTGTTTTTTTTTAGGTCTCCTGGGAAGTGGAGACCCATCACACACAAAAATCAAACGTCTCCAAAAATCAAGTGTGTTTGCAACTTGAATTCCAGTTTGAGCCTCGCTGTCACTGAAAATGTGCTGAATGATCTCCTTATGTTGTCTACATGCAGCACATATGTTTAAAATAAGAATTAGAAAGGAAAAGCTTTTATAAAGTTTCCAGAGAGAGATATTAAAGCCTGGTGCTTAGGTACTAGTTCAGCACATGGCCACATGCCAGGATTGTGCCTTTGGCCCAGTAGAAATTTGTTCTAATAATACATTATCCTCCAGGAAAACAATTGGTCATGACATAACAGCAGGACTTTATTTTTATGTTAAGGAAATATGTACATTTGTATGGTTTGTTCCATTCACACGAGAGACCCAAATAAGTCCTTGCACCTTTTGTGAGGTTACAAAAGCAGAGGTAGGCATAGGGCTCGAAATTCTTCCCAAGCTATCGCAGCTACGTGCTGTCTTTAGGAGTCTAAAGCAGGGAGCTCTGAGCTGCCAGAAATGCCATCCTTTGGAGGGCAGAGAAAGGAGAGATTCAGAGCATCCCGATGCATGGGTGTCTGGTGTTAACTCAGTCACCTGACCAAATTCCAGAAACTCCAGTTAGAGATAGCCTAAACACGTTTTACATCTTCCACCCAAGGCTCTGTTTTGTTTCAGGGACTCCTTTAAGTTGCTGCACATTGCTGAAGGGATAGATGTTGTCTTTCAGCCCTCTTGGTTGTTTTGCCAAAATAGACGAGGGAACCTTGCCTATGCCAGCGTATCGATGCAGATTTGAAATAGCAGCTAAGAGTCTTTGAATTTAAAGGCCTTTTATAAATGTGAGCTTATATCACTGGAACCATTAATTCTGTGGTTGAATTTTCTAACAATTCCTTGAGCGCTGCAACAATGAAGCCAATAGGTCACCTTGAAATAATTCATTTACCTGTAATCATGTCACAGTTCTACATCTGCTTTGAACAGCTTAAATAGGTGATTTTTAAATGAAGTTTATCTTCTTAAAAATTTAAGGAAGCTAAAACTTTGCTTTTTATAGTTATTTCAAACGCATGCAGGACTGCATCGTGGCAGAGTGATGGATCACGAGCAACTTGCGCTCTGTTCCATATCAGTGATCTTACACAGTAGGCAATCCACAGGTAATCTGTCATATTCAGGAAAAACAAAATGTGGGCCATGCAGATACCCCCTAAAGGTTACAGAGCATGTTCAAAATTCAGTTCAACAATAGTAAGATACTGCGTAAAAAGGTCCCACTGGACATAACACGACATAGAGGACAGGATGCTGAAACCCACAGGAGACAGAAGACCTGGCCAGACCTGTAGGGAGCTCTGCCAGAAGAAGTTGGCTTGCATGAGCAAGGCTTTCAGTATTGCAGTTTGTTTGATTGCATTGAATTTTTCTTCTTTGTGCACCCGCAGCCTAAAGGCAGAGCTGTGGAGAGAGAGAAATTTATTTTTTTGAAGAATTCAGTTGCTGGCTGGTGTGACCTGCCCCACATTGCTCCCTGGCTCCAATCAGAGCTCCTGGCTGCTGGAGATTTAGTGCCTGCTTGATTGATGTCAGGCTGGTGTAATCTGGAACATAATAGGCAAGGTTATCAAATTGCAGCTCTTGAATACCTAAACTCTTAAAAATCTAGAAGGTATTTAACAGGCTATTAAATATTTTATTGACAAGATTCATCTATATTTGCTGTTTTCAGCCCCCTCATTAGCAATGCTTGTGCGTGATACTGCCAGGTGCAGTAAATCCCACCTCCCTTCGCACAGTGTAAATCAATCACGTCAGTGACAGCATTTGCTGGGACTCTTTCCTCGCAGAATTTTGCCAGGATAATTCAGTCCCTGCTGGGGAGGAGGGTCAGCGGTGGTATCGCAGGCTGCTGCCGTCAGCCTCCCTGAGCTGCGGTAGTGCAGCGAGAGATGTCTTCAAAGTACAGGCATTTTGGAAGGAGCCTTGTATAGGGGAGGAGGATGTTGTGGGCTGTTTTTCTTTCATAACCTGTCACCTGCTATAGTGAAGATCTGTAAGAAAAAGCAACAAACGCCTGATGGGTTTGTTCAGCCCGGTGCTGGGATGGCCGGGCTCTGGGCGCCATCGTGTGTTAGAGATGGAGCCGTGGCTGCCTTCAACTTCCAGAGGCGTATTTTTAATTCCAAGACCTTAAGTGTCAGGGAGACCTTAGTGTACGCCTAAAGTGTTTAACAAGCAAGACCGTTTAAGTCTAAATGAAGGGTAACTGTCCTAATCAGGTGCTTGTGTGGCAGTTCACCACCCTTGAAAGAGTGAATTTAAAATCAGTCCTGCTAACTGAACCCTGTTACTCATGTCCCGTATTCATTGAAAAAGCAGAAAACTCTGACAGGTTTCCAGTTGATTTACCTTCTTTTCTTTCCCTTCTTTCTTCTTTTTTTTGTCTCTTGCATCCTCCCCATGTTTGCTTTGCTCTGATCTCTGATGATGCCCCTTCCCTTCTGTTTTCTCTGAATAGCCCATCCATGCATTTACAGCCTGTCATCTTCACATTTATTCCACAGCTCATATATTCATTGATTTTGCATTTGTATTCAGCTGGGGCTGATCTGATGCACTTCTCTTTCAGCTTACATGAAACGGCGACACAGCTCCGTTAGTGACAGTCAGTCTTGTGAGTCCTCATCCGCTGGCATAGACTACAGCCAGGGGGCCAGCCCGCAGCCACAGCATCAGCTGAAGAAGCCCCGGGTGGTGCTGGCACCAGAAGAGAAGGAAGCTCTGAAACGAGCCTACCAGCAAAAGCCATACCCATCACCAAAAACCATTGAGGAACTGGCTACGCAGCTCAACTTGAAAACCAGCACCGTGATCAACTGGTTCCACAATTACAGGTACGAGATCTCCCAGGGGCCCTACTCATAAAGTATTTATTTTATTTGCTTTGGCAGGGTGCTACTTTCCTTCAGCAGACTGTGTCTGCTTCTGCTAGCACTGAGCAGTTGTACAAAATGAACAGTTTTGACAGCAGGGAGGTTCTAACAGCAATGCTAATGCTCCAGACTAATTTTAAGTCATCCCTGAGGAATAGCAATATTCACATACTGATGTAAGAAGTGCTTTTAAACACAAGTCTTGCTTTTGGGGTGGGCATTGATCTAGAGATGTCCACTGCTGTGTTGAATATTTATAAATCCCATTGCTATAAGCAAGACTGGTCTTTTTTACTTGCATATACAGACACACAGAGACACACACTCGTGTATATATATATACATAGAGGTGTGTGTTGTGCATCTTATGTCTGGGTCACTTGGCAGAGATTGCTTGAAACTGTCCTCTGCTGGATGGTATCAGAATTGCACTGGTTTTATTGTACATTTTTCCAGCATAAGAGCAAAAAGAGGATTTTTCTTCTAGGTCTTGGGTCACTGAGCTCTGAAAATAGGCATGATGTGTGTGGTATTTCTGGGAAGCTTGCACAGCCATGAAGGACAGAGAACCGATAACCCTGAAGTCAGATGTTGCCACAGATTTATTTTGTTATTATGATTAAATCATTGAGTCCCACTGAAACGAAATAAGATGTTGGTCTGTTTAGTTCCTTTTTCATATTAGAGGGAACCTTCTCAGCATTTGAACAGTTGAAGTAGGTTTTGGCCTAGAGACACCAATAAAAAGAAACAATGCTGGAATGGCATGTGAGACTTAGAAGGATTTGAATAAACATATTTTCAGCTGTGCTTGGGATTGGGAATCTTAATTAGTTCAGCAGACTTTTCTCCAAGAAATTTGTTCTAATGAATATTAAACAGGTACAGTTAAGATACCAGGTTTAAAGCCATTCTGCTCCTTCACTCAGAGCCAGTAATGTTCCTAATTATTCTAACAGCAGCTTGCTAAACTTGTTTGTTTTCAGAAAACTGCTAACATTTAACGGGTATTTTCTGCTTTAGCCCTTCTCAGCTTTTCACAGGGAAGTTGCTGAAGCAGAAGAAGAATAGTTTAATGAGATATCTCAGAAATATTATGTACAATAGTAAAATAATGTTTATAGTAAACAATATAAAATTTAAAAATTATAACCAACGAGTAATCATATTTACAGTGAATTTCATTGACTTGAATTCGCTACAGATGCAGCCTCTTTCACTGCTCAG
Organism: Anser cygnoides; assembly: GCF_040182565.1. Classification (NCBI taxonomy): domain Eukaryota; kingdom Metazoa; phylum Chordata; class Aves; order Anseriformes; family Anatidae; genus Anser; species Anser cygnoides. Next base: position 5,936,427 of record NC_089890.1, read on the forward strand.
AGTTCTCCAAACACAGGCCTCTATTCCAATTCCCACTTCTAGGCAATTATACACAAGTTGGAGGAATGCCTATGAAAATATGTTCGCTTGGGCCTGACAGCAAAATGTGCTGTTCTCACTTACGCAGACGAGTGCGGGAGCACTGGTGGCATGTGTCATCTTCCTCATTATCATGAGATCTCCTGCTCAGGCGTGCTGTGAGAAAGCGTGACAAGTCATGATTGATCAGCGTGTTTAGCCACACGAAGCTATACGTTAATGTAGACTAGGTGCTGACAGTTGTATACAAAATAAAAAACGTATAAACAAGGTGCTATAAGCTTTTGGGTAGCACCAGCTTCACAGCACTGAGTGATCTGGACCTGCTCCCAGATGTGCTTCTGCTGAGTCTCTAGGCCTTCAAAGGGATGGCATAAACCTGTTTGGAGCAGCACTGAAAACCAAACCATATGCCTGTTCTGTTCCTTAGTACAGTAACTGTCTTAACTTTTGTGCATGAAGTACTCTTAAATCATTTGCAGGACATGGCAAAAGAGGTACAAGTTACAAGCTCTGCTAGGGGAACAGGGTCAGACTGCTCTGCAGCTCGGGTGTTGTACGTAATGGGTAGTCTTTCTCCTCTTCATCTTCTTCAGGCCACACGATTTTATTCCTCTCTTTTAAACTCTTCCCTCAACCATTGCTCTTCCAAACTGAAGACTCTTTATACAGAAGCAGTTCCATCCCTCAGACCATGTAGCTGTTCTGTAATGCTAGTTTTTCTTTAAAGAAGCTTTACATGAGGGAGGGACAGATTTGGACATGTTAGTCTCCATTCTCTTGGGAATCCCGTTACAGTGATGCTTTTCTTCTGAGATTCAGCCCAAACCTCACTTTCCAAGGGACGTTGCTACAACACAATCTAGTTTTATATCTACCAGATGGGAAGTCAGCAATAGCATTTATCAGCCACAGTAGAAGAAACTTGAAAAAAGTCCTCAGCAGGCAAAGAAGTAATCCACTTCAGAATATAAATAGGTATAAAGGATTTTGCTGCATTTCCAAACTTGTCCCAGTCTTTTGCTTTGCATCCATAGCAATTGTAGAGCTCTGGAAACAAAAAACATAAGAATATATCTTGAATTAATACTTGCATTAATGAAGCACTTACAGGACACATCAGTCTAATGCTCTGTTATCTAAGGAACTCACTTAGAAGAGCGAGTAGGAAATGGGAATTTCAATCCAACTTCATGTGGTGAAACTGGCACAGAGACTCAGTAAGGTCATGGGGATGATACTACAGAAGCATCAGGAACTGAAATCAACTTTCCTGAATTGTAATCTAGTGCTCTTGGATCCTAAATTTTGTTGCTCTTACTATGGGTATATTTTTCAGTGAACTGTGGCATTGTGCTTGGTTGGATGAGTTCCAGGAGTTGTGTAAAGGCTTGTACAGGGAACTTCAAATCTCTGATATTTTGAGTTACACTGACAAATGCCAACAGGATGTGTTGGTGTCGAGGCCAACACCTTCCACGGATAGGAACACTCTCAAATTTCCTAGCTGCTGTAACCAGTTCTTCTTTACAATAGGGACTTAATATGAAATTAGTCAGGAGCCAGATTAGATTTCAGAAGCAGTGGGTTGGATGTGAATTAGAAGGATTTCCACAGACACTGAACCTGTATTCTCTAGGGCAGTGGTCAGTTATTCAATGAGCGTGTCATCATTCTGTATCTTGCTGGAGTTGAGGTATTTTAAATGCTATGCAGGCATGAAGCTCTTACCCGTTTCCTCTCCTGACTTGGTGAATGTTACAGAAGCAGCATGTTCTGTATCGGCATCCATGCAGGGAGATTGTAGGCATGAACACAGCCTGATAATCCAGGATGCATGCAACTAATGGTAATAGAAAATTAATGCTAGCACCTGTGGTCTGCTGTTAGGTGTATAATATTCTCCTAGGGAAAATTGCAGACCCCCTAAATCCTTCAAAAGTGTAGAGTCAGCAAGTACTGCTGAAATAGTCTGTTGCATTTCAAGCAAGTCAATAATATCATTAGCTTCAAAAGCAGTATTCAGATGGTGTTTTGCATTCATCACATTTTTTTCCATTGTGTGCTGTTTTCTGTAGCAAGATCAGGGATAAATGAAAAATTCTTACAAGCCATCTGTGTTGGGACGGTGTTTTACTTGTCATCTGCAAGACCCTTAGCAATTCTCCCTGGTTAAAACCAAAATTGTTGCTTCCAGTCTGACAGATAAAGTTCTGCTAAACTCTCCCTTTGTAGTTTCGTCCTTGATCACAAGTCTTTGAGGCTGCAGACTGGGACCTGAACAGTGTTCGTAAGCTTTTACTGCTGATGGGGTGCTACAGAGAAAGAGTCGACTAGACCCTAAGATGTTTTTTCATAAACTGTTCAGTTGTGCTTGGGAGGATCATGGAAAATCCTAAGCAGAGAAGGAAGAAGGAAGGACCTAAGTTAAATGGCATAGGCAGTGTGTTTATGGGATTATTACATGCTTCCAGAAACAGGAGGCACAAGGTGAAACACCAAGTAGTTTTAGCCACACATAGAGTGTATTAATACCCTTGAAATGTACTGCTTGCCTTGTCACTATTCATGTTCTGAAATCGATTTTTTAAATAAAAAATAAGACAGAAGTCAGAGTAGCTTCTAGACTGACAACCTGCCAGAAGGCTGTGCTTCCCCGGAGGGGTTTCACAACGATGAACTTTCTTTCATCTTGGTTTCTCCTTGGTGGCTGTTTTTTCTCGATTTTTCTTTTCCTTGTTTCTTTTTTGTTTAAACAGATTGTGGTTCATTTTTTAGTAAAGTCTGGATTCTTTTTCATTTATAAGCTATTTTCCACTGGATCTACTAGAAATATATTCATATTTTTTAAAATCATCCCTTCTGGGGTCCAGTGTATTGTAAAGTTTCATGTTCCTGATGTCAGACATCCTGTGGGAATAGGAGACTGCAGAGCCTTTCATCTCTGTCCATGAAACCAAGTCCAGAGCTGTAAAAATTCAGCATAAAATTATGAATGTTACTTCATTTGAAATCATAAAGGAAAAACACTCTCTCGTTGGGTTTTCGCAAATCATATTATTACGAATTGATTATCCACATAACGTTTATGTTTTTGCTTTGTTCCATAATGTCTGCTCTGGTTATTAAAACGGGTAGTCATTACCATAAGTATGCTGGTTAAGGTCAGATGGGTCACTCTCAAAAACTAAGCACTGAACAGGTTACCAGAAACGGTATTCTGCTGAAAGTCCTGGGTTTGACCAACCTTCCTCCCACCGTGTTTCGGAGGAGTCCAAGTTTTGCAGCCTGGGTCCTTCCATGCACAGCAGGCTTAGAAGTGGGTGTGTGGCCAGGGAGAACAAAATTAAGAGCATCTTGACAATATTTCACATTCTTCCGAACGCCTTTTGCGCCAGTCCTTTGAATTGGAGCATGTGAGCTCTTTCACCACCCCAGCTTGTTGCAGCTGTCCTGTAGCCAAGGCAAACTGGCTTCTTAGGGAAGGGCGTTGCAAGTTTTTGGTGTCGGTACCCTGGGAAGGTGCGTGTTACGTGGCAGCGAGGCTTTGCGTGGCCACCAGCAGCCTCACCATCCCTTTCCTCTGTCTCCTAGGTCTCGCATCCGCCGGGAGCTGTTCATCGAGGAGATCCAAGCGGGAAGCCAGAGCCAGGCCGGGTCGAGCGATTCTCCTTCGGCGAGAAGCAGCAGAGCCGCTCACAGCTCGGAGGGAGACAGCTGCGATGGCGTGGACGCGGAAGGCCCACCTGAAGGAAAGCCGAGCGGTCCGGAGGCGGACGAGTACAGCAATGCAACCACAAAGTCTCAGGGAGGGCAAGCGGAGTCGGCTCTGGAAGCGGGGGAAGAGGCACTGCCTGGCGCCAGGCCTTCGGAGAGAGCGGAGCCGTTCCTCTTGGGAGCGGAGAGCCTGGAGGACACCGACGACGAGGGCAGGCTCAAAGCGCCGCGCCAGAGCTCTCCAGCGGGGTCTCAGCGTTCAGGAGAAGCTCTGGAGACACTGCCCAACTCCGCCACGGAAGGGGATGCCTCTACCTCAGCTGCCTCCACCTCAGTCCTTACAGGGGAGAGCTCCTACAAGTCAAAAGAAAGTTCAGAGAAAATCTCCAGCGTGCCAAGTACGAGTTCGACGCCGGCCGCAGGCTCGCAGAAAGCCAACTCTCTCCAGAGCTTGTTCAGCTTCTCCGAGGCCGCGAGCTCCAGGAACACGCGAGACAGCTCCTTGAGGAAAAAGAAAGCAGCAAACTTGAACAACATAATCCACCGCTTGGAGAAGGCCGCGAGTCGAGAAGAGGCTGTCGAGTGGGAGTTTTGAGATTAAAACTCACCCAACTCTGGAGAGCTGGGAAGTGAAACTGGACCTCTACTGGTTTTATTGTGTTGCGCACTTAACCGCCCTGCGGGCCACAGGGCAAAAACGCCATAGGCCAAGGTGCATATAGAAAACAAAAGGAGCGTTAAGCCCAATTTATGTTTGTGTTTTCGAGGAAGAAAACTGAAATGTGTAGTCGAGCTTTTTTGTACCCTGAAGTGTTTTTATTATTGCCCTAAGTGATTTCCACAATTTCTGGAATAACTCATACAGCTTTGCCTTGTGCCCTCCTCTTTGGTGTGGGCTTTAAAAAAAAAGAAAAACGTTTAAAAAAAAAAAATCAAACCCACATATTAAAAGGGGGCTTTTTATCTGCCATCTAATGGCTACAGAGCGATAATACACTATTATCTTCTTAAACCAGGAAAAAAGGGGAGATTTTTCAAAAAAAAAAGAAAAAAAAAAAGAAAGTTTTTTGTAGCTGTTCAGTTGCCACTAAGAGATTGCACAGTCAACCGACTCTAAACACACTAGTTTGGATTCCTACATATTTTCAAGAAAAGAAAAGAATCTTGTTGTTTGAAACTTTGAATTAAAAAAAAAGAAAAAACACATTTACTCCACATATTTTTTAACAAAACAAAAAAAAAAGTCACATCAGGAAAATATCTTAATTTGTGGTAGCTGACTTAGTGTTTTCTTGTAAGTGAAATAGAATATTGACACGTAGTGCACATTGTTTCATAGCTTTAACTGATTCTGGTCTTTTGCAGACCAGAATTTGTTTAATACACTCCATTTTAGGCCAAATCAGGACAAAAAAAAATCTGAATCTAGGTATTTTATAATCTGCTTTTTAACCTCTAACCACAGAGCACGCTGATCAGACCTCATATCTAGGAGGTTTAGGAGACAACTTAGAAACAGCATGTACTTGATCATTTCACTTGGTTCGTAGTGTACAGGATTTCCTTTCAGTAAAGTCAGATAGCTCAAAAAAACGTTGGCCAGTAACATTTCAGCCTGCTACTTCGGGGACGTATTCTGTAACCCGAAATGTTCAGCTTACCTGGAACCGATGAAAGCGTAGTTCATGTGTACGACTGCTGTCACACACCACTAAGAGGGGACTGGAGCTGCCTCAGATAGAGAAGTTTTCCTGCTGTAGGTGGCCATTTACTGACTCTCTTCCCACCACAAGCACTGATTTTAAATATGTTTTAGTTGTGGGAAGCTTATTTTTTATGTGGAAAAATAGTACATGGCAATGACCAGACGGGCTCTTACCAGGATGGAAGCAGCCCAAACTCCAAACCAAAACGTTCATGCTCTCGAGTCCCAGTCTAGCCCATTCTGCCCTGCAGAAATACAGCCTTTTGCCATTTTTTTATGCACAGGTTAGGGCTGATCAAAGTACAAATCAAATTCTAACTTGTCTCTAACTCCTCCTGTTGTCTATATGTATATGCGTGAGCATAGAGGTGCGTGGAAGGATGTGTGTGTGTGAGTGTGTGCGTGCAATTTTATACGTCTGTGTATTTTCTTACGTACTTGTGCACACATAGAGTGCATTACTGCCACCTTTTTTCAATAAGCTGTTTTATCAGTTATGGCTTCTACAAGTTTGCTAATTTAGACTCCTTTATTGCCATATCTTTAAAACTAACAATAGATGATTTCGGAATATATATATATATATAAATATATATATATATAATTTTTTTTTGCTTATTTATAGGTGCTGTATTTTATTATCTGATTGTTAGGAAGGGATGAAAGGGGGCAAATATTCTTTAGAGGGATAGACTGCCGGCAGTATTGGGTATAATTTACAAGATGTAGTTGTCATACTGTATATTATTGATTGAAGACTTTTTGACCGTATTGTGTATCATTGAACTTTTGTCTTAGGTCAGCATCTTTTTGATGACACTTTAATGGTGCATTCATTACTTCTTAAGTTTAATTAATATTACTTTTCTGATTTTGGGGGAGGGAGGGATGGGGAGAGGAGTTCTGACTTTAAAGGTATGTTCCCAATATTACACCTCAGTGTGCTTGTATTAATTCATTAGTAGGATTTTTGACTGTAAGATGTGAAACCACATTTCTTGCATGATGTTTTAGAACTTATGTATTTCATTTACAGTCTCTTAACATGCAACAGCAGCACTTAGCGCAAGTTTCACAAATTAAGAATCAGTACACTAAAATCAATCCTTTTCATGATTAAGAAAAGAAGGCTCTAGGAGGCTGAAAGGCAGGGATTTGTTTCCTCTTTTTACTGCTAGCTGTTTCAGGGTACCTCCTTGGGTATTGGGGACTTGTGATGCAAAACTAAAATCGAGGAACAGAGAGAGCAACGGCCCCTTTCTGTGATGAGCTGAGGAGATGGTCTGTAATAGCAAACACCAGTGTGTGACAGCCCGTACTGGAAGCGATTTTGGCTTCTTATCTGGAGTGCAGTTAGTCCACGGGAATGGCCAGCGAGGGAAATAACGTGGTGAAGCAAAGTGTTACCTCTCTGTATCTGTACAATGGTCTGGTTTGACGTAAAAAGCACAGCTCCATCTATAAATGCGCGTCCTGGTAAAAGTACGCCTACCTTAATACAAGTCATAACAAGATGCGTCTTCAGCCATGAAGCAAAACTTCTGACGAGAAGACAGAGATATTTTATGTTCTGAATTTTTGTCTTTATTGTTCGGTTCAGGTTGTGTTGTGGTTGTTTGTTTCTTTAGGTAATTCTAGGCAGTACATTTGCCGGTCTGTTTCTGCTGTCCTTGTCTGCTGATTTGAGATCCAGGTGCTTGATGCAGTCAAGTGGTTACTCTCAGCTTTCTCGATAGGGAGGTTTTGTGGGTTTTTTTCTGTTTGATCATTTTTTTAAATTAATATTCCCCAAACTGTTCTTGTGCCTGTGTCGATATAATTGCATTCCATAATGCTTACTGAGAGCTCTTGCTGCATTATCCGACAGCAGAACTGTATTCACAGGTTGAACACAAATGCAGCATTTAAGGTCGATCTCTCTTCTTAATAAGCAATACGTAAGTGCCTTGAAACTTGTATCTTTTTTTTTTTCCTGTTTGTTTTTAGATTGCTTTTCAGGTTTCCACTAGTTCTTTAGGGTTCTTTAGCATCTGCCCAGTTTTTAATGCTATAATGGTTTTTAAAATGCATATCTGTAGCTTGCCCTAGAGGAAATTTTTCTGTTATAACACTAACTGTTAATTCTAAGCTCCATTATTACATTTGAATCATGTAATTTTGCTGGATAAAGACAGCATTCACAAGTCAGAAGTCACTCCATCCTGCCAAGGGTTGTCATTGGCATCTATTATAAAATTAATCAAATCAAATGCTGTCAGTATTTCCTATATTTTTGGCACTTTATTAATGGCTTAGCTCCTTTTGTTGTTTCATATTTAATGATCTGCGTTGAATGTGGATTAGCCTGCTGAGATGCTGTGGGGGCAGCCCGGCCGCCCCGCTGGGCGTCACTCGGGGTCCCTTGGTGAGCGCCTCGTTCAGGGCACGGGCAGACGGACACCCTCAGACCGAGCTCGTAGAGTTGAAGTGATGCTCCCAGCTGTTTGTTCCCGATTTTTAGCCAAGGTCACAGCTGCTTTTCTGTTCCATTGGAAAGCAAAACGGATTAGCTTGAACTACTGCTGAGATTCTCTTGTTGGAGATGAGCTACCTACTGGCTTTCCGAACGGGCAGAGACCTCCCTGGTTCAGAGACTTAACTTCAGCAACACTGAAAGATTTTAGCTGTATTTCTGTTCTTGCGCGGCATTTGAAAGTAACGCTTTTAGGAAAAAATATGTATTGGAGTAACTTTTTTTTTTACGTGATTAACAGAAAAGGGCAAAAAAGTTGCAGGAGAAGAAATGCCAGAGAGTAGCACTGGGGCTTTTTATGTTCTTCGGTCACTGCGCGGGAAGGCGAGCGGTGTTACAGAGGCACAGGGGACCTGGGGCTCATCCCAAGGCATGGTCATTTTGCAGAGCACGGAGCCTGGGAGCAGAGCACTCACTGATGACATTTCTTCTCCCAATGGATGAAAGCACAGATAGTTTTCAGAAAAGCTGTAATGCCAGAGTCTATTTTGTTCTGATTTGTTTCTCGAGGTTCTTTAAAAATAGTTTTATTTTCTCTTTCTATATCGAGTTCTATCCTCTTCTAAAGCTGTGGATGAAGGGCCCAGGCTATTTTAACAAAAATACCTTTATATTGCAGCAAAAAATTGTCGTTTTTCTTTCTGGATGGTTAGGAAAGGCAAAAGGTGTAATACTTGTTTAGGTAAAAGTAAGGGAAGAGTATCCCTTGGCAGAGGGCTCATCCAGTGTGATTTTCAATGCACTTCCGTATTTGAGGATACAAATTTCAGATGACAGGATTGCACATTACGATTGGCAGAAATGGTTCTAGTTAAAGTTGTTGTTGATGCCGTAAAATTCGACCATTTTATTTATTCATCTCTAAAATGTCTCTAAATAGAGCCACGTTTTAAAGGAACCTTTATCAGTGCACTCTGTCTTTATCATGAATTAGTGAATATTCAGTAAAAAACTCTTTGCTGTAATAAGAAAGATCAGTCATATAGTTAAAGAGAAAAATATATATTTACATGTGCCTTTCTCATTAGGTGAAAGATCCTCACATTAGTTTTATCAAACTTGTTCATATGGGAATGGTGTAGAGAAGGGGGTTAATGAATGCGACAATTCTATGCAATATTCTCTATCCAATTACTTAAAAGTTGCTGGTTTTCAGTCCTTTAATGGGAGTAATAGTAAGCTATAGAGGTGCATCATTCTGGTGGTAACTCAAATTAGAAAGGTGATACATTTACCTAAATTAGGGTGAGGGAGATCTGACAAAGTAATATACTGAAATAATGAAAAATGGTAACAGTGATTGCAGTCCCCACTAGCACAGTTGCAGTCAGAAGTCTGTCGTTTTCCATCTTAAAATTACTAATTCCAAGTATTCTTAAAACTTATAGGAAACAAAAATGCTTCTGGCAAAAACAGGGCTGGTTAGAAACAGGAAAAAATAATATTTTGACCATGTATAAATTATGAGAGTACATGAAAAAAAAAAACCGTTGGTTTTGGATACTTCCTTGCACTTAAATCCAAATCAGTTTATTTAAACTTAAATGTTGCAGTAATCTGGACTAGTGCCTTTAGCAAGGTTGCAAAGAGATCAGAAATCTTACTTAGCAATTTGTTGCAAGCTGAAAGAAAAGCAGTTTGTTGCATGCAGATGGAGGGCACTATTTTTGCTTCATTTGTGTCTTTTTAACACGTGAGTTTCTTAAACTCTCTCTTCTTACTTCTTGACTCTGTACATATCCTAGAGTGTTTTCTGTCCTAGAGCCACCCTGTGTGGCTGAGTCCTGTGCTGTGAGTGTTTCTTGAAGACTATCAGAGACACAGGAGAAGAGAAGTTGGTTCTTACGTGGGGGGGGAGGGTGATTTCACATTCACTAAAACCAAATCATGTCTTTCCCGGGAGTGAATTGGGTTTTGACCCTGCTGAGACAATTTGCTCATATCTTCTTACTCCTAAACGTGACTCACGCAGACAAAACAGCTGTAAAGCAGTACTCAGTTCACACATACATTGGCCTGCTGCATTCCCCTTGCACTTTCTGTTGCCCCACTACTTGAACATCAACATTTTCTTCCTTTGTGTTGCATATACAATCAACTTATTAAAAAGAAAAAAGAGAGAATTTAAAAATTCTGTACAAAAAAAATATATATATTATTTTTTTTCCAGCGGTTTAAAATCTTGCTGGATGGTTTTAAATTGCAAGGAGAATCACTGGCTTGGAAAGCACAAGATCTAAGTTTCTTTTCTGGCTTAACCTTCTCAGTTTGAGAAGTGACCTAGTGGTCCCTGTCTCCTTCACGTATACGTTTGAGCTCTGAAATGTAGAAATATTATTTCACAAATAAGTTCTTTCCTCCCCGTCCCTTTTGTGGGATGTATTGACTATGCCATATGTAAAATATAGTTAATAATGAACTTTAAAGCAAGACAAGCCCTTTATGCTATGCCTAGGGACTAATCCTACATGACCAGGTCATGTACCCTACCCCGTTAATATGCAAGGTTATAAAGTTTCTATGCTCTGAAGGTGAAATTTATCCTTTTGGAGAAGGTTAGCATTAGGCCTGTGCACTTAAGTTTTTAAAAAAGCCTTAAAATAGGTGTGTGAGTGGTGCCATCTCTCTCCTCAGGGATGATTTTCCCCCCAGTCCAGTGGTACTGTGGCATACGGGATGCAAGTTGTTAGTTGTAAGGTCATTTCCCAGCTGAACAAAGTCTTTCATTGAAGTTTTATTAGTGAGAACCTCTGGTACAGCCAACGACCAAGGGCACCCACTTTGCCCACAACCTCTGTGTCAAACCCCAAACCCTTGGCTGTCCAGGGAAGCGTGCATTGCTACAACTAGTTTATGAATGAGAAAAAAATGGTCTGATGCACAGGGTTGGTTTTTCATTACTAGTCACAAACATGTTGAGACACAAAAGTGCTTTAAAAGGGAATGTCCCCTTTTAAAAAATTAATGAGATTATTGTATTTTTCCTTGTCCAGCTGTTCTACAAAGGGCAATTTCTGCCATTGTTCAGGCTTGCTTTACTCGTGTGATGCTAGTAGAAGGGTTTTGCCACAGTTCTGTTATTTCTTATGACCAAAACCGTTGGTTTCGTAGTATCGTTTCTGGTTGTCTGTTGAAACAGACACATGCCAAGAATGATTGAATTCCTGACCATAGCAAAATAACATAGGAAACAGTACAGCTAAAGTAGATGGCTAAAGTCCCCACAGTATCACGTCTTTGACTTTCTGTTTGATTCTTAGAGACACTTGTACAACGTAGTACAATCTTCATCCAAAGATCCATGGAAGTGGAGAGTCAGGCCAGGAGTTCCCTGCTGCTTCGGTGACACACTTGCTTGTGGCATAGTTACTGTGTAATTCTGTGGTAATGTTCATAACAGCACCATCTCTCTGTTGGTAACAGGAATCATGGCATTAAGTCGTGTTACATCTTCTGTCGATGCGGGTAATGAATATGCATTTTTAGGAGTTGTTAAGTGTGTGTATGTACATGATTCCAGTATGGGAAGCCCCCTGTATGTATAGTATTTACATGCTTGGTCTCGGTGGGGCAGTAGAATTGCTACAGCCAGAACCATGAAATCATTTGGGGCATAGGTGAGTGGAGGCTTAAAACTACGCTGTATCTTAATGCATAGCATGCTATTTTCCCATTTGTCAGATCTAAGTTCCGTGTTGTAAATGCAGGATTATCCATCTGAGAGGTCGGATTTCTTGAGATATGCAGGTTCAGCTAACCTGGGGAGGGAGAAGATCATGTTCAGAATACATAAAAATAATTCCGAGGGTCTGAGATGTGCAAAAGCCAGGTAATTTGAAATTAAGGGTCAAACTTTGTCTGTAACATCCCGTAACAGTTGGTGTGAGGGTTTTGCTATGATGTGGCCTAGGAGAAGTTAATATGCTAGATAGCTGCACAAGTAAATTATACTCTGCTGTATTTATGTACAGTGGGAAGATGGAGAGTAAAGAATTTTGCCATGTATTTAAACAATTGCAAAAACCACTGATCGGTAAATTTAGCCAAGTAACAAATACAAGCAAGTGGTTTGTTCTTGCTTTCCCTGAGCTGAATATTCAAGTATTCTTGGGAATGAGATTGAAATTATCTACTTCACAGTTCCTCTTGGAAGCCAAGTGCTGTGTTTTCAAGAGAAGAACTAAAGCTTGGCACTTGACTTGCTCTGAAGTACAATCCTATCTCCAAGTAACTAAAAAAAAAATGTTTTCTACAATCAGTCCTTCAGTCAGACTTCTCTGGCTTTTGTTAGTTTACATTAGACCCTTAGTACTATTTTGATGTATTATTTATGTGAGTAAATTATTACTAGCTTTAAAAGTGTTTCCAAAGTACCTAGTTACCTCTGGATGCTGGTACAGGCTCTGCTGCGAGTGCTTGAGCATCTGGCTCCTAAAGGAGACGTGTGGGGAATAAGCAAGGTCACCTCTGTGTCGTCCTTTTCTTTTTCCTTGAGCAGGGCTTCCATTTCCTTTCACCTCCTTAGGAGGTGGGGATCATGGAAAGGTCTTTTATGGGGGAAAGAGGTTAGTTTAGTTCGAAATGGTTTTATTTTAATTCAACAGGCATGTCATCAAAATCCTGTATGTTACTGCATTTCCCATTAAGTTTTTAGTTCTCGCTACTTTCCTAAAATGTAGTCTTTAACAAACTTTCTATACTTGGAAAGCTATGTGCCTTATTTTCTAATCTCTTCGTGGAGAATAATCTAAAGCACAGTGATCTAGATCGCAGCATTCACAGCTTTTCACTTGGGTGGGGGGAAAGCAAGCGCCAACCAAGGAGCACTTGCGTGGCCCAGCGTTAGTTGCCCCCTTGCTACTGAGCACTTCAAACACTGTGCGTTAAGTCTTTGTGCAATAGAAATTCTCACTCTGCGTCTGGAGGCCCCGTCCACTGAACCCAGGCGAGCGCAAGCACTGCTTTAGAGAAATCGGGTTCCTGACGAACAGCCCTGCCTGGCTTGGCTCCAGCAGCACGGAGGGTACAGGCTTCGAAAGCCCAGCATTGCCCCGTGGCGTTAACGCTCCCAAGGCCCGTGCTGTGCCCGCAGGTCTGTCCGCATTCAGGAACCGCTCATGGGCTCCAGCCCTCGCTAACTGCTACGTGTCCTTCGTGCCGTTGGGAATCCATGCTGTCTGTCTTGTCTTCAGGGCTGGCTGTGGGGGCCGAGGCACTGTAGGGTCAGTCCCGTCGCGTTGGGTCTGGCGAAGCTCGGGCTTCCTCCCACCTGCATCCTCAGCCCTCAGCAGCACTTCTGCGTCACGCTCCAAGCTTGCTCTCTCTACAGCATCATAAGGTGAAATATAAAGGCGGTTTGTAATTAGGAAAACAATCTAACATTTCCTATTTATGAGATTAATTTTAACAGTTTCTTTTTTTTTTGAGGTTTGTTTTTATTTGATACAAACACAACAGGAGTATACATATCCCGTGAGCAGACACTGGAGAAAGGTGGATGGAGTGGGGTGCTGTCGGCTCGTATCCATATCATTGTGCCCCTGTTGTGTTTCCTAGAGCAATCATTTTTTTAAAAAAAAAAAAGTATTTTATCTAAATGCCTAATAAATAATATTATTTAAATAGTTTTAAAATAATTTAGGACTGAGAATAAGAAGCCTCAGTTGTGAGAGAAGAGACTTAAAATATACAGAGAGAGAAAATACCCTTAGCCTCCTAGAGCCTCTACTGAGAATTTCATGAAGATGCAGTGCCCCTTTGTCAAAGTACATTGTGATTTACTCGCGTGTTAATTTAAAATGAGAGACTGGTTTCCTGTGATGTTCATCTTTGTTGGCATATGTTTGAATTTCTGAATTCAAAGCTGATTTTCTTCTCATTCAAAGTTGGTCAAGATTTAAAACAAAAAAAAAAATTAAAAAAAAATCCAAAAAAAAGGAAAAAAAAGAAAAAAAAAACACCTGGTGCAGCAGCAACTTTTCCTGGTGTGAACTCTGGAAATGCACGTTGTAAATTGATCTTTGTCACGGAGGAGTTGTTTAAGTTTTCTTGCGGTGTGGAAACACGTTCAGACAGGCTGTCCCTGGCTAGGTAACACGTCACGAGTGAGCGGGAGAAAAGCTGCAGAAGCAAAAATGAAAACCGTTGCGCTAGAAATTCCCCCTGCTTGCGGCGGGGGAGCGCGTGTCTGCACGAGGGACGAGGGACGGGGCAGAGGGCCGCCGGTGAGCACCGAGCTGGCCGGCCCCACGGTAAGACCTTACGGTGGGCAAAGGGGGAAGGTGCTGAGCTAGTTGCAGGGCACATCACCACTTCTGTGGATTTGGAAGCAAATTTGCACTTTGCCTTTCGAGGGTGTCCCACTAAAAACCATCAGATGCATTTCCCACGCGAGGTTTTTTTTTTCCTTTGACGTAGTCTGAAAGAAAAGAAAAAAAGGCCCTATGGTAACGATTGGATAACCTCAGCAAAGAAAAAGCTTGTTCCTGTCAGAATACTCTATGCATTTCTGTGTTGCAAAGCGTTTTCTGCCGTTCCTTTCACAAAAGCGGGCACTGTGCGCCCCACTCGCTGGAAATGCTCCGCGAATGTCAAATGTACGAATTTGGACGTTAATTCCAAAGCAGATGGAGGCTGGCTGGGGTGGGGGGGATTTCTTTTTTTTTTTTTTTTTTAATTGTTTCCCTCATGTCCCTTTTCATTTTTTATTAAAAAAATTAACTCTTTGCATTTGTGCAATAACTACTTGCCATGATAATGGGCAGACCTTTGAAATGCCCCGACTACTAACACAGCACAAGATGAACTCAAACAGAAAGTGGTGTACTTTTTCCTGAGAACTTTTTTTTTTTTAAATAATAAGCTCAGTTTTTACCCCAGTGTATTGTGGTGTCTTACATTTTTAGCAGTATTTTATATTTTTTCTGTAACGCACTAAGTCTTAGATGTTTTTAGAGCTTGTTTGTTATATTCACAATCACAGATTAAAAAAAAAAAGATCCTCACAAAGACCCAATTGACCAAAAAAGTGTCATTTTTTGTACAAGTAGCTTTGAGAAGCCCACATTGTGTTGCTGTGACTCATCTTTTGTAACATTTTATTTCTTGGTATTTGTTTAAACATAAAAAGTAAGAGTTTATATGGCTGGCAGTAGCAGGGAAGCGCTCCCTCCGTCAGCAGAATGGCATTGTTTCTTCTGTCTTTGTTTGGTTAGCCATATAATGTTTGTTCTCAGCACTGTACAACGGTCCCTATATGATATGGAGAAGCAATATCACTGTATGAAACTCACACGATGTATTATTATTATTATTATTCACTAGCACCCTAGGTGTGATAATTGAAGTAAATATCTTTTATACAAACACAATTACGTGTGGGCTGTCTTTATTAAGGTGAGACCTGAGTCCAAGCAGCAAACATTTACATTGGTGTTCTGACTCTGTCAGTAATGTCCAGGGGAATGAAGGGGCTGGATTCGGTGGGGATTTGTGTTTACCATGGGGACAAAAATGTACATCCCGTGTATCAGTTTCTGAGGGGAGAAGGGAGTTGTTTTCAATACTTTCTTTAAGTGTTGGACTTCCAAAACGTATCCTTTTTCAGTGAAATTCAAGTGTTGTCAGTGAGAGGTGCACACCCAGCTTCACGGGCAGAAAAGATGTGTTTTGAGTCTGAGACTGCAAGGGGGATTGTGCTGAGCACCAGAACAATATTATTAGCTAATTAAAAAACAGACAAAAAACAGATTAAAGAAATTGAGGTCAGAAGCGCTTGACATTCAAAAATGAAAATGGATACTTGGCTCACTCTTTATTTTTACAGATACTTTATCTAAAGATGAATTCATCTTTTAGTGCCTTGTAAGATGTTGTTCCTTTAAATATACTGAGTCGTTACAGAGAATTTAAAGTTTGGTCTTGGTAAAGAACTGATATTTTAACCCATCAGTTGAATTACATTTTAAAAAAACAGTAGAATAAACCTCTAGCTTGAATACTCTGGTTTTCAGGTAGCGTGTGTATGTGTGCGTGCCTGTGTACTGCTCTTTTACCTGGCCTGCTGTGTCTGCTTTTTGAATTGTGTTTTTTGAATTGGAATTTATTTTGAAGGAACTAAGTTTACTTTGTCTCTTCCTTAACTGCATTAGGTATGCACATTTCCTATGTATTTTTTGCACCAGGCTGTAAGCACATTTGCTGTGTCCTAGGCTGTTTCCTACGGAGTAGGACATGCTCAGTGTTGAGGGAGGAGTTTTGGAAGCCCAAGTCGGAAATCTGCTATAGTTTTATCCCAAATGTCGAGCTAGCTATCCTGGAGATCGTGTAGCTGGGGCGGGCTTTCCCCACATGCTCCCTTCCCTCCACGTACTGCAGGGACCCAGCCAGCTGGTTTCACTCTCAGCCCCGTGGCGCAGCGTCGGGTGCTTGCTTTTGCTCTCCCTCTTTGCCATCTTGAGCTTTGATAAATCCTGCAGGAGTGGGTCACTTTAAAATGGATCGAACGTACTGTATAATGCCTTCATTCCTTTGTAAACGTGTGCTTTCTGTTTTTGAATTGTCTGACAGGTTGTTCCACAGGTTGTAAAGGTCCTGGGCTTAACACTTGTTTTTCCTAGTGCTTAATGACCAGTCACACTGTTGATTGCTATAAGTGGCATTGTCTTGTATAATTTTATCCTAATCGCTTTAAGCTTGATGCTGAACACCTACACTTTTATAGTGTTATGACTCAAGTTGGTTAATCTGCATATTTATAAGTCACACTTTTCTTTAGGTATGGCGGTATTGGCACTGACGTACTAAAACCATGTTATCATTAAAAGATGCCTTATACTTGTGAAAGCACAGACCTGGTAGTGAAGAAGGGGGAGGGGGTTTGGTGTAGCTCAGAATCATGCACCCAGTATAAAACCAGACTGACCTCTTCAGCTTGCATCTTCAGAAGTTTATTTCTGGAAACTCAGAGGGTAACCAAAACCACAGGGACGCATCTCAGAAGTCAGGAGCAGATACCTGGGGTATTCCATGGAGGTAGCTGGATCTTAAGCCACAGCTTCATTTGGTAGCCCCTCAGAAGGATGTTGAAAAGCCCTTTTCAGAAGGAGAAGCATGTGGTGCATGATCCCACAGGCACTTCATGTCAGCACTGTGGCATGCCTGGGTGTCAATAATGTTTCAGCTGGTAGATAGCTGCTTCTGGAATTAGGTGCTGTAGCAAGGGTGAGATTTTATACTACAAGCATTTGCTGAGTTAATGGGAGAAAGCCTGGTTTGTAGTATCCTTACGTACGGGACTAAGTTAGCACCAGGGGAGCAGATCGGGGCCACAGGTACTGCCCATGGGCCTGCTCCTGCCCTGCAGCCAGCCAGAGGCGGTCTGGCTTTCCATGACAAGGGGACATCCCAGCAGGTGAGGGCCATGCAAACAGCTGGCGTGGTGCTCTTGGGCCCCACTTATTTCCATTTCAAGCTGCTATCATTTTCTCCTAAGTGTTTCTGTTTTAATGGAAGTGCTGAAGAAATTGTGTACTTGCCAACAGAGGGCTTCAGAAAACATGATTTGATTATAGTAAAGCATTTTATTTTCTTTTTGCTCCAAGCTATGGGAAACTGATAAGAAAATTCAAACTGTTTTCTTGAACTCTTCCTAGTTACCCATGTAATTATCTTAGTACCCTTGGAAATAAGCCGCTCCTCTATGAAATCTCTCTCCTTACAGGGTGAATTTATTAAGTGGCACTGTGTTTCTTTTCTGGGGGCTGTTTATTTTGGAGTGGCTGGGCCAGGAGGAAGAGAAGGAGAAATCCCTCAACCCTTCCCTTCCCAGCAGGCCCTCAAAATTCCAGAGACATGGTAAAAGGAAAGGGGGAAAAGGAGGGGAGGGAGCAGAAATCGTGCCTGCAACTCCTCCCCCAGCAGCTGGCAGAGAAAGGCCAGGAGCTGGCGAACAGCTCCTTAATGACAGCCCAGGGGTGTCAAAATGATCCATCCCTCAAAGTGTGGGGCCCCGCAATTTTTCAGGAGCCATTTTTCCCCCAGGCCTTTAGGTTTGTGCCCCTCTGTGTGCAGGGAGAGGTGGGCGTTGTGGCTGGCCAACTCGGGCCAGGCCGCGGAGCAGTGTAGAGGAGGCCGCCTTGTTTTGCTTCGTTACCCAGAAATCAGGCCTTGGGCCATGAGGTGCTGTGAGGCGGGCCCTCATCTCACTCCTCTTGCTCTTCCCCAAAGTTACCTTCACAGTTGTGTCTAAGGGCACTGTTGAAGTCTGCAAGGGAGTCTCCTCCCGTGTAGTGAGCATAGCAGTTCGGGTGAAGGGCCTTTTCCCTGTGCTCCCAACCCTTTGTCACTTGGGCAGAAGAGGTCTCAGACTTTGTCCTCAGGCTGTTAGGTGTGATCTGCTTCCTACTGTCCCTATTTTTATTGTCTTTTTGACAGTACATGGAAGTAAAAATAAGGCTTGTTCTTCTTGCCTTGGCTAGTTCCAGTCCTGGCCCTTGCCAGCCAGGTCTGCGCACCTTCTGCATGCAGCCCCAGAGGACATCGCTGAAGGTTCTTGATGTCTTCTCCTGCAGCCTCTGCCTCTGAAGAGCAATCATTGCACTTCATCCTTGGAGCTTTCCCAGGGCTGGTAACAGTGGCTAAAGATAAGGTAGATGGTGCCTAGGAGTTTCATGTGGCTTTTAGAGATGTCATCATCCCTTTCTTTTTGTCATCTTTTTTCTTTTTTGTTCCTTTTGAGAAAATGTGCAAATCTTGTGGCAGGTACAGAGGTGATAAACGAGGACAGCCTGATTGCTTCTGGTAAGCAAAACTGCAGGCCAAGATGATTCCCAGACTAACACGATCTGGGCACGCTGGCTACTACAGGTGCTCTCAGAGTTGACTGAACTTTCTTCCCTCTGGAGATCTCTAGAGAGGTTACTTCAAAATGTCCCAAAAGACCAATCCTTGTGTGACTTCTGTAGTGTTGGGCTTTCTGGAGCACTTGACTTGCATCTCTGCTATCTTTATTCACTCTTAGGAGATTCTTGGAAGAATATACACCCTTCGGGTGATGGTAGTGTTCCTTCTTTGCTTTAGGAGGTGAGGTGGACCTCAGGAAACAGCTTGGCTGGGCTCCTCTGCTCCAAGCTGCTCATTAGCATTTACTTCTGAGCAGATTTGCACCACAGAGGACCCACTAGATTTGAGAGGCAGGGCTCTGATGCCTTGCAGTAAAGAAATGTTAAATCATCCCTGCCTTCTTATCCTGTTTCTCGGCCTGCTGACAGCTCACAACAACAGCAGCTCCAAGGAAGAGACTTTGCATAAAGTTAAGACCAAATAAATGGTCCCCATGCAACTGTGGACCGTGCAGAAATGTTGTCCCACACTACAGAAAGGCCAAGATGGAACTGGAACTGTTGAGGTGTAAGACATGAAAAGGCCTTCAACAAGACTCTATTGTGAGAAGGATTTTGGCTGTGATCTTTTGTTCCTTAGCATCTTCATAGACCAGAAGAGGACACAGAAAATCACCCAGGACAGAATCTGCAACATATGGACACCGCCCTCTCATCCCTTCAGCTACAAAACGCAGGGTCAAGTCATCTCCCTGTGACTCGCCTGGAAGGGGAGCAGGACTTTGGGCAATAATAGTACTGTCTTTTTCAGACTTCCTTAAAAGCCAAATGCCAAGTATTTTAAAAGCCTGAAATTGTGCCTTAATTTATGTATAAACCTGGGAGCTCTGGCATCAGGTAGAAGAGGAGCTGAGACTTTGTTGGCTTAGAAATTTTCATGGGAGACAAATGCCAAAAAGCCTTAGCATCTGTTTCTGCATGGGTAGTAATGACTATTTCAACTTCTGAGTAACTGTCCTCAGCAACCCGGTCATTAACCAGAGCGGCCCAACGCAGGGAAAGGCTGAGCGAGCTGGAAAAATCAAAGGACCCAGCTCCTGCTGCTTTTTTTGGATCTCGCGCCTCGTCCTGGCGCACTCAGACACCAGTGTTTGTGTTGAGCGAGTCTCCGGCTTTGAGCCTGGGTTTCTCAGCCTTAAAGTCAAGGCAGTCCAAGACTTGGTTATCTTACCATCATCTTCCTTCCAGTCAATAAAATAGGCTTAAAACCTTTGAAGTACTGGATTTCAATGCACTACAGTTGACTTCTGAGGGTAGATTTCAAAGAAAGCTTCAAGCATGCCACATCATTTCTCTTCTTGTTTTCTTATATTTTTACAGTTATGTAAATCCAAGGAGGCCAGACAGTAACAGAGGCAGATTAAAAAGTTACCACGAGGCAAATGAGGGTGTGAACGTGCAGAGCATCAGCTAATTTGCAATAACTGCCCATGTGTGTGCTCCTACCCTGCAGATCCCTTCAGCAATATCACTTACCTCTCATTTCCTTCGGGCTAAGAGGATTCACATGAGCAGTTACTGCAGTCTCTTGGATGTGTAGCAAGTTACAGCCTATCTCACCCCAAGGTGATTTATTCATCTGTCTGTATCCTCAGTAATCAAGCCACCATCTTATGGAAAGATTGCCTCTCATTTATTTATGTCTGGCCTTATAACTTCAAACTAAGTTGCTAGTATGTCTTAATTCTCTCCATCTGTGAAAACAGATGCTGTTTATTTTGGATGATTTGCCAAGGGAGTCCGATTGCTGGGGCTTGTTACAGGAGTCAAAGTTGCTGTTGCTCTGTGGCAGCGCTGGGCTCGCTGGCTTCGGGCGCTCCTGAAGAGCCCCTGCATCTGCCGGGCCTGGAGCTGCCCGCAGCGAGCTGCAGAGCCTGGCGCCTCAGGACTTTTCCTCGATATTTGCTACAAGGATTTTCACTTGCAGCTCCTGGAGGCACGCGAGATTGGCCGTGTTATCCAAAATGGAAGTGTGAGAGGCATCTAAATCTTTTATTCTCAACTTAGGACCGTTTGTTTTCTCTCTGCTTGTGACGCCGCACGGCCTGTCTGCATGGACACTTTGCGTCTTTCCAGAAGCACGCATCTCTTGGCAGTGTCACCTGTGGCTAAGCTCCTCAGGAGGCTGGACCTACAGGAGATTGCACCAGACAGATATTGTATTTAGAGCATATGGACTCAGACAAGGCTCTTTTTAATCCCTCATTCGGTTTTGGTCAGGATATGATGCATTTCAAGAGCCTTATCAATATTATTCTTCCTTCCACAAAACCATTCTTTTGCAAAGGGCAAGTTCATTGCAGAGGGCCTCATCACCTTCCCCACTGGGGTTAGGTATTTCATCAGGTCAGATGCTGAGTGATGCAGAAAAGAAATCAGAAGTCTCCCTTCACCTATCCTGGGGGAGCTGTGGCATGGCAGAAAGATCTGAAGATCCAGCAGCTGAGAGATGAAGAAGGGAAGGCAATCAGGGTAATCAGGCAGAAAGGGGACCTGGGCTTTCCCATCCTTGCATCATATGTCTTCATGATTTTATTCTAGTGTCTGCTTACTGTAAGCTCTGTTCAGTACCTCTGTTCTGTGCTACTTCATAAGTTTCCTGACAGCAACAGGGACCCTCGCAGCTTCTCCAGGTCAGTTGTGCAGGCTGTGTGGGAGGAGGCCTGTGGCTGACGGTTTGCTGAGAGGTGCTTCTCTTCGAGTCCAGGATTCCCAGGATGGTCCTGCAGGTGTGCCTGCAGGGCTGCGGTGCTCAGGTGGTAGCCTAAGTTCAGCGGCAGGTAACCAGAGGTTCATGGATTTGCTCAGACCCCAAGTTTGTGTCGGCAGAATTTCTGGGAGCATGGTTACAGAGACACCATGAAACTCTTTAATGACCAATGTGTTACTGGCCAGCCAGGCCAGATGAAAGCTCAGGACTTCTGGATCAGCGTCACGGAGGTTTTGGATTAGGAAAACCATGTCCCAGAAGGTTCCAGTTCACCCCACCAACTGCTGATACCATCGCTAGTGCCCCATGCAAAACCCAGTCCAGCTCCCATGTGCTCGGCCACCTTGCCACGGACCCCAGGAAGGTGTAAGAAGGGTTTCAGCACTACTGCCGCCTCGGGTACTTGCTTTCTGGATATCGGGTGGAGCTGGCAAGGAACAACCAGACCTCCCAGTGCGGCACCAGGCAGGGCTGGTGACTTCTGCCCGCACCGGGCCATCCAGTTGCTGCATGTCAATGCTTTTATTCGTAAAGCCATGTCAGGGCGAGGCCTGGCACGTTGGAGATGACTTCTCTCTTGCCTGAAAAGTCAGGGACGAAGAATTTTGAGGA
This sequence comes from Anser cygnoides, assembly GCF_040182565.1. NCBI lineage: Eukaryota > Metazoa > Chordata > Aves > Anseriformes > Anatidae > Anser > Anser cygnoides. Next base: position 5,958,623 of record NC_089890.1, read on the forward strand.
TAAAGATACAGGGTTTTAAAATGCCGGTTTCCTCAGGTCTGTCACCTGCTTTGTCTCATTATCTTCTGCAGCACCACTCCGTCCTCCACAGCGTTTGAGGTATTTGCACATGTGAAGGGTCAGAGCCAGGAGGAGACAAAGGCAGATGCTCTTTGCTCAGCCTTGAAGCCTGGCGTGACCTGGGGAATGCCTGCTGCTGCTGGAGGGGAGTGCTGGTGGCCTCTGCCCTTCCGAGCAGAGAAAGTTGTGATTTAAAAAGCTGCAAAGAAAGATAGTAGGGCAGGGGGGTCAGAGGAGGCTCCATGCACTTCTGTATTAGACGTGGCTCCTGTCTTTTCTGTTTTCATGGCCCATTTGTGGAAGAGTGGCCAAAGCCTTGGAAGTGAACCCCGGGGGGAGGAAGGACACAACTTTTCTTTTACGAGTGGGAGACGAGTTTCTGTGCTGACCTTTTGCTCTCCTAAGCAAACTGTGAAACTCACCCCATGCACCCCAGAAGCAAAATGACCATTTCAGAGAGAAACCAGGGAGCTGGGCACCAGGGCTGGGTCTTGCAGAGGGGTCTGGGGCAGGGTCCTTGCCCCGCTCGGGCACGGTGCACCCGCAGCACCATCGGCCCCGTGCGTGCCAACTGGGGCTGCCTTCCGCAGCGCTGGGCCCCACGGCCCAGCTTTGGCTAGGGAGAGCTTCCCAATTACATTTTAATGCAATTTTAAGAGACAGTCAATTAAATAATTAACCGTAGGGGAGAGGTTTTCTTCTTTCCAAATCTTGTTAATGCAAGCATTTCGCATCAGGCCACCCATGCTTTGGGAGCGCGGGGTGTTCCCCATTGCTTGCGGAACACTGACCTCCGGTGGGGCTGCTCGGCTAGTGCAGCTGCCGGGGGGCTGCGCAGGGCTTTTTGCCCGGGCCTCCAAAAAGCAAACATGCAGGGGGAAAAGACGAAAAAAATTAAATAAAATAGTGCGTTGTATCTGAGGCATGTGACCTCTCCCTTTCCCTGAAGACAAGCTCGGTCCCTTATGGATAACGCAAGAATCGCTTTTTGGAGAAAAAGGGGGAAAAAGTTGCACTGGCACAGCTTGTGTTTTGCAGGAAAGCAGCGGTTGCTTGGGCATGATTTCATCCGAGCCCCATCGCTGGTACCCTGAGCCCAAATCCACCAGCATCTGCAGGGCATCGACCCAGCCCCTTGCAAGGACCCCGACCTACAGCTGGTTTTGGGGCTGGCAGGATCGGTGGTGGTGCCAGCACGGAGCTGCACGCCTCACACCTTCCCTCTCAAGTCTTGGGTATGGGCAGGCGACCCCTGGGCACAGCCCTGCCCTTGCCCCCCAGCACGGCGCTGCCTTCGCTGCCTGGCTGCTGATAAAGGAGGGGTTTTGCCTCCCAGCTGCCTGGAATCCAGGCTGATAATTACAGCGGGAATTATCAGGGAGGGACTGGCACGGCTGGGACCTGAGCTTTCACCCACCTGGAAATCCAGGCACCGAGGGACGTATCCTGTATCCCTGCAGCAGGGAGGCTGCTTAGGGTATGGGTTTTACTTGGGGGAACAACTGGAAGGATGCTCCTCCATGGAAAATCAGATGGGCAGGGACCTGGGGGCCGTGCAGCCTTCACCTGTGCCATGGGGCAGGGTTGGTCCCCTCTGAGCCCAGCCCCGGAGACACCTCCTGTCCTCATCACACCGAGACAGGCTGGGCGATTGCACTTTGGAGCACACCAGGGATCACTGCCGTGCTCCTGCCACCCCAAGAAACAGGGACAGAGCCCTGAAGAAATCGGGGTCACTGCCCGCAGGCTGGCTTTGGTGCCCCAGGCAGGGATCTCTGCCCCCTTCTGGAGTCCCCTGGGTGCAGCGAGTGGCGTTGGGGCACCCCCGGGTGACGGCCCTGGCTCTGTTTTGCAGTGCGCTGCGCGGAGCTGCAGATCCAGCTGACGGAGGCCGCGGCCACGCTGGCTGGCCAGAAGGAGCTCGTCGCCAAGCTGGAGCACGACCTCAGCACCATCCAGGCCCTCTCCGCCGTGCACCGCCCGGACGCGGAGGTAACCTCGGCTCCATCAGCCCCCAGGGACAGCTCAAGGTGGCCCCGGGGGTTGACCACCGCTGGTGGCGGGCCCACAGCAGGCATGGGGGTTGTTCCACCTCCTCCTCTTTTTTTTCTTCTTCTCTTTTTTCCCCTTTTCTTTCTTTTTATCTTCCTGCCCCTCGCCCAGCTGCATGGTGCAACATGCCCAGGCGCAGGACAGTGCTGGCATGGGAGGGGGTGGCATTGGGGGACCACCCCGTCCTTCTCCTCCCTGGGGACAGGACAGGTTTGAAGGTTGAGCATCACCTCTCCGCACTGTCTCGGGCTTGACCCTTGCTGACAGCCCATCTGGCAGTGACACTCCCCATGGGGCTGCTGGTTCCAGGTGGGAAATGCTGAATCCTTTCTGCTTGCACCACCCAGGGCGCAGCCGTCCCAAGCCTGGAGAAGATACCGGAGCCCATCAAGGAGGCCACCGCGCTGTTTTACGGTGAGAGGCAGGCACAAACCCACACAGGATGCCAGGGAACCATCCCAGAGGGGTGGGCAGGGTGGCAGTCACCTCCAGGGGACGGCAACACGAGGATGCTCAAGGCATCAAGGTGCAGACATGGCCTTCAGCAGGGATGGTGATGGGTTTTCCACGTTCAGCACGGTTTGCTGGTCCTCCTGAGACAGGGCAGCAGGCGCATGCCAAGATGTTGAACCTGGGCTAAAGCACGCACCCTGTGCTTTGGATTTTGCTCTTTCCCCACCAAATCCCTTCTGGAGCCAGTGAGCTAAATGTTTCCTTTACATCAGTTCCTGCACTGAGGTCTGCAGGATAAAATGAATCAAACAAATAACGACGGTTGGCTCTTCTGGAAGAAAACCCCACTTCCTTTCCTCTTTTTTTTTTTTTTAATTTGTTTTGAAACGTTTTGCAAACCCACGATAAACAGCATCACGGCAGCAGTCCCACCAAGCCAAACGACCTGCAGCCACCCATCCTGCGCTGGGAATAGCTGCTCTGCGCAGCCGTGGAGTCACAGCCCTGGGGGACGCAGCTCTCCGCAGCCGCTGGGGCCTCCTGCTGCTGGGAAGGCAGGCGGGGAGGGAGGGGGCGATGGGCACGGCGCCCCCCATGGGGCACCCACAAACTGGGGCACGGCAAGCCGGTGGTGGCTGCGGGCGAGCAAGCCCTGCTGCTGCAGGGTGGGTGGCGGGTGTCCGCTGGGTTGTGTCTGAAGCTGAGCGCTGTCCGCAGGTCTCCCGCCGGTGCCCGGAGCCACATTCCCCGAGGGACAGGTAGACTCGCTCCTCTCCATCATCTCCAGCCAGCGGGAGCGCTTCCGAGCCAGGAACCAGGAGCTGGAGGGGGTACGTGGCGAGGGGATGGTGGCACCTGCGTGCTGGCGCTGGCTGCTTCAGTGGCCTGCAGGGGGTTTATTATCAGCACAATGCCAGCAGCACCGCTGCAGGAACTTTACCCAGCTGAAGCACAGCTCAAAATAACCAGCTGGCAGGCTGGCTCTGCATTGCCCGTTGCCCACCTTGGCTGCCCCAGCAGCTGGGGCCATTTTAATTAAGGAGCAATCTTAATTGAAAGCTGAGGGATTTGAATTACTGGGAGGGGAGAGCGTGGTGCTGCATCAGGGGTGCTGCATCAGGGGTGCTGCATCAGGGGTGCTGCATCAGGGGTGCTGCATCAGGGGTGCTGCATCAGGGGTGCTGCATCAGGGGTGCTGCATCAGGGGTGCTGCATCAGGGGTGGCAAAGCCGAGCGTTTACTCCTGGTCCTGCCACATTTTGCTGCATGGTGGCAACAAGTTGTGTCCCAACGCATTTTGTCACCTGCCCTCGTCTCCTCTCCGTGCTGCCAACCTCACGGCTGCCCCTGCACCTCGGGGTGCCCCCCACCTCCCCTCGCCTCCCCACCGCTCTTGTTGCACGGCTTTGTTGAACCAACAGTGGAGCCGTGCAGCTCTGCTGCTGTGACACTGAGGATGCCCAGCATCTTTAGATCCAGGGACCTCAGTTCGGTAAGGATTGGCCCGTGCCAACCTCAGCTGTCCTGGGATTTGGAGATTCAGTGAGCTGCCCGCGTTTGCATGGTGAGGTGACACCGGTCTGGCATGACCGTGAGCACCCGGTCCTTCCTGGGGCTGCACTGAAGCCCCAGCTCAGCTTTGTGGCTCTGCACCCCACATCGGGATGGGGAGCTGGTGGGGCTGTGGGCGTTGGGCTGGATCCTGGTGCGTGCACCAGACAGCCCCCATCTCCCTTCTCCTCGACCTCACTGCTAACAGCCCCCTGCTCCCCTCTGCAGGAGAACCGCATGATGCAGCACACGGTGCAGGCGCTGCAGAGCGAGCTGGACAACCTGCGAGCCGACAACATCAAGCTCTATGAGAAGATCAAGTTCCTCCAGAGCTACCCCGGCCGGGTGAGTGGCTGTCCTTCCGTCCGTCCATCCGTCCTGTGGGTGGGTTTGCACAGACAGGCAGACCCCAAGCGCAGACCGTTCCCCGCAGTGCACGAGAGCAGGGGGAATGTGCACATTACCCGTGTGCATCTCGTGTTGGAAAGTTGGGGATAACTGGGGCGAAGAAGGAATGCAGAGATGTACCTAGAGGAGCGGGCGCCCAGACCACCTGCTGGGCCAGCAGTGCTGAACTGTGCCGAAGGGTGTCAGATTCTCACGTTTCCTCCCCAAAATAACCCCTGCAATGTCTTTGCTGCTCGCTGCCTGCAGCATGATGCTCTGGCAGGCACGCTGTGGATGCTCCTGCCCAGCCAGGCAGCAAGCGGTTAAATCGGGCTCTCCTGCAAGAAATCCCCATAGTTGGAGGCTGAGAAATCATTCCTCCCGCAGTGCGGTGAGTCATTGCCCACCGCTGGTGTGCGGGAGGTTGGCTCAGGCCATTCATCTGCCTCTGCAAGCTTTCGGTCGCACAGCTGAGCTCAGAGACCTCGGGGCTGAGCACGGCGCTTCGCTCTCGCCGTGTGCCAGGCGGGGGAATAGCTGCGAGCATCGGCTGCGTGCCTGAGCCAGGGGCTGCTCCGGCGGGGTTTTAGCCCAAATTTCTTGCAGCCAGCAGAGAGCTGCTCTGCTCCTGCCCTTCTGGGCAGCCAGGGCAGTCCCTGAAAGAGCAGGAACCGGCCCCTAACCCTCCCACTTATCCCAGTAACGCCAGGAGGAGATGGGAGTGGGGCCAGGCTTTGCTGCTCACGCCGCACCCCCTGCGGAAATGCTGCCACCCCAACAGCTGCTGCCTCTCCGCGCTGCCTGCGCCGAGCCCGTTTTATTGATGGACATTTTAACAGCGTTTGAGGATGGGAGACTCCCACAGCCGTGCAGGGCCTTATTTGGATCTCGTACTTATGCCTGAGTGAGGCTGGCCCCTCTGACATTTTTGCCAGTGTCTCCCGCGGAAGATCATCCCCGTGTTTATCTGGTGCCACAAGGCAACCCCTGGATGCCATTCGTGTGAGCTAAAGAGCACAAGCCTCCCGCGCGTCGCGTTGCATAATTCACGACCTAATCAGGCATGTGACAAGTTAAAAATAATCATCAAAGATCATTCAATAAGGCCAGGATCTAGTGACTTCATAGCCCCTAAATCGGGATCTCAGCTCATCGGGGTATCGCGTTGCGGCACGTAAGGGCACATTTGCTAAAGGTCTGCTGGCAGCGGGGTTTGCCCGCCTTGAACCCGAGCCACCGGTGGCTGTGCAGGATGAGGGGCAGGACGGGGGCACCCACGGGAAGCCCTCCTGGCATGGCAGCGTTATGGGGGTGCTGCAGCAGGGGAGCCCCCATCCTGCGGGGTTAAAACTGAGCGTCTGAACCCAGCCTCGTCTTTCGCTTCTGTTAAGGGGGTTCCTTAATTTTCCTCGCCCTTTGCCCTGCTAATAGTAGCTGTGGGGTTAACAGGGATTTCCTCCTCATAAACCACTGTCCCCCTTCTGCCTGATCTGGCAGGGATTTGGGGTGTGATGTGCAATAACACGTTGGTCCTGCCGGCCCTGTGGCCAGTTTGGGGCTGCGCTGCTCCATCCGTCGGGGTCGTTTCCTCCAAACGAGGCCAGGGAGGGCAGTACAAGTGCCGGGGGGGGGACATGGGGGCTCCGGCCCTTGCTGCCCATCCATACATCGGTTACACGGGGATAAGGATGTGCAGCTGTGCCAGCCGAGGTTCTCACCCTGCCTTCACTCCTGCAGGGCAGCAGCAGGGACGACACTGAGCTGCGCTACTCCTCGCAGTACGAAGAGCGCCTGGACCCCTTCTCCTCCTTCAGCAGGAAGGTAAGGGCAGCCCTCGGCACCCTCCCTCCACACCAGACCCTCCAGCACCAAACCCTCCCTGATTCTCATCCCTCAAATCAGCCCTTCGAGCCCCAAACCCAGCTTCTTGTACTTTGTGCTTGCAGGAGCGCCAGCGCAAGTACCTGAGCCTCAGCCCCTGGGATAAAGCCACGCTGAGCATGGTGAGTGCGCTGCGGGGCGGGGGCAAACCCTTCCCTGCCCCGGGCAGGGGTGCAGAGCGTGCCAGGGCCATGCTGCAGTCCCCAGAATTTCACATCTCTGCTAGGGAGTGCCGGCCAGCAGCAGCCTCTCTGTTTTCCCTCTGCTGAAAGGTTAATTTTTCTGGATGTTTTTCTTAAAACGCTGCCTCCTCCTGGAGCCTGGGCGCAGCTCACAGCAGTTATGGGGTGCTGACCCCATGCTACCTCCTTGCTGGCAGAGGAAGGTGGGCTCTGCATCCTCCCTCATGGCAGTAGCAGGAGGCTGTTACAGCAGAGAGGAGGGGCGAGACTTCGCTTTCCTCACTCATCCTTTCCTTTCCCCCGCTCCTCCCCAGGGACCTGCTGGGATCGGGTGACCCAGCCCCGATGCCGCAGCCCACTGCGGTGTCATGGCTGGGAGCTCGGGGACAGCTCTGGCGTCCCGCAGGGTCATTGTGAGTCGCTGTCAGCCACCCATGTGCACGCCCATGGCTCTGGAGCCTTTTGCTGCCTTCCCAAACCTCCCCCTGAAATTACTGAGGAGGAGCCCGCAGCTGGCCCCAGCTAACGTTGTACCCCGTCCTTTACATCACGTCTAAGTACCTGCAGCCCCATGGTCACCCCCAGAAACCTCCAGAGATGGGTGCAATAACCTCTTCCCGTGCCCTGAGCCTTCCTGCTCTCTTTTCTTCCAAAAAAACATCGGGGAAAATACTGGGGCACTGTCGGTGTCCACAGCAGCAAAGGCTCCTCATGGCGGGGCTTGGCTGCCATCTCGTAGGAAGGAGTGCTGCTTTCAGAGTTAAAACGGGACGTGGGCATCGAGACAATCTGATTTATACTTGGATTTGTGACATTCAGGGTCGGTGTGGGATGTTAACCCCAGATATCTGGCACAACAGAGGTTAACACGGGAGCGCTGGTCTGCAACAGCCACAGAATACAGAAATATCTCGTAATAAAGGCAAAGTTGTCATTTGCATAAAAACTAAGCAAATGCCAGCATGAATATGGATTGGGTGGCGTGCCAGCACCACGGAGAATTAATGAAAGGCATTTACAAAAAACTGACTTACGGGAGTTACTCCTTGGGAATATTTAAGAACATAATCTTGTTTGTTACAGCAGCCTCCGCCGTGGCTGTGAATAGAAAAGACGATTTCAGCATGGGGTTGGTTTGGTGGGAGATCTGTGGGTTTTAATGCCAGCCTCGGAAATCCCGCATGGTGTTTTGGGGAATTTGCTTATGTCCATAATGAATCCCTAGCTTTTACAGTAAGAGTAAAAAGTGGCGATGTAGGAAGGCAGGATGTGTTCTTCACAAGCTGCTTTTCTAGGCTGTGGGTGCTCCTGAGTTTGGCTCTTTTGACGGGATGGGCACACAGATTTTCCCCTTGGGATGTGGTGTCACGGCAATGCCACCAGCTCCAGCCATGAGCCTCCATCCATCCTCAGGCACGCAGCTCCCCTAAAATCGATAGTCTGGTGGTGCCCAGCGTCCTCGGGAGCTTTACGTGTTCTGGGGTGCTCGGACATCGTGCACCCAGGCGCAAAGGGTTTTAATGCAGCCCTCGGAAATACCCGTGGAGCATGTGCCCAGGTGGCTGGCGAAGGGATGCTGCAGCTCACGACTTCCAGCAGCTCATGAATTAAAGATGTGCGAGACTTAATTACTGCCGGGGCTCCTCTGCGGCGCGTGCTGAGCTGCAGGCAGGGCTGCGCGGGGCAGAGCCAGGCAGAAAGCTCAGAACGAGCCCTCGGGAGAGTTTTCGGCAGGGGCGGCCCGGCAGGAAGCCCCGCGGTTCACGGCCTTGAATTCCCCTTGATTTCGGGCGAATCACCCTGGACGCTGAGTCCCCTGACCCATGCTGAAATGGGATTTCTGCTCTCGCTGCAGGGGCGGCTCATCCTGTCCAACAAGACAGCTCGCACCATCGCCTTCTTCTACACGCTGCTCCTGCACTGCCTCGTCTTCCTGGTAAGCGTAAGAGGTTTTAGGAGTAAAACACAGCCACGTGGAGCAGGCCACGTGCTTCCAGGCCCCGTGCAACGCCACCTCCCTGCTTGCTGGGTACAACCCTGGGTGCCAGGTCACCTCTGTGGGCACTGAGTTCTGCATTTCCCCCTTGCCCTGGGGCTCTGCTTCTCTCCAGTTTTTGAATTTCCCCCGCTGTACATCAGGGTCAGAAGCAGAGGTTTGGGTTAGGAATAGGGGTGGCCGTGGAGAAGGCTCCCTCCTTGCTGCAGGGGCCAGATCCTGCAGGCTGTATCCACAGCTGCCTTCCCCCAGCCCTTCTGCTTGTTCACTGCCGGTGCTGGGAGTGATGCTGGGGCTGCAGCCCGTGCTGCCAGGACCGTCGTGTTCCTCACGATGCAAGCTCCCATAGCCTTGCTCAGTTGCTGGGGGTTAGTTAGCTTTTCAAGCAAAAAAAAATCTAAACATCAATAATTAAACAATGAAACAAGATGAAAGACAAGTCAGAACAATATTTCTATCCTGATCGTCTCAGAATTAATCCAACCTCGTGTTATTTTGGTGAGGAAAGGAGCAAAGAAAATAAAAAGTTAGGCATCATTAAAGTTTAAAGCTCTAACCTAAAAAAAAAAATAAATCATAAATATTGCATGGTTGGGATGATCCAGCTTCATCCAGACACAGAAGGGCCTGGAGCCCAAGCCTAGGACTGGGCAATCCTGCAGCCCTGCTGCTACAGAAACGTCTCTGCGGTAAGCCCAGGAAAGGCAAGTGGCTGTCGCCCCTTCCCTGCGCTGCCTTCTGTGGTCTCAATCACGAAGGAAAAAGAAGCCAAACCGAGCAGTGACCTCCCCCAAGCCAGTGCCCAAACCACGGCTCCAAAGGCGTCACCGTCCACTGGCAACCTCAGACATCTCCTTGCTCCAAACCACTGCAGCATGCTTCCCCGGCAAAAACAACGTGCTGCAAAACATCAGCCCGGCCTCCGGGAGGGCAACGCCGCAGCCACACGCTGGGTTTCTGCTCCGGTAATGTGAGGGTGCAGAAAAGCTCGTATCCATCCTTTGCCGTGGGGCTCTGATCGACGCGGAGGGGACGGGATGTCGCGGGATGTCGCGGTGGGGGTGGGATGTTGTGATGGGGACAGGATGTCGCGGGGTGTCACGGCAGCGACACGCCAGGCAGAGGCTGGCACGTGAGCCCGCACCTGACTGCATTCCTTATTTTGCAGGTTCTCTACAAAACCGCCTGGAGCGAGAGCGTGGGCAGGGACTGTGCCGCGTTCTGCGCCAAGAAGTGGGTGTGAGCGGGGCCCGATCCTGCGCGGGGTCGGCAGCGGCGGCTGCCCGGGCGGGGGGGTTGCAGCAGGGTGGTTGAGCACCCCTGCTGGAAGAGAGGGTGGGAAACAGGGGTGGGAAAGCAGCTAAAAACTGGTGTGAAGGCGGAGATCAGGATCAGGCCCCTGCCTTGACTTCCCCCGTGTCTGGAAGTGCTAATCATCGCGGCTAGCACCCCGAGGCGAAGCGCCCCACGTTAACCAGCTGTGCCCTTTCCCCAGGTACGCCGACCACGTGCACAAGTTCCACGAGAACGGGGACGCGGGCGACATGTGGCAGTGATGCCGGGCTCAGCCCCGCCGCTCCTCCCGCGGCAGGATCTGGCCCCTCGCGCCCGCCGCCCGCTTCGCTGCAGCTTCGCTTTCTGCCTTGTCGGCTGGAGGCAACGCTTCACCCCCCGGCCCCAGCTCGGAAATCAGCAGCCTCGCTGTGGGAGAGCCGTCTGCAGGACACGGCCCCGATGTCCCCCAGCGCTCAGTCGTCACCGAGCGACGTGGGAAAGGCGAGATAAAAGCTCCTCTCCTCAGCTGCAATAGCTCATTCAATCCTGTTTCAAGTGCAGCGCGACACGGAGCGGACTAAATTTAGCCAGAAAACTGGGGGGGGGGGGTACGACTCTTAAGCTTGCGTTTCAATGTATTCTGCGATTTGAGAATTCCCATTTTGCTCCCGTTTATTGAATTATCCGAAAGCAATCGGTCCTGCTGGGCTTTGGCAGAGCGAGCAGATAGCGGCGCTCAGCCGGAAAGCCGAGCCGCTCGGCGCGCTGCCTTCTCCCCGTAGCTCGGCCGTGCGCTGGGTCCGCAGCATTTCTCGGGGCCCTTTCAGACGCGTGCCAGCACCACACCGCTGAGCTCCGGCACACGGTCGCGTTGGAGCAGGGACCTCGGCCTGAAGGCAGCATGGCTGGTGCCAAGTCACCTGGCGTGAAGGGAGGTGCTGCTTTTGGGGCTGAGCCCCACGGGTGCTCGGGGCTCTCCGCCCTGCCCTGCCTTGTGTATTTTGGGCAGTCCCCGCAGCTCTGGGCTCGGGGTCATTCGGTCTGTTCAACCTCTGACCCCTTAGGAGGCTGAACGAGCCAAACGGGCCTATTGCTGGTGGTGGGCATGATGAATGGGGAGCTGCTGGTGGGAAATTTAGGTTGATTTGGGGAAAAATTGACGGGAGGAGAGGCTGTGATTTGGGGAGCAGGTTCCAGCACCCCTCGTGCCCGCCCAGCTGCCCGGTGCTGGAAGAGACCAACGTTAGCATGGCCTGCAATTAAAATTCTCCTCCTAAGACAGGAGAATCTTGTGGCTTCCAATTAATGTTTCATTGCTGATTCAGATCTGTTCTGCTGGGAAGCTGGGACCTCAAACTGCACGTGCAGGCAGCAGTCGGCTTCACATCTGCTACGGGCAGCAGAGGTTTATTTATAGTAGCCATGGCCCGCGGAAAAAATGCAAAATACTCATAAATGGAAGCGGAGAACAAACACAGAGGGACCAACCCACGCCTGTCCCACTGGGCACGGGGTAAATCAACCCACAGCATCTTGGGGATTTTAGGATGGCTGTGCGAAGGATGGAGCTGGGGCTGTGGGATGCTCAGCACCGACAGCATGCGCCCAAGGGCCAGGGAGATTTAGGGCTGCTTCTCCTACCTCTCCATAAACTAATCGACTTTAGATGTGTGGTAGATGATGTTTTGCTCTCTGACATGGGTAGCTCAGAAACGTGATCCGGGGAAGGGTGCGATGCTTGCTGAGGCTTTGCTGGGAAGGCTAAATTTGCTTTTTTTAGAAGCTATATATGGTGTCTTGGAATTGCAAAACTTCTGCAGCTATTCACACTTGTAGTCTTCATAAATGATTTCAATAGATGTTGAGTTCTGCGGGATGAGTGATGGAATAAACTTAGATACGCATTGACTGGATCACTTTTGTGCTTTTTTTTTCTTTGACTTTTGGTGTTCAACAACTGCGAGGAGACGTCCTGCCCCAGTGCCAGGGCAGAGCGTGCAGCTGATGCTGGAACCCCGTCCCCATGAGTGCTGCTGTGGTGGTGAGGGGGCTGATCATGGTTTCCCCCATCCTCCTCCTCATTTTTTCTTGCTTTTTCATCCCAGATGTGCTCCAGCAACCTCAGCCTGGCATTTTGGTGATTCCCCTAGCCCCATTTCCATCCCCGGTGCAGCGAGGGGTTGCAGCCCCATGCGCTCACATCGTCCCCTGCAATTTCGCAGCAGCTGCCGGACGTCCGGGCGGCTCGCAGCGAGGACAACTGCCGCTCCCCGGCGTTCGGCTTTGGCTGCCAAAAACCGTCTGACCGTGGGCAGGGAAAGCCCAAATTCGGGAGGGTTCTTGGGTCTCAGCCTGCCTGCGTCTGGCCGCAGCCTTGGCCAAGTTTTCGGGGCTTCCTCGGCAGCCGCTGCTTTCTAGAGACGCTGGGGAGGCGGAGGGCACGGCGGGGGGGCTGCAGCGGGGCACGGGTGCATCTCCCCAGCACAGCCCCCTGCCCTGTCCCATCCCTCCATCCACGCAGGTGACCCCGGCTCTACCTGCAGGGAGGCTGGGAAGGTGGCTGGGCTTGTTCTTCTTTTTTTTTTTTTCCCTTTATTTTCGGTCATGTGCATCAGTCACTGAGAGCTCACGCATCCGTGCCAGCCTGCAAGGTCACCAGGACCCCCCCCCCCCTTCAGACGACGTCCTCCTTCGGTAATGTGCGCGTGGGAGGGAGATAGGAGTGGGGTTTTTGCTAATTTGATTTGAAAGCTTCTTTTATCCCTCTGTGGCTTGAACGAAAAGGATTTTGGTGACCCCTCGCTCTCCCTCACTGTTTTAAATTTGATTAGGGGAAGCAATCTTAATTAGTATCGACAGATATTCAAGAAAATAATTAAAGGAAAACCGGTGCTCTTTATATCCGTTTAACCTGCGAAGCGTTCACCCAGCCTCGGAGACCCAGGCTGAATTTCGGGGGGGCTGGAGGTCTGTGTGGCAATAGAAGGGGGAGCCCGGCTGGCGATGAGACAGCAGCCTGCTCGCATCTGGGTCACAAGTTCAGGTTTCGCCCCAGGCAGAGGAGACGGGGAGAGAGAGAGAGAGAGAGACACCGCTGCCAGGACGGAGCAGATCTGTCTGGATCACGGCCGCAGCGCCCCGGCTGCCCCCGGCAGGGAGAGCTTCGGGGGCCTGATCCTGCACCGACCCCACAGACCCCACGCTGCAGGCTCAGGAGGTGCGGGGCGATGCGGCGGCGTTTGCAGGGCGATGCGCTGCAGCAGCCGGTGCTGTGCTATTAAAAATGGGGGAAAAAAAAAAAACACAAAGCACGGGTTTTGTAAAGGTCCGCGGCCGGGCGCCTCGCCCCACCGTGCCGCTTCACGAGCGCGATGGGTCTCCATAGCCACGAGCGCGCAGGCTGCAGACGTGTTTGCCCGTGCTCTGCAAATGGAAAAGCAAGATCAATAGCGTTTCAGCAGCGCTGAATGAAGGCCAGGCGCTGCCGGGCGCACAGGATGCGAGCGAGACTCCCACGCAGACAGGAAAGGCACTTCACAAACACAAACACACGCAGAGCCAGCGCCGGGAGCGGCGTGCCTGTTATTCCAGGTTATTTTAAGTTCAGGCTGTACCCGGTGAATGCGGCAGGCTCCCGACGACACCGCAGGGTCGGGGTTTGCGGAGCCCATCGGCGGCGGGGCTGCGCATGGATGCTGCTGGAAAAAGGGGAATCAAGGCACAAAGGGGTTAAACAGCCATGTGCAGCCTGGCCACAGGGATCAATTTGTGTTTATTTTTGGAAGAGTGGCTCTAACAATCCGCTGTAACCCGGCGGGGGAGCGGGGTGGACCTCCACCACTTGGTGCTCCCCATTTGCGTGCTTTTCTGCAAGGGGTCAGCAGGAGTCCTGGCCAAGGGCGCGCAGCCTTGTGGGGTGAGCACGGTGGCTTCGCGATCCACCAGCCATCGTCCCTCTCGTTTCTTCCCAAGTTGCTGGAGCAGCTGGGGCCACAGATGAACCAGGTACAGCTCGTTTGTCTGAAAAACAGCAGAGCTTGAGTGCTCCAAAATCCCTTGTGGCCATCCCTCATTGCGCTCAGCCAGCACCCCAAATGCCCCCCAAACCGTCCCGGCATTTTGCACGCACAGCCCTGATCTAGGAGGGCTCGAACACCATGAGATCCCCAAAACCCTGCCTGCAAGGGAGCTAACGCCTGGGGTTTGGGGCGAGCAGGCGGCGAGCAGAGGCTGGGAGGTGGCAGTCCCGGGTTTATCGCTTCCTGCGGCGTTAGCCATCCGACAGCAAGCCGGGGCCGAAAGCTGGCGCAGCATATGGAGCGGCCCCGGCCCCCCCGCTGCCTTATTGACAGAGTCTCCCTGGAGATGGGCCTGGGCCACGCGGGCTTTTCCAGCACGGAGAGGAAGTGGAAAAATATTTACTTCGCCCCCCCCGAGCCTGCTCGCGTGAAGGCAGGAGGAGGCAAAGCGAGCGAGGCGCAGCAGGCGGGCAGGCGCTGGTGCCGGTGTGGGGACACTGGGGTGGCACGGGGACGTTCAGGGCCCCCACTGTCCCCCCAGGGCTCATGGTGCAAGCAGAGCAGGGGGGTGATTTGCAGGGCAGGGGGCTCGCTTAGGCACTGAATTGGGTGTTGGTGGGGGCAATGGGATAGCAGAGGGAAAGGACCGGGGGCAGCAGGGGGCAGCTCCGTGCTTGCCCATATTCTGTGTTCAGCGAGGGGGCAGAGCAAAAGCTATCGGTGGCTGCAAACAAAAATAAGGTGAAACAATGAGGAGGTGGGCAGCGTGGTGCTTTGCGACGTGGAAAAGCTCAGCCATTATCTGTGTGCAGGACTGCAGTTGGAGAGATGCCTGATCCTGCCCCATTTGCTTTCCCCCAGACCTGGTGGGATCTCCCCTACACTGGGAGAGACCCACGTCCCCAGTGGGTCCCGCAGGTGTCACCGCTCTGCTGGACGTGCTGCGGGGTTCAGAGCAACCTCCTGCTCCTGAAAAACAGCACCGGGCTGGCACCGCAGAAACGCCTGCAGTTTGGGGGCAGATCGAGGTCTTCTCCCGTGCCACCAGCCCAACTCAGCGCCCAGCTGCGGTGACAGGGGGATGGGCCACAGCTGTACCCGGGCTGCCTGCCCTGAGGTTTTTCCTCAGGAATAAACCCCCCTGAAAGGCGCTTGCACAGGGTTACCCCGGCTCGCTGTAAGCCACTCGGCAAGGCAGAGCATGTGCCAGCTCCTGGCATGGCACGGTGACCACAGGGCGAGGGATTGTGCCGGGGCTAGGACACGGGGCAGGAGGGACACGGGGGACACTTGCTGCTGACGCTCCCACCCTGCCACCTCATCCCTCGGTTTGGCCAAAATGCGCCTGGTTTTGGGGCTGGGCTGAGCCAGGGGTGCCCAAGAAGGGTCCCAAGAGGGGCACCCGCTACTGCTGGGGTGTCAGGGGGGGCTCGGGCACGGCACCTGCAAGGGGATGGGCAGTGCCACATTGCACTGAGCCACTCTTGGCACCTTGTCCCCATTTAATTGAGCTTTGTCCCCATTGCATTAATGTTTTTTCCTCACCTTGTGGTGCATTGGTGCTTTGCCCCCACTGCACGAAGATTTGTCCCCATTGCGAGGAGTTTTCTCCCTGTTGCATCGGTGCCTTGTCACTATTGCATAAGTGCTTTGTTCCCGTTGCGTGGAGCTTTGTTCTCATCGCACAGGGCTTTGTCCCCACGGCGTGGAGCTTTGTCCCCATTGCACAGATGCCACCGCCGCGAGCTCAGCACCGTAACACGGAGCAGGTGAGAAAACCAAAGCTAGCTGCAGCTGCGAGCTCTGCGCAGCTCTGCTCCCCCAAAGGCATCGCTGAGGCATCGCCGCTTCCTCCTGCCCCCGGTAACCCCACTGGTGCCCACAAATAGCTGGGGAACAGCCAAAAATAGCTGGGGAGGGTACGGGGGTGGAGGGGAACCCCCCCATGGGCCTCAGCAGGGGGTGGCTGCAGCAGCTGGGGGCGTCCCAGCCACGACGGGCACCCGAGGCCAGAGGGGGGGGACGCAGCCGGCAGCAGCACCGTGTGCCCCCTCGGCACGTCGTCCCCTCCCCAAATCCTTGCAGGAACAGCCGGGATCTGGGGCTTTCGGGTGTCTGTCGCTATGGAAACCCCTCCTGATAGTGCTGGGCCATGGCTGAGCCTGCTCAGCGCTGCTGCTGCACACCGGGAGGGCGATGCTGCGGGGTGACGCTGCGGGACGGGAGCCTGAGGGTCCCCAGACGTGGGGGGATCGGGGAGGTGCACCCATGGGGGCGTTTTTGGGAAAGAAAGGGAGCAGTGGTGTGGGTTTTAGTACCCTCCTGGTGGTTATGTAAGTTTGGGAAAGATGCTGAGCGCAGGAAAGGCTCCAGGATGGACCCGCATGAACCACCGTGGTGCTGATGTCCCCAAAAGGTTTTGCTCATGCCTGAAATTTGGAGGTGTTTGGTGTAAGGCAGGAGGGAAAGCTGTGATAAGTGAGAGCCTGGAGAGCTGGCAGTGCAGCTCTGCAGCACCCAGGGGAGCAGGACAGCAGGATTCAGCCCCAGACAGAGCCTGGCGGGGCTGTGGGCCTCAGGGTGAACATCTCCAACACCCAGGCCTGGAGAATTTGGGTCCTGAGCATCCCTGAGCAGCAATCACCAAACAGATGTAAATGCAGGAGGTGGCTGGGGGCTGATGGAGAGGGGAGGGAGCCCTCCGGGCATGTGGAGGGTGTGGGGGAAGCTTTTTGAGGCCTTTTCCTCCGGTGTGCCTGTGGAGGTGCCAGCTTCCTACACCATGACCTGCGCTAGCAAAACGTAGCCTCCGGAAACATCTTTCAAGCGTGGCCAGAACAGAACAACACAAAGAAAATGGCTATTTAGGAGAAACGTGAGGGCAGCTAAGTGCCTCTAACATCACTCCAGCAATGCCCCCGGCCTGGAAGAGGCGTGGAGAGCTCCTGGGAGGGACCCAGGCACCCAGCACAGGCACAGCTCGGCGGGCCGGGAGAGGAGCAGGGCCTTCCAGAGACAGCAGAGCTGGGTGAGAGGAGACAGGAGCGATCACAGTGGGGTCTGAGGGTTTTTTTGCTGTAGTTTCATCTCTGCAGCCCCAGGTGTGGACACACACTGTCCCCCCGACACGAGCACCGGCGCTGCCGGCTGCCCGCGAGCGCCTGCACGCTTGGCGAGCTCCCCACCTGCTGCTGTCTGTGGCGGGGAAGTTTCAGAGCAGAAAAAGCCTTGCTTTTCATTTGCATCGGCAGGAGGAAGGGCAGAACTGGTGCTGTGCTCCTCTGCAAGCCCCCGCAGCCCCCAGCTCTCTCACGAACCTGCTTAGGGCACAACGAAGGTGCATCCCTCTCCAGAACCTGCTCGCTAGGGCCCCTGGGCTGCTGCGCACAAACAGCGCCCTGCTCCTGTGGGGATTTCTCCCTCCTGCAGCCACCAGGATGGGGCAGAATTCAATGATTTAGGATGGGAAGCCCTCAACCCCTGGATCATCTCCGCTGCCACTGAGGGGGATGGCCCAGCTGTGCCCCCAGCCCCGCTGCCAGCAGTAGGACACAGCACTGGGGCCAGGACCCTTCCCCCCGTGCGCTCGGGGGCCGCTCTCCTCCCTGCCGGCCCACCCGGGCTGTGACTGCCAGCCCCGAGAGGCCACAGGGTGCGATCCTGCACGGGTGCTGGGAGCATAGAAGAGTGGATGTGATGGGAACCGGGGGAAGGAGAAGCTCGGGGATGGGCTTTGTGCTGAAACCAAGGGGCTTTCCTCCCTCCTGAGGAGGAGACGCGAGCCTGCACGTCAAGGACTTCACGTCAAAGCGACCCTGAGAAGAGGCTCCTCCAGCCCCAGGGCCAGGCTGTCACCGGCTGTTCGCCTTCCCTAACACGCCAGAGGACATTTTGAAGTGATTTCTCCTGCACCAACAGCTAGGAAAACAAACAGCTATTTCTCCCGGTTCCTTTCCCCTTCCCCTCCCGTCCCGGTGACACCGTCCTGCAGCGAGCCCCTCGCTGACGTCTCGGCGGGGACCTTTGCTGGCCGACCTGCAGCTGTGACAGCCCGTCACCTTCCTGCAGAGAGGCACGGGGCCGGCAGCTCCCAACCACCGGGGCTTGGGGCCATGCCCAAGCCATGAAACAGCTTCCAGAGCAGGCTGGTGGCAGCTTTTTGGCGATAAAACCCGCTGAGCATCGCGGTGCCCTGCAGAAGCGCATGCTATGGAGGAGCAGCCGGGCTGGGATGCTCCGTGCAGCAGCCACAGCTCCTCGGGGATTGCTGAGAAAAGTCGCGGGCGAGGTTAAACTTTCACCCCGGCAATTCTTTTAAATCTCTTCGGGCAAGGCGCAGACCTAAAATTAGCCCTCCGGTCCTGTGGAGGGTTTGGGTTTTTCACTCGGTTTTTCAAGTGATCGACCAGCAACTCTGCAAAATGTGCATGTCCCCGCTCTGAGGCCTGATTTTCTTTCTGATTGCAGCCCCGCTGGCTCCACAGTGCTGTACCGGAAGCAAGGACAGGTTTCTAGCCTTGTACACGTACTTGTAAATACGGGATCGCACCTGAAATGAAGCTGGACTGGTGGAGGACATGTACCTGAGCCGGGGGCCGCGCGCCCAGCCGATCGCTGAGCCCGTGGGCTGGCAGAAAGCGCGGTGCTTTCCGCATCCCGCGGCTGTGTGGGGCACAATGGCTTTCCCCCCTCGAGGGCAGGTGGTTTAGGTGTTAAAATAGCACGTCTGCTCTTGAGCCACAGCTGATAAAAGTGGGGAGGTCGGGCTCTCTGCCTTTCTGGTTGAAGTCCAAGGGGGGCTAAGAGCAGGGTGCCAGCGGCATGCCCCAGCCTGGGAGCGCACATGGGGGGACACGAGGTGCCCAAACTGGGTGCCAGGAGGAGGCACATGAAGGATGAGGCTCAGGAGAACATCAGCTTTCGAGAAACCGTGATTCTCCATCCCTGGAGATGGAGATGCCCCGGATGGTCCACAGGGCATCGACAGGCTGCATCCGTCGGGGCCGCCGGTCCCACGGCGCGCCGCTCGCCGCGCTGCTGGCGATCGATGCCGAGTGCAATGAAACCCTTAATGAAATTTCAGCCTAAGAGACTATTGATTGCGTATTTTCTTTAAAAATGTATATGAATGGGAGAGAGGCTTTTTGGAGAGGCCGGGGAAGGGGGGGGGGGGGGGTGAAGGAAACCACGCCGGGCTGCCGGAGATGCAGAGATGGTCATCCCCCCAAGCAGCCTGGGTTGGGGAAGGGCTGCAGGCTCCCATGGGACCCTCACACCACCCGGGGAGGAAAACGCGACTCCCTGAAGCAGAAGGGTGGGCATTCACCCAAAACCATCGCAGAGCCAGCAATGATGAAACCAAGGGGAGAAGTCGCGAGCCCGTGCCCCGGTTGCGCTTTTGCAAATCCCCTTTGCCCCACGTTTCCCGTCACTGCCTGAAACCCAGAGCAGGAGACGCAGCCCCGGCCCTACAGCCGACCTCCCTCTGTGGTTGGCATCCCCCGGGTTCCCAAATCTCACCGGGTTCCCCCTTGCAGGGTAAGGGGACGGCAAGGCGGCGTGATAAAGGCAAACAATAACAATAACAGTAACAAAGCACCCCCTCCCTGCCCCTTACATAACCGGCATTGTCTTAATCCTACAGGTGCTTCGCAGAAGTAAAAGGGATTTGTTCCTCCTGCAAATCCTTTTTATATTTTTTTGGTGAGTCATCCTTATCCGCCCCGCCGGGGAGGCCCGGAGGCCCCCGCCGTAATGTGACCCCTGACTAAATCACTTAAACCTCCCCGGGCTTCGGTCCCCCCGCGGTGAGAGGCGGATTATGACTGTGTCCTGACCCCCTTGGCAGGGCCGGTGCTCGGCGATGGGCCCTATAAATATGTCAGCAGGGCAGCGAAAGCGAACGCCAGGACTTGGCCCGCAAACCTTGACCTGGAGCTGAATCCGGCCGGCACGGCGCCGCCTGGCAAAGCCCAGGGCTGGGCCCGCTGCTGGGGGGCCGGTGTCACCCCAAATCCCTCTCATAAGCAGGGGGAAAAAGAGCTTGGGGTGGCACAGGGGACACGGATGCTGCCCCTTGTTGGCCCATGGAGGTGTCCTCCCAGCGCCTGGGGGGGCTTTGGGGGAGGTTTGGGGGTGCCACAGGGGGTGTGCAGCAGGATGTGGGGTTGGGGTTGTTCTGTGGGAGCCCTGTGGGATGTGGGGTGCCCTGTGGGATGTGGAGGTGATGTGGGGTGCCCTGTGGGACATTGCCCTGAAGGACGTGGGGGTCATGCAGTGGGGTGCCCTGTGGGATGTGTGGTGCCCTCTGGGGGATGATGGGGTGCCCTGTGGGACATGTGCCCTGAAGAGTGTCATGCAGAATGTAGGGTGCCCTGTGGGACATGGGGTGTCCTCTGGGACATGGGGTACCCTGCAGGATGTGGGGTGCGGTGCGGGACCATCGAATGGCTTGGGTTGGAAGGGACCTCAAAAATCATCTAGTTCCAACCCCCCCTAAGGCGTAGGGTGTCATGCAGGGTGTGGGGTGCCCTGCGGGACGTGGGGTGCCCTGTGGGACATGAGGTACGCCGTGGGATGTAGGGTGCCATGTGGGATGTGGGGTGCCCTGTGGGATGTGGGGTGCCATGTAGAACGTGGGGTGTCCTGCGGGATGTGGGGTGCCCTGCGTGATGTGGGGTTCCCTGCGGGACGTGGGAAGCGATGTGGGGTGCCCCGTGGGATGTATGGTGCTGTGTGGGACGTGGGGTGCCCTGCGGAACATGGGGCGCCCTGCGGGACATGGGGTGCCCCCTGTAACATGGGGCACCCTGCCTGATACGGGGTGACCTCTGCGATGTGGGGTGCTGCCCCCCAGACCCCGGACCCCCCCCCCCCCCCCCCACGGCAGGCCCCCGCTGTTTGGGGGGGGTTCCCCGTGCGGAGCGGGGCCGGGCGGGGCCCTTTAAAGCGGTGGGAGGAGCGGGGGGGGGGGGCGGCGGCGGGGCCGGGCGGGGCGGGGGGGGCCGGGCAGCGCTGGCCCCGCCGGAGCCGAGCCGGGAGCCGGGAGCCGGGGCTGCAGCGGGGCCGCGCGGGGAGCCGGGCCGGGCCGGGCCGGGTGAGCGCATCCCTCCGGTACCGGATCCGCGGCTGCGTGGGGCGGCGGGGGCGGCGCCGCTTTCCTGGTCCCCCCCCTCCCTTCTCCATCACCATTTCGGGGCGCACCCCCCGGAGGGACCCCCCCCCCTCCCCGCCCCTGCACCCCCCATCCCCCCCCCCCCCCCTTCCCCGGGTCCCTTCGGGGTGCGGGGTCCTGCGGCGGGGGGCGCCGGGCTGGGGGCTCCCCGGGAAGGCGAAAGTTGCCGGCTTGGGGGGGCTGCCGGGGGGGGACGCAGGGTCCTGGGCACGACCCAACGCGCACGACCCCTTAAGGACGGTCTATTTTTATTATTATTATTATTTTTTAAATGCTTATTATTCCGCCCGAGGTGCGCGTGCTGCCCGGATGGATGCTCTGCAGGCACCTGCGGCCCCCCCCCGGGGCAGCCCCTGCCCAAGGGCACGGCCCCACCGAGCTGCCCCCCCCCCCGCAGCCCCCCAGGAGCTGCCCAGCACCGTGCTGAGGCCTCGGCTTGGCGAGGGGCTTCCCCTGCAGCCCCCTGCTCCTGCCAAAGCAGCCGCTCGGGCTCGTGGGCAACAGCCCCATGGTTTCGGGGTGACACCCAGGGAGGTGCCGAGCACCCTCTTCGGGGCTTGACTTCTTCCAACTTTGCCTTCCAGGTCCGTCCGGGCTGCTCCGGTCCCTCGCTGCGCCGTGGGAGCTGGGCGCTTTGAGCGATGAGCCTGCACTGGGAGAGCCCCGCTGCTGGCACCTCGGGGAACCCCTGAACTGCACCGGGAGAGGAGGTAAAACCGCTCGGCTCCCCCCAGACCCTGCCCTAAACCCACGGGAAGCCAGCAGCTGCCTGCTGCCCACACCGAGCGGATTGCTCAGACCTCCCCGCCGCGGCGGTTGTTATTATTATTGGGATGATTATTTGCTTCGCCCTGGTGGGAGGGGGGCGGAGGAGGAGCGCCGTTGCAGTGCCGGGCGTTTGGGGCCGTGCTCCTAAATCACCCGGGCTGCCCCCAGAGGGTCAAGGCCCTCGGCCACCGCGTTGGCACGGGTGGGTGGCTGCATGGCTGGGAGATGTGCTCGGGTGGGACTGGGAGCGCTCCCAGCTCTGCCCCTTTGCATCCCTTGGTGGTGCCTGGTGGTCCCGTAACGCTGCGGCGCACCCCAGGGTGGCCATTGGAGAGCTTATTTCTGGAAAAAAAAAAAAAAAAAAAAAAAAAAAAAAGTTGCAGAAACCTCACGGAGGTGCTCCAGGCCATTGATGCGTGTTTGAAATCAGGGTGGTTTTGCCCACGGGTGTCTCACCGAGCGCGGGGCAGCTGTGCCATCGGGGTGAATGTGTGCTGGGGGCTGTAGGATGGAACCTGCCCTGCTCCAGGAAAGTCTTTTGGGATTTGGGTGCTGTCTGCCTCAAGCACAGGGTCCTTGGTAGGTGCAGGGGGGCTGCTCGCCTCCTGTTACCCCTTCTGGCTGCTTGTCTTCACCATCGGGGCTGTTCCTTCCTCTCCCGGGCTGGTGGGAATGCGTCTCGTGTGCGCTCGTGGTAGGGTGGCCTTGCCCAATTCTTGTCTCAGCTGTCCCTCTTCTGAGGTAAATCGCCGTCTGTGCACCCTGAGGATGTTTCTGGTTAGAGCCCTTCCTCCTCCTCTTCTTCCTCTTCCCCAGAGCGGGCTGAGAAACCCGATGATGGTTACGCATCTGCTGCTCTTGCTGAATCAGGCTTTTTGGGGCGCCCTGGGGCAACGCTGCCTCCCCTGCTCTTCTCCAGCCTGAAGCCCCCTGAGCCCCACACAAGGCTGTGGGGCAGGAGTGAGGCTGCAAACGTGCAAACGGGGCCAGGAGCACCAGGAAGGAGGGGAGGCAGAAACATCAGGCACAGGCTAGGTGGGAAACGGCCCCTCTGCAGAGGGAACCCCTCCTGCACGCCTGTGCCCACTGCGCTGGGTACGGAGTGCTGTGTGCCTGGGAAACATCCCTGCATAGCAAAGCGGGGGGTAAAAAAGGGATTTTTGGGGCTGAAACCCCAGCCGGAGATCCCAGCTGCAACGTGGTGTCTGGGCACCATGTGGTTGAGGGGCACTTGGAGCCCGCTGGAGCTTGCACGAGGTGTTTTGCCCAACGCACACCCCAGGAGCTCAGCGGTGAGCGCAGCGGCCCCGGTAGCGGGGCAGAGCTGAGTTTCCCCAGCTCAGACACCATCAGGCAGCGTCGAACGCTGCTGGCAGGCGGGTACGAGCCAGGGATGCGTGTGGGGAATTATATCCGCAAAGTAAAAAAGATAATGGGAAAATTTAATACGGGCCTATGTAACTTTATCCCGTGTTTGTTATGAGCCGTAATTGAAAAACAATCTTGGGGTTTTTCCTTCCTGTCCCTGAAGGAAGGGGGGGGTCCTGATGTGAGCAGGGCTGCGCCACCTCGGGTGCGCTCTGCTGGGTGCTCTGCACCACGGACCCGTGCAGCTTGTGCACCAAAACCACCCCAGGAGCCCCTTAATGGCACAGTGACCTGTAGGGCAAGAGGGTTTTTTTTTTTTTTTTTGGTTGTTTTTTCTCCAAGCAGTTTGCGCTTGTTTGGGGAACTATAGCTGGTTTTGTACAGCAGGGCCTTTCCTTTAAACCCCTTGCATTTTAGGTATGTCAGGGATGTTGAGCGAACCGTGGTGGCCGACCTACTCATCATTTCGTATGTGTGTCCAGCACGGCTCTGCCCTTCGTGCCCCTGGCCCTGCGAGAGCCGCTGCATGGTGGTTAATGTGTAACGCCTGCGTCGCACCCCGCTGCGAGCGCCAGCCCCCGAGGTGGTCGCACGAATTCTCTTTGACCAGGGTGGGAAGGCGAGAAGGGGAAGGTTTTGTTGTGGGCCGAGGGGAGGAAGGAAATCTAGGCTTAGCGAGCGAAATCTGAGCTTGCTTGGTTGGGGACAGGGCTTCTGACGCTCCTCGCAGGAGGCTCTGCTATTGTGGTGGCTAAAAATAGACTTTGGACTAGTTAATTTTCTGCAGAAAGCTCCCAGGTCGGAGCCCTGGCCAGGTGAGGTGGCTCCCATCGAGAGGGAAAGGACGGCGGCTCCTTACCTTCTTCACCAAAAGCTCTATTATTTTAACGAGAAATAGCCCGCCCTTGGTTTGGGGCAACAAAGGGGTGGTTTGGTTGGCTTTCCAAGCCTCTGCCAGGGCAGAGCATCCCATCGCTGTGCCCTGGGGACCCCCAGGTCTCCCACCACGGTGCGCTGAGCGTCACGGGCGATGCTGTGGCCACGCACCTCAGGGACCTGCCTGGAAGCACAGGGAGGAGATCAGCTAAGATCCACTGGATCTTCTCTATTTAACTCATCTTTATTTTCCAGCAGCTGTCAGCACGGGGGTTGCAGTGCACGGCGGGGCAGGGTTTAGGAAGCAGAGAAACGACCCTGCAAAGTGAAGTTGGTCAGAGTAGTGGGAAGTGGAGAACGCTGTGGGTTTGGAGACGGCCGTGACCTGCGCTCTTCCCGAGCGGGCTGTACGCAGGGCGTCAGTGTCACATCCTCCTCAACGCGTGCTGGGGAGTTTTGAGGGAAGAAGGGGTCATTTCTGGCCCAAAGTTCGCTTTCTCTTCCGAAGATGTCTCTTTCTGAAGAAGTCCTTCCTCAGGGCTGTGGTGACTCCCATCCTGCACAGCAGTGGAGCACTTTCCCGTAATCCATTGGGATTTTGTTCCTCTGGATGCTGAGATGAGAAGCCACCTTCCTTTCTACCCTGAGAAATGGTCATCAGCATCTCGTTTGTGCACGGGAAGGGGACAACGTGCCCATTCCTTTTGGGGACAGACCAGGCCCATGAGGCTGCCTGGGGTGAGCCACGAGTTTGGCAGCCCCCTAAAGCCCTGGAGCCCGCAAGGTGCGGTGCTTCGTTTGCAGAGGAAAGCTTCGTTAGGGGATGCACAACTGCTTCCCGTGATGGTGTCTCAGGTGGAGCAGCCCCTGCTTGGTGCAGCAGAAGACCCAGGAAGGCTTTGCACACCGGACGAGCGTCTCCAGCTGGCAGGAGGGCCCTCCGGTGCGTCTGGGCAGCGAGTCAAAGCGTGCATTTAATGGGGGAGTGAATCGAGGAGGGTGGCTTGACCATTAGACTTGAGGCCAGAATGCTGCTCAATTAATATTTCAGTGGGATGGACAGTAAATGAGAGGAACAAAGATTGTTTCCATTTCTCTCCAATTCCAACAGCCAGTCTGATTAAAGGGCTGTGGAGTATAAATAGTACATGGAGCCATAAAGAGCGCGGAGAGAGGACCTACTCCCATCCTACCGCTATTTTATGTATTTATTTACTTTCCTATGGCTTTCTGTCCCTTAAATCAGCCTCTGCACGTAGTTAGAGCACTGAAGTCTCAGCCTTGAGGGCTGGGACCCTTGTGATGGCAGAGGAAGCCACCAGGAGGAGGGGGCTTGGTCTCTCCAGCCTTCAGGTGCCAGCTGCAGGTGTGGGTCCCCAACTCTGTGCCTGCTGCATCCCCTGTTCTGCTGGGTTTGAATGGTAAATGCAAAGGTGTTGCATTTGTTTTTCCTCCTATCCACGTCCTAAATGTGCTCGAAGCACCCTGCCACCCCCCAGAGCAGCCCCTGCCATGTTTTTTTTGTTGGTTTTTAGCTGCTTTCTGCAGCACGCCGGGGCCATGCAGGCGGGCTCCAGGCTCCCTGCGGGCTGCCAGGCATGTCCTGCCCGCCGTGCCAGGAGCGTCACCTTCTCCGGGGGGGCCCTGCGGGGTGTCACGTTGCTCCAGCACCCGCTCGTGACCCGGGGATCTCCCCTGCCCGAACACGTGGGGACGGCTGAGGTCAGCCTCTCTTCTGGGGCGAGCAGGTGCCTGGGTTTCCTCGCGTCCTGGGGTCTGATTGGCATCGATCTCGCTGGAAGCCGAGCAGCGGGACCCTGCCAGCCCCATCCTTCCCCAGGAGCGTGGACCCAGGACCACCACCACATGCGTGCCTCTCCCTGCAGGATGCTCCATCCTCCCCGTGCTTCCATCAGCCCAGATCTGCGTGCCTGTGCCCCTGGGAGCGCTCCTGTGCAGGCGGAGATGCAGGCATGCGGGCTTTCGTTATTACTATTTTTATTTTTTATTTCCATGCTGGAAACCCCCAGGGAAGTGGAGGACTGCTGGTCGTCCCCTTCATACTGAAAGGTGTTCATCCTTTTAAAAAAAAAAAAAAGGAGGGGGGTACAAACCTGCCTCCTGCAAGCTCAGCTGGACGCAGGTTTTCCT
Organism: Anser cygnoides; assembly: GCF_040182565.1. NCBI lineage: Eukaryota > Metazoa > Chordata > Aves > Anseriformes > Anatidae > Anser > Anser cygnoides. The sequence goes on from NC_089890.1 coordinate 5,984,816, forward strand.
CCCGTGGCCCCAGCCTGGCTGTGCTCCGCGGGGCGGAAGGGAAACATCTCTTTATTAGGGCTGTTTCCTTAAATAAAGCCCTTGGAGCAAGTGCTGGGCTGGCTGCTCTGGCTATCCCATGACCAGTGTTGTGCGTTCGGGTTATTAACACCTCATTAGATGTTAGTTCCTCCCCGCTCCTCTGGTTCAGCAAATCCTGGTGGCTTTGTTGTCACTCCCTGACTCCCACTGCACCGGAGACTTTTTTTTTTTTTTTTTTTTTCCATGGTCTCTTGCACTTCTGCTGACGGCTGAAATTTCATTTCGTCTCGAGGTCAGGAGCTCACTTCGACTTTCAGATCTTTCGGCTGGTGTGTGCCGACACGCGTCCATGCCGCGCAGGGGCCACCGGCGCAGTTTATCGGGAGGGATTGGCATAGCATCGCTGCCAGCAGCTGGCTCGCGCCTGTGATTGCAACCTGGGCTTCCACTTGGCCAGGCCCCAGAAATCCGTATTTATTTATTTCCCCTCCTTCTAAAACCTTGCATTGTTTTCCCAAGTGACAGCAGCAGCAGCAGCAGCAGGGCACGGTTCTGCCTGGGGAGGCGTTTGGGGACCAGCCAGTGTTAGGTGTTAGGAGGAGCCCAAGGGTGCTGATGTCTCGGCTGCCTCTCTGTGGCCACGCAGCTTCTCTTTAGGGACAAACCTCCTCATTTCCATATTTCTGTGCCTGTCCTGCTGTGTAACCCAGGCTGTGACCCCTGAGCAGGCAGACACCCCCCACAAAAGGGCTCTGCCTCCTTCTGAGGTGCCCGGCCACACGCTGCAACCCTTGGTGAGCCTGGCTGGGAGCGAATTGCCCCTGCTGGCCAAAAAGCGGTCATGGATTTGCTGCTTATTTTCATCTTGAGCTTATTTTCATCTCGACTTCCACCGCCCTGCCCGGGGATGCTGTCTGTGGCACGAGGAGTTATTTCGAGAAGTGGGGCAGTGCTGTTGGCATAGAGGGGAGCGGAGGCACCGAGATTAAAGGTAAAGCTGCAGAGATAATTGGGAGCCTGCTTCCCGCAGGAATCAGGTGAAGGCGTACGTGCTGGGGAGGGGGGGGATGTTGCTGCGGTCCCAGGGGGCCTCCCTGAGCCCCCCCGCTGCTCCCAGCCTCACCAGTGGGGTCCCCATGGGGGGCTCACAGACCCGCTGCAGGTGGGGGGCGATGGAGACGCCGCGCAGGGCCACCAACCTCCCCCCCCTCCTCCTTCAGACCTGCCAGACATCTCTCCTCTAGGCTTCATTTTTATAAATTGGCCTTTTAGAGTCTGTCATCCCCGTGCAGATGAAAGGAAGACGCTGTGATGCCTCTGCGTGCGTGTCTCCCAGCTTGAGGCTTGCTGCAGCGGCTGGGTGGCCAGGCTTTTTGTTTGGGGTTTATCTTTTTTAAAGTGTCTTCTTTTCTTTCCGCCGCCCCCCCTCTTTAATCTCTCTGTTGCATCTTGGCTTCCCATCGCTCATTTGTGGGCAGGCTGGTCCTGCTCCATCGTGCCTGTCCCTCCTGCTCCATCCTTCCTGGAGGGGGCAATGGGGCGAAGCATTTTCCTTCCTGTGCATGGTGGGGGAACACCAGCAAAGCCCTGGGGCTTGGCCCACGGGGTAAAACTTAACTGCTCCCTTCTGGCAGGTGTGACAAAATCAGGGCCATCACCCATCGGCGTGGGGATTTCTCTTCCCTCCTGAGCCCCTTGCTGCCCTTTGCACCTTTTTTGCCCTTCCGTTGTTCTTGGTGGTGCCGGCTATTCCCGCTTGGGTCAGTAGCAGGAGACCCCCTTCCACCTCCCCGAGCCCGAATATTCCCCCTCCCTTGCTTTGCGCTCGGGGAGCTGCGGCTGTGGATGGTAAAGCTGAAGGGCAGTAGCTGCCGCCGGGAGCCGAGCCTTTAAATTCTCTGCCGGGTGATGGATGGGTAAGTGAGAATTGCATTTGCTGGCCTGGTAACAAACAGCTTTACATTTTCTGCTGCTTTCCCGCTGTCTCTTGGGGAAATTCAGCCTTGTTGTAAACTGCGGGGACGGGGCTTTCCCTGCTCCGGGCTGGGTTGCGGCGAGCAGGGCCGGCTCAGTGCGGGGCAGAGAGGCACCCAGGGAAAGCTGCAAGGCCCTTATGAGACGGCTGGGAAGCCAAGCTCCCCCGGATCTGGCTCTTGCCAGCAGCTTGGGGTTTCCCTTCTCACTGAGGGCTTTTATTGCCCGTGTTTAATGGGGGAATTGGGCCTGTCTGGTTGTGTCGTTCCAGTTGCTCCGCTGCCTGGGCCTCCCTTGGCTGTGTTGGTTTCCTGCGAAAGCCCTTTGGGGAGCTCCAGGTCCAGCCAAGCACTGGGATCCCCTGCTTCAGGACTGGTGAGCCAAAAAGGGATTAAAAATATACATATATACACATATATTTTTAACTTTTTATCTTCTGGGGCAGTTTACCTGACCGGTAATGAAGTACTGGCTGTGAAACCTGATGGTTAGTTACTGCGCCTGATTTATTAGCAGCAGAAATCGCTCACCAGCAAAAGAGATTTTGTGAGCGGAGAGCAGCCGAATGAGGGGGGCTGTCCCGTTTTTCCAGAAGCCCTGGCGTGTCCCCAGGCTGGTGAGTGCTGGGCAGGATGGGCTGCAGAGGGCAGGGGTCCAGAGCAGAGTGTTCCCTTCGTGCTGTTGAGGTGAAACTGCCCTCGAGGGGAAAAGGATGCTTCTCTGGACACATGGGTGGCATGTGGCTGAGCAGTGCCTGAGCAACTCATGGGGCAAGGCTCGCTGTCACCGACAGGCACAAGCAGTCGGTGCTGGAAAATGATAATTTAGATGCGAGCACTGCAGGAATCTCCCCTGTGAGGTCCAAGCCTCGCAAAATTAGGCAGAGGTTTGGGAAATGCATCGCAAGCAAAAAGACAAGAGACGTGTGAGTCCTGCAGAGGCTGGGTGAGGTCAGGTACCTCTCCTGTGGGTGTGAGGTCTGGTCTTCACCTCCCTGCAGCTCCTGGTGGCTCCCAGGTCTGCTGCCTTGTTTTTTTTCCCTTTTACCTCATCAACTCCCTGGTCTCTGGGGTTATCCATTACAGCCATGGGGTCTGACGGGCGGTGGGGAGGGTGCTGGGCTCCTGCTCATCTGCATCTGACAAGGATGTAACCGAACTGAGGTGCTCAGCAAAACCGATGTGCCAAATTTCTCCTGGGGGTAGAAATGTGGACAGAGCTGGAGCAGCTGCTGGGGACGGTGGCAGCGGATGTGCTGCTGCGGGCCCGCGGTGCCCAGGCCACGCATGTGGCAGCGTCAGTCCTGGAGGCGAATCCCCCCGGGCTGCTCCGGTCGGGGACTCCTTAGTGGTTTTATGAGAAATCGATAACACTTTTGCATGGTCATAATCGTAAAATAAGTACGATTTATGGCTGCTGCCAGGGCCAAGTTTTTTTCCAGCACGGCAGAGGGAGGGGAAACGGCACAAAAATGCTTTCCCGCTGTGTTTCCCTTCGCGTCCCACTTCATGCCAGGGCTGTGGACCCGCTCTGGCAGCGTTGGCGGACGGGATCACTGCCACCGAGCTCACCCTGTCTGTCCCCTTGCCCCGCAGCCCGCCGGCAGGTGGAATGGGGCAGCCATGAACGGCGATGCCCTGTGCCAGGAGCCCTCCTCCCCGCTCCCCGACTGGCGCGAGTTCTGCGAGCTGCACGCCCAGGCGGCCGCCGTCGACTTCGCCCAGAAGTTCTGCCAGTTCCTGAGGGAGAACCCCCACTACGACACCCCCGGCGCCGAGGCCTCCTTCTCCCACCACTTCGCCGCCAACTTCTTGGACATCTTCAGCCTGGAGGTCAGCCGGGTCTTCGTCTCCGACTCGCCCACCAAGTACAACATCGTGCCCTTCGTGGGGCTGCAGAACTGCCACGTGCCCTACGGGCGCGAGGTGGCCCAGCGGAAGGAGGAGACCTCCACCGAGTCCCTGGACAGCATGGAGGCCCCGCTGGGCGCCGGCCGCTACCTCAGCCCGGCGCAGCAGGCCCAGGCGCGCAAGGTGTCCTCCTACGGCCAGTCCCGCAGCTCGGAGGACGTCTCCGTCCACGCCGCCGCCAAGCCCAAGTTCAAGAAGGGCTTCTCCTTGAGGAACATGAGCTTGTGCGTGGTGGACGGCATGAAGGAGATGTGGCACCGCAGGTCTTCTCCGGAGCCGGGTGCCGAGGCCGTGCCGGGCAGCAGGAGGGCTGAGAGGGAGCCGTGGGCGGCCGGGGGCAAGGAGCCCGGCGACCCGCGGGAGAAGTGGACCCACAAACTGCGGCTCTCCAAGGCTCAGTCCTCCAAGGTGGAGCTGGTGGACATCCAGCGGGAGGGGACGCTGCGCTACATGGTCGCCGACGACACGAACTGTGTGGGGAGCTCGCAGTGGCAGAAGTGCCGCCTCCTGCTCCGCAAGGCGGTGAAGGTGGAGGGGGAGAGGTTCCTGCTCGAGTTCTACGTCCCTCCGAAGGTAAGTCCTGGCTCGTCTCCGCTGCCGTCTTGGTGAGTGTTGGGGTGAAATTCGAGCAGCTGGGCTTTGCGTTGTTACTTTTAATTTCCACTGCGGAGCTGGGATGAAATCCAGCCCTGGTCCAGCGGGAGGTTTGGTGCCGGGAGGCTGAGATGTGGGTGTGTGGGGGCAAGGCGGTCGAGTCGCATCCACAAACTGCTCGTCAGCGCTCAGCCCGCGGCCCTCGGGTGAGATGCTGAAGGCCCTGCCTGTGCCTCAGCCCCAGATATCGGTGATCGTAGTGCCGAAGCTCATTGCCACACTGAGATGAAGTATGTCCAGGACACCAGGAGATTTTTCTCTTCCGAGCACATTAGAGTGCTCCATGTGTCACCAAGCGACCCCACGCTTGGTTGCAGCACTCGTTATTTTCAAATTAATAATTCACGTGGAATAATGTTGCACCCAGCACAGCTTTCTGGTGGTGGGGGCAGAAGCCCTGGGGCTGGAGCACCACCGCTGCCCACGGGTTTTGCAGCGCTCCTCACCGACAGCCCCAGCTACTTGCCCTGCTGTGCAGGGGAATGCTGCTTGTTATCAGTACCGATACCCACGCTATCACTTTCCCTTGCCTGTGTCTTCTCTGCATCTGTAACGCCAAGGAAAGCTTCAGAAAGAGGAGCTGCTTTTTGTTGTGGCACACCTTTTCTTGCATGCCTCCCCTCTGCACGTGGCACAGGGAAATATTGCCCCTCTTCTCCTGGGGCAGAGAGGGGAGCGGTTTGCTCAAGTAATGCAGAGGGCATGCACAGGGTCCACCTTCAGTCCCTCCTTGCTGCAGGACCCCTGTTCCTCCTGGGAGGAGCAGAAGGTGCGTTGTGCTGACAAACCCGCACTGACTGAGCCTCATCTGCGCTGTGTGCGCTCATCTTTGACAAGCATGGGGCAAATAATAGGCCGTTCCCGGGGGTTTTACTAGTTGCACGGGTTAGAACAGAAATCTCAGGTTACTTAAATGCTTGGGGAAGAAAAACCTCATTTACTTGATTTTCTCCAGGATTTTTCCACTTGTGTTTGGGTCCCTGGCAGCGAAGCTGGGCCAGCACAAGCCTTGCACAGGGCTGTAGCTCCCCTGAGAGCTGCTGGGAACCCACTGGTCTTGATCTTTGCACCCCTATTAACTCAGGTATGATCCATACAAGAGTCACAGGGATGGCAGGAGAGTTCATATTTTTAAAAAGCACCCTCTATTTTTCTGAGGACAAAATGAACCATGGCACTGTTGGTGTTGGTATGTGCCTTCTTTTTTTTTCTTGCTTTCCTAAGCTTCACACCTCTCCTGATAAAATATAAAATCTGAGTTTGAACTCAAGCGTATCCCTACAGCAAGGCTCTGAGCTGCTGCGCATAGTGCATGTCCTCGGGCTTGGGGACTTCCTCTGCTGAGGGAATTCCCAGAATTTGGGAAGCCCCTGGGAGCGAGGGCTGCAGCACTGCGCCGAGGTGGCCCCAAACTCAGGTTAAAATGGAACAATTGCTGCTCTTAAAATGTTTAGGAGAGTGCTCGGAGGAATTTTTTTAGTGCATCTTCATTTGGCTCTAAAAAAAAATCAATTTCCAAATGATCTCACGACAACTTTCGTGGAAATAGTCTGCTCTTCTGTTGTAATTACACCCCTCTGTCTTTGGTTTGCGTTTCATCTCCCCTCATCCCATCTTGTTTTCCATCTGGCGTGCTCCAGCCAGCTGCAAACGTGGCATCAAGCTGGCACAACTGGAAGAAAACTGCTTTTTGCTTTGGGAGCCCCCAGCTTCAGTTTTGCGTAGGCCCTACAAAAACTATGGTCATGTTTTCAAATCTCCTTAGCGAGCCCTTTCTTCTTAACCGCCGCTTCGACAGGAAGCGATAAGCCGAGTTAGATGTTTGTGCCGGCACGCAGCAGTCGTTTTAGGCATCCTGGGGTTTCGAGGGCAAAATAGATGTAGGGAGATGTCCCCAGAACGTCCCCACGGCCATTAATAACGCTCCCCGTGGGCACCCCGGGCTGCCGCAGGAAGACCCTCCTGGAGCAGACCCTCCTCTGGTTCACTGCTGAATTAACGCTGTTGTTTGGTTTTTTTTCCTTAGGCAGCTGCATCCCCTTTTCTCACCTTCTCCAGTAGAAAAAAAGGTGGAAAACTTCAGCAGGGCTGAGCCCGGTGCAGCCCGGGATGCATGCAGAGGCAGCACAGGGGGCTGGGCTGGTGGAAATGAAACATCCCAGAGGGGAAAGGACAGTTTCTGTTCTCATGCTTGGATTATTATCTTTTTTTTTTTTCCCCTTAACTTAAAAAAAAAAGTCACTGAACCCATCTATCGGTAACCTGCAGCCTGGTGCACATCACCAGCCTCGTCTGAGTGCTCCAAACCCTGGAGCCACGATTCTAAGCATCCCGGAGGGGACCAGCCCTGGGAGCATCTCCGTGTACTCCTTTGGGCTGGTTCGCTGTAATTTAAGCAAATATCTGGGGAATTTGGTGCTCAGTAGAGACTCTGAGTGGGAGGCAGTGGGTCCTGCCCCCAACACAGAGGCTCCGGCGGGTGCCGGGGGAAATTCTTTTTTTTTTTTTTCCCTTTATTTTAATGTAATTAAAATTCCCCACACAGCTCTGGCTGCCACACCGTAACGCCTGGGCTGGGTAAACGGGGCGCCCGTCTGCGCTGCTGCGCGGCTCTCAGGAAGGAGAAGGTGTAAAAGGAGAGAAATAAGCGGGCTTGGCAGAGCTGGAACAAGGAAGGTTTGGCAGATAAATGCACTAACCTCCCCATCTTCCACCGGGCCTTCTCTTGGTTTAATTAAAAGAGCTTAGAGTTAGCAGGCACATGAGGGAAATCAATGCTTTTTTTTTTTTTTTTTCCCACCCCCCATAATAACCGTGCGGCTGAGCCGCGATCTTGCCTTGCTGAGAGCCACGCCGCGCTGTCCCCCGGGACAGTTTGATTAGATTGAGCAACTTTTTTCTTTTTTTTTAATTTATTTATCGATTTCTCTTAATTTTCTCTTTTCCTAGGCTTCCAAGCCCAAGGTGAGCATCCCGCTGTCAGCCATCATCGAGGTGCGGACCACCATGCCTCTGGAGATGCCCGACAAGGACAACACCTTCGTCCTGAAGGTGAGGGCAGGGTGGCGGCGGTGCGATCCAGCCCTGCTGCAGGGATGCTCTGACCCTGGGGACGTTGCCTTGGATTTGGAGCTGAAGCACCAGCAGTGCTGATGCTCCCCACGGGGGTCCCTGCCTCCCCTTCTCGGTCTGTGCTTCCCTTTGGGGCTCCCAAAATGATGCAACGTCCACCTGATGCCCAGGTATTTGGGGATCGGGCTGGTTGCCTGGCTTTCACCATGGGGTTTTGCTTCTCCTTGTCACCAGGACAAGGTTAAATTAGCGTCTAGAGACAATTTGCAAGGGTTGCAAGCAGAAAGACAAAGTCTATCTCCAGCTAGAGACCTCAGAGAAGCGTTTTCCATACAATCTAATTAATTAAGGTCATGCTCCCAGCAGCCTTTTGTGGCAAATCCTGGGCTCGAGCAGGAGCACTGGGAAGTTCCTCTGGGGCTGGGTGGCAGCAGGGACCTTCCCGCTGCGTGCTGCAGGCTCTGGCTCGGGGCACGCTGTGCCGATGCCCTGACAACGGTGGTGGTGGTGGTGATGTTCCTCTCTGTCTGATGAGGCTGTGCCTCCCTGCACGCGTTAACGGGCTCGCACGCTCCATCAGAGCTGTTGGACGTGCCTGGCTGGGAGGTGATGTGTAACAGCAACGTGTGGAGGGGCTCCGTGTCCCACCCCTGCTAAAGTTCACCTCTCTCCCCGCTGCTTCTCCCTAAAAGCACGTGGCAAAGGCAGAGCGGAGAGGCCAGGCTTCACGGCTGGGTGAGCCTGCTCACCAGCTGAGGGAACTGTGAATGCAGAGGGGGGAAACTGCCGTGATTACAGCTGCTCTTTGTCTTCAGCCTGGCGTTGCGAGAGCCCCCGTGCCTCGCAGCCCGCCTGACCCCAGTGCTCATTCCCGTGGGCTTCTTGCTGTTAACCTCAACCTTGGCTGCGGTCTGTGTCCACCATGGACACAGAGGCTAACTTGGCTGTTGTCTTCTGTACTTGAAAACCAACCTCACACGTCTTTTGCTCTCCAGACTGAGCAGCCCATGCTCCTTCCCACGTTCCTTTTGGGCTCCGGAGCGAGCGTGTCCCAAAGTGAAGGCAGTGCCGTGGCCAGGAGCGGGTGGGAAGGATTGCTTCTCCTTTCTTCTTCCTCTTTATCCAGCCCAAGTACATCCAGTCGCTGTCTTCATACCCTAACGATGATGCTGACTCACAGGCAGCTTGTGAGCTGCCGTAACCCCGCTGTGCTTTTTGCAGAACCTCTCCAGAGCTGCAGTTCCTCAGGCGAGGTGCCCGTGGTGTCAGCACGGGCCTGGAGCTCGCCGTGCCCTTGAGGTGGAGCCTGGCCTGGGCATTTTCTTTCGAAGACTAATTCTCAGCATCGAGAAGTTCATTTGAATTCCTGCCTCATCTTCCAAAATGTTTACAACGTGGTGTCAGCCATGAATTGATCAGGCATCCTCTCCTTGCTTTTGTCCTCACTGCTGAATGGCAGCACGTGCAGGACAGCATCCCTGATGCGAGGGAGCTCAGCATCTCCTCCACATAGACCATTAACCAGCAGCAGCCGCTCTTGCACTGCAGCTCACCAGCTACTTCTGATCATGGTTTTCTGGTCCCTTTACAAGTCTCATCTCAGCCCCGTTCCCCTGCCCTGCATGCTGCAGCAGTGCATACGGTAGCACCAGGCGTGCTGCTGAAGCCGAGCACGTGGCACTGATCACTGCTCCCATCCCTTGCTCTGGGGCTGCGGCAGAGCACAACCAGGTCACCGTGGCCCCACTGGGGCTCTGCAGGTCCCCACTGGCAGGGTTTTGGCTGTGGGGGGCTCTAGGTGCTTTGAGGAGGGCTCTGAGGCCGGGTGTGCTGCTCTTCCACCCCACCGCCACGGCTCTGCCCTTGCTTCAGCCTTTTCTGTAGTTACCCCCAGCCTGAAACCGCCGCGTTTACCAGGTACCCTCTAACCTGCTCCTGCCCCGTTCTGGCCTGAGCGCTTACCCTGCCGCGGGGTTAATTGATTGCAATCGATCCCTTTAATGAGGCATGGCACCAAGCGCCGCATTACCCCCGGGGGCTCGCTCAGCGTCATCTGCTGCCCTGCTGCTGCCGCCCTCCCTCTCGCGGCTGTGGACATGGGGAGCTTTTCCCCTGTTCCTGACATCCTCTATTGCTCGTGGCTCACTTTCTGCCCTGGCCCTTCTCACTGGGCCGTGTTCCTGCTGCTCTGTTGTGTTCCTCCCTTGCAGGCTGGATTCACGGAGGGTTGGAGCACCCCTTGCTGGCAGGGTACGGATTAGGTGGGTGGGACGGGGATCTTCTTGCTGAACTGGTGTGGAGCCACATCTCGCCCCTCCCGGGCAATGTGCCGTGCTTTGGGAGGTCACTGTGGGTGGAAAAGCCCCTGCTTTTTGCACAGAGGCCACACTGGAATCAGTTCTGCCAAATCACCCAAAAACTGACAGTCGGCGTGTCCTCGCCACGCATCAGACACCCGGCACACGCATTTTTTCCATTGCACAAGCGGGTGCTTGCAAAATACCCGAGCCCTGCACGTGCTTTGCTCGCTTTCATGCTCTGCGTGAAGGAGCACCCTGGTCTCCCAAGCCAGCTCCATGCCTTCCCCTCGGAAAGCCTGGCTAAATAAAACGGGGGGGGCTCTGCTGCTCCCCTGTACCCGCTGCGTGGCAAGAGAGCCGATCACTGCTCGCCGTGGCACCGGGCACTGCTCCTGTGCTCCCTGTTTATTTTCAGGACAGTGATTCAGTTGTGTGCAATTAATTTAATTTGCTCAAAGGCTGTCTCGGCTGGCAACGCGATACCCTCCCGGAGTCAGGGCTGCCTCAGGGACACGTTGTAGAAGGGGTCCGGGAGGGATGGCACGGGGAAACGGCCGGAGGCAGGCAGCACCGTGCCGGGTGCCCTGAGTGTTCTGTCCTCCCCGGCCCCAGAGCAGCCCAGCTCCTTTGGGCTTGCAGGTTTTGCATCATGACTTTTTTTTTTTTCTTCCTGTTAAAGGGCTGTTGGGGGTCTTTTTCTCTCTCTGTGATGCAATCAGGAATTGGAAGCTTCATGGACCAGCAGGCAAAGAAAATGAGGAGAGGTTTAAACTCCTGGTTTTAGGAGTCTGGAAGGATTTCAGGGCAATAAGAGTGCAGCACAGCCTCTGACATGCCACCTGTGCAGAGGTAGTTTTTGGGGGATGCTGTAGGCGAGGGGATGCTGTCTGCCCTTGGTTGTGCTGGCGCACAGTGACACTCAGCCTTGGTGCTGCTGGCCAGGCACTTATACCCAGGTGTGACCACACAGGCTGTAAAAACTTTGTGATGCATTTGCTGAAAAAGGGGTGATTTTTTTTCCTCTGGGCCTCAGCTTTGGTCAGGGATCACCCCTGGGCACATCAAAGCATCCCTGGGGGGTCACTTCTCAACCCCCCTGTGCTGGGATGGGAACACGCAGGTATCCTTCAGCTAGGGCACTGTGTAACAGTGGCAAGTGAACGCGGGGGTCCGGCCGGTGTCCTGACAGATTATGGGTTTTGCTTTGCCTGGCGGGGGGCAGCAGACGGGTGGCAGGACCCTGGACGTGGCCTGACGCTGTCCTGTCTTGCCTCCAGGTGGAGAATGGTGCCGAGTACATCCTGGAGACCATCGACTCCCTGCAGAAGCACTCCTGGGTGGCAGATATCCAGGACTGCATCGACCCCGGGTAAGGCTCATGGGGCATGGTCAGGTTTCCCCTCCAAACCACAGCCTCCATCCTCTCCAGTAGGTCAGGGCGCGACCTGGGCAAGGTTCCTGCACTGCTGCCCGTCACATCTGTGTCCGTCAGGTCCAGGGGTCCCAGTGCATCCAGGAGGTCTCTGCTATAATGTGCTTGTTTAAAGGAAAGTAAAGGAAACTCATCTTGTTCCAGCAAGTGAAAAGCTCCTCTGAGCACCCCGGAGAGGGCAGAGGGCATGCCTTTGGGACTGGTCGTCAGCCCTTGCAGACCACTAGGATGGAAGAGACCCCAGCTGATGCAATTTTCGCTGCTCAGCTTATTGCAGGAAGTCTCTGACTTGTTTTGGCAGAAATCTGGAGGCAAAGTTAGCAGCCGTTGTGTGTCAGAGGTGCAGCCTTGCAGCGTGCCAGCCACTTGCTAACCCCTTCCTGCTCCGCATCGCCTCGACTAGCCAAGGCAGGTGACCCAGGGATGCTCCCAACACCAACTCTCCAAAGCTTTCATATCATCTCAGAGCTACTTCCCATGCTTTTTTTCCAGTCCAGCAGCCGCGCTATATTCAATGGTCTGCTGGCACGCTCTCCCGCAGCCCATGGGCACGCCCCACTGCTACCCTTCTTGGCATTATTTCGGCAAAGGGGGGGATGCCCAAGCTCGCAGAGGTGAAAGCCTCGAGCAAAACTGGGACAGGGGCTCCTGGAGGCTCCCTGCTGCCCCCCGTGCCACCTTCCCCCAGGATGACGCTGTCCTCCAGGGCTGCGTCTCGCAGTGAGGACGCACCGTGCGCTCCTGCTGCTGCTTTTTTGATACATAATTGATGAAGCAGCACCGAGGCTGGGCTGCTGAAGGAGGTGAGGCAGGGAAGCGTGGCCTGGCAGTTGAGGAAGGGCTGTTTTTACTCAAAATGGGTGTTTCGGTGCCGGTTCTCCAGCTGAGGCCAGGTGCCTGCACCGGCTCCTCGCTCTGCCTCCGGCAGCCTCGTGGCGTTTGGTGTTTGCCTAGCACCCAGCACAGCCCCGTGCTGGCCTCTGGACACGACCGTAGAGCAAATAATAATGAACTCTACAGCAAATAATAATGAGCTGCTTAATACACTGACACACGTGCTCCGTGCCAAGAATGAATTTTCATTCAGCTCCTGCACGCGGTGCTCGGTCCTCCTGCCAAGGATCCGCGCTGAAACCTCTGCGTAAGCGCCCTGGCGACGGGTTTTCTGCAGAGCTCTGTTGGTTTTGGTTTCCTTCCCCCCTTCTTTTTTTTTTCCTTTCTATTTTTTTTTTAAGTGGCTGCAGTTGAATGACTCCCAGTGGCTGATTCACTTACTGGCCACTAAATAATTCAGCAGCTCCCTCGTGAGCCGTTACCGCTAACGCAGCCGCTTCCTGGCTGTCTGCACGCACGTGGCCGCTGTTAAGCAAGAGCACCCGAGTGCCACGAGCGGCTCCGGGCTCTCGCTGGCGGCCGGGCTAAAAATAGGCGGTGAGCAAACAGGGAGCTTGTGCAAGAAGGATGCTGAAGTGCACGGGCAGGGGGGCAGCTGGGGATGTGGGACGCGGGGGCTGCACTGCAGTGGATGCGCCTCTGGTCTGCAGGACCTCCTGGTTTTTGGGGTGCAGCTCCTGGGGGTCGGTTCGAACAGCCCCTTTCTGAGGGGGGGTGAAAGCGAAACCGGCTCTGGGTGGAAGTTGGTGATGGGAATGTGTGCGTACGTCTCGCGTGCAAAGCGTGCGAGCAAGAGCTCTGGAAGTCACAGTAAGAGACGTGTCCAAGCCGAAGCGATCGCAGCGCAGCTCTGCAGCTGGTCCCAGCCAGCACGACCCAGGCAGCGAGGGTTTTTCAAGGGCTCGTACCTGCACGCTAGTTTCTCAGCCCAAAAAGCCACCTTGTTTTGATGGCAATGTTTGAGGCAGCCCGTGGTGCGTTGGCTGCTCTCCATGCCTCCTCCCGGCACACTGCGGCTCTGCCGGCTGCTCGGCCTCTGAGTGCTGCGGGCACCTCGCTGCTCCGGGAGGAAGCGGCAAGCATCGGGATGTTCTCTGCGGATTTGGGCCAGAGCTGGGATTTCACCGGGGTGGTGGTGGTTGGATAATAAAGCCCCTGCTGCCCGCGAGGGGGAATGCTGTGCGTGTCTGTGTGTGGTCACCTGCTCTGTGCTCGCCCCCCAGGGACAGCGGGGATGACATCGAGCTGGCCTCCTGCGCGCCTGGAGCCTGCCTGCCGGGCAGGGCATCCTCCTGCAGCTGCGAATTTCTGGCTGACGGTGAGAAATCCTGCTGCAGAGGGCGGGGGGGGCGGTCTCCTGGTGCTGGCTCTGCTTTTGGGGTCCAGATCCTGCCGGGGACAAAGGCAGGGAGCCTGAAGTGAGCGCTCAGGTCCTCGCACTTGTCCCTGTCGTGGGGAGATGCCCGCCCTCATTGAAGACACCGACGTTGCCTTCCAGATGTGCACAGGCCACCAGACAGATGTGCCCTGCCTGGTGCTCACAACGCCGCCACTGCCACCACCGTGTCTGTGCCCCATGGCCGGGGCAGGGACTCCCTGGGGGAGCTGCTGGCCCACGTCCCATTGGAGAGCTTTCTGCAGACGCTGGAATCGCCCCCCACCACCGGCACAGGTAGGCAGGCAGGGCAGGGGTGCAGGATGCAGCCCCATCGCCTCACTCTTGGGGTGCACGGGGTTGGGAGAGGGCAAATGTTTGGGTGCTCCCTAAAATCTGCCGGTGCTTGCGGCCAGGGGAGGACAGCGAGGCGGAGGCGGAGGTCAACCTCTCCGACTTCCCCTGGTTCCACGGGACTCTCTCACGGATCAAGGCGGCTCAGCTGGTGCTGCTCGGCGGTGCCAGGAGCCACGGCTTGTTCGTCATCCGGCAGAGTGAGACGCGGCCCGGGGAGTACGTGCTGACCTTCAACTTCCAGGGGAAAGCGAAGGTGGGTGCCGCCTGCTTCGCGAGCAATCCTCGGCTGGTGGAGGGGCCTCCTCGCGGGGGTGAAGGAGGCTGGGGCTGTCCGATTGCCTCCCGGCTCACCCCCTGCCCCTGCCCTCGCAGCACCTCCGCCTGTCACTGAACGAGAGCGGGCAGTGCCACGTGCAGCACCTCTGGTTCCAGACCATCTTCGACATGCTGCGCCACTTCCACACGCACCCCATCCCGCTCGAGTCGGGCGGCGCGGCCGACATCACGCTCCGCAGCTACGTGGTGGCCCAGAGCCCGCTGCCCGGTAGGTCCCGGGGCCGTGCCAGGGTTCGGGGCTGCTGGGATGGATTTGGGCTGGGACCTTGCACCAACCCAAAAGGGAGCCGGTCCCTGGGATTTCCCCACTGACAACTTAATGGCGTGCCCGTGTTGGAGGGTTGGTCCCATGCTGGTCTTTTGAGGGAGGGTGCGTGTGGCTTTGGAGATGCCCCAGGATGGGCGTTATCCCATTTTGGATGGGGGGAGAGCCACAGCAAGCCATGTTGGGGTGGCCTGTGTGTCCCTTGGTGTGGGGCAGGAGAGGATCGGAGGCTGCGTGGCTCATTGGGGCATGCCGAAGGTGGGCGAGGAGGGTCGGTGGGCACAGGGTGAAGGATAGGGTGGGCATAGGAAGCAGCCAGCCTCCGAGGAGTCAAACTCCCGTCTCCCTTACAGACGCCGGCCCCCCGCCAGCCATCGTGCCGCAGCCACCGGGCTGCCGAGCCGACCTGCCGCCCCCGCACTACTTCTGCAGCACAGCACCCGCTGCCCCACCGGCCCCACCACCCGCCGAGGGGGCGGCCACAGCCCCCGTTGTCCCCGTCCCCGCACCCTACCACCGCCTGGAGGGTGCCCTGGGCCCCCGGAGCCGCAGCGACAGCGCCGAGCGCCGGCCGGAGCCCCCAGCCGCTGGCGCCGAGGACTACCACGATGCCGACGGCGCCCGCAGCCGGACCCGGGCGGTGGAGAACCAATATTCCTTCTACTGAGCCCCCCCGGGGGCAGGATGGCAGGGGGGCACGGGTCACCCACACCTCGCCACCACACCAGCCTCGCTGCCGCCGCCACCACCTCCTGCCACCACCAGCACCGCGGCCAGGACCTCCTTCTTGCTCGCTGCCGCTTTCGGGAGCCGTGTGAGCAGCGAGCGATGTCACGGCCAGTCCCAGCCCCGAGGCTGGGGTGGCGCTGGGGGCTTGGGAGGCTGAAAGCATCAGTGCCATTTCGGAGCTTGCAGCATTTTCCCTTTCCCTCCGGACCAAGAGCTCTCCCGGGACCGAGTCAGCATGGGGCTCGGGCGTTTTGGGATGATTGCGGGGACGGCAGGTGCCCCCCAGGGGCTGCTCTCCCACATGCCCATCCGTGTGCATCCCAGGGGCATGCCTTTCGTTCGCTCTGCCAGGAGAAGGCATTTTTCAAAGCCAAACATCTCATTGGAGGAAGGTTTTTCCTGCTGTCCTGCCACTTCTGTTCCTTTGTCCTTTCTCTTCTTGTAGCTGGAGACTCCCTGAATAACCCCTTTCTTCCTCCCTCTCTTCCTTGGCTTTTGAAACCTTGGCTGCCTGCAAGGGCATCAGCTCAGCCTGCTGCCTCCTTTCTACTGCAGCTAGGCGATCATTTCCAGTGCTCAAGGCAAACCTTGAAAAACACAACAACATCCCCGCTTGGATCGGCTGTCAGTCAGTGGGGATGTGTCGGGGGATTCAGACAGAGGCCAGGGGCTCGTATGCAGAGGTGGAGGCAGTCTCACCTCCACGAGTGCTCACCTGGACTCCCCGGGAGTGAAAACACTACAGACCTTCAGTAGATGCTATTGAAGATTTTTATTTTTATTTTTCTTATAGAAATTGAAATGCCCGGAAAGAATGAAAGGAACAGGGCTGCTGCCAGGTGGGGAAACAAGTGAATCAGAGGGGCCGGGTTAGGCTGACAGCACGGGCAGCCAGCATTTCCCTTGCTGGTGGCTGAAATGCCACCCTGACCCTGCCCGTGTGTGCGGCAGCACGACTGCTGGCAAGGACCGGGCGCTGTCTCTGCCTGTTAGCAGCATTGTGGCTTTTGAGCAGCCCCCAGCGCAGGCACGTGCGTCTCTGGCTGAAACAGCAGCTCCCTCCTACACCTCTGAGACCTGGGAGAGAGCGCAGAGCAGAAAACCACCGGGGCCAGGCTGCTTGGTAGGATTGTGTGCTTTGCGTAGGGTAGGAGCCAAGCCACAACCTAGTTCAGAAACCATTGAATTTGCCTGGAGAGTTGCTTTGGCATCTGGTTTTGGTTTGGGTCAGTTTTGTGGTTTGTTTGTGTTTTTGTTTCTTTTCTTTTCTTTTTTTTTTTTTTTTAAAGGTGCCTTCTTTCCTGAGCTAGCAAAGCTGTCCCCAGCTCCGGAGTCACTTTTTCCCCCTTCACCAGGGCAGGGGGGTGTCTCCGAGGCTCCTTGCCTCCTCTAGCCATGCGGGAGCTGCCTTTCTGGCCGATAGGTGTGTGGGCTGAGAGCTGAGAGACCTTCCTGCAGCCAGCTCCCCCTTCTCCCCAAACTCGTGGCCCTTCAGCCCTGCCACACCAGCAGCCACCTCCAGCAGCGTGGGCAGTGGGAGCTGTTCGGTGTGCTGGGGTATTTCTCCTTCCTCAGCACAGCTAAACACAGCCCAGGCAGGGAGAGGCCAGATGCTCTCGGGTTTAACGTGGACCTGCTTCTTTCACGCACACGGTGAATGAGGGGGAACCTCCAGATGCAGCACAGACATCGTTGCTCTTGTTCTTCCCCAAGGTCCGAGGTGGCTGCGGATGGGAGCACTGCCTTAGAGCCCTTCACACGTTGGCTGATTTTTCATCTTCTGTGCCACGGGATCGGAACAGGGTGGGGGGGGGGAGTGATGATCTGCAAGCAAAAATGTTAATTTGTAAATAGGGAAGAGTCTGGAAGAGTTTACTGTTCTGTAGAATAAATTAATTTTATTTAAAAAAAAAAAAGAAAAAAGACACGGGGACTTGTTAAACAAATGGAGAAGCTGCGTTCTGGTTTTAAAATAAAACCGCTTGCAAAAAGGACAGCACATGGACATGAGCTCGGGGCTTTGCTGGGTGTGCTATATAAAGAGAGAGGATGCTGTCATGTCGCATGTGTGTAGACCTTGTTGCTGTCTTGAGGCGGCTGTGGCTGGGCTCAGACTGCCCGAACGGAGCTGGTCTAGCACAGCGAGGAGGGAGGAGGGGGGGAATTTTTTATCACGGCTGAGCAGAGGGAGGTGGAGGACGTGTCCAGGCTGCGCAGGGCTGGGTTTCCTCTCCTCCCAGTCTGTCGTTTTCTTTGTCTGGTTTGTCACTGGTGTAAGTCGAACCGCCTCCAGCCCTGGAGCAGAGCAGATAAAAGTGAAGCGAGAGCCCAGGGGAGCGAAGATGTGCCTCCCTCTCCGAAGCCAGCCCTAGCATCTCCTAGCAGCCGAGGTCCCCATAGCATGTTTTTTCCCCCCTCCTTTGCCACCGTCTCTCCCGGGAGGCCGTGCCTCATGCTCTGCCATTGTACATCTTTCTAGTGTGCTCTCTTCTGGTGAGGATCCCCTGGGAAAACCGGTACGTTGTCCCAGACTGCGCTGTCACAGCTAAGCGGCGTGACAGACACGGCTTCCAGACGCAGCAAACACATGGCTTTTGGGGGTGGAGGGAGCTGCTCAGCGCCGTAATCAGGTCACAGTTGCATCGTGACCCATTCACAAAAACATTCCCTCCCCAAATTCTCCGGAGCCTGTTAACCAGCCCTGGGTGGCTCATCCATCAGGACCCGGCCAGCTGGGGAGATGACAGCCCTTCTCCTGCATTGCCTGCAAGGCAGGCAGCGAGGGCTGTGCCTGCGGGACAGCTGCTCCTCCTGCCTCACCATAAGCTGTTCACACCTCAGCATATTAGCAAATTGACTAATTATGGCATTAGTTTTGCTGGAAAACATGCTTTTCTTTCCTTTCCTTGGGTTGCCCTCTACGTTGAACGGGGAGATCTAGCAGTGAAACAGGAAAGTGGCCGCAGCGCGTGGGCCGGACTGGCTGGTGGCATGCTGCATGCTGGCCGATACTGTGAAGAAGGCAAAAGATGCGAGGGACTTGCAGCAGTGTACCCTCACGTGTTTCTTCGGTGTTTAAACTGTCCGTGGGGGTTCCTGCCTGCTTGATGTGCAGGGCTTTTTTTTTTTTGTGCAAAGGCTTAGGGTGCTTCCAGAAGGATCCCTTTAGTTAAGAAAACGCCTCAGAACGCCTTTGCTGTGGAACACAAAGGAGCTTCCCTGATACAGATCAGGGACTTCAGGTGGTTGGTTTGCACTGAACTGCTCACATGCAAGTCCCCTGCTCTGCCCAGATCCCAGCCCAGCACTGATTTCATGGGCTATTTTTTAATGACGTGATGAAACGCTTCCCATTTTGCTTTTGACCTGAGTAAAGTAACAGGTGCATAAGACGTCAAGGGTCTTCACTAATTCCCTAGGCATGTTGTTTGACAGCGAGATGCTCCCAGGTCTCTCTCCCCACACTGTTTGCGTGGGCTCTGTCGGATGACAGGCAGCTGCTTGTCATTCCCCAGGGCTGTGAGTTGCTGCCAGCAGAAGCCACCTTGGGCAAGAGAACTGAGCTGCCCAGCTGCTCCCCGCAGCCCTCGGGCTGTAGCAGTGTCCATGGTCATCACCACTGCTCTGCCGCTCTCCAGCGGGGACTGGCACGACAGCACTGTGGCCTGACAGCTCATTGCTCACACCCCCGCGCTCAGAAGCTGTGGTTTGGGAGAGGTGGCCATGGCAGCAAGGAGGAAGAAACAGGGTGACACCTTATGGGCTACTGAGTGAAACTGGCCCATGTTGTGTTCAGGGCTCAGCAGAGGAAACTTAATGGATTGGCAGCAGATCTGCTTCTAAAACACATTCTGCAGTGACTGAGAAGGGACAGAGGCATGTATCTGCCCCAGCCTCTGCGGATAGAACTGCCGTGTCCTGATGGAGGCTGAGCATGGGCTGGTGGTGCTTGGTTTCTATCCTGGCACGCCAAGAAGGACCTGTGCTGGGAGAGCTTTGGGAATAGGAGATCACAAGCTGGGAGACAGCATGGGGGAAGCTGTTTGCATTGCTCCAGCCAGGGCAGTGACTGCAGGGATGTCTTACGGGGCCAGCGCGCCAGCCGGGAACTTAGCCAACCCTAAATTCACACCATTCTTTTACAAATCAGGTTGGTAAGACAAACACGAGACATAAACTAGAGCGATTTCCATAGCAACCTCAGTAGAGGTTGAAAAGTCTTTTGTAAACAGAGAGAGGACTGAACCTGAGGAGCAGCTCCAATTTTCTTCATGGAAGAGGGAAAAGCATGGGGGCTTAATAAATTCAGGTCAATACAAATGACCCATAAATCTCAGACAGGGCCATTCCCAACTTTGTGTTCCTTTTTCTGTCCCCCTCTCCACATGCACAGCACGAAGCTGTCTGAAACGCAGAGCCCAGCCTCGCCGCTCCAGCTTATCTCCATAAACTACACAAAGCCTTATGCTCCTGTTCCACTGCAGCTGACCTTTACTAGCTAATTCTCTGACGCACGCACAGCCCGAGCACATGCCATGCCATTTCTGTATGGCCATAGCAGCTCGACAAGCAATTTGGCTTGCAGAGGAAGCTTGTATCACAGCCAGCTCTGGCTCCTCTTCCTCCAGCCCCGTCGGGCAAGCACGGCTCTGGGTGTATGAGTCCTCAGCTGGATGAGGCACTGATCCTGCAAAGCCCAGATGTTGATATAAATGCAGACAGTGCAGCATCCCTCCCCGATACCTGCCCTCCCCACCGCCCCGTGAGTCCGTGCCATGGGGAATCACGCTGCTGCTCGTGGCTGCCAGCGGGCAAGGCCTGTTAATTACCAAAGTGACACGAGCAGATGGTGCCGGCAGCCCTCCAGGGAGGCACCAGGAAGTCCTGTATCGCTTACACTGTCACGGGGCAGGGATTTGGCTGGGGCCAGGGTGCCTGTGTGAAATACTCTGAATTCCCTGCTCCGGGCTCTGCTATTGGGGGCTGAGCCCAGAGCTTGGCATGACAGATTCTGGGGATGCTAACACGTCCCATGGGGTCAGCTTTATAGGGTCAGCCTTAACTCGGCACAGCTGCAGCCTGGAAAGTGCTGGGGGCAGCAGAGGCGATACAAGCCCTGTCAAACACTGCTTTGGGGGAAGCTGGCTTAGAGGTGGGCAGTGGGAAACACAGCAGTGGCTCGGGGAAGCCCCCAACAAGGCTCCACCTGGGCCGGGAGCCGCCGCCTGCGTCCTCCTCACAGCCCTCACCGTGCCCGGGAGCCCCTGAGGTGTGTGTGGGGGTCCCTCATGTAGCACGGTTTTCCTCCCCAGCAGCCAAGAGCCGGCTGCCGGGAGGCTGAGGAACGGCTGGGGCAAGCCGTAGCCCTTCCCTCGCCTTTTCCAAGGCCTCAAGGAGACGGGCTAAGCACCACAGACATAGCTGAGGGAGCCAGCAGCGCTCAGCCCCGCCGCCATTTTCCCGGCCGCGCCCGCCATGGCGGCGCCGCAGCCCCGGCGCGGTCGCGCTCGGTGACGGCTGGAGGCGGGCGGGGCGCGGAGGGACGGCAAAATGGCGGCGCCCTCGGCCCCGCGGCCGCCCAGGCCCCGCAAGGAGCCGCAGCCGCTCGTCATCCCGCGCAGCGCCGCCGAGGAGCAGCGCCTCCGCCTCGAGAGGCTCATGAGGAACCCGGTGAGGGAACCCCTGGTCTCCGGGAGGGGGAAGGGGGCTCGGTCACCGCCAGTTTTTGTGGGCGCTGAGGGGGAAACGCGACCCCGGTGCCCGTAGCCGGGGGTCCCTGTCCTGAGGTGAGGCGTTTGGGGAAGGGGTCTCGCCCTCCCTGCCTGGGTGCTGGATGAGGAGACAGCTCCCTGCTCGGAGCTCTTCCACTGACCTTGCGCCCTGGCTTCTCCCTCTCTTGTCCTCTGTAGATGTTAGGGAAGCTGCACAAACGCCTGTCAGCTCTTCCCAGGTTCTTAGTAGTGTATTCAGTTCCCACAAGCGTGGAGGTGCTGCCTTTCTTCCTCTACTTTCCACGCTAAAAAGAAGCACAGACGCTCCTAAATCCTCCCAGGGTTTGTTGACCCCCAGGCCTGAACTTGAGGGAAAGAGAGGATACCTTTCGATTCTCATTTTCTGTGTGCTCCCTGTGCACGAAGAGATTTCTACATAAGTGCTCCTTCTGGGGTCTGTCAGCTGGTGGAAGAGGCTGTTGTCGTGCATATAGCACCCTTCAACAACGTGTTAAAATTGCAGACTTTGCTCCTAGAAGCTACTGACGACTGGTTGGTTTGTTCTTACAGGAGAAGACGGTACCGATTCCGGAGAAACTGAACGAATGGGCACCACGACCTCCCCCGGAGTTTGTTAGAGATGTGATGGGTAAAGATCCTATTCTTCAGATAACTGTAGGGTCATCCACATTAAGCTTAGAAACTGTTTAACAGAAAAGGCTAGAGGTGATTGTTTGTTGTTGCTCGTTTTGCTAGAGAAAAGAAGTATAAGATGTGCTTTTTGAGCTGGTTTTTCAAGTTTTGTTTGGTTCTGGGGTTTTGCTTTACTGCTGGTTGTCAGAACACGAAGTGAACAACACCTGTGGCACTCCAGCACGTGGGCTGTGTGTAAAGAAATAATCCGTTGCTGTACTGATGACAAAGCATAAGTAAATCTGGCTTTCCCACAGATATGAGAGTGCCCTGAAAAATTCTAATTATGAAGTCCGTCCTTTGATTGTCTTGAGTCTGAATCTCAGGCAGTGAGAAACAGACATGTGCAGTGGATGTGATTGTGTGTGGTCAGGAAGGGAGCTAACAGCTGTGCAAGGAACCCAGCACAAGTTTTCTGCTTATGCTTCACTTTTATCTGGAGGGATTAGGTTTGGTATTTGTGGTGTAAATTCTATCTGCATATGGAAGTTATCCCTTTCTTTGGAACTTTTGTCCTTATTAATGATCCTTTCCAGAGTCTGACTTGTTCTTATTTCAGAATAATTGATCGAAGACTAAAGGTTTTATACACTTTTGAATAAACTGTTGTACTTACTGTAATTCTCTCGTGGCTTTTCAAAATAGCTTTGCTGTATGCTGTTGGACTGTTTTGTTTTTCTGGGAGCACTTGACATGCTGGGATTCTGTTGGTATCAGGAGCACCCCTATTGCAGCCCCAGCTGCCATGTTTTAGTTACTAGGTGTCTTCTTTTGAGCATGTTTTTGTGTGCTTTGCATTGAGAAATAGCTTGGGAGACAGACAGATAGAATGGAGTGCAATGTTGAAAGCTCCTGTGGGGCTTTTAACGTGCAGATTGGTGCCAAGAAGAGAGAGTTATAAGGATTTTGTTCGTGAAGGAACAGATAAAAACTGTCGGTGGTATCTGTCTTGCAAGGAAAACTGTAATATGATGGGGTTTATCACCTTTCTGTTGACCTTTATTTTTTTGGTATGAGATGCTGAAAAACAATGAGAAGCAGCATTGGTAGGATGTTTCAGTTCACCTCTGTCTAGAAGACCGCGGCATGTGTGTTTGATCTCTAGTTCTTTTACTGCCTTGGTGTCTAGCTAAGACTGGATTCTCTGTGGGGAAGATAGGATGCTATTTGCCTTGATCAGCAGAAACTGCAGTGAACCATAAGTATAGGGTTTTGCAGCTCAGTTTGGTTTCTGGTTGTGATTTGATCTTATATAAAATAGAGACACGCTCTGCGTGTAGATTTTCATCTTACTTTCATCCCTTTTGTATGTTCTTTGTATGTTCTTTTGTATGTTTTGTATGTCCCTTTTGTATGTTCTGCCCCTCAGCATCTAGCTGTAGTCATATGTGAACATCTGGTATATTTTATCTTCTAGCAGACTGACCCCTTTTTATCGTAGGTTCCAGTGCTGGAGCTGGCAGCGGGGAGTTTCATGTGTACCGGCATCTTCGTCGCCGAGAGTACCAGAGGCAAGATTTCATGGATGCCATGGCTGAGAAGGTCAGCAAGACACTCTTTGTAATATTCTTCCCATGACTATTTGGTGTTCATTGCGTTTTTTTTTTCTTGTAAAATCGTGTGCAAACAGTTAAATTCTAAACCACCATCAGCGCAAAACAGTGCAGGAATATGTGATATGTGGTGTTTTTGTTAGCATTGAAACATTTGGTGTTTCGTGTCAGACTTGTTTCATTTTTCTCTGTTCAGTGGGGGTCCTAGCACACAGTAAAACAGCATATGAATGTTTGTGTTCTCGTGTTGGATTGAAAATGTTTTAAAAACTGTTAGAAATGTCTCTAAGAATGAAAGGAAATCCCTAATTTCATTGTCTTTGACAGACAGCATCAAAGCAAGTGCATGCACACAGACTCTTTTTAAATCTTGGTCAGGTAGAGGATTGCTTCCTCCAGAGAGATTATACTCTCTATTGGCCAAGATGAGTCCTTTGATTCATATGTTAATGTTTGTGTCTCAAATTATTCTCTTGTTTTTATTGACACATTCTTTAGGGCAGAAGCCCAGTGTTGCTCATCTGTTTTGGTGAGGATTCCTCCCTCTAAAGCCTTCAATAGTTGGCTCAGGCTGCAGGTTAAGAATGCTGTCTGTACAGAAGTCTGCTTTAGGATTACGGCTTTTGTATAAAGAGCCAGATAAAAGCTGGCAAAGCTCCCTTCTGTATTTTGCGAAAAGACTTCTCCCTAAAAGGACGTGATTTTGAAAAGAAGTATTTTAATTTAGGTTGTGACCGAAGTATAACATGTGATCAATTACAGCAAAGACTAGATGAGGAATTCCAGAAGAAACTGGAGAGGAATAAGATGATTGCAGAAGAACAAACAGCAAAACGCAGAAGGAAGCGGTAAGGGCAGATTGTTCCCAGGAGGCTTGACATGGAAAACCTCATGCCCTGTGCCTCATCTGTAGCTACGTACTTTGGATAAATACTCTCACTCTGTTTCTACATCTGTCAGCCAAGAAGTCTAGCTGTGGAAATTAATTTTGTAGATGTCATTGCTTGGTTTCTAAAGGCAGTTGTAAACTTGACAGGCTTTGCTGGCATGGTTTATTTTCAGTGCCACAGCTAGCAGGATAACTTTGACTGGTTGAGCAGCTTTTGCTGACACTTGTGTTGACTGCAACACGCCGTACTGCGTATTTGTTTTAACAATGTCAGAAAAGGTCTGTATGTACGTCTGGCTTAAATAAATGTCTGTAACAGCTGACATCAAGCAGCTTAAGCGCAAAAATGGGTGCTGCTTAATGGGTGTGTATGTGGGTTTGGAGTAGCAGAGCGTGATGGGGCATGATGCTGTCCTCTGTACACCGTAAGTGTGACTAGCCCAGTTCAGTCAGTGCATATGGAAACAGCTGTTTATGAGTGCAGCGTTGTTAAAATCAGTAGCTGCTTCTACCTACCTCAGAGATAAGTCTGGCAGGTTAAGTCTACTAAGTTAGGTGGACAAAATAAGAAATATGAAATCCTTCCTTCTCTTAAGTTTTAGACAAAGTAAAACAGTTACAAGATTGGTGCTCTCAATTAATGGCCTGAGAGTTGTTAATGCGGTGATATAAGAATTTAAATTCCACAGTCTGTGCCATCACACCTTTCAGAAATAGCAGGATATCACGGCTTGCCTCTTTCAGAGGGTCTGACCCTGCGCAGCTTCTCTTTTGTCTCTTTGAGCATTTTGCATTGTGTAGCTGAGAGTTGCTGCCAAAAGGCCTGTGCAAAGTGACTCACTGGCATATTAGCACAAATGTTGGCAACACCAGCATTGGTGCCATCTTACTTTAGATGTAGTGTTGTCCAACAGATGGCCAGCAAGTCAGATCTGGCCTGCTGCCTTTTCCCTGGCTGAGAAGGAGAACAACTGTTCAAACAGCAAATGCTGCCTAAACACTTAAACACCTCCTTTCTCCCTTCTTCCGCAGAGTAGTCTAATGGTGTAGGTATCAAGCAACTGTGCCTTGTAGGAGCCCCCTAAGTTACCTCACCACCCTTTCTCTTCTGTCCCAAGTTCGCAGATACGGTACCTGGCTCTTTCTAAAGAATCTGCTTACGGCATGAGAGGAGCGTGAATCCAAGATTGCTCTGCCCACTGTCTGCCGTTAGACTGCCTGGTTACCTTGACTAGGCAAACAGAACTGATACTCCCTCTTAACCCCCGTGTTAATTCTGGGGCCCAATGTAATGGTTAAGCATAGCTGAAGATGAGGATCAAAGAATATGTTTTTTTGTTTGTTTGTTTTTTCAGTTAAAGCATATATTACTGTTGTTTTTATTGTTGAATTCTAGCAGTCTGGGGTTTTGACACCACTTTCTGTGTTTTTATTAGGTTAGGTAGCTGAAATGTAGGGGCATCTTCATTATTTTCTTCTTTCTTGTGTTCTTGGATGTTCTTGTGTGTCAGATAGTTTTGGCTGTAGTGGCATCAGGGAATAGACTTCAAAAGAAAATTTCCATAGAACTAAAACCAACATAGAAATGTTTCTGTTGATCTTATGTGTAATTTTGCTCTGACTGAATTTTTAGTTGAGGCCAAAGTTAAATTGAACTTTTCTTCTGAAGTCTTTTTCCAAGATGTCTGTAATAAGTCCTTAATCAGTATATGATTACAATGTGAAGTAGCTTTACAATACTAAATTTTCATGAGTCTTTTTTTTCATTGCTTTTCAGCCAGAAGTTGAAAGAGAAGAAACTGCAAGCTAAGAAAAATAAACTTGAACAAAAGAAACAGGAAAAAGGTCAGTAAGAGTTAGTTTTCTTTTCTCAAGACTCAGTTCTGTTCCCTAATCGAAGCCTTAGAAGGGTTTTTTCCACCCCCCTGTCCCAAGCATTCTTGATAGATGGGTAGGAAGACTGATCTCAAGCTTGATATTTTTGTTAATATCTCAAAAGTACTCTTTGAAAACCCTCTAGGTTGAGATTTAATATTACAAATAACGTCTCTATTTATGAATATTTTCCCCTTATTAGGGAAAATTTTGGACAGCAAATGCTGGAGTCTGATTTCATTGATTGTGGATGTTTTACCCCAGCTGTTCTGACAAACTGCAAATTTAGAACATGCACTAAAAAAGGTGATATTGTTACAGGCTGTTCTTTTGAAATATTTTTAAATACATATGGGAAAATGGGGAAAAATGCACAATTTCAACATCAAGAAACTAAGTTATGATTTTGTGTGCAAGAAATTGAGACACTGTGGTGTTATCTGTTCTACACAACTATTTCATTTCACATAGAAATAAACATGAAAAATCAGACTGCTGCTGTTCTGCCGTAGTCTTGGAAATGAACATTCAGCAATGCCAGTATAAATGTTTGTTCAAATTTCTGAATACTCATTGCTTCCTTTCAGAGAGTATATTATATCTTACTTTTTCAAATAGTTGTGCTTTATGGATTAGCACAATGCCTCTGCAGTAAGTCTTGGAGTTAACACAGCTCCCGATAAATTCTGCTAGAACATTAACTTGTCTGACAGATCTACCTTATTTCTGCTTTGCTTTTCAAAGTTGGATGTATTTCAGCTGAACCATTGCCAGCCTTCCATGTAAACATGGGAGGGTAGATTAATCAGCAGGTAAATTATACTTGTGACAGCAAGTGAGTGTAGCAGAGTGCTTTAGTTTTGTTTTTAAAAGCTACTTGGTCATGAACTGTGACTGGGAGGAGAATTTAAGTGTGAGGCTTAGCAGAACAGAATTACCCATCCGTTCAGAGCGTGGCTGGGAGAGAGGAGAGCTGGGCAGGGACTGGCACTGTGGTTTGGGACTGCCGTGTGCAAGTTGTTGGGCTGGAATGTTCTTGTTCGGCACAAACAAGTCATCTGGAAGCCAGGATTGAAACTCCTGTCTTTAGAACAGTTCTTAGCTTTTTGCACTTTTTGTTTCTTTATTTAAAAAATAACAAATAAATAAATAAATAAATCGGTGGAGCTAGAAAGCACTTACAGCTATCTTTAGGCTACTGAGAACAGACTTGTCTTTTGTGTGTTTTGTTTGCCTTGGGTTGAGATCTGAGAGTTCTTTCTGAAGTAATGGAAATGTGTTTGTTGGGCCTGGTAGGTAAGCGTTTATCTTTTTTTTTTTTTATTTTTTTTAATGAATGGATAAAACTTCCGAGTTGCCATCTTTCATCTTTACTGAGTGAAAATCTTCAGAATAAAGGTTGGCACTAAATTTGATAGTCACCTAATCTAAAATGACAATATCTAACTTCACCACGTGGTGGCATCAGACAACTAATCCTAAATGCTAAGTGTAAATGGTCAGAACCTGAGCTGAGTGTGACTTGGTCTGAGAACCAGTACAAGAGCCACTGGGAGCAGAAGGAAGATTGTTAGATCTAGGTCCCACTTCACACCATTTCCATACCCATTATTTAATTTCTAGTAGCTGTTTTCTCTTCTGGTCTTTTAGTAGGCATCGTGAGTTTTCTGTGATCCTACTTAATCTGGCACCTACCTTAAAGGGTTCCTGTATTTGTTAATAATCTGAACAGTCTGTAAAAGGTCTTGGCACCCTATGGAGTTTCTGTAAAATTGGACAGGCATTGAAATATGCACAGCCTGGCAGGTGGCTTCCTGGTGTTTGCATTCTGTGACAATACTCTGTGATACTTGAAAGTTCATGCCGACGTGCAGAGGTGAGATTGGGAAGGAGATAACCTATCACTTCAGCACTTGGCTACCTCTGATTGAAATAACGTTCAATAGGAGGTGGAGTTGTTTAATGATGTCTTGGCACAGTGGTAATGCAGCTTGAGTGGTGCAGGCGAGGGAATATTTCTCCGAGGGAGAACTTGATATTCAGGGCTCTACATCACTCAGCAGAATTACTAATGCCTAGCACGTTTCCTTAGTATCTGGGACTACTTTGTTGTGAGACATTTAATGTGGAAGGCACACGGGTCGTGTTACCCATTCAGACTAATTAGTGTGATCTAATACCTGTTCGCTGAGCACCTGAGACTATTTTATTGTGAGATATTTAACAAGACACACGGGAATATGTTACCAATTCATACGGTTTCTGTTTTTAGAATCTGATCAATCTCAAGAGCGAGTCAGCAGCGAGGATGATGAAGAGGATAGCAAGGAGGAGGAAGAGAAGGAAGATGATGCCGAAGAGCCAAGTTTTGTGATGGGAAGAGGATGAGGCCTCTCAGGGAGAGCTGGAAACACTGTTCATTGCTTTATATCCAGGAGCATGAAGCCTTTCATCTCGGCCAAGCGGAACCCATTGGCGTACGTTCTATCTGCTTAACGGTGAATGACCTTCACGTCGCAGGCCCAAGAGATACTGATAGAGAAATGCCAAATAAGAGATTTTTTCCTTAATTGCTTGTATAACTGCTGTGCAGTC
This sequence comes from Anser cygnoides, assembly GCF_040182565.1. Classification (NCBI taxonomy): domain Eukaryota; kingdom Metazoa; phylum Chordata; class Aves; order Anseriformes; family Anatidae; genus Anser; species Anser cygnoides. The sequence continues at coordinate 6,013,451 of NC_089890.1, forward strand.
TGCTCTGTTTGCTCTAAAGAGTCAGCTGTAAGTCTCTGTGACCCTGGAGTTAATTCTGACGTGGCCCAGAGTGTTTTTCTGAAAGCTAAAACATATCCATTACTATTTAAGGAAAATATTACTGTGAGGACTACGTAATCTACTTTTGTCAAAGCTGGTAGCAATCGGATACCTGAATCTAAGGGCAGAGTTTAACCTGAAATAGAAAAGTGGTCTGTAGCCAGACTGTCTTGCACTGTGAGTGTTCTGAATCTGGGGGTTTGTATGGGGTCATCTCTAACCCAAAGAAATCAGTTTATGTTGCTAGACAAGTTGTATAGATTTTTAAGCAGGATCCCTTTTTTATTGCTAAAACTTTCCCTATTACTTTTCTTCCGTGTTTTTTAAATTAATAAAAGGGATGTGTCGGATTGTTCTGTCTTCTTTTATTTGAAGAGGATTTCAGTAAAATGAAGAGGTGCTTGCTGTGTTGCAGGAAGGGACGAAAAGACCTAGTTACGTGGCACATGTGAAAATACAGCAAGAGGTGTTAGCTGCGTTTCATACCCTTTTTGCTTTTTGATTGGAACACATCAAAGTTTTCCAAAAGATTGCATGTAAAGCTTCCAAATCCTGTGGCAGAAAGGCTTGGAATGGAATAGTTGTGCTTGTGCCAAACATCATGTAGTGACGCCTGGCTTTCCCTCTGCCTCAGCTCTCTGCTTTGAACTTCAGGTTCCCTGGTAAGAATCACAATATTCACGTATATATTTACTTGGCGATGCCTAAATGAAAAGCGTATGCAGTGGTGGTTTTATTTGTAATTTAGGTTGTTGTCTTTTCGGTGTATCTTGAGCTAGAAGTGTCTGCCATCTTTCAGATGTGCTCATCCCAGGACCTCAGCATCCAGAATGCGGTGCTACTTCTCGAGCTCTAGTTAATGCCAAATAATTTAAAGCAAAAACAATGAAAAGGGAGAATCTCTTGCTGGATTTAGTCTTTGAACAGTGCTGCCAGAAGTCAGACGTTTTGTCTGAGCTGGCTTTATGAATTGGCTTCTCGGTGGTGTTACTGGCAGTGGGGAAGCAGATGTGATCGAGTGCAAGTGACGTTTGTGTTTAGGTCCCTTTTACCTCCCCGGGGACTTCAGAGCTGGGTGATCTCTGAGCTGCAAGGTGTATTTCCCCACCAGCACCCTGGGTTGGAGATCTGCATGGAAATGTTGTGTGTTAAATCTCTTTAGAGACACATGCTTCAGAGTAAGCTGTGAATATTTCGTTCTCTGGTGCCTAAGGTACAGAATGGATGTTCTGCAGTTGTCATTTGCTCTGTGGAGAGAGATGAGTTAGGAGAACTGTTTCACTTGAATCCCCCTTCGGGTAGGTAAGCCCTGTTGATACATCTGTGTTGTAGGACGAGCCATAAAAACATTGTGATGTTTCTTGGCTTTTGTGGACGGAGAGGAAGTGAGAGTCTCGCAAATAAACAAAGACTGTTCTGCCTCTGAGCTTGTCAGGCTTTTGAGCTGAACAAATAAGGGCTGTTTTGCATTAAGAAGAGCAGATGTGCTGCGTGAGGACACACTTCTCTCAGCTGGGAAGAAGATGGACTTGAGCTGGTCTTGGTAAATGAAATGAATTCGGGTTGTATGGCCTTATCCCGGCTCCTCAGGATGTCACAGTACCCGTGCTGAATTATTCATCCACTACGTTTATGAGGAGTGCTTAGTTTGTGTGTGAAATCCATAAAAAGCAAAGAATGTGTTGCTGAAGGTGGTAGCTGCCTTACGGTCTTCTCTGCTGGCGTGGCTGTATTTAGCAGTAGGATCTGTATGTGGCGCGTGTTGCTGTGAATTCTGAAAACTGCTGTGCCGTGTTGTGGCTGTTTGTTGGTGTCGTGTCTTCCAGAATACAAAAACGCATCCGACTGAGCGGCTCGAAGGATGTTTCTTTGTTAAGACAACGTGGGAATGCTGTGTGACCTCAGAACGGGGAAAGCATTGTCTGTGGAGCAGAAACAAGGAAGTGTAGTAAAAGGAGGAACAGTTTTACAATTGCTTGCTATCCCAAATATAGCACTGAAAAAGCAGTAATAACGTGAGGGTTTTAAAACAGCCCAGGAGCATGACCTGCTTCAGTTAAACTCTCGCTCTGGATTCTTTTCTAGAGGAGTCACTCCCCATCAGAGCAGGGAGAGGCATCTCCTGGGGCTGGATTTGCCGCTGTTCCATTTCTGCACGCCTTCGTACAAGCACCAGACCTGCGAGCAGCGTTAGCGCTGTAACCGAGCAGAGATGCTCGTGATGGGAAAGGTGAAGAGTTCGCTCAGGAGAACAAATACTTGTCTCTCGAGTAAGTTTTTTAGGAATTGTTTCCCTTTGTCATTTTCCCCCGCCTCTGCAGGCAGGGCTGAGCTCAGGAAGAGGGATCGCTGTGTGATAAAGCTGCCTCCGTGCCGCCTTGGGGCGCGTTATCTCGCTCCCAGGGCAGGAACTCCTTCCTCCTGTCCCACCCGCGCCCCGCGGTGGCTTCGCGCAGGATTTCCTGCTGAGGGCATGGAGGAAGGCGGGCGGATGCCGGCAGCCGGCGGAGCCCAGGGGAGGACGTCCCGTGCAGGGACGCGAGGACGGCTGCGAACACGGCGCAGCGACCGGCGGGGGCCGCGCCCGGCCCTCGGGGCTCGGGGCTCGGGGCTCGGGGCTCCCTCCCCGGCGGGGCCGCTGCGGGCGGCGCGGGGCCGGATCGGGACCGGGGGGCGGGGCTTCCACGGGAGGGGGCGTGGCTACATCAAAGTGGGCGTGGCTCCCGGCGGGGTGGGCGTGGCTTCCCGCGAGTTAGGCGTGGTCTCCCGCAGGCCCCGCTCCCCACCCCACCTCCCCGCCCAATCAGGCGCGGGTCACGTGCGGCGGGGCGGGGCGCCCTCCCGCCCCCTCCCATTTCCTGCGGGTCACGTGGCGGGGCCCCGGCGTTGCCTTGGCAGCGCGGCGGCGGCGGCTCCGCTCCGCTCCCGGGGCTCCGCGGTGAGCTGGGGCGGGCTGCGGGGGGGGGGGTGCGGCCTCACCGGGGGGGTCCGGGGCTGGGCGGGGAGCCGGGGGGTGCAGGGGGGCCCCGTTCTGACCGGGGGGACACCGGGGGGTTACCGGGGCTCGGTCCGGGCTGCTCGGCTGAGACCTCCCGGGCACCGGGGGGGGGGCGGGCCTCAGCAGTCCCGGGTGCTGATGGTATGGGGGGGGTGGGTGCCGGTAAAGTGGCCCCAGCCGCCACGGCCGCGAGGTATTTCCGCGATGGCTCTGCCCCCGGTGAGGCAGGGGCACGGTATTTCCCCGGTAACTCACCCCCCGTGCAGGTAACTGGGGCAGGAGTCTGATAACTCGCCCCCCATGCAGCTAAGCGAGGCAGGAGCGCGATATTTCCCCAATAACTCTCCTCCCGTGCAGCTAACTGGGGCGGGAGCGCGATATTTCCCTGATAACCCCCCTCCCCATCCAGTTAACTGAGCCAGGAGCACGATACATCCACGATAATTCTCCCCCCGTCTAGCTAACCGAGGCAGGAGCGTGAAATGTCCACGATAACTCTCCCCACATGCAGCTAACTGAGGCAGGGGCACGATATTTCCCCGATAGCTCTCCCCCCATCCAGCCAACCGAGGCAGGAGCGTGTTTCCTGATAACTCCCCCCCCTGCAGCTAACCGGCTGGGCAGTGCCGCCAGAACAAAAGCCCACGGAGGTGGAGGTGCTGCGAGGAGGTGGAGGTGCTGTGCAGGAGGTGGAGGTGCCGTGCGTGGAGCTGCTCTCCTTGGGTCTCGCCGCCCGGCCCCTCCATGCCCGCGGCCACCGAGGTGAGTCTGCAGCCCCGGTGCTGCCGCCGTGGGCTCCGCTCGCGCTGAGGGGTTTTGTTCCCGAGTTGTTTACTTACTTGGGAACAGCTCTTGAGCTGCTCCAGAGTCAAAAATCATCCTCTTGGTATTTCCAGTTTGTTTTTCTAAGGGAGGACGCGGATGTGATTGGGTGCTCGCGCTCTCCCTCTGTAGCCTCTGGATTTTATTTAATTTTTTCTTTTTCATGGAATTTGTCCCGGGTTGAAGTTTCCAACATACTAAATTCCTGTGCATTTCGTGGAAAATCAGCGTCAGGGTAGAGGCCGTCAGCGTCCCAGCTAGAGGCAAAGCCAACAAACTCGCCCCGCGTTATACGTTGCAGAATTCACACAGGATGTCATCACAGGAAACAGCTTCATACATCTGCTGCTCGCAGGATGTTTCTGCTCGTCCCAGGGGGCTGGGGGAGAGGGGGTTTTCTGCCATAAGTAGGTGATTCTTGTCTTTTCTGGAAAGGGGCCAGGCAGGGAGGTTTCTCTCTGTTAGTATGTTCTGCGAGTTCCTTTGCTTTTTTTCTGTTCTATAGTTTGAAAGCTCTTCGCTCCTGAGCTTTTGAAGAGCCATCCAGGACTACTCTGGGGCTGTAATTCTGGCCTTGTCAAAAAGAGCAGTCTTGTGGTTTTGCTGCCACCCTTACGATGCCTGAGGAGCTGAAATCTGAAGGTTCACAGAAATGCAGCTCTCTAGGGGGACGGACAATCGTACGTCTTGCAGTGCTTTGTGTTCTGCTGCAGCCTAATCTTGGTTACTGTGCCTGGGACAGCTTTGTTCCTTTCCAGTCATGCCATTCAGAGCTGTGGGCAATTGGTGCCCTCTTATCTTTGCTGCTTCCTCAAATCTCGCAGCAAACATTGATTTATTAGCTGTCTCCATATGGCCCTCGTTTGCCAAGAGCTGGGTGGAGCAGGGGGGATGCGGGCAGGGCTGGGGCTCCTCTCAGGCACGCAGCAAGGTGCTTGTGACCTAGGGGTGTGGTGCTGAGGCTAATTAGTGCCACGCCGTGTGTGATTCTGGGCGCCCATCTCCTCCTTCCAGGAGCCGGTAAGTATTTACAGCCAGCAGGGTCTCACGTGCTGCGACTCGGTGTGGCTATCTGCCACCGTGGTCACGGCAGACCCCAGGGTGTGAGGATTAATCCGAGGATCGGGGTTTCCGTTCTTCAGACGACTGAGTTAGCTGCTTTCAGATGTTTGTCGGAGCTGAGAAGTCCTTGCCCAAAACATAAAGTCTGTTTCGTATCTGCAGATGATGCGGAGATAGTGAGCCAGTCGGCAGCAGCGTGGGTAAGTTGTGGTGCGAGGAGGGGATTGCTGGGACCTGGCGCTTGTTTCTGCTGCCAGCTGTGGCGTTAGCCACCTGAACAGCATTGCTGGCCCTTTACCTATCTCCGTGTAATCTCTGGAATCTGAAGACACTCATACCACTGGGAAGGCAGCCCGCTTTTCTTCCTGGAGTTGTCTTTTCCTCTCCGTACGCTAAGAGCTACCAGTGGAAGTAAGGGAATAGGATTCTCGGCCAGATGTGGATGATAAGCGGGGTGTGAATAGTTTAGGAAATTGAACTTTCCACTGCAGGAGCTTGGGAGAATCAGTTGTTAACCACGCGCAGCGTTCAGGCCTATGCCTGTTTCCTGTCTTGTGCCCGTGTGAACTGAGCAGTGGTTTAACGGGAAAACCTGATTTCCAAAGAAAAAGCAAAAAGTGAGTCCCTGAACAGCTGGAGTTACCTTGGTACTCCAACAAGATTCACTTGCAGATGATGCAGTGGGAAACTAAATTGTCAGATTACAACGAAATGATAAGATGGGGAACCTATTTCCAAAGGGTTACGTAAAACAAATTACCAAGGAGGAATTAAAGGGGAAAGTTGAGATGCCAGCTTATAAAAATAAAAAGTTGGGTGCTGCGCAACCTTGCTGACCCCCTGCTGGAGCAGTTCCCAAGCTTACTTGTGCAGTCTTGCCTGGTTCTCATGGTCACTTTTAGCATACAGATGGTCATTTTCCTGTGTGGCGCATTGTAAGTGTGATACAGTTTGCTCCATCATATGTCTACTGACCGAGGGTAGCCGTGTTTAAACAGCTTTTGCAGTGGCTGACGCTTGTCCTTTTCTCTGCTGCCTCCTTTTGAACGTGACTTTTGTTTCCCCTCAGCACTTCTCTCATGATGAGTTCTGAATTAAACGTTCCGGTGGACCCTTCCACTCCCGCTTGCTGCTCTGAACCTGGCACCAAAGGCATGGATTATCGGGACTGGGTGCGCCGCAGCTACCTGGAGCTGGTGACATCAAACCACCACTCCGTCCAGGCCCTGTCGTGGAGGAAGCTGTACCTGAGCCGAGCCAAGCTGAAAGCTTCCAGCAGAACCTCTGCGCTGCTCTCTGGATTCGCGATGGTACGTTTGTTTTGTGGGCACGCTTTCCGGATCATGGAAGTTCTGGTTCTGTAAAATCCCCCGTTAATCGGCGGTGGTTTCTCCCTGCCAAGAAGCAGGACGTACCGCTGTTCTCTGCGGAGCAGGAGGCGACTGCCTGTGGGCTCCTGTTTGGCTGTTGAAAAGTTTGAGGCTGGCTCTCTCGAGGCAGCGTGCATACATGGGCTGCCTAATGATCCACCCACGCACTCCCAAACCAGACCTTTAAAAAAAAACTGGTCCCCTTCCTGCAGACAATCCTGAGCGTTGCCCTGGTGCCGCTGAGCAGCACGGGAGCTGGGCTCTCTGTTGGCCCCGAGGCCAGGCACCGTTTCTGCCTTCACGTGAGGTTGCGCCTGGTCTGGTCCTGGAGCTCCTCGGCCCCTGTGGTCCTCAGCGTTATCTTATTTTCTGTATGTGCTTTTTTCAGGTCACGGTGCCTAAAATAAGGTGGAGGTTGGGTCACAGCCTGCCAGGGGGGAATTTGCATAGCGTGAACAGAGAGATCGTGTTGTGAGAGGCCCCGCAGCCTCCGGCGCGGCGTCAGAGGGCTGTGCAGCCTGCAGGGAGCCAAACCCGGTGTATTTTTGTCAGCGCCGTCTATCGGGAATAATCCCCAGTCCTTTCTTTGCTCTGTGTGGCGCTTGGGTGTTATCTGGAAGCTATTTGCATAGGTCAAAACCGTGTCAGGGAGCACACAAATAACACAGAGATGGTGTTCGGGACTGAGCCGTGGGATTAGCAGAGCGCTGTCACGCTGTGATGCCAGCAGCCTCTTTACCTCCCCTCGGGTTCTTCCTCAGCAGCAGTGCGGGCTGAAGCCTGCTTTGGGGAGGCTTTCTGCTCAGGAAACGGGCTCGTTGCTGAGGTCTGCGCGCCGAGCGCGCCCACGCGGAGGGCAGCGCGTGGGAGAGCGGGACGTGGAGATGCTACAGCCTGCGGCGCGCGAGCTGCAGGGGTGCAGGCAGGTTTTGGGAACGTTCCAGGTAGCTGGGTTTGTTTGTTTGTTTGCTTTAAGCTGCTCCCACGCCTGCTTTTCCACCCCCGGAGCATTGCAATGGCGAGTTCCCTTTTGGATGACGCAGTCGGTCGCCCAAAGCGAAGCTGGAGGAGCGTGAGCAGGGAGATAAGTGGGGGCAGCCTGCAGGGCAGGGGTGCTCGGTTGCTTTGCGGTCCCTCTCTCCTCACCGTGTGTATGTGATGCTCGTAAAAGCTTCCCGTGCTGCCTGTGCTGGTTTGTAACCAGGCGTGTGTGCTGAAATGGCAGGAGGTGCCTCCCTGTCCTGAGACAGCCGGGTTCTCCTGTAGGTCTCCTTTCACTGAAGCTTTCTTACTCTAAAAAGCAGTTTGTGTGCTGGCCCCCCGTGCCTCGAGGTTCCTGGAGTAGTGCAGTAGCCGTTCGTGACCGTGCCCTTTAATGTGAGCACTAAATTGGTGTTTTGTGGCGTCGTGAACCCTGATGCATCGCGGCGGCTCGGCTGCACGAGCAGATGGCTCTGCCTGGATGCCGGTGTCGCCGGGACCCCGCAGGGGCTTGGAGCGCCGCTCCGCAGGGCTGGGCTGTGTCTGAAAACAGAGAGCTGCTGGAAGGGCTCAGCAAACACACACAGTTAACCGTTTGACTTCTATTTATGAGGCACTTAGCTACCTGCTAAGGTTATCTCGTTTACTTCGTGTTCCCAGATCAGTTTTTAGAGGAGTCTCATGCTGTGGTGGGCATGCCAGAGCTGGTGCCCGGGAGTGCTGTCTGCCGGGCACTTAGCAGCTTAAAAGCTAATTATCAAGTAGGTATAAGGATTGCGAATTCGAGACAGCCACTTTTAACAAAAGTAGATCCAAAACTGGTGCTTTTCAGAAAACAAAACATTTTCTGGAAGGAATTCTCTTCTATTAGCAAGCTTTTCCCTAGCCGACTGCATCGGGCCGTCCAGTGAAAGGTGATGTGTCTATTGCTGCCTCGTTATTTCTCTGCCTGTAATTTGCTAGGCATGTGCTATGTGGATGTTTAGACTCTAATAAGAGCATCTCTTTGGCTATGATGAAAGCAGCGTAGTTATTTAGAGTGGAATAGTTTCCTTGAAGCCCTATGTGCACTTAACTATGTAAACAAATGTCATGGAGGCCTTGGCTATTGCTTTATTTACTTCCCTGTCAGCGTGTGTGATTCCAGCCAGTTCCATATTGGCTGGAAATTATTCCAAGCTGATGGGTATTTAATCAACAGGCGGTGGCTTTGATCCAGCTCCTTCTGGACAGGCTGCAGAATAATGCGAGCCTTCCTCGTTAGGCGATGCTATCTGCGGTATTTCTGGCAGGGAAGCGGGCAGGCCAGGAGGACGCGGGAGCCTCCCAGCGCCAGGTCTGGCTGGAGGGGGGCCGTATGGCTGCCGGCATCGTCCCGGGGAGCCTGCAGGTGAAGGAGATTCGGAGGGAGCTTAGGAAATCTCTTTAATCGTTTTCCTGATGGAAATAAGAGCTGTTGCTGCTAGCCGGTCTTCTCAATGCTTGTCCAGTTGCTCCAGGATATGAATTTGATTTAGAAAAGGGGGAAAAAAACCAACAGATTGACCGGAGCGATTGTTTTTACAGGCTGCCAAGCCATCTGTGTGAATGTAACGTGTGTTATGTGAAGCCATTTGTCATCCTCTCGCCTGATATTATCTGTGCTGGACCAAATTTCTCAAGATGAGCATCTTCTTTATGGGCAATCTGGACTACGGTGATCTTGAAGGAAAAAACCCACACAATTGCATGTAATTTAACCACCGTCTAACTTAAAAACGTTCCCAGCACATGCTTCTTCAGCGAACCTGCGAGCCTGGAGTTCAGCAGGGCAATCCTCAGGCTCAAAATTAAGCCTGCGCTGAAACAGGCGGCTGCTCGGCGCCTTGCAAAGTCAAGCCCTCGATACCTTGCCCGCTGGGAAGAGGTTAGCATAAAAGGGGCTCTTGTCACAGAAGAGCGTAATTGTATCAAACATGACATATTAATAGTTTTACAGGCGAAGCAGCATACTTAATGATTTTTAAATGGGTTATGTCAGCTTGTCCTCCTTCTCTTATCCCGGTCAGACAATGACATGACAGTCTGTGTGGGGTAAGGTGATAAAGCTCACTCACCTTTCCCGTGCTCGTTCGGGTTAAATGATCTGTTTTTCTGCCTTGCTGCCCTCTCTGGATTGTTGATGTTTTCCTGTGAAATACCTCTTACTGAGCCATCAGTCAGTGTTAAAAATTCATCACGTTGCACAGCTGAAGCTAGCCCTAGGGAATAGGTTAGTCTGGGAGGAAACATCCAATTAGCTGAAAAGTGCTGCTCATGCGAAGGATAACAACTAGAAATTGATATGTTGACATCAGCCGGGCTTTCAGCTTTATATTAAAGCTATAAATTGAACATGCAGGTACGGTTCCTATTCAGCTCGCTGAATGCAGTGTCTCCGGGTATTACAGCACCCAATAATGAACAAAATACCTGCAGCTTTTCCTGGCTGACGCGGGGTGACTGACGAGCGCAGCGCTGTGCAAGTGAATTGTACAGAGCCGTGCAGCAGACGGTAAGTCTGATCCCAAATCAACGTACAGGGAACTGCAAAGGGGACGTATGCAAGGCAACGTGTACGTTGTATTCAGACGGACCTTGCTTGCAGTAGATGGTGAAGCCAGTTCTGCGTTATTTTCCCCGCTATTTGACAAGATCTGCAGACAGGAGTCTTAAAATAAAATACCATGCCCACATTCATCACCAGAACAAACGGCTGGGAATATCCAAGAACTGTCACTATGTTTTTGGTGTCTCTAATACCACATACAGTTGGCGTAGGTATAAAATCCAGACGTGTAGAGGCTGACTGTTTTCTACCCCAGACACGCGTGTTATTTCTTAGTGTTAACAGAGGTGCTCAGGCTTGACCGTGATCCCCCTCCTTCAGGCTGCTGATGGTTTCAAAGTAAACACAGGTGGGACAGCAGTCGTGCCAATGTGGTGCTGCTTCCACCCTCTTTAATCCTTCTCAGGGCTACCAAAAGTAGGAGTGTGAGTGTACCCTGATCTTAGGGCATAAATAACATTAATAACATCAAATTAACATTAATTAACAAGTAATGCCACAGTGAATGGTGCAGATCATCGTACAGAGCCTGAAATGGCTGCTCATACAAAGCGTGGATAAAGTGGTGATGTCTGTTCTGCAAAATCCACCTACCCCCTGGAATCCAGCTGCTTGTGCCAACTTTCCTTCGCCATAGCGGCTCTGAGAGGCAGGCATCCTAAATCAGCTTCTCCTTCCCCTAACGCACACGGTGAGCTGCGGTGTGCTGGAGCAGCAGGCTGCCTGGGATCACCAGAGGTTTTGCAGGCTGCACGAGCATCTGTGCAAGTCACTAAGTGATGCTGGAGAGTTGTCAGAGGGCAATGCTGGGTATTCTCAGCCACTGGCCTGTAGCTTCCCTTGGCAAAAGGCTTCTGCAGCCCTGTCGGGGCTGACACCACGCAGCAATACACATGCTGGCTTGCTTCACAGACAGGTGAAGTATTTTAACGAATTCCTCTGCTAAACCAGCTACAGACCCGTAGCAGGACTGCAGTTCTGGTGCCAGAAGGGCGCTGCTCTCCTGCGTTTACTGTTTGTTAAACATCACTCGACTGAAGATGCGGTTGAGGTTCTTTTGAAACGACCAGCTTCAGAGACTTGCTGCGTGTTGTGAGCCTGCTTTCCTGAAACGAGAGCCGAGCTGTTAACATGCCCGTACGCCTGTAGCTGTCCACCTCTGTTGAACGTATCAGTAAGTTATTAGACCCCAAGGGAGAAATTTGGGGATGTGACTCGTATCCAGGCATGTTTGTAATAAAAACGACCGCCGTGTTCTGAGAATAGAAGCAGCTATTTTTACTGTGGAGTAACTTAAACTATAAAGTAGCTTGCGTGCTTCCCTTGGGAGGTGGTGTAACCTTGCTGGCGGCTGGCCAGGCGGGCTGCTTGCTTTTTACTTTTTACACCCGTGAAGCTGAAACTTCCTGCCCCGCAACCGCTAGCGGTGAGCGGAAGAAGAAAGTGTGGCGGGCGGGCGGGCTAGCAGGCTGTCAGCTGCCTCCGAGCTACGCTTCTGGTCTAATGGGTTCCTTCTGTTGTGTGTTCGGTTTGAGGCAGCTCGTATGGCTCACGGTTGCAAGGAGAGAGCTGTTATTTTGGAAAAGTACAGCACGGAAATGTGTGCGTGAGCCTTGCGACAGGCCAAGCTGCAGACGGTGCGTGCATCATCACGGGGAGCTGGGCTGAGCCATTCAGGCTGCTCTGAAAAGCTCTTGAGTGTGCACTTGACCTTACGTGGTCTTCCTGAATAAAGATGCTTTCCTGGATGAAGGCCTGGAAAAGAGGAAAACCAGCAGCTGTTGACGAGCAGTTTTTTCTTCCTTTTCCCCCCAGGTTGCCATGGTGGAGGTGCAGCTGGAGATGCAGTACAAGTACCCCCAGATGCTGCTGATCGCCTTCAGTGCCTGCACGACGGTGCTCGTGGCAGTCCATCTCTTCGCTCTTCTCATCAGCACCTGCATTCTGCCGAACGTGGAAGCAGTGAGCAACATCCACAACCTGAACTCCATCAGCGAATCCCCCCACGAGCGCATGCATCCCTACATCGAGCTGGCGTGGGGCTTCTCCACGGTTCTGGGAATCCTCCTTTTCCTCGCGGAAGTGGTGCTTCTGTGCTGGATAAAATTTCTGCCTGTGGACTCCATCCTGAAAAATGAAACCACCACCATCCAGAAGCCCAGCGGCCACGCGGGTTGGCAAGCAGCGCTGGTCTCCACCATCATCATGGTCCCCGTGGGGCTGATCTTTGTCGTCTTCACCATTCACTTCTACCGCTCCTTGGTGCGGCACAAAACGGAGCGCCACAACCGGGAGATCGAGGAGCTCCACAAACTGAAAGTGCAGTTAGACGGGCATGACAGAGGCATGCAGGTAGTGTGACAGAGGCTGAGAGCAAAATTCCCGTTCTGCTAGTTGGTGAGACACACCAGCGATGGATCGTCCTGAGGCTTAAATATGTAAATGCTAATTGCCTGCCATATTTAGCTGTGGGTTCTAGTGCTGTTTCAGATGCTGGGGTCTCTGGTCCTACACACTTCTGTACTTAAGTAGACACTGCCGTGGAGTTCGAGGTCAAGTCTTGATCTACATTGGTACAAGTAGCCAAAAATCTGCTCTTTTTCTTTTCTTTTTCATTTTTTTTGTTTTTTTTTTTTAAATGCAACATTCAGTTGTCAAAAGTAAAACTGCATCAGCTGTCCAAAAAGGCTGTGTGTGTGTGGAACCTGTCTTACGTGTCAGAACTCCCTGGCTGTCAGTGCAGCAGCAATTAATTGGCAGTTTATTTCTAGAGCTGTGCTGGTTAACGAGGGTATCTGCTTCCAACCTGAGGACCTCCAGGAAAGCACAATAGAAACCGAGTGTTCGTCACCTCGGTTCTAAAGCAAGCGTTCCATAAGTACATAACCAGGAAGAAACCAGCCTTAGCTTTTATGTTCTGTTCTTGCTATTCCTTACTATATTTTTTTATGTCTGGGGAGGTCGAATCCCTAATTGCAGGGGACTGAGGAGTTCTGTTGTAATTTCTTCAGCAGCATCTGTCACTCTAGATTGAATGAATGCCAAGATCATGTGAGGGTTTTTTTTCCAATAAGAAGCAAGAGTGCCCAGGGAAGGCTTACAGGTGTTTTAGTTTTAACAAGGACATTCTTAAAACAGAACAGTGACGGGGAATTTAATGAGACAAAATTTTGAAGGACTAGAAAAGCAAGTTTCAAGGAGGTAAAGAGTGACAGCAGGCTGTAGAAACCTGTCCCTGTGTTGTCTTCAGTTATGTACTGTTGCAATGTCTTTCTCCTGGCTTGCTGTAGAGAACAAGCCCCAGTCCTGCGTTTTTCATCAGTGTTTGTCAGCAGTACGTTCACCTGTCCAAAAGGAATGCTTCCTTCTCCCTCCACCAAAGCAGGCAGCTCCTCTGGGGGAACCTGGAGCTGCACAGGCGAGTCTGGAGCTGGATGCGGCAGGAGATCTGTGCGCCATTGAAGAGCTTATCACGTTTCACTTGAGCTGACTCCTTTTCAGCAGCACAAAAAAAAGACACTTGCACATCTGCTTTGCTTAGCAGGGGAAGCTTGTGAATACTATAGCATCCTTTTGGGGGAAAACTTCTGTAAAACTTGTTTTATGATTTGTGGTAACCTCGTGGAGAGAAGTGCTTTGCAATCATCAGCTCTTTGAAGGGCAAGTAAGGCTTTCTGGTACAGGGCTGCAAGAAGCATAAGCGCATTTTCTTAGCCCTGATCCTTTGCCGATTTCCTGCTCTGCACTCAAACATTGCAGTTAGGTTCCCAGGCCGTATAGGTTTCTGAAGTTGTTACGGATGTTTGTAATGTTCTATTTATCTATGGTCCCTTATTCCACTGGGATTTGAGAAATCTGATGGCAGCATATTACATGTCAGCTGCCCAGAGTGGAGAGTACACGCAAATCCCAGTGAGACTATCCCTGTATTTCTCTCTGACGAGGGCCTTGGGAACCCAACTCCAATTTCTCTTGTTTACGTGCAAGTTTGAGCATTGCTGAACGAGTTGCTTAGCACTGTGTCTGTGCCTTTCATCTGTTGTTCTTGCCGCAGTTGGCGTGTACCATATTGGCTGATGTGCAGCAAAGAAAATAGTTTGTGTGTGTGAAATGACTAGCCTGTACTTATGCACATATGCAAAAAATGAGGAGTGTCCTCCAGGAAGTGGGTGGTCATGAAATTCATACCATCTCCCCAGGAGCCTGCCCTCTCTTCTCCTCTTCTTACCAAAATAAAAAATTAAAGGTTTACGTAACAAAATCAGAGTTGAGTTTTCTGCCAAATATTACACGCGTAGGCTCTTCTACCAACAGAATTTCTATTGTGAGGCCAGAGCCAGGCCAGATAGGATGAATTTCTTATCTGAGCTTTGTGCTTTCCTTTAACGTCAGTAAGAATAGGGCTCTGTGTGCACTGTGGAGCCCACGGGGCTTGAAATTAGTTGTGGAGGAAGGTGTCTTGCCATTTTTCTGTAGTAAAAAGTCATCAAATTTCACAGCATGTACGTGACGCTGTGACAGCAATGTGGCTCATGTGGAAACAGCCAAGCCGTCCATTTCTTTGCAAATAAACTTCAGCAAATGGAGAAATGCAGCAGAGACTGTGCTTGGACTTCGTAGAACAATTAGAGGCTTTGCTGGGACTAGGTTCAAAGTAGTCTCAAGGCAGTGAGCAGTGACTGGAGAAGGATCGCCTTACTCCAGCAGGGAGTCTGAGAGGGTTTCCCATGGGTGAATACGCTTAAATCAGCGTAATCGTGTGCTTGGCCAGCTCTGCTCCCAGCTTTGCTTTTTGTATCTCTCATGGGAGTATTTTTGCTCCTTGGTGTCTGGGATCTCTCCAGGTAACCCATCACTTCGTGCTGCAGCTCCTCTCATTCTTCCTTTGCAACAAGAGTGCTTGTCTCTCTTGCTTCTTCCTCTAACATTTGTACACGTTCACTGCTGTTGGGTCCAGACTTGTGTTGCAGTAAGTTCACCCGTGGTATCAGCAAGCAACAGAAACTTAATCCACGAAGGAGTGGGGACACCGTACTTGTCCAGACAGGAGTTTCCATGCTTTGGTGCCAGAAATTCCTCCTTGCTTCTGCTGATATCCCTGTGGTTGGCAGCAGGATTCCCAGCAGTTAAGCATGGGGATGCCTTTCTTTTGGCAGCACCATGTCCTGTCTCGTGTCTGCTGCCAGTGCCTGGCCTCGGGCACCTCGACCCTTGTGTCCCTGTGGTTCCTGGGGCATCTGTTGCTTTTGGGGTCTTCCAGCCTTGGAGCAGCTCCGTGCCCTGGGAGGGTGATTTTGTTCGGGCAAGGCAGGTGTGGGCTCCTCTCTCCTCTCCTCAGCAGCGGTCAGGACTGGGCACGAGTGCAGGAGGGAGCCGGGGATGCCCGGGGCAGAGCCGGGTTCGCCCTTTGGCTGGGGTTGGTGGCAGCTCCTGCCCCCGAGCTCCCTGTGTTTCACGCTGCTCCCAGCCTGTCCCTTGTTGCGGTGGGCAGCAGGAGGCCTCGTCACCACAGGGGATGAGGCTGATGTTAGATCTTACCGCCTGGGCACGATCTGCATGACGATGGAGGCGATGCCGCACGAGAGGCCTGGGGTGGAGCACGCCGTGGTAAGCACACAAGTACCTGGAAGTGTTTGTAGAGGGCTGGTGGTGCGGGTACAGCAGGGGACTGTCCCCGGTGTTCCTGGTGCCAGGATAGCGAGGGCAGCTTGCCGTGGGGCCAGTGGTGGCTGGGGTGTGGACTCTGCCTGGGGATCGGGGTGCCTGGCCAGCTGTGGGACTGGCTGCTCACACTACGTGCTCTCCTCTTGCCTTTCCATGGCTTTACGTGGGATTTCGCCCTGCCCCTCCTCTTCTTTCCCTTCCATAAACAAACAGAAAGCCCTCAGGATTCCCTCCTTTCATAGCTTCGTTATCTTCCAACTCGTGCAGCTTCCTCAATAACCTCCCCCAGAGCTGCAACCTCAAATCCGCATCCCAGCACAAATGGGTCAGCATGCTTATTTTCTGATTATCTTCTCACAGGGTGTTTGAAAGTGGTGCAGAAGAGACCAGAAAATGGCTCCAGTGATTACTTAACTGGCTGAATTTAGAAAAGTTCCCGTGAGCGCCCGTGCGTGTGATTCGGAGCTTTCCTCAACCACGATGAGCGCGATGTTGACTCAGTTAAGTGCTTGGAGAGAGCAAACCTCTGTCTTTGTGTTGGCCTGTTCTTGTTTTATCTCTGCATGAGCGCTATTTAATATAGAGCAACGCACGTATCTCAGTTATCGGTTGTGAGTGAAACTGGATAACCATGCTAAGTTTTACACTACTTGCTGATTTCAGACTGATTTTTTTATTCAAAAGACAGCTGAAGTCCTCCAGCAACCTCTTTGGGTTAATCTGTGCTTTACTTTTTTTTTTTAAAGCTTGCACAGATATTACCTATCTTCTTTTAAAATACATAAGTAGATATCAAATTGATGCACTTGTTTTTAATGAGGGCATGGTTCCTGGTACGTGTTTTACAAGTGCTAATCTTGGTTAAGAAGATAAACAGCTGCGATAGCAGTTCCTATAACATGAAGAGTGTTAAAGTTTGTCTTACGTTAATGACACTAGCACAGTGGACAAAATTATTTTTAACGGATGTTTAAGATTAAAACCTCTTCATACTCTTCTCAGACTTCTGTGATACTTGATAATCTAAATCAATCGTTAATGTTCTACAACGCTGTAGTTCTGGCTTTTTTAGGAGAGAATGTGCATAAGGTTTTAGAAAGTAATACAGAGCCAATGAGATTGTGATTGCTTTATGATCTCTCTGAGATGATGCCCAAGAGACAATTTAACGGGTGAAAAATGTTGAAAGATAGACATAGCAATGACTGAGGAGAGACTACATTAAGTGTTGGGCTTCAGAAACCATCTAGACAAAGCCCTCGGTTTTTGGCTCAGAAGATAATTATGTGCAGGTTTTAAACTTAAGATATCAAGTAGGCAGAGCTGGAACTTTCTAGCAAGAACGGCAGCTTTCTGTGTAGTTTGAACAAGGCAGAAGAACTCAGCTAACAAATGCCGAGCACAAAATGAACTAATGTTGTTTATCTTCTCATTGTGGCACACTGATTCATCAGAAGCTATCATCTGCTTTCATTGCTGGCAGAATGAAACAGCAGGTACGTGTAGACAAAGTATTTTAACAGGCTGGGAGCACAATAGAAATGTGAAAGCGAGCGTTGGAAATAAGAGCCAAACGTTAATGGAAATAGTTGATTGCCGCGTTTTGCCACGAGAAGAGCAGACTGATGTGGAGGCTCGGCACTGAAAGGCGGTAGGGTGGTGGCAGGATGCGGTCTCAAAAGCTTGTTCTTCCTACAAAAGGCTGCCCTGGGTTTCCTTGTGGCTTTGTGCTGAGGTCCAGCAGGCTGCCAGCTGTGTCCTCCTGCTTGGCTGAATGTTCTCTGACCCGATGGCAGTGATGCCCTGAGGCTGGGACACTGCGGCTCTGGCCAGGGGACAGCACGCTGTGAAGCCCATCGGCACAAGCAGCAAAGGACTGATCGCCCCAGCCTGCCACAAAAAGGTTAGGAACCGTGATTTTGAGATTTATTTCTTCTGGTGGAGCTTGGCTGCCTGTTGCACAACTGTCTCCTTGCAGTGACAGCCTTCTGTCAGAGAGGGCATGCTGGAACTGCTGCTGGAGAGCCTAGGTGACGCTGTCAGCAGGTCTGGACGGAGGTTTGTGGCTTAGGGCAGCCCATGGGAGTGGCGCTCACTGATCCCTCCTGCAATTATTCTGTAGCCCTGTCCACAACTGTTTAAATACTGGGCTAAACTGAAACTCTCTCATTGCAGCGGTGAAGCAGCATAGATGTAACTGTTAAAACATCCTGATTCACCAAACTGAATTCTAGTAAAATAGTTTTGTTGGGCTGAAGAGCTGCCTTCTCCGCAACGCCTGCAGCAGAGGGCAGAGTCCACAGTGAGAATACGTTGCTGGTACATTAAGAACCTGTGCGTTGTGCCAAGGAAGTACTTCTAAGACAGGATATGTCTGTACAGGAATGCTGAAATCCCATGTAATAAACCTGTCCCTCTTTTTCTTACTGGACAAAACCAGACAGCATTGCAAAGTGTCATTTTATTGCTGTAGGTGTGACTGTGCTGAACGGTGTCGATGACACAACAGAGTTTGTTAAAGGATCACGCTTCTTCCACAGCACAGCTTCATTTTCAAGAGCACAGAAGTTTGTTCAGAACAGACAGATGGCCTCAAATCAGCTTCTGCTACAAATGACTACTTGAATCTTAGGTACAAGGTATGATTCAAATCTGACTGCTGGAGGTGCCAAGAAAAAAAATTATAGCTGCTGGTGTTGCAGTCTGTTGCCCAGCTTATTCTCAAAATCTGACTCCTGCTACTGAGAGCTGACAGCAGGGTTCAGAGATGACAAACGATCAGAAAATAACACAGTCTGTGCAAGCCTCTGGTCTGAACTCTGTCCAAGCTGTCTCTGCGGAAGAGTCAGCATTGGCCCTCTGCAAATGCAGTCTCTGGTCCCAGAAGATATAGGTCACACACAGTATTTATGGTTTATCCTCACTGTTAGAGCATGAACCTTCAGCAAAGGATAATTACTTTAATTAGTTCTCAGTGTGTTGTACTGTCTGTGGAGAGACGCTTGCTTACCTGCCCCCCCGGAGAGGTGATCTCTAAAGGAACTATCTGGAGTGGGTGAGAAGATGCCTGTGCCATAGGGATACAGCTAACTCTAAACGCCGAGAGATGTGATGCATGCATTTTGTCTAAGAGCTACCATTGCTCAGGACAGTCTTCACAGAAATAAATGGCCCACCCCTTCCCTGCACCACCTTGTTTGTGTTAAACTGCTATTTGATTGAGCTTATCTCGGTACATACCTGGTTCCTTATGCACACTTCAGAAATAAATCAAATTGTAAAAATACTGTACTTTATTTTTCAAACCAAATTTCCTAACAAGACGCAATTCTAGCCTCCCCTTGCTGATCACACTGGTGTTCCTTGAAACGAAAGAGCTATTTCTAGCAGTTCTTTACCCAGTTCCTCATGCCTTCCTCCAGCGCTGAACTCCGCAGACAGCTCCCTGAACGTGACACAGATTCGCCGGTGCTCTATATGCTTGCGGTAAATCGCGTGTTTCCACTTGTAACGTGCGTCACCGTACAGTACCACCAGAGACCTTCTGGGTAAGTGAATGGCAACGGTCACCTCTTTACTTGGAACAAGCCTTGGGGATAAAATGTAGTCGGTTCCCTGTTTGCTTGAACTTTTGCAGGCTGACGTCTCTGTAAGAGATCCAGGGGGACTTAATTCCCCGTCTTCTTTACTGAAAGTGGGAAATAATTGGATGCTGTCCTCTGAATCACAAGACATGGAGAGCACGGTTTTTGAGAGCAAGTTTAAGCTAACCAGACGCTCTCCCCAAAGCCACCAGTCATCAAAATGTGGGTCGATGGCAGAACCTCTTTCTGGCCTGTAGTCCAGATTACATTGTTCAACAGGTAAGAAACCACCTAGTACAGAGCAAGCCTTCATTTGTGTCACAATCTTTTTACTAAAACTTGGCAAACCGGTAAAGCTACCAGCTTTCAACCGCTGTTTCTTGAAGTTCACTTTGGGTCCATAGTCCTGTTGGAAAAGAAGAGGGGGGAAAAAACAATGTTAAGGAAAGATCTGAGACAAGTCTTTTTGGAGAGGCTGTGATCCTTGCAGGGCTCATGGTCAAAACTTTTCTGTTCTCATCTAATCTGGTGACCTGGTCACCAGTTTGCAAAATGACTCAGTGAAGCTGTATTAATCTATGGAATTAGATTTCTCACCTGTAAAGCAGAAAAAAAAAACACAAACTACTTCTCTCACTTAAAGATTGCATGAACTTTGCCTGAACACGCAACATGAAGTACCAATTGTAACTATCCTATACTTCTGCAAGAAGCTGATTTTAATCACAAATAATTCTTGCAATTGATTTCAGAAAAAGCTTCAGAAGAAGAGCTTTTAATGAAATGTGTAAGTGGTTTGGGTTTTGAATGAAATCAACTTTGTTCTTAGATCCCTCTGGAAAAGGAAACATACTTCTAAAGTCAAACCTGTTTCTTTCGGCCAGACTGTGATGGCTTCCATTCATCTCGGTCCATCAGTTCAACCATCTCCGATTCTTCTTCTTCACTAATGAACTCCTCTGTCAAAAACACCCCTGGAAATGGAAATGCCCAGCCAGCAAATTCTGAGTGCTCATTTCCTTTAGCTAAACCCGTTGCTGGACAGTAAGTGAAATTATCTTCTCCCTGTGGAAATAACAATAGAGATGAAAAAATGAGCGGAGGGGGAAACTTATCAAGATAAGGTATTTACCCTGGAACCGATGCTGCTGCATGTGGAACCTGTCTGCACAAGGCTCTTGTAACCACGAGGGACTGCACGGCTGCTTTTTGGGAACAACTCCTCCCTGGGCTGGATGCGCTAACAGCTCCAGCAGTACTACCCTGCTCGAAGCTGCTTTTCTTTCCTGGTAATGTCTTTATCCCGCAAAGACGGGGAAGCACAGATGATCCTCGGTGCCAGGCGTATAAGGAGATTACAAACCCTTTTTTTCTCAGCCCTGCACTGAGGGATAGGGCTCCTCACACCTCTAACCCTCGTCGGAGGAAAGCTGCCCGTAACTGCGAGGCCAGGAGGCCGAGTAACCCACCCCCACCCTGCCTTTTGTTCTCGGGCACGGCTCCACCGGGGCCTGTCCCGGGGGGGGCTCGTCCCGCTCCCGGGGGCTGCTCGGGCCCGGGGGGGGGCCGCGGCCGGGCCCTGCCTGGGGGCAGCCCCGCGGGGCTCGGGCCTAGCGCGGGGCGACCCGGGGGGAGCAGGGCAGGCCCCCCCCCGGCCCTATTGCCCCCCTCCCGGTCCCTCCCGCTCCGCCCCGCCGCCGGCCCCGCCCCGCCGCCCCCTCCCCGGTACCTGCGGGGGCGGAGCGGCCTGCGCGGGCCCCTCGCAGAGCAGGCAGGAGCGGATCCCCTTGCAGCCGCAGCCCGGCCCCGCGCTGCCGCCGCCGGCGGCCGCTTCCTCCCCCTCCATCACCATCATCATCATCACCGTCCCCGCCCGCGGGCTGCGCGTCAGGATACGGCCCCTCGCCGCCCTCCTGCTCTCCTCCTCCGCCCGCTTCTCCCCGCCCGCGGCCCGGCCCGTTTGCAGGTGAGGGGGGCGGCGGGGAGCAGGGGGTCGGAGCCGGAGCCGGGGCCGAGCCGGCGGCGGGGCACGAGGGCTCGGTGCAGGCCGCGCTGCCGGCCCGGTGGGCTGCTGGAAGCTGGAGAACGGGGGGGGGGAGCGGACTCGGTTTCCCAGCAGGCCCCGCGGCACCGTGCAGCGCTCCAAGGCTTGGAGGCGCCGCGGGGGCTGCTGGGAGTTGTAGTGCCGTCGCCCATCGCACGCCCCGCGGGGGCGCCTCAGGCCGAGGCCGGCGCCGTTGCCGGCCCTCACGGCGGCCGGGCTCGGGGCGAGCGGGGCGGCGAGGGGACACCGCGAGGCCCGGGCCGCGGCGGGGCCGGCCCCGGCCTCACCTGGGCTCCCAGCCGCCGGCCCGGCCCCGGGCGGTGCCCATCGGGGTCACCTCAGGCCGCCTCTGGATGGAGCCGCGCGGGCAGAGGCGCCCTGCGGGCACCCCCCGTGTCCCCCGTGCCCGTCCCCAGCGGTGGCCGGCGGCGGTGGCCCCCCGGCAGCGGGCCTCGTGCCACGCCGTGGCCCAGGAGCGCGACATGGCGGTGGCGAGGCCGCAGCATGGCAGTGGTGGCGATGCCAGGGTCACCGCTCGTGGCCGGGGCGCAGAGCGAGGGTCCCTCGTCCCCCCGGCACCCGCACGGCTGCAGAGCCAAAGCTAAACTTGTGCTGTTCGCCACATCGTTTGTCGGGCCCGAATTGGCGCTGCCACAGGACCGTGGCCTCGGTGAGGTGCGGCCGTGGGGACGAAGGGCCTGGCACCATGTCACCCTGTGCCCTGCGGCTCCCCCGTGGTGACACGGGAAGCAGACCTGGGCACGATGCCAGCGTAGCCAAGCACAGGGTGACCAGGGCACCCGCAGCCATTGATGCTGAGGTTTTCTTACAGATATTTGAGCTTAGTGGGGTTTGTTGGGTCAGCAGGGAAGGGTTTGGCTTTCATTGACAGCTCTGTTGCTTGAAGGATCAAGCCCTTGAGCAGCTGCTGTTCAAACACTTCTTTCAGGCTCGATTTTCTTTTTTTTTCCCATATAAAACCATGTAATATTCCATATATAAAGGATTGTCCTTACTTACAGGTTTTAACAAAACATCACCCATGATGGTCCAGGCATTGTAGGCACATTACAGTACTAAAGTCAAGCCTAAGGACTGCTTACGTGTCCCTCATGATTTACCAGACTGGTGTTTAGGCAGAATTGAGACTAACACAAAAAGACAGTAGAGAGCCTGCCTTGGAGCTCTTTTCTCTTTTATTTCCCTCTCTTGAAATCTGTGTCAGAAATAGTGGTGAACCATGAACCAGTAATTTTATGAAGTTGCTTTGGCCTTGTCAGTGTTACTGTTCTCAATATCTGTATCTGTGTGCACACATAGGACAGAATATATCTGCAACAATGCATGAAAACGTCTGGTAATCACCAATAAGGTACAGAATGCTGCTGTTTCTATTTCCTCAGCGAAGAAACAACGTTACTGAGTGGTGGGTGTTTACATTTCTGGTAATGAATCCAGTGTACCAAAGTTGCAGGGAATCCAGAGGTTGTCAGCCAAGAGTCGGTATCCACCTGGTCAGGCCAGCGAGTGCTCTGTGTCATTTCCTTCAGAGGAAGAAACCCACGACAGGTGTATTTATTCTGACTGTTGCTGTTTGTTTGAAAGCATGTGGGAGTTCTTGGACCAGAGCCTGGTTGCACAGGAAAGGTACACGCTGGGTGAGTGTCCCTGATCCTGAGTGCTGTCACGCTGCAGACAGTTTTCATTTACAGCAAGCCTTTCACTTTATTAGCCAAGGGAGGTAGCACCAATGTTTTGGAGATGGGTTGGGTCAGCGTGTTGGGAGTACGTGCCCAGATTTATAACTATTCCTGGTATTTTCCTTTCAACTGTGAAAAAATGCTACTTCAGAAGCAGTGGCTAACCTCATAACTTTTTTTTTCTCCCTTTTGGAGTCAGTTGCAAAGGACTTGGCCTCATCCCTGTTTGTTTTACCAGGAAGGCTACAAGAAGAGATCCTACAGCTGTGTAGCGATTGCAGCAGCGGGGTGAAGATAAAAATGTCAAAAATTACTACAGAACTTCTTTTGGAAAGAGCGGTTCCAAGATCTACAAGACTACGAAAGATCGAGACACTAAAGTAAGTGCAGACAGGAAAATTCCAGATGAATTCAGCACGGGCAATCCTTTTTCAAGCATTTTTGCTGAAATAGGAGAGGCCAATTCAAAGTACAGAATTAGAGATGGCATTCTCAATGCAGGGTCAGTGAGCACTGGTGGAACTGCAGCAATTACCACCTCTCTTCACCATATAGGTTTTATCTATGCCACATTCTTTCTGTGAAACTGCTCAGGGCTGGATTCTGATTTCCTAATCCGAAGAAGTGCTCCCTCCCTGCCCCCAAAACAGTTCTGTCCTTGGTAGCAGTTGCTCAGTGTAAATAAGATAATCGCTTCAGGTCTGGACCTAGAGGATTTTCTTAACGTTTCGGCATTATTTTCCTTTTCTTTCCTTTCCCCTCCATCACTTTTTACCTGTTCTACATCCGATTGTATTAGTACCTCAAACATGGCAGAAAGGGAGAATAAACTCTGATACACTTAGAAACCTCTGAAACAGTTTTGTTGGTCAGATCATTAATAGAGGTCATTGAATATAATAAATGTATTTCCAAATGTTTAATACGGTGGAATTTCGCTATTTGCGAACTGGTCACTCCGAGTGACTCAGCTAGCCAATATCTGGCTGGCACCTGCATTGTTTTTGTTGCTGATGTAGGATTTTTGGGGTTCATATGTAGTCTTTAAAGTTATTTCTTTTGTTTTGTCTTGTCATGAAATATTTGTTTTCATAGAGAAACTCAACAGTATATCCAAAGACTATAGGTCCCAGTAATCTGGGTAACAAAGCGATGGTCAGGTGTTTGAAGTTGTGAGCTTCTACAGGTAGTTTTTTCCATACGGCTTTGTACCATGATTTTGAAGGGTTATATTTCAGAAAGTCCGTTTGGGGAACACTGTGCTTAGTTTCTCCCAGACTTTGTCTGTATCCCAATCCCAACTAATGTTCCTGCTTGAAATCACAGTGACACAACAGTCACACTCAGCTTTGCAGCCAGCTGAATTCTGTTCAGCCTTTCTCATATACTTTGACTGGCTAGTTAGGCTTCTGAGATGGCAAGTGAATGAGATGTGATCTTGCTTTCTAAATTTATTTACCTGTTTTATTAACATTTTGTATATATGTAGAGGGCCTTTTTTTTTTTTTAATTAATCATTGTAGTTGGATATTCTGTTTGTTAAAGGAACTCAGGCTTACATTCTCAAGAGACCCTGGCCGTCAGTGCTGAAAGTTCCCTTTGGAGTTCAGCTCAATGGTCTAATCAGATCTAAATGATCTTCCTTATGCAGTTTTCTGTTTCTCACAGAGAAGGGATATTTTTTTCTCCCTTCACAAATACTGTATCACTTCCATATCCAAGCACAAAATGCTTTAATTTTGGTTGCAGCATTGTGATTTCTTAGGTAGATTTGCATACTTGCCAGTGGAATTATTTGGAGCAAAACTTGCTGCGAAAGAAATGGAAAAATCACTTTTTTTGGATGAATTTCGTTCTTAAAAACCACCTAAATGATTTGGGAACCTACTCTATGCATGCTCTGAGCTTACTTGTAATGCAGAAAAGTTTTAAGCCAGATGAGCAAACCGATCCGATTTGCCATATGGATGTGAGAGTGCAAGTGTCAACATGAAGGGAGGGGAGCACAGGACCAGCCTTTTTGGGAGCCCTGCAGTCTTGTAGTGCTTACGCTGGTTGTGACACTGTGGTTTCTGTAAGGGAGGGAAATAATGAATCTAGAGCATTTTATGGAGAATATAGACCGATGGCCTAGTGAAAAAGTATCTTGTATTGTCACAGCTTGTTTTGTTGAATTTACATTGCAAAGGAATAAAATACCAAAACTGTTAGAGACTTAGTAATTTTTCTATGTACAAGAACATTTTTGGTAATTCACTGCTGATAATCAGCTCTGTTACCCATAGGAAATTGATCTGAATTGCAGGTTAATTGTACCACAAATACTTCAGCAGACTCTGATCGTGCCTGTTAGCTCAGACATAGCATCTTTTCCATATCGGCATGTCTGCAGTCCAGAATGCTGCAGGCAAGAAAAAGCAGATTTGGTCAGATTTACCCAGTGAGCTGTGCTAGGCTGAGAGGTGCCGCAAGGTATGGCCTTGTGCCTTGTGAAAGTCAGCACTCGTTTTTCCAGTGAAATGCAGGTAGTTCATGTTCTCTTTTTCTTTCAGCCTGTCCAAGCTGCAGTTGAAGACTGGAGACTTAGACCCGCGTCTGTTTTCCCGTCTGAGGCATCTGCAGAAACTAGATCTCTCCGATAATTTATTGGACAAATTTCCCAACAGTCTAACCCTGCCTGATCTGCGTGTCCTAAACTGCAACAACAACCAGCTGGAAGATGTAACTGCTCTGAAACAGTTCCCTCTGCTTGAGGAGCTCACTTATGAGAACAATGTGTACTTGACAGTGAGTTACTTCCCATTCGTACAAGCTGTTAAATAGAGGGGGCAATAAATAGCAATTACGCCTAGTTCTTATATATTATTCTTAGGCAGCAAGTGAGGATATCTTAGAAAGTAATTAGTTCTTCTGCTCATCTTAACCAATTTGTGCCACAATTTCCCAATCTGCAGAAGTGACTTGTCCAATACTACTCAGAGGTGAAAAATCTTGAATCTCCTGATTCTCCAGGCCAGAGTCCCACCTTGATTTGCTTTTCAGACAGGATGTCTTTTGTTCATGCTTGTGTAGAGCTTCAGTGGTGTAAAATTTAGTAACGACTGTGTAGAAATGTACTCCTCCTTATACATTAGTTTTAGTGCACCTGGTGGTGCTGCTTGTCCAGCAGATTTGGTCCTGTGATGAAGAGTTAAACTTGTTCCTGATTTGTCCCAAGAGGCTTTACTGACTGTACGGAGAGCTGAGTCTCTCAGTTTAGGCATCTGAAACTGCAATTTTCCATGTGCTTTAAACTGGCATCAGCCACCTCTGGTGTCCCCAGGTGTTTGTTTGCTGTTGCATGCTGGCAGAAGTATACGTGCAGCTGTATGGTGAACAGAACTGGGGGACTGCTCGGGCCTAAAACTCCCCTGACCCGAAGAAATCCTGCTGGTATTTACTTACTTCAGAGGCCTTCCTCTGTATTAGATGTTCAGAGTTAAAGGCTGTGAACAGAACTCCCTGCCTTGCACTCAGGACAGAGCCTAGTTTCACCACCACCACCTTGTGTTGGATGTCCGGTACTGCAGAAGGCGAGGCAGTTTTTTTGTCTGTGTTGCTGAAGATCCCAATTTACAGTAGAACTTACAAGTAAAAGTTGGTATTTGTGTCGGAAATGCTGAGAAGATTTTATGAAATGTCCTTTCCTGAGTAAATACATTCTGCTACTTCTTGGCTGTATTTTAATAAAGAACAGTGGACATACAACTGAAGCAAGTAGCATGTGTACGGTTATTGTGACTCTAATGTCTTCTCCTTCTAGCTCAACGATGATTATAAAGTGATGTTTCTTTTGCAAAATCTTCGGCTACTGAATGGCAAGGATATAACCAAACTGGCTAATCATGTGAGGCGGGTCAATAGTCGTAAGCTCACCAGCAAGGTAAGATGTGTGGTGTTTTCTGCATCTGTGAACACCTGAGAAGTACCTAAATACTTTGCCACAGTATGGGCTGTGTTGTAAATACCTCATTACTGCTTTCTCTGATCACTGCTTGCATTTGCTCTGCTTGTTCTGTGTTGGCAACTTCTGCCTTCAGCTTCAATCAGTGTGAGGCCTTATTCTGGGTTTCTGTAGCACTGCCATGCTGACTCTGTTGGTGCACCAGGGCTGCAAAACCAGCAGGAACTGACAACCAGAGAATTCTTGTTTAGCAAAGAGGATTTGTCAGGAGTGTTACACAGGAGCAGGACTGACACGGTCTGTATATGAGCCATCGGTTTTCTAGGTCACTCAGTTGCTGTTCAGAAAAAAGGGAGAAACCTGGTGCTGATATAACAGCTGCATATACCTCTCCGTCTAACTGATGTTACTGTCCTGGCTCCAGGACTGGGGAGCTGAGAGACAGGCTCAGGATAATTCTGAGTTTTCCAGCATGCACCAGGAACAAGGATTTGTCCTTTATTTTTCCACTCTCTGTGTTTGGAGCTGTACTTTCACTTACATGCACCGTAGTTCAGCTCTTGACAGATTCTCCCTGCAAAGCGTGCTGTGATCTGGAGCACACATATTGTTTTATTGAAAAAGGTGTTTTGTTTTTGTTTTGTTTTGTTTTGTTTTGTGCAGTCCAGCTCTTACTATCTGTATTCTAGTTAGCTGATCTTGTTAATTCCTATTTGTGTAGCAGTGGTGGAGAGATCAAATACTGAAGTCTGTGAAGGCTTACTGTGCTAAGTTGTCTGTGTAATGCCTTGCACTTCAAAAGGTCTGGGTGAGGGCTGCTCAGCCTCTCATCCTCCAGGCAACTGGGCATGCTTGGCTGTTGGAATGGTTAGTAATGAGACACCAAATGCTCCCCCGTGCTGTTCATTTTGTGCTGGTAGCTGTGCCCCAGATAGCTTTTCCTGATGTTACTGAATTGTACCTGGCTGCCCAGTTACTGCTGCTGTGTATAAACATAGGCTGGATTTTGTTAAATCTAAATATCTTTATCTATAAGTGGCGATGGCGTGTATACCGGTCATGCTCATGAACTACAGCAAAACTCCCCATTGTCCTCTGCCTTTTATAAATAGTTACCTGCCAGGTACTCCCTGTCAGTAGAGCACAGTGTGAGACTTCTTCAGACCACTTGCTGCGGAGCTAGAGGCATGAAATCAGGTGTTGGTTCACATTGACAGTATCTTCTTAGCCACGCAAGCTTGGGTCAGAGGGACTGTGTTTCCTGCTAGCTGAAGTTGTGGTTTGAACACCGATCAAATTGAAGCAATACCATCATGTAGCTAGCGGAGCCTCAGGGTTGGTAACTTCTTAGGTGTTTTCACAAGTACTGTTTTGCTTTTCTGCTCTGGTTTCCTGTAGTGTTTTGTTGAACAAACCCAGTCTTTCTGCCTAGGTTACCGCTCACTGGAAAAAATTCTTCCGTGACCAGCTTCCTGAGAAGTATACAGCTGAGCAAGTGAAGTCCATCAAGAAGAAGTTCCTGAAGTCAGTACAAACTAATGTAGTATACGGGCCCAGCTCACTCAGTGAATTCACCCGCTGGCGGGTAAGTTCCATTTCACTCAGTCTTGTTTTTCAGGCAAGGACTCTACATTCTGAGCAGATTTGGTTAAAATGCTGTGTGGGTTTGAGTTCAGGGGACTTTTTCCAGAGGCGTGATACCACTTTTTCTGCTTTTCTTTTCTGGTTTGTTAGGCACTTACAGGAGCACTGACACCAAATGTGCACCAAGATGCGATGACTGTCATTAGACATTGTTTTTTTAATTCATAAGCAATGATGATACTTTTACTAATTGACAAGACTGCAGCATCCTTAGTGCTTAATTATTTGCAAACAGCAAATCACTCTAATGGCAGCCTTTAGTCTCGATGGAAGGTGCATGAAAGGAGAAAAATTAATGACAGAAGTGTACATACTCCCAGTGTAGAAAGATACTATTCAGTTTATAAAATTAGATTTAATTGAGTGTATATTGGCTTCCATTCCTCCTTTGTCTTGTGTTATTGCTGAGCTGTTGTTTTCTCAAACACATACCCTAGAAATGCAAGACAAAGTGAAGTTCTTGGATCACATAGCGTAGATCTAGCCAGCAATGCAAGCCACCACTGATGTCATATGTGGCGGTGAAAAGTCCAGTCCAGCAGGCTGTTTTTTTTTTTTTTTTTTTTTTTTTTACCCGACTTGATGCACTACAGGGTGGTGGTTGTCTCCAGGAGTCACTGTAATCACTCATTTCCAGTGCAGATCTGCCCCAGGCCATTTGCAGCGTCCAGGTGTTCTGCA
The DNA here is from genome assembly GCF_040182565.1 of Anser cygnoides. Lineage (NCBI taxonomy): Eukaryota > Metazoa > Chordata > Aves > Anseriformes > Anatidae > Anser > Anser cygnoides. The sequence continues at coordinate 6,042,591 of NC_089890.1, forward strand.
CAGTTGATCAGAGAGGCATGGTGCTGGTGCACCAGTCTTCCATGTTTCAGTGTGATCATGATTTCATTGGGTTCCTTTGTGACTGCATGTGCTTTCCTGAAGGGACAGCCTCACCCTTCGCGTTTGTCCCTCTCTCTACGTGGTGGTAACTCTATCTGGCTGCTGTCGATCAGAGCTGAAGTGCTGTGGACTGAGTATGTCTGCACTCCAGCCTCTGAACGACCACCCTTTGAGGTCAGACCGAAGCACACTGTAGAGAGGCAGTGTGAGGAACCTCTTTGCTCTCCCAGATCTGTCTGTAGAGGACTCGGCCTGCCTGGCTGTCAGCTGGCAGTTACCCCATCGCTTGTGAAATTCACGTGGAATAGTGGAAGCAGATACTAAAAATCCAGCAAACCAGCTCTTGTCATTACACATCACAGTTTGACTGCTGCTGCATTTTGTCTTTTTTTTTGTACATATCAACTTATTTGCTTCTAAGGTGAAAATGATTGCAGAAGAGTTTCTGTCTTACTCACTGGGTCTGGAGTTAAACACAGATACTGAAACAGAGGAAAAGATGGATGAAAATGAGGAAGAAAGTGCAGAAGGCCCCAAGGAAGATGCAGAAGATGTGGGTAAGGTAGGTGATCTTCCATTTACATTAACAATTCCTTTTTTTTCCTTTTTTTTCTTTTTTTTTTTTTTAACAAACTAAGTAGCACTTGTCAGTTTACATGTATGGTACTGTGGTAACTGGAGGGGCAGTCTCAGGCTCCAGCCTGTACTCAACAGCTGAGGCTTATTCTTTATGGCCAGACTGAAGCTTTCCCAGCAATGAGAAGGTTGGGTTGCTATCTGAGAGGGGAGAGCTTCTCCATTCATAGGAGACCCAAAACATTTCATGAGTATAGACCTACCCACTCCACCCATCCTTTTGGGAAGGGATATTTTTAATGAGAGAACTGGGCTGATACATGGCTGGATTGTGATGGTGCTTGCCCTGTTTGAAATGACTTCAGACTAGTCCATGGGCCAGATTTGTTTTTCCATGTCGTATGAAAATTGCAGGTAACTGGGGCAAGGGAAGCAAGTTGAAAATCAGACTGTCATTAGCCTCTAGGAACTCTGCAACTCTGGGCTTTCTTGATTCTTAGAACCTAGTCTGTGACTGTGGGAGGGTACTGGCATTTGAATAAAGAATCTCTCTTACTTGTAATCTGCATGTCTTGGGGAAGGTAGAAATCTTCTGCAGAAACTGACAACATGCCTTACAGGTCGTGGTAACGCCCAGGAAGAGGAAAAGAAATCATTCCAAATCAGGCTCTGGAAACAAGAGATCCAGGTCCCAGGCAAACACTGAGAAGGAGGCTGTACTTAATCCCAAAAAGTCCAGTCAAGTGCAGGATGACCCAGCTCCTGATAAAGCAAGAGCATCGAACCAGCCAGCCAAAGAGGCAATCCCTGATCAGGAAGCTGAAGGGACACAAAAGAATGGAGAGCAGTTTCCCAGGGGGCAAAGCAACAGAAGATCTAGTCAGCTGACAGGGGAACAGAAAAGCCAGGAACAGGACAACGGGGTTGTTAACTTGACCCCAATAAAGAACTCCAAGGGCAAGGTATGTTCACCAGCCTTCTCGGGCCAGGCTTTCAGCCTCTTGGTTTAGTGGGAAGAGCCATATTCAGATTTCAGCAGAGCTCGACAGATCTTGGAGCTCATGATTGGCCAGATATGTTGTGAGTTATAGTTTTGTTCTGTGTTTTTTTTTTTGTTTGTTTGTTTTAAATCTCTCAGAGGTGTCAGGGAAGCACCCCCCCCCCCCCCCGAAGACAGTGAATTCCCTGCAAGGGATGGATGGACCAGCGCTCTGAGGTGGTGCACTGAAAGCCTGTTCTTAGAAATGGGACTGTCATGACTTGCTCTCAGGTCAAACTGATGGCTGCATGGGGGAAGGTGTTTCCCTCTCAGCTCCAACCAGTGGGGATCTAAAGGGTTTCTCACATTTCTCTGCAGCAGAATATGAAGGTCAATGCTGGGGTCTGATGGGCACATCTTTTCTCCTTGCTGTTTTGGGAGTCTTGAGCACTGGTGGCACCTTAGCCTCTCCTGTTCTCTGTAGCACAGAAGGGCTGAAAATACTTTGGTTTAACTGGAATTACTGTGTTCAGTAGAGGGTTCTGCCAAGGCAATCACAGGCATGCCGTTCAGACAAACCACTGTCAGGGGAATGAATTGTCTAAATGTGGATGGTTTATTGTAGGAGGATGTCAGTGCAGAGCCATTGCATTTTCTCCAGTGTCACAGTAAAGGCAACAGCCGTGAGGATTTTAAAACGCAGCTCTGGTCCTGTGTCTTCGAGCCATTGCTAGACTGTGGAGCCAGGAAAGGTGAGCTCTTAAAGAGGTTTGCAGGATTTCCAGAACCACCTGGCTCTGGAATCCCAGCGGACTCCATGCGTTAGACCCCAGCTTCTTCAAGCTGTAGTCTCCGATGTCAGGATGAGACTTGCGTACACACTTCTTCTTTGACTTTGAAAACAGGAGTCTGGGAGAGCACCAGGCAGTGATAAACTGCAGTCTTCATGTGTCATCCGTGAACCTGGGAACTCCTCACCTATTCTTTTCATCTTTCAGATCCCATTGTGGGCTCCTCCAGAACTGTGGCGACGTGTGGAGGGGAATCTGTCTGTCTGATTGACTGTGAAACAGGGATGGTGCTGAAAAAATATAAGGTGGCTACAGAGGTATGTTGCAAATAGGAACAGTAGAATTAGATGGGAATACCATAATCCATTGTAATTCCATAGGTATATACATGTTATAAACAATTCTGAAAGAGATTTACAAGCATTAGTGTGGACAGGTCTCAAAAGGCTCAAGATAGATAGTGAACATTTCTTGCTTGTCGTTTTAGCCTTTTTTTCTTTTATTTTTATTAGTTTAAAATATTATTCCACGTCTTTTCTTCACAAAGGTGTGTGTGTGTATCCAGGCTGCTAAGAAAGCTTGACAACATGGAGTAACAAACATCCTGTTTCAAAAAATTGTGTTCTTCGGAAGGTTTTTTGAGATACAATGTTTGGGCTTGAATAACCATGTAGTTTCACCTGGATTGCTCTGTGACAGTTACCTTTCCTCTGAGCTAAGAGCCATCCTGCCAGCTGTTCTCTTTCATGCTCTTCCTGGTTTCTTTCTGTCCTAGGAGTTTTTCAGTGTTGCGTGGACAACTCTCCCAATGGTAATCAGCGACAGTCGGAAGAAATCTCACAATATCTTGGCAGCTGCAGGGAGGAGAGGGATTGTCAAACTGATTCATGTGGCGGCTGACTTCTGCTACGGAGAAATAAAGGCTCATAAAAAGCCCATTGCTACTGTCTGCTTCAGCCCAACTCGAGAAACTCACCTCTTCAGTAAGTCTCTAGTTCAGAATCTCTTTAGCTTTAGTACCCAATCTAGAAACGGCTGGGCTTCCTGAACAAGGGGAGTTGTCACCAGTGGAGGCAGGTGCGGGTAGGTGAATACAGGGACCACACACACATACACGAAGCATGGCCAGATGTTACACACAGAGTACAGTTAGTCTCGTGTGGCACTAGTCTAGAGAAGTTACGAGTTGTTTCAGCCACAGTCTGACTCTTTAGCTGAGGTGCAGCAGCTCCTGTTTCTCACTCGGTAGCTCCCTGGTACGCCAGCTCTCCGGCTGGCTGTCACGCAGTAACCACAAACCATCCCAGTAGCGGATCCGTTCCGCAGGGACGAGTAAGAAGAATGATAGCCAGAGTGGCGTGCTGGGGGCCAGGCAGCAAATGGTCAGCTAGCAGGGCTCTCTCTCGTCAAGCATGGCAACAGGGGCAATGCAGCATGTAACGGCCTGTTAGGTTTCATTTTTTTCCAGTGATCAAAGCTGCATAGTTAATTGCTTTTGAATAAATGAAAGTCTTTTGAGTTCTGTGCCTTACCAGAAATTTCTGTCCAGGTCCTGAGGTGGAAGTGAGCTTTGCCACAGTAGTTCCCGCAGAGGCTTAAGGAGTGGTGGGAAGTGAACCATCATATTACAGGTTGCAGCTGCATTGTTGGGGGTTGTAAAGCAAGCTGCTAGAGAGTCATTCAGACCACACCTGCACCCCATAGTACATTGTTTTACTTGCCTACAATTGCTCACATCCTGGACCGGTTAGACTGCTCCATGAGCCATTAAAAGTGAAATTCCTTTAAAGCATGGGCAGCTGTAACGGATGCTTTTCGAGAGTAAGCTCAAGAGTGCAAAAAGCAGAAACCTAAAGGGATTGGGAGGTTGCTACCACATCCATATAATGCTTAGTTGTGAAGGGCTGACTGCCTTGGCAGTGCTGCTCAGGTGTAGACAGCGAGGCTTATTTTATTGCATAGAAAAATGTATTGTAATAACCTGAGAATTTTGTATCCCTCTTTGGGGACTGGACGCTAACCAGCTTGAGTGATGCCACCTGCTCAGGATCCCAATTACTCTGAGAACTCTGCTAGCCTTGCTACTATTGCAAGTACATCAGCTTGGTGACAAAGGCAGTAAAAGCCTTTTTATTTTACAGTCCCTACCTTACCTAATGGGAGCTGCTGTGGATGCAAATACACATAAATATGTGGAATACAGTGGAATCTGCCTGAGCGTAGGGACTGGAGCTCACCTTTTCAGTTCGACCAGAACCCATGACCAGAAACGTGACCTTAAATGTGCACTAATTAATGACCTTGTGAAGCCACAACTTAGTAACGGACACCAGGAACCAAACTTCCCTTTAATCTGCTCCTCTTAGAGCACAGGATAAGAATTACTGAATGTGCATGTTTAACAATGTCTGTGAAGTGGTGTTCAGCCAGGAGCTTCTATGACTGCTGCTGTGCTTTAATGAGCTCTCTGATGCCCCAGGCTTAGAGTGTTACAGTCTGTGACACAGGTAGAATTGCCAGCTAGCACAAGAAGAGCCAGATGAGCAGCGGTGTCACTACCTGCTTCTCTTCTGTGTCCCACAGCTGCATCCTATGACAAGCGAATTGCACTCTGGGATATTGGGATTCCAGACTGTGACTACAATTTCAAAGCAAGGTAAAGGTTCAAAAACCAGATGTGGCCAGTCCAGGAGCCTATACCTATCACTTTGCAGCATCACTTAACCGTTCATTCTCTTTTTAGCCAGCTGCTGGTGCTGGAATCTTTCTCTGTACCATTACGGATTGCCCTGGTCCCCACCTGCCCAGAGCAGTACCTGCTGGCTGGCTGCGAAGAAGGCTGCTTTACCTGGAATATAAAACTGGAAAAGGAACAGAAAAGCAGGTGAGAACCAACAGTTTAGGGGCATATGTTTGCTTTCCATAACAAGGAGAGGTAGTCCTAGCTTTATTTCCAGCTGAGAAGGTCTGAGCAAGGAAAGCAGCATGGCCTACCAAATGTAAAGGAAGCAAAATACTCGAACTTCAGGAGTTGGACTTGATGATCCTTATGGGTCCCTTCCAACTCGGGATATTCTATGATTCTATGAAAATAGCAGTCCCTTAAGCAAACAGGCTCCTGCTACATTAAGAAGCCCAGGTAGCCAAAAAACATAAGTTCAAGTGGGAATTCATCTGCTCTATCAGGCGAGAGACTAACAGATTTCTATCTCTTGGGGTCTGTATCTAAGCAGCCTCCCAGTGCTGCCCTTTCATGACCTGAATCACTTCACCTTTCCTCCCGCAGGCCTTTCGAAGTCATATTCCAGTTTCCCGATGAGGAGGGAGAAATGACGACATCTCACAGGGTTGACGGTTTGGCTTTTCTAAATGATGATGTTGTAGGTGAGTGTAAGCACAATCGCCAGATCCACAAAAACAATCAAGTGCCTCAGTGGGGAATGATGAAGCGGGGGAGCGAAGGGAGTGTAGCTGTAGATTCTTGAGGGCTACGCTGAATGGCGTTGCCTCTTTCCATAAAATATGGTTGGTCATGTTTGAGCAGAGATGGAAAAAAGACAGACTCATCACAGAGAGAAAACTTTGCTTAGCAGCGCTGAAGTGGAAGGGAAGAGAGCCCCTTTGTGTTTAAGGGCTGGTGGAAGCAGCAGTTCTTTGCAGAGGATTTGGGGTTCCTACATCTCAGAGGCTCCTAAAAGCATGGAGTGGGTCTTTCTGAATAGCCTGTGCTTGTTCCACAGTTTGGGAACCACGTGGAACAGACTCCCTCTGAAGCCTCAAATTATCTAGAAATAAGGTAAAGGAACTGGAAATAGTTGCTGCTGCTATCAGGTCGTGTGTCTTAAAAGCCACCTTCTGGGTGTACCACCTTCCCCAGCTGTTCTGAAGCACTGCACTCCTCAGCAACTGACAGTCTTCCATCTTCCTTCCCTAGCTTCCAAGAGCTCCAAACCAGGGTGCATATACTTATGGAGCTGGAGTCGGTCTTTTGACACAAAGGGGAAAGGATGCCAGCGGACGGTATCTGCAGTTATTCTGGCTGAGCTGGAGTGGTCCACAACAGACTTGTCCTATCTCACGCTCAGCACCTGCCCAGGTAGGCAGCACCCTTCCTCAGCACAAGTGGCGAGGCCGTGCCAGTCGCTTCAGCAGGGGCAGCCACACTGGTCAAGATTTACTTTGCACAGTTGTAAATGCCTCCCCTCCCACCCTGTAGTTGCAGGCAGAGGGCTGGATTTCACTCCCAGGCCAAGAGAGCTCACCTGGCTTGCTGCCTTCGCACGACTAGAGCTCATAGCATGCAGTGCTGCAGCTAGCAGACAGGCACCAGTTGCATATAAACACAAGACTGTTCCCTGGTTGTTAGAGGCAGAGGTGCTCTGCCCTGACGCGATACAACATGTCATAATGCAGCTTAGGACCAACAAGGAGTAAAGAAACTCTGAGCCCCAATTTTCATACCTAAAAATACTAACTAAAGTCAGAAGAAATCACTTATTACTGGCTTTTCTCTACTACATTAAGATAATTTTCTCTTAATAAATTGAGGTTTTCTCCAGAGCTAGGGATCTGAGTTATTGTGTGCCAGGAAGAATTTTGCTGAAGTGACGGGGATGCTACGCATCAGCCTGTGTAAAGCCCCACCTTAGAGAAGAGGGGCCTCTCAGCTCCACTCTAGTTTTCCAGCTTCTTCTTTTGGTCTTACAGCAAAAGAGCACGTGTTCTGTGGTGATGAGAAAGGAAGCGTGTGGATATACAACCTCTCAAACTACACCACAGCTTGGAGCTCTGCAAAGGGAAAGCGTTCAGACAAAAGAATCCCTCCCACACAGGTAGGTCTCATTTATCCGCTGCGACTGAGCTGCGCCTCCCTTCCTCCCAGGGGCAGCCCTCGAGTTTCTTGAGCACCTTTACACCAGACCAGGCCTAGTATTTTCCCTGCTTTTAATTAGTTGTGAATGTTAGATAACCTCCAGAGCGTGACCAAGGCCACCTCAAATCTCACACAAACAATTGTGGCAGGAATTACGAGCTGTAAAGCAAGTCTGGTCACGCCCGTGTTCTCCAGCTTGACAGCTTCTCATAGCAAAAGGCCTCTCTGGAAAAAAACGGGTGGTTAACCCGTACAGCCCAACGCCACGGGCTGTTCCTGCACCCCGTTAACTGGCAGGCAGCTGCTGTTTCCCTGCCTGGCTGAGGGGAGGGTAAGTGCAGCAGCTGCTCCCCAGCAAAACTGCACGCAGGAAAGGGCAAGCTCCTTGCATTTGGTCTTGCCCCCCTTTTGCTCCCTGGCCTTTGAAAACAGCCGTGTTTTGGTTGAATGCTGTTCCCTCACAGATAAAACTGAATGGACTATAGCACAAACAGCCACAGAGGCTGTGAGTCAAGCATGGTCTTGAGCTGTAACAGTATGTAAGTACGATGTGACGTAGTGCTCTATAAACTTTGCAAACGTACTGCTCAAATCAAAAGTCAGTTCCTCCAGGAGAGGTAGCCGCTTTCAACTCTTCCATTCTGATTTTAAGTCCTTCTGCATTAAACCCTGGTCCTTTGGGAGGACTAGCATAAAGGTGCACCCTGTGAAAGTGGAAGAACCCTTTTATTCAGCTCCCCCATGTTGGCAGGGACATGAGAGCACTCTGTTCTGGACCATCATCAGTATCATCCAGGTTGCAGAGACAATACCCTTCCTTTTCTACACAAACTCTGTTCTCCTCATAGATTCTCAAGTGGCCAGAGCTTCAATCAAACGGGGACCATCTGAGTGAAATCCTCATAAACAATGTGATAACAGACCCTACTTTCACTTACCTTGTTGCTCTAACTAGTGTGAACATAACAGCAATTTGGAAGAAGTCATAGTTACTTGTACCTGAATTTCATTCCCGTGCTTTGAAATAGTGCAGTATTAGTGACTGTTACCCATGTAATCATAAAGTTTTCTAGACCAGCTATTACATGCAAAAGAAAAAAAGGTAAGAGTTTGTTAAACCCATCAAGTCATTGTAAACATCCAGTTTCTTTTACCGTAAGTTCTCACAATTTGTGCATTTGTTTTATAGAAATGACACTTAATAAAACAAAATGCAGATCTGTTGGCAGTGCGTAGACTTCTTGAAAAGGACAAGCAAAGATCTACTGCAATCATTCAGCAACTCATCATTCTGCAAGTACAGTCAAAATAAACTTACCAACAGCCTAGTACAAATATTTGCATTAAGGCTCCAATTAGAAAAACAAACAGAAATCATTTTAATGAATTATTTATCAAATCAAACACATTGATCCTCTTGGCAAACTGCCTGTCAGGTACAAAACCCCCTCAAAATATCACTGCAGCTGAGAGAAATTAAAAATAAGTGGGGCAAGCAGGGGAACACTTGCCACGAATGAGGTTCAAATAAAGCACTCAACTAACAGACACATCATTCTTCATCGGAAGTACAGTCCACTCTAAACGTGATGATTTCACTCAATTCCTTCCTGTTTGTCTTTGATGGCAACCTGTAAAGTACACAAACAGAAACACACACTAAGACAAGAACTGTCACTGAGCTAAGGAAGCTAGTTTAAACATTGATACTATCAGTCTTCTATCAAACACAAGAACAACTGCAAAACAACAGGCTAAAACATCTGTGGAAATCTTGATGCCATCCAGGCAAATAAAACTTAAATTAAAATCAAAACATATTTGTAAAACGGCTTCTGGTGCTTTTACCATTTACCAACACATCCAAGAACATTACACCTATGCGAGCTAGTACCCTATTCACAGTTGTCCCCCTTGCCTTTGTCTGAATACCTCTCAGGCAGATAAAGACCCAAAAATCACAGATTGTACAGCTGATCATGATTACAAGTGGTGAAGAAAATGAAAGTGATTAAAAAAAAAAACAAACAGAAGATTAGCAAATTTTTTTCTACCCTACTAAGACTGTGAGCCAGCTATGGAACTATTACAGTACACCCATTTAACTCTTGCAGGGCACGTAAATAACCCTCAGGAGCAGCCAGGTCTCACCATGCTCTGAAGGGAGCTGTCTGAGTAGCCAGACCCAGCATGGCTTAGACAAATTTACTGCCTGTTGTGGTTTAACCCGGCTGGCAGCTAAACACCACACAGCCGTTCGCTCACCCTCCCCCCTCCCTCTCTGGGATGGGGGAGAGAAACGGGAAAGTGAAGCCGGTGAGTTGAGACAAAGACAGTTTATTAAGACAGGAATATAATAATAACAATAATAATAATAGTGATAATGATAATAGTATTAATAATAATAATGTGTAAAAAACAAGTGATGCACAATGCAATTGCTCACCACCCGCTGACCGATGCCCAGCCTGTCCCCGAGCAGCCGGCCCCCCACCCCGGCCAGCCACCCCTATATATTGTTTAGCATGCTGTCAGATGGTATGGAATACCCCTTTGGCCAGTTTGGGTCAGCTGTCCTGGGTCTGTCCCCTCCCAGCTCCTGCTGCACCCCCAGCCTGCTCGCTGGCAGGACAGAGCGAGAAGCCGAAAAGTCCTTGGCCTGGTGTAAACACTGCTCTGCAACAATTAAAACATCAGCATGTTATCAGCGCTCTTCTCATCCTAATCCAAAACATAGCACCCTACCAGCTACTATGAGGAAAATTAACTCTGTCCTAACTGGAACCAGGACACTGCCATAAAACAATAGCAACTCTAGCAAACACCAACACTCCCTTTGGTTAAAGTGTATGAGCAGGTTACAGTTAAAAAGAAACAAACGTACCCTGAATCTCTCCTCCAGGAGGGACAGCTCACTGATCAGATCCGTGATGGCATTGGTGAAAGCTTCCTGGGGGCTGTAATCAGGAGTGGTTTGGACGCGGATGATGATTTTGTGTTCCAGCGGGTGTGGGACCTTGTACCCTGCAAATAACACCTGAGGGTCTTTCAGTAACTGCCTGAAAGGGAAAAGCAGCAGTGAACAAGCACGTAGCACACAAACAAACATTTTCTATTTAAGAACAAAAAGAAAAAAACCACTTTTCTGTAGGCTTTGATGGCACACTTTCAAACAGGGCAGTATGAACAGCTGAGGCTGCCTGCTCATTTGTATGGGCTTTGATAGTACATTTTTAAACAGGGCTTGGTGAATATTACAAAAAATATTAACAGCAGAGCTGCGTTGCCTTCACCTAACATACCACAACGTGCCTTTTCTGAGGTAAATTTAAAAAAAAAAAAAAAAAACAAAACACTAAACCCGCCCCAAAATGACCCCAACCCCTCCTCAGCTCACGATTTGATGATGTTCCCCAGCGTGTGGTCCTCCTTGTTGATGGTGAAGAGGCAGGCGTTGGGCACCTTCGTGTCCTTGTTGATGGTGATCCTGCACGTCAGACGGGGCCGTTACCTCAGGGTACCGTACGGGGAGCCCGTCCCCCCCCCCCCCCCCTTCCCGCGGCCACCAAACCCGGCCCTGCTCACTTCTTCTCGCCCTCGAAGAGGAGGAAGGACTCGAAGGCCGGAGGCGCGTTCATGCTGCTTCCACCGCCGCCGCCGCCGCCTCCTCTTCCTCCTCCCCCGCCGCCACCATGGCGCCCAGCCCCTCACTTCCGCCCACAGCGGCCCCTGGAGGCCGGGAGGTCCGAGCCCCCCCCGTGAGGGTCCCACAAAATGGCGGCCGGGGAGCGCCGTGGGCAGCCACTTGTGCTGTGCAATCCGCTTCCCCTTCCGCACACACACACACACACACACCCCCGTGATGTCCCCAGTGCCACCAGAAGGGGCATTAGTGGTGGCACCAGTTTCACAGTGTGCCACCGACAGCACTCATACAGGTAGCATGGTTGGAAAAGACCACCACGATCCTCTGGTCCAACTGTCTCCCCTACCACCAATGTCAGCCCCTAAACCAGGTCCTTACTGTGAGAAACACTCTGTAGCCGGTAACATAGGCTCAGGCGAGGAGCTCAGTGAAGCAGCATTTTTATTCGCGATTGCAATGGCGGGCGTCGCACAAGCAGGAGCGCACCTACTAGTTCCATAACACAGTTTATATACTTTTTTCCTCGACAACTGGGACCCTTCCCCTGTTCCCCCAATTGACTGGGTAATCCAGGTTCACAATCTGTCTGGTGCTTCACAGACAATACATGGCTTTCAGTTGCCAGCCTGTTATAAGTCAAATTTATTTTGCCTTTTATACTCTTTGAGGTGGTGATGTTTCTTACACAGTGATTTCCGCCTAATTGCTCTAAGGATTCTGGTTGTCTGCATTTTACAAGGGCGTCTGTTAAGCTTTCTTATCACTACAAGCATATCTCAATACCACATTCCCTCTCCCAGCAGTGGCGGCTGCAAAGGCCAATGCCACCTGGGATGGATGAAGCAATGGCCAGAGCCATGTGCAGGAGGAGAGTCAGGCAGAGCTTCGTCCCGCTCTCACCCAAGGAACAACACCAATATTAGAGGTGGCTGTCATGGTGAGCAGAGCTCCGGGCGTGACCACCGGGACTAACTAGCAGCTGTGGCCCAGCCCCGTGATGCCGCAAGGCCTTTGGTCATGACAAGGCTGGGGAGGACGCGGGCAGGCGGTCTTCAAAGCCTGCTGCCGCCACTGCGGTGCACACGGGGGGACTGCCTGCCCAGCAGGGCGGTGGGCCTGAGCCCCCTGTCTTTTGGGCCCTGCCCTGAATTTCTCAGTGAGAAGGAGCCGTGGCCAGTGCCACATACAAGCTGGGCAGCCATGGCACGGTTCTCCTCAAAAGTCCCTTGGGGGCAGAGTGGAAGCCCCCATTAAGAGGAAAACCCCCAGTTGGCCGTTGGTTGGACAAAATCATAGAATCATAGAGTTATTAAGGTTGGAAAGGAGCTCCAAGATCATCTGGTCCAACCATCCCCCTACCACCAATGTCACCCACTAAACCGTGTCCCCAAGCACCACGTCCAACCTTCCCTTAAACACCCCCAGGGCGGTGACTCCACCACCTCCCTGGGCAACCCGTCCCAGTGCCTGACTGCTCTTTCTGAGAAATGTCTCATTTCCAACCTGAACTTCCCCTGGCGCAGCTTGAGGCCATTCCCTCCAGTCCTATCTCACAGTTACCTGTGAGAAGAGGCTGACCCCCAGCTCCCCACACCTTCCTTTCAGGTAGTTGCAGAGAGCAATAAGGTCTTCCCTGAGCCTCTTCTCCAGACTAAACAACCCCAGTGCCCTCAGCTGCTCCTCACAGGACTTGTGTTCCAGAACCTTCACCAGGTTCGTAGCCCGTCTCTGGACACGCTCCAGGACCTCGATGTCCTTCTTATCCTCGATGTCCCCACGGCCTCCCTTGTGGCCGCTGCCCCACACCCCTTGGTACTGAAAGGACACGTTCCTGGACAGATGTTCTTTCTTCATCTGGGAGAAGTGGTCTGCTACCAGCAGAAATTTTCAGGAGTCCCATGCAGCGGTGGCTGCAAAGGCCAAGGCCACCTGGGAGGAAGGAAGCCATGGCCAGAAGGAACACAGTACTTGAGCGGCACCGCCATGAAACAGCTCCAGCCAGTGCTGCCACAGCACTACCAGTGCCTGTCCCTCTGACCAGCAGTGTCCCCAGAGAAGAAGGACAGGGGTGTAGGGAACAAAGTGCCTTTATTGCCACCACCCAAGACAGAGGTCTCCCTGCCCAAACCCCTCACGTCTGCAGCTCCAGCAAGGCAGGGGATGCGGGGGGACTGGGGGACAGCAGGCGGTGGCAGCCCTCCAGGTCTTGCAGCACCTCAAAGAGCTGGCTCAGCCCCGGGGGCACTGGTGCACCTGTGGGGGGGACCAAAGGGCAGTGATACTAGATCTCCCCAAAAACACGCAGGAGCATGCCCCAAACAGAGCATCCCTGATGGGGATGGGGAGCTGGGGGTTCCTCCTTCTGTTTCCCCAAGTGTCCCCCTCATCACTACCTTCACCGCAGACCTGGGGGCTGTTCTGGGGGTCCTCCATCTTCACCAACTCCCAGTACTTTTCCCTGGGGAGAAGGGTACAGGGGAGACAGAGCCTTTGTGGGGCAGGGGACACACAGGGGGTTGTCCTCCCTGTTGTCCCCACCATGAGGGGCTCACCTGAGGGGCTGCTGGAGGCCGTGGAGGTGCTGGAAGAGGCGCTGTGCCTCTGCGTCGGGATCCAGGGGGTCACTCCAGTCCTGCAGGGTGACACCGTGCCGGGTCCGGTCGCACCCCAGCCCTGTGGGACAGAGGGCTGGTGATGGGTTTTGGGGGGAGGCAGGCACCCCACCAACACCCCCACACCGCATCCTGGCCACCCCCCATACCCGTCCTGTCCTTCTGGTGGCAGCAGGTCCACTTGTCCCCCCTGAAGACGCCAGGGTGGTAGGCGCAGAGCATCTGGGGGTTGTTGCCGCACACCTTGCGCAGGGCGGACAGCCACTGGTTCAGCTCGTTGACGCACTGCCGCAGGGGATGGGGTGGAGATGGGGTGTCCTGGGTGGCTGACACCCCCATTCCCATCCCAGTCCCATCCCACCTTGCACTGCAAGTATGCCGTCTCCTGCTGCCCATTCTCATCCACGTAGACAACCTGCATGACGTGGCAGCTCCCGAAGCTCTTCTCCTCCACCTTCTCGGCCGCACGGATGTTGGCCAGGGCGATGGAGCCGATCCTCTGCCAGAGGGGGGGGACACAGTGCTCAGAGCCACCCCAGTCATGGTGGGGTTCCACCTCCTCCTGTGCCCCCCTTACCTCTGCCCCAGGGCTCTTGGCAAAGCTGAGGGCCTCCCCGGTGAGGCAGAAGTGGAGCTTCTTGGCAGCACAGGACAGCAGCGGCCCCTTGCCCCGCGTCTTGTGGACGAAGAGCAGCCCCTCCTTCACCACGGCAGCAGGGGGGCTCCGCAGCCTCCCCTTGCCACCGTCCTCCTCCTCTGTCCCCACCAGCCGGGTGATGAAGGCCTTCATCTGGGTGGCACCGTGCTGCAGGGCGGGCTGCAGTGGGGCCAGCCAGGCCTCCTTGGCCCTTCCCGCTGCCGGATCCATGTTGCCCACCATCTGGATGGCCTGCAGACCATGGGGACGGTGGCATCACCACCACGACATCGCCCCCGGTGCCATCCATCCCCTGCCGTCCCCTGTCCCACCTTGGCCAGGAGCAGCAGTGTGCGGCTGGTGCGCGCGTCGGCGTGCGTTTCCCGGAGGTGGAAGAGCTTGGGGGTCATGATGGCCGGCGAGAAGAAGCGGAGGCAGAGGAAGCTGGTGACGGCCACGAATTTGGCGTGCTGTGGCCACCAAGATGTGTGAGGGCCCATCCCAATGTGGGACGTCCCCAGGCACCACGTCCATTGATGCTGTGGGGATGTGTGGGCTGGCTACCAGCACAAGGGACAACCCCATATTTATGTGGGACAGGAGTGACCTTGCCAAGATGAGAGCTGGAGGAACCTCACCTTTTCAAGGCTCTGCTCCTCGCCCCAGGGCTGGGGTGCTGCCTGGGGTGCTCTGCTCCCTGGGGACCTCCCCAGGGGCCCTGCTCCACACACAGGAGCAGACCCCAGCAAGCAGACTGGGACAGCCCCAGCGCACCCTGCCTTTTGGCAATGTCCCTTCTTGACCCCCAAAGAGACTTCCACCTTCATGGCATGGTGCGACACCAACCTCCATGGCCCTCCATCCCCACCACAGGCTTTGACCAGGGTCCCCGCGCCAAGCCTGACCTGGTGCTCTGGAAAGCGCTCCCCGACGCGCTGGAAGAGCTGCCGGAAAGCGGCGCGGATGACGGGGGGGCAGGTGGGGGCTGACTTGCTGATGGTGTCCAGCAGCTCCCTGAGGTAGGACTGGAGATGCTGGCGGCCCTGCTCCATCACCTCGCTCTCTGTCTGCACCCGGTGCAGCCCTGAGCACCTGCGGGCACCATCGGAGCCCATCAGCCCCACACCGGGGGGCAGCCCCACCCCACCACCACCCCCCCTGTGCCCCTTACCCAACGTCTTTGATCTCCACCTTGCTGGGGTCCAGCTCCACGTACTTCTTCTCCTCGAATACACGGGTGATGATGGGCCCCAGAACCGCGTGCAGGTACTGCATCCCTGTCACCTGCCGGGGGACCACAGCTGTGTATTTGGCACCCGACACCCCCATCCTCAGGGCCACCCAGGGGATTTTCTTCAACTCCTGGCCCCAGGAGAAGAAACAGCCCCACCAGAGCTCCCCCTTGGTGACCTGGCATGAGCAGGGTTTGGGCTGAAGCTCCCTGTGGGTTTGGGGACAGTGTGGCACCTTGAGGAAGGACTCCATCGATTTTGAGGCCAAGGAGTTGCTCCGAAACAAAGTGTTGGGCTCACCTGTGAAAGGGGAGAGGGTCTGTGGGGACAGCCCTGGGACACCCCCCAGGAAGCTGCAGCCATGGGGGTGTTCCCAGGGGCTCTGCCCTCCACCCCCTGCCCGTTCTCACTGCAGTCACAGGGGTTTCCCAACCTCAAACCATCTGTTCCTCCACCAACTACAGCCAACATTGGCCAGCAAGTTCCTCGGGATGAACCCAACAGGTTCCCACCCACAGCACAGCACGACAGCTGAACCTCAGCTGTCCCCCTGAGAATCACCACACAAGGTTCCAGAGATTTTGCAGCCCCAAGAGAAGGCTGGGAGCGCCCAGCACTGCTCCCCACCCCAGCCTTACAGGGCTTGGCCAGCTCCAGCTCAAAGAGCAGGTCCAGGAACTCCTTCACCAGCCCTTGGCCCAGGAAAAGCTTCACCAAGTTGACAGCGACCTCCTGCCGGCACTCGGCCGTGGTGGTTTCATCGAGGAGGGTGACCAGGTGTACCCGGCCGTCCTGGAGGGGAGAGGATGTGGTGGCCCGAGGGAGACGCACACCCAGCCTTGGTGAGGGTCGTGGGCACCCACATCCCCATCCCGGACCCCTCACCTGGCGCCCCGACTTCACCTCCTGGCAGAGGAGCTGGACCAGGGGCTGGTAGCAGTGCGAGGGCAGCACCGTCTCGTCCCGCAGCCTCACCTGCAGCTGCAGCGAGCCCAGGCTGCCTCGGCGCCTGCAGGAACACGGCGTGCACGTCCCCACCACGTCCCCCCTTGCTTGTCCCTCTGGTGCGCCCCGCTGCCGAGACTCACCCATCCTCCCTCGGCTTGGACCTGTCGGGCTGCAGCCTGAACCAGCCCTCCTCCTGCCCGGCCGCCCGCAGCCCCTGCACACTGAACACCACCTGGGTGGGAAGCGAAGGTTCGGGAAATGCCCGTGCCTTCCCCCCAGCGGGGGGGGACAGGGCCGGGTGGCGGTGCTTTTTGGGGCTCACCTTGCCCAAGAAGTCGTTCTTGCTGACGAGGTCCCAGTCCCACACCTCCACGCACAGCTTCTCCCCGGCGGGCTCGGGCAGCTCGAACTCAAAGGATTCGTTCCAGCGCGGGTAGCAGGATTTCTTCACCACCTGCAAAGGCAACGGCTTCGCCCCTTTGCCACGTGGATTTGATCCCTCTGGGGACACTGAGGGCTCCCGGATGAGGATTTTCCCTGCATTGCCACAGGCTGCGGGATGGGATAAGCTGGAGCTGGACTCACGGTGCTCTCCTGCGTCTTGCCGTTGTAGCGCACACGGACGAAGGGGTCAGAGGCACCGTTCCGGTCCTTCTTGGCCAAATCCCTGCGGAGAAGAGAGGGGACGTTCCAGTTAACCCCCAAAACACCAATGTGCACTCCTGCTCCCCCTGTCTCAGGCACAATGGGGAAACTGAGTCACGGAGCAGCCAGGACTCACCAGACACCAGAGAGCAGCAGGCAAGGAGCTGCCCATCCCAGCCTCCTGCCACCCTGGACGCGGGACGTCCCCGTCCCCATCCCCGTCCCCTCCTCACCTGGCCTCCAGCACGGTGCAGCGCAGCCGCCGGCCACCCTCGCCCTCCAGGAGCTCCACGCGGAGGTGGATTTCCCCCTGCACCTCCTCGTTGGGGTCCACCTCGCTGAGGCTCACCCAGCCGCTGTATCCTGCGGGGACAGCGGGCACTGTCACAGGGGGACCTGGGGACGCGTCTGGGACCGGCTGGCTGCAGGGCTGGGGACAGCCCCCCGTTCCCTACCCTTGGGGTGCTCTGCCAGCATGGCGCGGGTGATGCAGACCTTCCCGATAACGTCGTCGCGGCTGCAAAACACAAGCAGGGAGGTGTCAGCGGGGGTGGCACGGAGGGACAGGGGATGAGGCGCCCGGGGGTCCCGGGCTGGGGTCCCCGCGGTGCCTCTGTCCCCACGGCGCACCTCAGCCACTGCTCGCTGCCAGCTGGAAAATAACCTCGGGCTCAGGACACCACATCCAGCACCATCCCTGCCCAGCCTGGACGCTTTGCCTGTTTGTGTCCCAAAACCCACACCTGCGTGGCCAGGTGTGGATTCTCTGGTGTCTACTACAGGGTTGAGCGGACTGCCTGTCCCCTGCAGGCAGCCATAAGCACTGAGCTCCAGTTTCCCAGCCCAAACCCTGCGTTGTCCCAGGAGCGACCTGCCCATACCTGAGCGCATCCTCATCCATGACATAGATGGAGACGCTGTGAAAGGTGGGCTGCAGGTGCACCTCGTACTCCTCCCCCCAGAACGGAGACAGCGTCTTCCACACCGTGGCAGTCCTGCGGGGCAGATGGCACCGGTGATGGCGGGGACAGAGCCCCACGAGCATTTGGTGACACCTGGCTGGGGTGCAGCACCCACAGCGGGGCGGCTTACGGGGTAAGGGGTTGGCCATGGACTACTGGGCATCGTGGTCCATGTCTTGAGGAGGGGCTCAGCCCAAAGCGGAGAGCGATAAGGAAAAAATCAGCTCGGCTGTTCTGGGGACCCAGGTGGGCACGGGGAGAGGGCAGAGGGGCTGGATCCGCTCACCTGACGATGGCCTCATTGTCGATCTTCACGATGCAGTACGGGTCGCTGCTCCCCGTGCTGGAAGGCAACGGCACGGCCCCGTCAGCGCCGCCGGTCCCGCGGCTGCAGGCACGCGGTGAGCCCGGCTTCACAGCCCTGACCCCGGCGTCCTGCTGGCAGCCGAAGGCAGCTTCTCTTCCAGATAGGAAGGCAAATAATAAACAAATCCCACCCTTTCCCCAAAGCGAGTGTTTGCAGCCCTCTTTGGCACACACCAGGAGCCACAACAGCCTCCTCCAGCCCCGAGATGGACCCAGAGCCCAGACATCCCTGGGGACACCCTGCGGTGACGCAGGGCGTGGGCAGCGCGTGTCACGGCCACCGCAGGGTGTTTGTGGCCACCACGATGCTCTGAGCCCGCATCCTCCCCAAGGAGTCACCGAGTCACCGATCCTGCGTGCCGCTGCCAAAAAATCACCACTTTACAGCCGGGCCGAGTTCCTCAGAAAGGGGGTGACTCATCTGCAGGCACGGATGGGGCCGGAGGCGGAGGAGCCATCAGGACCCGTGTGCTAGCCAAGAAGGTGGAAAGGTTTCTGCTCAGCGTGCGTCTGGGGGCTTCCGTGGGTCCTGGCTGCCCCGAGCGCTTCAAAATGACTGCAGGGGGACCGCGTGGGTCCAGGTGTGAGTCATATCATCAAACACGGCTGCTAGGGGATTAAAAGGGTTTGGGATGCTCCCTGCCCTGCAAAACGCAGCTGCTGGGGGACCGAAGGGGTCCAGGAGGACCCACACGGCCACGTGGCGCTGCCGCCAGCATCAGTGGCCTCACAGCTCGGACACGTGGCCGTCCCCGCGGAACACGGGTTTGCTCTGGAGACCGACAGGCAGCCAGAAAACAAAATAAACAAGCGAGAGCAAACAGCTTAAATCTTCCCTCGCCATCTCCCTTTCAACACCCAGGGGACCTTGCCCCCGTGCTCCGTTTCTGAGGGCTGCTCGCCCTGGGCACCGCGCCGGTGTCCCCGTCCCGCGGCGTCCCCTCCCGGGGCACCCCCGATGTCACGCGGGTTGCTAAGAGCCGCGCTCTGCCCGCTCCCAGCTGCAGCCACCCCCTGGACAGGTTTTAAATGAAACCAGGGGATTAAGCACCATTAACCCGAAACTATTGCCGACATTCCCTGCCTTATGCAAACCATTAAGCGGGCAGCGAGTACACAGACGGAGAGCCACCATCTGCCCAGCTGAGCTCTGCCGAACAACACGGAGCGCGTTTTAGGTGCTGGTGGCTGTAGGGACACCATGCAGAGTTTTCCCGCAAGCCCTGAATTTTGGGGAGCTCCCAGCACGGTCAGCATCAGCGCTGCAACACCCAACCTGCAGCCCCAGAGCAGTGCTGGGGGATTTGAACGTGAGCAAAGCACCAGCCCCGACACGGGGATGCTCTGAGCACCTGTGCTTGCGCATCGCTTGCTCCTGGTTGGTCCCAGCCACCAGCAAAGGGGATTAAAACCCAGGTCTGCCGAAATCTGCTGCTTCAGAGCCCGCGCTTTGCAAGGGCTGGGGATAAATCCCCTGGGCAAAGCCCCCCTGGAGGCCCCGCAGCCCAGGCAGGGTCACGCAGCCGAACACCCCGGCCAGCCCCGGATTATGTCGTCTTTGCAGCATCGCCATCAGCACTCGTGAAATGTCAGGGAAGGTGATTTTGCAGGCTCTCAGCGGGTGCTGGGCATCCTGCTGCCGCCCACGCAGCTGGCTCTGTCTGCCCGGCCCCGCTCACGAGCACAGAGCCCGAGCGTTGTGATGGAGGGGAAGGAGGCGGGAAGGGGCAAGGCCGGGCTTTAGAAGGAGAAAACGAAGAACGAGGGGTACGGATTGATAGCACCACACAGCGCTACCTGGCCTCACACGCGGCGCTGGGGAGGGGGCTGAGGCTGCGAGCTCTGCAATTAAAAATTCACTGGCTTTGCCCAGCCCTTGGGGAGGCGGGGGAAAAATCCCATAAAGCAGGCAATTTTCCTTGCTTTCCTGCACTGAAGATGCAGGGGGGGGGATTTTGCAGGGCTCAGCTGGGGGGGCTCAGGAGCCCACCGGAGGTGCCGAGCTGTGTCCCACGCGGTGCAGCCGGCGACGTGCCGGAGGGCAGGAGCTGCAGCAGGCTTCCTGCCTCTTTATGGGCAGCTCCACGGTTTCGTGGCTGCCCGGGGCCCCGCTGCCAAACCACGCTCTGGGCGGGCGCTTGCATGAGGAACAGAAACAAACAGCAGCGTTTCTGCTCTGGGAAGAGGGGGGGAAACCCACAGGAACGGCGACGGGGGAAACTTTGCATCGCAGTGGCGCCGGGCTGGGGTAAAGCCCACCGAAACCCCGCTGCCGCTGTGAGAACGGGGCTGCGGGCTCCTGGGAGCGACAGGGCACCGGGGGGGGGCACCAAGCACAGCAGCATCAGCCAAATCCTGCTGCTGACCACCGTGTCTGCAGTAAGGAAGGATTCCTCCGTCAGATTTAGACAGAGAACCCTGCCGGTGCAGACCTGCCCGCCCTGCCAGACGCAGGTTTTCCCCCGGGAGAGCGCAAGGTGCTTGCAGCACGAGCTCAGAGGCAGTTAATTGCATTGCGCGGGGTTACGGCTGCCAGCGGCACGGCAGAGACCTCGAGGCTTTTGTTTTCACAGCCTCCGGAGTGGTCACGGGCAGAAATGTCAGGGTGCCCGGGGACTCGCTGCGCTGCACCCACGGAGAGGGAAGCCCGGGGGCGTTTGTGAGCGGGCTCTGACCCGCAAACACGCCCCGGGGCTGCCGGTGACATCCCGGATTTCCTTAGGGAAATCCCAAAGGCCGCGTGCGACAGGGCAGAGGAACGGGATGCCATAAATCACCGGCAGGAGCAGGGGAGGGGACGGCAGCGGTGAGACGTGGCCAAGGTCAGGCAGCGGCAGGTGAATGTGCCGGGTCTGCGCTCTGCGTTTCCCTCCCAGGGCAGCCGCTCCCCCTGCCCCGAGCCTCGTGCCCACGGGTCTGGAAACCTCTGCTCCCGTCTGAAAACCTCTGCTCACGGCGGCGTCATCCCTCCTGCAAAACGTCCTCGTAAAAAGCAGAGCCTCCCCTCGCTGGTTCGAGTTCCCAGCAGGGATTGATGCCAAGGGATTTAAAAAAAAATAAAAATCAGGCCTTGACACATGGGGTTTAAAAAAAAAAAAAAGGCAAGAAGAAAAAAAAAAAGTCATATTTCTTTCCTTGTTTATCCTCTTTTTCCATGACGGCTGTAGGGCTTTTTTGCTGGTTTTCCAGCAGCCCCCACCCTGCCAGGCTGCAGCGTGCTCCTTGATGGCATCCCGTGGGCTCCATGGCTGGGGTCCCCCCCCCCGTGCTGTCCCCACATCCTGCCCCATGGCGATGCTGGGATGCGTGGACAGCCCTTGGGGAGCTGCCAAGGAGGGAAAACCCGACCTGATGGGGACACCGGCGGAGCCCCCGGACCGGGTGCTGGGAGATGAGCGGGGACAGAGGGAGGGGGGCACCTCCTGTTGGGTGACGGCCGTACCGGGGTCCCTGCGAAGGACCCAGCTGCGGGTGGGGGTGTATGGCCGGGGCAGCCCTGCCCCGTGGCAGCACAGGGGGAGTCATCCCCCCCCCAGGTATAGGGGCTGCTTGGGGCACCATAAAGCTCCGTGCTGGGGACGCCCCCAGCACTGGGTGCTCCTGGGAGGGAACCTCAAAGATATCCCAGGGGTGTCCCAAAAGCAGGGGGGAGCACCAAAGCACTAAGAATTGCTGGGGGCACCCCAGAGCCCCCCCAGAGGGGGTCCCTAAAGCACAGGCACTGCTGGGGGCGTCGCACCAAAGCCACCCTGGGGGAAACCCTAAAGGAAGGAGCACCCCAAAGCCATCCAGGGGGGAACCCCCAAAGCACAGGCACTGCCAGGGCGGTCCCAAAGCCATTCCGGGCGAGCACCCAAACCACGGGGGCCGCCCCCCAGCCACCCGGGACGGATCCCCCAAATCACCGGGGCTCGCTGCGGGCTGCACCCCAAATCCATTACGGGGGCAGAGCAGCACGGCAGCGCCCCGGTGGCACCCCGAAGCCCTCCCGGAGCTCACCCCCCGGCCCGGGGGCACTCACATGTCCTTGGCGGGCAGGTCCCTGCCCTCCACGATGCGCACGGACAGCGCGCTGCGCAGCGCCATGCCGAGCGGGCGGCACCGCCCGGACCCGGACCCGAACCCGCGGCCCCGGCGCCCCGAGCCCATGTGCGGGCCGGCGCCGCGGGGAGCCAATCAGCGCGCGGGGCGGGGCTAGGGGGCGGGGCCTGGAGGGGTGTGGGCGGGGCCATGGGGCCATGTGGGCGGGGCCACGGGGTGTGGGCGGGGCCATGTGGCGGGGCGGGGCCACGGGGCGGGGCGGGGCCATGTGGCGGGGCGGTGCCCGAAGCCCGGGGTTTCGCCTGGTTTGGGCGGTTTTCCTTTTTTTTTTTTTTTAACCTTTTCCTTTTTTTCTTTCTTCCATTTTTTTCCTTCTTTCCCTTTCTTTCCTTTTTCCTTTTACCCTGTTCCCCTTTTCCCCCTTTTTCCTGTTCCCCTTTTCCCCGTTTTTCTTTGCCCTCTTTTTTCCCCCTTTTCCCCCTTTTTTCCCCCTTTTCCCCCCCTTTTTTCCCCCTTTTTTCCCCCGTCCCTTTTCCCCCTTTTTTCCCCTTTTCCCCCTCCCTTTTTCCCCCCCTTTTTCCCCCCATTTCTTTTCCCTTTTTTCCCCCTTCCCTTCCTTCATTTTTTCCCCTTTTTTCCTTTTCTTTCCCTTTTTTCCCATCGTTTCCTTTTTTTTTTTTTTTCTTTCCCTTTTTCCCCTTTTTCCCCTTTGTTTTTCCTTTTTTTTTTTTTTTTTTTTTTTTTTTTTTCTTTTTTGGCAGGGTTCGGGCTGTGCTAGTGGTGTCGCAAGGGGGTGGGCTCGGTGCAATGAATACACCTTTAGCAATGTGTAGGGTGCAGCGAAAACCCTCCTGGGGGACCTCTCCTCCGCTAAAGGCCACCGACGGTCCTTGGCATTTGTGCCCAGCTGCTGCTGCGGGGACACCGTGGGGACATTGCAGGGACACCGTGGGGACATTGCAGGGACACCACGGGATCGCGCTGCCCTGTCCTGCAGCTGCACGGGGCGTGGGGGCGGTTTGCAGACCGGGGGCGAGGCGACTACCGCTGCCCTTCCAGAAACCCCAGGACCCGGAGCTCTCCCGACCCCACAGAAGCCCCGGGGGCTCCCAGCACCCTCGGGCTGTGCCTTCCCCAGGCTCCCTGGGGTGAGCCCAGGCGCTGACTCGCACCCGGGGGAGATTTTCCCACCCACGGCCGATGCAGACCAGGCACAGGAACGCTTCCCCCTCCCAAAACCCCCGCCGCATTACGGGGCCAGGACGGGCAGCGAGGCTTCGGTGGGAGCCAGGAGGCCACAGAGGGAGGCAGAGGCCGGGCAGGAGGCAGGCAGAAATCCCATTTATTTTGCTCACTGCTCCCCCTCAGCCCGGGGGACACCCCCGGTGTCCCCTGCGGTCCCGGTCGGTGGCGGGGCTCAGAGGCGCGCGGCCGGCTGGTCGTAGACGTGGTGGGTGGTGTAGCGCCGCACCGACGCCACCTCCGGCTTGAAGATGCCGCCGCGGCCGCAGGGGTCGGAGCTGGGGGACACGGGCATGGGGTTAGGGACACGGGGTGCAGGCATCATCCTCCCCCTCGTGTGCCCCCCAGACTCACCCGCAGAAGGCCAGTGTGGCCACCAGGCCGGCCAGCAGGACGGCGAGGAGGATGGAGAGGATGGAGGTGATGGCGATCATGTCGGCGCTGTGCTTGCCGCCTGCACCGGGGCCGCTCGGGGGCTGCCGGGCTGGGGGAGAGAGCGGGGTGTGGGGGGGCGGCGCCTCGCTGCGTGCCCACGGCAGTGCCCTGCCTCAGTTTCCCCCCCGGTACCTGTCTTCAGTTCGATGGGCTTCGACCACTTCGTCTCAGCCACGGGCTCGAAGCCGTTCAGGGCGAGGAACTTCACCCTGGCGGAGGAGGGCAGGTTGCAGGATGCGGCCGGCACGCACCAGGACCATGTCCCCCCCACACCCTCCCCAGTACCAGGCTCACTTGTAGGTCCCGGGGCTGGGCAGGGGGCCGTTACAGGTGGGTCTGGACGTGTCTTTGGCACAGCTGGTCTCACTGCCCACGCGCAGCACCGTGATCTCCTTGGGGTCTTTGGGGCAGGGGTAGTTGAGGAGGGTGGCGTTGAGCGTCAGGTAGGCGGAGGTGTTGGCGGGGAAGCTCTGGAAAGCCCACTCGGGCATCCCCGGCTGCACGCTGTTGGTGAAGCTCACGGAGGCTGCGGGGACGAGGGATGGCGGTGAGGGGGGGGGGACGCTGGGACCCCCCCCACGTCCCCACCACCACACCTACCCGCGGCGTCGGCCACCACCAGCCAGATGCTGGTGGTTGTTTGTATCGTGCTGTTATTGAAGGCGCAGCGGGGCTGCTCCAGCACGAAGGTGCTGCCGGTGATCCGGCCGCCCAGGTCCCCCTGGGCGAGGGTCGGCTCGTACGTGACCTCCTCTGCGATGAGACCGCGATGAGACCGGAGCCCCCGGCCCCGGCCGGAGCAGGGGTTGGTGGCTCAGGGCAGCGCCGGGGGGTTTGGCACACAGGGAGCTGCCCGGGGGGATCCCGGCTGTGTGGCCCCCTCACCTCCCAGCTCCGCCCCACCACTCATTTTGGGTTCAAATGCAGCAAGTTTCATGAAAAGACGCAGCAAAGACCCTCAGCGCCACCACCCGTGGAGAGACAGCCCGGGGAGACCCCAGAGGCCCCCGTGCCGTGCTGCAGGACCCAGCTGGGTGACACCGGCGAGGGCCCCAAAGTGGGGATGTCACCCAGAACGGGGGGTGCCCTGCACCTCCCGCAGCACCCGTGCTCTGGGCTGGGTCCCCGTGTCCTCGCAGAGGGGACACCCACGAGTAGGGACATCAACCCCCCCCCCCCCAGCCAGCCCATTTCAGGGGGTGGGCGCGCGGTGAAGCCCCCGCAGGGCGCAGACTCACGCAGGCCGTGGGCCGCGGCCAGCAGCAGGAGGAGCAGCGGGAGCATGGTGCCAGCGCCTGGGTGCCGAGGGCCGAGTGCGGGCGGCGGGTGGGGGACGCGCGGGTTGTCCCCGCGGGACCCGCCTGCGGCCTCCAGCCTCCCACATTCCTGCGCCAGCCACGGCCCCGCGGCAAACAGGTCGGGCCCGTTTCCCCGGGGAGCATTTGCTACGCCTGGGCGCCCGCCGGGAGGCGCGCGGAGAACGGTCACGCTCGTGGCAGGGGTGTGCCGCAGCCCGCACCCCAGGGTGGGACCCGCCTCGACCCCCAGCCGCAGCGTCCCACCAGGGACCCCCGCTTTCGGGGTCCGGTACCCCCCCTTCTCCTTCGCGTTGTGGCCGCCTGGTGAACAAAGCACCAAGCTGGTGCGCGAGCAGCGTGCGCCCCGCGGAAGGCCGGGCGGCGTCCCGGCGAGGAAGGACGAGGCGGGGAGGCCGTGCTATGAGTTTACTCGGCAGCGCACGGACCGCGAGGCCGCGGGGCAGAGCAGCTCTTTGCCGACCTGCAGCACCCGCAGCAGGGGGGCTGGGGCAGGGCGGGAGAGATGTGGTGGGTCCTGTAGGACCGCTGGGTGAAGGCAGTCCCGAAATCCTGGCGGCACAGGAGTCTCCACACCTCGGCGCTGCAGGGAGACAAGCGGAGGCATCAAGCAGGGTCCCCACAGCTCTGCTGGCCCCCTCCCCGGGCTGACCACCCCTAAGGGACCAAACCCCCCAGAAACCATCCCGTTCTCCTTCCCACAATACACTTAAAACCCCAAATTTAATTAAAAAAGAAAAAAAAAGGTCTTTAAATCTTAAAAATCCTCTCTGCTCCCTCTCTTTGCCTTTGGGGCCGAGGAGGGGATGCTCTCCCAGGACCCCACAGACACATCCCCCCCGAGCACGGCCCCGCTCAGCCCTCGTACCCCATGGCACCGAGCGCTGCCACGGCCAGCCCGGCGCCGAGGCTGGCCAGGATGGAGGCGATGACGACCACGTCGCTGCTGCGGCGCACAGGCGTGGGGTCAACAGTGCTCGGGCTGCGGGCTGGATGGGCACAGGGTGAGGGACACAAGGGGAGGATGGGGGGCACCCAGGAATAGGGTGAGCAGGAGAGCTTGGGAACCTCTTCTCCCCTCTGGGGTTTGGGGTGGTGGCACAGAAGCAATGCCGCACCCCAGGGGATGCAGGGGGAAGGCGACGCTGCGCCAGCCCCGCTCCCACCGGTACCTCTCCGCAGGAGGATGGGGTCGGACCACCTTGTCTCCGCTTTGGGGCCGTGGCAGTCCATCACCAGGAACTTCACCCTGTAGGACGGGCACCACCAGCACCGGGACAACACAAGCCCTGGGATACCTGCCAGTCCTTGGGGATGGGGAATTCCCTGGGGGTCCCAACCCACCAGCCTCACCTGTACGGCCCCGGGGAGGGCAGGGGCCCGTTGCAGGCTGCCTGGCCGTGCTGGCCCCCGCACGCCGTGTCCCCACCGACCCGCAGGACGGTCGGGCCGGGTGCCGAGCAGGCGTAGGCGGCTGCCGCTGTCTCCAGCGTCATGTAGGCGTGGGCGGTGGGCAGCCCCTC
The DNA here is from genome assembly GCF_040182565.1 of Anser cygnoides. Lineage (NCBI taxonomy): Eukaryota > Metazoa > Chordata > Aves > Anseriformes > Anatidae > Anser > Anser cygnoides. The sequence continues at coordinate 6,069,475 of NC_089890.1, forward strand.
GTAGAGGGGCACGTCGGCGCGGGACGGGGGGTTTCTGAAGGTGGCCGAGGCTGCGTGACACAGACGGAGGGGTGAGCGGCCACAGCAAGGGTCCCCGACGTCCCCCGCTGCATTGAGTGCTCACCGTTGGCAAAAGCCACCACCAGCCAGACGGCGTCAGAGGTGTTGGCGAGCCGGTCGAAGACGCAGCAGGGTCTCTCCAGGGCGAAGGTGGTGGCCGTCACCTTCCCCAACAGGGCCCCGGGGGGCACGCGGGGCACGTAGGGCAGCAGGGCTGGGGGCACAGCCATGAGCAGCTGCCGGTGGCACGGGGACCCCAGCTCGTGGCTGCACTGGGGTCACTGAGTGCTGGTGCCAGCACAGCAGGGCCCACGGGGGTCACCCCAGTGGGATGACAGCAACATAGAGCCCCCCCCAAAACCACAAACAGCCCCATAACCCCCTCCCCAGCACAAAAACCCATGGGGAAACCAGCCCGCGGCCCCCGTGTCCCCCCCGAGGATTCACCCAGGCCAGTGGCTGCGCCCATCCCAGCCAGCGCCAGCAGCACCCACGGCAGCTCCATGGCGGTGTCTGTGCTGTGCCGGCCGCGCTGCCTCGCTCCGTCCCACTGCCGAGGGGCCGAGCAGCCCCAGGTGCCCCCCCCCAAGCCCGGCCCTCCCAGCCCCGCATTCCTGCGATGGCTCCACCAGCACGGCCAGACCCCGGGGGGCAAGAGATGGACAGGGCCCCTCCCAGGTCACCACGGGTCCAAAAAACACCCAGGAGCCATCAAACCCCAGAAACGAGGTGCTAAGGATGCGGGCGCCAGCCTGAGCTGTGAAAGGGGAAACTGAGGCACAGAGGCAGCACTGGAGGAGTGGTTGAAGGGCAAGCCAAGGGGACTGGGAGGCTTTGGTGGGGCTGCTGGGGAACAAGGGTGAGCGGTCCTGCTCCCCCGCTCACCCCAGCAGTGCCTGGACCCCACTGGTGCCCTGTGCCCACCTTGGCACCCAGAGCCACGCTGGTTTGGCGCACAGCTGGCCTTGCCCCACAGCTACGGAAGCACCTGGAGCCATCACACCCAAAACTTACCCAAAACCCAAAGCATTCCAGTCCCACCCAGCACGGAGGGCGGGGAGGCAGCTGAGCTGCCATGTCCCCATCCTCACCCTTCACTCGTGTCAGGGCCGGGCCATCAGCCCCCTTCTCCCCTGGGAACGGGCCCCCCCAGGCTCCCCAGCCCTTGGGATGGGGCCAAGGAGCTGTGCCAAGGCTTCGGGCCCCCACGGGCTGCTCTCCAGGCAGCGGGGCTGAGTGCGCTTTGTGCGCTGTTTGCCAAGGGCTGTGGCTGCCGTTCCTGCGTGGGAAAGGATTTCCCCCTCCCTCCCGAAGGGGCTGTGGCTTCTCCTTCAGATTAAGTGGAAATGGGGCATCCGGAGATTACAGGGGCGGGCTGGGGAGGGGGGAACCTGGCACAGCTGCGGGCACCCTCCCGGCTCCGCAGCCCCCAACACGTTCCCCGTGCCAGAGCTGGGGAAACTGAGGCACGGCAAAGGCAAGAACCCCCTCCCCAGGGTGAAACCCCAACCCCGGGGGGGGAGGCCAAGCTCGCACCCTCAGCACGCATCTGGGTGACGCGGCACGGGGACACTGAGTCACAGTTTCAGCTGCCCGTCCCTGCCCCACGGCCATGGGGTCAGCATAGTTGTGGGGTCAAGGCTGAGCTAAGAATAACCAGCGTGGCGCAAAGGAGCCAGGGGCATGGGTAGGGGAGGAACCCACACCACGGGGCTCCAGGGGCCCCTCATCCACCCGGACCCCAGCCCTGGAGCAGCCCAGGGGCAGGGAGGCTGCAGCTGATTCAGGCACAGGAGCATCTGCTGCAGGGAGGGCTCTAGTGTGCCTCCAGCCACACTCAGCAGGAAATTCTCGCTTTGCACAGGGCCAGAGCAATTTTCATTTCAATTCTGTTTTGTTTGCTGGGACAACATGATCCGGGGATAGAAAGCTGAGGTCTGAGCTAGGAACCTCTTGTTTCACAAGCAGGGCTGGAGAAGAACAAACACAACCCATTTCTGTGCAGCTCAGAACAGACACCTACCTGCTGCTTCCGAGGAGCTCCTGTTTTCACAGCATCCCCAACGTGGCTGCATTTGAGAGCTTTCTCCCCGAAGCCTTTAGCAGATGGTGGTGGCTGGTGAGGAGAGGGTTAACCAAGAGGATACATCCACCACCAGACAGCAGGGAGAGCTCTCCACAGCTCCAAGAGCCCTTTCATTTTTATATTGATGTGATGGAAAGAGGCCCCAGCAGGAGGAACATCCCTGCTTGCAGCAGCCAAAGGGCCACGGTGCTCACAGCCCCGCACGCTGGGGAGCAGGGTGGCACAGGGACCTGTCACCACCCCATGGCACCAGCACCCCCTGCAGCAGCCACCTCCCACAGGGGCTCCCCTGGGCACAAAAACCCCAGCAGGGGGCTGCAGAGCCAAGGAGCAGCCCCCAGACTGCTGCTGCTGCTTCCTCTGGAGGACATGGGGAGCCAGGGGGTGACAAGCTGCAAGCCTGGGATCGGCACCTAGTGTCCTGCCCCTGCAGAGAGCCGCGTTCCTCCAGCAGGGCTGAGCTTTCCCTCCTTTCTCCCGGCTGGACTGAGCATCCCCAGCTGCAGGGAGCAGGCTGGTCCCTCGGGGAGGGATGCAGATGGGAGGCAGCCCAAGCCGTGAGGCAGGGTGAAGGCAAAGCAGCGACTCTCCCTGGAAGTGAGGCATTTATTACAACCAAGCAGAGATACAGGCATCACCTACAGGGGCAGGAGGGAGGGGGCTTCGCTCCAAGAGGTGCAGCGTACAGGAGGCTCTCCTTTCCTTCCCAGGTGGTCTCTTGGAGAGCAAGGTGCTCCCCTGTCCCCCCAGGCATCACCAGGGCTGGGGTCCCTGGGGTCCTACCTTCCCAAGGGGGTCCCCTGTCACCTCACCACCGCTCCTGCAGCCGGTCCTGGCTTCAGCCACCAACCCTACCCGGAGAGGCAATCGCGTTTTCTACAACAATAGCCTTCCCTCCAGAAAAAGGAGACTGTACAGAGCACGCAGGAGTCCTGCGTTACAGTGTTATTGCTTAGTGTGACAGGCAGTCAGACGTAGGAACTTAAGGCAACAGGAATAAGTGCACTGGGTGGGCTCCCAGGCTGGGGGCCCGGAGATGTGCACGGCACAACAGCCCCCCAACCCCAGCTCATTTCCTCAGGCAGTCCTCAGTGACCCCCTGGGCGGCCAGCTCTGCCAGCACATTGTCCAGGTAGTTGGGGTCAGGGTAGCCGTGGCCGCTCAGGTTTGTGTCCATCTCCGTCTTGTGGTGGATCTCATTCCACACCACTGTATTGCTCTCACCGGTGGTGCTGGAGGTGCCCACTGTGAAAATCAGGCGTCGCTTCCAGGCCACCTTCAGGAGCTCCAGGACCTGGATGGGGAAGGAAAAAAAAAAGGAAAAAACAAATCAAGACTGTCCTTCAGCAGCTAAAGCCACAAAAGCTGCTTGCCAGAAGCTTAACAGCCTAAATCCCTGTCCCTGATGGGAAGAACGATTCCCTGTACTTTGAAAAACACTGGCACAAGCTGAGGCGAACAGGTCCACCCACAGGAAGCAGGGATGGGAGGAGCTGGCAGGCAGGCCTTCCACCTTCCCAGCTCAGCAGCTGCAAGTGCAAACCCTTGTAAGAGCAGAGCCCAAGACAGGCCAGGAGGGTTTTCCCAAGTCACAGGGGCTTTTGTTTCATAAAGGGTTGCATTTGGGGAATGTCTTTGCTTCTTCACAACTTTGGCTGCAAAGATCTTTATAGAAAGAGGGGCTACAAACGCACGGGCAGACTCCGAGAACAGGGGGGTTAGCATCACATAAACAGCTCCTAAAGCAAACATCATGCAAATCCACCAACACATGGCCCAAAAGACAACCTGAGAAGAGCCACGTTGTCACGGCACGATACCTTACCTTTCTGCCTTTCTCGTTGTCTGGTAGGTAACAATAGCGAGGAAAGCCTCTTGCTGTGTAAGGCATCCCAGGGTTGGGGTGCTCGGGGCCCTGCAATAGATAAGACATATTTGGCACACTTTCATCTTCGTAAGTGATCCCTCAGCAGCAGGATTTAGGATAAGCAGGAGGATTTGACATAGGCTCATCTCAGTCCAGCTCTTCCATGTAAAAGAAGAAGGTGCTGCTGATTGTAATTGCCTTGTTCCTACGGGATGTGCCAATATCTGGTGGGCACAACCCCAAACCACATGGTATGATGATGCCCTCGGAAGAACACCTGCACCTTCGGCAGGCTGCTCAGTGCTGGGCTGCCCGCAGGTGCTGCAGTGGCAGGAGCCACTCCGACGAGCACGCTGTGCTCACCTGAATGCCTCTGCTGATGTGGTACACGATCTGGATTGTCCCACAGTCCTTGTGGCCAGGGAGGGACTGGGGGAAAGTGGAGACCTCCATCTTCCCTTTGGGCTGAGTACCGGTTTTCTCTCCGTAGATGGTCTTACAGGAGGGGCACTGCAGGCTGCCGTCCTGCAGGGAGAGAAGCAGGCATCAGAGCTCCACAGCTGCATCACCTGGACACGGGGCACACAGACCTGGTGGTGCTGGGCCAGCTCAGTACCTTGTTCCCGTTAGAGTACATGGCCAGCACGCAGAGCATGTGGAAGGAGTGCTGGCAGTTCGTCAGGCGTCCGACCGTCTCCGGCTTGATTGTGCTGCTTTCACACGCGTCGCCGTAGCCTGAGGGGGAGGCCAGCTTCTCCATGCAGATGATGCAGTCCTGGAGCCCAAGACAGCGAGGAGAGAGCCACCGTGTAGTGCGAGCACAGGCCGTCACAGTGACTGACCCACCAAGGAAGCACCCAGGGATGCTTCAGGAAGATGTGCCCTCACCTTCAACCCTTCTCTTTAACATTTAAAGGCACCAACAGGTCTCATCTGGGCAGTACCACCCCACCGCTGCCTCCCAGCCAGCACAGGATGAGAGCCTGCCGGGGGCAAGCAGGAACTGGGTATGGTTTTGTCCTGCTCCTCTACAGAGCAGCTCCAGCACAGGGCTCAGTCTGCAGTTTTGATCTCTAGGAGCACAGAGAGGAGACCGAAGTCCCTGCTCCACCCCACATCCCGCAGCCAGCTCCAAGAGGAGCAGGGAGGCGCTGTCAGGGTTACCTGTTCAACCCACACGGTGCTTCCTTTGTCACAGTCCCCTGATGAGGGCCAGCCACCAGTTACCACGTGTGGGCTTCAGGGAACCCCAAGGCCTCTCCACCGAGTGTCGGTGGCGCCAGTGCAAGCAGCAGCACCCAGCACAGGGGGTGGCCAGGGCGATCCTCAGGCACCACCTTGGTTTTTACAACGCCCCAGGAAAGAGGCCTCTGGGCAAGCCAGACTTTATTTTTTTTATTTTTTTTTTTTTTAACCACCTTCTCTTCTTCCTCCCCTCTCACCTCATCAGCAGGAGTGCCCTTCAGCTCCTCCAGGTACTTCCTCACCACCGCTTCTGGCTCAGTCAGCGTCGCTGCACAGAGGGGGGAGAGAAGACAGCAGAAGTCAGACACCCCACGAGGCACGGGCAGGGTGAGCTAAAAGAAGGGGGAAAAGCAAGTAACTGGCCAGGACGCCAAGGAGAAAGGTACGGGTTAGAGGGGGGAAAAAAGGCTGCTGCAACTGATCCACACGAGCCCCACAAAGGCCTCCTCCCTGCCAGCAGTGCCAGGGCTGCGAGCTGCAGATGGGAGAACCCAGCAGGCTGAGCCCCCGCTCGCTCCCAGGATCCCTGCGGGAGGGCAGGAAACGCCCCGCAGCCGGGGGTGTTTGTGCCCTGAGCTGCACACCGGGGGGGCAGCTGTAGCTGCTGTGCTCTGGGTGTCCCCAGGTACCCCGGTCGATGGCAGCCAGGTCCCAGCAGGGCTTTGTGCAGCTGTGATCAAGCTCAGAGACATTTCTCAGTGGGAAAGAGCACCACGTCGTGTGGTTAGTGGAGAAGAGATTCCCACCTCACCCAGCTGACACGGGACCTTCTTACACCATGGGTGAGACACAGCCAAACCCTGCAGCTGGCACATAAGGAAAATCCCGGCAGATCAGGAAAAACCCGGCCATACTCCAAGCATTGGACCTTATTTTGGGTACAGCAGAATGAGCCTTGCATCCTTCACACAAGACAGGGGCTTTTCTCCTGAGCTTTCACATACTGAAATCCAGCAAGACACAGCACAAGTCACACCACACACATCAGCTTTATAACAGGTGCCCTACTTGCAGTAAAGGACAAGCACATTTTCACGTTTCCCTAAATACAGCCCCGATCCTGCCCACCCGAGCACAGCCCCATCTCCCAGGGCAGCGTTCTGCTTCTCAGAGCAGGCCCGGCAGATGCCCCATCCCCTCGTTACAGGATTAAGCAAACCCCACGAGCTCCTGAGCTGGGTAGGGCCGAGAGCTCGGCCGTCACCTCAGCTCCCCGCCAGGCTTCGCTGCAGCCCGAGCACCTCGCACGCCTGCACAGCGCCCAGCTGCAGCTCCTTACCCGGCCCCGGGCCCATCACGGCAGCAGCCAGGCTCTTCCACCAGCCTGCAAAGGGAAGCATGTGCACGAGCGAGGCCACGGCTCCACCTGGCAGGAGGCAAGAAGACCTGTCACTCGCCATGGGGGCTGCTCACCCTGCCTGCTCCGCTCCGGACCCGCTGCTGGGGGAGAGTGGGGAGAAGCAGCACGGCGGTGGAGGCGTTGGTGAAGGTCATTCTCTGTCCCGGGCAGCTCGGGGAGCAAGGTGGATGCTGACAAAGGCTGGCAAGCCCCAAGCAGCAGTGCCCGGTTCCCTGGGGTCATGAGGGAGCTGTACTCCAGCACTTCCCCAGTGATCTCTGCTCTTGAACGCAGCTCCCACTGCCTGTGCTTCAGCATGGAGACGTACTCCCAGCTGCCACGCTCACAGGCAGGCAGCATCAGTGCATCTGGCACAGTATTCGCCTGGCACAGTATTACCACGTGCAACAGCTGGGCACCAGTCCTGTGCATGTACCTGCACACCCACAGCCCGCCCCATCAGCCTATTTTTCCCCAAAGAAGACAGAGGGATCGCAAACATCGCCTCCGCAGGTGGAAGAGCTGTGCGTGAACAGACAGCCCGACTGGAGCCAGCACCATCTTCCTGAGCTGTTCTGCCACCCCAAAAAATAAAGCAAATCTCCATCACCACCAGGAAAGGGTGGGTGCTATTCTCCACATAACCACTTTTCACAGTGCCAGCGTGGTGAAGGAAAGGACTGCTCACGTGCCACCGCTGCCGTTAAGCGGGCAGAGACCCGGATGGCCCAGACCCTGCATCAGGCAGGAGCCCTGCACTCCCCTGACGGCCAGCTCTGTGCTGCTAGCCGCAGAGATGGGTGAGATGCAAGCAAGGAACACACCTTCTCACTGCAGACCAGCTAGCTGCAGGGCCGCAGAGGAGTGAGGCAGAAAGCTAACGTGGGTGGGAAGTCATTTAGCTAAGGAAGCCTGATAAACAGGGCGCTGGACTCCCTTCAATGAGCACAGTCACTAAGACGTGCTATTTTCAGAAGGGGATTCCTGGCCATCCTGAAACACTCGGTTTCCGGCAGCGCGAGCAGGACATAGGCATGACCAAGCACACAGAACAAGAAAACAAGCCCACGATGTGAAAGGATGCTCCCCGAGAGCTGGCGCCGGGCAGGAGGTGCGTGATGTCTCAGGGGCTGTGAGATCACTGTCCTGGAGACCCTCAGCCAGGAGGGTGGTAACAGGATACGACAGCCATTAAGCCAATCACAGGAACTTGGAAACAAGGGTTTTCCACCTCAGGGACGTGCCAAGATCCCCTAAAAAAGGATTTCCAAGAACTGCCACAAGAAGAGCAGGAGACAAACAGGAGCCTGGGTAAGCCCCTGTTTTCCAGCGCTCGGGCCAGGAGAGCAGCAGCGCCAGGAACTGCTCCAAGGCCTCCTCAGCAGACCTCCTGGAGAACCCCCTTTGCTCGCCTCGCCACTTCTGGAGGTGACAAGTCCCCAAATCCTCTCTGCCAGGACCTTGTTCAGGTGCAGTGGATGAAGAGGTGGCAGCAGGAACAAGCCGCACGGGGATGCCGTGGGTCTGAGCTCAGCTCACTGCCTGCCGTGCCCGCAGCCTCCCAGCCGAGCTCTCTGTGACGTCCCTGCTCCAGGTAACAAACACCCGTGGCACTTGGAGCCAGGCTCTGGTTTCTAAGCGAAAGAAACCTTCACCATCACAGGGCAGACAGAGGCTTCTGCTCTGCTGGGTGTGGAGGAGACCGTGTGAACAGGGCTTGCTGCTACCCGCAACTCCTTCCACTTCCCCAAGCACCGCTCACAGGCACCGTGCCCTCATTCGCAAGGATTTCCTGCTGCCCACCAGACCCTCCTCCAGCCGGCCAGTTCCTCGGGCGGCTCTTTTTGAGGCGACCTCCCTTCTCCTCTCCTCCGGCCGCGGGCTGGAGGGCAATGCCAAGAAGATGCGCAGACGAGGCAGTGAAGACAGCAAGGGCAGCGAGCAGGGGGCGTTAAACCAGCAGCAGTGCCCAGCACCTGGCAGAACGCCCCAGCTCACCTGCACGACAGATTTGATCAGCTTTGGGGCGATTTACCTTGGTCAGGAGGGCAGAGGATGCTCCCTCTCTGCAGCCCCGGCCATGCATTGCTCTCCCTGTTGAGCTCCCTTCCTCCAGAGCAGCTCAGAGAAACAAACAGGCCACGTTCATCCAAAACAAATCAAAAAAAGGTGACAAATCATGGCACAGAGCTGGGCAGAGTTCCTGCAGTTTGCGGGGTGCAGCAGGGGTTTGGGGCAAAGCAAGTGGCATCAACCCCTCACCAACAGGGATGAGCACAGAACTGGGGCAACCCGACAATCCTCATCATCACCAGATCTATGCCTGATGGGTTTGTGGTGTCACATCCCTGACGAGGGCACAGGAAGCACCCCGCTCCCGTCCCTTGGTTGGGATAACGTTCTGGTGCGCTTCGATCCACCGCGCATCTTAGCGAGGCAGACCTGGGGACACCGGGTGCTCCAGAAAAACCCATCCCCAGCTGCGACCACTCGAGTGCCCGGCCCTACAGAAGCAGCTCGATGCTGACAACTGTTTTCATCAGGGGAGCTCAGCCCACACAGCCGTGCCCCGAGGAGCAGCGTGTCCGGCCGGCAGCCGCGGCACAAGCAGCACGTGTCTGCGCCAGCATCGCTTCCGTGCCAGGCCCTTTGTGCTGCAGGAACATCCGCCTCCAGCCCTTTGTTCTCGCCATCCCCTGGGACCAAAGTCCCACAGTTTGCAGGATTCAGTAGGGGATTGAAGAGGCGATGCAGAATTGACCGGCGCTGTTTATGGCCAGCTGGCCTCACGCTGCACCGTGGATCTGTCGGGGATGCGGGGGAATGCCTGCCCTTCCTTCGGTTACAGGGAGAACAACGATTTTCCTTAATGCTTCCCCTTCCTCCCTGTAGATAATAAGCTGCTCGCTGAAGCAAGGGCTTTCCACAGGCAGCATTTAACAGATGTGTTTTGAATCCTTGCTCAGCAACCAAACGCCTGCAGCAGGAACGTCTCCTGCTGTACCCCCAGGAGCCATACGGGAGCAGCACAGGGTTTGATTCCCTCTGCGGGCCAAGCAGGTTGTTCCTAGCTAATGCCAAGGACCAGCACCCAACCCTGAGCACATCTACCCTCTGTCCCCTGGACCGGCAAGGGCTCCACCTACTGGCCTCAACCTCAAAGGCAAGGGGAGATTTGGTGTTAAAACAGAAAGATTTCCCCCCTTTTAGCAGTTCAGGAGAGCCAAACGGCCAGGCCACTCTGGCCGTGACACGGAGCAGCCCCATTATTGCAGCCTGCCTCCCTCCAGGAGGCCCGGCACTGGATGTGCCATCGGTGGCAGCAGGACAAGGACACGTGGGGACCAACGCACCAGCACTGATAGCGTGGGGACAGCGGGTTTCCCACACCCACAGCACACACAGCACCGCGCTCACCCACACCACAGACATCACTGCCAGAGCAGCAACACCGTTATCGAGTCCTGGCTAATTAGCGCCTTTGTTGAGCATAACCCAGGTATTCAGAAAGCTGCCTGCAATTCTATCAACACCGCCTCAGCCCACACGCGGCCAGAGCGGCGTGCAGGCACAGGCTCACTGCGGGGGGTGTTTGGGGTGTTCAGAGCGCCCAGGCCTGCAGGCACCACTGCGGGGCCAAGCCGCAGACCCCCTGCACCAGCCCTGCAGGACTCTGCCACAGCAGGACTGACTTTGAGGTTTGGTATGGTGCCACAGCAAAGGCTGGGCAGGGGGTGTCGGTGGGGTGAAGGCACCCGTGCTCCTGCTACAGCCAAGAGGAAGGGCTGGGGGCAGCCAGAAGGGGCTGGGCAGGGGCACACTGCACCCACTGCCAGGTATTTTGGTGCCAGTCGCTTGTAGTCGGCACATCGACGTGCCTGCACCTGGGTGTGCAGCTCTTGCTTGAGAAGTCTGGAAGTCTGGAAGAGAGGAGATGCAGAAATTCCGGCCACACACTGGGCCCCATCTCTGCCTGTTACAGCTCCAGGGTCTGTAAAGAGACCCAACAGCCTGACCACAAGTCAGGCTCACCACTGGCACTGCGGCACGGCGCTCCTTAGCCAGGAGGGCACAGACAGAGCTCGCTCCCAGGTGGCACCAAGACCCTGCTCACGCAGGCATCTCGCACTCAGCACCCTGCAGGACCACCCTTCCTGCCCCCAAGGGCAGCCCTGCTTTCTAGAAGAAGACCTACAAACTAAAACAGGAAAGCCCCTCTCCTCGGTGCTGGAAGTGGCAGAGCTGGCAACGCACCTCCTCTGCAGCACATCCCGAGCAGGACGGGGGCCAAATCCTGCCGGCTGGAGGGAAGGAGCCACACGGTGCTCCCAGCACCCACACTGCCCCTTCTGCACATGTTCTCCGCTCCCTGGGTTTCTGCTCCTCAGCCCAGAGGTTTCCCAGCCCCAGCAGGTGGCATTGGTGAGCCGCAGCAGGGCGCTGGCACCAGCCCCACGCTGACACAGAGCACAGCTCCTGCTCGGTGAGCCCCATGGCCAAGGCTGGTGCTGGGCTGCATGAACACAGAGCTCAGCAGCCTCTGCCTGAGCCAGTCTGACCTCTGGCCAAGGTGCAGGCACCGTGCAAATGCCCCTGGTGCTGTGCCGAGCACCGAAGAGCCCACATCTCGTGCAGGAAGGTGTGCTGCTGGGCTGGCAGGCCAGCTCCATGACATCCCCTCTGCTGGCAGGGGGCTTCAGGAGACCAGGACCGTGTGTTTGTGGCCTCACCTTGCCATAAAGGCAGCCAGCTTTGTGTCACTGACCTCCAGCAGCTCCCTTCCCGTGCGGCTGTCCCTGCTGCACAGCCCTCACCCTGTCACAACACCACCGAAGGTTTTTTTGGTACCCCAGCAGCCTGCCCCCAAGGCACAGTCCCCATGCAGCCCCTCCGCCACCACCTCCGCTCAGTTCTTCAGCTCCCTTCTCCTCGCTGCTTCTCCCACTGCCCTCTTTCTCCTCCCCCCTCACACATCCTACTCCACACTTGCTCTCCCTCCTTCCTGCCGCTTGCATCTCCTCCCCCCAGCTCTGTCCATGATGAATTTCTATGAGATGCCTCCCTCCACATTTAATTTCTGGTTCTCCTCGCCCCCTTCCTACCTCCTGTGGAGGACTTTGCGCCTTGCGTCAAGCCTCCTCCCTGCACTGACTCCAAGGAACACCAAGGAACCAAGACAGCCAGGTGCCTCCTCTCCACCACAAGGCTCCTCCTGTCCAGCAGCAGGGACAAAGGCCCTGCCCTGCAGGTGGCTGCGCCTGGCAGGGAGCTGGGGTGACCTGGACCCTCCTGCTCCCTTCTGCCCGAGGCAGGCGGGGAAGACAAACCCAGCCCCAAGGCAGCCTCAAGTCCCCTGCGTGACTCAGGGGCTGCTCGCCTGGGAGATCTTCTGCTCACCTCGTGACTCAGCGGTGACGAGCCAGACCTTCTGGCTCACAACAGCCCTTCTCTTGAGACAGCGCATGGATAAATGCTGTCCTCGAGGGTTCCTCGGCTCCCAGACTCATCCCAGCAGTGAGTCAGGGAAAGTCCTGGTACGTGGACAGCCAGGGCTCCCTGGGAGAGCTCAGAGGGACACCAGGGAGATCACAGAGATCTGACATGCACAGAGAACAGCCAGGCAGCTCTAGTGACTGATGGAAACAAGCAGAGCTTCCAGGGTCTACTTCATCTTATTTTACAGCCTGGCAGAGACCAAACCGGCCAGAGAAACACCCTGCTTCTTCCCTCTGTGGGATGAACATCCCCAGTCAGTCGGAAGAGCCGAGAGGGTTGAGGGGAGAGACAAGAGGAAAGGAGGGAGGCAGAACAAGTGCAGAGAGATAAAGAGAAGGAAATGGAAGCAAATATCAGAGTTTGAGCAGGAACTACCTTTCTTGGACACTTTCCTCCCCTCCTTAACTGAGCTGTGTTTTTTAGTGGCTTTATGGGTGCTGGCAGCTTGCGGCACACAGGTGAGGTGCACGGGGAGTCCAGCGGCTGACATCAGAATAGCCGTCATGCCTACAGCGGGTACGAGATCAACATGCAGGAAGGAAACAACGGGGAAACACATTAAAAAAACTTCAATCTTTCAAATTAAAAAGAAAAACAAAACAAAACCCAAGCCCTTGATTCAGAGAACATAAAACACCCAAGAGGCAAGGGGGTTGGAGTCACCGCAAGGACAGGATCCAGAGGACTTCAGCAAGGGGAGCTCGGGCAGCAAATTAAGACAGGGAAATGCAGGCACCCTCTAAGCTGGGGTTTGGACAGGACCTTCCTCTCTGCCTTGGCTTTAGGGCTCCTCGGGCGTTTCATGTCTGTCGTGGTGTAGAGTCCTCCAGCTCACCGAGCCCTGCGGGCAGCACTGCCCCGGGGATCTGCGGTTACCTGTAATCCCTACAGCTCCTGCTCAGCTACTCCCCCGTAAAGCTGAGCGTTTCAAGGGCATCGCACCAAACTAATCCCCAAAGAGCAGCTTGAGGGCCTGCGAAGCCTGCAGCTGTCCTGGGCCGGGCACAGGCTGGAGCTGCCCACCTCGGACCCTGCCGAAGGAGCCCCGTCCAACTGGGCTCCATTTTCTGCTGGACCCCATGCGCAGCTCAAGCCCGAGACTTCTCTCCCTCCCAGCCGGCACCGAGAAGTGCTGCATTCACTGGATGCAGTTGGTTAAAGCTAATGAATCATTAAAAAGGACAGCCGTTCCCTGCAGGTAGAGCTGGCACGCGGAGAGCCACAGGGCTGGTGATGCTGATCTAGCGCGATGTTTGCCCGTGAAATACAGGCCAGTCACAAGGCATAACACTCGTAGGGTGGCACACTGCTCTTGAACATACGTTCCGGGGAACACCTGCTTCAGTTTTTCCAGGAAGAGACCTCCCCCTGCCGCAGCTATCAGCACAGCCAAAAAATAATTCAGAGATGCAGACTGACAGCAGGCAACCTGAAAGCCCAGCTTACCTCTTAGAGCAGCCTGTGCAAAACCACCTCCTAATACTACGGACATTCCCACCAGCATCCCCAGATGCCTATGCGGCAGCTCATGGCCAAAACCAAAGTCACCAAGGCTTTTCAAGCCTGTATTCTACTGGGTTGGGAAAAGATAGAAAAGCAAATGCATTTATTCAGGACAAAATGAGGAGCCTTGCCCACACATGACTAAAAACGGAGTTATGACAGGAAGCAGCCAGCTTTGTGCGAGTGTTAACTAGTTGCGTGTTTCAGGCAGAAGAGAGCGCTAAGAACCCACACCCTGTAACTAACAATCCTCTGTGCAAAGCCAATGCAAGTGCCCCAGGCAGAGCCACCCCCTGCAGCCCCGACTGCGTCCTGCACCCGCTTCGCGCGAGCTCCGAGCACAAGTCCCACCCCACAAACTGCCCAAGTCCTTTCTTGATCCGAGGGTTGGATGCTTTTAGTACAGCTCTCATATAAGGCCCAAAGACTTCCAGAGAGATGGAAAGGATTTCACAAGAAGGGGTACGGAGCAGAGATGAAGCAGTTCGCCCAGGGTTACCCAAGGACCGTTGGCAGAGCTGGTTTGGCCAGCAGACCGGGTTGCTCCGTGACACATCGCCCAAGCACGCGCCTCCTGGTCTGAGGGAAGCTGCAGGCAGCAAAAAGCCAGTCCTTCACAGCACCGAGAGCTCCTCTCCGAACTGACACCAAGGCAACAGGCATCAGACACACGTAATTGTGCCAGAAATTATGGGGGAAGGAAAGCAGGGCGGGAAAACAACAAGCAGGAGAGTTAAAGATGCACAAGCAGCAGGTGAAGCAGTTGTTTGAGCAATTCCAGCCCCTGTCTGCTGATTGCGAGGTCTGTGATTCAGCACCAAAGAGAAAACACCTCCCTCCAAGAGCTCCTGGCAAGTCTGGCACCAGAAGATCAGGAACACAAGCTTGGAAGAGTCTCCTCACAGCACGTCCGCGTACTTCCCAAGGGAAGCAGGTAACACCACGCAGCACCTTGGAGGAGCTAGATTAACGTGCAGCCCCCTGCTCCCAGGGAGCACCTTTGGAAGATGCCAACACCGAGCGAGTAACCATCGTCCCAGCAGCACCACACTGCTCTCAGCAGCTCCAGCCGAGGAGAGCCCCCAAAATCAGGGCAAGACAGCATGAGCATCAGGCGAACAGCACGAACGCCAGCTGAACATCAGATCCACGAGATTCACAGTCAAAACAACCTCCTGCAAGTCTCGAACTCCAGACCAGAGGACTGCTGCCTGCTCTCGGCCCCACTAAGCCAGCAGTCCTCCATCACTTCCAGGAAGCCTGGAGCAACAGCCCAGTGTTCCCATAACAAACGGGAACAAACAAAGCCGAGTGCCTGAAGCCCAGTGCTCAGCACCACGCTGCCACCCCCTGCACACCAGGCAGGGACTTTGGTCTTTGGGAGCCTCACCCCAGCAGGGCCATAAAGCGCCGTGCCCCGGCCCGGGGCAGGAGGAAGGGGTGAGGTGAGGCTGCCTCCAGCACCCGCTCCCCAGCGCTGACCGCACAGACCGACATCTGCAGAGCAAGCCCAAAGACTGGCGGGGGTTATCGCCACCTACACGCAGCTGGCTGATACACGAATGCAAAGTGAGAGCTCTCTGCTGAGGAGATCAATACCAGCTTGCTGGTGTAACACGCAGAGCCCATAAAAAAAGATGCAGAGGTTGGAAGACTGACTTCAGACTCCACGTCGGAGGACGAGATGTCTCCTTCAGAAGTTAGGCTGAGGGAAGATGACAAGACACAGAACCTCGGAGTTCAGTTACCTGCTAACACAGCCCTTCCCATCCCCAAGGAGCTTATCTAAAGTTGCCTGTCAGCACCATGAGTCACTGCAAAGGAAATAAATGTTTATTTCAGGAGCTCTCTCTCACTCCATGAGTTGAAAGCATCTACAACACCATGCATGCATACAGGCAGGTCAAGCGTGGGACCAGGAGAGCTACCCCCAGCCAAGCATCCTCCTGAAACCAGCAAAAAAAAAAAAGGTCATTTTCTGCTTTTACCTCCTGCTGCCTTCAGAAACACACAGTGAATCATCTCCTTCTGCAGCTTCAAATCAAGAGAGCATTCAGAAAGGGGCTGTTCCCGTGCTACACCGCCCTTCTGGCTCATCTCACCACGCAGCAGTGATTCCTCCTTCAGAGTGCTAATACAATATTGGAAGTCTCAGCATCTAGCAAGCCTCCCACGAGTCTGGTGACAAGAGTCACCCGCGAGGGATCCCCCCCGCACCCAAGCCTTACAGGGCAGCGCACCGGAGGCACACCGCACCTGCCGGCTGATTCTCCACTTCTGACCCACGGACAGTTTTAATTCAGCAGCCACAGACAGTGGATTTGGGTCAGGAACAAGTTTGGCCCTGGCTAAATTCCCACTTGAAGACACAAGGGCCACGCTGCAACAAAATAAGCTTGCCCAGACCAAGCCTTAGACGCCTTTGTGTTCCTGCAAGAGCTCCTGCTGCTCGCCGGCCGCCCCTGGAGCTCACAAAATATTCATTAATATGTTCAGACCTTCCATTGACCACTGGTCTCTTCCCTGCCAGCACTGCAGAGGCAGAGAGGAGAGGCGAAGAGCCTTGCAAAGCATGCTTTGGCACCTCATCTGTTCCTGCCCATGTGCAATAGGCACACACACCCCTGCCTCTTCCCTCTTCCTCAAAGCATTTCTTCGGCTGCAAGTGCAGTGTCAGCAAGGAGTCAGTAGGACTCCTTGGGGTGGAATTATTTCTGCTGCAGCTATGACAACATCCGCCAGCTTTTCTTAGCCTCCCATGAAGTCAGGCGCTTTTGTAATATCCTGTACCGAAGCTGAGCACGGGGAAAGCACCCTTACATAACGCCGTGAGCCTCAACCAGGCTCTTACTCACACATCCAGCCCTACGCACCCCTGCAGTCACCCTTCTGGCTGCTGAGCTGTGTTTACAGACCTCAGACTCGTGTGTGCTTTGTTCCAGCTCGAGATTTAAGCAGGTGGAAGGAAGGGCAGAGCTTGCCTTCAAATAACCTGATGTCTCAGAGAGAAGCACTGAGAATTTGCACAATTATACCCATCAAAGCTTCTATGGTGAATATATCCCCAAACATCCCAGCTCTAGGAACCGTGTTAATGAGAAACCATGTTAATAAGAAACTTAAGAAACGCTCAGCTTAATTTAACACAAAGCTCACTTCCAGCCTTTTGTCTCCCAATCCTAGAAGGGGCTCCATACGAGCACCCAGTCCCCCAGGCAGCCATGAGGCACACCCGAACTAGGTTGTTCCCCCCAGATTTAGCCCAGCTGAGCCTTAAACACCAACACCATGGTTTAGCAGTTTGCTGAGACCTCTCCTCTGGCATTTCTCTGTACTAGCACAATTTGGGGGGTGGGGGAGACAAGTTTCCACACGCACCTTGAAGCAAGAAGGTAACAAAGTCAGGACAAAGCCTGATTTTATATGGAAGTTTAAACCATCTGCACAATTTCTGGGCTCTGGAGCAATGCTGCTGGAAGGTGTGGGGCTGCAGAGTTACGAATTCCTCACCCAAATCCCCAGGCACCCATCACACACAGCCCGCTTCCTTCAGACCACCAGGACTCCCCAGCTCCTGGTTATCCAGAGCCGCCTCCTGCACTCAGACACATCTGGAGCATTTCTGGAGAGCGTCAGCACGATTTAGGGGGTTTGCTTCTCCTGCTTCAACCAAGAAGAAAAGCTGCTGAGAAGCACCTCAGGATGGAGACCGAAAGCTGTAAGACATGCAGAATAAAACCCTTCTCGGGTCACGCCTGGGACCTCCCTCTCCCCATGTCACCGGAGCCTGCCCTGCATCACCACTGGTGCTGAAGAACACAGCCGTGCAGCAGGACTGGGGGAAGAAGGGGGGCCCAGCCTGCACATCACAGAATAACCCCAAGAATAAGCATTGCCAAGACCACCCCCCAGATCTGAAATATGAACAAAACAGCACCTCCCAGAAGAGGTCCTAGAAGCAGAGAGCAGAGCACAGAGGGGGAGGAGATGTGCCTGAAGACCCAGCCAACAAAAATCCCAGTAAAATTTGGCCTTGTTACCACAACCTCACTGCTTGCTTTTCACCATAATCATTCCCAGACATTTATTTTCCTTTCGCTTGCTAATTAACTCGTCCAGATCTTCCCTCTGCTTCTACTCCATTTTAAATGGAGACAAATTCAGATTTTTCTCCTCCCTTGCAGCTCCGACATCTGTTACACCTGGCAGGGAGCAACCCAGGGCTGACCAGAGCCATGCCCAACAGGCTCAGACCCGAAGGAGATGCTGTCCCTGGGGGCAGGTGATGCACTGAGCCCTCAGCCCAGCCTGTTCCAGCCCCGCTGCAACTCAGCACACCTCATGGGGGGCTTCAGATCCGAGGAAGGACCCTTCTTGTCCTTTGCATCCCCAGCCTCCAACAAGAGCAGAGCCGATTACCAGCTTCACCTTCTCATTCTGGTTTAAATGGTGCCAAGTGGGCGATTCCACCGAGCTCTTCGGCAGCGTTTTAGGTCTAAACGTGGCGCTACAGAAGGACTGTGCATGTTCACCTCTTCCAAGTTAACAGGAACACTTGCACATCCAGAACGAGGTCACGGTTAACAGTATTAACGCAGCCCGGATTCAGCAGGGCTCTCCGGTTCTTTGCTGTATTTACCTTTATGCGATTAAGGAACTAATTACACAGCCAGTGCTAATAGCCGGGGGATGAAAGCAAGCTTTCATAAGCAAGGTGAGCCCTGCTCAGGTCATCCATCTAGGCAAGGTCTGAGCTCAGCCCTGCACCTCATTGCCACAAAGACTGACCTGCCGACAGGGAGATGGCCTGCGTGCTGCTGTGGTGCCTGCTTGGTGTTAGGGACCTGCGAGGCGCAGTCTCCACCGTGGTTTTAGCACTGGATGACCAGAAACAGCAGTCCCAGGGGATCATTTTGAGGCAGGGCAGAGCCTGGCACCTAGAAGGGCACTGGCCACCACCACCTTGGCTAGCAAGAGGTGGTGGCCGCTTTGTCCGAGGGAGAGCCCAACTGCCTCTACGTGCTCAGGAACAGAGCTCAGCACCCAGGGAGCTACTAACCTGAGCAGATCATGCATGGGCAGAGGAGAGAGAGGGTTAATAGGTATTCAGGGGGTTGATAGATACTCTGTTGTGTCCGAAATGGGTACAGCAGCCCCCAGGAAGTGCCACACGCCAGGTCTCTCCCACTCACCTACCCCAGGTTACTGGGTTAGGACAGTTTCAAGTGCACAGGTGGTCTTTGTATGGGGGAGACACCAGCTCCCAGCAGAACACCCAGCCCCTCAGGCACCAAGTCCCACTGCTCGCAGCCGGCACACAGCAAACACACTGAGAGGTTTTGGCCCCCCCAAAGGGAAGCACCACCACTAAAAGCTGAGAGCACCAGTTGCTGTTTTCAAGGCACCACCATTTCACCTTTAACAGGCAAATCCACTCTGAAGAGTGGCACATTGAGAACCGGCACTCCTATCCCTCCCAGACAGGCTTCTCAGGGATGTTTAGGATCATATTCACAGGTTTGGATGGTTACAAGCAAGCCTGCGTTGTGCTGCCACAGCAGACAATGCCTGGTTCAATGTCTGTCTCTTCCTTTCCCCAAGGCAATGCATCACAATCATTTTTTAGGCTAACGACCACCTGAGCCTCTGCAATAAAATCACACAAAACAACCCCATGCACCATCCTGCACTGCAATTTTCTTCCTCAAAGGGGAAAAAAAAAAACAGGAAACACCAGCTAGCACACAGCCTGGCCCACGTGCTCCCCTACACTATGAAAACAAGTACCAGAGCCCCAAATACAGCCCCAAAAGCCAGCTTGTGATGGTCTATTTATAAACTACAGGGGCAGAAAGTGCTTCAGAGACACCCACGAAGCTCCATCTGCCCCTCTCTCCTGCAGAGACCAACAGCACACCAGATACATCCTGCTCTTGCGTTAGGAAGGTGCTGAGCTACAGCCTCAGGTGCTGAGCAGCAGCAAGACCTCACCTCAGCTGGGATGGGAGCACAAAGCCTCAGGACTAGCACCAGTAAGAAAGCCAGTTACTGTGGCCTGACCTTCCCATTCTCTCTCAAGCTTGTCTTTTCTACCTTTTGGTCTTTAGGCCTAAAACTTTTCCACTGCCAAAGGCATCTCAGAGATGCTGGAAACTAAAAAATAAAAAAAAGAAAAACACACACTATGGGAAAGTAGAGCACTTGCTCACATAACCCTAAGGAGAAAGCAGATAAAGCAGAAGAGAACTGTTACCTGCCAAAGCCTGGTTCACTTTGCTGGGTTTGGACATCTTGACCGGCAGGCTCGGGGTGCTGGAGAGAGAGCAGAAAGACAGAGACATCAACCAGCACAGCTCAACCACTGCACACACCAGCACCAATTCAACACCCCCCAGGCCCTGGGTATATCAACGGGCTCTAATCGCCCAGATGAGCCTCATCTGGGACCCCCCACCCACACGTCCTTCACCCACTGGTCCGGCTGCTGTATTTAAGGAGCCCACCCCTGGCCAGAGCTATGGAGGTTTATTTCTCTGCAGCCTTGTCCTGAGCATGATGAGTCTGTGCTATGTGCAGGTCCCTGGCGTGAGCGTGCAGCCAGGAGCTACCAGAACAGAGCAAATAACCTTAAACCTTCCTGGTGACTTGCTCTGTCAGCCTGTTATGATGGCCAGAAGAAAAAACACTCCCCAAAGCTCAAGCCGAGATGCTGCAGCTGTGGGGACTGAAGGAAGCGAGCTGCACCACCCAACAGCTCTGCATGTGGGGAAACCAAGGCAGAGAAAGCTCGAGCCAAGCACTTGAGCACGTGCAGCTGGTCCTTGAGCAGAACCAAGTCCTGACTCTCACTGCCTGTCCATGGGGTTACTGCAAGATGTAGGAAGGAGGGAGGAAGGGCTGAAAGAGATTTGGAAGAGTTTGGTACCCTTCTTTCCTTGAAAATCAGTGCAGATGCTGTAATATCTCTTTCAGGTTCCTAACTTGCTCTGATGGTGTTTCCCAGAGCTGGCAGCTCAGGCCCACCAGCTGCAGTTACTTCCCAGTGCCTTCGGATGACCACCTCCAGACTCCCCACGCCAGCCCCAGTTACGCCAACCCCGGCCAGCTTCGTAGGACAGCAGGTCGCCAAGCTCCCAAACGCCACCTGCTGTCTCTGGGAACCTAGCCCTCTCCAGAAGCTGCCACCGTGCCCAAAACAGCCCCAAAGACAGAGGTAAGTCCCTCTCCTCGGCCTCCCGAGGTTCAGCAGCGACACATCCCCACCTCCCCTACCTGCCGCCGCTCGGAGCAGGTCCCTGCGCAGGCGCTGAGCTCCTGAAGAAGGCAGCACCCCGGGCTTGGCGCTGCTCTGACAGCCTGGCCGCACGAGACTGGGGCCTCCAGACCTTTAAGAGGTCCTCCGGGCTGCGGAGGTTTCCCTTCCCTCTCTCAAAGGCTGTGGTTTCCCCTCGCTTGCCCCTCATTTTGCAACGTTTTCAAATGATGCAACGGGCTGCTCTCACCGCAGCCCGGCTCGAACCCCGCTGGCAAATCCTCCCCTCGCTTTTGGGGGGCTTTGAAGCAGGCGCCGTGTTCCCTCTTTGCGACCTTTTTCTTCATTCAGCTTGTTCATCGCTCTTTCTCACGGATTTTTTTCTCCCCTCCATTTTCCCTCCTGCTGTGCTCCCCCCAGCAGAAGCACCGCGGGGTCTGGGCACCCCCAGCCCAGACACCGAAGGATTTGTGCTTTGCTGTCACCCCCCCCCAGTTGCAGCAGCCACCGGGGGCGCCTTCGTTTCCCCTTCCCCGCGGAAAAGCAAGCAAAGAAAACACAGCAGGGCACGGACAGGGCTGAATCCTCAGTGGGGGATTCACCCAGGGGCGCACAGAAGGGCCGGAGCGCAGGGATTTACGACGCAGGACCCAAATCCTTTTTATTTCACGTGGCTCAGCAGCAGCTCAGCGAGCGAGGCCGCAGGACGTGCCAACCCATGCGGGAACGCGCCGGCCGGGCTGCCACGTGCTGCCGTTTCTCTTACACCCGCAGAAATCCCTGGTGAAACCGAGGGAAACTCACGCTGCTCCGCGGTGCCTCGGCCGCCTCGCTGCCCCGGCAGGTTCGAAGCCACGGCGCGTGGGAGGAAGAAGCACCGCCACGCCGCAGAAGGGGCAGAAATGCTCCTCCGGGCCCGAAGAGGGTTTTTTTGGAGGAAGGCGAAGAGGTAACAAAGGGTATTGCCACGGCAGTCTCACACGTGCGGTGCCTTGCACCTGAGCAGCCTCGCCAGCGGCACGAGCTGCCTGCGAGTAGTCCATCAGCTTAGACCCGAGGCGCTCCGGCACCGCCACGGCTTTTTGGGAGCGGTGCCGCCGATTTGTAGGCTCGGCTACAGGGGCAGCGGCCCCGGCAGGCTGGGGAGGGCTCTGGTAGGGGAGGTTGGGAGAGCAGTGCTGCCAGAACAAGCGCTGCCACGCAGAGAGGGGCTGGGTGTCCGCCACCGCATCAGCTCCCACCACCTCTGCTGCCCACAGATGGAATTCCACCCGGTGGTACCCGTGACACCGGGCCAAATGTTCCAGCTGTGCTTGTAGCACCTGGAAGTCAGCGCCTGAAATCTCGGATTTTCTGCCGGTACCGACTCCTCCCCGGGCTGATTTCATCCTGCCATGCCCTGCGGGCCCTGCTCGCCCCCTTGCTCAGTGCCGTCGGTACCAGGGGGTCGTAGGCTGTGGGGAAAGGGGCGCACAGCAAGACACCGTCCCCACAGACCCGGTGAGAAATTCCTGGCGAAGTCAGGTTGCCGTCAGCGGATCCCGTAAGCAAAGCGTGGCAACTTGTTGCTTTCCCAGACGCTCAGGTGCTGCAGCACCGGTGAGGCAACGAGGTGCAAGACCGCAGAGGTGGCACTCGGTGGCCAGATCCGAGCTGAACAGCCCCATACGTGATTTCCTCACAGGGCAGGAATGGAAAAGTCCCTATCAACTCTCCCCCTTCCCAACAGAGCCCGTTCTTCCTTCTCTCCCCTCCAAAAGCTGCATTTTCCTGTGCCCCGGTGCCTTTGTACCCTCTGAACAAGCAGCCAACGCTTCCCCCAGGTCCTGCCCTGCCTCAGATTCACACACGTGTGCCCAGGGGTCTAACCCCTTCCGTGGAAAACCTCCTGGGAGGCTAACAGTGGCCACACAAGAGCTTCTCCCTTCCCTTCGTTTTGAAGAAGACATCAGGACCTAGACCAAGGCCCCACGCCCCAGGGACCTTTTCTTGCGCTGCACGCAGCCGCGTCGATCCATGGGGCTCGCTCCCGGCACCAGGATGAGGAGCGACAAAGGGCTGGGGATGAGTCACAATGGGCCTGCCGGGGGTGGCAGAGACCCCCACGGTCTCCTGGAGCCGAGCAGCCCGCTGTTCTGCTGGTGGGCAAGAGCTGAAGGGTGAGGAGGAGGAGGAGGAAACACCCTGCCTGGGGTCTGGTCCCTGGGGTGCATCTCCTGATCCGACAGCATGCTGAGCACACGGGAGACGTGGGGCTGTGGCACTTCCAAAGAGCACCCTAACACTACAAAGCTTCCCTCCCCAGCCCCAAGACACCCCTCCCAATGCTTTTCAATAAAATTTCCCCAGCCCGAGCCCCCTGCCTTATCTGCAGGCGGGAGCTGGACGGGCACCCACGGCCACGCGCGCCCAGACCAGCCAAGAGAGCTACTGCAGGGACTCTCCTGGCTGGGGCACGAATTTATTCCCCCCAAACCGCCTCCTGCAGCTTTCCTTGCCCTCGTGCCAAGCAGGACACCCCTCAGCAGTGCCCTTCTCTGCAAGGAGCCCCCCCGGGGGGGGGGGGAGCTGAGCAGCACCCAGAGGTGGCCGGAGCGCGGGGAGCCGCACGCAGCGGGGTGCTGCTCGCTGCTGCAGGCACGGCCCCCCCTGCAGCACGCTCCGTCTGCGGCTCTCAGCGCGGCCCGTGGAGGCGGCCGGGTTCATTATCGGCCTTTAACACACGGGAGGAAACCAAGGCACCAAGAGGCAAAACAACCTGCCCACATTTACTTAACATTCTTGGCTCCGCTGCTAACGTATTAACGTCTGCTTGGGCCTCGGCTCGCTCCAGGCGACGCTCCTCGCTGGGTTTCGCAGACTTTGACCCCCCTGAGAGCAGGGGGAATTGAAGCCGCAGCTTGCAGTGCCCCAGCTCCACCCTCTCTCACCCCTGCACCCGTGCCCCAGCCCGCAGCAAGCGGGAAACGCTTCCTGGTGCTGCCGCAGCTCAGACATGCCCGTGCCGCCTGCCCCGGGGGCTATGCCCGCCTGCACCTTGGGAATAACTGTCACAGCCACCCAGGGAGGCAGGCAGCTTTCCAGGAGGAACTACACCTCTTTCCGAGGCCTGCAGGAGAGAGGTTTTCTTCTGTGCTGCCATTTTCTGCCGTGCTTCCTTCTGCACTGGATGTATTTAACCAGGTGTGTATAACCGGGGGTGTATAACTGCCCTGTCTTTCCATTTCCAGTAGCATTTGAGCCGCCAGGAACAGCTCAGCTGCAGCGAGGCAGGGGCTGGGGCAGCCCTGCGATGACGAGCGGTTCCGTAACAGCCAGCAGCCTGCCAGGGGTGCTGCGGGGCACGCACAGCACAACCTCTATTAGACACTGGAGAATCCCCATCCAACCCCGCTGCTCCCTTCCCCGCAGCCCAGGCCTTGCTCTGCCGACGAACGCTTGTGCGAGCTGCGGCGAGGGCCAAGGAGCAGCGGCAGCAGCTCAGTGCCACGAGGCTCCTGTGCAGGCGTCCTTCCAGACCACAAGTCACCCGTCCGTCTCTTCTCGGAGCCCCGGGGCTGGAAGGGGGCTGGCTGCCATTTCGCTGCCATTTCGCTGCCATTCCCAGGCAGCCGGAGGTGCTGGCAGCCAGACAGCCGCTTCCAGGGCCAGCCCGCGCAGCCCCGAGGCCCCGGGACAAGGTTTTGGCCCCGCGCGGGGCTCACGCCGCTGGGATGTGGCCCCGCTGCCAGCTCTGCGCCCGAGCACCGGCCGCAGGGCCTGCGTGTCCCAGCCAGGAGGAACCCCAGCAAAGCTGCACGCTGGACACAGATGCAAACCCTCCCTGGAGTAATTAGCGCAGGATAATTAGCGCCTCGCCTCCATAGCCACAAAGCTCCCCATGCAGCGAGGAGCAATGGGAGAGGAACGAGGCAGCCCAAGGAGCGCAGCCGAGGGGGAAAGGCAGGGAACCCAGTGGATACAATAACTCCGGAATGTTCCGGGCTTCGGAATTAAATGAAACACATTGTTAGAGCGTGCTACTCAGGTTTCCCCTAATTCACAGAAATGAGGGTATTTTCTGCTGGAACACGGCTCCACGAGCCTGGGAACGTAACCCCAGCCAAGAGCAATCACACCGGCCCCGCAGTATTTCCAGCTCACGGCATGGAAAGAAAGGGGAAGAGCTATCTCGAGCTGGCGCCGAGTCCCCTCCACGTACCGGAACGGCACTGGAAGACTGAGATCGTCCCCCCACATGCATTTGTCTGGCAGGGCAAAGGACAGAGCCCGTGGGAAGGTAACGCTGCAGGACTCCAGCTCCCCGCTCAGCACCCAGCAGGGCACCACAGCGCCTTATCGGCTCCAGCCAGAGCCTTGCAGGGCAACCACAGCAGCATTTTGCTCTCGTTTTGGCCAGCTCTTCCCACCCCAGGAGTCACTCTGCAAGCCACACGGGTGTTTATGCTCTGGGGACAGACGCTGGCCCCAGGCAGGGTGACAGCACCGTGCACCAACCCTGCAAGAAGCGGGGTTTGGCAGCTGCTGCGGGAGGCAGCAAGAGCCCTGCTCGGTGCTGAGCTCCGGTTCTGTGCCCCGTCCAAGGGTGAGGGGAGCAGAGAAACACCGCGGATGCACGAGATGCCGTGCACAGTCACCAGGTGCAAAGGGAGCACCGTGAGAAAGAAGAACGAGGTGTGGGAAGTCGCTGTATTCAGATCACCCCCGAGAGGGAAAGGCCTGTCGTGCTGAGAAAACCACCTGAAGATCAGACAGAGAGGTAAGCGTGGCCGGGAGCTCTGCAGGCCATCTGGTCCAACGCCCTGGCCAAGCACGGCCACCGGGAGCTTCTTGCACAGGTCCTGTCCTCGGCTTTTGAAGATCTCCAAGGAGAGAGACTCATCAAGGGAGCTTCCTTGCTTAAGATACAAACGAGGTTCAAAATAAACTTGTGCCGCATGCAATTAGCGGAATGAGCTTCCACCGCCCTTCTGATCTCTTATCTGCGCATCTCCTTGGGCTGGCTCGGACAGGTAAATCAACCCTGACAAGTTTGCCTCGAGTTTCTCAGATGCTCAGCGTTGCAGCGCCTGACTTATTTCTAGCAAAGCGTGCGCACCGCTCTACACCCTGACGGTGGTTTACAACCAGAGAGCCCTCAGTGCGGCCTCAGGTTGACGTGACTGTAGCTGGGAGATGCCCAGCGCACGCGTTATCACCAGCTCTTGGGAATAAGACAGACCCCAAAAGCCTTGAGCTAGAAAAAGCCCTGCGTGCAGAAAGAGTTAAGACTGAAAGCCTCTCTGTGAATATCCTGCTTGGTTTGGGTTACAGAGGCTGCCCCTACGAGGTGGAGGGAAGGGCCACTCTGCAAGGGAGACGCTGACAGCCCCGGCTGGAGCTGCTGCCCCCGGGGTAACCCGCAGCAGCCCCCCCAAGCAGCCCACACAGAGGAGAGGAGCGGGGCCGCAGGGTGAGCCCAGGAGATGTCGCTTTTCTTTTAGCTCGCAGCACCCAAAGGCCCGGGGAGAACCAAAGCCCTGCCTCCCACAGCAGCACGGCGCAGACACAGCCCTCCTTCGGCTCCGGCCGCTTCCCAGCAGGAGCTAAAATCCTGTGCTGCGAGATGCGTGCGTGCTTCAGGGCCTCTAGCGTGGCAGTGAAGCCCCACAGCACCCTTGTCCCCTCTTTGTTCTCATTAGAGATGTCAAACGTGGACTTCCTAATTGTGTCAGAGAACGTGGGAGGTCTTGGCCACATGCAGCGAGTCCTGCAGGGCCTCCTTGAGGGGGAAGAGCTTTGAACGGGGCAGTTTTCCACTCCACATTTGCCGTGCGTTTTGAATTAAATAGGAATGTTCACAAATCCCCTTTTCATTTGCTCAGTCTCCCCTCAAAATTGCTTTCAGACGGACAGAAGCGCTACCAACCACCTGCATTTCCTCTAGCCTCTAGTATCTCCACCTGACTACTTCCCCCAGCGGCTCGGGGGACTTTCACGGCTGACAGAGAATAATTTTGAGTGGGAGAAGAGAGAAAGCAGAGGGGAAGCTTCCTCATCCATCGGACACAAAGGCACGAAGATCTCCCTCGCAGGGAGAAGACCCTTGTGCGGTCCCCTGGGACAGAGAGGCTCCTAAACGAAGACCTGAGCACAGCGGGGCTCTCGGGCACGCACGCAGCATTTAAAGGCGAACTGGGGGCTGTACCTGACTCCGTTCGGCGCAGACAGTCCCGTGCTGGGGCCCCCAGCTTGAGGCAAAGCCCAGGTGCTCTGCGCGTTGAGTCTCGGCGTCGACCTCGCCGCCGACAAAGTCGGTTTGTTGTAGGGCACAAAGCCCACGCCGGCAGAAGTCGCGGACGTCGTCCTGCCGGAAACCTGGTGCGTGGCGGAGGAGTTGGGGAAGTTTGTCACGGAGTGCCGGGACCGCGTGGTGATGGGGCCAGTCCCCCCGTTGAGCCAGCACTGCTGGCATGAGCAACCCAGCCCCGCGTGGCCGGGGGCCGAGGCGGACGTCACCGGGTACGGGGAGTCCAAGCGCCGCTGCACGCTGCGGCGGAACCTCGTGGTCTTGTTGGTCTGGACCTGGGCCACCAGGTCGACGTCGTAGTTGTAGCCGAAGGGCGCGAGATCGACCCGCTGGTGGTTGGTGGCACGGGCCTGCTCCAGGACCTCGCAGACGCTCATCTCGTAGGGGGACCAGCCGCCTTCGTCGTTCTGCCACTCCCAGACGATGCCCTGCCCCGCCGCCGAGCTCCCGGGGAAGAGGTGCCTGCGGACCGCCCGCATCGTCCCTGGGGGGAGAGGGGAAAGTCAGCGTGAGCGGAGAAGTCAGGGGGGGGTCTCCTTCCGTGACTCGTTCCTACACCGGGCTGCGGTGGCTAACTGGAGGCACGAATGGACTTTCTCATCCCGGCACGGGATGAGCTCAGAGAAAACGCAACACCTCTGAGCCCTCTGTCCCTCGGCCAGATCTGATTGCGGGCTGGCAGCGGGTTCAAACGCTGCGGGGAGGAAGGGAGGGAAGGGGAGAGGATCCGGACCCCGACACACCCAAGCACAACGGCGCAGCAATCACAGATGCTTCGCTGACGTTAAAAAAAAAAAAAATCAGGCTGAGGCTCAGATCTGGTAAAAAAACCTCCCACAGCCTTGACAACAGAGTAACTATAGAGACGTGACACCGTCAGAGCGCGCTCTGCAGAAACACTTGAGGGGCTGAACGCCTACCTGCCGCTGCTGTGCGAGGGTCTGGGGAGTGGGTGAAGTCCCACAAGGGCAGGACAAGGACGTCAGAGAGGGGAAGGACAGGGCCAGCTTCTCCAGGCTCCTGCCTGCCGGGCAGCAGAGCAGGAGCAGGGAGGAAAAGCCAGCAAAGTGATCTGGAAGCTGCAGAGAGCAGCTGTTCGCACAAAGGACGAGGAATGAAAGCAGACACGCTGCTGTTGCGAGGCTGCTCTACAGCAGCAGCACGAGCTCGAAATCCCCTGGAAGCCCGGCTCTCCGGGGTGACTTCACGCTCGGCTGCTCTATAAAAGCAGGAGGCAGCAGGAGGAGGAGGTGAGCCGCCCAACAGGACAGAAGCCCTCACCGCTGCAAAACCAGGTTCCTGCAGCAGGGGCAAAACTGCTCCTGCTGGGAAAATCCTCGCAGCCCTCTGCACGGAGAGGAGCGGGGACACCACGGGGCAAGGCTGGGGACGCAGGAACGCAGAGAGTCTTCAGGACAAAGGAGGAGCTCGGAGAAGAAGAGCGCCAAGAGGGGAAAAAACAAAAACAAAGCCCCTGAAGCTGTCATGAGGGCTATGACCCTGAACTCCAGGCATGGAGGTGACAGAGGGCACACCTACAAACGAGTACCTGCACCGTGACCCCGCAGAGAGCGGCCCCGGGACGCTGCCTGCGGCCCTGTGGGACTCCGCGCTGCCTGCCCCGATTGCTGCCCGTGCTGGGGCTCTGCCTGGCTGAACGCTGGCTCGAGTCCCTCTGCCTCACGCCGTGGTCATTCCCACCCTCACCTGCAGGCTGAAGGCTGAGATCTCAGCCCCAGGGCCCAGAGACTCGCGTGGGACGAGACCTCGCTCCGGCAGAAGTCGGGGTGGAAGGTGCCAGCGGCGTGGAAGGCGCCAGCAGACCCGAGCCGACCTTCCCCAGGCAGCAACCAGCGCTTTGCAGGGGAAAGCAGAGAGCACGGCCAAGGGCAAACTCGAGCAACAACTGCTCCGAGCCAGCAACCGAGCCCTGCCAAGTGCTGGAGACGCACTAACCACCGGGTGCCCGGGTCTGCGGCCTCACCAGGCACATCACGCCCGGGGAGACCTGAGCAGGGGGGAAGCATGGGGGTGACGGGGGCTGGAAGCGGGACAGTGAGAACAGCGCTGCGTTTAGAGGCGAGTGCTGGGAACGTGCTCCCAGCGGAGAGGAGAGCGCCACGGGCAAAGCAAGGTGCCAGAAGGCCCAGCAGGACTCACGGATCGGCCAGGCAGTCCCGGCCCCGCTGGCCGGTCAGAAGCTAAGAGCAGCACGGGGAGGATGCCAGGTGCTCGCAGGGCACCTGTAACTTTTAAGACCTCCAAACAGCAGCGGGAAGAGGAGCCGCGAGGAGTCCACAACGAGAGCGGAGGCATGTGCTTCTTGGGAAACGTCCCCCTTCCCCCGGGGCTGGCAGGGAAGCTGGCATTCTTCTCCCAGGCGGGCAAACAGCTGTGGCGAGGGGACAGCTCCTGCTGCCGCCTCACCTCGCTCCCAGCTCATCTGCCCAGAGCAGCAGCTGAAGGCTAATCCTGCCCCCGAGACCCCCCTGCACAGCTGTCGCTCCCCGTCGGTGGGACGCGGCCCCGTTAACACTGCCTTCCTGTTATTCTCCCTGGCTTCCTTTGAAGAGCCCGTTTGTCTGTCTAGTAGCTAATGAGCAGAATACAACAGCCTATTTTTTTTTTTTTTTTTGCTCTGTTTAAAGATTTTTCATGGGGATGTTTCCTGCAGGGATTCTTTTCTCCAGCACATGACAAAGGTCAGCTGGCTGCTCGCTCGGGAAGGCTCGTGTTTAAGGCAGGGCCCTGCAGAGAGAAAAGGCTTTGCTTAGAACTGGGCCATAAAACGGGGATATCAGAGCATTTTCAACAGTCGCGCCGAAGAGCGCATCGGAACAGTTATGCACGGAGGGGAGCTCACAGACCTGGCCGCTCTGCTCAGCACCCCTCCGAATCGGTGGGGAACCCCGCGGGGGAGCTGGGCAGCACAATCGGCCCGTTTGGTATTGAAGCCTGCCGCAGATCTCGTCCGAGGAAAGAGGACGTCATGTCATCCAGCATCATTTCCAAATCCACGCCGTGCCGCTCCCCAGACTAAATCCAAACCATCCCCCAGCGGCCAGCGCTGCTAGGTGTTTTGAGATCTTTCTCAAGGGACTGAAAAGACGCGGGACATCTGTAGAGGGACAGCTGCAGCCATGAGGAAGGACGAGGATGTCCCTTTCACACCGGGACACCTCTTCCAGCCCCCCCAGGCTGAGATCTCAACCTCACCAAGCCGGGCTGTGGCCTGGAGGATCGCTGCCCAGGTGGTGGATGGAGCACCAGCCGCAAGGTTCCTTCACCAGGCTGGCATTAAGAACGCAAGGAACAGCCGCTGGTGTCAGTTCTCGTGACCCATGCTATATTCCTGGAAGCCCCAGCCCTAGCAGGGCTACCAGACCATGCCGAGCCAGAGCTGTGAGCACACTCACCTAAGAGAGCTCCTCACCCGGCACTGTCCTAGGAAAAACTAACCTCGAGGTCACCGGTAAGCACTGAAGCTCCAACAAAAACACGGATGCAGCTGCGATGAGCGCTCGTCACTCCAACCACTTCCCTTTCCTGCAGGAACTGTCCGATCCTGCGGTTGATTCAAGACACTGCTCGCTTCTTGCCTCAGTTGGCGAGAAGCCCGCGCGCTGCCAACCTCTGAAGCTTGGCGGGAGGTTTGGGCAGCGCAGTAAAAAGCTGCCTGCGTCCTGGGGTGATGGGAGAGGAGCTGGCAAAAGGGGGAAAAACTGATGCACGGAGAATTTTCCGTTGGTCTGGGGTGCGTAACGCGGAATCTTCCTGGATTTTCAGGAGAGGAGAGCATGCACCCTGCCCCTGCTTCCTAAGCTACAGCTGCTCAGCACAGCTGGAGCAAGAGAGGACAGGAGTCACCTCGGCACATTCTCAGCCTCAGTGACCTCAAGAGAGTCAAGACGAAAGTGAAAATTAGGCCTTAGAGCTGCAATTAGGACCAACCCACCCCCGCCTCCCCGGGAGGAAGCGAGCAAGCCTGGGACCGCAGCGGGGGCGGGGGGGGGAAATATTCTGCGGCAGCATCGCGGCGGCGTGCGGGGGCTGCAGGCTTTCGCGGAGCAGCTTGCGCAGGGCGGCGTGCCAAGGTAAAGCAGCTGGCACTCCCACCGCATGGGGAACAAGGGACGCAGGCGGGAGGGTCGGAGTCGCAGAAAGGCCTTTTTGTGCCGGTGGTCTTCGACGGGCGCGGGTCGGGGGGGGGGCGGGAAGAAAGTTGCCAGCTCTGAGGGCTCTGCCTCCCGAGCTCTGAGCTCCAAAGGTCTTGGCGACGAGGCTCCTCGGGAAGTCACCTCCGCCTGCCCGGCACAGCCCCGCGGATTCCCAACGCCGATTCGCTCATGTGCTGGGTGGCAGGCAGCGCCGGGAGAGCAGCAGACGTGCCAGCCAGCCAATAACCACCTGCAGCAGCAGCAGAGCTTCGCAGGGCTCTCCTGCCCCACCTCTCCCCGAGCACACGAGCAGCCCTGCCGAAATCCCGGCGCGGGAGGGGAGCTCCCTTACCTGTGTCCTGTCGGAACTGCGTCAGGCTTGGGATGTCGATGACGTAGGGGGCCAAGACAGCATCCGCGTGTCCCAACGGGATGCTGCTGACGAGGCCCGACCCCGATCGCCGGCCCTTCTGCTGAGAGGCCTGGAAAACCTGCTCGATGTAGCTGCACACGTTGCCTCGGTACGGCCTCCACCGGCCGAATTCGTCCTGCCATTCCCACACCGCCACTGCCGGGGTGCTGCCGTGCCCCGGGACGGAGGCGGGGGCTCCGGACGGCCCGGCCACGCTGCTTCCTGCTCCCTGAGCCGCTGCCATGATCCTTCCTCGGGTCTGGGCACACAGCAGCTGCGCTGGCTGGCTTCACACCATCTTCTTCTGGGGGATCTGCAGCAAGAAAGAGCACAGGGAGCTGAGAATGATGCCCCAAATCCACCCCGCCCTGAACCCAAGCTACACAAGCCGTTTACGAGGGAAGTGAGCTCAGCCTTTCACAGAAGATGATTACTGTGCATTTAGGAGAGCACAGAGGAGTGGATCAGCCTCAAAACCCTCTGGCCGAGGGCAAACGAGGTAACACCACCTACACCACGCCAGTGCTAGCAACTTCTTTTGCTAATCTGGAGCGAGAGCTCTTTGGAAAGACTCTGCTTCCGACCCCAGACACCAGAGCTGCTGCAGACCTGCCTAAAGCCAGCCCAAGGCTGCTGCTGATCCGTATCGATGTAGCTCTAAGCCCTGACCCGAGTTCGGATGCTCAGTAGCCAGGAGCCAAGGCGAGAGGCTGCCCTGCACCGCTGCCTGCCCGTGCTCGGAGCCTATCCTGGCAGCCGCACGCTCCGAGCCCCGCCAGGAGCCCAGCGCTCGTGCACGGCCGTGCCTCGGTTACGCAAGCAGCTCCAGAAACTCTCTGTGCTGATCTGAACTCTGGGAACACAACGCCAGCTCCATCCCCGCTTCTGATGGGTTTTCATCCAGGATCAGTCCCTTGGTTCCTCCTGTGCAGCACCACAGGTGCGCACAAAGCCAGGAGCCACTCCTTTATGCAGAGCCCGAGAGCCTGCAAGGCACAGAAAGACAAACGTTAAGCTCCATCTGGGACAGGAGCAGATATGGAAGCTCCGGGAGGAACAAAAGGCACAAGGAACAGCCTGCGCCACCGAGGGCGGTGATTCAGCAGGTCACCGAGACTGCAGCACACCTACCCGCAGCTTCTGGGGGCGGAAAACCAGGGTCAGCCCGCTCAACCCATTAAGAGATGATTTGGGGAAGAACAGAGGGAGGGGTGGGAGCCTTGAGACGTCCAGATAGAGACGCAGAGGACAGAGACTAAACCCTAACTAACGACTAACTAAACCCTAACGACTAACCCTAACTCAGAGCGGGCATGGGATGCAGACACCAAAGACCACCACCACTCTTCGCCCCCAGGGGATATAAAAAAGCAGCCCCAAAGCCATCGCACGGTGTCACCCACCGCCACGGGGACACGCGGGTTGTTTGGGGACGCTGGGCAGAACGGGGACACGCCTGTCCCGGTGCCTGGACGCCAGGCAGACCACTTGGAGCCCCCTGCGGCGGTGCTCGCGAGCGGCTGGGCACGAGAGGAGGAGCGTGAATGAAGGAAACTCATCCCGCTGTAAAAACCAAGTCACCTTCTCCCCCCTAAGGTCTCGCGCTGTTGACTGCTCGCTTCGGTCCTGCCAGCCAACGGGGAGCTACCAGCTTCCTTCCCGTCGCGCGGAGAAGCTGAGGTCCCCCGAGAGGCGGCTGGGCAGTGGGCGGCTTCCACTGGAGGATGCCATCCGCACGGGGAATGACGGCCCTGCCGGATGGGGGAAGATCCCACGCTCCGCAGGAGCGTCCCATCCATCACGCTCGCGGGGCTCGCTGGCTTAAAAAAAGAAATAGGATAAAGAGAGCAAAGAACAGAGACGCCCACACGTCTGCATTTGTCGGAGGAAAGCAACGCTTTCCCCAGGAATTCGCTGCCGATTCGTCGGAGCCGCTCTGAGGTTTTCGCACCACACCCCCGGCTCGGCCGGGGCTGGGGACGAACGGCTCGGGGTCACCGCACGAGTCCCCGCGCGCTGTGACCCATCCTTTTTTTTATTTACTTTTTTGCTGTCGGGCTTTCTCCCCCCACCCTCCTCCCGGCGCACGCAGAGGGTTATCTCGCCGCTCAGAGCGACGAATTTAAACTCGAGGTGTCAAAGCCGACACCTGCCTCCGCCCGTGCGGTCGATGGCGGGTTTCACACCGGCACATCCACGCGCCACCTGGAGCGGCGTGCGTCAGAGCGGGGCTCGGGGCTGCCTGTCCCGCCCGCCGCCCCGCGCCCCCAGGAGCTCCCTATTTACGAGGGGAGAAGTTCGCCAACGCCACTTTCCCCCGATGTTGTTGCCAAATGCTCATCTGTGGAGCCTACAGCCGCGAGCGGAGCGAGGTTTATTTTTTTTTTTTAGGGAGTCGGCAGCTTGTTTTCCTTCCTTCCTGAGGCACGGCAGCAGGAAATGGAGAAGAGAGGACAGCCACCGCGCAGAAGGGCACCGAAAGCCACCTCCCTCACGCCCCACCTCGTGCAGAGGAGGGGGCAGGTGCCACAAGTCCCTTCTCCTCCCCTGGGCGACGCTCTGAATCTGGAGCCGCACAGGCAAACCCAACCCAAGCGAAGGCACCCGCCCGGCCGCGCGTGAGCCCTGACAGCCGCTTCTGAGCGCGCCGGGCTCCGACGCCCACTTCCCCATCAGAAGGGCCAAATATTTCCTGCGCCGGGGCTGCTGGCGCGCGGGAGGAGCCAGGGGCACGTCCCCGGGTGCCGCACGAGCTGCAGCTGCCCACAGCCACCGGGAAGGGGGGGGGGGGGACACGGACACGAGTCCTTGAGCTGGGGCAAACACCAGCGAGAAGAGGCCTCGAGGTGCATTTCCTTCCCCGCAACGCCAACTCGGCAAGACACAAGAATACTAAAAGCAGAGTCGCTGTACTTTTTTCTGTGCCCCCCCCCATCCCCCGGGGGGCTGCACTAAGGCAGAGGGGGCTCGGGGCGCTGTGCTAACGCAGCCCGGAGGCGGCTGGCAGGGCTGGGGCCGCGGCACGCAGCTGGCTTGCCTGGTGCCACATTTGGGGCGCTCGCAGCGGCCACCGCGTCCCCCTGACCCCGCTTGCCTGCTGCCCCAGCTCCTTCCTGGCGCAGTCCCGGGGGCACCAGCAGCCCTGGGGGCACCGCGTGCACGCACCGGGCCCCTCGGAGCGACACCTCCCACGGGAAGGCAGAAGCCGCGGCAACTGCTAAGGCCGACGCCTGCTCAGCGAGCGCTCCCGCCTCCAGTTATAAATCCCACGGGATTTCTATTTAAGCCCCCAAACGAAACCAAAATCCGATAGCCGAAGACTTGAATAGCCCCGCCGACCGCCCCCTTCTTAGGAGGCGATTTGTACCCGGGCTCTGTTCGTTTTGAGCTGTAGCTCCGGCACAAACGCTGCAGCGCTTGCCCCCGAGGCTTCAGCTGGGGACTTCTCACCCAGGAACGGGGGGCGCCTTTCAGCGTTCCCCACAGCCGAATTCGCTCCCTGCTCCTCGAGCCCCAGCCAAACACACCGAGAAAGGCAGGGGAGGAGCAGGTGGGGGCAAGGGGGATTAAAGCATCCGGGAGACAACTGTAATTCTCAATCCTCCGTCCTCAAACGGAAATTTATTTTGCTTTAAATGCAGGAGCTTAAAACTCACGAGCCTCAAATGATTTCTGAAAACCCCGAGCCCACTTGTAAGCTTCTGAACCGGAATTGCCAACGCTGCTAGAAACCGAAGCGATATGTGAGCGCGTGCCACAGTTGGAAAAAAGCCCTCGAGCTGGGCTGCGGTTGCAAAACGCAGTCACCAGATTGGTAAAAACTTCTCAGCGGGCTGTCACCAGGGGGGATTTGTTAGACTGACAGCAGGTGAAGGACGGGACTGGAAGGGCTGCAGGGAGCCCACGCAAACTGACTCACACGGGGAGGCAGCGGGGCTGAACGAGCCCGGGACCCCACAGTCCTGCGCCACCGTAACCCCAAAAGGAGCCGGGGCAGCACCCCTGTGCCCCCCCCCCCACACGCACGCCCCCAGCACCAACACGACAGCCGGCAGCAACCCGGGAGGGAGAGGGGAGGTCGCTGCCAAGACCCCGGCCACGCAGACGGACCCGACGGATGACCCCGCGGATAACCGCGGTGCCTGGGTTAACAGCCGAACGCAGGGGAGAAGTAAAACCCGACCGCCCAGAACCTGGACTCCGTCCGTCCAAAACAAGCTCCAGGAAAGCCCCCTGGGCGAGGAACCACACTCGGCTCGCCCCTCGCTTGCTCCAGCGTCCTCCTGGGGTGCAGGGCAGGGGATCACGGATCACAGCGAGACTTTACTTGGGGCGGGGACACGATCCTGAGCTTCAGCCAGCACCCAGCACGCTCACCCACCGGTCTCACGGGCCAAAAGCCTGCCCGGTGCCTCCGCAGGGGGACGCCCCGGCGGCACAGCGCCCGCAGCACCCCGAGGCCGCCAGCTTCTCTCCGGCCCCGGTCGTGCCCCGGCAGGACGAGCACCACGCACCCGCCGGCAGGGCCTGGGCTGGCCTGGAGGGCTCCGGCTGGACACGGCAGGGCACGAAGGCAGCGGCGACCACCGGGACGGCTCAGGGCGCTCCCCCGGGCACCCAGCACCCTACTGGGGGGGGCCCAGCACCCCCCCGCCCAGCACCCTCCCGGGGCACCCAGCACCCCCCCGGGGCACCGAGACCCAAGGCAGCTGCCCCTCGCTGGGGCTCCCTCTCAGCCCCCCCGCCCCCAAACCAACCGGGCAAGCGGCGGGGGAAGCAGAAATGCGAATTAAATGGTCATTTTTGAAAAAAAAATATATATATATATATTTTTTTAAAAGGGACACGGCGCCAGGGCGGCTGTGGGGGAGCTGCTCCCCGCAGCCAACGAGGCGCTGCCCGGCCCGGCCCACCAAGGCCCCAGGGACACACGAGCGGCCTGGGCCCGGTCCCCCCGACCCCAAAGCCGGTGCCCAGCCCCCAGCCCCGGTTCCCCCGGCCCCAAACCCGGTCCCGGGCCGCACCGGGGGCTCGGGCCCAGCAACGGCGGGGCCCAGGGGAGCCGTCAGCCGGCCGGGCAGGGCTGGAGCCCCCCGCCCGCCTCCTGCCGCCGGCCCCGAGCCCGCTGAGGCCAGGACCGGGGCCGGGCCCGCCGCCCCCCCCCCCCCGCGCCCCTCACCGTGGCTCCCGGCGGCTCCCGGCGCTGCCGCTTCCCGGCCGGCGGCCCTGGCACTGCGCGTGCGCGGCGCGGGGCCCGCTGGGAGATGTAGTGCGTGGGGGAGAGGGGGGAGAAAGGGGGGGCGATGGGGGGGGTGACATGGTGGGACATGGTGTGTGTGTGTGTAAAATAGCGTGTGGGTGAGCGTGGTGCAGTGGAGCGTGTGAAATAGTGTGTGGTGCGTGCACAACAGGGTGACGGGGTGTGCATGTGGGGGCGAGCGTGCAAAATAGGGGGCGATGTGGGGGGGGGGTGCGTGTGATAGGGTGCGATGGGGTGAGTGTGTAAAATACTGTGATGCATGTGTAAAATTGTGATGCATGTGTAAAATTGTGATGTGTGAGTGTGGTACAGGGTGAGAGTGATGAGTGTGAGTTTTTAAACCTGTGTGATAGTGTGCGTGTGTGCTATGGTGTGTGTGTAAAATAGTGTGTGGTGTGTGTGTGTGTGTGATACAGTGTGTGCACGGTACGGGGTGAGTGGGTAAAGTGGTGTGTGATAACGGTGTGTGTGTGTGAGGTGGTGCGCGTAAAACAGCGTGTGACGTGTGTGTATAAAATAGTGTGTGATATGTGGGGTGTGCGGTACAGAATGGGTGCGTAAAATGGTGTGTGATGCGGTGTTGGGGGGGCTGATTGCAGAGTAACTTCCCCGCAGGACGAGCCCGAAGTGAGGGGAGTCGGGGAGAAATTCCAGCCGTGTCGGCCTGCTGCGGCCTGCCGAGGAGCGGGGCCCTTCCCAAACCCTGCAGGCGCTGTGAGCGCTTCTCACTGCCACCTAGTGCTGCATGGCCCCCCTCAGCACCCCCCCCCTCAGCACCCCCGTCCCCTCAGCACCCCCGTCCCCTCAGCACCCCCGTCAGCACCAGTGTCCCCTCAGCACCAGTGTCCCCCCAGCACCGGGATGCTGGTGCAGGCCTGAGGCAGGCGGCACGCAGGCCATCCCGTGCCATTTCTGTGCCCCATGGGTTCGTGCACCAGGGGAGGCAGCACCCACCACCGTCTGCCTTCCCCGCACCCTATTTTAGGGCTCTGCTCCTGAATCCCCAACGCCGAACGGTCTGAGCTGTGCAGCCTGCGGGTGGAGTGCCGCGAGCTGTGACTGCCCAGCGCTACACCAGGAGCAGGCCGCTGTGCTCCGTGGGCTGGTGGATGCAGGTGGGAAGTCACCCGGCCCCCACGGCCACAGAGATAAGAGGTTGATATAGAAATGTGGAAAAGATCCTTTAAGATCATCAAGTCCAACCATCGATGCTGGACCCTGTCCCTCAGTGCCCCGTCCACATGTCCCTTCAGTACCTCCTGGCATGGGGATGCCATTGCTTCCCCGCGCAGCGTGACCGCCTTCTCCAGGAAGAAATTCTTCCTAATATCCAATCTAAACCTCCCCTGGTGCAACTTGAGGCCGTCTGGGACTAGATTCACATAGGGTCCTGCTGCCAGGGGCCCGATATCCTACCCAGAGAGGTAACCTCATGAGAGGGGACGCAGAACAGCGAGGGACTCATGTCTACTCCCACAGGCTGTAGCATGGACACCGGGATCACCCATGGGTGCTCCAGGGCACCTTTGTGGGTCTTGCCCTGCACTGTGCAGGGAAAAGAGAAGAAGCTCTCGCCCTCGCTGCTGTCACCAGCGGAAACACATCCAGCGGTGTTTGGGCACCCCGATGGCACAGCAAAATGCTCGGATAGACAGCGGCCCAGCAGCCGCCCGCATTGAGCACCTTGCTGTGACCACCCAGAAGGGACCCAGCTCCCCGTCTGCCACCCCTGAGGCCATCGGAGCCTGTCAGCGGGGCGTCCTTGGGCTGCTCCTTGTCTCCGAAGCGGGTTCCCCGGGCGAACAAAGGCCGTTTTGTGCAGGGCTGGGTTCCTCTCCCTCAGCTCCACCTCGCTGCAGCCCTGCGCCAGTGCCGAGGCTCCCTGGGGGCTGCAGCCTCCCTTCCTTCTGCTCTCCACAAATGTGTTAAAATTAAACACAACCGTCAGCTGGTGCACGGGCTGGCCAGAGATGCTCTCGTACTGGTTTCGCCTTCCTCCACGAAGGCGGGTGGAAGGGCTGCTTTCCTCTGGGGACAGCGAAGGGCTGCGGGGAGAGGGAGCAGGAGCAGCGGTGGATGGATTCCTACACCTCACAGAGCTCCTGGGTCGCTGGGACCAACGGGGTTTGGTTTCCCCCTTCCTGGGGAGCCCCCATCCCCGGCGGTGCCAGCAGCCCCCTATCCTGTGCAGGGAGACGGAGGGAGGCAGCAGGAGGAGAGGCAGCAGCAGGGCAGGGTGGGCAGGAGGGGTGCCGCGTCCCCTCTTCTTGAGCACCAGCAGGTCTCGCAGCCATCAGCCAGCTCGTGCTGTCCCTTCCTTCCCCATCCTGCTGGCGGCAAAGCCTCCTCCCAGCTGAATTGTCCCCAAAATGCAGATGACAGCAGGAAGCAAGCTCCTGAAAGCCTGCTGGTGCAGCTCAGCAAGCAGCAGGGGAAGCCTGCAGCTCATCAGCACCCAGCCCGTGGCTCACACCTCCCCGAGGAACAGACCGGCCCCAACCTTTTCTCCCCTCAGCCAAAATACACCTGGGGTTTGGCCAGCTCACTGCCGAGGGAAGCCTTTTTTCTCCCTGTACCCCTGCAGATTTGTGAAAATCACGGACAGAGCATCTTCAGGCTGCCTGAACGGAGGCTTTGCTTCGCGGTGGCCCCGGGCTGGATGCGGATCGCTTGTGACAGCGACCATCCATAGCCCGGGGCTCTGGCAGGCAGCCGGGGTGGCTGAAAGTTTTTCAAAGTTTGGGCGAAACAGACCAAAAAGGCACCTTTGAAACGAGCATGTATGAGCAGACTAATTATAACTTTGCTGCTGCTGGGGAATAAAAAGTCAATGCCTACTTGCTAATTACTGCAACACCAGAAGGAATATCGGCAGGTGGGTAATGGCGCAGTCACCGGCGGTTGTCACTGCTTTGTACCGAGGTGAAGCACAAACGTTTTGGGGCACGGGCTTCCTGCAGACCCACAAAGAAGGGCAGCGAGGCAACTGCTGCCTGCACTGAAAGCCGGGGCAGAAATCCTGCTGGTTGTGGCTTCAGCTTGTCCAAAGCCAAAGGCAGACCAGGGTCCCCAAATCACTGGGGGGGGTTAAGAATCCGCAAGAAAACCCAGCACGTTTTTGCGGTCCTTTTCAGTCGCCTTCAAGAGTGTTGAAACTTTCGATGGGCTTTTTCTTGCGGCAGCGATGGTTGAACAAGCTTCCATTTAAAATAACGCGGGATGCCCCCGTGGCCATCAGCTCCATCGGTCTCCAAGAGGAGCTGGGACCCACGGGTGCGCAGCGCTGTGAGGCTGGCCCTGGCTGGAAGCTCAGACATGAAGCACCTGAGGGGGGGGGGGAAAGGTTTCCCCTGGATGGGAGACAGGGTAACGCCACCAACCCAAATCTGGTGATTTTTGGAGAGCCCGGAAAAACCTTCCTTGACTTCGCCCTTGGGAATGAGGAGCACAGGTGCCACCGAGGTCTTGTGCGGCGAGCACAGGCTGGGGGCCAGCAGGGGACCTGCTGGGGATGCCCAGGGACACACGGGGAGCGCTGCGGGTTTGGGACCTGTGTCTTGCCCGCACAAACAGGCCCTGATACAGGCATTGCGGGGTGCCAGCAGGATTGGGACTGTGTCCTTGCTGCCTTCCCCGTGGTGGCATGAAGGCCTTGCTGCCTTCTCCAAAATGGGGCAAGAAAGCGGGGAGGGGGAAGCCATGAGCCCAGATGCCTTCCGCCCGCTCCCGGAGGCGCTCAGCTGGCTCCCAGCGCCAGCCTGAAACCCGAGCCAGTCCCACCCCATCCCGCCTCGCTCATCGTCCCCTCTTCCTCTCCTCTCTCTGCTTTTTCTCGTCCTCCTCTTCCTCTCCTCCCTCCTCATCCTCCCTCCCCGGGCCGTCTCCCCCAGGAGGGGATGGGCAGCCCCACAATGGGACGACGTGGGCACCTTCCGACCCCACAACCGTGAACCTTCCTCTGCCAGCAGCAGCATCCGACCCCAGGGTGGCACGGGATGACAGGCTGGAGCTGCTCTGTCGATGGACGAGATTCTTTTTCTCTTCCTTCTTTTTATTTTTTTGTCATTTTCTAAAAAAATTTGCACCTGCCCCCGCGCTGAAAGAAAAGCTTCCTGCCTTATCCCTGCTGCCTCCTGCCTGGGATAAGAGGCAACATTCATTTCATCAATTATTTTTTCTTTTTGTTAACTAACCAGCCAGCAATTTTCTTGACTTCAGAAGAGAATCTTTATTTCTGGGATTTAATATATCCCTTTTTATACTGCAAAGAAAATATCGAACAGGTATGTGGATTGATGGCACTACTTTTGGAAGAGGGTTGGTCCAGCAGCAAATGTGTCTCATCTGGTCTGAAGGAAGGAGTTTTTGTGGTTTATTTGCTGGGATCTGCAGGGAAAGTGGGGATTTACCTTGATGGGGACAGCTGGGGCTGCGGCTCGCATTTCGGTGGTTAATGCCTGCCAGGGCACGGGGGTAGCTGGAGCAGGAGGAAGGCTGGATATGGGATGGATGCGGGGTGGATATGAAGTGGATACAGGATGCATGCGGGATGGATGTGGGATGGGTTCAAGGTGGATGCAGGATGGATGAGGGATGGATGTGGGATGGGATGCAGGATGAGGGATGGATGTGGGATGGGTATGGGGTGGATG
This sequence comes from Anser cygnoides, assembly GCF_040182565.1. Taxonomy (NCBI): domain Eukaryota; kingdom Metazoa; phylum Chordata; class Aves; order Anseriformes; family Anatidae; genus Anser; species Anser cygnoides. The sequence continues at coordinate 6,111,093 of NC_089890.1, forward strand.
CGGGGTGGATGTGGATGGGTATGGGGTGGATGCGGGGTGGATGGGGGGGTATGGGGTGGATGCTTGCCCACAGCAGGGCTGGTGCAGGCGGCATGCCGAGGGGCTGCTGGCCCACGGCAGCATGCCGGCCGTCTTTCAGCCCCTCTCCGCCGCAGAGCAGGGAGGGCCGGCAGGACAAAAGGCGACATTCTTCAGAGCGGCATAAGCATGAATGGAGTATTGAGAAATGCGACGTTAGGGCCTAGATTGATTTCCGTGCCCCGTAACTGAGCCGTTGGCGTGCTGGCGGGTCTCCTCCGAGCGCTGGGTCGGCAGCAGCCCCACGGCAGGAGCAGGGGTGTGTATGGGGCTGCACCCTACGTGGAAGGTCCATCCTGCACCCGTGGGAAGGTGCTGAGTCCCCATTTTTGGCCATCAGCAGAAGTGGCAGTAGCAGCACCCATCGCTCCAAGAAGCCCCGTCCAAGCTGCAGAGTCTAATTTTAGGCCTCCATCTATCCAAGATTTACAGCCTGGCTTTACAGCCACCGTGAAATAGTGTCCTCAGGATGGCACCCCTCCGCCAGGCCCCGGCAGTGCTGTCCCTGTCCCCGTCCCCATGGTGAGAGCCTGGTGCTGGGGACGTGCTGGGTGCGGGGTGTCCCTGCCAGTGCGCACCCAACAGAGCTAACGTTCACCTTTTCTACAGCAGCTTTTGAACCGAGCAGCAAATGGAGGGGGAATTGTGTCTCTTTAATAAGAGGAGAGCACCAAGGGAGGGAGAGGAGCCGCGCGATGGAGAGGGCTGAGCATGGATGTAGCCAGCCCGATAATTCGGGGAGGGTTTCTCACCAACTGCACGGTGGGAGCCTGGCGCAGCCTTGGAGGCTTTTTGCTGGGTTTCCTGCTCTTGTGAATTCTTCAGCCCCGGAGGAGCAATGCCAGGAGCCTCCCCAAAAGAGGGCTGTGACTTGCTGGGGTGGCATGAAGCACCTTCACTTCCCAGAAGGGGGCTGCGTGGCGTGCTGGAGTGCCACGTCGATGCGGTGGTTTAGGAATTACCCATGCGGATGGGGAGCCTGTTTCCACCTCTTCCAGCGCTTAATTTAATGTGTGCCTCATGCGGCACGCTGTATGCGGTGGGTGTGTGCTGCGGAGTCTGCCTGTAACCTCCTGCAGAGGACAGAGAAGGACGAACTCCACGGGGGTGCACAGAGGGTGCACCTGGGGTGGTGGCACCGCAGCACAGCCCTGGCGGGCAGGATTGTGCCCCGCTGCACGGTGTCGGGGCAGCAGCCCTCAGGGTCCTGAGCTTTGGTTTTGAGGATACAAGGTGCCCCTGAAGCCACACAGGAGAACACCTTGTTCTCAGCAAAAGCCAGCCCGAGCCCTGATTTTGATGCGATTGCTGCCCCAGCCGCCCCCCGCCATCGCTAACACTGGTGTCTGCGTGTCCCAGGGGCAGCAGGAACCTCGAGTGGAGATGAGCCCTGGCCCGTGCCCGGTGTGCGGGGCGCTGCCTGCCTCCCTGCTCCTCCTCCTCCTCCTCCTCAGCCCCACAGGTGAGCTCTGGCTGGGCACGGTGGGACTGGGGGGCTCGGGCACCGAGGTCTTCCTCCTGGCTTGCCGCGGCAGGCAGATCGTCTTTGTGCGGACAGTGCCACCATGTCCCTGGTGGCACTGAAGGAGGGAGCGAGCTTGGCTCTTATCTCCCACCACGGATTAGGTGTGATAGCAAGCCCAAGACCGTCCGGTGGCTGGAGCAGGACACTGCCAGCATCCCCGGGACATCCCCACGGAGGTGTTGGGGGCTGAGCATGCAGCCCAGGGCACAGGCTGGGCTCCTGGTGGGTGCTCACAGCCGGGGTATTGCTGCTTTCGCTCTCCTTCGTGCTGTTGGGAAGCATTTCAGTCGAAACTGGTGAAAGCGATTCCTGCTCCTGGATGAGCAGGCGCACACCAGAGCTTCAGCAACACAATTATTCCAGTTTGACAAAAAGCCAAACCACGCCAGTGCCATGCTGGTGCGGTGGCACCGTGCTCTGTGACACCAACCCCTCCACGCTGCCCTGCTCCTCTTCATGAGTGGGCACAGCAAAGTCACTAACGAAGGGAGATGTGTCCTCCTGGTTGGTGGTTTTGTTTAGAAATGTGCCCTGAGAGGAGCTATGTTTACACAGCTCCTTCTTCTTTCTTTTATTTTTTATTTTTTATTTTTTATTTTTTTTGGCTCTGTGAGGCTGCATCAGAGAGAGCTGGAAGCTGCGTCTGCTCCCCAGGAACACCGGTTTCCTCATTAGTGTGGACACACCGCGCGCTTTTTTTCAGGCCTCCCTTGACTTTGCTGGAGGATGCTCTTAAATGAATGCTTCAGAGCTTTGATCCCGATGGATGGGAGATGAACATGGAATATTTAACAAAGCCATTCTCACCCGCTGCTTGGAATAGGTGGCGAAAACCCACCTGAGCCAGGATCAATCACTCCTAAAAACCCCGGCACCTCCACCCACCCTTTGGCATCTCCCCCCCAGCTTTTCCTCCCAGGTGCCGAGACGCTGCCGCAGCGCCTTGCTGTCATCTGGGGGGCCTCCAGCTCCCCCGCTTGGCACCCCTCCTGTGCAGCACCCACACAGGGGGGCACCCATGGGACAGCAAGTGCCCGGTGCTGGGTGCAGGCAGGCCAGCATCAAGCACCCCCAAAGCAGGCTCCTGGCCAGAAAACGGTGAGAGAAATGTGCTAAATGCTGCTGCAGCGACCCAAAAGAAAGCCCTAGGTACCGTGTGGTGCTGCCCACGTTCCAGAAAAGCATTTCTGTTTAATTGGGCAGACAAACGAAGGGTCCCCCCGCTCCATCCCCAGCCTGGCAGAGCTCCTTGCAGGCTGGGGGGGGGGCGTTGGTGCGGCAGCCCCTTGCTGCAGGCCTGGCAGCATCCCCCGGGCTCCTGTCTCCTGAAGGGATCAGATACCAGCAGGCGAGCCCCTGCTGTGTGCTCCTCCCTGCCCACCCCATCAAACGTGCCCCATCTCCTGCCCTGGCACCCGCCAAGGGTCCTAAGGGTCCCTGCGTTTTGGGGCCGCATCCTGAGTTTTCCCTGGTGGGGGTGCTGCAGCAGGTGGGGGTTTCCCAGGTGCCTGCACCACTGCGAGGTGGAAGACGCGGTTGCAAGAGGCAGATCCGCATGGACCTGCCGTGCCCTGCAGCAGCAGCACCCTGCAGCTCGCCCGGCTTCGGGGCCACCCTTGGCGTGGCTTCATCCCATCAGCTGTGTCGGTACACGCACAGAGACACACAGCTTGCAAAATGCTGACTGCATTGTGAAAAAAAAAAATAATAGATTACAATGCATAGAGAGGTGCCCAGCGCAGCGTTTTCCATCAGGAAATCACCAGCAGGCTCCCCGTGGCGGCAGGCAGGACCATTTCCCCGGGGGCTGCTGCCGTCGCTCGCCGTGCCCATAAAGCAAAGCTGCTGGCAGCGAGACAACGCGGGGAGCGGGGAGGAGAGGCAGCAGTGAAAGGCTCCTTCTGTCTGGAAGCTAGCAGCTCCCGGGCGCGCGCCAGGAGAGCAGCTTGGTTTCATTAGGCTGCTAACAGCCACCCTTGGCACCTCTCTGCCGAGCTCCATCCAAGGGTTTCGGGGAGCTGCGGGGACCCGGGGGAGCCGAGAGCGAGGGCGGTGGCGGGCGAGACGCAGGGGGCTGGAGCTGCCAGCTCCTCTGGAGCAGAGCCGAAATAATTCCCAGCACGTGCAGCTGGTCCCAGCCCTGCTCCCTCCATCCCCGTGCGTTTATCCGGGGAGTCCTGATCCTGCCTTCTCTGTTTCAGGCACCTCCGAGCCTGTCCGCTGCCGTTCCCAGGTGAGGTCCTTCTCTGCGAGCCGCTTTTCTCCAGGTTTTGCAGCTGAAAAAAAAAATATATATGCGGTTTTGTTACAAATGGGGCTGCAGATAGGAGGCATGTTGGTTTGGAACAAAGAGCGGCAGCAGAAAGCTAAAGTTCTTTCACGGAGAGGAAATAGGGATCCTTTATTAGCCCCGCGCTGCTTGTTATCAGGCGAGGAAATCCTGCCAGCCCCTGCCGGCTGCCCGTCCCCGTGTCACTCCCCGTGCCCCCGTCAATAAGTCCCTCGAGGGCAGCTCACACACGTGCTCCCCGCTGCCAGCAGCGCGGGGAAGCGTTTCCCTGCCGCCAGTTCCCACTGGGGACCGACTGCGGCCGCGTTCGCCGAGACGAGCAGCGACCTGCTAATTGCGCCTCGTCACCCGAGCCGCGCGGTGGCACGCGGCTGGGTTGTTCCCGGGCTGCCAGCAGCCAGGAGGACGGGTGATATTGCACCTCGTGTGATCAAAAAAAGGTGCAGGGGTGCCCGTGTCCCCGCCACCGAGCTCGGTAGGTGTTAGTAATGGGGTTGGCACGCTAGCAGCTGGCCCACGCTGTAGCCAAGAGTCACCCATTCGATCCAAGGAGCGGCGATGCGGGGCAGAATGGGCCCAAAACCTCCGTAATGGAGACATTTCTGGGTGTCTGCTGCCTCCTGGCCAGCCCGCTGAGCACCTCGCTGTGCCCGTCCTCGCAGAGCTGCGCCTGGCCAACGGGCCCGGCCGCTGCCAGGGCCGCCTGGAGATCCTCCACAACGGCTCGTGGGGCACGGTGTGCGACGACGACTGGGACATCGTGGACGCCAACGTGGTGTGCCGCCAGCTGGGCTGCGGCCACGCCATCGCCCTGCCGGCGCCCATGACCTTCGGGCAGGGCAGCGGGCCCATCTTCTTGGACAACGTGGACTGCAAGGGCCGGGAGGCGGCGCTGAGCGAGTGCTGGAGCCACGGCTGGGGCATCCACAACTGCTACCACTACGAGGACGTGGGCGTCGTGTGTAACGGTAACGGGGCTCGGTTCCTCCGGGGCGAGGGGTGCGCGGGGGGCTTGTGGCTCCACGGACCTCCCGAAGGAGCCCCGGGGTCATGTCTCAGAACCTGTTCCTCCGAGGTTGGGTCAACAGAGCCTCTGCATCCTTCCTGCGACCCTTTTCTTGGCCCCGGTCACCTCCCTGGCAGGAACTGAGGCCGTCTCTCATTCCCTCTCCAGAGCTCTTGCCCACGCCAGCAAGCGAAGGACCGACCAGCAGGACTGCCACGGCCTCGGGGCGCAGTGGGGAAGGTGAGGGCTGGGAGCCCGTCCCGGCTGGGGGCTCTCTGAGGGGCGAGCAGAGCAGCAGCACCACCACCCACCACCACCCACCACCACCCACCACCACCCACCACCCACCACCACCCACCACCACCACAGCCCAGCCCTTCCCCTCCACGCAGCCACCCCGCTGGGTTGCCCAAGAGGAGCAGACCCCCAGCAGCTCCGCCTTTGGGGCCAAATCCTGTTCCAGCACTTCGCGCAGGATCCCATCAGTCGCGCTGCCCCAAAGCAGAGCCCCTGCCGCCCGCTCAGGTGGTTTCTTCCCCACCAGAGCCCAGCTCTGTGGGTCGGTGGCCTCGAGGGGACAGCGAGACGCTTGTCCCCCGTGCTGTCACCCTCCAGGCGACGGCAGCATCCGGCTGGTGAGCGGGGCGGACGCCTGCCAGGGCCGGGTGGAGATCTTCTACGGCGGGAGCTGGGGCACGGTGTGCGACGACGACTGGGGCCTGAGCGACGCCGGCGTGGTCTGCAAGCAGCTGGGCTGCGGCCGAGCCCTGGAGTCCAAGAGCAACGCCTATTTTGGCTACGGCACAGGGCGCATCCTGCTGGACAACGTCAACTGCGAGGGCAGCGAGCCCGTCCTCTCCGCCTGCTACAGCCTCGGCTGGGGCATCCACAACTGCGGCCACCACGAGGATGCCGGGGTCATCTGCGCGGGTAATCGGGGGAGAATTGGGCATCTGCGGGGGGAATAGCCCCGATGCGCCCACGGGGCTGCTGGAGCATCCTTCTCCTCTCCTGGGGCTCGGGATGGGGCCCGAACCCAGCTCCGGGATGGGACAGCAGAAATCATCTCCCTGCCCTCGCTGCGGGGCCAGGAGGGGAGGGAAGGAGCGGTGCCAGCGCCGGGAGCGCTGCCAGGCTCGCCCCCCGCCTCTCTCCCATCGCCCAGCCCCACCATTATCTGCTGATTGCCATTCATAACATTAATAAGCCCCTTGAATTCCCTCGTTATCGTGGCTAATGACTGGAGCAGGAAGCGCCGCCGCTTTCCTGCTATTAGCCGACAATGGGGCTGATGGGGGGAAAGGGGAAATTTTCTCAGGGTGTCCCTTTGCCCCTCAAACACGGGCCACGTGGGGGCCAGGTGGCAGCGCTCGGAGCCCGTCAGGTGGGGCAGGACCTCGAGGAACCCGGCTTTGGAGCTGGCGGTGGGGCTGGCTGCACGCTGCCTGCCCCCGCCGCGCTCTCCGCTGCTCCTTACTCTGCTCATATTTGAATATTTTGTGTGTCGAGGCTCAGAAATGTCCTGCAGCACTTCTACGGGGCTTGGAGAAGCTCCATCTCCAGCATGTGGAAAGTGGGGACGGAAGAGGTCTATCTCCATCTCCATCTCCATCTCCATCTCCATCTCCATCTCCATCTCCATCTCCATCTCCATCTCCATCTCCATCTCCATCTCCATCTGTCATCTCCATCATCTCCATCTCCATCATTTCCATCTCCATCTCCATCATCTCCGTCTCCACCATCTCCATCACCTCCATCATCTCCACCTCCACCATCTCCTTCCATCCTTTCCATCCTCACACCCTTGCACCACTCTGCTCTGCGTCCCATGCCAGCTGCTCTGCAGCTTCTCCCCGCTTGTCCCCTCTGTCCCTCTGTGTCCCTGCAGGGCTGGACACGTCCACCATCACGTCCTTCACCACCTCAGTGGCCCTGGACTACCAGGAGACGCTCACTGCCACAGCCACAGGTATGGGGTCAGCAGCCACCAGTGCCATAGCGGGGTGGGGGGCTCCAGGGGCTGGTGGCTCCCTGGGCTGTCCCTGCCCAGGGGACAGGGGACCCAGGCGCATCTTGGTGAGGTTTTGGGGCTCTCCTGGGTGACCTTCCCCACGGCACGTCCCCGGGAACCTCTTGCCGGCCCCTCAAGTGACTTTGCCATGGGGCCACCGTGGTGCTGGGGGGCAGCGGGAGCCGGGGCCGGACCCCCCGGTGTCCCCATGTCCCGGTCCTTGTCTCAGCGGTGACAGACGGCCGTGAGCAGCCCACACCGGTGACCGAGGTGGCCACGACCGCGCTCCTCACCTCTCAGATGGAAAGTAAGCGTGCGGCCGCCGCCGGTGCCGCACGGGGTCTGGTGCGGCCCCCACCCCGAGGTGCCCCTGCCCCAGCCCTGGGAACACGACCCCGTAACCCCAGGGCTCGACCCATACGCCAGGGGCACCCCAGGGCTCACTCCGTGCTGCCGGGGGCTGCCCCATGTCCCCAGGGGTTCACGCCCCTGCCCCCCCCAGAATCATCCCATGTCCCCAGGGGTTACCCGATGATCGCAGTGTGCACCCGTGCCACCAGGGCGTCACCCCATCTCCCCAGGGGGCTCCCCTGATGTCCTCAGCCCCCCCCCCATCCTTCCATGGTGATCACCCCATACCCACAGAGCTACCTCCTACACCCCTGGGGGCTCCCCCCATCTTCCCAAGTCTCCCCCCATCTCCCCATGCCCCCGACATCCTTCCATGGTGTTCACCCCATATCCACAGGGCTCTCCCCATGCCCCCCCCCCCCCACATCCTCCCATGCTGTTCCCCCCATCTCCCTCTGCCCCCCCCTTTCCCCATGACCCCCCCCATCCTCCCATGCCGTTCCCCCCACCTCCCCAGGGGCTCCCCCCATCTCCCTGTGCACCCCCCCTCTCCCCAAGGTTCCCCCCGTCTCCCCAGGGGCTATCCCACTTCCCTAAGCCCCCCTCCCTCCCAATCCTCCCATGCCGTTCTCCCCATCTCCCCACGCCCCCCCCATCCTCCCATACTGTCCCCCCCATCTCCCCACGCCCCCCCATCTCCCCACGCCCCCCATCTCCCCATGCCCCCCCCATCTCCCCATGCCCCCCCCATCCTCCCATGCTGTCCCCCCCCATCTCCCCATGGCCCCCCAATCTCCCCACGCCCCCCCCATCTCCCCACGCCCCCCCATCCTCCCATACTTTCCCCCCCATCTCCCCACGCCCCCCCCATCCTCCCATACTGCCCCCCCCCAATCTCCCCATGCCCCCCCCCATCCTCCCATGCCGTTCCCCCCACCTCCCCAGGGGCTCCCCCCATCTCCCTGTGCACCCCCCCTCTCCCCAAGGTTCCCCCCATCTCCCCAGGGGCTCCCCCACTTCCCTAAGCCCCCCCCCCTCCCAATCCTCCCATGCCGTTCTCCCCATCTCCCCAGGGGCTCCCCCCATCCTCCCATACTGTTCCCCCCCCATCTCCCCACGGCCCCCCCCAATCTCCCCACGCCCCCCCATCTCCCCACGCCCCCCCCATCTCCCGACGCCCCCCCATCCTCCCATACTGTCCCCCCCCATCTCCCCACGCCCCCCCCAATCTCCCCACGGCCCCCCCATCTCCCCACGGCCCCCCCATCTCCCCACGCCCCCCCAATCTCCCCACGCCCCCCCCAATCTCCCCACGCCCCCCCCATCCTCCCATACTGTCCCCCCCATCTCCCCACGCCCCCCCATCTCCCCACGCCCCCCCATCCCCCCACCCCCCCATCCTCCCATACTGTCCCCCCCATCTCCCCACGCCCCCCCATCTCCCCACGCCCCCCCCATCCCCCCACGCCCCCCCATCCTCCCATACTGTCCCCCCCATCTCCCCACGCCCCCCCATCCCCCATACTGTCCCCCCCCAATCTCCCCATGCCCCCCCATCTCCCCACGCCCCCCCAATCCCCCCACGCCCCCCCCCATCCTCCCATACTGTCCCCCCCCATCTCCCCACGGCCCCCCCAATCCCCCATGCCCCCCATCTCCCCACCCCCCCACCTCCCCACGCCCCCCCCCCCCCATACTGTTCCCCCCATCTCCCCACCCCCCCATCTCCCCACGCCCCCCCCATCCTCCCATACTGTCCCCCACATCTCCCCACGCCCCCCCATCTCCCCACGCCCCCCCATCTCCCCACGCCCCCCCCATCCCCCCACGCCCCCCCATCCTCCCATACTGTCCCCCCCCATCTCCCCACGCCCCCCCATCCTCCCATACTGTCCCCCCCCAATCTCCCCATGCCCCCCCATCTCCCCACGCCCCCCCAATCTCCCCACGCCCCCCCCCATCCTCCCATACTGTCCCCCCCCATCTCCCCACGGCCCCCCCAATCTCCCCATGCCCCCCATCTCCCCACCCCCCCACCTCCCCACGCCCCCCCCATCCTCCCATACTGTTCCCCCACATCTCCCCACGCCCCCCATCTCCCCACGCCCCCCCCATCCTCCCATACTGTCCCCCACATCTCCCCACACCCCCCCCATCTCCCCACGCCCCCCCATCTCCCCATGCCCCCCCCATCTCCCCACGGCCCCCCCAATCTCCCCACGGCCCCCCCAATCTCCCTACGCCCCCCCCCCACCCCCCCATCCCCCCACCCCCCACCCTTTAGGGTCCCCCCCCCCCCCCGTGGCTGTGCCGGCGCCCACCCGCAGGTGGCGGCGTGCGGCTGGCGAACGGCAACGGGAGCTGCCGCGGGCGGGTGGAGGTGCGGCACGGCGGCACCTGGGGCACCGTCTGCGACGACGACTGGGACTTCCCCGACGCGCAGGTGGTGTGCCGGCAGCTGGGCTGCGGCCACGCCATCTCCGCCACCGTCCTCGGCTTCTTCGGCTTCGGCAGCGGGCCCGTGCTGCTGGACAACGTGGGGTGCGCCGGCGGCGAGGCGCGGCTGGCCGACTGCTTCCACCTGGGCTGGGGGCAGCACAACTGCGGGCACCACGAGGACGCCGGCGTCGTCTGTCGAGGCGGGTGGCGAGCGGGCGTCGGACGGGGCGGCGGTGGGAGAGGCCGCGGCGAGGGCAGGGATGCTCGTTCGGGCGGGGGGAGACGGGGTTCGGGGTACCCCGGTCGGGCACCGGCACGCCGAGGTCCCCAGGGAGGTGGTCGCGGCACCCAGGCTGCGGGTTTGGGGGTGTTTGGACGACGGTCTCAGACACGCGGTGCGGTTTTTGGGAGGCCCGGCGCTGAGCCGGGTGATGGACTTGACCCCGGTGGGTCCCTGCCGATTTGGGATGTCCTGCGGTCCCATGGTTCGGGGAGGACGGCAGCAGCGGGATGCTGGTCAGGGGGCGGCCAAAGCGTGGGTGCCACCTCTGCTCCCGTGGGTGCTCCCTGCTCCTGCGGCTACAAGCACAGGGACCACATTTCCATGCTACGTCACCTGTCCCCAGCTCCTGTCCCCTGCCAGCCGCTGCCAGGGGACTCAGCTCACCCCAGAGAGCACGGACATCCCCCGAACTGCCCTTCCCACCCCTTCCCCTGCTCCAGGTGCTGACGACTCAGGAGACCATTCCCAAGAAGCCACCGTTGCAGCCACCACGCCAGCCCCGACCCACCCGGAGGACGGTAGGTGCCCTGTGGTCCCCGGGGGGATGGATGCCATCCTCCGGAGGTCCTTGGGACGGTGGAGGCTGGGAGAAGCGAGGCTTGTTTTGGGGACGAGCCCCATCTCCCCCACCCAACGGGGAGCCACCCCACCCCGACGTCCTCCCCGCAGGCTCCCTGCGCCTGGTGAACGGCAGCCACCGGTGCGAGGGGCGCGTGGAGATGTTCCACCTGTCCCAGTGGGGCACGGTGTGCGACGACGCCTGGGACCTGCGGGACGCCGAGGTGGTGTGCCGGCAGCTGGGCTGCGGGCACGCCGTGGCGGCGCTGGGGGAAGCTCCCTACGGCCGGGGCGCCGGCTACATCTTCCTCGACAACCTCAAGTGCAAGGGCAGCGAGCCCTCGCTGCTGCGCTGCTCCCACATCCGCTGGGACGTCCACAACTGCGACCACTCGGAGGACGCCGGCGCCGTCTGCAGCCTCCTATGACCGGCCGCCCGCGGGGACCCTCGCGCGGGTACGGCGGGGAGGGGGCTCGGGGTTCAGGAGCTGGGGAGGGAGGGGGGGCTCCGTGGGGATTTTTAATGCAGCGGGGTGTAAATCAGGCGGGCGGGAGATGATGCCAAGCACGCTCAAACGAGACACGAGGTGTGTTTCGAGCCCAGTTTCCCAGGGAAATGAGGTTGGGCAATCACGCTGGCTGCGCGTGGACGTGTGCCTCGCCGGCTCGTGAACCCACCAGCTGGCTTCACCCGAGCTGGACAGCAGGGGAGAGGTCTCCAAGGTGATGCGTTCCCATTTAATTCTTTAAAATAGACAGCGGGGGGAGGGAGAGGCCTCTACAGGGGGGGAAACCTAACCAGCTCAACACCATATGAGCCACCAGAGAATCCACCAGCAAGCACTGCTGGACGCCAGCCTTTGAGAGCAGAATTTGTGCCCCGGCACCACCTGCTAGCACGCGTGGGGCCAGGCAGCGGTGGCTCCTGGTGGCCGGTGTCCCCAGCTTGGACACAGCCACCTCCCTGCCTCCACGTCCCCTCTCGTCCCTCGGGGCGCTGCCTGGGGCTCCCTCGGGCGTTTGGGGTCAGCGCTGGGTTTCCTTGGCTCCTAAAGTCTTGGCTGAAGCTTCTCCCCCCCCCCCCGAAAACTGCCCATTGGAAAGCAAAACAAAACACAAAAGCAAATAAAAAAAATCGGTTTTGGTGTGAAATCTGGTTGGTTTCAGCCATTTTGTTTAAGAGATGAGGGGAGCAAAATGGATTTTCTGCTGTGAAATTGGCTCGGGATTGTACCTGGGAAACGTAACCCAGGGCTGAACTCCATCCAGAACATTCCAGCTGCTCTGCAGCGAGGTGCTGCCGTTCTTCCCTTTGCTTTGCAGCCCCCCGTTAACCCACGGACGAGGTTTCTCTCCCCGTGCCGCCAGGAGAAATACCAAGAAACCTCCCAAATTCTCACACAGGGCCACATCCCGCGGCTGCCCCCTAACTTCCCGCTGTGCCCACGTCGTCTCCTCTCCTCCTGCTCCTCTCCCGAGCGCAACCACAAAAAGCTGGGGAGCAGGGCGAGACGGGGCTCCCTGCAGCCTCCCTGTGTCCCCACGTCCCCATGTCCCCCATGTCCCCGTGCCCGCTGCCACCCAGACCCCCTGCACGGCAGTGGCGCCCAGCAGCACAGCACCTTTGTCCCTGCAGAGCATGGGGACGCACCGGGCACCATTTCCACCAGAAAGCAGAGAAAATCTACTCGTCAGGTCTGTGTAGGGCATGCGAAGGTGTTTATGGGGTGCCACGACTGCTGCATAACGCAGGGGGTGCCGGGGTCCCCCTCCTCCCCACTCGGTCCCGTGTTTGTACAATTCTTTTGTTAATAATAGATTGCGCACATTCCCATTTTTTTTCCACTTTTCTTACGTGTTTTTTTTGGGGGGTTGTTCTGTGAATAAATAAAATCGCTTTTCGAGTGAGCGCTTGCCTCTCTGCAACCCCTCCGAGACTCGGCGAAAGCGAACGGGCTCGGGACAGGCGATGCCCCCGCGCCACGCGAGGGGGGCTCGGGTTTGGCCGTGTGAGGTCGGCACAAACCCCACCCGTGCGCACAGCACCTCACACCGAGCTGGGAACCAAGCTCGGACCCTCCTGGGCTCAGGGGAGGGATTTGGGGTCTGGCTCTGCTCCCGGCTGGCTTTGGCAGCCCCGGAGGCTGCGGGGTTGCTGCTGAAGCGGGCGGGTTGCTGCTGTGCAGCTGGACGGGCTCCGCAGTGCTGACAGCAGTAAATCGGTGCTGCGCGCTGACGCCGGGGGAGCAGCCGGGCAGAGCGGCCGTGCCGGGAGCTGCTGGGGCCGCAGGCTTCTGCAGGGGGCTGGGGGCGGGCAGGGGGGGGCTCTGGGCTCAGGCTCCAGCCCCCAGCCCAATTTTGCAGGGTTTTCTGCACCCAGCCCACCAGCGTCCCACGGCGGTGGCCCCAACCGTGACACGGCCGCTGGATCTCCGCTGCCATCAGTCCCAAAACTGCTCCCAGCCTCCTGCAGGTGCCCTCGGGTGCCTCTCGTCCCCTCCCCGGCACGCTGCTCTGGGTCCAGGGGGGAAACTGAGGCGCGGAAGCGACCCCCAGCAAAGCCATCGCGGCACAGCCGGGCGCGGGCTCTGGGTGCCCTGACCCTGGCAGGACGCAGGAGCAGGGTGCGCGAAACCCTTCCCACGTCCCCGCTGCCCACCCCGCTCCATCCCCTCTCCTCCCGCGTCCCTTCTCTGCTGTCACCCGCTCCCAGGACAGGCGGGGAGGAGGCTGGAGGCCAGGAGGCCACGGGGACCGCGGGGTGCCGAGGGCTCTCCTCTTTTCGCACTGCATCGGCTGCTTCCCCCGCCTCGGCCGGAGCAGCTGCGGCCCCGCACGGGTCGATGCTATCGATTAGTTCCTGCCTCCGTCCCCAGAGAGGGGATGGCGCGGAGGCTGGGGAGAGAGAATGAATATTTCACAAGGTCCCGGCAAAAGCCGGGGTTATTTTGGGGCCTGGATTTATGGCCTATTAGGAATAAGGAATGAGTCTGTGCTGGGGAGAGGAGACCCATTAATCCAGGCGGAGGGAGCACAAATGAGCAAGGGGAAATGGAGGAGGCTGTAATTATTTCACCGTGTTCCAGAACAATAACTCGGTCCGGCCGGCCCGGGAGCGCTGGGAACTGGGGCACGGGCACCCCGAGAGCCCTGTGAGCCCCAGGGGGGGAAGCTGCCCCAGCAGGGACCCGGGCTCGCTATGTGCTGTGGGGCAGGGGTGCCGAGCTGGGATTTTATCCCCATCATCAGTCCGGGGCACTCGGGGTGGACGGGGGTCCCATTTGGGGACCAGCACGAGACCATTTTTCCTGGCGGGGTGGAGGATGTGCTGGCGGCGGGGTCACCTCACCGCGATTTGGGCTAGGTGCATGGTGCAAGGCTGCTACCCCCCAGTAGCCCCCGTGCCCCTTTAGGGCAATCCCACACGTCCCTATAACCACAGGAGCCGGGCACGGCCAGGGGCGAGTCCCTGCAGGGCCCCCACCGTGCTCAGCACCACCTGGGTGACCTTGGGCTCTGCTGCCAGCCCTCCGCGCCTCCGCCCCGCAGCCCTCCCGCCTGCCTCAGTTTCCCCAGGATCATCCGTGCCCACCCTGTCCCCTGCTGCGGGGGGCCCCTGGGGACAAGGGGACCCGGGCAGGGGGGGGCTGCAGGATGCGGCCGCCGCCACCGCCGTGCTGCTGGCCGGGCCTCCCGCCCGCGCTGCGTCCTCCTTCCCCGCGCCTCCCGTGTCTCACGGTGACGTCAGCCCGGCGGAGCCAGCAGCTATTTCGGGATCTGCAAAGTCACTGGTGCAATTAGTCCGCTGGCCAAGGCACACAGCGCTGGGGGGGCCGCAGGGCCGGCTGCCCCCACTGCGCCGGGGGGTGGTCTGCACGGCCACAGCCCTTGGGTGCCCGGAGGTCGGAGCCTCTCCTCGTCCCTGCAGGCCCAAGGGCTCCCTGCCGCGGCTGCAGATCCTCCCATCTATCATCTCCTCTCCCGTGGGTTGTGGGATTTAATTTTTTTTTTTCCTTCCCCCCCCCCACTCCCTTCCCACCCGTTCCCCTGGCGGGAGCCACCCCACGTGGGCTGCCGAGCGCTGGCGACATCCAGCCCGCGGCCGCCCCGCAGCCTGCGCCGGCATCGCCTTCCTCCGGGGAGAGGCACGGGAGCAGTGAGCTGGTGGCAACGTGGGGACGTGTCCCCCCCCAGGACGATGTCCTGGCACAGCCTGAGGGCAGGGGGCTGCGGCTGAGAGGGGACCGGGGGGGGGGGTCTGGGCTCTGCCTTCAGCTGCGGTGGGGTTTGGGGGCTGGCACTGCCCCAAATTCCCCCTCCCGGTGCTCCCCGTGTGTTGCAGGGGTCCTGTGCCTTGTTTCAGCTGATTTAGGGTGGTGGAGTGATTTAGTGGGGAGGGCTGATTTAGGGTTGGGGGGATGATTTAGGACAGGGGGCTGATTTAGGGTGGTGGGCACCTCCCTCCCGTGCAGGATCAGCCCCTTCGGAGCTCCATCTCCCCTGCTACCGTGGCTCCAAGGGGCTGTCCTTGTCCCCAGTGGGCTGTCCCCTTTTGTCACCTTCATTAGGGACACCCGCAAGGCTCCCTGCGGGTGACAGCTGCTGTCAGGGTCAGGCCGGGCGCTCGCCTCTGCCTTGTGCTTTGTCCTGGGGACGTGCCACGTGCTGCTGTCACGGCGGAGGGACGCCCGTCCCCGGCACACAGCACAATGAGTGAGCAGCTCCTGCCCTGCGAGGGGCTCCGTGCTTGGGGACACGGGGACATTTGGGGTGCTCGGCCCTTCTCCACGGGGCTGGGTGCTTTTTCCAGCCGCCCCCCCTGCCGGGTGACAGCGAGAGGGGGCACGCACATTGGTGCCGTGAGAAGCTGAGCCTGGGGGGGCTCCATCCTCCCTGAAAGCAGGGCTCCAAAATCACCAAATTGCTTTAAAAACCCCAAGGCTTTCCCATGTGACCCCGGCATCCTTCAGTCCCATCCCCCATGGAAAATAAATAAATAAATAAATAAAATTTAAAAATAAAAAATAAAAATCCTTTCTCCTCAACCCTGCAAGATGCTGGGGAGCTGCAGCGAGGGGAGCCGCGCAGCTCCCAGCGGGGGGGACACGGGCAGGGGGGGGTGACTCCGGGCGTGGGGCAGGTGCCAGGGGAGGGTGGCAGCGATGTGGGGTGCGCCTGCCCCACATTGTGTGGGGGCACGGGGCTGGGGGGGGCTGGGGGGGGGGCCGGGCGCCGGGCGAGGCTGTGCTGAGTCACGCTGCAGAGCCGCGCAGCAAGACTGCAGCAAGCGGCTCGCCCGCCGCCACCGCCGCCTCTGCCGGGGATGGATGTGACAGCCCCGTCCTTCCCGGTGGTCCTCGCCCCGCCGGCAGCGCGGAGGGGCTGGGGGGGGTGGGGTGTCGAGGATGGGGGGATGCCCGTGGGGGGTGATGCCACGGGGGGCTAGGGGAGGATGGGGTCCTGCTGCGCGCCGGGTGCTGGCTGTCCCCGTGCTCCTCCGTGCAGCTCTGTGCCCCTCTCCTCTTCAGCAGGGATGGGGTGGCTCTGGGACCCCCGTGGGACCCCCACCCCGCTGCGTGGGGACACCCGGAGTGGTGCAGGAGAGGTGTCCCCGGGTGTCTGTGACCGGGGGGACAGCACTAACAGGAACCCCGCAGCAGCAGGGATCCAGCTTTCCACCTGGCACTGCAATTTTGGGGTGCAGAGACCCCCTCTCAGCTCCCTCCCCAGTGCTGACCCCCCCCCCAGGGACACGGGGCCAGCCCTGCTTTGGGTCCCCGACTCTGCTGCCACGGCACAGGACAAAGGGACATGCTGCAGAGGGAAACTGAGGCACGGGTGGGCACGGTGGGGATGTCACCCAGGTGCTGTCACCTCTCACACAGCGCCCTGAGCCCGAAGGACACCCTGCCCCGCGCTGCCCACCGGCCCTGCAGGGCTCCAGGGTGCTTCTGGAGGGACCGAGACAGCCAGGGTGGGTTTTTTTTTAAGGCCCCATCAGCGCTGTCTGGGCGGTATTTATATCGGCTCCTTAAATAAGAGCTGCCATCCCAGCCTGCTGCGCCTGCTTAATTATTAATGCCCCGTGGGGAGGCGGTGTGCCGGCTGGTCCCCGTGTCCCCATGGGGTTGGGGGCCGGGTTCTGCACCCCAGTCCCCCCAAGTACACACCAGGGTTGGTGTCCCAGCGGGAGCCGAGGCCACCCCAGCTAAAATCGGGAACATCCCCGTGCGAGCATCCTCCCTGGGGCCACGGGAAAGGCTCGCGGGGGGGTATTTTCCGAGAGGAGAGCATCATGGTGCAGCCACCGCTGCATTTCTGGGTGCTGCAGGGCTCCTGCTAGCGCGGGGGATAAAAAGAGGGTGGGAGGCGCGGCGTGGCTTGGGGCAGCCACAGGCACCGGGACCCCCGAGCTCCTGGGGCTGCTGCAGGGCTCACCCCTGGGTCGCTGCTCGTGCTGCAGGGTGCACCGCGCCACCAAGGGCTGGGACTGAGAGCCAGCCCCGCTTGTCCCCGTGCCAGCGCCGGTGGCGCGTCAGCTGGCAGGGCCCCGGCCCCCTCCCCGCCTCGGCTGGTGACTCAAGTCCCAGCGTGCTGCTAACGAGCAGATGCAGGCAGACGTGGGGCGAGGGGAGGGTCCCGGCTGCCCCCTTCCCCATCCTCCATCCTCCATCCTCCATCCCCATCCTCCATCCTCCATCCCCATCCTCCATCCTCCATCCTCCATCCTCCATCCTCCATCCTCCATCCTCCATCCTCCATCCTCCATCCCCAGCCTCCCTGGCTCTTGCTGCCGCCCCTCCCAGCTCCCTGGCCCCGTGCCCTGCCTCTGAGCTCCTTTTCTGCCTCCACCCCGCATCCATTCCTGCCCTGCCAACTGCTCTCAGCAAGCAGCAGAAAACCCCTGCCCCGAGCACCCCCGGCGGGGAGCAGGATGGTCCCCAGGGATGTGGGGTGAGGGCTCCGGGCAGGGTTTAGCCCCGGTTCCTCACAGCGAGCTCAGTGCAGGCAGGCGGCAGGGCCGGCGCTGAGCAGTGCAGGAGGGCAGCTGCTGCAGCAGAATTAATTTGGGCTTGGGAAGCGCTGAGAAAGCCTCGGATGAAAGCCTGGGGCTGAGCACAAAGCGCTGCAGCTCCGCAGACGAGGGGGAAGGATGTTCTCCCCACGGCTTCCTCCGGATTGTTGGGACCCCCAGGTTCAGCGTGCGACAGAACAGAGGGAGAAGGCTGCGGGGCTGGAGGATCTGCCTCCCCCGGGCAGGCAGCGAGGCTGGAGGCTGCCTGCAAGCACCGGGAGCAGTGTGGGAGACCCCGACCCCAGCTCTGCACATCGGCCCTGGGTAGTGCCACCCCCCTGTCCCCCTGCCCTGTTGTTCCCCTCGGGGGTTTCACCGTGGTGATGTTCAAGCCTACCTCCAGGGCGCTCTGGCTGGAGCCAGGGATGTGTCCCCGAGGAGGTGTTGTAACGCTGAGGGAATGAGGATGGCATAAATCCTTCATAGGACCGCGGCTGCAGGGTCAGACGGGGCTCCTGCCGGTGGGGACAGCCCCTGAGCATCCTCACTCGTGCTCACCGCTGCTGGGCACCCCGTCCCTGCCACCGCCACGGAGGACATACAGGTCCCCAAGCACCAGGGTGCTGGGGACACCGCTCAGGGTCGGAGGCAGGTGCTGTGGCCCTGCCCCTATACCCACCGCTGCCACCCTCACCCAGATGCAGCCCCCAGCAAGCTGGGGTAAGGATTTCTGGACAAATTCTTGGAGTAGCCGGCAGCTAAAGCAAGCGAGCCTCCAAGTGTAAGACCATTTGCTGTCTTCCTTGCAGTGTCACAAGGCATTTACAGCACGTAGGAAGGCAGGAAAATGCGAGGAGGACTTGTCTTCCAGGCCATGGAATGAACAAAGTGGCACATCTGAATGCTCCCGAGTTATTTTAATACTGCAGGTGGAATAAGGGTTATCAGGTTTTTCAGGGACATCTGCAGAACAGACCCACATCCTCTGGGTCTTTGTAATTTCCCAAACCCGCAGCCTTCTGGGATCGTGCTCGGGTGTGTATACACGTCCCAGGCAGAGGTGGAGAGGAGAAGGGTTTTTATTGATGGGCAAACAGATCGCACACACCAGAAGCACCAAGCTCAGCACCACGTAACCCTCCCCGCACCGCCTCCTGGTCTGTAAAACAGAATAACGGAGCGGTGTGAGGAGGGCTGATTTATGCGTCAGAGCAAAAAGGGGACTGGATACGTAACAGATAAATATTATGGCCTGATCACTATTCTGAAGAATTTACAGCATTATGAATATTGCATTCTGACCTGTGACGGGGAAGAAAATTGTCTGCTTTGTGAGATGTATTTATTGCTGTCGTGCTTCGACAGGAATAAATCAGTATTTGCTCGGTCTGGGGCATATACGGAGTCACCATAAATAGGAGAGCTGCAATGATTTGGACTAGCTGAGAATCCACCATATTCATGCAAATTATTAGATAAGCGTCATAAGGTTTGCATGGAGAGGCAATATTTTTTATTAGGCCAGCTGATATATTTGGAAAAACAGACAGGCTTCCAGGCACACAACGCTTCTTCAGGCCCAGGCTTGTGTTACATCTTACCTGTGAGAATCCAGGGCTGGTACCCAAGGGCTAATACTATTTTTTTTGCAGGTTAGAGGAACGATATATTTGATCCACATGTGGAAACATCACTCAGAAAGCCTTAAAGCCCGAGTGTCCAGGAAGAGCACACAGCTCCGGGCTGGTCCGTACATGGAGACCTGACTTCGTTGTGGCAGATCATCCTGTTTGGCTTGGGTAGGTGCCCTGTGGCTGTAGCAACACCTGAAAAACCACAGAGGATGCTTGAGACCCACAAAGTTCTTTAATATTCTCCTACATTTTCCAGTTTTTTTTGCTCAAATTTTATCCCCAAAGCTGGTGTCATACCGAAAACAACACAAAAACCGTTACTGAGCTCTCTAGAGGCTGCCACCCTTGCTGGAAGAATGAAGGCGCCATTATCATAAAAGAGGAATAAACTGCTGTTGTGTACGGGCGCTGTCCTGGGGCAGCCGCCGTGGTAAACAAAAGCGGGGCACAATGGCTGCTTTCACAGCCAAGCACCGCGTGTGCCGCGGGGTGTGAGGCCAGAGACGCAGGGGACGCGGGCGAGGGGATGGGAGAGCACTTGAGTGCCGATGGAGCACATTTGTGGCAATTGACTCGAGAGCCCTGAGCTGTGCTTGGCTTCACCAGGCTTGCACGAGAGGAAAAATTCTACTTTGTAAAGGCAAGAACCTGTGTGGGCTCACCAAAACACCGAGCTGGTGCTGAGGTTGGCGAGAGAAAACGCCTTCAAGGGGAGAAAGGCACAGCATGGCGCATCGCCGTGGGATTTCCATCCACTGATTACGAATGCTTGGATCTCGGCCTGGTGAACGTGAACCTTCAAGGAGCCTTGAACAGCCTGAGCTGAAAAGCCGCAGGGTGTGGGGAAGGTTTAACGTCGGTTTCGTTAGAAACCTGTCCGACCTCACCCGCGAGCTACGACGTGAGTCGGTCAGCTGTTGAGCAAGATGGCCAAAGGACGGAGGGTGGAGGGGAAGGAATGCGATAGACAGTGGTTTATTTCAGGAAGGAAATGGAGAGGATCTGCACGTATTTCTAGTTTTAAGGAACTATTTGTCAGAAGAGGTGATCTCTTGTTTCAGAACCTCTATACAGAGAAGTAATTTGTGTGAGTGAAACAAATCCACTCAATAAAATTTTTGTTACTTGTGAAGCAGTGCTAAAAACACAACAAAGATGGAGAACTTAGCAAAATTTGTGCTGCTCACCATCGTAAAGCACTATCAGCATCTCCAAAACAATTTGTCTCCTCCTGGGTGAGGCCATCTCCACAGGTTTGGGGCAGGCACAGTCACCTGTGGCTGGTATCACCCCAGGAAAACCAGCACACTGCATGCCCCAGCGCCACAAGGGTTTCCTGAGGTATTTCAGAAGAAAAACCACTAAAACAGGGGACCGGCAGGTGATTTGGATGAGTCGCCAGGTCCAACTGTCCCTCCAGCTTCAGCCATGAAGGTGATGAGATCTCTACGGACGGTGGCACCGGGAAGGGTTGGGGACGAGCAGAGCTGCTGTGGCAGAGGTAAGATGGCACTTGCCAGCACCAAAACGCATCAGGGATGAAGCGCTTCCACCACGGCCAGCACCTCTCGTTAAACCCTTTTCCTTTTCCACAGTGCTGGTGCATCCTCTAAATATGGCATTCTCTATAGGCTTTAGGAAAAAAGGGCTCAATAATGGCTTGTTATGAAGCTTCTAACGCACAGCAGCAGCTCTGCTAGGTGCCAAGCGAACGCGCGTTTATACTTCACTCAGAAAATTGTAGTTTTTATTTATTTTAAGGGTGACAGACCACTGGGACAGGTTGCCCAGACAGGCTGTGGCGTCTCCTCCTCTGGAGACACCCAAAACCCGCCTGGGTGCCATCCCGCGTGGGGTGCTCGGGGTGACCCTGCTGGGCAGGGGCTTGGACTGGATCCCTGGAGATCCCTTCCAACCTCGGCCGGTCGGTGATTCTGGGATTCCCTACGGACCAGCGAGCGTCACGGGCAGGCCACCAGGCATTACTGATGTCCTTCCCCGTGGGGCTGCTCCCCTCGGTGCAGGGACGGCGGACGCGGGGCGCCAGCCGTGCAGCAGGGTGACTCAGCACCACCGCAGGCCTCAGCACCGCGCCGCCATCCCGCTGGGGACCCCAGCGTGAGGGGGACTCGGGGAGCGGGCACAACATGGCGGGGGGCTGTGTGTGTGCTTGGGGACACGGTAACAGCGGGGCCGTGAGGGGCCGGGCCTCGCGGCCTGGCGGGGCCCTCCCGGGGGTGAATCAGCAGCGGGGCCACCGCGCCCCGCCAGGGCGGGCCTGGGGGGGGGGGTGGAAAAGGAGGAGGGGGAGAAGGGAGGCGGCCATTTTGTCAAGCGGCCAGCCGGGGCGAGGCGCGGCGCGCGGGGCGCGCTGGGAAATGTAGTCCTCAGGAGGGAGCGAGGCGGGGAGGGTGAGGGGGAGAAAGACTTCATCTCCCGGCGTGCCCCGCGCGCGGGGAGGGGAGGGGTGCAGAAGGGGGCGTGGCCTGGATGGGCGTGGCCGGCGGGGGGCGTGGCCAGCAGGGGGGTTGTGGCGCGCTCACAGCCCCGCGAGCAGCCGCCGCCGTCCCCGCTGCAGCGCCGGGAGCCGCCGCTTCCTCCTCGTCCTCCTCCGCCTCCTCCTCCTCTTCCTCCTCTTCCTCAGCCGCCTCCTCCTCCTCCCGGAGACCCCCCCCCCCGGCCCCCCGCGAAGATGGTGGACCGCGAGCAGCTGGTGCAGAAGGCCCGGCTGGCCGAGCAAGCCGAGCGCTACGACGACATGGCGGCCGCCATGAAGAACGTGAGTGTCCGCCCGGCGGTCTGTCCGTCCGTCCGTCCGGTGTCCCCGGTGTCGGGGTGGTGGTGGTGGGGGGGGAGCCGCCGCCCTTCCCTTCCCCCGGCCCCGTGGGGATGGCTGC
Organism: Anser cygnoides; assembly: GCF_040182565.1. Taxonomy (NCBI): domain Eukaryota; kingdom Metazoa; phylum Chordata; class Aves; order Anseriformes; family Anatidae; genus Anser; species Anser cygnoides. The sequence continues at coordinate 6,133,183 of NC_089890.1, forward strand.
GGGGTGGGGAGGGGGCGGCTGGAGGGAGGGGAAGGGGCGGGGGAGGGCACGCGGACCCCTCTCGGTCCCCCCTCCTGTCGCCGGGTCCCCCCTCCCCTGCTGCAGCTCCAGCTCTGAGCCCCCCCGGCCCTGCCCCTGCCGTCCAGCACCGTGCCCTCACCGGTGGTCCCCACCCCCTGACCCGAACCCCATCCTCAGCCCCAAACCCCATCCCTGTGTCCCCATCCCCTCCTCTGTCCCCGTCCCCGCCTCGCAGGAGGTGTCCGTGGGTGCGGTGCTGCCCCCGGCCCCACGCAGGGCTCCCCACCCCGTGGGGTGAGGCTGTGGGGTGGGGTTGGGGGGCCTCGGGGGGCTCTGCCCGCACGCCGCTGCCCAAACGGCCCCCGCTGCCCCCGCGCATCCCTTCCCCTGCGCGGGCTGTGAGGCTGCTGCGCCCCTGACCCCGAGGAGCTGAGCCTTTAGCTGCCAGGGCTTTGCCTTTTTTTTTTTTTTTTTTTTTTTTGCTGCACTTGTTTCGAGATTTATGAATTGAGTCATGTTGTATTCATTTCACGCTCTTAAAATAAAGACTCTGCATATAGCAGGCTGATCTGATTTGTGACACCGAACGCTCCCCTTCAATGCTGACATTTTGACAATGTAAGAAGTAAAAAAACATATCTCTGATCTGATCTTGCAAACAAAGCAATCGTGGGAGGCAGGATCAAGTCATTCCAGAAGATTCTGCATTTGTCATATTGCAGAGAGGCTAGACTGGGTGGAGGGAGGGAGGGGGTGCTTTAAAGGGGAAAACTGTTCTTTATGTTTGTCTTCTTAGTCAGGTCTGAACCTTTGAGAGGAGCTGGGGTGTCCTCCCTTGCTGATGAAAAGTGAATGCTGATCTAGGAATGTCGCAGTCTGTCTGGGATGCAGCTCGCTGAGCCTATATTGCACCATTTTGACAATAACCTTGCATTTATCAAACAGACAAAACTGTCACAGCCAGCGAACGGGGAGGGAGGAGATGTCTTTCCAAGGAACGAAATACGGATAATCAGAACGAGATAATATCGCATTAAAGCACCCGGGCTGCTCCTCTGCCGCACCATGGATTTTATTCCGTTTTCCGATAACGGCATCCATTCATTTTAAGGCAGAGCTTGCTGGGGGAGCAGACACCACAGCTTATTTCACACGGATAACGCAGCCATTAGCACAAAGCCAGCAGGGATGTGCCTGCAGACTTAGCACGTAGGCTCGGGGCAGGATTTCTGCCGCGTGAATTTCCCTAGGCTGCCTGCCGGGGCCGGGTGCCTAAACCCGAGTTGTTGTTAGAGATTACACGTACATTTTTTATTTTTTTTTTTTCCTTTTAGCCCCTACCGGCCCTGGTGAAACAGTAACCCGGGCTAACGCCGCTTATCAGCCGCCGCGTCGCTCGGCCCTACGGGAATGATTCACGGCGGGCGTGCTGCCGCCTCCCGCCACGGCAAACAAAAGGCAGAGCTGGCAGAGCTTTGTTCCTGATTTCCCTGCAACGCCGCCGAAAACTGCGGCCCGCTCCCACGGCGGCGGGCACGTCACGCTCGGTTATCCCCGCTCCCGTCCTCCCCGCTGCCCAGCCCCCAGCTCCGGTCGTGCGGGAGGCTTGTGACCTCGCGCTCATTTCCGTGGCAACGCGCAGTGATGTCATATGTGCGATGGGACGAGCTGCAATGCGCCCAGGTGGTAGCAGAGAGCATGCAGCCCAGGGAATGCAGCAGCCTGGAGCTCGGCGCTGGCTCACGTCCTCCCGGGCAGCATCGCCGCAGCTCGTCGTCCTCTCGCTGCCTTAGCGCAGGGTTGGTTTCCCTTAAAGTCTGGCCGTGTGCCTAAAGGGTTAATTTTTCCCGCAGCTCTCGCCCGATTAGCACGTTTTCGTGGCAGCCTGGTGGGTCGCGGACACCGCATGGGCCGCGTCACGCGGGCGCCGTTGAATGGCTGCTTGTGAGGCTTCAAAATGGGAGCAGCGATGGGGCTCCTCCATTGTCTGCTCCCATTCACTGCGCGGTGCGCTGCAGCAGAGCGTTGGGTATCACGGGGGGTTCTGCCGAGTAGCGTGCATCGAGAGTTTTAGGTTCACCCTGGCTGCCCGTGCCAGCAGCGGGTACTGCTGCAGGAGCCGGGCTCTTCCTTCGCTTGCTGCATGCAGCAGCTTTCCTGGGGTGTCTCGGGAAAACCCCGGGGAACAGAGGTGATCCATCGCCGGGCCCATCATGTGTGACCTTGGGGGTGCCCCTTGTTGGTGTGGGGCTGAAATCAGCCCCGGTCGACGAGCAGAGAGCCTTCTCCTTCCTCCCTCGCTGCCCACGGTACCTTTGTCAGAGCGAGCTGCCTTTTTGTCCGGCTTTGGCTCCTCTAAAGCTTTGCTGCCCAGGCCGGCTGCTTACGCCGGGGCCCAGGATCGATATCCATCAGGCAGGGAGCGGCGGTGCCTGCGCGGGCTCTGCGCCAAGCTCCGGGGCCGGTGCTGCCCGGGAGCCGCCTGGGTGTGGCAACGTGAGGTGCTGGCCTGCCTTGGGCACCCATGGGAGGGCACCCATGGGAGCCCCGCGGTGTGGGCAGGGCAGGAACCCCACCAGCTCCCGGCTCCTTCGGGGCCTGGGGGAGCGCGGGTGGCCGAGCGAGATAAATGGTGTGACTTGTGCGGGATAGAGGTTGGCTAAAAAGGGTAGGAGGGTTGTTTCGTTGCACCTACCCGTGGCGTAGGAACGGGGGTGCGTGGAGGAGCTTTCAGGCCACCTGAAGGTCCCTGTGAGAGGAACGTTTGGTTGCTTATCCCTGGGGCCCCAGCTCTGCCCCGTGGGTGGGGGCCGTCGGTGGGTGACTGCTGGGGATGCCAAAAAGCTGCTGCCCGAGCCTTGGTGCAGTAAATGGCTGTTGTGGGAGGAGGAGGAGGAGGCCAGGCGTGGAGAACCACAGGCTCTCCTTCACACAGGTTACGTGGGCTTCTGCCACGTCTGCTCGCCAGGCTTTCAAGCTCCCACCCTCCAAGCCCTGTGACCAATTTAATGCAGATTTTCCCTTGGGAAGTGACATGGAGGTCCCTCGCCTGAGGGGTGCCGGGGGGCAGAGCGGGACGGTTACCTGCTGTCTGCTCCTCACGAGCAGGCCGAGGAGGAGAGGCCTCTCCTGGAGGAGCGCCGTGCGGCCATCTGTGGCGGCAGGAGCCGGGCGGGGAGCGTGAGCTGTTGTAGTAGCGCTCCCCGGGGGGCTGGGGGAGGCTCTGGGGAAGCCATTTCCAGCACCAGAGCGCAGAATTTCTGCTGGCATCTACCAAACGCGATGCTGCTCTGGCTGCCGCGGGCGTCTTGAGGGGTTCTCGGCCTGGCGGCGCCTCCTGGCGTGCCGTGGCGTGGGGCTGTGCTGCTGGCACCATTTTGTGTAGGCGAGCAGTCCTCGTTCGGCCCTGAGCGAGGCTTCTCTGGGCTCAAGGTGACCTTGTGGGTGCCTGGGTGGCCACGGCGGACAGCACCTGGTGGGCTGGGGAAGGCTCCGTAGGCAAGCACTGCTCACCTCAGGCACCCGGTGCACGTCTGATGGCCCAGGCTGTGGTGACACGGCCCCCAAGGACTGCAGCGAGGTTCTCTTGGGTCTGTTCAAACCCCGTCAGAAACCCGAACTGAGGCGTGGCTCTCCTCAGACTGCCCCCTGCCCCTTCCAGGCGAGCCCCAGGCTGGGGTGGCGCTGGGGGCCCGTCGCCCTGCCATGGCAGCAGCAAGGAGCGAGGGCGTTTGAAGCCCTGCATGGACATGGGAGGATAACAGGTGGAGGGGGGCTGAGAGCACAACAGGGCCGGCAGCTCCCCCGTCACCTCGCAGTGGAAGAGCTGACGCAGAGAACTGAAGCAGCACGAAGTGTCGGAGCTGCTGGGTAGTGCCGCTGCCCGTCTGCACTGACGTGGGTCTGCCCCAGCCGGCGGCGAGCGGGGCTCCCTTCTGGAGGGCTGTGGGGCCCGGCGGGTGGCTGCCATCACAGGCTGCAGTCCTGCTGTGCTTCTCGCCTCAGGACGGTTCTTAGCCAGGGTTCTCTCTGCTTACACGGCTTTGGGTTGTGCACGTGGCACGTACCTACCTGCCTGCAGCTCGAGATGCCCCAGTTCAGTGGGGCATTGTGTGCCCTAACCGTGTTAGCTGGCTGGTGCTCAGCAGCTTGAGCTTCTGGGAGCTCCTAAGAAGCCTTATCTACAGGCTTTAGGAAGAGCCACCGTCCTGTAAAACCCTTCTGGGCTCTTCTGGATTGGCCAAGTGTAACAGCGAGGTGCGGACTGATCACAGATAGCTTTCTTTGAACCAAATGGGAGTGTTTGAGGCTGTGTTGGAGAACATAGTTTTTGAATCCTCTGCAGATGCCTCGGGTACATGGAGACAATAAAGGTCTTGGGCAAGGGCTCTGCAAGGGCCCTTTGATGTTCTGGGCTTACCAGCAGGTCTTTTGTGTGATGGCCAGCCCTGCGAGTGCATGAGGCTTGGTGGGAGCTGTTTTGCTCTTCGTTTCTTCTTGTGCTTGTTCTGAATTGAAAACTCTTGGACCTCGGGAGCCCAAGCGCTCTCATCTTGTCTCATCTGAACTGGATGATGCCACTGGGCATCCATCCTCTCACCAGTTCTCATCAGCATGCCGGGCGGCGCTCACGAGACAAGTGCGGGCTGTACAGATAACTGCTGTCCTTCTGCCTCTCTGCTCCCTGCCATACAGCAACAGAGATGCCTGTGGATGCTCTCGGGGTTTGGGTTGTGATGGCAGGAGGTGTCTGAACCAAGGGTTCCAGCCGTGCCCCCGAGCTGCTCTTTGCCTCATGGCTTGGGGGCGAGTTTACGCGGTGCTGATGGGAGAATCGTGCAGGTACAAAATGCACGCGGTGGGGGCTTGCACAACTGGGCGCCTCTGGTGTGGTTGTACTGGTGAGCGGTCGCTCAGCCTCGCATACAGTCTCCTGCCTTAAATCTCTAAGGAACTAGGGCTCCCTTGGGGCTCGGTGAGTGCTCTGTGGGTGAGCACGTTGCAGCCTACCTGGCTTTGGGGCAGCTGCGGGTCTGGCTGGGCTGAAGCACGGAGCGTCCAGTCCTGTGCACCAAGAGTCATCGGGAAAGATGAGATGTGCTTGCACATTTACCACTTTGATTGATACATACTTGTAGCTTCAGCTGAGCTTGGAATCGATCCCCTACTAGCTCTGACTCTGGAGGATAAAAGAAGAAACATGTCTCATGGCGCAGCTGATAGGGCTCCGTGGGCTGCCATGGCTGGGAGAGGAGAGCAGTGGTCACGGCTTCGTACCTGGAGAGACTTCCCTGGGCTCTGGCAGGCTTGGCAGTAAATGATGAACAAACTCCGCCACTGAACTCTGCAGCTTCCATTCTGGGCAGCTTCATGCCAATGAATGCTTGGAGCATTGTGGGCAAGGGTACATACTTTAGAAAAACAACAAAAAGCTTGAGTTTTTGGGTCCACCTGCTGATGCTTGAGGAAGCAGCTTCTTCCTGGGAGGTGGCTTTGTCTCTGCTCATCCATGTCCTGGAGGCTGAGCACGGCTGAGGTGCCAGGCTTGGGGACTCAGTGCCAGTGTGGCAGGGAAGAGCAAGGAGGATTGGCTGCTCTGTGTCCCCCAGCCAAACATCAGGTTGTCTGGAGGCAGGTACAGAGGAATGAGTGGCTTGAAAATGCCTGTGGTTGAGCTGGAGGGAGCCTTTCCTTGCCAGGGTCGGTGTCTGGGGCTTGTAGGACTGCAGAGCTGAAGCTGCTTTCTGTTTTTCTGCCCCCTTCCACCTCCTGAACCGTGACCAACAATGAAATACAAACGCGCAGTGGAATAACTGCAGTACAAAGCACAGGAAAAATTGGATTTGCCTGGCTTCCCAGGCACTTCACTGACAGTCTCGATAGGACACAGGCACCATCTTCTTTTGCCGTGGTAAAGCTGTGCCGCAGGGCTTTGGTTGTCTCAGGCTGACTGATGGACCCTTGGTGCTTCCAGGCACAGTTCTGCATTTTGGTGCTCTGCAACTCAAGATAGATTTTAGGAAGCTAATGCTATAATGAGTAATTTTGTGCTCCGTGGTTTAGAGCCAGCTTAGACCCCCTTTCCTTCACTATTCATGCCTTCGTTATGCCTTTCTGGAAGGCTGGAAGCCTTAACCAACTTTTTTTTTTCCTTTTATTGGAAAGATGAGTAACCTAACCTGTCCTTGGCTGAAGTCTTTGTCCCTCCTAGTAGATTCATGTTTGTGATTCATTCAGACAAATGGCAATCTGATATCTGGAAAGCAGAAAACAAATAAATCTATAAAAACAGTAGCAGGTATTTACTTCATTGGTTTCTGAAGCAACGACCGCTCTGCTGGAAGGCGATAATTGGAAACCAATTTTAACACCTGCTCAAACGAAGGGGAGATGGCTGTGAATTGGTGGCTGTACTGGTGAAGACACCGTGTTTTTGTGTCTCAGCCTCTGCAGCCTTCATCCTGACTTGGGGATGTTCAGATCGATAGCCAGGGGCTGGTTTCACGCTGGCAGTGGTCAGGTAAAATGCTCTTGTTTGTGCTCCTGCCTTTGCAGATGTGTGAACTCTTTCCCCCCCCCCCCACGGCCACCCCGTGGAGACAAAATGGCTTTCTGAGAGCCCAGACCAGCCACGCTTTGTGCTGTGCTGCCTGAAAGCTTGGCCGTGCTCTCCTGTGCAGGCTCCTGCCTGTGCACCAGCACCGACTGGCGCAGGACAGTCCCCTCCCGGTACCTGCATCCTCCTCCTGCCTTCCCTCCCTTTGGCACGGAGCAAGCCAAGCCTTTGAGCAGCACGGGAGGCAATTCATGAGCCTGCACTCGACAGAGCAAGTGGGAAAGGGGAAGGATATAAACCCACAACCGGCCGGCTATGGGGTGGTTTGGTACCGTCTCCTCCGGCGGTCCCAGCCGGTGCTGTCGTATTCAGCTTTCTCTTGTTCCTTCCTCCTGGCTGCTTGGTGTAATGAGCACTCCCTCCTCCCATCCCCAAACGAAGGAAAACGATGACAAAAAGACGTTTCTGCACTCTATTATTTATTTATTGAAGCAAAAGGCCCAGCTCCTCCCTCCAGATGTCAAGATGCGGGATTCCTGCCCCACCGCGCCAGCGGTGCCGCGGGTGCCGTCGCGGGGAGGAGCTCGGGATCCCCTGGGCTTTGTGTGGCTGGGCTGGGCACACAAAGGCAGCGAGGCCGAGCTGCTCGGCCCTCCGGCCCCGCATAATGCCTGCAGCTGCCTTTTGTGGGCTGGAGCTTGGGGAGTTGCAGCCCTTGTGCCGGGGCTGCCGGAGCCCGGCTCGACACGGACAGAAATGTCGCGCGGTGGCTGCGGTTCTCTGCCGTAGCGGGGAATGGTGGCATCTGGGAATGCTCCGAAATGGTAAATTCTGGAAGAAAAAGGGAACTGAGATGATGAGGCAGCAGTCCCAGGGTTACAGGAAATACAGAGAAGACCATCTCAAAAGCAGTGCTTTCGTGGTGCTGGCGAAACAAAAGCCTTTGTCTACTTATTTAGGTGCAAACTTCCTCCGATCGCAGGTTTTTCATTGTTTTGTGAACCCGAGGATGAACTGCTTGTCCTGCACGCCCACGCTGCTCAGATGTGTGCTGGCCATGCCCTCGCCAAGCCCAAACCTGCTTCAGGAGCTGGCACGGCGCTGGGGCTGAAAGCCTGGCGCTGAGATCAGGCGGCTGAAAATGGAGCGATGACGGTGCGGCTGCAAAAAATGCACTGAGCAGGTGATCTGTGGCAGCTGCAGGGCATGAAGGAAGACAAAAGAAGTCAATAGGGAGAGGAGGTGTCATTTTTTTTTTCCTCTCTGCTAAAATAGGTTTGGTCACATCTGAAGAATGACCCAGCGCATGCTCCGTTAGGTATTAAACCTGGTTTTTGGCCCGCCACCAGTGATCTGGTGACCAAGGGCAGTGCATTAGTTAACAGCAGCAGGAGAGTAACTAGAGAACATATCCCTGATGGCATGAGATTCCCTTAAAGTGATCCCCAGATTAGGGATTAGAGTACTTAATGTTTTTCTTCCCTAAAGGAGATGTTAGGTCTGAGTCAGCCTATGGGCGTTCGAGGCGGCCGTGCTCGGACATACGCAAGTCTGCAAGGACTCAAAGTACAAAGCATTCCTTAATTGTTTGCAAATTCCTTCTGATCTTACTGGATGGGTTAGCCTGCTCGGGACGTATCTTTGCTTGCGTATCAGGCAAAGCTGCTTGGCGTGTCGATGTGCTTCTGATTCCTCTTTAAGGTGGCTTCGGCAACGCTCTGAGAAAATATCGGCAAGAAGGCTCAGCTTCAGAGCTAACTAGGTTGCTGATGGACATCTTGTTTGGACAGTTGTGCTTCTCTGCAGCAAAAAGTTTATTAATAGTAGCTGGAGAAGCCGTTGCTGTGCAGTGTGCTAATAAACACTTGAAAGCTGCGGCAGGAGATCTGCGCTTGTAAAAGACTAACGCTCAGTATTCAGCAGTGAATGAGAACTTAGGGAGGATTAACAGGCTTTGATTTACACCCAGCTGGGGAAGTCATCGGAGCTTTGCCTGTTTATGCTGTTGGGCTTTGTTACGTGGGATGAATTTTTCATTACCTTGGAGTTGAGAGCCCGGCTTCTCGCATTTGGCGGTGTCGAGACCCTGGTGCTTGATGGGCTCTGTCACCTGCGATGAGCTGAGATCAGATCTGTGGTACTTGTCCCGTGGACTTCAGAACAGGGCTGGGAGGAGATGGTCGGAGCCAGGCAGCGGTAGTTAAATCCGCAGTCAGATCTAGCTTAGTAAAGCAACCCTCCTTGTAAGGGTACCCATTTAAAATTGGCTGCAGCGTTCCAGAAAGCTGCCAGAGCGAAAACTCGAGTTGCTTTTCTGCAAGTCCATTTAAGAAATAAAATTGTCTTTGCTAGAGGTGTGTAAGATCAAGCCTGAAATCCCTGAAGCGGTGGGAGGGCAAAGTACATCTGGAGGGATAATCACCTTGCTCGCTGGTGCGGAAATTAAACCTACTGTGGAGCTGGCATGCTGGAGACCACCTGGGCGTTCTGGAGGGGCTCTGGCTTAAAATGGTAAAACATGTTTCAGACACTGCAAGGAACAGCTGGTTCTGCAGACCAAAAGACCTAGAGCAAAACCATTTTTCTTTAATGCTTCTAGAACCTTGCCTTGAGCAGGCTTTCCCAAAGCGTTTGGGGTAACGAAACGAAGCGGTTAAAAACCTTCTGTGCTAGCTGCAAGGGAGCTGTTTGCACGGTGGCAGCTTCTCCCATTTCATCCTGCTGGAGCAGCAGCCTGCCAGCTGCAGCAGTTGGCTCTTGCTGGAAGAAGCCCTGCGAGCAGGCAAGAATTGCCTGGTTCGTCCTGCTCCTGCACGCCTCTGCCCCTCATCCAGACACAGCCCTACAGGCACTGAGCAGGACAAGGGCTGCAGACAGCAGCTTCCAGCAGCCAGAAGACACTCACCTGGCCTGTGGCAACCTGGTTCTCCTCTCTCTACTCGGTCCATCTGAGTAGTGTTGGTGGGTACAACACACCGCAGTCACTTCTCGAGCCCCTCATCGAGGACGAACGTCTCGCGGTGGCCTGGCCCTTCCTGGGAGCTCCAGGGGGGGTGCGATGATGTGGTGCCAAGTCACTCACCTCCCAGCAGTGGGGCTGAAGGTGAGTAGGGAAACACTAATCCCTGAGCCAGATTAGTACTCTTAGAAGCTGTGAGGTAAGTCTTTAAGCAGCTGAAGCTCCCAGCAGCACTAGACACACTGCCTGGCATGGAACCTGGTTTGTTTAGCTTGTCTGTGCTCATGCACCGGAGTACCTAAGGGCTGCCTTGCTTGGTTTAACTGTTTTGTCATAAACTGGAGGGGGAGTGAGTCTTCCCGTATTAACCAAGTCTTAAGGCTCTAGGAATGACCAGTGGTGGTCCTATGGATGGTTTATTCTGCTAAAAATGCTGTGAACAGATGGGCTTCTCTGAAGAAGCAAGATACTTGAATGGAAAAACTCCATGTCTTTAAGCGTAACAGAAATGCTGTTGAGGAAAAGGCTGCAGTTATTCAAGAGGTGCTCAACTGACACCTGAAGAAGCTTCTTCATGCAACTCAAAAAGTCAAATGAATTGATGTTCTCCTTTTAGTAGCTCAGAATAAATCCCTTTTAAACTTTTGGCGTGCTCCTGGACCATATCCATGCTTCCATGGCAGTGGCGTGCTGCCATATTGGTCTGCTACATGCTTTGCAGAAAGCTGATACAAAAGGCACATTTTGAACAATATTTTCAAATAGTCTGAGGCAGGAGAGCTCCCCAGGCTGTTGAGTGATGGAGCAGGGTGGTGATCTTGGACTGCTGCTACGGTGCTTGCAGAAATGCAAGAGTGGGCAGATGTTGCTTGCCAGCCTGCCATATCTTGGGGAAGGAATAAGTTGGCGTCCCTTCTGTTCCTTTGCAGTTAGCAGGCAAAGGTGCTGGTATCCCATCTGTCAGAGGCAGTGTGATGAGCCCTGAGTGACAGTGCTTCTAAATGCTCAGCCTGATGTGGATGGACTTGCTGCTTTCTCCGTCTGGTGCTAGGAAGGCATCAGACCAACAGAGATTGATGATTTTTCCCAAGGGTTTTTAATAGGTACAAGGCAGCTAGTGGCAGCAAGACAGCGAAACAAGTTGTCCTGTGTCCGGTTTTCATCTTGTTAAATATTATGCCTTTTTGTAGGGCTAACAGGAATCAGGGTATTCATAAGGACCGCAAGAAGAACTTGGGCTGTAATCCTTGATGACTCAAAGCAAATACTAGCTATAGCAGCAGCTCCCTGCTACAAGACTGTGCAATGCTAATTCAGAAATGGTGCGTAGCTTGGCACAGAGGCACTTGAAATGCATACACCTTGCCCACACTGGGAAGCTTGGGTTATTCCTCCCCACTGCAGTGTGTCTGGGTTGCCCTCTTTCAAGTCAATAGCCATGTCAGATGGCAGGGTCCAGTACCATACCTGGAGGCCGCGTATGGAAAACAAACAGATGCTCCCTTGTGGCTGTCTTATCTGAAAAGCTGCAGAAGAAGCTGGTGGGGCAAATCTTTGGCACGCAGGTGTTCTGTAGCAGGAAAACCTTGAGCCGTTAGACCAAACATTGGGACTGCAGCTCTGCAGATAAAGGACGATCCTTGAAGTGCTATCAAATGCAGAATGGGAACAGCTCAGAGTTCTGCTTCTGTCTCTGGCTTTCTCACCACAGCTCCCTTATGACCTTTTACGTGCAGAAACTTGAGGCAGCAGTGACCCAAGTACTTGAAACTTGTTTTTTGTCTAGCTTAAATCCAGCAGAGCCAGACTGAAACTGAAGTAGATCTGCAGGCTCTAAGGACTGATCAAACTCGTGTGTCATATGATGAAATTCACTTTGGTTTAAGTAGTTGTTGAGCTATGGAGGCCAATGAAATAAATGAGCTCTTGCTTTTCATGTCTCTCAATTTTGGAGGCTTTGTCTCAGGTGGTTCAAAGTTGTCTTAATAAAGGCTACAGGGTGTGATGAAAGCTCCTGTTAACTGGAGGAGCATGCGGAAATCCTAATCAGTGTCTGGAGTACCTAAGTATCCTCTGAGATCCAGTTATGCTACAAGTAATAAGCAGCCTTACTTGGCAGACACTGCTCCGTGATGCGTTCTGAGCCATTTGAACCTTAATGGCAGAACCATCCACTGCGCCTCCGTGTGCCTTCAGCTTCTTTCAGCCACTGTCTGGTGATGGCCCCCGTGAACTTCAAAATGGGAACCAGAATATGATTATTCATATTGAAAGAGTTGAACGAGACAGCAGAGGGGAACTAACTTCTGCCCACAGACTGCATGTGCTTTTCTGGTTTTGTCTGAGATGAGAGGAAGGGTCTTATCTATAGCCCAAAATTCCCCAGCTATGCTCAGATTAAACAAGAGGATGGTGGAGGAGGTCAGAAAGGAGAGGAGTAGTTATGATATGCCTTCCATTTTAGAAGTATAACGTCAGGGAGGAGGCTAGAATACAGGTGAAGAAGACCCGAACCCGTGAAGTCTGGTAGGATTCTTGATTTAGATCTAGTTTAACACACGCCTACTCTGTGTCAAAGTAGGACAGTGCTTAAGAAAAGCATCTTTCCAACTGCATGATGGCTTCCTAGGACAGCTTGCTCTTGAGTGTTCAAGGAGAAGCTGTTCTTGACTCAGTTGTGTGACGTTTAGCCATGACTGTAATCAAGCTACAAGGAAATGGCAATGATTTAATGTGCTTGAAGGAAGACATTTCTTCAGAAACAAGATATGGAGTGAAGTAGGGACAGAAAATGCAGGTAGTGATGTAGAAGTCTAAAGCTGGTTTCTCCAGCCTGTCACTGCCAAAATGGTAGAGCTTGGGTCTTGTTCTGGCTGCTGCCTGCTGAGGGTGGCCTGGTGCCTGCCAAAGGGCAAAGGAGTTCCACTGTAAGACCAAAATAAAAAAACAGTGCTAGCAGTGGCGGAAGGTGGCACGAGTGCCCATAGTGCTGAAGGTTTCTCAGTTGCTTCAGCCTGAACCAGCTGCTGGCCAGCTGCTCCTATTCTGGTGCTTTCAGACTCAGTGAGAACGTCACTGGTGGGACTTTCGGCCCAACATCACCTTAAAAGCCCATTTACCTTTTTAAAAAAAAGAAACAGAAATCAGGACCTTCAAGCCAGGCCTCAGTGTGACTAACGAGCAATGTGTGAGGGGAAAACAAGGCGATTGCTCAGGTTTCTGTTGGAAGATAACGTGCTGAATTACAAGGCGCAGAAGCCACGGATCGAACAGCAGAGACACAAATGCTGAGGAAGAAATGGCTGTTGGGTGTCGTGGTGGAAGGGGAGCTCTGGCTGTACTCACGGAGTATCACAGAAATGGCCCTTTTCTAGCCTGAAAGAGGCGAGCGGCCGAGGGCTGGGCTCGGGCAGGCCCGTCCAGGCCGAGCGAGGTGTTTGAGAGGCCTGTGAAGGGAGAGAACAGCTGTTGGCCCTATGTCACTCCTGTTAATTGCGTGTAATATCAGATTGTGAACTAGCCACGCGCAGGATCACAGGGTTGTGGTAATTGGTGACTGCTCTACTGAAAGCATGGCATGTTGTGGACAGCTCGAGGTTCCCGTGGTTGTCTCTCTCCAGGAAAGCTTGGCTCCTTTGTCGGTGTTTAGTGTCTTCAGGGACTCGAGATCTCTTCTGGGCAATCAGAAAAGCGAGTGTTGGGGATTATAAAATGGATTAAACTGTTAAATGTTGGTGGTGTTCCCCAGGGAAGAACGTACAGGTCTGTTCAGCTTGCTTTGCTGTGTGCTTTAAGATAAGACATCAAAACCAGGTAGCAGCCGTAAATGGGTGGGCACTTCATCAAAAATGTCAATGAAAACCCATCTGTAAGGATAAGTGGGGAAAAGTAAACCCCGTGATGCACCTCCACGGCAGCTGCTCTGTAGCTGAAGGGGCCACACGTACTCAGAAACGGTTCCTTCAGGCCTACTGATGTGAGGCGAGAAGCGTGGAATAGAGAGTCCAGGCGTAAGCCCCATAAGCAAACACCGGCTGGTGGCTGGTAGCAAGCGTTTTGTGTAGGTCCCAAAGAAACCTAATTAGGATGCTTCTGGAAAGTGGGCCCAGTGGGACCAGCCATGGGCTTTTGGAGAGCGTGGACCTCGATGTTAGGGGCAAGTGAAGTTCTGCCCGGCCCCATGGCTGCAGTGTGATGCTTGAGCATGCTGGGAGCCTGCCAGGCTCTGGATGTGGTGCTGGGTCAGAGCTCAAGGGTGTAATGGTGAAACTTGGAGAACCCCCTCTGGGCTTGCTCTGCCTCCAAATGGCATTGTTACAAATCGGTGGGCTTTGAAGGTGTACAAATCTCTAGACTCTTGAGGAGCAGAAACCCTAAACTCACAGTAGGTTCCTGTTGGACTGTCTCTGTTGCTTGGGGGCCCTCCAGTCTCGATGCCTTTCGTCCGCCAGGCTGAAGGGGTTGTGTCTGTCAAGTTTCCAGCTGTGTGGACCAGCTCTTTGCACCGGGCTTTCTATGCCACGTGCAAGGCTGGGCTCAATTTCAGCAGCACACATCTCGTGGCCCCCCAGTGCCTTGCTGATCTGCAGGGCCATAAGGGTGAAACAAGGCTGGGTACGTAGATTTGCAGCGCGAGGTCTGCTTCTCTGTGCCGCCAGCCAGGGAAGTAAAGCTCCAAAGTGAGCTCTGGCTCCCACTCAGAGGCTGGCTTGGTTCCTGCCAAGCCCTTTGAATGTCAAGCTGTTGTTTATTCACGTATTTATTTTGGATATTCAGCTACCCTAACTGCATGTAGCAGTAACTGGGTGGCACAAGGATCCTGTGAGGCTGTGCTCTGTACACCGCGGTCACGCTGTGGCCTTGTAAGCGCCCAGCCCAAAGCCGCTGCGCGGTGGCCTTCTGGCGGGGCTGTCAGAACTGTGAGCACTTTTTTCCTCTTGTCTTTCCAACGGGCAGCTGTGATTATCGCTGTGACCATAGGGATGTCGCAGCTTTTATTTTGGGACTCGGTTTGGGAATGGCATCAGGCCTAGTACTGCTCCCAGTTACGTGCCTAATGAGGAACCCTTCCTGCTTTGATAAGTTCCCCACAGGCTCCCTGGAGAAGCCTTTGCATTCTCCACAGGTGTATGTTCCATCTGTCAGCGATTTTTTGAAAGGATTTTGACAGGCAGCTTTCTTCCGTAATCCTTAATAGCTTCAAATTTAAAATGTTTATGGCAAAGCTAATCCTACGAAACTCCCTGTAGCTTTAATGAATTTGTCCTCCTGCAAGACTCTTCTGGTGGGAGGAGGTAAATCTACTTCTGCAGTGTGCTTTCTGCGGCAGTGAATATCTGGAGGCAGGGCTGTGGGGTAGCTCTGACGTCCACCCGCCTGGGCCCCATTTATAGCTGGTGTACCTGCTCAGCGAGCATCTCGCTAAAAGCATGACCTCACTTGGTTATCAGCCTCCATAATTAGTGTCAAGATAGAAAACCTCTGGGATTGGCAAGTCTCTTGTAGTATTATAGCAGCTAGTGTTGGACACTCGGGATTTACAGCTGGAAGGTTAGATCATATATTGGGTTGGGATTTCTGGATGCCTCCTGCCCCCATGTCCAAGGATGGACAACCCATAAACCCTAGGGCAGGGGAACACCATAATTGTTCTCGATTATCTCTGAAAGTTGGCTTTATACCACAGTATCTCTAATTAATGTTTGTGCAGGTGTTGTGCAAAGGGAAGAATGATCAGAGTCATCTCAAGATGTCAAGTCCTATAAAAAAGCAGCTAGACACGTGTGATGTTGTGGCGCAAGGCACCACATAAATACCTATAAATGGGTCGTGTAGCACATGGTGGCTGAGCCTCTGCCTCATGCCCTCTGTGGGCAGAAGCGTATCAGGAAAAGGAGTAGAGGAGGACCGGATGAGAGCACCAGCATGCTCCGCTCGCCACTAGGGAGACTGCGGAGTAGCAATAGTTGGGGTCAGGGAGAACACACGTTGGCCAGACCACGGCTTAGCAGCAAGGGAGAGCTGGAGGCAGAAGTGGATGCCGCTGGAACGAGCTGTTGTGATGGTAGGAGCGAGGTGTGCGTTCCAGGCCGCTCCAGTGAGATCCTGGGTGGGTCACCCGCCCCTCACGGCCCAGTCCCTTGGCTTCCTGATCGCCATCGTAAACATGGTTATCTGGGCCCCGAACGAACCTCGCCCTTGCAGAAATGACTCAGTATTTGCAGAAGCCTTTCGTTTACAAACCGTGACCTAATCCTCGTGGGAAGTGACTGTGGAGAGGAGATGCGGCAGGGCCCGGGGTGCATGCGCCCTTCAGACAAGGGACGGCAGCTGTCAGCAGGCAACCAAGTGGCTGTACAGGGTTGTCCCAGCACCCAAGTGTGGCTGTGGAAGGAGCCCACGCATCTCTGAGCTTGCCCAGCTCTGGCAAGGCCGTATGGCATGTACGATGCCCGGCTGGCTTCTCAGCCCCGCTCATGGGTCCTGCCCCGGTGCCTTCAGCCAGCGATGGATCAGTGGGAAGTGGAAGGAGGTCACGGTACCAAGTGCAGCGCTTCCAGGAACTCAAGCGACCACGGCAGTGTTTGGCAGCCTGGTTGTGGAAAGGCTCTGCTCCGTTGTCTCCTTCCTTAATCACTCTGTTGCTGCACACTGTAATGACTAAATTGCCGTGTTGCGTGAGGCAGGTGGAAGTGATACTGTGCATTAACGCTCTTATCGTCAATGAAGAAAATCCTGTGTGGGAAGAACATACTCTTACCATGTGAGCTTTTAAATCCTTATCTCTGCAAATGCCTTAGGCAGCTACAATTTAAATATCTAACGTATTCTTGAGGCATCTCAAAAGAACGTACCATGCTCATGGGAAACGGGAAAGATGAATATGCTGTAGCCAAATTGTTGTGTTGTTAATCCATTCGCATAGCTAGTAACCCTAGAACATCTCCACCCTCTTGCTCTGATGGTCCCTCATGTCTGCCTCTTGACGTATGATGCTCATCCTGCAGGTGAAATGCATCTTTTTTCCTAGCGGATTTCTCTCATTCTGGAAAATACCGATCTGCTAAGATGGAGAATGCCTTGAATGAAAGCCACCCTTCCCTGGCTGGGGGGTTGGACCACAGCACGATTTCCCAGCTGGCTCCCTCTGGGAGGAGAGTGGATGCCCAATGATAGCCGGGATTTGGCAAGCTGGCTGCGTTCTCCACACCTCGCTCCACGTGGGGAGCACCCGAGTGCTAAATGGCGATGGGAATGGTGAGTGGCTGTGGCTTAACCCGAGTTTCTCTCTTCTCTCTTCCTCTCTCGATACAGGTGACAGAACTGAACGAGCCTCTGTCCAACGAAGAGAGGAACCTCTTGTCTGTAGCCTATAAAAATGTCGTGGGGGCACGGCGCTCTTCTTGGCGAGTAATCAGCAGCATTGAGCAGAAGACCTCTGCCGATGGGAACGAGAAGAAGATCGAGATGGTACGGGCCTACCGTGAGAAAATAGAGAAGGAGTTGGAAGCCGTGTGCCAGGATGTGCTGAGCCTGCTGGACAACTACCTGATCAAGAACTGCAGCGAGACGCAGTACGAGAGCAAAGTCTTCTACCTGAAGATGAAAGGGGACTATTACCGCTACCTGGCCGAGGTGGCCACTGGTGAGAAGAGGGCGACCGTGGTGGAGTCTTCGGAGAAAGCCTATAGCGAAGCCCATGAGATCAGCAAGGAGCACATGCAGCCGACCCATCCCATCAGGCTCGGCCTGGCACTTAACTACTCAGTTTTCTACTACGAGATCCAGAACGCCCCGGAGCAGGCCTGCCACCTGGCCAAGACGGCGTTCGACGACGCGATCGCCGAGCTGGACACCCTCAACGAGGACTCCTACAAGGACTCAACGCTCATCATGCAGCTCCTCCGCGACAACCTAACGCTCTGGACAAGCGATCAGCAAGACGACGACGGTGGAGAAGGCAACAATTAGACCCCCAGATGGACTGGCAGCCGCACGCTGATGCTAACTACTGCAGTCTTTATTTTTTTCCCACGAGTGGGGGGGTCAGGGGTGGGGGAGGGAACGGGAGGGGACACCTTCCCAGGGAGGCCCCCCACAACCTGTCTTTGATTGCCTCTTTGACATTTTTGCCAAAACACCACTAGTGGAAGTCAGGCTGGCTGTGCTGGTATGGAATAGCAGCCTCACTGGCATATGGACTGTTCTGTAGATTATTAATACAAGTGGAGCTGTCTTTAATTTAACTTTATTGCTAGAAATAAAAGGGTTTTAAGATGAATTAACTTGAATGGAATGGCCCTCGTTTTTAAGAAAAGCAACACAAAAAGGAAGTTCTGTGGTTCCAGTAAGGCTTTGTGCGTTTGTTTCTTCAGTTAAGTGCCGTGTGTTTGTACCACGTCGCGGGGCGTCTCCCTGGAGCGCCCTGCCTGTCAGGGCATAGCTTAAAATCCCCAAATTGAAAAGGAATAGTAATAATAAATAAAAGACTAAAGAATTTGGGACTTGTAAAGCCCCAGGATTTAGGCCATTTAATCTTTTTAAGATATTTATTAGGGTAGCTTACAGTATTAACACTAAATTGCAGTTTACAGTATTTCTACATTACAGCCATATGACATCAAGCCTTTGATTGTCTGTTTTCTTTTGCTAGTTCTTTTGGCTTGCCTTCCTGATCAGTCCTCGCCTGTGGACTGGCTTAGCTATTCTGTGTCGCCCAAGGCAAGAAGACCGCCCGCCCGAGGAACATCAAAGCTGCTCTAGTTTTTTGGTCAACAGCTTAACAGGTGCTTGGCTAGCGGCTGTTTAAACTATTTTAGTCCACAGCAAAAGGTTTAAGAACTTAATTAGAAAAGGGGGAAGTGTTTAAACTTAAAATGCCACTTAAGAAAAAAAAAAAAAGAGAATTCAGGTCTGTATGTCATGTACTGTGTTTGGTATTTCAAAGACCATCCTGATTTAAGGTGCCACAGCTGCTTCCTCAGGGATTGCACTGCCATTTCACTCTGCCTGACTTTCTCCCACTGTACCATGAGGTTTGTCAGCAGATCTGCAGCACCCAGGCTCCCTTGTTTGTCATCAGGGAAGCCAGGTGCGTTTTCTTTCTCCTGGGGAAGCTTGTGGTGTAATGAGTGAACTTCAGGAGCTTAGAAACTAATTTGGTAGAGAAATCCTCAAGGGAAGAGCTACAATCATAGACATTTCTATCAAGCATCGGGAGCCCAGGAACTTAGTTCTCTTCTTAACAAAATCTTTTCCAAATCTGTCTTATCTGGTTGGGGGTGGGAGACAGGGCATCTGAGTTTGCTTAGCAGGTAATATTTACCCCATTTTGCGTAAAATTTGTATTTTTTTTTTCCCCCCGCATAACTGTTGGAAGTTCACTGCTGGTCTCCGGCTTGCGGAGCGCTGCCACACGTAGCTTTTTTAACTAAAGCTGCGCGGCGGGGAGAACGGCACTCGGGCGTCTTTTTTCGAAGCAGGCTTTCATCCTCCCTTTCGAGAGCCCGTCCGCAAGCAGCGCGCGGCGGCGATCGGGGACCCTCGGTCCCGCCAGGGTCGCACGGGGCATCCACCCTGCCTCGCCGCGCTTGGATGAAGTCGCGGGGGCCGTCAGCCCCTGCTCGGAGGTGAGGTTGCCCCGGCCACGCTAGCCAAGCTTCCCATCGGGTGCCTTTGCACGGAGAGCCTTGCCGAGCCCTGCCGTTGGCTGTGCGCCTCGGCAGCGTGCCACACGCCCGAGCCGCTGGTAAATGCCGTGGACTTGGAAGATCTGTTTAGGCTTCTCACCTTCCTTTGAGTTCCCGTCATGTCCAGTGAGCAGTGTTGTCCCAGCTGTATGATTTGGAAGTGATTTACTGGAATTACAAAACCTATTTTTTTCTTTCCGGCTTTTGCTCTGGCTGCTTTAGGAAACTTAACGCAGGAGAGATCGCACAAGAGGGCTAAAAGGGGAAGTGGGGTCAGGGACTTGATTTTTAAGCAGCTTGAATGGTTTCTTTCGTTTTTTAAGAAATGCACTTGCCTATGATACTGTCTCTCCAGTGAAATGATTACTGCTCCATTACTCTATTGATACAATATTGTGCATGCTAGTGTCGTATTTCTATACAGTAGCTTGAAATTTATTAACTTATACTGTAGATGTTATGTATTCCTATGACAAAATAGTCTTCAAAAATTTTTTAAAGTTTTTTAATTTATTTTTCTTTTGGGGGTAAAGTTTGCTCTACCAAATAGTGATCGTAACAAACTGATCTGTTATGGATGTTGCTATAGTGACATGCAATTATATATGATTTTGTTTTTAAAAAGGAAAAAAGCAAAAGAAAACACCAGTGTTAGCTTAATCTTAATGTCTGGTGTTCGTCATGGTGAAATTATAACTATTACAGTGTAGGAGAACAATGACTGTGTTCTTTGAATGAGCCTTTGTTTGTGCTTTTTGTCATGTTATGCAGTGAACTATTTTTAAGGTCTAATCAGTGATTATTTTTCCAACTCCGTGTTTCTGTAAGGAATTATTTCACACACGGACCATTCTTAGCAGTTTTCCTCAGTGATGGAATATCATGAATGTGAGTCATTATGTAGCCGTCGTACATTGAGCAAATAAACTTACAGATCTGACGTCAGCGCTGCTCAATTGTCTTGCGTCTGTCGAGTTTCTGGGGGTCCGGGGTGGGGGGGCAGCGCGATCGGGGTCGGAGGCTTGGACCCCAGCCCCAGCTCATGGCAGGTTGGGTGGTGGGGGAGAGCTGGGATCACGGCTGTGTCCCCACCGGGCGCCTTGGTGGTTCTTGGGCTCCCGAAATGGCGAGGGGAGGCTCGATGAGGAGCCGTGGGGACGGTCTCTGCATGCTCAGGGTGGGCACGGCGGGTTCCCGGGGCTCGGTGCTGGGTGCCTGTCCGCCCTCCGTCCCCGCCCGTGGGCTGTGCCGCTCGGCGCCGTGTGCCGTGAGCGGTGACTCACGCTGTAAAAATAAATCCCCTCCCTTGGAAACCCTCAGCCCCAACGGGCGTTGACTCGTGAGCCCTGCGGGGTGGGCATGGGTTGGGCTCCTGCCTCCGGAGCTGCCGCCGAACCCCGGGGAAGGGGCTGGGGACGGCCCCGGGACGGTGACAAAGAGGCGCCCGGGGCTGGCACGGCACGGGAGGGCGATGCCACCTCCACCTGCAGTGACACCTCGCCACCAGGGCCACCTCCCCGTTAGGGTGACCGGTACTCACTGCCCGCCCCTCGCTGCCAGGACGCCCTTCCTGCACCATCTGTCACGGCCCCCGCATCCCTTGAGCTACCGGGGTGGGTGCAGTGGGAGCAGGACCCGGTCCAGCCCCTGGGACTATCCTGGGCCCCCCAGGTGGCACGTTTGGGGGCTGGTGGCCTGCACCACCGTGGTGCCTTGGTTTCCCCAGGGCTCCAGTGTCATGGGGTTGGGGCTGAGCCCAGCCCAGCACCTCCCAAGCCCCACATTAGCCCCACATCTCCCCCACCATGCCTCCCTCTCCTCTGTCTGCCCATGGGGGCCTCCGTTTCCCCATTCGGAGAGGGAAGTGGCCCCCCCACCTCCAGCACCCCACGCACCAGCAGTGCCTGTGCGCTTCCATCCCTGCATCTCTGCTTGCTGGGCAGGATTTGGCCCTAACCTGGGGCATTGCAGCCTGCCAGGGGCTGGCTGCTGTGGGGTGGGGAGCAGCACCCACCGGCACCCCCATCCCCTTCCTCCCCTACAATCGGTGGGGCCGCGGGGCGCTCCCGCTGCTGGTCCCCAAGGCTGGAGCTGCTCTCGCTATGGCAACCGTCTCCATCGCGCCGGTTGCCGTGGCCACCCGTCCCCAAAATGGCACACCGGGGGTGCAGGAGGATGCTGTGGGTGGGGGGGTTGGCTGGCAGAAGGGCCCCCCGGCTGCAGGATTCCTCCCGGGTCACCAGCTGCCTGCCTGCGGGATGACTCAGGGGGGATTAGGGGGATTTGCCGGAGCGGGAACGCGGCCCGCGGCCATGTAGGGCCAGCCCTAAGCCCCTGCGCTGAGGCACAGGCACGTGGGGGGCACGGGGAGCGTGGCTCCCCCCTCTGCGTGGCACCAGTCCCTGAGCTGGGGCCGGGGCTGGGCGTGAAGCCCCCCCCATCCACCTGGGGCATCGCCACGGGGTGAAAGGAGGGGGCAGAGCGGGGCACGGACAGCCCGGCGTGGGTTGGGGATGGGGGGGCCCTGTTCCCACCTCCTGGGGGGGCTTCCCTGCGGCCTGGGGGGGGGCAGCTTGTTTTTGAGGGGTGTGGGGACCCGGCAGGTTGGGCACGTGGGGGGCTGAGGTGGTGACACCTGGGGTGTGGGAGACCTGGGGGGTGCTGAGACCTGTAATTCTGGGGCCTGGGGGTGCTGAGCTGTTGAGACACAGGATGTGGGTTTTTGTGGAGACCTGGGATGGAGGAGACCTGGGGTGTGGGGACCCCGAATTTTGGAGCCCCAGGATGTCAGAGCCACAAGGGACATTGGAGGTCCGGGAAATTGAGATCGGAGGTGTAGGAGACATGTGGTGTTGAGACCTGGGGTTTTGGAGACCTGACATGTCAGAGCCCCAGGACACGGAAACCCGTGATGCTGAGCCTGGGCTGCTGGAGACCCGCGATGTGGGACCCCAGGAGGTGGAGACCTGGGACTTCGGAGACCCAGGATGTCGAGACATGGGATGCTGGAGGCCGGGGTGTGGAGGCCTGGGATGGGGGGGCGCTGGCCGGCAGACAGCAGGCACGGGGCAGGTTTCTTTCACCACTTTTTATTCCCACTGACACTACCTTCTCCTTCACATTTACTCAAGGCACTGGGTGACTGAGCGAGTACAAAATAAAAAATAAAAAGGGGGCTGGGGGTGGGGGGAAGGCATGAGGGTGCACTTCATGGGGGCAGCGGCGGGGGCTCCTCCTCCTCCTCTTCCTCCTCGGTGCCTCCTACTTCTTGGCCGGCTCGTCTTTCTTGCCCTGGCTCTCGACGGTGACGGGGATGGTGATCTCGGCGGACTGGATGGCCGGCTTGGGCAGGGGCGCCTCCACCGTCAGCATCCCGTCGGGGGACAGCGAGGACCGCACGGCCGTGGCCTCCACGCCGGGGGGGAGGCTGCGGAGGAGAGGGGGAGATGTTGGGAACGGCCCCGAGGTCCTGGCCACCGCCCTCCCTGTTTGGGCTGGTGGCAACCCCGGTGCGTGCGGGCCGGGGCGGGCGCTGGAGGGGACGGGAGGTGGGAGGAGGTCCCCAGGGTGCCGGGGGGGTTCCAGGCCCACATCTCCTCCCCGCACTGGTACTTACGTGTATTTTCGGGTGAAGCACCGGGAGATGAAGCCGTGCTCATCCTGTTTCTCCTCGTGCTTGCCTGGAAGAGAGAAACCCAGGGCAGGTCAGTGCCCACCAGGTCTCCGCACTCGGGGCGCGCCTTTCCCCTCCCCAGGCAGGGACTGATCCTGCCCATCCCGCATCTCTCTGCCCTACCACCAGCCCGGAGCTGCGCTGACCCACAGGAGAGACCTGGGCCCCTCCAGGAGCATCCCCCAAGCCCCAGAGCAGCGAATTGCTCGCGGTGACGGACCTGACCTGTCCCCAACGCCTTTGTTTCGGCTCCCCAGCACCCTGCGCACGCTGCTGGCTCCGTGCCGCGGGGGCCTGTGTTTTGTCACCATGCCCCTCGCCGAGCCACCCGCAGCGCTCCGGGGATGCTCAGGATGCCGTGGGGCTCGTCACACCCAGCTGCGCCCCCCCAGGGCACTGTCACCCCTGCGCCCCTCCACGGCTCGCAGCCGGGGCATCCGTCCCCACGTGGTGGCCGCAACACAGCGAGGGGCTGACGGTGTGGGGCGTGGGGGGGCGTGGGGTCTGCACCCTGCAAGAACGCTCTTGTAGTGCTATTCCTTCTTCTCTGCTGTTTTCTCATTTCCCCTTTTCCTTGTCCTTTCTCCTCCTTCCTTTCTCTTTTTCCCTTTTCCTTTTCCTTTCTCCTCCATTTTTCTTTCCCTCTTACCATTTCCCTTTCCCTTTCCCTTTCCCTTTCCCTTTCCCTTTCCCTTCCTCTTCCCCTTTCATTTCCTCTTCCTTTTCCCCTTTTCTCCCTTTTTTTCTCTTTTTTTTTGCTCTGCATTGCCTTCCCTCCCCAGCAAGCACCATGATGGCTGCGCAACCATCACCAGAGCCCCCAGGGAATGGGGGAGACCTGGCACACCCCCCAGCCCCCACCTGTGGCACCGCCACCCAGCACCCCACCGCCCCGCGGACCCACCGGTGATCTCCACGATGTTGTCCTTGGTCTTGACCACCAGCTCCTCGGGCGCGAAGTGGTTGACGTCCAGGGTGACCTTCCAGCTGTCGGCGCTTTGGCGGATCTCGGAGATGCCGCTGCTGAGCTGGCGGCTCAGCGCCTGGCTGTAGGGCGAGCCCGGCGCCGGCACCAGCGCGCTCTCCCTGGGCAGCAGACGGAAATACCCGGGCCAGGCGCTGCCGCTCGGCCACTTGTACCAGTCCTCGGGGATGTGGGGCATCCCGAAGGACTGGTCGAAGAGGCGGCTGCCATGGTACCAGTCGCGGAAGGGCTCCCAGCTGGGGCTGCGGAGGAAAGTGAAGGGCACGCGGCGCTCAGCCATGATGCGCAGGGCAGTGGTGCTGGGGGGCCGGCCGCGCGGGGCCTTATGAAGACGTCCCGCCGGTTATTTTTAGCCGGGAGGCTCAGCTGGCTATTAATGGAAATTGCAGCAGGGCCCGGGAAGGGACCAGAAGCTTTCCCAGGCCGGGGCGGCCGCGCGCAGCCGCGTTGGGAGCCCCCGGCTGCCCACCCCCGTGGTGGGGGCTCGGCTGCTTGGCGGGTGATGGATGGCCCCTGGAGCGCTCCCAGCCCTTTCCCGTAAACAATCCCCGCGATGCGCAGCTCCGGGGCCGTCTGCGCCAGCGTGGGGAGGGCGCTGGGGGGGTCAGCACAGCGGGGAGGATGAGTCAGTGGAGGAGCCCGTGCTCGGCCCCGCGCCCGCTGCGTCACCCAGCCCCTGCCAGAAGCTTCTGGAGCCCCCCCCCCTCCAAAGCTCTGTGGCCCCCAGGTGGCCCCCAAGGCTTGGCCAGGCTGGGGTGAGGTTGTCCAGGCCCCGAGCAGCGGGGTCCATGGGGGTCAATGGGGCTATAAGGGGGGTTGTAGGGCTTGGTGGAGGTCAGTGGGGCCCAATGGGGCTGACGGGGGCTGATCGAGGCCAACGGGGGCCATGGGGTTGGTAGGGGTTGATGGGGCCATAGGGGCTGATGGAGCTGATGGGGACTGATGGGGCTGATGGGGCTCACTGGGGCCCAGTGGGACCAGTAGGGCCTGGTGGGAATGATGTGGTTTGATGGGGCCAATGGGGGCGGTGGGGACTAATGGAGACCACAGGGTCCAAGGGCACCAATAGAGGCTGATGCTGTAGGGGCTGATGGGCTTGCTGGGGCCCAGTGGGGCCAGTAGGGCTTTATGGGGCTGATGAATTGGAGAGGGTCTGGTGGGGGCAGCACCCTCTCAGGGCAGGGGAAGGATGGCTCCTTCCCTTAGTCCCTTACCTTCACATCCAAACACATCTCTCTGGTTACCCCTGGGATCCCTTGGTGCCTGTTTGGGGCCAGATTCCAGCCCCTCAACCCCACTGGGGCCCCGGCACCTACGTCAGACAGTCTGGGGGCACTGAGCCCCCCCCGGTGGGACGCCCCTCCTTGCGCAGGCTCTCTGCCCATCCCTGGCAGTTCTGAGGCTTTGTTTTTAAGCCCCTGCATGGCCAGGAGACGTTTGTAGCTGAGACCTGACGCACTTGGCGCAGGGATGTGCGAGCCCTCCCCACGGGGCACAGTGCAGGGATGTCTCAGCGGGGTGCAGGGGGACCTGAAGGGTGTCCCCAACCTACCAGCACCCAGCTGCCCCGCCAGCACCCGCCAACCCTCCTGAATGGGGCCGGGACAGCCCCGCGCTGCCTGGGAAACCTCAGGGCAGGGGATGAAACCAAAGCAGCTGAGCTGCGAGGGGCTGGGGGCGCGGGGGGGATGGCGGCGGGGCTGTGGGGATGGGGGAGGCAGGGGACAGGAGGGACGGGAGGGTGGGAGGGCTGCAGGGAAACGGTGCAGGCAAATGGCAGGGCTGCAGGGAAGGCTGCAGGGAACGAGGGGAGGGCTGCAGGAAAGGAAAGGAGGAGGGATGCGGAGGGGGGGATGCGGAGGGCTGCAGGGAGGGCTGCAGGGAGGCTGCAAGGAAACACACGAATCATATTTTCCCCAGCATCGGGGACCCCCAGAGGTTTCCCCCGCCGTGGCAGGATGCTCTGGGACATCGGATGCAACCGGTGCCCGGTGCCACCTTCACCAGGAGCCAGAAACCGACGGGACGGGTGGCAGAGGGCAGGGGAGGAGAGCGGGGGGTCCCAGGGACAGAGGGGGCTGAGCCTGCAGGGGGGAGCAGAATTAACCCCACCGAGCTGTCCCCATGAAGAAACTGCTCCGTGCCCCGCAGCGTCATTTACAATATATACTGTATATTTTATTGTAGTTGAACCAGCTCACTGAGTCTACAGCTGCACTCACAATCCAGAAAAAAAGAGAGAGCGCGCGCGCGAGAGGAAAATACTGAAGTATTTCTACAGAGTATTTGTTCCAGTTAGCTCCCTCCGCGGCAGGAGACAGAGACTGTAAAAGAGGAAGACTGGAAATTTTCCCTGATGTGCTGTCTTGTCCGCGCCGTCGCTGCAGTCGGGGCTCTGTTGATTTCGGGAGCCGTGGCCGCTGGGGTGGGGACGGGGACGGGGATGGGGACGGGGACAGGGATGGGGATGGCCTCGGGGGATGCCTCCGAGCATCCCCGTGGAGCAGCAGGGCGATGCTGGCGGGATGCGGGGGCAGCGGGCGCACTTTGGGCATTGGTGCAGGGCTGGGTGCCGTGGCCAGAGTAGGAAGGGATGGTTTTGGGGGAAGAATGGGGAGTGCAGGTGCGGGGCTGGCAGGGATGCTGTGGGGACCTCACATCTTTTCTGCCTCAGGCTCGGGCCAGGATCTCCTCCTGCTGTGGGCACATCCAGACCCGCCGCCTGCCCCGAGCCATGCGGAGCTGCAGGTGTTTCTCCTCCATCCCCGTGAAAGCCAATTTCTTTCTGATTTTCTTTTCTGAGCAAGCAGCTTCCTTCCCAGCTTGGGCTTTGCTGGGAGGGCTGGGGAACCAAGTGGCTTGGATCGGGGCACAGCCAGCTTTTGGGGGACACTGCTCCGAGGGATCCCGCTGGCCTCAGTGCGAGGCTGTGCATGACTTCGTGGCATGCTGAGCCCGCAGGGTTCGCCTGGGCAGCACGGGTGGGTTCACGCACACAGCACCCACCCTGCTCTGCACCCCGGTGCTGGCACGGCTGCGGGTAGGAGCAGCACAAGGGTGCCCGCCCCAGCACCCCGCAGCCCTCCCAGGGGCGTTTGCCCCCTCGGTTCAGGCCGGGGCACTGGGGACGGGCTCTGGCACCGCAGCACCCGCCTCCCGCAGCAGCGGGGCGAGCAAAGCACAGTGGGGTCTGGCTTGGCCGACACCTCAGCCCTCTGGAGACCCATTCACCAGCTCTACCACCGCATGACCACCTGGGCTGGAGTCCAAATGGCATCCCAGTGCCCCCCAGTGCCCCCAGGCCGGCTGCAGGCGGGTGTCCGAGGGCCGCACAAAGCCCGGCTCTCCCTGCGGGGCCACGCGTTAATCCGGGCAGCTGCTCTCCCCACCCTGGGAGGCTCAGCTGCTTCGTCCTCCTCCAGCCAGGCAGAAAATGCGTGGCCAACGCGGATTAAATGCAAACCGCCCCAGGGCCGGCACGCAGCGGGGCTGGGGAGCAGCCCCCGCAGCCAGGAAGGGCTTTTTTTGGGAAATCAGCAAAACGGCGCAGAACCGGGGCTGTCAGCAAAGCACTCGGCCAGCCCGTGCTCGTCAACCCCCCGCTCCCTGCCTCTCTTTTTAAAATTAAATTTATAAAGCTGCTGGAGGGGCGCAGGGATGCTCGGGGGGAGGCCGAAGCGGAGCTGGGGGCCGGATCCTGCCCGCTGGGCCCCGAGGCACAGCTAACCCACGGCTGCCACAGCCAGGGCACCAGTGGCAGCATCTTCCAGAAGAGGAGTCAAAGCCTTCACTCGGGGCCGCGTTTCTTCGGGGAAGTGGCACGGGGAAGCCATTAGGACCGGGAACTGGGTTGCGAACCGGGGTGAGGAGGTAGCCAGGGGGTCTCGGGGACAGCCCTGTCCCCTCGTGCCCTGCCAGGGGGTCCCCCTGCTCCGGTGCTCGGAGGAAGCCTCTTCATGCACCACGCAGCTCCGCACACGAGCCCAGAGGTGTCCAAAGCAAGGGAAAGGCGGAGGGCAACCCAAAGGGCACCCCACGAGCTCTGTGGGGCGCATCCCAAAGCACAATTTCACCCCAAATTTGTCAGCTCCCCCTCCTGGGGGACACCCAGGGGACCCGGCAGCATTTGTTCTGCAGGGGCAGGGGGCGCACAGCACCAAGGCAGAGGGACCCCAGCCCCGTAGCCCCGTGTGGGACGAGACGGGACGACGCCGGGCTGCTCCTCGCTTTGTTCGTCTGCGGCTCTGCGGGTGCTCGGGGCTGCCAGGACCCCGGAGGGGTGTGTGTCACCTCTGTCCCCGGGGTGTCCTCTTCCCCGTCCAGTGTCGGCGAAAAGCCCTGAGCGTGGGCAGGAGAAACACGCTTATTTAGCGCGTGCTAGAAAAGTCCAACTGAGCCAAAAAACGCACCGCCGGCCGGAGCGCACCATGTCGGGGGCCCCGCCGCCCCGCCGGCTCGGTCCAAGGTCTCTGCCAAGCAATTTGTTCCCTCGCTCTGTGCTTGCCCACCCCGTCCCACCCCACCCTGGCGTTCGCAGTAATAAGAAGCCAACCCCCCCCACCCCCCTCCCCACCCCTGACCCCCAAAATACTGCGGGGGGCTCAGGGTCGCCCACTGCCCCACAAGGTTTCCATCCGCCCCCCGACTTTCCCCCCGCTGCCGGGTCCATCCTTAGCAGCCCCCCCCCGGTTTTTTTCCACCTCCTGGGGGGGTTCTCCCGGGGCTGGGGCGGGGGGCTGCGGGGCTCAGAAGCCGGCGCTCTCCGAGCTGCTGCGGCTGTTGTAGCTGGGGCTGCGGCTGGGGCTTCGCGAGCGGCTGGGGGGGCTGCGAGTCCGGCTGCGGCTGCGGCTGGTGCTGTAGCTGTCGTAGCTGCGGCTCCGGCTGCGGCTGTACGAGTAGGTGCTCAGCGAGCTGGAGGACGAGGGGCTGGGGCGGTAGTAGGGGATGGGACGCTTGCGAGCGCTGCGGAGGGAAAAGGGAAACTGAGTCAGGGCCGTGCTGAAGTTTGGGGAAGAGGAGGGAGGGGGGGCACGGGCCCAAGCACCGGCCCCGGTGCTCGGAGCGGCCGCGGGATGTCAGGATCCGGCCCCCCCTGGTCCCTTCCTCCTCCCTGGTCCCCCCCCCGGCTGTTAGTCCTGGATTAGGCAGCGGCGAGGACAGAAAGTGAGCAGGTTAATGTGGCTTTTGTGTTTCCCCAGCCACCAAAGATTGAAAGCTGCTGAAAAAGAGACGTTAGGGATTAGCGGGAGACGAGCGCCGGGCTGCCCGCGGTCCGACCCTCCCCGGCTCCTATGGGGACGTGGGGAGCAGGGGGACAGCGGGGAGGGGGGGACCGGGGGCAGCGACGTCTGGAGCCGGTGCAGGACACTGAGCCCGGAGCCCTGTGGGTCCCTGAGGAGGCTGGAGGGGGGACAAGGCAGCCCCTTGCCTCCTTCTCGCAGCCCCACGTCGTGGTGAGCGGTGTTAGTGGGACCAAAGAGAGACACACGGCCGGCCTCGCACAGCCGGGGAGACACGGAGGGGTCCGGGAGGAAGAGGAGGAGGAGGAAGGGGGGAGGTTACCCTGGGAGCCAGGCCCACGGCGATGCTCTCCGAGAGGAACCTTGGGATGAAATGGAAAAGGAGACGTTGGCATCACTGAGGGACGAAGCAGGACCACGCGGTGCTGGGCCCTGGGGTGGCAGGGGGACAAGGACAGGGCAGGAGGGCAAAGGAAGGGGGCTTCTGGCCAGGCTACGGGGCTGGTCTCCCCTGGGATGGTGAGGACCACAGGCTGTCCCCACAGCTCCTCCCTGCCACTTTCCTCGGGGCATCCCAGGAAAATCCAGCCCAGGGCAGGGGACCGAGGGGAGGGATGGCCACGGTGTCCCTGCCGCCTGCATCCGTGTGAGGCTGTCAATTTCTGGGCCACGTGCTGGCAGCCCCTCTGTCCCTGGGGGATTTCAGCTGGGGAACGGCAGAGCCAGCCGGTACCTGAGCAAGAAACCTTCTTCTGGGCTGGGAGGACCTCTCCTGGCCCATATGCTTCACAGGGGAAGCCTGCAGAAAGCTTTAGCGCGGCGTACAGGCTGTATTTCTCCTGCCTTCTCTCCTTATGTCCAGCCCAGGAGAAATCAAAATCCTTCCAGAGCGAGCGAGAGCCGGTTGCTGGAAATCCAGCCAGCTCCGTGCTACGGCCCCCGATCTCCCCGCTGATAGCACGGGAGACAAATAGGTCAGAAAGGAGGTAATCTCAGCTCAGCACCGGTAACGTCGCCAGCACCGCATGCTAACGAGATGCTATATATGCACACAGTGCTTCATCTGGCACTAAACACTGCCTGCCTTAGAGCCCCGCATCCTGAGTCAGTAAGGTCTCAGGGAGGAGAAAACGGCATTTGGAGGGCAGGAGGCAAACGCACTGGGGTTGGGCTTCTTGCTGGAATATGTATGTGCTGCAATATGGAATATTACACAGAGTAAAATGAATTCATATTTGCTGTCTGCAAACGGGAAGAGACCAGAAGGTTGTAATGCTGGAGGCAGCCTGGTTACCCAGCTGTCTGGGCCAGCCTGGTTCACTCTTCCATTCATCCTCAGGGTTATGTGTCTGTCCTCAAAGCTGCTTGTCTGTCCGTCCGTCCATCCATCCTTTCTGCCATCCATCCATCCATCCATCCACCCATCCATCCATCCATCCATCCATCCATCCATCCATCCATCCATCCACCCATCCATCCATCCATCCTTTCTGCCATCCACCCAGAGAATCACAGAATCACTGAGGTTGGAAAAGCCCTCCAAGATCATCTGGTCCAAACGTCCCCCTACCACCACCATCACCCACCAAACCATGTCCCCAAGCACCACGTCCAACCTTCCCTTGAACACCCCAGGGACGGTGACTCCACCACCTCCCTGGGCAGCCCATCCCAACACCTGACTGCTCTCTCTGAGAAGAAATGTCTCCTCATTTCCAACCTGAACCTCCCCTGGCACAACTTGAGGCCATTCCCTCCAGTCCTATAACTGGTTACCTGTGAGAAGAGGCTGACCCCCAGCTCCCCACACCTTCCTTTCAGGTACCTGTAGAGAGCAATGAGGCCTCCCCTGAGACCTCCTCTTCTCCAGACTAAACACCCCCAGTGCCCTCTGCTGCTCCTCACAGGACTGGTGTTCCAGACCATCCAACCATCCACCCATCCCCATCCACCCATCCGTCCATCCTTTCCACCATCCCCCCCACCCCTTTGGGGCTACGTGGGGGCGCAGGTTGGTCACGGGCTGTGCCAGCGGTGGTGGCTCCGCATGCCGGGACCCACCTGGTGATCCTCCTGGGCTCCATGAAGCTGGGGGAATCGCGTCTCCTCTTCCTGATGGGGGAGTAGCTTCGGGAGCGGCGCCGGGCCCGGGCGGGATCGGGGTCACCGTGGCGTGTTCGGGGCTCGTTGTCCTTCTCTCTAAACCAAGACGAGGGGCGTCAGGGGCACGAGGAGCCGCGTGTGCACCGAGGCGGGCTGCAGGGACACCCAGCCCTTCGCCAGCCGTGATGCCACAAGCCCCGAGCCGTGCCCCCGTGCCACCCGCACCCCCCCGAGCTGACCTGCTGGCGGTTTTCTTCTGCGAGGGCGAGCGGCTGCGGCTGCGCCCGGCCCTCTTCTCCCGTGAGCGGGAGCGGGACTTGGAGAGGGAGCCGCTGGAGCTCCAGGAGCTGCTGCGGTGCCCGGTGCTGTGCGAGGGGCTCTTCCTGCGCTCCGAGGCCCCGTGCCGAGAGTGCTTGGCCGACGACTCTGAGCTGCTGTTGGGCCGGCCCCGGTGGTGCCGCTCCTTCACCCTGCAAGGGGCAGAGGGCGGGGGGGACGTCCTGAGTGTGACCGCACCGCTCCTCATTTCCCTCTGCAACCGTGGGGGAGCAGAAGCACCCACGTGGCCCCGAAAACACCCTGATTATCACAGAATCATAGAGGTAGTGAGGTTGGAAAAGACCACCAAGATCATCTGGTCCAACCGTCCCCCTAACACCAATGTCACCCACTAAGCCATGTCCCCAAGCCCCACGTCCAACCTTCCCTTGAACACCCCCAGGGACGGTGACTCCACCACCTCCCCGGGCAACCCACCCCAATGCCTGACTGCTCTTTCTGAGAAGAAATGTCTCCTCATTTCCAACCTGAACCTCCCCTGGCACAACTTGAGGCCATTCCCTTGTGTCCTATCAGTGGTTATCTGCGAGAAGAGGCCAACCCCCAGCTCCCCACACCTTCCTTTCAGGGAGTTGCAGAGAGCAATGAGGCCTCCCCTGAGCCTCCTCTCCTCCAGACTAAACACCCCCAGTTCCCCCAGCCACCCCTCACAGGACTTGTGTTCCAGACCCTTCACCAGCTTCGTAGCCCGTCTCTGGGCACACTCCAGGGCCTCGATGTCCTTCTTGTGGTGAGGGGCCCAAATTGAACACAGCACCCGAGGTGCGGCCTCACCAGAGCAGAGCACAGGGGGACGATCACCTCCATAATCCCACAGAGCCATCCAGGCACTGCATCACCCACCAGGATAACACCATGGGGCCCCCCCGCCCCACCAGGCTCCATCCACGCACCCACCCGGTGCCCACCCACCTGCACCCAGCCCCGCAGCCCCGGTCCTTGCATTTCCCGTATGGAACCGGGTTGTGGCTCCGACGGGACAGCACCCAGAGAGCCCTTACTTCTTGGCGTGGGCGCCGTGGGTCCTGTCGGGGCCGAGCGGGTGGGAGCAGGCCGAGCCCTCCGAGTCGCTGCTGTAGCCGGTGGGGCTGAGCCCCGTCGGGGCCGGCTGGCGGGGGGCCTGGCCACGGTGGCGTGGCGGCGAGGCGGAGCGGGAGCGGTGCCGGTGGCCGTGCTTGGCTCGCTCCGGCGAGGGCGAGCGGGGGCTGCGGGCGCCGTGACGGCCGCCCCGGGCGCGGGGGGACGGCGGCTCCGTCCTGCCGCGAGGCCGCGGAGAGGGGGACGGCGAGGCCGGCCTCTGGCAGGGGGAAGAGAGACAGAGAGAAGGGGGGACAGGCGGAAGGGGGAGAAGAGAAGAAAGAAGGAGAAAGAGGTCTTTAACGGGGCGCGCCGGGCCGGGGCTCGGTGCACAACGTCAACGCACATCGCATTAAGGCAGGCTACACAGACGCTACCCTGCACCTTCCTCAGCCTCTCGCCCTCAACAACGTGGGTCATGCAAACCTCCGCATGCAAAAACGCAAAAAAAAAAAAAAAAGAAACGAACCAAAAAAAAAAAAGAAAAAACAACAAAGAAACGAAGAAGGGTTTGGGGAAGAGGGGAGGGACCAAAAAAATCCAAGAAACCCCAAAGTCGTTGGGGAGGGAAAGCTCAAAGGGAAAGAAATGACCCCCCCCCCAAACAGCTGGAGAGGAGATAAAGCAAACCCCCAGCACCCGCCCACCGCAACCAAGAAAGGTGAAAGGAAAAGGGGCGGAAAACCCAAACAAACCAAGGAAAACGAGAAAAAAAAAAAAAAAAAAGAACAAATGAGAGGAGGGGAGGCAGAGGAGGAGTAAATCAGAGTGAGCAGTGGGAGAGAGGGTGAAAACAAAGAGGTGACGGGGCCGGGCGGGCGCGGGGCGGGAGGTCTGCTCACACAGATGCATGCACATATATAGATATCTATACGTTTATATATGCATAGGTTTTATAGATAGTACGGCTTTTGGCTTAAAACAAATCAAGAAACGAGGAAGACGGCACAGAGCAACGATGGAGGGCAAGGCAGGGAGTCGGGGGGCGAGGGGCAAGAAGGGAAAAAGAAACCAAAAGAAAGAAGAAAACATCAAAATCAAAGAAAAACCAAACCAAAACTTCACAAATGTCATCGTTACTGAGATAAACGAATGTCTCTGAGCTCTTCCTGGGATACGCATTGATCTGTTAGCTGTGACTCTGCAGGGAACTGCTAAGTCCTCATCAGCACTCAACACAGACTTTGCTTTCTGCTTCCATTTTTTTTTCCGTTATATGCTTTTTTTTTTTTTTTAAGTCCCTCTTGGTTAACATCCACTTACCAAAAAAGTGGCATTTCCTCCTTTAGTAGGTAAGGTATGAAGAGAAGGGAAAAGCGGGGCAATATAAGTGCATCATTAGATTCACAAAAATGCAAGAGAGAAAGAAAAGAGAGAGGAGGAGAGACAGAGACAGCGAGAGGAGAGAAATAAAACAAAACAACTCCCTTCTCCTACGCTCAGACACCGGGAGAACCCCTCCTAGCTACTTGGTGGTGACATTGGGCCACCGGCGTGGTGACAGCCCCGAGTGTTGGGCTGGGATTTGGGGTACTGGGGGCTCCAGCCCCAACCGAGCCGGAGAACCTGGGCTGGGGGGCGAGGGGGCGATGGGGAGACTTTGGGGTCTCTCCCCTGGCAGCCCCCAGTGCCCACGGAGGAGCAAATCCTGCGCGACCTGATGGGGCCTAAGGGAAGCTGGGAGGTGCTGGGGCAGTGCTGCTGCGCCCGGGGGCAGCCGGTCACCTTGTTTCCTCACCATCCCTTTGCCTAGAATGCAGTTAAGCCTAAACACTGCTTTTCTCCCCAAAAAGAGAAGCAGACGATGTGCCACGGGTCTGCGATGAAGATGCTGACAAAGGGACACGAGGCCGCTCCACTGGTGGCTTGTCCTGCATCATGCCCCTGTCCCCACAGACGAGGGGGCTGAGCCAACAACCCCTGCAGACCCTACAGCCACAGAGCAGTGTGCCCCACCCGCCAGAGCCAAAATGGGGCGGTTTGGTGCATTTTTATGACTGCTTTAACAACTGGCTGCTGTTGCGATTGCTCCAGCGAGGCAGAGAAGCAGTGGGGGCGATGGATGCCCCACCGGTGGCATCCTCACAGGGGATGGGGCTTCGGCCGTACCTGTCCCCAGCCCTACTTCTGGGGAGGGAAAAACTTGAAATGGAGAAGGAGGAGAAGAAGAAGAAAGAGAAAGCCAGAGCGAGGTGTCCTCTTCCCGAGCGCATCGTTCTCACACCCATTTGCTATCCATGCTGTGGGGATGTGGGGCTCACGCCCACAACGCAGGGAGAGGGATGGGGAGGGCAGAGGGGGCTTCCATTGAAAAAACAAACAAACAAACCCAAATAAATCCTTTGCAAAGGTCTGGCCCCAAAGGGAAAATGCATTTGGGGTGCTTGTGCTCCCCAGACCTGCCTCTCACCTCGCCTGGCTCCTTCCCAGGTGTGGAAGGTCTCAGCCTTTTACCACCACAGCCCCAAAATGTTCTCCCCGGGTCCCTCCACCACCACGACTACAGCCCCAGGAGGGGCAAAAAATCCCGATCTCCCCAAATTTCTCACTTGCTATCCTCCCTCCCAGTCCTTCACCCCAAAATACCCGTGCCCCAGTGACTCCTTGTGACGCACTGGGGTTCACCTGCTTCTCTTTGCCTCTATTTTTCGCTAATTGTGCTCGGTCTCATTAGCCAGCCCCTAAAAAGCATGGAGGAACTCAAACCGACTCATGGTAACTGTACCGTCTGTGGGAACGAACACAAACTTGGAGGGCTAAAACACACAGAAATGCATTCTACCAACAGAATGAGGAAACGAGGAAGAGAAAAAGGCGGAAAGAAAGAAAAATATTACATGGACAGGGCAAAAAAATAAAAGAAAAGAACGTAAGAGAAGAGCATGGCTTTGCAGCTAACTGGGGAAAACCATACAAATCAAAAAAAAATTATATATAGCCACCAAAAAGAGACAAAATGAAAGAGAGAGAGAGAAAGAGAGAAAGAAAGAAAGAGAAAGAAAGAAAGAAAGTAAGAAAGAAAGAGAAAATAACATTAAATCAAGCTACGGTGCTTTTCAACAGGCTCATCTGCAGAAGTGAACGTGCAGAGGTGGACGAAATACCTACCTTCTGAATTGGCAGTGACAGGAATGCAATAATAAAAAAGAAAACAATAATCTCCACATTTGGAGTGCAGAATGGGAAAAAGACAATGACTCTTTAGTAATGTGATTTAGACCCCTTTGCTAATCAAGTTTGCTTTGCTTAGACTTTTTTTTTTTTATATTGGTCTCATTTGCATCTTTTATTTTATATTTTTTTGCTTAAATGGAAAGCCCGTGGCTTTCGCGGCTGCGGCGGGTTTGCCGGCTTGCGTGTGGTGCCCGGCCCCTACCCGGCAGCGTTTTCGGTCTGGAAGGTGGCTGCCGAACGTCACCGAGTCCCAAACGTCATGCAAGGAAAGCGGCGGATGGAGCGCAACGCGTGGAGGTTTGTTGGGCGGCGTCGGCACCGGGAGAGGCCCGAAGAAAACCAGAGAGAAATTTGGGGCCAGAGAGTGCGTGTGGGAGAGAGAGCGAGGAGGAGGAGGAGGAGGAGAGAGAAATGGGGAGGAAGGGCGAGCGCGAAGATGGGCAGGCAGCCGGAGGCGGGGATGGATGGAGACCGGACTGGGCATTTAAAAGGGAAGTCAACCCCGTGCAGCGCCCCAGCCCTGGGCACCTGGAGGGCTTGGGGAGCTGGGGTAGCCCAGGTGGGGACGTGGGGGAAAATGGGCTGAATTTGGTGGTTTTGGAGGGTTCGAGGCAGGCGGAGGGTGCTCAGCCCTGCTGCTGCCGGTCTGTGGGGCTGAGCTCAGGATGGATGCTGAGGATGCTCGGGGAGCGGGATGTGCATCACAGCACGGGGTGGCGCGGGGGTCCCAGCCCGGAGGGGTCACGGCTGGGTGGATGCCACAGCCCCATCCTAACGGGATCACACGTGGGGACCCACGGGGAAAACATCCCCATGGTGCCAGGGTTGGCTACCATATGGGCAGCGGGGCCACAGCCAATTTGAGGAGGCAACGGGCAATTTGCGGCTCGGTTTTGGGGTGAGCCCGCTCCCTTTTCAGTTCAGAGCTGCTCGGTTATCTTCCCTTTTAAATTCCTTGTTCAAAATATAGAGAATGGAAATACAGTGTTCAACGGTCGTAAATATTTAGAAAACACATCTCCTTTTTTGTTTTTTGTTTTTCTTCTCCACATTAACACACACAAAAGCAAAAAATTCTAGAACAACACGACGACGACAGGGGGAAAAAAATAAGAGATATATATCGTTTGCATTTCTGTACATCACGAAGGAAAAGAAAAGAAATCATGATAAAGGAAACTAAAACAAGGGGGGAAAAAAAGCATGTTTCATTGCCCTTCCCTCCCCCTCTTCCCTGCTTCTGCTGAGCAAGAAATGGAATTGTATATTACCGTTTGGGTTTTTTTCAAATGGGAGGCTAAAGAAAAACACAGATGGGATTAAAAAGAAAAAAAAACAACAACAAAACAAACAAACAACCAAAAAAAAACAGAGAGAAAGAGAGAGAGAAAGAGAGAGAAGTTGTCGGAGAAAAGTCCCGCTAGAGCCGGGGAGCCAAGGCAGCTCGTGCGGCCTGGGCGATGCTGGGTGCCCGGGGTGGGGGCTCCTCGGCACCCGCACCCCCAAAGAGCTGAGCCGAAACCACAGCAAAGAAGAAACCGGAGAGGTGCCCGAGACGTGGGCTCCGCCGCCGCCTGCGAAGCGGCTGGGTGCTGGGCGCTGGGTGCTGGAGGGGATGGGGACAGCGTGGGGGACCCGCGTGGCACCCAGCCCGGTCCCCCCGGTGGTCTCCCAGCCCCTCCGGTACTGGTTAAACTGGGGCTGGCCCCCTTGTCCCGCTGGGGCAGCGGAAGCAAGGGGACAAGTGCCCGCGGCGCAGTGGGGTTTTGCCGGGGCAGTTGGCAGGGCTGGGGACAGTCAGCCCTGAGTCACCCGCCGCGGGGACCCTGAGTGCCTAAAATCTGAGCACCCAGCCCCAGCCCCCCCCTCCGAGCCCTCTCCTGGCCTTAAACCAGTGCCCAGACTGGTGCTGGGGTCCCGCTGGCACCGGCACCTTTGTGCTGGGATGGGCTGGCAGTGGCAGGGAAATCATTTTTCCATTTTTACCCATTTCTCAGCCATCTGGGCTCAATCCACTCCCAGGGCAGCACTGAGCCCAGTGGTGGCCCTACGAGCCATTGGGGACACCTGGGGGTGTGACATCCACAGAGCGGCCGCGTGGGGGGACCTGCTGGGGGTCCTGCCCCGCAGAGAGGGGCCAGCACCCCCCAGGGTGGGGGGGACATTGCGCGGCCAGAGAACGGCCGGGGAGGGGGACAGGCAGCACCCGGTGTCCCCATCCATCTGTCCGTCCCCGACGCCACTAGTGCCCCCCAGATGGCGGCCGGGTGAGTGGGGAAAGAGGGGAGAGGAGAGCCGGGGTGAGGGGGTCCTGCGGAGGGAGGAGGAAGAGGAGGAAGAGGAGAGGGCAGCGAACCGTGGTGCAAGAAAAGCCTACGTACATCCGGTGGCTCCTCGAGCGCGGCGCCGTGGCTGTGGCGGCCGTTCTGGGCGCTGCCCTTGTGCCCGTTCTGGTGCGGCGAGGCCGAGCGGCGCGGCGAGGAGGAGGACGGGCTGCGGCTGGAGCGGGCGCTGCTGCCCTTGGGGCCGTCCTCGCGGTGCTTGGGGCTTAGCCTGCGGGGCATGGCACGGTCAGGGTGGTGGCCGACGTGTCCCCCCGTCCCCAGCCCGGCACGGCGGTGGCACCCAAGCTTGGGCTGCAGCACAGGCTTTGCCGAAGCAAGAAACGGGGCCAGAAATTGCTTCTGGGGTTTTTCCCAGTTCACATTTTCCCATCTGGTTTGAAACCCTGGTGCCGAGTTTCCCGCCCCACCAAGCATCCCTTGTGCTGCAGCACCGCCCCGCTCCCCTCCCGTCCACCCCCAAGGGTCCCCACCCTGGGGACAACCCTGCCGGGGGTGCTCCTACCTGCCGGGGGATTTGGAGTTGCTGTAGTCGGAGGAGAGCGAAGCGCTGTGCGAGCTGCAGCTGCTGCGCCGGTGCGACCGCCAGGCCGGCGACTCGCTGCGGGACCTGCGGGGAGGACGGCCGGGGCCGACGGGCAGGCTGAGCCCCCGTGCCGGGCAGCTACGAGGTTTGGGGGGGCTGGCCCCGCACGGCAGCACCCTGCCAGCCGCCTGCCCGCGGTGCCTCACCTCTTGCGCTCTTTGTTTTTCTCTTTCCGCTTGTTTTTGGGGCTGCGGGACCTGCGGGAAGGGCAGAGAGGTGAAAAGGCAGAGATGGGAGAGGGGCAGCGATGATGCCCGGTGCAATGGGTCACCCTGCTGAGCCCTGGCCAACGCGCACCCAGAGCATGGGGTGGCCCCGTGCCCCCTCCAAGGGTGGGGACAACCAGCGGAGCCTGGCCGTGGGGCGAGGGGGACGCTGGCACCAAGTGCAGGTGGCGGTGGGATGGCTCTCGGCTGCCTTCGCTCTCACCTGTGTCTTCTCTTCTTCCGGGACCCCGACTCAGACCTGGGGACGGAGAGGAGGCAGAGACACGTTGAGCCATGGCGGGGGGCGAAGGCTGGGCAGCCCCAGGGGACGGCAGGGATGGGGACAGGGGCAGGGGGCTGGGAGGAGGCAGCAACCACCAGGTTGGGTCGCTGGAGGGGGCAGCCCGGCCACCAGGAGGTGACAGCCCGTGTTTCAGAGAACTGCCTGCCCCCTTGAAAGGCCATCCAGCACCCTGCCCTGCCCATGCTGCCAACCCACCCCAGTCCGAGAGCCCCGGGGGCTTCCCCATGGTCTCCAGCCCTCCCTGCGGCCACCAAGCAGCCCCGCTGTCCCCAGCCCCGGGAGCACAGTGCCTGGAGGAGATGTATCCATCCTACCTGTCGCGTCTGTGTTTCTTTCCAGTCTTCTTTTTCTTCTCCTTGCGGATCGGTGAGGAGCTGTCGCAGCTGAGGGGGGGGGGAAGTGGGTGCCTTTAGGGTGGGAGCAAGGAGCTGGGGTGCAGCAGGAACCCCACGTCCCATCCTTGTGACCCACCACCCACTGGCACCCCACGTCCCCGGACAACCCCCGGGACACGTGAATATTGCATGGAATTTATTTCCAGGGGGCTTTTGCAGCGGGGGACAGAAAGGAGAGTCCAGCAGAAGGGCTCAGGTTAACCCCGGTGCCAGGGCGGCCGGATCCTGCTGTGTCCCATTGCCACCTCGTGGGCTCCGTGGCCTCCAGCAGGAGACGGGGCTGGAGCAGCCAATTCCCACTGGGATTTGGGAGCGGGACACTCACCTGCGCTCCGAGCCGGGTTTCCTCTTTTTGCTGCCGCGGGGAAGGCAGAGAAGAAAGGGACGTTAAGGACAGCATCCTCCCACTGCTCAAGGACATGTAAACTGGGGTGGGTACCGGGGGGGTGGACGGAGCCGGCCCCCTCCCAGCAGCCAAATCCTGCCTGGTGCTGTGCAGGGCTGTGCCCTGCCCTCCCAGGGAGGCTGGGGTGCTGATGGAGCCGGCTGTGGATGCACCAGCACCCTGCAGCCCCCAGCCACAACCCGAGAGCGCAGCAAGTGCTGGGTTAATTACCCAAGTCATTAAATAATCCCCCTGAAGGCCTTCAACGTCCCCCAGCTTGTTGGGACAGGGTGAGCAGGGAGGGGACCTGCTCGGAGCGACCCAGCAGAGCTGCAGGGTCGAGCCCTCCAGGTCTAGGGGACAGCGCGGGGACAACCGTGGACTCACCGGCTCCGACGGTGACCCGATTTCTTTTTCTTTTTCTTCTTGGGCGGCGGCGAGGTGGAGCTGCTGGACCGTCTTTTCAGCCTGCGGGAAAAAGCAGGCAGCGTTGGGGTGAGAACGGAAAACCACCCACCGTGCCCTGGCCACTGTCACCGTGCCCTGGCCACCATCACCGTGGCCATCACAACGTGGCCTAGGTGTCCTGAGCACGGTGTGGCTGCGCCAAGTATGAGGACACCGTGCATGCATTTGGGGTGCATTGGGGGTCACCACGCGGGGACAGCCATCCCCCTGTCCCCAAAACCCGCTGCCCGCCGTGGCCAGACCTGTACTCGCGGTGGCTGCTGTCGTCGCGGTAGCACTCGGCCGAGCAGTCGCACTGCAGCAGGCAGCCCTCGCCGTACTCGGGGTACTGCGCCGCGTAGTCCTCCCCGTCCAGCCCGTGGTGGTTCTCTATCACTCTGGCAAAGGAGGAATCGCGGGATGAATTTGGGGGGCTGGTGGAGCTGAATCAGGGCTGGGAAAGGGGATGGGGGCACAGATGCCTGGTGGCACATGGGTTTGGGGACAGCCAGCTCCAGCGCCGCCTCCCCAGGTGACCTTGGTCACGTCGCTCGATGCTTGGCAGCTCTGGGTGTGACACCCTGGTGTCAGCACCGCGTGGCAGAG
Source organism: Anser cygnoides (assembly GCF_040182565.1). Classification (NCBI taxonomy): domain Eukaryota; kingdom Metazoa; phylum Chordata; class Aves; order Anseriformes; family Anatidae; genus Anser; species Anser cygnoides. Next base: position 6,174,270 of record NC_089890.1, read on the forward strand.
CTCTTATCAGGGCCCCATCCCTGCAGCACGTCACCGCTGGGCTGGCACAGGGACATCCCCAGGGCCGTGCCACCGCCTCCCTGTCCTCGGCATCACTCGGAGCCCCGTGCTGCACCGCGGGGCTGAGCGGGGTCAGCCCAGGTGGGTGGCAGGGGACGGATTAGGGTGAGAGGAGCCGGTGATTCGGGGATTATCCGGCCGGCGGCAGGAGCTCCCGGGATGATCCGGGCTTTGGGACCGGTGCCCAGCCTGCCGCAGGCTTGGCACGGGAGGTGATGGGTGACGTCCCCCCGGGCCAGCCGAGGCGAGGAAGGGGGGGCCATCAGGCCTGAAGCCACCAGGGTCTCCTCTCCCTCCCGAGCAGCTTCGTCAACATTAATTTTCCCGCTGCCATGGAAACGGACGGGAGGTTGCCATTGACTACCGGGGCTGCGGGCTGGACCCGGCGAGCAGGAGGGACCCGGGAGCCCTTGGCCAGCCTCTCCCTGCTGCCCCCAGCTCCCCATCTCGCCCCGCTCCTGCTCTGCCATCAGCCCCAGGAGCAACCTCCACCCCCCCGGGGCAGAGTATCCGTCCCCCTCAGGCGGGCTGGGGACGCCTTGGTGAGGACGTGGGGCAGCGGCTGAGCTCCTGAGCCCCAAATGTTGCGGGGGTCTGGGGGCTTGGTGACAGCAGCTGTGAGAAGGAGGTGGAGCAGGGAAAGCACGTCAAAGAGCCCTGATGAAATGTTTCCTAGCAATGTCACCGCTGGGGATGGCCACCCATCGGACGAGCTGCCTCCAGCGCTGGTGGCACTGGGCTCGGGGCGTCTCGGCGCCACCAGCACAGCCAGAAGCACTGCTGGGTGCAGGATCCATGGTGCCAGATGTTATTTTCCCCCCTTTTTTCATTTTTCCCTTTCTGCCAGAGTTCAGGTGGTGTTCAAGCTCCTTGGCAGCAGAAGGACACGTGGGTTGGATGTCCTCCTCTGGGATGTCCTCGGGTTCCAGAGGCTGTGGGTGCTCCGGGACATGTCCTGTGGTGCCCAGCTGCCTGGCCACGGGTGCTGGGCGAGGGCAGGATCCCCAGGGAAATGAAGGCACTGGGGACACTCCTCCATCCACCGTGGTAACGGCAGCACCTGGAGCCCCAGAGCTGGGGAACAACGGCACGGGGACAGCCACGCAAGCGGAAATATGGGCTCTAGGTGATGCTGGCAGGGGGGTTGGACTGGGTATCTTCAGAGGTCCCTTCCAGCCTCAGCCATTCTGGGATTAATGGGGCAGGGTGAGGCGTGGAGAAATCCCAGTTCTCCTTCGCGTGCACACCAGCACCCCCACATCTGCTGGGGGACATGGCTCAGATGTGGGACACCTCATCCTGGGAGGGATGTGGCCATTGAGGAGCCTCCAGGTGCTCCGGAGGAAACCCTGCTGGGTGGTGCCGTGTCTGGGGGGTGCCGACATCAAACAAGCCCAGGCTCTCACTCCCCGGAGGAGATGTGGCCTCAGGAACCAGGATTTTTAGCTGATGTCCCACCCTGGCTTCTTCCAGATGTCTTAGCCAGGGGGCCGGCAGCAGGGGAAGCTGCTGGAGAAGCGCAGCCCTTGGCTTCTGACCCACCCTTTCCACGAAAATGCCTTTCGAACAACAACCAAACCACGGAAAGGGGAAAGGAAAAAGAGAGCTGAGCAAACCGAGATAATTCCTTGCTGCACTCTCTGCTCGGTGGGCAGCTGAGATGGCACCGCGTCGCAGTGCTGGGCCACGTGTTCCTGCTGTCAGCTGTGCTCTGCGGTCCACGACCAGCCCGTGGTGCCCCATTTACACCTCCCCTCCTGACACACGCCTGCATTCTGTTTCAGGCCCACTAACCTGGTCATCGAGCAGTCCCTCAGCCAGCAGAGGGCTGTGTGGCGGGGCTATGCACGCACAGACGGGAGCTGAAAGGGTGCAGAGAGCAAGCCGGGGCTCAGGTGGTCACGGCTCTGCTCGGTGCCTCAGTTTCCCCTGGGGACTTCTGCAGACGATGCCGAGCTTTTCGCCTGTGCTTTGAAACGAGAGCAGCTGGTTCGGGCTCGCAGCCCAGCCAGCCCAGTGACTGATTTGTAGACCTCCGGGGAGGTGCTGGAACAGGACCAGCACACGAGGTGCCTGTGCTGGGGGCTCTCCCAGCCTCCAGCCATTGCAAAGGCTGGGCGTGTTTATTTGAAGCATTGCCGCATCTCCCTCCCTCAACCTCAACAAGTGCAGAGGTTTTGCATCCAGGACATCCTTTGGCAGGGACCTCTGCAGGCCGGGTCCCCATCTCATGGGGAACCACCTCCTTTGGGATCTCCTCCCAGCTTCCCCCAAGCACCTCCGCGCTCCTCCAAGCAACCCTGTGCTTTGAGACTGCTCCCTCCAGCTCAGCACTATTATTTATAGCCCTGGGGCTAATCTAACGATTACCCTTCAGATTGGAGAGCAAGCCTGCCAGTGGGGAAAGGTGACAGCTACGGCCGCCGGGGTACCCGTAACGCACCTCTGTGCTCGTTACAGCACCAGGCCTAACGAGCTGGGCAGCCTCTCCCAGCCTGCCCAGAAGATGCCCTGAAGATGACTCAGGTCCCACGGGCAAAGGCCACTTGTTAACATGCCACCTGGATGCTCGGACACCTGGGTGACCCAGGTGCCTTGGTTTATCCCATACCTTGTTTATTCCACCGATCCCTGCCTGGAGGAGGACCCCAGATGCACGTCGCTGCTGCGGGACGGGGATGGGGCTGCACACCCCGACCGGGACGGGCTCAGCCCAGCCCTGGCCCCACCGGGAGGCTGCTGGCAGAGGAAGGCTGCCCCCGCCGCCACGGCTTCCCCGCCTCCCCCTCGCCCTGATTTCCTGACCCTAATGAAGCATTAATATTCAGTGAACCTGCAGCATCTATTCCTGTCCCAAGTGACCTGGTTTCCAGGCTGATGGATGGTGCGCGCCGGGCCAGCCACGCTGCCTGGGCCATTAAGCAGCGCACAGATAAATCATCGTCAAGCCAGCACAGACCCTCGTGAGGCTGGGGACGATCCCGTGCAGGGCGGGAGGAGCGGGTGGCACGTCCCCAGCAGCAGCAGGGCTGCTTTGCGCGACAAACCTCAGCCCCAGGCCCCATCCTGGGGCAGAAGGAGCACGAGGAGCGATGAGGAGGCAGCGGCACGGGGCAGAGCTGCTTGGGGGAGCTTCCTCCACGGGGCTCCTGGGTTTCACAGCAGTCTGACAGAGGTGCGGCTCCGCTCTAGGGATGGCTCTGGGTCTGTGCTGGTGAAAAGCAGGCTCAAGCCCTGCCTGGGCCTCTTACATCATTTATTGTTGCTATTATTAAGGATTAGTACTGCTAACACTAATGTTACTGGGGTTACAGGACAGCAGCCAGCCTCCCAGACCATCCCCAAGGTGAGTTACCCCAGATTTGCACCTGGGCAGGAGGATTATTCTGCATTATGGAGTTAACAGCAAGGACTCGAAATCGATGTCCTTGCCCGGATGGAAGCAGGAGCTGTGATTTCAGCCCCGGAGAGAGCAGGAAAGGCAACCAAACCAGCAGGAGCAGGCAGAAGTGAGGCATGGCCTCAACATCTCATCTTTCTCCCCAGGACCAAGCTGGTGCCTGCTCTGCTCCAGTGACATTGGTGACAGTCGTGGCCAGGCAGAGGCAGGGAACAAGTGGCTGGACCCGTCCTCACCCCGTGGTGCACCCCAAACCTGCGGCTTGGTCTCTGCCACCAGCTGATGGGTGAGCTGAGCACCCTGAGCTCTGGTTTCATCTTCTGTGATGGGCATTGCGATGCTGGCCTGTACAGCATGCGGAGGCTGCCCAAAGACCAGGGCAGGAAAACCCCTCTGGAGGTAGTAACCTGCCTCAGAGAGGCTAAACCTGCCTCCTACCAACCAGCCAAGCAACAAAGCAACCAACCAATCACCTAACCATCTAACCATCCAACCATCTAACCATCTCTAACCAATCATCTAACCATCTAACCAACCAACCATCTAACTAACCAACCATCTAACCAATCATCTAATCATCTAACCAATCAACATCTAACCAATCAGCCAACGAAACCTAACCAATCAAACATCTAACCAACCAATCAACCATCTAATCATCTAACCAATCAACCATCTAACCAATCAGCCAACGACCTAGCCAATCAAACATCTAACCATCTAACCATCTCAATCAACCATCTAACCAATCAGCCAACGAACCACCTAACCAATCAAACATCTAACCAACCAACCATCTAACCTTCTAACCAACCAACCAACATCTAACCAGCCAACCATCTAATCACCTAACCAACCATCTACCCATCTAACAAATCAACTATCTGTTTGTTCATCCATCCATCCATCCATCCATCCCTCCATCCATCCATCCACCCTTCCAACCATCTCTCTCTCTATATCCCCCTCTATATCAATCCATCCGTCCATCCATCCTTGGTGGCCACCTGGGCTGTGTCTCCCAGACAAGCAGCACAACGTGTGACAGACAAGTAGGACACACAGATGGACCGACTTGGAGCTGCCTCACTTACATTTGGCGCCCGTGCTGGTCTTCCCTGGTGAGCACGCCTTCCTTCTCCATCAGCATTTGCCGAAAGGTCCCCACTTTCTGCCGGATCTCCTCTTCCAAGTACCTGGATGGGCAGAGATGTGGTCAGGGCTGGTGTGGCCGCAGCGCGGGCCCTCCGGGGGCTGCACATCCCCCAAGGGCTGGGACCTGCTGATGACCTCTGTACCTCCAGGTCTGGCGTGTGGCCAGAGGGGCTGGGAAGGAGAGGTGGCATTGTGATGGCCATTGGGGGGTGGAGGACAGCAGGTCCCTCCACTTGGTGCCCTGCCACCGCCCTCCTCAGCCCCATTTCCCCTTCCCCAGCAGCTCTCAGCAGACGAAGGGGCCACGAGGAAGGTGAAGGAGGAGGATGACCACGAGGCTGTCCCTGCAGCCAGCGAGGCCAGGGTTCTCCTCCATCCCCTCGCTCGTCCCCGTGCTGCGCCGCGGCCCAGCAGCCGAGCCAGCTCTGCACTACCGCCGAACGCTGACTCAGGCCACTGCAGGGTTATTAACGAGAGACACTAATCACTTTGTCCCTGGCATCTGCAAACAGCCGCGGCAAAGCACGGCGCTCCAGCTGTCCCTGAGACGCTGGAGGGACCGGTGACAGCCCGCGCCGGGCAGTCCTGTGACGCATCCCGCATCGGCACAAGGGCACCGGCGCATCCCCGCGACCGAAACCCAGCGGTGCTGTGCAGAAAATGCCCGCGTGGAGCAACTCGCCGTGCTCTCGGCACCGTCACCAGGAGGGGGAGGCACAGGATGGCACCTGGGCTGCGTCCTGCAGGCGGGTGCGGGGGGTGCAGAGCTCCTCCACCACCAGAATGAGATGGGAATTAATATTAACGAGCTCATTTGCACTGAAACGGGCTCATTAATGCTCCAGCCGGCAAGGGCTGCCGAGCAGGAGGAGGGCGGTGAACCAGGCAGCCCTGGCTGCTTCCCTATACCTTGCACCACGCCAGGGCTGCCCAAAAACAGGGCAGGACCCCAAAGTGCTGCTCTGCACCTCACCCAGGGCCACTGGCGAGCAGGGAGCAGGCAAAGATTTGCTGCAGTGGGGTATTAATGTGGGCAGTGCTATGGGAGTGGGGACATGAAGTCAAGCTGGAGGCGGTGCACAGGCGACCGTGGCCAAGTTTATGGCCACCAAGGGGCCATTTTATTCTCCTTTTCTTTCTGGGGACTTGCCTTTCTCCCCGCTTGCTCCAGCAGCCCCACCACGCTCTCAGAGCTCTCCACGAGGCGTTTCCAGCAGCCTGCAGACAGCTCAAGGGCTGGATTTGTCATCAGAGCCACAGGCAGGAGGACAGCAGCACCCCAGGGCTGGATCTAGCTGTGCCATGCAGAGGGATGGGGGCTGGCGGGTCCCCAAACTCTGCTTCCACCCTGCCCGCAAAGGTCTTCCTGCCCCAAGGCTCCCCCCAGCCCTGCAGCAAGGGGAGCCTGAGGCTGGCTGCAGAGCGGCTGCTCTTAACCCTGTCAGAGGGATTTTTTGCCGTTAACACAGAGAACAGGGTGGGGAAGGAACCAGAAATTGCTGACACTTCTTTTCCAGAGAAGAAATCCAGCCACCAGCCTGCAAGTAACCCCGCAGGCAGCCTGGAGCGGGCAGACCCAGAGCAGGCAGGATCCATCCACGCTGAAGGGAACCAGGGAGCTCTTAAATCCCCAGAAAACCTCCCCTGCTATCACAACACCTAACCCCACAGGGTCCCTGCCCTTGGAGACAAATCCCCCGAGGCGCAGGGGCCACAGATAGGCAGAAACCCCTGGGGAGTTTCTCCTGCAGCCCCCGGGAGAGCCCCTGTGCAGAGGGGGATTAACCAAGTCGGCCAAGATTATTGCTGTAATTATATTATCATTTCGGTGGATCCCCGTCCCCACTGTTATTAATAGCCTTAATAACAGCAAAGACAATTACAGCAATAACAACAATACCCATCACCACAGTGCTATTACCCGCTGCACTACTACTACTACTCATAGTAAGGCTCCTCGTAGGGCACGGGAACCCGAAAGGAGGACCCGGGCTCCCCAAGGCGCCAGGTCAGCCTTATTTATTTCCATAACGACAAATTAGGCGTAATCATTATTCCAGTCTGTGTGAGACAATTTAATTCTAGGTCATGGCTGCGCTCTTAATGAAAGCCTTGGCGAAGCCTTCCCTCAATCCATTTTCCCTCTCCGCAGCTGATGCCAGTCTCCGTCTCCCTGAGTGCGCTGAAGAATTTGCTCCATCAGTCGGGCTTTAGCCCCAAAACTGGAGGGCAAAAGGGGAGGCAGGGACAAACCGAAGCACTGGACCGGCCTCACCTGGGGCTCAGCCACAGCTCTGCTTCATTTCCCCAACCCGCGAGGCAGAGACTGGCCCTTTTTCACCCCAAAAAAGCCCCGTGAGGCGCTGCAGAGACCAGCCCAATCCACTCAAAGACAAATTTCCTTCCAAATGGGGACGTTTGCTGCTTCAGGGTTGTTTAGAGAGAAAAAGGGGCAGGAGGAGGTGCCAGCGGGGTATCCAACGGGGATCCCCAACCACAGGATATCCCAGCCCAGCCCCGAGTGCCCACCACTCACCCTTGCTCTTCCATCATCTCCTGCAGCTCCATGCACTTGAGCTCCACCCGCCGCTTGCGCTCGTGGTCCAGGATCTCGCGGTGAGCCTTCTTCACCAGGCTGGGCTCCGCCAGCCTCACCTCCTCCTCGGCCTTGTGCCACGTCCCCGAGGCGCCGGGCTGCGCGAAGCCGTTGGAGGCTTCCTGCGGCGAGGGCGCGTTGGCCCCGTTGTTGTAGAGAGCCATGCTGGTGTGGTGGCCCGGAGGCACGCAGCACCTGGAGGGGAGGAAGAGCCACAGGTCAGTTCCTTGTGCCGGCTTCGCTCCCTTGTGCCGTGACCCAAAACCTGAGAGCCCCACGCACCGGCACTGGGGATGGTGCTGGGTTAACGCTCACTGGCACTGGCGCGGGCTGTGAGGCTCCAGAAACAACCCCTTGGAGGGGACGGCGCCGCGCCGGGGCTTTGGCTGATGTCCCCAAGCCTTGGGGAAGGGGAGATGCAACCATGCTTACATCCCAAATGTCCCAAATCAGCCAGAAAGGCGCAAACCGCCCCACCGGGCGTCTGTGCAGGTCATGACAGTCCCGATCCCAGCGGCTCCGGTGCGCCCCTGAGCGCACGAGCCCCCTGCTGCACCTCGAATTCCCACAAACGCTTCTCCCGCAAAGTCCTACCCAAAGGAGAACGATCAAAGGCACAGGCAGAGCACCCCACCCCATGCACAGTCCCCCCCCCCCGTGCTGGTTTTGGACGAGGAGATGCGTCCTTTTGTAAGCGGCCAAATCTCGGGGGTGCTCCCAGCGGCGGCACCCTGCCTGAGATGCTTTTCCGAGGACAGGCGTTGCCTGCACACCCTGTATCGGGGGGGACAGGGACAGTGGCGCGAAGCCAACCTGGGCACGTGGGAGTCGGTGCCATCACACACCAAAAAAAAAAAAGCAGGGCAGGGAGAACGGGAGCCAGGTCCCTTCAGCAGGGCCGTGCCAGGGGCTGAGATGGCACGAGCAGGGATGGGAGAGATGGACGCGGAGGGGAAGGGCTGGGAGAGAAGGAGTGAAAACGCGCCAACGAGCACGCCTGCCCTGCCATATCCCAGCATCGTGGCTGCTGGCTGCACACCCAGTGGGGTCACCCAGCACCACCGGCGGTAAAATTATCTGCCCGTGGCTCGGGACACAACGCAGAGCCGGCGGAGAGCTCTGATTTCTCCAGCAAGGCTGTGAAAGCAGCAGCAGGGACGGACATCCCTGTCCTCCCCGCGCACCTTCCTGCATTATTAAAGCCCATTGATTCCCAGGGCTGAAACCCACAGAAACCGGCACGGTTACAGCGGGATTTCTATGGAAATGTCACCTCCTGGCCAACACACGATCGCCCGCAGCCGTGTCGGGTCAGACGGAGCCGGGGCAGCAGGGCTCGAGGGCAAACCTCTGCTGTCTGCGCCCCTCCAGAGCCTCTGAGCCCTGCCTGGGGCAGCAGCGGAGAAGAGACGGGCACGATGGGGTCATTTTCGGCAGGCAGGGGTCCCCCCGGCACCCCAAAAACGGGGGCTCAGCCTGGAGAGCTGCCGTGCCACGGGTGGCCCCGGGAACATCCCGGCTTCCCCACTGCCCCCGGCTGCCCCACGCGTCATTTATCTCCTGACAGCCCTGCCCGGCGAGGATGGCAGCTGACTGCTTAATTACACGGCGTCTCTTCTTCTATTTTTTTCCCCGTTATTACCGTGCCGATAGGAGCCAGCAGGCTGCGTTTCCGCAGCGGGGGCTCTGCACACCCCGCGTCCCCTCGGTCCCCAGCCACACGGGGACCCCCCAGCAGCACAGGGACCCTCCGAGCTGCAGGAGGCACCTCTGGGTTTAAAAGCCCTGGGGAGGCTCGGACGGGTGCTCCAGAAAGCAGGCTAGTGCCCGTATTTTGGGGCCTGCGATGCCCTGCAGCAAGGAGCTGCCCAGGTCCCGCGTGGCTCTGGGTGAGAGATGCTGCAGAAAACCCGGCTGTGGGCTCCTCTTCCCCAAAACCTCTGCCCCGTCGGGGCAAAAATGTGGGGATGGGGAAGCTTCCCACAGGGAAACGTTCCCCCACCGGGGGGCTTCGTCCACAGGGGATGGAGAGGGGGAAGGAGGGGATGCTTCCTGCAGCAGCAGCAGCCTCTGTGTGCTTCCCCCAGCGGGAATTAATTTCATCCTCGAGCCTCCCGTTTTCCCCTTTGCAAAAGAAGCTGAAGGCAACCGGAGCGGAGCCCTCCCTCTGTGCAACGTCCCCGGGTCGATCGGTGAGCAATTTGCTCAAAGATCGCCGCAGCCACGTCCGCTGTCCCTGTCCGTGTCCCCGTCCCCTCTGCAGGGTCCCTGCGGGGCAGGGGGAGAGGGGATGGGAGCCGGCGGTCCCCAGGTGGGTCATGGCCACTCGCAGGTACCCGGCAGGGCTCGGGGCGGTGGGAGCTGGGCTGGGGGAGCAGTGGGGTGCCCGGGTCGGTGTCACACAGCCGGCTCCCTCCTGGCTGGCTCGAAGCCTTCCCCAGGCGGCTGAGGACAAGGGGCTGGGGGTGGCAGGGAGGGGAAGTGCTCCGACGTGAGTAATATTCCCCATGATAGCTAATAACAGCAATCCTGCCTCGGTGACGGCACAGGCACAGGCAGGAAAACAAAGGAAGAGAAAAAACTACCCACAAACACCACCCTGCTATAAATAGCAAAGCAGAGCCACAAGCAAAAGCCCTGGACACACACACACAAAAAAAAGCAAATGGAGCAAACCCTGCACCCCTGGTGCCAACAGGACAATGTGCTGGGGCAGAAGGAGCCCCAGGCCCCCAAAGGGATGGGCTGGATCTGTGCCCCCTTGTCCCCAGAGGAGACCCCCAGCGACACCCTGTCTGCAAGGGACAGCCTGGGGACACGCTGCAGGAGGGGGGCTGTCACCTCCCCAGCCTTCAGCCATCGGCCAGCGCCACGCAACAGAGGGGGGATGGCCTGGGGCGGAGGCAGCAACCCAGCCTCATCCTTAGCCTCCAAACCCATCCTCAACCCCATCCCCTGCCTCGTCCCCAATCCCCATCCCCAGCCTCATCCCCAATCCCCATCCCCAGCCTCCATCCCGATCCCCAAACTTTGCTCCCGTCCCCGTCAGCCCTGCCCGAAGGCCAGCGGCTCCCCGCCCAGCTCAGCGCTATCCACAGCACTAACCACGATGGCTAAATATTTCATTATCTGCAGTAATTACCCACAAATCATCAAGCGCTGGCAGCCAGAGCCCCGACCGCCTTGCAGAGGGGGACAGAAGGCGTTTCGGGGCGAGCGCTGCCACCCATCCCCAAACCACCCCCGTGCCACCCAGCCGCCCAAGGTCCCCAGCATCGACGTGCCAGGGCTTCGGGGGCAGCTGCTGGGGGAACTCCCGAGCGAACCCAGCCCATCCCTTTTTGCCAAGCCCTTTGCACTCACGTTTTGGGATCCCCATCCTCCCCGCTGGCACTCCAAGTGCCACCATTGGGGCTGGGGAGAGGGAGATCAAAACGGGTTTTCACCTCGTAGGTGCTTTCTGCTGCCTGGATTCAGGTTTGCTTGGAGATGCTGCATCCCCATCCCCATCCCCATCCCCAAAAACGTTTTTCCACCAAACCACTCTTGCCTTTAGCTTTTCCTGCCCAAAAACGTGACTTTCCCCAGCTGCCTCCTCCAGTCCTTCCCCACCCAGCTCCCTGCTCGTGCCCAGGACCGGGCTCTGCCCCCCGGCACCCCCCTTCCCGGGGGCAGGGAAGCACCACAGCAGCGGTGCCCCCCGCCCGGCTGGCCTCCCCCTTGCCGCCGCGCTAATTAAAGCTGCCTCCGGCCGGCGCTCAATTAATTCTGGCCGCATCCAGCTGCACCAGACGGGGCGACGGCGGCGAGCGCCCGCGTGCCGGGGCCGGGGACTCCCGAGGACGTGCAGCAGCCCCCGGCCAGGGCCAGAGGCCGGCGCTGAGCCCCCCGAAGGCCAAGAGCCCCTCGTGGGAGGCTCCGGCTGCTGCGGGGTCCCCCGAGGGGATGGCGTGACGCGGCGGCTGGCATGGCTGCCCTTTAGATAAAGAGCAGCGGTTTTCCCCTTTAAAATCTCCAACTTGTTTACAAGAGGGAGGCAGCACCAGGAAGCGGGGGGATGAAGCTTTCATCTGCTGCTGGCAGCTCGCGCCGAGCCAACAGAGTTTGGAAGGAGAAGAGCCCACCTGCTCCGGGGAACGGGGAGAGGTGGGCCAGCCCCATCCTCCACCCTCCGTCCTCCATCGCCATCATCATCTTCCAGCCACCCCATCCCATCCCCGTCCCATCCCCGTCCCCATCCTCCACCCTCCAACCTCCATCCTCCATCCCCATCCTCATCCTCAACCTCCAGCTATCCCATCCCCATCCCATCCCCATCCTCCACCCTTCATCCTCCATCCCCATCCTCATCCTCCAGCCATCCCATCCCTATCCTATCCCCATCCTCCATGCTCCATGCTCCATCATCCTCATCTTCATCCTCCATCCATACCGATCCTCATCCTCATCCTCCACCCACCCCATCCCATCCCATCCCATCCCACCCGCCCCCCGCTGCCAGCCTTGCTCCGTGCCTCAGTTTCCCTGCCCAACCACAGTTTCGATGCCGACCGCCACCCGGCTGGGGCCCATGCTGCCCTTCGGGTCTCATCGCGGCACACAGCAGGAGCAGTCACCCCATCCCCTAAGCGCTTACAGCCTCGTTACAGGCTGCTAATTATTTGAAGGTGGCCGGAGGAGGCCTCCGCCCGGCCGCCTTGCTGCACGAAGGCAGAAAACAGCCGGAACGCAGACGGCCTCTCCTAAATACCTGGCCGGAGTCAGCAGGAGGAAAAGTCTCGGGTTGCTGCTTTTAATTGGGCCGACCAGTGCCAAAACCCATGAGTCAGACCTCCAAGAAGGGGAAAAAAAAAACAAAAAACAAACCAGGACGAGAGCAGCTTGGAAAGGCTCAGCCCGTCAGCTCTGCCCTGAGCCGGCGGGACCCCACAATCTGGGGAGCAGAAAGGCGCTGGGTGCCCAAAGGGCACCCCAAAAAAATACAGTACCTGGGGACAGGCTGCCCTGCACCGTGTGGGGCCATCCCGCAGCAAAACCGCTCCATGGCCAGAGCCAGGGGGGACACCAGGACGGACCCGGGGGATTTGGGACCACCCCGTCACGGCTAACGGGGGGCCGGCGAGCCGGGTGAGGGCTCGCTGCTGCTCGTGCGTACGCACGCGTGTGCGCGTCGCTGTGTGTTTTAAATAGCTGAGGAGGCTGGTGGAGAAGCTACAGAGTTGCTAAGCAACTGGGCTCCTTCCTGGCGTGGCAAAAAAAAGGGACCGGGGGGGTCCGGGGGGCACGGAGAGGGGCAGGACCCCATGGGGAGGTGGGCACAGGGGGACGATGGCGCGTGGAGAGGGACGGGCGATGCCGCGGCTCCTCCGAGGAGCGGGGCCATGCTCCGCAGGGGAGCCAGGAGCCCCAAGGGAGGCGAGGAGCTGGGGTGTGCTCCCAGCCCCAAAACACAGCCTGTCGGGGGGGGGGGACCCCCCAAAATGTCTGAGGGAGGGCGGCGGGGAGCGTGTCCTGCAGGCGGCATCGAAATTCATGGCTTCTGGCAGCCCCGGATTCACGGCACAGCACGGGACGGCACAGGTGACGCCGAAGTCCCTAAATTTCACCCAGCCCCTGCCCCAGGAGCCCCCAGCACCCCGCATCATGGGCAGGGGTCGGGTGCTCGCTGCCCCCAAACCCTTCACCCCCGCGGGGGTGCTTAAACAGCGGGGGCTCGGGGGAAGGAGCGAAGCACCAGCAGGGCCATGGGCCGGATCCTGACGCCCGCGGCCCCGCAGCCCTCCCTAAGGCCACCGCCAGGCTGGGGACAGCCCCCGGGGCAACCTCGCCCTGTCTGCCCCTACAGCAGCACCCCCTCGGACAATCCTGGGGGGCACAACGATAATAATAATAATAATAAATAACAATAATAGCAGCAACTACTGAGACCCAGAGCAGCAGGGGGCTGTCGCACCGGTCCCGATCCTGCCGGCTCGCCTCCCCCGGCGGTAACGGAGGACCCCGGGTGCAGGGGGGGTCCCGGGCGAGCGGGCAGCAGGGCCCCCCCCGGGCGCGGTGCCCGTTGTGTAACGGGAGGAGCTATTCCGGGGCTGAGCACGTTATATAAGCCGCGGGCCACCTGGCCGGGAGAAGACGCGAGCTGGGGACGCGGGAGGGAAGGCGAAGGGCTTTGGGGACGCCGAGGAGCGGGGGTCCCGCTGCCCCCCCAGCCCCATCCGCCCGCCCGCGGCCCCGCAGCGGGATCCGGGCCCCGCACGCCGAAATCGGGGCAGGGAAATTGGGGCTGGGGCTTGGGGGTTTGGGGATTTCCTCCACGGAGAGGAGCCGGGAGTGGGGAAAGGCAGCGTGCCGCAGGCCAGCTACCGCCTCCCGCGGCGTACGGTGCTGGGGGGCACCGCACACCCACAGCACAACCCGGGGGGGGGGGGGCTGAGGATGCCCGCGGGGCGCCCAGCAGGCACAGCACCCCAGGGAGCCGTGCCGTGGGGGCAGCCCTTCATCGGGGCAAGGCCGCATCTCCTCGGTGCAGGGACAAAACCAAGCGGGGACAAAACCCGTCTAGGGGGCAGGAAACCTGGGGGGGGGGGACACCACTCGGCACAGCCCCAGCAGCGCTGCCCTAAAACCCACAGGGCTTCTGGCTCCAGGAGCCCCCCCGCCGGCTCCGGTAACCCCTCTGTGCCGTAGGGAGCGGGGCCGCCTTCATCCCTGCGGGGCTGCCACCGCCGCGGGGCAGCGGGACGCTGAGGATGGGACCCTCGGGAGGTGGGATGCGGGGGGGACACACAGGGGTGGGTTGTGTGAGGGGAAAGGGGCAAGCAAGAGGCTAGCGAGGGGCTAGTGAGGGGCTTGCTCCCCACCTGGAGCCCCCAGAGAAGGGCCTGCAGTGGCAGAGCCCCACGGGGTGCTCTCCTCCAACCCAAACACCCCCCGGGACCACGGCACCGTGCCCCCCCCCCGCCCCCCAAGCACAACCCCTCCGCCACAGCGCAGCCACGCGAGGCATCGCCCGAGCCGGGGCCACGACCCGAGACCCCCGCGGCGGGCACCCCGCTGCCACCGAGGGGACGAAGGACCCCGGCCCCGCTCCCTGCCTGGCCCCGAGGCTCCCAGACCCCGTAACAGAGCCCGCCGGCAGCCCAGCCTTGCCCCTTCTCCCACCCCCAAACCCCACAGCGGGTCTTTGGAACCTGCCCCGTTTTGGGGCCGGGTTTTGGGGCAGTTTGTGCGTTCCCCTCGTCGCAAGCCCTGGGCCAACGGGGAGCCCCCAGCCCCCCCTACGGGGCCTCGTGGGGCCGTCGGGCCCTTCCCGGCCCATCCCCACCACGCTGTGCACATGGGGTGCTCCCGAGGAGCCCTGACACCCCAAAAACCATCTGATTCCCCTTCCCCAACCCCACTGTCCCCCAGGTAACACCATACCCAAAAAACACCCCTGTCCTTTTAGGTACCCCCCCACCAACCCCATCCCAAGGGGTCTCCCCACATCTCCCTGCTCCCCGTGCAGCCCCCAAAACCCTACAACCCCCCCCAAAACCCCTCCAAAACCCATCAAAGCCCCCCAAAACCCCGCTCCTCTGACCCCTCCCCAAGTAACACCCCCCACAACCACCCCTCTCCCTTTACCCCCCCCCCCAAAAGCCCCCAAACCCACCCCATGGCGTCTCCCCTCACCCCCTTGCCCCCCACACCCCCTGCTCCCCGTGTGCCCCCCAACCCCCCCCAAACCCCCAAAACCCCCTGAAACCCCCCCAAAACCCCCTAAGCCCTCCCTTAAGCCCCCACTAACCCCCCCCACCCTCCCCAAACCCCCCAAAATCCCCCCCAACCCCCCCAAATCCCCCCCCAACCCTCCTCAAACCGCCCCCAGACCCCCCCCCAGACCCCACTCCCCCGGTCCCCGGCCCCGCTCCCCCCGGCCCCGCTCCCCCCGGCCCCGCTCCCCCCGGCCCCGCTCCCCGCGGCCCCGCTCCCCCCGGCCCCGCTCCCCCCGGCCCGGCTCCCCCCGGCCCCGCTCCCCCCGGCCCGGCTCCCCCCGGCCCCGCTCCCCCCGGCCCCGCTCCCCCCGGCCCGGCTCCCCCCGGCCCCGCTCCCCCCGGCCCCGCTCCCCCCGGCCCGGCTCCCCCCGGCCCCGCTCCCCCCGGCCCCGCTCCCCCCGGCCCCGCTCCCCCCGGCCCCGCTCCCCCCGGCCCCGCTCACCCGGCCCCGCCGCCGCTGTTCCCGCAGCCCCGGCGCGGCCCCTCCCGGCCCCTCCTGAAGCGCTGGACAGCTCCGCTCCGCGCCGCGCCGCCCGCCCAGAGCGCCCCCAGCGCCCCGCAGCGGCCCCTGGCGGGCGGAGGGCGGAGCGCGGCCCCCTCGCGGCCATCGCCTCACGGCCGGGCCCCGGCGGCCTGCGGCCTGCGCCGTGCCACACAGCCCTTACCGCCCCGTATCGTCCCATATCATCATCCCATATCATCCCATGTCAACCCACGTCGTCCCGTGTCGTCCCATATAGTCCCATGTTGTCCCACATCGCCCCAGATCTCAGCCCGGCTCCCATCCCAAACCCCAGACCCCATCCTGTCCTACGTCCCACCCAAGCCTCTCCCGTATCCCGCCTCGAATCCCTTCCCACCCTGTATCCCTTATCACTTCTCACACCATATCCCGTCTCAGCCTCTGAGCCATCCCACACTCTATCACACCCTGTATCCCATCCTATATACTATCCCATCCCACATCCCATCCCTTCCTGTATCCCACATCCCATCCCATATCCCATCCCACATCCCATCCCCTCCTATATCCCACATCCCATCCCATATCCCATCCCTGTATCCCATCCCCTCCTATATCCCGCATCCCATCCCTGTATCCCATCCCACATCCCATCCCATATCCTATCTTCGCATTCCATGTCCTGCCTTCACATCCCATACCCCACCCCACCCTGTATCCCATCCCATATTCCATCTCATCCCATATCCCATCCCATATCCCATATCCCATCCCACTTCACATCCCATATCCTACCTTCACATCCCGTATCCTACCCCGCCCTGTATCCCATCTCACATCCCATCCCACATCCTATATCCCACCTTCACATCCCGTATCCCGCACCCCCCATATCCCACCCCATATCCCACACATCCCACCCTGTATCACATTCCATATCCCAACCTGTATCCCACCCACTCCATAGCCCACCCTACCCTACATCCAACCCCATATCCCACCCAGCACCCCATCCCACACCCCGCCCTGTATCCCCCCCCTTCCCACACCCCAATATCCCACCCCATACCCCCCCAGACACCCACCCCACCCCATCCCACCCCATCCATCAGCACCAACCGGGACCACCCGCAGCACCCCAACAGGGACCGGCCGAGGGCTGGTTGGAGGCGGGATGCGGCAGGTCCCTGCTGGGACAAAGCCGTGGCGCCAGCGCTAATGAGCCCGTAATTAATTCTGCTTTCCGCACCGTGCCGAGCACTTGTTCTCCTCGTGGGCCAGGAGCTGTGGGGTCTGGGAGGGGGAGCTCCCAGTGCCCCCAGTAATGTCCCAGTGCCACCGGTACAGTCCCGCTCAGCCCGAACATGAGTGACAGCAGGCAGGATTGGGCCCAAGGAGGAGAGTTGAACCCAAAAAGGTTTGAGATGAACCCAAAAAGGTTTGAGATGAACCCAAAAAGTTTTGCATTGAACCCGAAAAGGGCCAAAATGAGAGAAAAGCCAGGTCAAAGTGCTGCGATGCTCAGGGCCACGCTGCTCCCCCATGGTGTGGGTCAAGTTACCCAAACCTTCCCGAAATCCGGTCATGGCAAGGGATAGGCTGCCCCAACCCCCCCAAAACCTCCCTGCACAATTGCAGTGAGGGATGGGACCCCCCAAGCACCCCAAAACAACCCACTGCACTCCCAGCAAGGGGCAGGTTACCCAAACCAGCCCCAAACCACCCCACACCACGTGGCTGCGGCACCACGGAGATGCCCCCGGCTTTGGCTCCTCGTTTGTGGAGAGCTAACGAAGGCACCCAGCTGCCCCCATGGGGGCGGTGAGCGGGGGATCCATCCTACAAAGTGTTTATGGCTGCTGCCTGTGGGAGGCTTTGGGGCTCAGCTGCCCCCCATCTTTCTCCCCATCCTCATCCCTGCCCCCATCCCCGTCCCCGTCCCCATCCCATTGGGGTGGCAGAGGGCACTTTGGGGCCGGACAAGGGGCCGAGCACGACCCCACAGCATCCCCAGGCTGTTTTTAGGGCGCTCTGCTCCTCTCTTTCTCCCCTCTGCATCCCCACCCGGGCGCGAGGAGACGCTGCCCCATGGGAGAAGCCCCCTGCCTGCTCTGCACCCTCCATTTTTTGATGGCAGAGGGGGCAAACAGCCATAAAGGGGAAAAAAATCCAGCATCCCCGGGGCGAGCACGTGCCCCGCGCACCGCCATTCTCTTTCCAGCACCCGCAGCGTCCGCAGCGCTGAATAATGCATCAGGGCCTGGGAAACAAAGAGGACGGGGAGACGTGGCCGGGCTTCCCCGCGGCGCAGCGGCAGCAAAAGCATCGTGGGGAGACCCCACTGCGAGGGCAGCAGCCCCCTGGCACCCCAGGGCTTGCGGCGGGGCCGCGTTGGGGTTTGCCGCAGCGTCCTCGGGGGCCGGAGGAAGGCAGGGGCTGGGGGTGAGGGGAAGAAAGGGAAAAAAGGGAAAAAAGGGAGAGAAACCCGCGGGCAGGGAGCTGGGGGGGAGCTCGGCTCTGCGGTGCAGGGAAAGAGCTCGCGGAGAACAAAAGGGGGAGAGGAAAGGAGTGGGGAGAGGGGACGCTAATTGCAGGAAAAGAGCCAGCCGGAGCGAGCCGCGGCAGAGGGGGAGCAGGAGAAAAGCATCACTTGAAAGAAACCCAGGCTCGGGGAAGGAAAGATCCGCGATAAATAATTAAAGGAGATCAAACGAGGCAGGCAGCAGAACAAGGCCTAATTGCAAGGATTCACACTGCGGTTCCAAAAAAAATAAAAATCGCTGCCAGCCTCCTCCCGACGCACGAGGGAGGGCGGCCGGGAGCGGCCCCGCCACGTGCTGCCGGCACGGCCACGGCCCCATCCTGCCGAGCCCAGCCCGCGTGGTGCTCAGCAGCCCCACACAGCCCAGTGAGGCAGCGGGGGGAGAGGAAAAAGCCGAGAAATGCTGCAAAAAACAGGAAAAGTTGTGCAGGGGAAGGGCCCAGGGGCAGCCCGGCGGTGGCTGCGATGGGGACGGGGCGTCCCGGCATGACCTTGGGGCGTTCGATCGCGGCCGGCGGCTGGAGGCTCCCATCGATGTGGGCTCGACCCCGTGTGGGGCCAGGGATGGGGTTGCAGATCTGCTCTCCCAGCACCGGTGCAGGAGCAGAAATCCAGACGCCAGTCCCCAGTGGGGTCACTCCAGCCTGGAACAACCCAACGGCAGCTGTCCACCACCGCAGTTTTCTTTTCTACAAACCCAAAGCGCTGCTCCCTGCAAGCATCCACCCGGCACAGGCACCGCCGGAGGGGCAGAGCCTGGCCACGGGGACCTGTCACGGCCCGTGTGCCACCATCCCTTCCCCACGTCGCAGCCCTTCCTGCAAGGGCATCGCCCACCTCCCCGTGCCACCGGGGTGCCCACGCCAGGTGCCAGCAGCGGTGGCGAAGCTCAGCACGAGCGCGCTCACCTCTCCCCGCCGGCAATAAAACCTCCGCCCCGGCAGGAGGCCCCGCGTATTAATCGCACCGCCTTATCCCGCCATCTGTTCCGGCAGCCGGGAAAAGAGCAGCCCCTTCGGTGGCCTTTATTAACAGGTTTCCCTGTAAATGCAAACAAACCCGCCCGTCTCGGCGCCGCGCTCCAAATCCGCTCCGAGGCACCCAGTAGGGAAGGGACAGCTCGCAGACATTTAAGTAAATCAAGAGGAGCAAACGCGGCGGTGGTGATTTAACGGTGCCCGTGGCCAGGCAGGGGAGTGAGGAGAAGGAGGGAGGGAAAAGAGGCCTCTGCCAAGCTGGAGCCACCGCTCAGGTGGTTTCTGATCCTCCTGCCCGTGCTCAAACCTCTCGGCATCACCCTCCGGGCTCCTTTCCTCTCCCTGTTCCCCTGTGATCTCCCCAGGCTGAGGATGCTCCGCATAAAGCAGCACCCAAACGCCTTCCCCTTGTTGTTTCCCTGCTTCTCCTAAATATCACCGAAATGCCAGGAGCGAGCCCTGCCCAAGGCAAGCTGCTGCTGCCATCTCCCGGAGCGTCCCCGGGGAGAGGAGGCTCCAGGGGGGCACAGCCGCCACGCGCGGGCTTCGGGCTGGATTTTCCCGAAGGATTACGGCTCCTTATGGGGACGGATATTGCGCCAGCGCTCATTCTCCCCGGTCTGCCTTTAAAACCCACTCGCTGTGCTCGCCACGAGGGTTTGAGTTGCGTTGGAGATTGCAGGCTCCATCCCAGCAGGATTCAGACAGGGACGGGTGCTGGCACCCCTCCCCGGCACACGGTCCCGTTAAATAAATGTGCGTGCTGGGGAGCCAGGAAGGGAAACAGGGAAAAATGTTTTCCCAGGAATAAATGTGGACGAAGGCTGCCAGCCTGCACTCTGTCCCTGCAGTCTGCCAACCTGAAGGCACCCTGGCACCAAGGGCGATGAAATAGCCAAGCCCTAAGCCTCACCGTTTGCTTTTCTCCTCGTTTTACCCTCTTCTGCGCTTTACCACATCACCCCGATCCACGCGGGACGGGTAAAACAGAACGAGGTTGTTCCACCGAGGGCACCTGCACACGGACCCTTCCACCTCCCCCAGGAGCTGGGCCCCGCAGCAGGGCAGGGAACGGAGGCGATGCGCCCCGTAACGGGGCAGGCCGGGCTGGGGAGGATGTTCCAGCGAACGCCTGAACCACTGCCCGCTCTCGTCACAGCACGGCCACCGCGCTGCGGTACCTGCCCGAGGGGGGATGGAGGTTGTGTGGCTCGTTAGGGACCCAGCACCGGGAAATAACGCCCAGGGCGAGGTGCCAGATCATCACGGTGCACCCAGCTAGCTCCTGCTCCTCCGGGAACCTCTGCCAGCGTGTGCCTTGGTTCCCTCCCTGGGACTCCAACCGCGTCCTGCCCAGCGCTGATGGCAGCAAGGAGGAATTGGGAGGGATAAAATCGGCACAGAAAGAGGAGCGGATGTTGTCTTATTACGAAAAGGATTTGAAGGAGACCCTGAAGAATCTGCCAGCCAGCAGGCGCTGGGAAATAATCCTCTCCCACCTCAGCTCCACTCACCCACGCTGTCCCACGGTCCCCGCTTTCTGCTTTTCCACGCAACTCCCCTCCCACTTTGCTGGATTTGGTCCGCTGACACAGGAAAGAATAACCTAGGCCACGCTATGAACATCAAAAGTCCCCAAACACTCCAACCCTCGGAAATCTGCTCTACCTACTGCACCAAAAAGAGCAGGACAAGAACAAGCACAGCTTACGTCCCTCCTGATCCAAGGCGAGGCTTTCCCAGCAGCCTGGGCACAAGCAGGAGCAGGCCACTAGCTCTGCAGACAATAAACTTTTAATAACCCACTGCCTGCTTCTGGGTACGGAATTGCTGATGGGTCTGCAAGAGCCCCATACCCAGCAGCCAGCATTATTGCCAAGGCCACCGCGCGCTTCCCAGTCCTTGTTTTGAACATTTTGAACAACCTCGAGGTCGGACGTGCTAGGCCTGGCCTGCCACCCATCCTCTGTGTCCTTTGGTTGTGACATCCTCCACTGTCCCCAACGTGATCTTTAATTCTATTAATACCACCTAATAACCACTTTGTTCCAAGCCTGCTGAGTAATGAGTGCCGGCACTTCCATTTCATTACTATTTCTGTAAAGAAACCGAGCTTTAACACATTGAGCTTCCGCAGACAGAGGCACAAGAGCTGTGCTTGCTGCCCTCCCTGCCTACATGTTCCACAGAGGGACACAGCCAAGCACTTCATTGTCAGTCTTCAACAGCGTGATAATTGTGTGATCTGTTTCAGGATGATGGGCTAGATCAAAATAAATTAAAAAAATAATAATAATAAATAGTTCAAATAGCTCAGGAGAGTTAGAATACAAGAGGTAGGAGGAAATGAAGCCAGTGACCAAGCAGCATCTACTACCTTGAGGTGTGTTCCCTAAGAGAAACTTCAACTCCAGGTTCTCTCGCTCAAACCAGCACTGCCCCCAACCCATCCAGAGGTGCTGGGCTTTGGCATTTCCTTCAGCTAATCAAAACAGAGTCTGCTCAACTTAGAATTCAGCCTACATGGATTAGAGCGATTCAAAGCAATAGGGTAAGCAGCCCACAGAGCATGGAGGAAGATTGAATTAATAGCTTCCTTCATTAAAGCTTACCTTCAAAGAAGTCAGCGTTAGAACTTGTCATCACCGTTTTCGTGCAGACATTTATTTTTATATTCACAGGAGGATGAATGTAAAAGAAATCTATGCAGATGCTAAATCAAGGCTTTTGTTCCTAACCAGAAAGAAGTCACTCTCAGCATTTTAATTATTTTCTTACAGCAGGACTGACGTTGCAACCACTGTGCTCTTTCACTAACTCTTTAAAAGTCAACTTACGTAAGGTTCCGGCAACACAATGTAACAGAGGTAATGTGCCAACCTGAAAAAACCCTTTGGGATCACTCTAATCAGATACCCTTCTGCGAGCCTCTTCAACCTGTCTCGATCCCGTTTGATCATCCCTGTTTTCCCAGCTGCTGTGCTGAACAAGCAGCCTGAGACAAAACCGAAGCAGCAGCACAGCTGAGAGCTCGGAGGAACTGCAGCGTAGCCAAGCAGCAGGACCAGGAAGGCGATGCAGAAAACGTCCTTCCCAAATTACAGATGGGATACAGTTGCTGTTGCAGCTGGGTGCTGGCATTACTGACTTTCTCTGGTTGGGTTTTCAGACAAAACTTGCTTCAGAGGTGTGAAATGCCAACCTTGACTTCAAAGGCAGCTTATTTTGCAGCTTTCAGAGACGAGTGGAAGTATCTAAGGAGGTCTGAAAGCAGTCTGAGGACAGGTGGAAGCTTTGTAAACTGGCCGCCTCCCCTGGCTCCATCACCTCTGTCCAGAGAGCAGTGTTACCTAGTCAGATCTCACCATCTGGAGAAATACAGCACTGTTTTAAATACTAAATACAACTTTAGGCTTCCTTAACCCTGAAATGCCCATCACTGTCAGTCTGCATTATCACCTCCCCTTCTGCAGAGAACAGCTGAGCCCCTTCCCTGGGATGCCTCTCACAAAATCCAGCAATTAGTTCACCCATTTTAAGAGGTTGCTATCGCTGATAACCTCTCAGAGACCTGCAGCTTCTACCTTCAGAAGACAAAAACAACAGGACAACTCCAGCCGGTACGCTGAAAAAAAATGAGGCCATTTTATTGATGATTAGACTCTGCTTTGACAACAATCATTAAACTGGTACAGACAGACTTCAGTCAAAACCTGAGCTTTGAATCAGAAGTTGTAAAGTGACATGATGCCTTAATAAATTAAGGAAGTTGGAATTCCTCTCCATCATCAGCTCTTCACTTGAAGTTCTTTGCAAAATCTTCTCCTTTTTTAATAGAAGCCTTCAGCTCCGACATGGCCTCAGCAACCATCTTCTCTTCAAAGGGGGTGATCTTGCCGATACCCAGGTTCTTCTCAATGCCATTTTTCTGAGGGAAAGAGGATTTAAGGATTAACCATTCATTGAATGACCCAGAGAGCAACTTAACAACCCTGATTACTTACAGTCCAACTGAGATGGAGACCCAGCCTAGGACCTCTGCCACTCCTACTGTCTGCAAACCTTGTGCTTCCTTGCAAGGCTGTGAAGCTTCCTGCTATTTGTAGCGACTTCTAGAGCCTTCACAAACTTCTCATTCACTGTTCTCGTTGGGGTGTGAGACTTGAAGCTAGCCCCTCGGCTCCTTCCAGGGGAGACTGATACCAACTGCTCCTTTGGGCCTTCTCCTGTCCTCAGGACCACCATTCAGCTCTCCTGTGTGTACACCCTTCATTTGCCACTGGCTTGCACTCTGAAACTGCTTCGGAGTTGCACTCCTGGGATTCCAAAATCTCATGCCTACATCCAACTCTTCCCCCTTAATCCTCCTCTACATCCACTCCTTCACCAGCTACCACACAAAACAACATACACCAACCCCTGCATCCAGCAGCCATGCCAGGGCTGCACCATCCATTAATTTCACTCCACCCACAGGGTAAGAATAACTTCGCATCTGGGACCTCTACTGAACTCGGAAGGAAATCTATTAATCCTAATCCGCACCATGGCCCCCTACGTGCCTCCATTTCTGAGTAATTTGCTGGTAGCAGATCAAGCTGAGGAGACCGGGTTGCTGACTCTCCTTAACCATATGAAAGCTCTTCATAAATGGGCACCAACTCGGGACAAACATGACCGCTTAAGAAAGGTCTGAATCGCTGGTTACTCAGTGAGCTGCAGTCTGAGAGCAGATAAAAGCTGCAATACCCCATTCAAACACGGGATATATGCTTACCTGCAATACCCGAATACCCAAGAACTGCTAAATGTACGTTCAGCTGTTTTCTAGTGATACTCAGCACTGAACTAAATTGAAATCACTAAGTAAAAACCACAAAATCTAAAGACTGCACCAGTAACTGCTGTTTATAAGCCCCACCACGTGAAGCACATACTCCCAGCAGCAGAGGTGTAGAGAAGTAGGGGCTCTCTGTCTCTTCCGACCGCACAAAGGAACATTCGATAACCCCTTCCTTTCCGTTCATGGCATCCACCAGGGAGAACACAAAGCGAGCTCCAGCGTAGGCCATAGACAAGGTAGCAGATCCTGTAAAAGTTGAACCATTTTTAGAACAGATCACATTTGAGTTCAGTACTTGGTTTAGTATCAAAGGCTTCCACACTGCTATGCTTACAGAGCTGCAGCGTCATTGACTTCAAGCTCACAGCCAGTTTAATAAGGCAGAAGCCACCTGCTATGCAGTTCACCAGATTTACAGGAAGAAAGAGCTTAATTAGATAAGATAGTTTTTGAAGTCACGCACGTTCAGAGATCCGGTAATGTTTAGTCTTACTGAGCTACTTCTAGTGCCACAGTTCAGGCAGTCGCTGACGTGGCAGAGCAGCTAGGATTGCAATCATCAGTTCCTATTTCTGCATCGCAGTTGTAAATAAGATTAAACTAAAGAGGACTGCGTCCATTCAGCTGGACGACAAGAATTACTTGGAAGTTGTAGCCAAGAACCAACCTGCTCCTGCTTTAGCCTTGACAACTTCAGTGCCAGCTTCTTGAATCCTCCCTGTAAGCTTTTCCAGCTGATCCTGAGGGAAGTCCACTTTTGGTGTGCACTAGATTAGAAAAATGAAGGTAGCATCAAACACCAGCACCCCTCCAGCACGAGGCCACCCACGTGATACTTCTCGTACCACTACAGTTGTTACCAACAGTTCTCAGATGGGAAAAATCAGCTACCCCAGCTCCCAGATGGTGTGACAGACTGGCCAGCAGCTGCAGGCATTCACCAAGGCTTCTGGTTGTTGCAAGAACTCTAGCAGTAAGCCAGTCATGCCTAGTTTGCTCAGAGACAAACTGCAGCTTGATGGCAAAGGCAGGGCTAGCCATGGTTACTTGCTACCATGCATCTCCTTTGAACTACGCAGGTGCCCTCCAAGCACGTAACAGCCCTTAGGGGAAAAAAAAAGCCACCTTACAAATATTCGGGTCACTGTGGCATTACGGAAGCCTAGAGCCTTATGAAGGATCCCGTCTGCAAGCCGTATTTAAGAAGTCCGTGAACCTTCAAACACAGCTACCCAAGTCTGCTAAGCACAGCTGGGGCTGCCCTGGCTGACTCTAGCGAAAGCACCCTCTCAGCATTCAGCTCCAAAGCCCTTGCTCTTATCCCCTAAGACCGTCCTTCTGTGAAGGGTACTTTATTCCTCACTGAGAGCAGAGCTTTTTGCCCTTTCTCCACTGGCTGCTTTTGGCCATCTCCTAGCCCTCTCTTCACGAAGCTGCAGCCTAATTTAGAGCTGCATTTCACTCTGGATTTGATGCGTGAAGGG
The DNA here is from genome assembly GCF_040182565.1 of Anser cygnoides. Lineage (NCBI taxonomy): Eukaryota > Metazoa > Chordata > Aves > Anseriformes > Anatidae > Anser > Anser cygnoides. Next base: position 6,199,547 of record NC_089890.1, read on the forward strand.
AGCCTCTCTCTGACAACCGGTCATTTCTGAAGCAGCCTCCCCGCACAACTTGAGCTATGCCTCCTCATTTCAACACTGGCTGGTGAAGGAGGGTTTCTAGTCCACCATGGCACAAGCAGTTTAATTTTTCTGCCGTAGCAAGGCATTCATACCATACAACTGCCATCAGAAAAAATAAGCGACAAAAGAAAACACTGCCAAGATATCCGAACACCCACACTACACCTCAGTTCTTATTCCAGAACTGCTGTAGGGAAAAAAGAGTGGTGCTATTTAAGCCACCCAGAGGAGCTCAGATTTAGCTCTTTACCTTCGAGTATCTTGCACCTCATCTCGGAATAAAATGAGCCACAAGAGCAGGGAAGACTGCCTCGGCTGTACCTCAGCACGCCACATGCCATCACAAAGGCACTTCACATCAGCTCTAACTCACTGAGGAGGAACACCACGCAGCGCAATGCCACACGCAGCAGCTAACGTGACTTACCTGAGAGATCAGAGGGATGATGGTCTTCCCCGCATGGCCACCAATGACTGGAACGCTTACTCGAGCTGGATCTAAACCCTAAGGGAAACAAGAAGTTGTCCAGATTCTGAGACACAGGAACAAGAAAAACATTTAAAGCCACCACACTTTCTTCCCTCTGTATCTTAACACGTCCATAAACCTCATGGGACACAGGGGAGAAGTTTCAGAGGCAGCTACACTCCATGGACAAAGCCAGATGTACACGGTTAGCTCTAGGTTATTCACTCTGACAACTTGAGGCAGTACAGAGCAATACTGATGAAAGTTCAGATAAATAGCAGCAAAGGTACAAACCCCGCTAGGGCTATTAAGAGCAGTGAAACTGCTACACCTCCTGACACCCCACAGAATATCCCGTAACAGGCAGCACAGGCAGTGTGACTTGGGAAGATATACTACAATTCAACCCCCTCCTCTGGTTGCACCAGCAGGGCTGAAAATGCCAAGAGAATTAAGGCAAACATGCAGCTCGCTCACAGGGGAGAGCTATGAAAGGAAAGGTCAAAGTCTCTCGAACTACATTTTGCAAGAAACCCTATCCCCGGGCTCCTCTAGAGAGTGGGAACAGGGAATCGTTGCTTTCAGCTCTAGCTCCACATAAGCCTGAGCTATTTTAGCTCTATGCAGTGATTTTAGAGGCATTTTTGGTAGATCTGATGACAGAAGCACGCAGCACCCCTCACTACGACGTACCTTCAGTTCGGCCACAAAGGTATTCGCTCTGACAATGTCCAGTGTTGTAACACCGAAGATTCTGTTCGGATTGTACACACCGTGCTTCTTGAAGACTTCTGAAGTTATTGGGATGGTTGAATTTACCTGCAAGCAAAAACAGGCAACCATTCATTAAAACCACGCTAATAACAAAGCCAGTGCGTGAACTGAACAGGCCAGTAAATAAACAGTGCATCTCCAAGCCAACTCTAGCCAATTACTTCAATTCCTAATAGGAAGAGCAATTTACAGTCAGGCCAAAACAAGCGTGTTTTAAATAACCGTTAAGGCAGTAACTTGCTCATTCACGTTACAAAGGCTCCTCCCTTACTGAGCCATTCTATTCCAGCTAATACAACAGTATGCACTATTAACCACAGTCAAACAGAGGCTGAGATACCAAGCACTTCTATATCTAAGTTTAATCTGATTTTGATATAGCCCAAGAAAAATGTGTTGACAGAGCCAAGCTTTTAGTTTTTTCTCCTACAAGCACTTCATAGACCTTCCCAATACTGCTCAAAACTAGCAGCAGCTCGCAGACTGCTCCAGTGTTCTCGGTTTGGATTTTCTTGTCTGCATTTTGAAGGTCTCCAGGAAATGCTTACCGGGTTAGAGATAATACAGATCATGGCTTCTGGACAGTGCTTCGCACAGGCAGTTGTCAGAGTAGCAACAATGCTAGCGTTGGTGTTGAACAGGTCATCGCGGGTCATACCTAGGACACACCCAGCAGAATATTTTAAGTTACCCGCAGCCTATTCACTAAAGGGCAAGCTACCCAATCAAAGAGCGTTCTGCTCTGGACAGCGATATGCCAGCTTCAGCTCCTGGTTTCATGTGTCAAGAGAAAGCTCCCCAGCTGCAGTAAGGAGCTGGCTCCAGAGGTAACCCACTGATAAAAGCTACCTGCCCTTTTGGACAGATCAGCACTTTTCAGCAGCGACCAGCCCAGCTGCCAGCTATCAGGCTGCCCTTCAGCCGGAGGCGGTGTGTCACCCCGCGGACTTGCATCAGTACCGGGGTGCTCAGCGCAGCCTGACGGCTCCTTGGGTGCATTCTTCCCCCCCCTCTGAGGTCACCTCCACAACTACAGCTCGAATGCTAACTGCTCTGTGCAAAACACTGCTAGCTGCAGAAGTGACACCTCCCGGTCCTGCTGCAGCAACCACTTTAGCCATGAAAAATACACAATCAGGATGAGCAAGAAATTAAAGTCTAGGCTTTTGTAGCGTTCCCAATAGGACACTAAAAACAAGAGTGGAAATGGAACGGAATCAGGGATATGAGGAAGACTTAAGAGCATTCATTTGGAGATGCTCAGAGAAGTAACCACACAATTAATGCAGAACAAATGGATTATTATTATTCTGCTGAGAAAGGAAACAAAGAACCAGTTGTTGAACATGGTAATGCTCTGGGTAAGAAATCCTGCAGGGAGATTCAGGATCACTTGCAGTGAGACGTCTTTGCTCCTCACCCTTACACAGGAACCCCAGAAATCAGTGTTTGTCCCCGTTTCACAAGTGACAAAGGCTAACTGAGGTGCCTGACACCACGCCAAGCTCTAGGGCAGCGTCATTACCAGCCCGCTCCCATCCCAGCCAACAAGGAAAGTGCCGTGAAGCACCAGCCACGTGAACAGAAGTACTGCAGAGACACGGCAGCGAAGCCCTGGGGAGAACACACCTGGCTTTCTGGGGACTCCAGCAGGAATAACTACAACATCGCAGCCCTTCAAACATTCTGGCAACTGCTCAGGTCCCAGGAAGCCTGGAATGGAAGGCATTCAGATGTTATGGTTTTGTCGGTAAGTATCTGACAGCTTGAAGTACAAAATTAGTCCTAAAGGCACCCAATTCTGATATTAGTTTACCCTTCAATTCAGATTCATGCTGAGAAGCAAGCAGTAAAGTTACGGATGGACCCAATCTGATGTTTCATCTTCACTGTTTCAAAACTCAACGAGTAAGAGTGGTGGGAGCCTCCCGTCTGTGTGAAAACACCCTGTCCATCCCACTGCGTATGCATAACGTGCACCGTCCTAAAACCCGAGCTGGGCACTACAGCCAGTGCTCCCAGGACATAGAATCAGAGTGGTTTGGGTTGGAAGGGACCTTAAAGATCACCCATCTCCAGCCCCTGCCATGGGCAGGACACCTCCCAGCAGCCCAGGCTGCCCCCAGCCCCACCCAGCCTGGCCTTGGGCACTGCCAGGGCTGGGGCAGCCACAGCTCCTCTGGGCAGCCTGGGCCAGGGCCTCACCGCCCTCTGAGGGAAGAATTTCCTCCTAACCCCTAATCCAAACCTACCCCTTTCAGTTTAAAGCCATTCCCCCTTGCCCTATCCGTACACCCTCTGACAAAAAGTCCTTTCCCAGTTTTCCTAAAGCTCCCTTTAGGTACTGGCAGGCCACTGCGAGGTCTCCCCAGAGCCTTCTCCAGGCTGAACACCCCCAACTCCCCCAGCCCGTCCCCATAGGAGAGGTGCTCCAGCCTCTGAGCACCCTCATGGCCTCCTCTGGGCTGGCTCTAACAGGTCCCTGTCCTTGTGCTGGGGGACCAGAGCACACGGACACACCCAAGTAAAACGTCACCTTTTAGTGACGTACAGTTCATGGAGGCACCCAGAGAGCATCAGTCCATTTGTAGACCAACTTTCAAATCCAACGCTCGTTTTTTTTCCCCTCGATATGACTTTACTGAGTATTTCCTGCCAGTTTTTATGAATTCCCCTCCAACAGCGCAACCAGGAGCTAGTCCCACCTCCATACACACCAATCTAACCAACAGAGCCCTAATTAGCCTCGCAGCAGGCTTCAGGCTCAGATCCCTGCTCCCACAAGGGGCGGCAGCAGGCCCCGCACGCCTGAGGGCGGCCCTACAAACCTTTGACGGTCGCTCTCGTCTCGATGTGGCTGAGGTCAGCTGCAACGCCGGGAGTGTGAGCGATGTCGTAGAGGCTGAGCCTGCTCACCAGCGGGCTGTTCTTCAGGAGGAGGGACAGAGGCTGGCCAATCCCTCCCGACGCCCCCAGCACTGCCACCTTGGCGTTGTTCTGAGGAAAAAATGAGAGAAAAGCACTGAAGAGGCACTTTGCTAGTGACTGCAGAAGTGACCCCAGGGATTTCACCACACTTTCTTTGCTTTTCATTCCCGTTTCCCAACTTCTTTATCGAGCACTACGCAAATTGGATTGCCTAAGCCCGCAGAAAGCCCTCATCACAACGGCTTCCCAAAGGGCCCTGAGATTCCCTGCTCAGACACATCAGCTGCAGACATTCTTTGGGATCTGAAGCTGAGCTAGGAGCAAGGCCAGGCAGAGGAAACAGAGGGTCAGCTCTCATCAGCTGCAGGCTTCTGAGAACATTAAGGGACCAAATCCCAGCTTTGGTCAAACACGTGAAGTAAAATCAACCCTGCTTCGTTGCCCTGGTGAACCAGTTTTATTCAAACGTGTTCTCTGGAAGAAAGTTATTTCTCTTGCAGACTCCCTGTGCTCACAGTGAGAGGAAAGCTCCTTTTCAAGAGAAGAGGAACTGTAAAATGGGATGTTCTGACAAACTCGGTGAGGACCAGAGGCTCCTGCAGACGGAACGTGCTAACAGAATGATCGGTGACGCTCTGCATCACGTTGTCTCACCAGATAAAGCCCTAATTGCTCCAAGGCCCCGCATGAACAGCTTAATTATTATGCTCTGACAAGAAATAATCCATAATCCGCCCAGAAGCTAATCAACTTCAGCTCAGCTCAACGTCCTCGCTACTGCAACAAATGCAATTTAGCAAAAAACTCTTCAAGGGAAAGCAAAGTCTAGCATTAATTGTTGCTGTGCCCCGTATTTATGACTGGGCTGATGCCATTAAGGCAAAACTCAGTGCTATTAAATGTAATTCCTAATAATTACACGGCTCTCTCCTGTAGAGCATATCTTTACAGCTCCGATAGCCGTTCTGTCACATGGCACTGCAGAGCTGTCTCCTTTCGACGGCAGAGGTCTCCCCCCCTCCCCAGCACCCAGCCGCAGCCCTTCCTGCCACCGGGAGCCCCGCACTCACGCACAGCGGGGCCCCAGATCAGAATATTCCCAGCTGGAAGAGGCCCGCAAGGACCTGCGGCTCCAACTCCTGGCTCTGCACAGGACCACCCAAAAATCAGACTGTGTGTCTGAGAGCATTGTGCAAACACTCCTTGAGTTCAAGGGTACCACATATTAAGGTTTACTGCTAAAGCTGCAGCTACCACCCGAGTTCTGAGTGCACTGAGAGCTGGGACACGCTCTCAGGAGGGAAAGGGAGCAGCGTGGAGCCTGGCACCTCTCCCTGCACACCCTCGCTGAGAGGATCGCCCAGCGCTCAGACTCCAAGTACCCACTGTGAGGGGAGCCAGGCACAAGCTCCCCAACCGGGAGGTGCCCAGGGACAGCCCGCACTGTGCAGGGCCAGGCTGAGGCTCCCAGCTCCCTCACCATCATCCCTGGGCTGAGCCCCACAACCTGCTCCCAGCCCCCTGTCCACCACCATCACCCCCCGTGCACCCCCCCACTGCCTCTCCCTGCCTGGACCCAGCTCCCTGTTCCCCCACCACCACCCCTGGGCCAAGCCCCACCAGCTGCTCCCAGCTCCCTCACTGTCACCCCCGGGCACCCCCTGCCACGGCCCTGCTCCCCCCCATCCCCAGGCACCCCCCACCGCCTCTTCCTGACTGGACCCAGCTCCCAGCTCCCTCACCACCACCACCATCACCCTAAACCCAGCCCCACGACCTGCTCCCTGCTCCCCCATCACCCCTGAGCAACCCCTACCACCTCCCCCTGCCTGTACCACCACCCAGCTCCCCCCCCAGCCCCATCTCCACCTCCAGGCCGATCCCTACAACCTCCTCCCAGCTCCCTGCTCCCCCCCAATCACCCCCAGACACCCCCTGCTGCCTCACCCTGACAGGGCCCTGCTCCCCCACCACCACCTCCCCCTGCCTGTGCCCACCTCCCCCTCATCCCCATCTCCACCCCCGGGCCGATCCCTCCAACCTGCTCCCAACTTCCCCCCATCACCCCCAGCCACCCCACCACCACCTCCCCTGCCTGCTCCCAGCTCCCTGCTCCCCCCCATCACCCTCAGCCCCCCCCCAGCTACCTCCCCCTGACAGGGTCCACCTCCCAGCTCCCCCCCATCACCTCCAGGCACCCCCTACCACCTCCCCCTGACAGGACCCAGCTCCCTGCTCCCTCCCCATCACCCCCAGCCCCCCCCAGCCATCTCCCCCTGCCTGTGCCCAGCTCCCTGCCCCCCCCCCATCACCCCCTGCCACCTCCCCCTGACAGGACCCAGCTCCCAACTCCCTCCCCATCACCCCCAGGCACCCCACCACCACCTCCCCTGCCTGTGCCCAGCTCCCTGCCCCCCCCCCCCCATCACCCCCTGCCACCTCCCCCTGACAGGACCCAGCTCCCAACTCCCTCCCCATCACCCCCAGGCACCCCACCACCACCTCCCCTGCCTGTGCCCAGCTCCCAGCTCCCCCCCCACCCCGCCCACCCCCATCACCACCACCTCCCCCTGACAGGACCACCCCCTCACCGCCTCCCCTGACAGGACCCAGCTCCCTCCCCCCCCCCCCGCGAGGCCCATCTCCCACCCTCCACCCCCCAGGCCCCCCCCAGCCCCCTCCCCGCTGCCCCCCGTCCCCCCCAGCACCCACCGGCCCGGAGGTGGCCAGCCCTCGGCGCAGGGCGGCGGCGGCGGCGGCGGGGCGGGCGAGGCGGGGCAGCATGGCGGCGGCTGTGGCGGCGGCGGCTGAGGCGACTCCAACGACCTCCACCGCGCCGCCTCTCGCGAGACCTCCGCCGCTCCCGCCGGCACTTCTCGCGAGATCTCCCCGCCCGCTCTCCGTCCCCTTGCCGCCGCGGGGAGGAAGCATCGCGAGGTTGCGGCGTGACGTCACTCCCCATGGCAACCGTGGGGAGGGGGCCCGGCGTTGCCACGGCAACGGGAGGGGGAGCGCGGCCCGGTGCGCGGGGCGCCATGGCGGGGGTGGTGCTGTGCGAGCCCGGCCGGCTGTACAACGCCCTGCAGCAGCACCGCCGCCTGCCCAGGCTGGCCGAGCCCAACTACCTCAGCCTGCTGGGTGAGGACGCCCACGGGCGGGAGCTGTGCTGGCCGCGCGGGGCTCAGGGGGACGCGGAGCGGCGCTCCTGTACCCCTGCGGATCACCCAGGCCTTGCTTGGGGGACCTCCGGCCGCCCCGTTACGCTCGCCGTGAGGCGGGGCCGCCCCGCTTTCGTCCTTCACATGGAGCTGACAGCAGCCGCGTGCGGCGCTTGGCCCCGCGGGGAGGACAAAATATAAATTGGGAAGCGTTCTGCCCGCACAAATCCTGGCTGCCGCTTCAGCTCCATCCCGCGTCCAGCTCCCCGCTCCCTGGCCCCCTCCATCCCCCTCCCCTGCTCCCAGCGGTGGCCGTGCTGACAGGCGGACGAGAGCTGTTGGCCATCGCACAAAGCCTGCTGATAAGCGTGGGTGTCCTTCGGGGTGCCCAGAGCCCCCAGGTGATACCTCACACTGCACCTTTTGGGCAGGGAGTCGGGCAGATGGGGAGCAGGATGGGGTCCCTGCCGTGTGCCCCCCTCAGGAGGTGCTGGAGGGCACAGCACGGCGCTCAGGGCAGCTCCGGGGCTGTCGGCATCTCTTGGTGTTGCTCATATTTAGAATGACATCGGTGCTGGGGGGTTTATCTATGTGTAAAGTCTCAGTTTATAAGAAACAGAGTCTTTCTCTTGCTGACATTGGTGCCTGAATTCCCGTTGGCTGAATTAGAAGCAGGATTCTGCCTTAAAAGCATCAAATAAGCCAATTGCTCTGCCTTAGTTATCTTCTTTTTTTTTTTTTTCAGATGCCCGTACTCAGCGCGAGTACAACGAGAGCCACATTATTACAGCACGCAAGATTGAACAGGTGAGGAAGGATTGCAGTTTGTGTAAATAATCTCTGCATTTAGCAATTAGCAGTACATGAAATGGGCTTAAAAAACAAGGGAGTTGTCCTCGCCTCTCCCCTGCCTGCTTCAGCCATGTTCCAGTTCTGCCGCTGGGGGGATGTGTTCTGTCACACAGAAGAGCTGGCTTCAGGAGCCCAAAGGATTGGCACGCTGAGGCTGTGTATCTGGAAAATATTGCACAAGAACTGACATATTGCAGGCCTGTCTCACAAAGGACAGTGCTGACATCTTTACCACTGCAGCAGATGAAGCAATCTGGAGTAGTCTGCGTGATTTCTGAATTCTACCTGGGTCTTTCAGCATAAAGCGCAGACGTAGCCCCAAACCCTCCTCCTTGTGTTGATACCACAAGAAAAGCGTGGAGCTGTGCTCCTGATAGAATTCTTCTGTGATTTTGTCAGAGTCCTACAGGGAAGTACCTGATGCCGGATTCAGAGGAGCTTGCATGTGTCAGATACTGCGTGGTGTATGACTGCGAGACCAGCTCTTTAGACTTATCTGACGACGAGGAAGAGGAGAAAGAAAAAGGTAACCGTGACCCATGTCAGTTAAGACCTCACTGCAGGATGGGTATTCTTCCCATTCCTCGTTACTTTAGTGAGCTTCCTGGCCGGCCTGCTTTCTTATCTGTAGACTGATCCCTCTGACCTTGCTGCATGTAAGGAACTGATTTTTTAAATTATTTTTATTTTTTCACATCTCACTGAAATTGGGCTTGTCCAACGATTTCCTTTCAGGGAGCAGTGGTTCTTCAGAGACTGAAAACACTGACTCAAGTTCCTTATGTTCACAGAGTGAGTATTTCCTTCTCTGAGGGTTACGAAACCTTCACATTATCACATTGAAGAAGACGTAGCTTTAACACGGGTGCTGAGGTAATGGAGTTCACTGAAAAGTGTGAGAAGCTGGAAACTTTTCCCTGTAATCGTTCAGTCTTCCGTGAACCACGGAAATGTATAGTTGCAACACATCCTCTAGCCAGGAGTTCTGCTGTATGCAGAACCACTTCTTTATGTTTGTTTGGCTCCAACTAGCTTTATAAAGGCTACTACAGTTTTAGCAAAGACTACATCTAGCCCACACCTTGATTTTTAAGAAAAAAAGGAGTATAAGCGGAACGGACAAAGCAAGCACATTCATAAATGCTTGGTGACCAGACCTTAGCATGGAAGGTGTGAAGAATCAGAAGCAGGTTTCCGTTGTGCTCATCTGTTTCTAAAGCAGGCATAGGTAGAGACAACCTGGATGGATCCTGTGGGAGAAGGAGGGGGCAAAACCGTCTCTCATGTGATTTGCTTCACTGAGGGAGTGTTTGAAACGCTTGGGAAGAATTTGTTCAAGACACCTCTTTCACTTCCCTTTGCAGGCTATAGAAAAGGGTCTCCATACAACTAAAATCACTAGATTTACACTAACAATGCTTTGCTATTATGGGAACTTATTACAAGCATTTCCCAAAGAATAATGGGGAGAGAATAAAAACTTTATCTGGACCTACAAAAGAAAACAGGAGAGGAACAGGACTAGAGGTGAGCAGCAGCTTGTTACCGACCTGCAGCAACAGTTAAATAAATAATAAGTCTGGCTTTTAACAAGGCTTCCTACAGACCATTAGATGAAATGAAAAGGAGTTTGCCGGTGGTGCCAGAGGGCCAGATTTAACCCCCAGGGCTGTTGGAGGCACACTAAACCTGCCCCAGCAAAGAGCTTTTTGATCTCATTAGATGCCAAGGAAGGAACTGCCGTCCGACACGCCAGAAGCTTACAGCAGTTCACCCGCCATCCCGTGCTCGTCCTGAGGGGAGGATACAAGCGGTTTTCAGCTTGCTATCATTTTCTGAGGACTCAGAAGATACTGTGGATGCCTCAGGTGAGACTAGGCCAATTTGCAAGTAAAAGACACGAGCATTCCTATTCATCTGATGATAGCTAATGAGTAGCTAAGTGGTGCTGTAAGCCTGCTATCAGAGTAATTTCAAACAAAGGAATTAAATGTAATTTGAATTACTGTTCTTCCCCCGAGTGTCACCACAAATTCTTTTGCAGCCACACTGTCTTTTTTTTTCCCTCTATTGCGTGAAAGCTAGCTCATGGAAACAACCAGGGAAGCCTCCTCTGATAACCCCAAAACTGGCCTACTGGCGAGTGCAGATAACTAAACAAACAGGAGCAAACGATGAAATAAGGCAGGCTCCTCTTTAATCTCTTTTATATGAGGTTATCTGAGATGTTACACAGTAAATGTTTCCAGACAGAGGTGCAACTATCAAGCGCTGTATTTCATGTCTATAAAGCTTTTTGTCTGGAAGGGTCACAAAGCAAATATTGGAGCGTTGCTTCAATAGGCTCAGAAAGAAAGGAGCCATCCACTGGAACACTGGTATCCTAATTGTTTGGTTTCACCTGCAAACACTGATCTATTTAACTTATGGAAAACAATTGCCCTATTTTCACATCTAGAACAGGACCTGCAGCAGGGCAGATTTAGAGGGCACTGTACAGCAACATCCTTTGTGTCTGCGGTTCCTACTGCTTCACATCTGATTCACACGAAGCAGCCCACGACACAGTGCTAACCTTTTGGGATGCTACAGCACAGAGAATGAATTCACTGTGCTCCTCTGTGAGGGGCAGCAAACTGCTAAGCTCCCCCAGCAGATTCAGCTGAACACAGAATTACCTCCTCAGCTCAGTTTAAGCTGTTTTTCTCTGATGCTTTAGGTTGTTGAGCTGCTGTTTTGTTCCGATGCAGCATTACGGAGTATCAGTTATGGATGTAGAAGCACTGCTGCCTACTTGTGTATTTTTGTTCTCAGCCTTTCTGCAGCACAAAGCCGAAATCTCTGTGGACTTGTGCTGTGCCACGACGTTGCACCTGCAGCTCTGCAGGTGGCAGATGACTTCAGTTGGCCTTGTGAACAACAACTGGGGAAAACATCAAATGAACCCGTTATGCTGTGGTTCCTCCAGACATTGCAAAGAATATATTCTTCCCCCTGTTTAGTTAGGATTTGTTTCAAGCAATGCCACAACGAAAGCATTTCTGTTAATTATTCTCACTAAATCTAGCAAGACTTCAATATTTCAGAGTGTCCGGGTGATTGAATGCATCATTACATTCAAATGTGTCATGGGCTGCTGACTAAGTGTGTGTTCATTTCTCTACGTGACTTCTGTTTAAGGAACTAGAAGAGCAAATATGCTCTGAACTGAACCCACGGCTTCTCTCCTTGCAGGAACTAGACAACTTCCAGCTGTACCCTGTAGAAATACTGCCTGCAAAGTTGTACATGGGTAATTTCAAGCAGGCCTGTGACCAACAGATTCAGAAAGATTTGAAGATCAAAGCACAAGTCAATATTTCTGAGCAGCCTGCAGCACTGTAAGTTGTTCAGGGTGTCTTCTCACTGATGGCTGTGCCTGTGAGGTGGCACAGCATCACAGCAGCGAGTGCCTATAAACTTCCAAGGGGAACTCTGTTTTTTCACTACAGATTTAAGTGCTATTTCACGCTCAATCTTGTGATCTCTACTTGCATAGCAAGAGTTTGCATAGCAGCAATGCGTTCCTGTAGCCATTTACTGTGACAGGGATGGACTGGGTGAGAGGACTGGGAGGCCCTTGGCACTACCAGTCTGTTACGTGCCACCGTCCTTCAGGTAGAAGCTACGCCACTGAGTAGCTTTCCGAGCAAAATCATACAAACACATCAGTGTAAAAGCTAAATCATCGATGTTTCACGTTGTTGTTCATCTTCGTTCCTTACCTGCTTCTGTCCATGACCGCTCAGCTCAGTCAGGCCGTGCAGGAAATGTCATTTCACCCAATGAAAAATCCAGTGGCATTTCTCAGGGTCTTGGCCAAAACAAAGTAAGCAACAAGTCCAGTCACTTACCTCAGGACACGTGTACCAGCAGGCATTTCTCCTGCCTCTGGTTCTGGAGGAAGACATCAAAGGTCTCTGCACTCTGTGTGATCTCCCCATGCCGTCTGTGTGACGTGCTTTCACATTTCAGAAATGCCTCAGCAGTGTTTTGTGCCATTAGTTCTCTGAGCTGAGTTCTCTGAGCTTCTAGAAGCAGGAGGATGCTGTCATAGAAAACCACATGAAGTGAATCATGGAGCTCTGTTGACATAACTGCTAACATGCATGCTGCGAAGGCACTCTTGCTTTCAGTTCATCTGTTTTCATTTAGCTCTCAGATAAAGGAAGCTGTAGGATAAAGTTAAGGCAGCAATGCTGATACCATGTGGAATGGAAAATCAGTAATTAAGCTGGTTCTGTATTACGTGTGCCTCAGTGTCTTACCATAACAATCCCTTATTGTAATGGTAATGATGAAAAACTCATACGTGTAACAGCAAACAAAATTATCAGCTTGCCTCCAATAACCAAATTTTCCCCATAGTTGCTTTGTTGGCCCACGTAATGCTGCGTGCTCTTTTGACAGGTTTGCAGAAGAAGGCAAATATCTCCATGTATCTGTTCCTGATTCACTCGAAGCAAATCTTTTTTCTTCCTTTCCCACCATTTGTCATTTCATAGGTGAGTTGTTCCTGATCTGGAATTCCTGAGCCCTTGTTCACTCTAAGATATTAAATGGGAGTGACTGCAATTGACTCCAGCAGGAAGCTCAAACGGGAGGGTCGTAATCTTTCAAGATCACAGTCTACTCCCAAGCCAGCCCACACCCTAATGTATACCAGAGCTGTCTCAGTAACAGGCCTGACAGAGAAAGGAGATTTTAGAGGGCATCTGACACTGATGTTCCTGACAGAGTACTCTCTTTAAAGAACACCTCACTCTGGGATAGCAGTGAGCTTTCCACTAGGTGTGAGAGGGCTTTGGGATAGGATGTCTGTGAGGGCTTCACAGGATCCCCCCCTATTCCTTTGTTTTTAAATACAACTGTTTGACTCACCAGCCCGAATCTTCAACCACCAGAGCTTTATTTAAGCAGGAGTGTGATACACACTGGAGAACTTACCATGAGACGCTCTTAGCCCTTGGGATTTGCTGTGCAGACTCACCGTAGGGCCTAGGGAAACTTTCAGGTTGGACAACATAAACGTGCCTTCAGCTGATTATATCAGAGAGGGCAAAGAAAAACATACCAGCTCAGTACCTACAGCAGCACGGCAGGCATAGTTCCTGCAGCTTCATCCTGTGATGGTGTCCGCCTGCGTCATCTTGTATTGTGCCTACAAAACAGCATCTGCCACAGACCAAGGCCCTGCTGTGCTAAGTGCCATACAGACCCAGGAACAAAAGACCACCCTGTCCCCACAGAACTTACAATTAAGGTACAAAATAACAACGGGACACAAAGAAACAAGGAAGTGAAAGCTGAGGATATAATCCTGTAGTCCTAACCGAATTTCATGACTTGCATGCATTGAAACCCAAACGCTGATATCCGCTTACATGTCCTGCATTTTGCCCCATTTCTTTTTCCCAGCCTGGAAGAGTGCTTGGAAGAAAAAGAAAAAAAAAACAACCTAACAACCTCTCGGCAACAGCAGAATAGGCTTTGCCCTACGAATTCTAGAGCGCAGTTGCTGATATTCCAAAAACAAGTCATGCTGTCTGCTCTGGAGAGGGAGGGAAAGAATTAAAAGGTTTATTAATAAATTATAGAACTTTTCAGGCATAGGTAGCAGAGTTGATGTAGTTAGCAGTGAATGACAGCATCCTCAGCCAAGTGGGCTTGGCTTCTGTAGAAAATGAGTTTGCTGGCCTTACAGATTTTCACTGCAAAGCATCCACAACGTGAGAAGAACAGCGCCCTGACTGCCATGCATGCGCTTCCCGCTGGTGATCCCCACAGAGGGGTAAGGGATTTGAAGTCCAAGTCCCTGCCAGTTTGAGAGCCGATTCCTCCAGCTTGAGTGGACAACAGTGAGGTTTGCATTCAACAGAAATGTTGTTAGCTTTAAACCTACCTACCTGGAAGAGTTTTGAGTTGCTGATGTGATGCTGACCACAGCTACTTGGTCCTGACTTTTCATCACAGTTACCTGCTAAAAAAGCGACACTGATCTGTCATGAAACATTGACTGATCATTGTCATTTGATTCTGGTTCTCAAAAAAACCACTTTTTAACTCAGTGCGGTTTTAAGAAAGGCAAATAGTTACAGAAACAAAAGCTGGCAGTGCCCATCTGTTCCTGTCAGGGTTCATGACGTTTTCTGTCTCTCAGGCTAGCTGCCTGTCAGTTTTCACTGAATTAGAGCTTGACTTTACAATTGGAAGTTTGATTTCCCAGATCACTAATCTGTGATTGGCATTTCTTTACTCAGATGCCCAGCTGGATCTCGGAGCAGTGCTGGTGTTCTCTAGCCTGGGGATAAGCCGGAGCAGCACAGTAACCATGGCCTATCTTATGCATTCCCACCAGTTTTCCCTGAAGGTACATCACTGTCATTCTTCCCACAGATACTGGCTGGGTCTGCAGTTTATTTCTGTTCCTGAAGCCTCATTGCTGTGTTAACGAGAAAGAAATTATCTGTGCATTCATGCAGACTATCCACCTGATAATGCAAGAGATTCTATTACGTCAGTTGTATCTTGGACCTTTAAGGAGGCAGCTTAGGTGCGATTTTGGATCTGTGAGCTCTTACCTGGCACCGGTGATATTCTTGTATTTCCCTACTTAACTAAGAAAAAGAGTATCTGGAAGCTACCAGACTTAATCCCATCTCTTAATGCCAGGTGGTTACAGGGACATTCACACCCCGGTGCTTGCAGAGCTCTGATTTACCGCTGGGCTCATTAGCACTGACTTCTGAAACCTTGTTTTATTTCCCCAGAAGCAATCCCCTCCCACAGACACTACTGTAAAGAAATCTGGAACGGGATAACACTAGCCCGGGAGGGACACACAGGTGAAAAGGATGGTACGTTTTGTTCCAGAGCTCTGAATAACACATGAAAAATAAGGAATGAAGGCTGAGAAAGACCCTGTGGCGTGGTGAGACTGGCAGCCTCTCCCCAGATGCCAGCCCGTTATCCCTTTGCGTACAAAGCACGGGCACCATGCTGCTGTAGGCACCAGCTCGTGCTGCCTGCTTGGCACAGAGCAGCCTTTTTCCCATGAGAACCGAAAGGTTTCTCCTTAAAAGTCTTGTCTTTGTTTGGAAAGCGTGACCTCCTTTGGGAGCTTGAAAGGATTGATTCAAGCTTCACTGGAGCTGGGTCTGTATCTAATCATTTAATTGATTTTGTGCAAACATTTGCAACATAAGAGGAAATCTCTTACCACTGGTGTGTGCCAAAGGGTAATTTCAGGTTGAGCGTGCCAGCTGGGCAGCAGACACTATTTGGTCTCTGCTAGTAATGCTGGGTGTGATTGCTCCGGCACATCGATAACCATTCCCTTGCTGTTTTCCCCTGCATGCTAAACTGCCAGAGATGTTTGCGATGGCAGAGCAAAAGTCAAAGCTGATCCTTGCAGTTTCTCTCAGCTGGTATCAACAGGTTGGTCTCAGCGTTTTGCTGAGCCCCGTGGTGTCCTGCAGCTGGCCTGGGCAAAGCCTTCCTGGGGGACTGCCCTGGCAGACAAATTTGTTTCTTGCAGACTAAGGCAGCGCAACAGATTCCCGGGTGATCCTTCACCCAATCTGGGCAGAGATCTTTGAAAATTTCCAGAGACAGAGATGTTGCAAAAGAAACACAGATTTGGGACGTGTGGCCCCTTAGTCTCTTGGTAATCGATCTGAGTAGATCTGCGGGGTTCAGGGGAACCACAGACGCACATACCATGGGCAGAGGAGCAAATATTGGAAGACGAGGTTCAGAGCCTGCAGAATTGCTGAGATTAGAAAAAAACAAACCAATGGAGCACTATCTTTTGACCTTTGGTCTCATTACACTTAAGCAATCCTCTGATGACTGGGGGGAATAAGCAGGAAGATGAGCACTACTGGGTAAACCCCAGGACGTAGCTGAGCAAAGCAGAGTAATGCTGGTGGATTTGCCCTCTGTGTAGCAGAGTTCCTAGCTGATAACACGGAACTAACAAACCATTAAGATGGCTGTAATTAACATGGTGGGATAACTGGAGCTTAATAGCTGCTCTGCCACATCAGGTCACGCCAATCCAGAAATGTGAAAACCTTTGTTTCTTGCCTGTAAATAGCTGACACTTCACTGCTTCGCTTATCTCCCATGGAAGAAATGGCTTTTTAGAGCAGAAAATCCAGGACTGCACTGCTCTGTCGGTGTAAACGATACAAGAAACACGCCAGCTAATGAAAGAAGCATGAGCTATCCTCATAGTCAGGAAAGCAGGGTATAAAGATGAAAGGCTTCTCTGAAGTTCACATCTGGATCCGTTATGTCCTTACTTTGGTAGCCGACGTCTTATCTGCCGAAGTCTATCACGAGCAGTAAATACAAAGCTGTTTTGTTCACAAATGTAGCTGCTTAGTGTAACTACAATAAATTTTCTGCTCAAATTTCTAACGCTTCTTTGCTTTCTTTCTACTTACAGAAAGCTTGGGACCACGTTCTGAAATGCAAAGAGAACATGAGACCGCACCGGGGCTTTGTGAAACAGCTTTCAGACTGGGAGGCCCGAATCTATGGGACCACGATCACAGACATCTCTGAACCAAACTATTGACAGGTAGCCCAGGGAACACCCAGCAGGGGAAGACGCTTCCCTGTCCACACCACCATCTCTTCCGTAGGTAGAAGGTTAATGGAAATCAGTTGAAAAAGCTCTTAACGTAATGGAATTCCTTCATCTTTAGCTCTTATTATACTGGGTGAAGTTTTGGAGCCATTAGGGGAGCTGGCCTGCATTGCCAAAGGTGGTGGTTTGGGGAAGGCGAGGCCTGCAGGATGCGGCCCGTTCAGCACTGCTCGTCTCCTTTGTAAGCCAGGGGGTTTGTGACCACGTTATCGGGCCTGCTTCCTGCCCCAGCTACGGGGAAGTCATTAGCATTCTCTCTGAAAAGGCAGATTTGGGGCTTGGCTGCGCCTGGTTCCAGCTCAGGGAGACGAAGGCAGAATCTCCCCGTTTCAGGAGCTCCCCCGTTCCGTAAGTGTCTTTGCAGACCCTGGCAGGCACCGGACCCACACCCGGACCCCGCTTCCCGCTCACCCCCCCTAACCCGGCGTCCCGCTTTGCCTGGCAGCCAGTTCCGAGGCCCCGGCGCTGCGACAGGACCACGACGGCCGTGCTGCCCCTCCGTCTGCAGCGCTGTGACCCCTTCCATGGGCACCACGAAATAAAAACCCCCGCAAAAACCCTCCCGGGCTCTCCCCGCGCTCCGTGCTAAGAATTTATCGCCGCGTGGCTCGTGGGGGGCCCTTAGAGCCCCCCCCGGTGCTCCCCCCGCCCCGCTCCTTGCCCTTCCCCGTCCTCCCCCAGCCCCCGGCGTTGCTGGGGAGGGGGCTCCGCGGCCCGGCCCCCGCCCGTTACCCCCGGGGGGCTCCCGGTGAGAGCCCCCAAACGCCCACACGCGGGCACCGAGACCCCCCCGAGCAGAGGGGGCGGCTCGGCAGAGGCCGGGCCCCGGGAGCCGCCGGTAGCGGGCGCAGCCCCGCCGCCGCCCCGGTCCCCCCCCCGCCCCGGTGCCGGTCCCGCCTCCCCCGGCTCGGGGCGTGCCCGGAAGACGGCGGCAGCGCCGGGCCCGGTGCCTGGGGGTGCCTCCGGCAGCCTCGGTGCCTCTCCGCCTCCGGTGCTTTTGCCCGCCGGCCTCCGGCCCCGCTGCCTCCGCCATGGCCGGCGGCGCCTCGGCCGCCGACTGCCTGCGGGAGTGGGAAGAGCTGCAGGACGGCTACCAGCGCATCCAGGTACCGCCGGGCTCCGGGCCGAGCCCCCGCCCGCCCCGCAGCCTCCGGGGCTCCCCCGCCGCCCCCCCTTTTGCCCTAAGGGCTCAGGACCCCCCTCCCCGGCACCCCCGGGTGGCTCCGTTCCCGTCTGCTCCGCGAAACCTCCCGGGGAGAGGCTGAGCTCTGCCTCCGGGAGAGGCTGGGCAGGGGGCGAGGAGGCCAGGGGGAGGCAGGGGGAGGCAGGGGCTGGCACCTCCTGCTCGGCCCCCCGCCGGCCCCAGCGGCCCCGGTTCCCTTTTCCCCTCCTTCCCCCCGGCTGTTGCAGGCGCTGCGGCTGTGCCCAGATCTGGGGCAAGGGAGGCTTTGAGAAACCCCCGCTCTTGCTCCACAGGGGCTGTGGGGATGGAGCGGCTGGCCCCAGGCTGGCCCTGGGGACGTGACAGCTCTGTCCTGCGGCCCCGAGCCCCCCGCCCCAGCACGGCTCTCCGTCAGACCCCCTCGGAGCGCGGTGGTCCCGGTGTGGTGCAGAGCAGCAGGACCCAGGCCGGCACCTCTTTAGGAGCGGGTGTCACGCACGGCACTTGGTCCCAGCTAACTGAGAGCAGCAGGAGCAGGGAAGGGTGTTTGTGGAGCACAAACGTCCTGCCGGGACATAAATCACTGCTGGGGGAGCGGGGAGCATCTGGGATCTGCTCCCCCCTGCTGCGGCCACGCTGCTCGTCCCAGGCGGGAGACCGAGGTGTTTCCCTCCTCTGTTTCACCTTCCCCTGCTGGGAACAGCTTTGACAGCTGCTGATAAACTGCTCGATAAGAACCGCAGGGCCTGAAACACGTCTACACCAAGGTCTAGTCCAAGGGTTGTCGCGAGCAGCATTTAATTCTTTGGAGGTGGCGGCGCTGGGGCTGCCCCCGGTCGAGTTAAGGTTGTTTTTCAGCTGACTGGGACAAGGAGCATTGACACAGCGCGGTCTCTCCTTTCCTGTCTAAATATAGCAGAAGAATGGCATCTAGCGTTACCCAGGTGCCGTTGGGTTACGGTGGCACGTGGGGCCGTGCAGCCGGCCCCGCCGTGAGCCCTCCTGGCGCAGGGGCTCCCTCCAGCATCCCAGGGCAGGACTGGGGGGCCTGGCCCAAACCACGGGCACCCAGGGTGACAGCAGCAGCGAAGCCACCTCTGTGCCCCCACGGCAGCGTTTGAGTCGCAGCCCCTTGGCTGCGGTCAGGGGGTTCTGCTAAAATAACTCCTGAGCCTTCTGCGCTGCTGCTCCGGTCTCACCCCGATTCCTCGTTGGGCCGCGGGGCCGGGGGAGCAGGGGGCAGGTGGGCAAAGCCTGCCCGGTTTCTCTGGGGTCTTCCTGAGGTGCCAGCTGAGCGGAATGGGAGGGCATCAGGCACCCTGCGCCCTCCTAGAGCAGGTAGCTGGAGCGTGCTGCTCTCTCTCTCGTGCCCAGGATAATCACAAGCTGTACAAGCAGAAACTCGAGGAGCTAACCAAGCTGCAGGACGGGATCTCCAGCTCCATCGCACGGCAGAAGAAGCGGCTGAAGGAGCTGTCCTTGTCCCTCAAAAAGTAAGCTGGCGTCCTGCGGCAGCCGGGGAGGAGAGAGCCACGAGGACGGGGCTGCTGCATGCACTCCCGGCTCTCCCCAGTGCAAACGTTAAAAAGGGCTGTTGAGGTCTGGCTGTACGCAGGCAGGTTTTCCTCGGCTTTCCCTTCCCCAGATGTGCCTTGGCTGCAGTTGGGAGCTTGAGCTGCCTGCGTGGCGGTGGGAAGAGCTGGGAAGAGCTGCTGCCCCTTCCCTTTCATCCCTGCTCCCTTCCCTCCAGCAACCCCCCCGGCCTGCCCCGCAGGAGCTCTCCCAGCAGCTGGAGGTGCAGACTCCCCTCCCGTTTGTCCTTCCCGTCCTTGGGGTGTCCTTGTCCGAGACACAGCCTCGCATCACACCAGCCCGTGCTGGGCTGTGACCGAGGCTACCCTGATGCCACAGCGCCTGTGTTTCCTCCCCAGATGCAAGGCCCACGTGAGTCCCGAACAGCAGGAGTCCATCCAGGAGACCCAGAGCCTAATCAAAGAGAGGCAGAACGTCTTCTTTGAGATGGAGGCCTATCTGCCAAAGAAGAACGGGTAAGAGGCACCTCGTGGTCCCTTTGCCAGAGGGACTCGGGACAGCCGGGGTCTGCGGGTGCCAGGGTCCTCCCGCGGCCGATCCTCTCCCTGCCAGAGGAGCTGCTGGGGAGGCAGAGGGCTGGAAGGTGGCTGGTGCCCTTGGAAGCTGTCCCCAGGGCCAGATCCTTCACCTCCACCCCTGGAGGAAACCTTAGTGCCCCTCTGGGGAGGACAAAAACATTGGATGTGCAGCACAAGCCCCCAGCAGCTGTAAGGCCGCGAGGCACGACCCTGCTGTCGCCCTGCCCTTGCCCGCTGCCACCCTGCCTCGCTGCCCCAGGGTGCCTGGGACAGAGCCAGCCCCGGCCTCCCCGGGCCCCGCCACCACCTTCCCCTGCCCTTGAGCCCCTGGCCAGCGCCCCGCTGGGTGCCGACGGAGGGGGTGGCTCTGGCCTTGGCCGCCCCCCTGCCACCCTCGGGGCGGGATGCCAGCACCACGCACGCCTCCTGGCAGCGCCTGGTGGAAAACATCCGTGCGCCCCTTCCCCGGCGTCACCGCGCACGGGACGGGGTCGGGGAGGTGACGGCCGCGCCACGGGATGGCCGGGCAGCCGGCCAGCCCTGGGCGGGCGCCCACCGCACGCCTCTGCTCTCTCGCCAGGTTGTACCTGAGTCTGGTGCTCGGGAACGTGAACGTCACGCTGCTCAGCAAGCAGGCTAAGTACGGCCCGCGTGCCGCGGTGGGCGTGTGCTTCGGGGGGGGTTTGGGAGCCCCTTGTGTCACAAGGAAGCAATAAATCTTCCCCCGGGCACGTGGCTGCCTTGACCCACCTCGTGCAGATTCCGTCCCTGCTCTGTTCAGTTCCTCCCTTCCCAGAACCAGCCCTTGGCCCTGCCTTATAGCTCCCGTGGCCGGGCTGGGACGGACTGTTCAGATCTGCCACCAACGCTGTGCCTGAGTTTCCCCCACGTCAGGGACTTCCAGGAGGGACAGAGTTGTGGCGAGCCCCCCCCCCCGCCTCTTCCCCTGGGGAAAAACCGGGCTTGGCCCTCAGCCCCCACGTGCAGGGAGGCGCTGAGCAGAGAGCCCCGACCCCATCCAGTTCCATCAGCTCCCCGAGAAATGCTGAACAGACACCGATCTGCTTGGCTCCCCTGGGAGCTCCCCCTGCTCACCAGTGTGAACACAATGTAGTTTGCTCTCTCAGAAGTGCCCAGGGGACGGGATTTTCCCTTCGCGCCTCCAAGAGGTTCCCAGCAGAGCGGCATTTTTGCCCGGCCAGGCAGGACGGGAGGACGCAGACTGGCAGCAGCCACCTTGCTCCAACCTTGTGCTTCCCCGCAGGTTTGCCTACAAAGATGAGTACGAGAAGTTCAAGCTCTACCTCACCATCATCTTGCTCATCGTGTCCTTCTCCTGTCGCTTCCTCCTCAACTCCAGGTGAGCCTGGGCTGGGTGCTGTCCGTAAGGTGCTGGGCGTGGGTGGGCGTCCTGCAGCCGTCGCTGCTCGGTCCCTGAGCCCTGCTGCTGCCCTTTCACCCCCGCTTTGCTTCACCCCAGGGTGACAGACGCCGTCTTCAACTTCCTCCTGGTGTGGTACTACTGCACCCTCACCATCCGGGAGAGCATCCTGATCAACAACGGATCCAAGTGAGTCCCTCGGGGCTCGGGGAGGGCAGCCGGGAGGGGGGCGTGCAGGCACTTGGTCCCCCCCCCATGGGGCCACGGCGCAGCTCCGCGCTTCCCAAGGGAGCAGCTGATGCCTCCTACTCAGGGTGTGTAGCAAACCCCGGTAATTAGCCGCACGAGCTGGCTTTAGGAGGCAGTTGCTGGCGTGGGAGGGATGAACTCACCGTGTGGAGGTGGTGGGGAAGCCGGAGCAGCCCCCGAGTGCCACCTGGACCAGAGGCGCTGGGTCCCCGCTCTGTATGCGGCCATCTTGTGGCCACCCCTGCTCCTCGCCTTGCCCTGGGAGACAGAGGGTGGCTGGCACGTGGCTGGCTCTGCTTTCCTGGGCTGTGCTTGGATCTTGGCTCCTGACCCCTCGCCTGTGTCTGCCTTCCAGAATCAAGGGCTGGTGGGTTTTCCACCACTACGTCTCCACGTTCCTGTCGGGCGTCATGCTGACTTGGTAAGCCTGCGTCCTCCTGGCTCCTGGGGGTTCGGACTGCAGCCTGCCTGGTGACGGGGCCTTTACCCTCCGTGCCCTGACCCGTGGCTGTATTCCTGCTCCACGGACATCGTGGTCTAACGGGCAGCTCCACGCGGTCCTCACCAGGCCCAAGCACTCCAAAGAGCAGCAGCCACCAGCACGTAGCAGGGCAGGCAGCACTGCTCCGGGCTCCGGGTTGGGAAACGTGACCCCGAAGTGTTGCAATCCTTGTCCAAGGGCTGCCGCAGTGTTTTCCTGACCCCTGCACCAGCAGCCTCCCCGCTGATGGCTCCCCAAGCCGGGCGCTGTTGCACTGACTTGCTGCAAACACTGTTCAACAAGGCACTAACGCGGGGGAGCTGCGCTGGGGTACCCGAGCTGGGGAGCCCCCCGTTTTGGTGGCAGCGGTGCCGTTACCGCAGCCGTGGGGCAGGCAGGGCTGAAGGCGTCTCCTCGCAGCCCCGCAAACCCCAGCCAGCATCCTCTCTCCCCAGGCCGGACGGGCTCATGTACCAGATGTTCAGGAACCAGTTCCTCTCCTTCTCCATGTACCAGAGTAAGTGCTGCTGTGCCTGCTGGGTTCTTGAACACGCGGAGAACTGGCTGCGGTTGCTCACAGCTCTCAGCTCACCTGGGTTTTCCCTTGGCTTTTCTCCTGCCTCCCCGGGGCGAGGAAGGTCTCAGAGCAGGGACGATGTGGCCGAGTGCCACAGGCCGGTGCCTCCTGCCCTCACCTGCCCTCTCCTTGCAGGCTTTGTGCAATTCCTCCAGTACTACTACCAGAGCGGGTGCTTGTACCGGCTCCGAGCGCTGGGCGAGAGGCACAACATGGATCTCACCGTGGGTAAGCCAGGATTGCCCTTACTGGTTGTCCCAGACCTGCTGTCACCTCTGCTCCTGGGCCCACAGCTTCTGGCAGCCTCCCTCCCAGTACGACTGGTGCTAGGCTAAGTGGGAGCTGTGGTTCCTGTTAGAAGCAATCTAGACAGCGGCCTCTGCAGCCCAGGGAGCTCGCTGTGAGGGTAGTCCCACGCAAGGAGCTTCCTCCAGAGGCTCCACTAGACCCCAAGGCTAGGAAAACCTGCCTGAGTCCTCCCTGCACGCACAAGTGCCCTTGGGGAGGCTGCATGAGCCTTCAGGACCTCAGTGAGGGACATGGCCACTGAACTTCCCTGCCCCTGACCTCAGGAGCTTGGCTCCATCCAGCCCCCTAACAAGCGTGTTCTCAGCAAACCTTCATCCTCTGCAGAGGGCTTCCAGTCCTGGATGTGGAGAGGCCTCACGTTCCTGCTCCCCTTCCTCTTCTTTGGGCAGGTGAGTGGGCACCGATCCTCGTGGGGACCTGCAGGAGGCCAGAGCCTCAGGGGTGACTGAGTCGTGGCGTGTTCCCGCTGTGCCCTACGGAGGCCGGAGGCCGAGCCTTTTCCTTTTTCCACCAAAGCACCACCTCCGCAGCTTGGCTAGCGAGATGGGGCAGCTGTGCCAAGTGCTCGAGTGATGTGCAAAGTACAGCAGAGGGGCTGGCTCTGCCAACCCTCCCCGAACCCTTCTGAACGTCAGCTCTCGAGCTGCTGCCCAAGGTCCAATTCCTCCTTAAATCGGTCAGGCCGATGGCCGAAAGCAGTAGGCTGGTGGGGGGCTTGCTGCAGGCTGCTGGGCTCCAGAAGGTGGCAAGGAAGGGGGAAATGTCCCAGCTGGGTCCCCGGGGGGATGAGTGCTGCGGTGCCAGTGCCGTGCCGGGGCAGGCTGGCCTCCTGCAAGGTTTGTGCCTGGGGGAGTGTCGGGATGAGCAGCAGCACAGGGCCGAGCCTTTGAAAAGCCCTAAGCCTCCTGTCTCTGCAGTTCTGGCAGCTGTACAACGCCGTCACTCTCTTCCGGATGATCCAGCACCCGGAGTGCAAGGAGTGGCAGGTAAGGGGGGCTCCGGGCCGCTGCCCGGGGAGGGGGCGTCTGTGCCGGGCACATCCCTCCGCTGACCCGCGCCTCCTGCAGGTCCTCATGTGCGGCCTCCCCTTCTTCATCCTCTTCCTGGGGAACTTCTTCACCACGCTCCGCGTTGTCCACCAGAAGTTTCAGAACCAGAACAAAGACACCAAGCGGGACTGAAGAGGGGCGCTGTGGGGGCCAGGACTTGTTTCTCCCCACTGGCTGTCCTCTGTTCCCATCTCCTTCTCGTCCGTCGGACTTGGGTGTCTCTCCCGTTCTCCGGATGCGGGACAGAGCTGCTGCTCGTGAATAGATGCTGGATCTGTCGCGTCGCTCACTGGCAGCAGGAGCACCCTGCACCTCTGTCCCCTGCCTTCCTCCCCTGGGAGGAGCAGGGGGCCCGGGACAGCCACTCCCCTCCTCTGTGCCCTGAAGACATTTGCGGGGATGGTTCTGGGGCAGAGCCCGACTCCTCCTCGCCCTGCTGCGGGCAGGGAGCAGCCTGGGGCACCCAGCTTGCATCAGCACCCTTGGGACGAGGCCGGGCGTGAGGCTGATGGGTGCCTGGTGCTGAAGGCTCACCTTGTCCCCAGCCCTGCGGCCGGGGCAGCTCCTGGTGCTGGAGGCAGAGGCCAGCAGGGAGCAGCCGCTGCCCTGGCAGCCCCCTGGGCTTTCGGGGGAGGCCGGGGCCGTGCAGGCACCCTGGTTTCCAGCATGGGCTGCCCCCGGTTCCTCCTCGCTGCAGGGGGTGCTGAGCTGGAGGAGCTGGGCGCAGGGGAGGGGTGGGAGCACCGCGAGCCTGCCCCAGGCTTCGCTCTGGAGCTGTGCGGCCAGCACCCTGGGCTCGCATCGCTGGAGGATGCATGCGCAAAAATAATAAAGGGAAGGCGCTGCCTCGGTTTGCTGGGGTCGTGGCACAGTTCGCAGGCTCTGCTCTGCACTTAGGGCCAGGCTGGCTGTGGGCTGAAGGAAGGTGGTGGGGAGGGAAGAAAACCATCCCCAGCTGCCCCCAGGCCAGCCTGGGGTGCAGAGCTTCCCAGCTGGAGGGGAGGGGAGGGCTGAGCAGAGCAGGGCTGGGAGCTGCCAGCACCCTCCCACAGCCCCCCCGGCACACACACAGCCCCGTGCCACCGGCTGCGGCCGCAGAACAAGCAGAGCAGGGACACCCCAGGCAGGATTCAGTGTCCCTGAAGCCCGGTACTACCGCAGGGAACTCCTGAAACGTAGGAAACCAAAGAGCATTTCCAGTGCAGCTGTGTCTCGGTCCCGAGCCGCCTGCCCGCTGTGCACCGCCGCTGTCCTCACCTCCCTGCCTGGGCTTGGCACCTCGGGGAGGAGCTGCCCCAAGCCTCCTGCCAGCCCAATCCCACAGCTGCCGCCTCTTCCCCGGGTCCCCTCCACGCAGGGAAGGCTGCGAGGCCGCAGCTGCTGCTCCTGCCTGCCTGCCGCCTTCGGCTGAGCAGGGGGCGCGTGGGAGGGCAGGGAGCAAACTACAGAAACAGTGTTTTTATTCCAAGGGCAAGTATATTTAAATAATTTACAGTCATTGGAAAGCCTGAAAGTTCTTTTTTTTTTTTTCCATGATTAAATCACAAAGATGTTAAAATAAAAATAGTATTTAAAAAAAATGAGCGTACACAGCATGACGGAGGGGCTGGGCACAGGGGAGCCAGCGGCTGCAGGACCCAAGGGAGCCAGCAGGGCCCCAGCAGCCGTGACCCCAGAGCAGGTCTCTTCCAGAGGGGACAGGAGCCGCCCCTTCCCTGGAGCAGAGGAGGGCAGCAGGGGAAGGAGAGGGGTGCCTGCGGGGTCCCGGCTGGGTGCTGGCTCTGCTTTTTCCTCAGAGCAGCCGCCTGCTGGCGTTTGGTGATGGCACGGGGCAGCTCTGCGCCCGAAGCCGGCTGCCAGCCCCGCGGCTCCAGTCCTAGAGGTGGCCAAACAGGGTGGGAGGGAGGCGAGAGCAGGTCGCTGCCCCACACCGTGCCCTCCCACCAAACCCACAGCACGGGGCGGGGGCTGCCCGGCTCCTCCACCCTCTGCCATCCCCAGCCTGCCTGGCACGAGGGGGGGCGGTAGCTCCGGGAATAAGGCAGCAGCTCGTGTGCGGGAAGGAGCCCAGAGCTCCCCCGGTGCCACCTGTCCCTCCTGCCGGCGTCGGCTGTCACCAACCCCAAGGCGAACGCCGGGGACGAAGCCCCAGCCACCCCCCTGCCCCTCTCAACCCCTTCCACCCCCTGGGGCACGCAGCCTGCCCTGGAGACGGCTGCAGCCCAGGAGGGGCTGGGGGTGACCCTGGGGTCGCTGTAGGCTGGGGACGAGGCAGTCGCCCACAGGAGCAGCGGGCGGGCAGGCACCTTCTGCCTCCCACAGGCCCGCTCCTGGGGACCCGTTCCCTCCCTGGCCCCACCAGCCCCGCTCTTAGCTCCAGACGTCCAAAGAGTAGCGGCCCTTAGTCATCAGTTTCTTTACATAGTCCGTGGCCTGGGACTGGCTCATGTTCCCATACTCAGCCACGATCTCGTAGAAAGTGTTCTGTACGTCCCGGGCCATGTTGCGGGCATCCCTGGAAAGGAGAAGACCGTGAGCGAGGTGGTGACACGGAGCCACCAAGCTCTGGTTGTCTCTGAACACCCAGAGGGGGAGGGTTTGCTCAGCCCAGCACGTTTAAGCTGGCTGCTCACCATCCCCTAGAACAAGGATGACACAGCCCTCCCAGGACTTGTAACACAGCAGTGGGTAAGCTGAGTCATGCCCGTTTTCCAAAAAACAGGAACATTTTCCCAAAGTCCTTTCCCTGCCCCTTGACTTACCCACACACATAGATGTGAGCATTTCCGTCATTCACCAGCTTCCAGATGTTCTCCTTGTTCTTCTTTAGTAAGTGCTGAACGTAAACCTGGCAGGAAACAAGCAGGGGGAAGGTGAGAGGGGCAGAGCCCCCGTACCCCCAAGCGGTGTCACAGGCTGGGGCGAGGGAGGGAAGCCAAAGCCCATGCCCACAGCTCACCCGCCCCACCCACCCCACGAGGCAGCAGGAGCTGGGGGTTCCTGTGACTGCCACGGCCGTTCCCTGACAGCAGGCTGCGTGATTCCAGCCTTATTTTCCCCCTAGCACCATGAGCTGGGCAGGGCGAGCAGCCGGGGGGGCAGGCAGGAGCAGTACCTTCTCAGTCTGGTCCCTGGAGAAGGCGACGTTGAGCTGGGTGAGGACGCCCTCCTGCTGGAAGCGGGCCAGCTCCTCGCGGTACAGGTAGTCCTCGCGCTCGCGGCGGCAGCCGTAGTACAGCACCGTCTCGCCCACCTCCTTGCCTGCGGGGTCACAGGGCATGCATTAATCCGCCGGCCCCTAGCAGCACCCCAGTCCTGCCACCCGCACCTCCCCCTGTCCAGCTCGCCCAGGAAA
The DNA here is from genome assembly GCF_040182565.1 of Anser cygnoides. Taxonomy (NCBI): domain Eukaryota; kingdom Metazoa; phylum Chordata; class Aves; order Anseriformes; family Anatidae; genus Anser; species Anser cygnoides. The sequence continues at coordinate 6,227,157 of NC_089890.1, forward strand.
AACTTCTTTACCGAAAGGGTTGTTAGGCATTGGAACGGGCTGCCCAGGGAAGTGGTGGAGTCACCATCCCTGGAGGTCTTTAAGAGACGTTTAGACGTGGAGCTTAGTGATACGGTTTAGTAGAGGACTCGTTAGTGTTAGGGCAGAGGTTGGACTGGGTGATCTTGGAGGTCTCTTCCAACCTAGATGATTCTGCGATTCTGGGCTGGCAGAGCCGTGCTGCTGCCTCTGTTTATGAGGAGAAGCTCATTCAATTCTACATGCGTTAGAAATGAGTGTAAGTGACCCGACTCTGCTTATTTGGGGAGGTGGTCGCAGATTTGACCCATCAGCGAGCTGTGACCAGCACAAGCTGCTGGGCAGATGGAGGCGCTGGCCAGCCCCGCAGAGCACTGCCCTGCGGCAGCTCGTGCCCGGGGAGGTTTCTGGGCGCTCACCTTGCTGTTTGAGCCAGGCCCGCTCCTGGATGAAGCCGATGAAGGGGGCTATGCCAGTCCCTGGTCCGATCATGATGACGGGCGTGCTGGGCTTGAAGGGCAAGCGGAACTGGGACTTCCTGACGTACATGGGCACCAGGGAGTTGCTCCCGTTCTCGTTGGGCACCTTGTTTTTGAGCCAGTTGGTGGCCACCCCTTTGTTCAGCCGCCCCGTCTTGGTCTCGTACTCCACCGTCACGGCGCAGATGTGGATGGCGTTGGGGTGAACCTGCGGGAAGGGGACGTCAGAGCCAGGCGGAGAGGGAGCCCCCACAGCAACGTGGGACACCCAGTTTCCCTCTGCAGACCCTACACAGGTCGGGATAACCCCACTTCTCAGGCACGGAGAGACCGTGGTGCTGTGCTGCCAAAGCTCCAGTGCCTTCCCAGCACCCTTCGTCCCTGCTGGGAGCACGCTCACCTTGGAGGAGGAGGCGATGGAGTAGTAGCGGGCCTGCAGGCGGGGCAGGAGCTCACACAAGTGGTCGATGGGGGGGCGCAGCGAGGGCATGTCCTGCAGGATGGCCAGGATGTTCCTCCGGGCCTCCACCACCCAGCTGAGGTAGAGAGCCTGCGGGCGAGGAGGGCACGTGCACGGTGACTTCCCCACGCAGCCACCAAACACCCGCAGAGCTCCCTGCACACGGTGCCCAGCAGCCCTGCGTCCCTTCTGCCCCCCCTCAGCCCCGGCCCCCAGCCCTGGCCCCAGTTCAACCCAGCAGCTCTGCTGGGAAGGCTGCAGCTCCCACCTTCCCCTCCGCAGTGGACGATGCCATTTTTCGGAGGCGCTCCTGCTCGCTGCTGTCGGTGGCGTACTGCGCCAGCTCGTAGAGCACGTTGGTGCGGGGCGGGTTGGTGATGTCCAGGTAGTACGTCAGGGCTGTGCGGTACGACGTGGGGCAGGGGAAGGGGTGTTTCTTATTGGATTCCTCTGGAGGAGACAAGAGGAAAGAGGAAAAAAAAAGTAAGTGAGCAATTACTTGTTAAATCAGAGATTTCCTGCCAGTGCTACATGCAGTACAGGGGTCAGATGCAGCAGGGGAGGAGAGAGAAGCCCCAGGGCTGAAGCAGCCTCCTGGCCAAAGCCCTGCTCCCACCGCGAAGCAGCACCAGCACAGGGCAGCTCCGTCCCCAGGCAGCTGTCTCCTGGCTGCCCATTCTGCATTTCACAGGTGCCACCCCGATGGGACACTGACCCAAAACATCCACGCATGCTGCAGAGGGCAAGGGCTTGGCTCATCATCCCGTTCTCCAGGGGCAGCAACATTCAGGGCAGGGGCAGCAAGAGTGCAGCTGGCCCAACAGCTCAGGTGACACGTCTTGCTCTCTGCCTACCGTCTCCAAGTACTTCGACGCCCCCTGTTTTTGTTCCCTGCCTCCCACGGGAAGTCTCACTGCAAAGGCACACCTTGGGAAGGCCACGCGGAAGGCACAGCGTGCCCTCAGCCTGGAGAACAGCAGTGCTCGGACCCTGGGGTCCACGCAGAGGTGGGAGCAGGTTTCCCAGGGTGAGCTCAGGGCTGAGACATCCAGCACGCTGCCAGGCCCAGCAGGAGGAGGCTCTGCACGGCTAGTTTGGCTTCATGCTCTTAATGCCCCTGTCAGACCTGCCTTCAGAAGCATCCTTCAGCCACGGACATCTGCGCTTACAGCCCCCGGGGAGGTGAAGCACCAGCAGCCAAGGCTGGAGCCATTCAGTTTAGCAAACTAAGAGCACCAAAAGGGACACGAATGACGATATGAGGCCAGAGACCAGGCCAGAGCTCCACCAGTGCATTAAAGCCAATTGCTCTCTGGAAACCAGGAGCCAGCTCCCGGGCCAGCAGCTCTGATGCCTTGGGGCAGGCTTCACCACCTCAGGAGCAAGATGGGCAGCAGCTGTAACCTCCCTCTTGCCAGAGGCCAGCTCTGCTGGGAACGGTGCCCAACAGAAGCTCTTTGAATCAGCACTGAGACGTGCTCTCCTCCGGCAGCTCCATCCCCAGGGCTGTGCGTCCTCCAGGGACTCAATAGCAGCGTTTCAGGCTCCAGAGCTCCTCTGGAGCTCTGGGGCTGCAGCAGCAGAGGGATGCTCTGGTGGGCTGGCGCTCTGTGATCAGGAGCGTGCTGTTACGTAACTTGTTGAATGGGCACACCGAGTACATTTCACAACTGACCCACTTCGGCTGGCTCACAGCAGGCTCTGAGCCACTGCCGCAAAATGGCTCCGCACTCGGAGTGGCCGCGGGATGTCCCCGTTTGCCTTACGGGACCCGGAGGGGATCTGACCTCTGCTCTGGTGGCAAGGACAAGAGGCCGTGGCAGAAGGAGAGCTACTGATGCTCAGGGGTGATCGACACTCACCGTCCAAGTTGTTCAGGGACATGATTGTATCAAGGTCCGTGCCCAGGATCTCGCCAATCTGATTCACCAGAGATGAGTCATTGGCTGGGTACACAGCCACGTGGTCCCCAGACTCGTACCTGGTACGAAAACAGGATGAGAAGAGATGAAAATTGGCACTTCTCACCCATGCCAAGCCCAAGCTGCTCAGCTGGAGGACGAGCAGGCTGGAGCTCAGCAGGACAGCAGGGCTGAGCTGCTGCACAGCACCTGCAGGGTCAGGGACCCTGGAGCTGGCAGTCAGAGCAGCACAGGACCACTGGGGAATAATGGTTTTAAGATCCTAGTCTTTTATGGGGGAGCGCCAAGATAACAGCAGTTTTGCCACACACTTCAGTGAGGCCAGGCTTCCAGCAAGGACAGGCCAGGTCCCTGCGCTGTGCTTTCTCACAAGCACACGGTTGAATTTAAGCCAGCAAGAGGGCTGAAGAGCAGGGCTCTATCCTCCCTTTGCTCATCTGTCTAAGCCAAGCAAACGTAGACACGAGCCATCCCCAGTTCCTGCCCCTCACAGTTTGTCTGCCCCCTTGTTCTTTGGATGACCCCTAGAGAATTCCTGCAGCTGGCACTGCCCAGGTGGGAGGGATGTGCAACTATGGAGGGGCTCAGGGTGGTGAGCTACAGCCCAAGAAGTGGGAGAAAATCCTGATTTGGAGTACCTGATATGTGGTCCAGAAGCCAAGAGGGGGCAGTGTTAAGTTTTGGCTCCAGACAAAAGAGGGCAGCAGCCTCCCATGGGCACCTACCTGATTTTGGAATTGGAGATGTCCAGCTCCAGGTGCATGAGGTGTCGCTCTCCGCCCTCGTTCAGCTTACGGTTCTCTGTAACCACAGCCAGGAAGGGGTTCTTGGCATCAAATGGTCTGGAAGGAAAGACAAAGACCTCTGGGTTACTCTCCCGCAGGCTCACAGCACTGCTTTCATCCCGGAATGCTCCAGAGCAGGCTTCCACCATCTGAGCACAGGGCTGCCCTGGCTCTTGTTTCAAAGCACACCACAGCACGAAACAAATTACAATCCTGCTGCTACCCACACTGGCAAAGAAAACAGATCATTTTCCTTCTAAGCACAGCCCAGCAGTCAACAGCTCCTACCCCATTAAGAACAAGTGATGCAACAGGGGATTAGAGGGAGTGTCACATCTCAAAGCGACATTTCAGGTTGGAATTCATTTACACAATTAATCTCCCCACAGCAATACTGCAAGCAGCCATCGTGCATTAACTACTCCGGGGGACGAAAGGCTCCAGACTGACCTCGAGACAAATGCTGGGAACTTACCAGCCAAAACAGCGCCTGTGAACACAGCCAGCTTCTCAAACACCAATGATTCATTAGCTGGGGAACCCCCAAGAGTCCCAGGGGAAATCTGAGCCCACAGCTCTTAGGCAAACATCTGCCCTATGGCTGTGCTGCCAAAATGGCCCTGCCTGCACGGCATGTGGTGTTAGAAACATCAAGAACACCAGCAGTCGAAGCCTGACCCATGCACACTCCGTCTGGGGGTCTAGGGCACTTTGGCACTCACGGCTTCTGGTTCTCGTAGCTCTTGAGACGGCCCATCTCACCCGTGTACACTTTGTTCATGTTCACGTCCGTGTGCACCACGAGCTCGTACTGGCGGATGCTGGAGAAAAAGGGAAAGAAAAGAGGAAAAAAGTCAAACTGGGAACAACAAGATACAATTGGAACCATCCCCTGCTTTGCTGGATTTGCTGCAGTTCAAAGAAAAAGCCACTTCCACCCCTTCATCCCTCCTGAGACATGAGCAAGCACGGAGATGATGCAGAAAGCCCAAACAGAAGAAACATCCGCTTCACTGGGAGTATCACCAACCTAACAGCCACCCCCAAAGGAACTAAACCCAGCACATCGATCCTTCAAAACAGAAATCCAGAGCTGCATTCGAGTTTGTGCCAGGACGGGCTCAGTCCGAAGAGCCCCACTCACTGATCTGCTCCGTGTGTGCCCCCCAGCCCGGAGGAGGTGGCAGCACGCAGGAAGGGGGCAGTGGCTCAGGCCTGATGGCACAGCCACCGCTCAAATGCGGTCGATCCCCCTGGCACCCAGAAGCTGCTGCTCCGACACCCACCTGGACTCTTCTCCTGTAGCCTCCACCCCGAAGTGCTCGCACACGGCCGGCCAGAACTGCTCCCTCCAGGTGATGAAGTCCTCTTCCAGGCTAGGCAGGGCAAAAGAGAGGTTCGGTAATGCTGCCCATGAGAAAGCAGAGGGGCATTCCCAGAGGAGCCGTCTCAGATCCCTATGAACTTCCTCCTTCACCATTTGCCCTCGGAGCCAGGCAGTTTTGGTACCTCCACATGCCCACAGATCAGCCTCAGAGCATCTTCAGGGCACGAAGTGGATGGGAGGGAACTCCTGCTGCACCAACCACCCCTCCCTTCAGGGCTCTGCCAAGGAAGGTTTTGTTATTCAGGCTTGGTCTTTGCCCATCTCATGCCCACTCCTGGCATTAAGTCACCCTCCTACAAGGCAGGTTCCAACCTGGAAAGGTTTATTTTCCTAGATTCACAGAGCCTCCCACACATGGCATAGCCCTCTAATTAAATCTTGCAGTCCTTGGAGGCAAAGCCACAGGTTGATGTAATTTCCACGGTTAAGCTCCTGCCAGAAGGGTGTTCAGGTGAGCACAATCATTTCTGGACCTCTGAGTTGGGACAGTGCTGCGTTCTACCATAAAGCAAACAGTTCACAAAGAAATGGAGCCTGGCTCCTCCACGGGGATGGAGGAACTTATCCATGCAGGCTGGGATATCAGGGGAGCTGCAGAAGGGCACAGGCAGAAGAGGCTGTGAAGCCTTGCAAAGAACACAGCTACGGTCATTTAAAGCTGCTGTGGGATTTCCCCAGGTACAGGACTCCCTAGGATGCTCCAGGTGCCAAGGGATCTGACTGATCTCTGTAGGAGAGAGACCAGACACACACTCAGGGACATGTCAGCTACCACAAATAGCCCTAAGGAGTTAATTTCTGTCTTAGCAGTAGATCCAACTCCCTGCCAAGGTCCCTTCCATGACGCTTTAGCCGGCTCAGACCGACCCTAAAGCCGAGCCACTCACTTGCCATCGTCATCTCCCAGCCCAAGTTCAAAGATGCGCTGAGCTCCGAGCTCCTCCAGTCTCTTGTCCACGTACTTCCCCATGGCATTGAAGTGTTCGTACGTCTTGTTCCCCAGCCCAAAGACCTGGAAGAGAATGTTGATAAGCACAGGGAAGCAAGGACTGGATTTCCCCCAGCCAGCCGGCGTCCTCTGACCAGCAGCACACAAAGGATGATGAAATAAGAACACAGAAGACAGACAGCAGTAACTCTCCTGGGTCCCCATCAGCTATTTGTGAACTTTCTGAGTTACGACCTACCCCTGGCTTTGCCCAGGAGACCCAGAGAGTGCCTGCTCAGCTGGCACCTCTGCTCTGAGCTGGGCCTCAGGCACACTGAGGGGACGTGCACACAGGAGCTGCCCGTGCCAGCTCCTCTGGGGACCAGCAAGGGGCTGGACTGCCAGCAGACCACTTGCGGTCCCTCCCCTCCCACAAACCGCTCAGCGAATGCTTCCTGACTGCTTTGTACGGAGCAGCTTAACACCTCCAGCAGAGGATTTTCCCCTCGTTTGCAATTGTGATGCAGCCTAAGGAACTTGGCTGGGGTTTAGGTGAGGTGGCTGTATCTCAGCCAATTATTCAGCTCAGCACAGGAAAAGAGCCACGCACTCCTCCGAGTGATTTAATTTGTGGGAGAAGATCCGGCCAAGGGCTGCTCAATTAGCTTCTGAACAGCAGCAGCAGCCTGTAACTCATTTACAGACCTTATATTCAATGCCTGCTGGGCTGTTTGCAGCAAGACATCGCCAGCGAACCCTCATGATTTAGGGAGTGGAGAGCATGCTCCAACAGCTGCGTTTAAAGCCCCCAGATATGTGTTTGCAAATATCTGTGCAGCTTGGAGACAGAGACAATAGGGACCGCATCCAGAAGAGGCACAGACATCATGTTGTGCCTTTACCCAAGCCACGTGCAAGCACAGTGGAGGGCTTTTGACTTTCCTGCCCAAATGCAGCAGAAACTGGAACAAAGCAACTTACTGCAAATCGGAGACCCGACAAGTCAGCGTCCGCCTCCTGCAGCCAGTCGTAGAAGTCCTGGGCATTGTCCGTGGGGTCGCCCTCCCCGTAAGTGGCCATGCAGAACACAGCCAAAGACTTATCGATCTCGGAGAGGCGGCTCAGGTCCGACTGCAACAAAGCAAAGAATAAATCTCCAAGGACCCCACAACACGGTTATCGGGCAAACCTGTTCCTACAACACAGCTACAGCCCCAGTGCACAGAGCAGCACCACGTCATGTCAAACAACTAATTACAACAGGGGCTGGGGAAAGACCAAAGCCACCTGAAATGGCAAGGGAAATAAAGCTAACCACACCCTCACTGGGCTGAAATCAATACTTCTACCCCACTACAAAGCGACTGGATTTTCTATCTAGGCTGTAAGGGACGGCATTGTTGTTCCATCTAGAGAACAACACGGTATCAGTGCCTCTGTGCCAGACTGCTGCAGTGTGGGACCAATGCTAACTACAGAAAGAACACGGAGCAGGTTTCACGCTGCCAACAGATGACTTACGACTCCCAAACACCCCAGGTTACCCTCCTTTTTCAGACACGTTGCAGAGTTCACCCCAAATCCATAGACTGACATGGACCGAGCCCACCTCAGCACCTCTCAGGCTCATCCAATTTCCTTTGCTCCTCTAAGTACCACTGCTAACAGGGCGACAGTCCCTTGGCCACGTTCTTTCTGCTTTTGGGGGGCCTCTGGACGGATACGATCTATCCTGAGGCCGTGTTCGTGTCTAAGTTACCAAGTCATACTCCTCTGGGTCTGCTGCCATGCCGCGGAGGCCATAGCGGTGAGCGTCCTTGGAGAGGCGATTGGCAAACTCCTCCGCCGTGCCCGTCTGGGAGCCATAGAAAACCACGATGTTTCGTCCCTGGAGAGAAGAAGAAATCCCCGTTAAATGGTGATTACTCATCTGGCAAAGGCACAGAGGAAGTGCTTCTCGTCAGAGACAACGGGAACGCCTGGGACCAGGAGCCCGGCAGCTGGAAGGAGCCCGCATTTGTCCACGAGGCGCCGCCAGGCTTGTGGCAGAAGGCTCAAAGCTAAGCTGTTAGCAGGAATATCACTCTTGTCATCTCCGAGGTGACTCGGGTCAGACTATAACCAAAGAGCAAACCCTCGAGGTTTGTTCTCAGCCTCGAGGCTGCACGGTGACTCCTGGAAACAGGGAACTCCCTGGACGAGAGCAGCTTTGCCAAAGCTTTGGGGAAGTGCCCCAACACAGGAGCTCCTGCTCTGCAGCAGGCCAGCTACTTTGATGTAAAATGGAAAACGTATCCAGCCCTCGCCTTTCCCTCTGCTTCCTCTTGCGTGCAGTCCAGCAGTCAAAAGCTGCCAGCTCTGTGTGCAATTCCCATCTCAGAGCGAGCCAGGTTCGGGAGCCAACCCCACAGACACAGCTGGCAGCCAACGACTTTGAAGTCCCTGCCATTTCCCTCCTGACTTCGACCTCACGTTACATTTCTTTCTTTTTTGCATCAAATTGTCACTTTAAATTTCTCTCTCTAAGAGCAACTCTCATGCACGGACTGCTCGAGCTGCTCCTGCCTCCCCACGCAGCCCATCTCCGGATGCTCATTGCAGCAGACACGTCCGGATGCAAACAGGTCCCCCCTGCTGACAGTCCCCAGGGGAAGGGGGATGCCACGAGCCCCGCCATCCTCCCAGCACAGCGTGCATCCAGGCAGCTTACCGTCTTCTTCATCTTCTCGATGAAGCTGCTGTCTCTCGGTGAGGATGGTCTGAAAGACAGGAGGAATCCCCGTTCAGATGAGTGCGCTCATTCTTTAAGGTCAGGGATAAGCAAGTAGGGAACAAAGTGGTCCCCAACCTATATCAGATCTCAGGAAGGCTTCCAAAGAAGGGAGATCCCCCATCAAACACACGTGTTTAGCCTGTCCCAGGCTGTCCATCTGCAGGGTGGCTTCTCTGCGCGCAGCCACGGAGCAGAGGAAAAGCGAGCTGCTAGGAAGAGCCCAGGAGCTCAGCCCTGGGCAGCAGGAAACTTTTACTCTGAAAACTGCCCCATAACCGCTGGGCAGGTTAAGGGACCTCACAGAGCTGGGATGCGAGAGGATGCCTTCAGATTAACCGCAGGGGCTCAGTCACGGTGCGAGAGGAGGGAAGGGAGAGCTCCCTGCCTCCCCTCCTGCGCGGCAGGCAGGCTCCGCTTCTGAGCCATGCCCCCAGGGGCGGGTTCTCCAAGCTTGAAGTCACACAAGGCTAAAAACCAGCTGTTCTGACCTCAAAACAGACCTTCCCAGAGCGTGCCAGACATGAGTCCCAGAGCTGGGAGCCCCAAGGACACACAGAGGCTCCACGGAGGATCAGAGCCTCTGGCAAGGCGACCGCTGCCCTTCGAGGTCCCGCAGTGCTCGTTCCTACACCAGGGCTCCCGTCCCCAGCACAGAGGGCACGGCGGTGGCTTTCTCCGCTTTGAAAGAGGGATGAACCACACCGGTGTCACGATCACCCAGGCAGAGGTTCGCTCTGCTACGGCTGCCCTGCTAGGTGGGAAGCCAAGAGAACCTAACCGTCCTAAACGCATTCGCGGGCTTTTATGTTCGCAGCACGAAAGCAACCCAGGCCTGGTGGAAGCCGGGCACCCCCAGGCACACGCGGCTGCGCCAGGTTAGCCACTGGAGCCTCTTCAAGGCAGGAGGACAAGTGCCAGGAGCTCACTTGCTGCCTGCCCTGCTGGAGCTTCGGTGGCGTGGAAGAGGGGAACGCGGGACCCGTTCCCATTTCTCTTTCACAATGGAAGAATGCAAGGCTGGGTCTCCTGTGGGAAGAGAGAAGCCTCCAGGCAAAAAACAAATGGTTTTGGCTCCGGCCCATGTGAGAATGTGCAGAGCTCACTAACAGTTTCCTAAACCCTGCCGCCCGGAGGGGGGGATCTGCGCGGGTGTGCGCAGACTCTCGCAGAGCGCACGCAGGGAGCAGCAGGGTGGGGGGCGTCCAACCCAGCACGCCCCCGAGCACCCCTTTCCGCCCCAACCCCACAAGGAGCTCCGTAACCAGGCCCCGCAGCTCCCAGCACTTACATTCCCATACAGCATGCGTGAAAGATGAGTGAATGCTACCCAAAAAAGCTTCCCATGGAGGCTGTGCCCCCAGGAGAGCCGCTCTGTGCCCCCGTTTGGCCCTCCCGTGCTGTCATTTGTACCCTGCCGGGGACAGGGGCACGGCAGGCATCTCCCAGAGAGCAGCCCCAGCCCTGCCCCGGGTGCCCCCAGGACACAGGCTCCATGAGCTGCCCCCCACGTGCCCCACAGCCCCCTCCCAAGACTCGTCTCTCACTTAGCTCCTGGCTCACGGGTGCGTCCCTTTGGTTTACTGCCCTCTGCAAATCAGATCCAGTTAAAGTAGCTGTTGGGTCAGCAGCTAAACAGAACGCTTTGAGAGGAAGGGAAAAACAAAAACGAGTTTGGGATCCTTTCAGTGAGCTCCCTTTAGAAGAGGAAAGGGCATGCATGGAGCTGGTCGGCTTTCAAAGGAGGCGAACCCGCACCGAGGGGCTGCGGCGGAGCAGTCTGCGGCTCGGGCACAGAAGAAACGAGTCTGGCTTCTGCAAGAAAAAAAGCTACAGGACTCCCTGAAACTGCTTCATCATGACGGCTTGAAAATCCAAGCTGCAAAAAGCACAGATCCTGAAGACAGAAAGGACGCTCGTTTTCATTACTCGGGAAACAAAAAGAAAATGTAGGAGAAAATCACATTTTTAGCACCGACCGCTCTTAGAGTTTGACAGCTCGGGGCAGTGTTTGTGAGAGAGTTAGAAAAAGTGACGGGCGGAGGAGACGGGATTAGCTCTGTTAGCTTAGCGCGTACAGGCTGCCTACCCTCGGTGAGAGCCCACAGCCCAAAGAGCTCCCTTTTCGGTTTGATTTCAGGAGGGGAGGAAATCGCTGGTGGCTCAGCAACGTTACCAGAGTCTCAGCTTCATCAAGCCTCGGTCCCGGTTCAGCTGAACACCTTTCCTTCCGAGAGCCCCCCCGCCTGTCCTGCCCACTGCAGGCGCACGCACATCCCCAGGTGGGACCAGCCTGGCTACGAACCGCTCTGCCCCAGGCGCCACGGCGGGGACCTCCCGGCAGCGACCTGCCTGCCGGCACAGCTCTCCCCGCGCTCTCCTGCCCGAGCAGGAGGCACGCAGCTCCCTGGGGGCAGCGGGAGCTCCCCCCCGGGTCCGAGCCGTCCCCTTTGTGGGGCAGACGAACTCACCTGGCCACGGCCGCCTCTTCTCCTGGCACCGAGTAGGCGCATCCCATGGCGAGGGCGCAGGCAAAACAAAGAGTCCCGGGGCGGCCGTGTCTGCGGGGGGAAGCGCTGGGGAAAGGCTCTAACTTAGCTCCTTAGCAGAGACTCGGGGACAGGCCTCTCCATTCCGCTCCCCCTGGGCGCTGAAGCCAAGCCTCAGCCTTTTGTTAAGGAGAAGAGAGGCGGCGCAAAAGGTCCTGGCGCGGGTCATAGCAGGAGCGCGGTGCCGGGCGCGAGGCTCGGGGAGGTCCCGAGCGGATCCGAGCGGCCCCCCCCGAGCCGCGGCAGCAACATCTGGCAGCAGGGGCAGCGAGGAATTAGGAGCGGGGAACGAGACCTCCCAGGATTCCCCGCAGCGCTCGTCCCTCTCCCGTCCCCGTGGAGCGGAGGGAGGGGGGGGGGACAGGACACAAAACCCTCCTCCGGCCCCGTTACCTTGGAAACGGTTTGTATCCAGCCGCTTTGGGATATATTCTTTTTTTTTTTTGAAAAAAAAAAAAAAAAAAAGTCAGGGTCGCAGCTGAATGAAACGGTTCCGGGCACGGCGCGAGCAGCTATGGCAGTGCCACGCCGGGGGCGGCCCCGAGGAGTTTGTTCTGCTCGGGATCCCAATAAATTAAATCGGAGGTGGTCTCTGCCCCTAGCGCACGCAGGCGGCAGAGCAGAAAATCAGGCCGAGAAGTTGGAGCGATTCCTGCGGCAGGAAACCCGACGAGCACCAGGGAACGAGTCTGTGTGTAGCTGCAGAGCTGAGATAAGCCCATTTCTGCCCCAAACAACGTCAAAGACGAGGAGGGGGAGGAGGAGGGGGGGCTGACACCAAGCGCGCCCATCGGCGCCTCGCCTGCGGCTCCCCGGGGGAGCAATCTGTGCACAGCAGGCACACGAGGAAGGTAGGAAATCCGTGATTGAGAAACACCAGAGGTGGCCTGGCTGAGGGGAAAAAAAAATAGCAAAATGAGTGCATGCCCCAGTAATGTCACCGAGAGGGAGCGCAGTCACCCTCGCCGTGGCTGCACGGGGAGCAGGAGCTGCTCTCCCCGGGGACATCTGCAGAGCAGGCAGCCGGGAACGCGCCGGTAGCTTCAACTCCTCCTGAAAACTGTCAAAATGCAAGAAACCCTCAGTGGCAGCACCCCAGGCTGCCCCACGTGCGTCACACAGCACAGGTACAGGACGCCTTGCCCGCAGGGAGCTTGTACGTGGTCCCAGCTCTGTCCCCTCTCTGGGACCCGAGACACGCCGGCGGAGGGGGAACGTGGTTGTGCGGGGCCACAGATAGTGAACTGAACGCAGATCCCATCCAGAACAGGGGACTTTGTGCATCTCTTCTTCCACAGTCAGCAGCAGCGGCATCTTCTTTCTGCCTTGGCTTGGTCGAGGCGTGTGGGCAGCTCCCAAAAGCCCCAGGAGGGCACCACGGCGCCAGAGCCCACATGCGGACGGAGCCTCTGCTTGCACTCTCACACCTTGAACCAAACCCATGAAGGCAGCACCCCTCACGACGCACCTGAATCGCTCTTCAACCCTTTTGCCCTCCGATCTCTCAAGGCTGAAGCTGGGGGCTAAAGGGCCGTGACAGAAACCATCCCCCAGTGCTGCCAGATAAGGCAGTTCGGGACATTTTGGCGAGTCGAGGCGCAGCTGCAGGGAAAGTGCTGAAGCAAAGCAGCACCTCCGAAGGCCAAGGTTCTCCACGTCAGCCAGAGACGGCCCCTGCCAAGGGCTCCTCTGCCTCCGTGGGTCCAGGCCAGCCTCCCTGCCCTGCGGGCTGCCCCTGCCTCCCCCAGGCCTGCCGTGCCCCACAGTGATCTGCTTTCCTGATCTGCTTGCTCAACAGCAAGGAAACCCCACCCCCGACACCAGGACGATGGAGGAAAGGAAATCCAGGGCTGAACAAGCTTATTTTCCCCAACTCATTTCCCTCCTAGGCCCAAACGTGCCATGAAATAACACTGCAAAAGCTGCAGGAAGCTGCTGTCGCTTTCCCAGAGGACGGATGTGCCATCGCCCAGACGTGCTGCGGTGAGACGGGTCCGTGCTGCCCTCATCTCACCGTGATGCTCACACTAGGGCCGCAGCAGGGCAAGGCAGGGGCAGGTTTCCTGTATAGAAAAACCTATTTCAAGCCCTTTTTCTCATTCTTCACCTGCCTGGCTGTCACTTTGCCAAAAATCGTGTCAGACGAGGGGAGCACCACGGCCTTCCAACCTGGCTGTCGGTGACACACGGTGCTGTTCCTCCCCAGCATCTCACAAGCAGCAGGTGCACCCAGCCGTGTGCCACGCAGGCAGAGAAGGCAGCACAGTGAGGGCAAACCCACCAGGCAGTCCCAGAGAAACGCCCACGGGCCGAGGTCCCGCAGCACGATGGGGCAGGAAGAAACGCCTGGGGTGGCTGGCGAGCTCCTCCGCGGCGCCACTTCTCTGCAAGGTCACGGCAGCCTCTGGAAGAGCTGCATGGGTGGGACGGTCGCGAGGACAGCCAGGATGGGAGCTTCTGGAGTCGATCGGGATCTAACTTCTAAGTGCTGGTGCCGTTCCTGCAGCCAGCTCAGCTCTGCTCGCACCGCGGCCATGCCCATCATGGTCCCAGATCCGCACGCACACATCCACACGTTCTTGCAGGCACGAGAGGGAAAGTATTTCACTGATTCAACAAAACAAATTCCCAAGATAAGGCTGAGAATAATTCACTGATAGCTGCTATCAGCCTCGCACACACCTGTTTGCACGCAGGAGCTCTGCCACGTGGTACTGAAGCCAGGGACGTTTCTTCTTCCAAACCCCTTCCAGCCAGGAAACGTGCACCAGTGCGTGTGCAGCCTGCCTTACAGCTTACACGAGTCGTGTGCTACTCTTCCCGTCATCCAGGGACTTCACAAAAGACCTGGCAGCCCAGGCCTGCCTTCAAACAGAGGGCTCTGCCCAGCAGCCAGAGGAATCACGATCTGCCCGAGGCGGAAACGAGGAGACCAAACCTGCCCCTTCGCAACCGCAGCCTGAATCGCGATACCCACGCTGAGCGACGAGCCCTGACACCTGAAAGGAGCACAACCCATCCAGGGAGCTACAGAAGCCGAGAAGAAATAGAAGAGATAAGAGGCCCGCAACCTCTTGCTGTGTCCACACGGGGTAACAGAAGCACGAAATGCCTTGGCTCGTGCTGCAATGCCCTGGCTCATCACCAAACGTCCCCACCTGACCGGTCCATGGACAGTTCCTGCCCCTGCTTCTTTCCGCACTGGGCTGCAACCTCTGTGCTCCTGCTTGAGCGAGCACTTTGAAACGAAGGACTGAGAAGTATTTCTTACCAGAGCGGTGCCTCGTGGAGAAAAAAACCCTTCACACAGGACATCTCGCTGGTGCAACTAGGCGTGTAAAATCGTGGAGCTACTGCGAGCGTCCAGCCGCCACAACCCTGCCCCTGGAGGCTGCACGGCCACCCACCACCCACCCAACCTCTCAGGTCACCAGGGACCTGCAGCGAGCCTGTGCCCAGCGTTACGGACACAGAGGATTCACCTTAGACACGAGGTCAGCTTCTGCAGAGGCCTAACGCTGAGCTGGCTTTCTGCCCGGGGCAAGCTGCATCCACAGAGAGCAGATCCCAGGAGGGATGGGTTCCGCACAACGCCAGCTCCCGAGCTCTCCGCTGCAGGGTTTCAAACCTGTGCTGACTGCTCCTACCCACGCAAGGACCGCTGCTCCAGGGGGAAACAGGAGTGGGCTAAAAAGCCCTGCAAGAAAACTGATGCTGAGTTTTTTGCATGTGCCAGCTGAAGAACTAACCTCACCCAGACCTTCACCAACGCAGCTCGCTCCTGGCCCTGAACCCTTCGGAGCAGGCAGGGTGGAACAAGGACCTCTCCCCGTCCAAACCCAGCCTCCTGCTGCCGCAGAGACCAGGCGGCAAAGCCAAGCACGTTTCATAAGAGCTGCCAAGCAGCTCGTGCCCAGAAACTATCTCCCAGTTCCCAAGGCCCTATTTCTTCTTCTGACAGCTAAGAGTAGATAAGATTCCCTACAGAGGAAACCTGCTTAAGAACAAATTCGTCTTTCTCCAGATTTATCTATGACTTAACAGAAAATGAAGAGAACAGCCAAAGCAATCCCGGAGCATTTTGAAGTGCAGCCAGGGGATTTTAAAGCCTTTTCTCGCCTTGCTTGGCAAGACAAATTACTGATTTGAGCCACAGCGCAGGGTAAGAGAACTGGAGCTTGGTTCTTCCACGGGGATTTCTGCATCGTGAAGCAAACGCACAGCTCAAAAAGACCAAGACCCCACATCTGGAAAACTCACAGAACCCAGCTAAGCCTCTTCCCAGAGCCTTCAAGGACCTGCCAGCAGCACAAAATCCTCCCACCCCTCCGACAGGAGGAGTCCCATGGGAAAACCACCCGTCCCTGACAGGGGTCAGAGCGATTTCTTAGATTGCAATGCAAGAGAACCACTAACAGGAGGACTTTCCCTCTCCTCCCTTCTCCACCAGCTCAGACAGCAGGACGCGAGTCTTGGTGGCAGCTCTGTGACGTCCGGGCGCGATGGGAAATGCAGCAACAAGCAGAGTGAAAGGCTGGAAATCCCATCTCAGCGCCCTCAGACACAGAAAGCAGCCCTCCTGCTCCCGGGAGCCTGCGATCCCAGCCCCCAGGGAGGACTGGTACAAGTGCTCTAGGAAGCCTGAGCAGGGAAGGGAAAGCAAGAGTGACTTCGTGGCCAGAAAACCATAACCAAGACCGACAGCCGCTGCCACCCCCGAGTTGCTACTTACACTGTCTGGATTTTGGGGAGCTCGGGGATCTCCTCCTTTTTCTTGCGGAAGAAGAACCAGTAAGTGAAAAGCCCGGTGATGAGGGAGATGAGGAACACGTCGGTCATGCTGAAGAAGGAGTCCTGCTGTACGCTGCCCTCAGGAGGCGCGATCGTCGCTTCCATGCCTGCGTCCCCCATGGCGATCAGAGAGGCTGGAAGCGAAGAGAAACAAGTGAACGCCTGCAGCAGCACACCGTCACAGAGGAACAGAATTAAAGGCTGTTGGCAACATGCTTTTCTACGACATATTTAGCTCCAGGAGCACAAGGCAGCCCGACAGCATTTTTGGAGAGCTTCCATCACATTCGGCGAGGTCCTTTCACGTCCCGAGGTAGCTCACCGTCCTGCCAAGCTCGTCCCTTCCCCTCGCACCCAGCAGAAGTAACTCCTGCCCGTCCAGCCAGCACGCTGGAGCAGCCCCGTGTTGCAGGCAGGGAGCCCATACTGACCCCACTAACACCCACACTTCTGATCCACTATCCATCCCCACACCCATCCGTTTGTGCCTCTGGCTTCCCTGCCACCTCCTCTGCCTTCCCCAGCTTAACTTCTGCCTCCTCGAGCCGCTCCTTCCCCACAGCCAGTAAGTGCACCGCTGAAACCTTCACTTAACTGACCTGCTAACGACTCCCTTTCCCCATTTCTTCTGTATTCCAGAAGAGATGAAGGCAACCAACCCGTGCCGGCAGCCCTCAGGACAGCCACCACCACCTTGGGGACACCTCCCAGGGCGTTTCTCAGCCTTTCGCTCGCCCAGCAGCCTGGCAGGACTAAGCAGAGCCCTCCCAGCCCCAAATCACCCTGAGCAGCCCCACCAAGGGCCGAGGCTTCTGCTGCAGGGTCACCAGTGGGAAACCAAGGCACAGCCATGCCCACGGCCATGCCCAAGGTGTGCGGTGAGCCAGGACCCGTCCCCAGCCCTCGAGTCCCCCATGGCCTCGTCCTCCCCCCCGGAGGCACCCACCGCTCCCTCCCCCTGCCCTGCCAGGCTCTGAACTCCCCTGCCCGCGGCGCAGATAGCAGGATTATCTTCCGGGTGCGCAAGGACACACTCTGTCCAGGCAAACAGATAATTAACTCAAAACTCGATTCGTGGGGGCAAAGTGACTCTTCTCGGGCTTGGGCAGCCCGCCAAGCCGGGAGGGAGACCATGGACATTTGAACTCGCACGCAGGAGTGACTCAGAGCCGCGGGCGAGGACGTGGCAGGGCAGGAGAGGAGAGTTAACCTGCTCGGCACGCCGGTGCCCAAAGGAGAGAAGCTCCTGGGTGGCCTTCCCAAAGGACCAAAGGAGAAGCAGCAAACTTCAAGCTGTGCCTGGGCTGAGAAGTAAAACTGGCTGAAGTGTAAGGTTATTGCACTAAGGAACTGGGAAGGAAAGAGGTGGTGGTGCTTAGGGAGCAGGAGGGAGACGGGGGAAGGTCTTGGAAGAGGGACACAGGAGGCTGGGAGGAAGAGATGGCTCTTTGACCCCGTTCTCCTTGCGTGTACACTGCTGCCAGGTGCTGATCCCAGTCTAAAACCCCAGCCGTGCCACAGGACCCCAAACTTGCAGAAGCACACCCCGGGGCAGGACGGCTGGTGCGGAGCATCCTGCCCAGTGGGATGTGAGACCAGGTTAATATCCACTAACTCTTTGTTCATGGCAGTTTGTTCAATCTAAACCCAGGCTCTCACTCCAGCCCATTATTTTATCCCCAAAAAAAAACCCCACGCAGCAGCTGGTTTTTACCCCAGCCCACCCTGCCTGCTTGCTGCTGCCCCTACTAAGGACGCATCCGGCTGCGGGCCACCGGTGCCAGCTCCTGCACAGCTCGGGGGAACCCGCAGCCTCCTGGCTGCCGTCACGGGTGGGCTCCCGGGCATTTCTGCAGCCCAGCAGGTTCTCAGCCCCACAAGAAGTCTAATTTAGTGAGGAGCTTGGCACGTGACACCACGAAAGGCACTAAAAGCACTGCATTGCTCCCCATTTGCCATTGGGCTCGCGGAGATGTCACTAGGCAGGGGGTGGGAAGAAAAATGCGAGCAATGCGGCTGCAGACACGCAAAATGCCCGCTGCTCTCCATCGGGCAGGTCGCCCCGTCTTCCCTCCCTCCCTCCCTCGGAGAGCGGCTGCATCTGAGAGCCAAGCGGGGGCTGGCTTTGTTTCTGCCCAGCCGCAGCCTAAACCGCCAGGCGAAGCCTCCGCAAGGGAGCCCCGCTGCCAGCAGCTCCCCGCAGGCTCCCTCCTCTCCTCCTCCCCGTTTGCTCCCAGCACGCCGCCGAGGAGCTGCTCCGGCAGCTGGCACCGAGGGAGGGAAGTGCTGGGGAGGAAAAGCGTTGGAAGCGTCACTCCTTCATTGCCTCCCCTCCTAACGAACCCCGAAGTTTTCACTGCAAGCCCTCCTCCTCCTCCTCCTCCTCCTCGCCGCCGCCGCCCCAGCTCATCTGTAGGAAGAGCTCAGACAGACACCGCCAGGCAGCCGCCCCCTCGCACACAGCCTGGGCTCCTGCTCCAGTTGCTTTTTACGCCTTAGAGCAGAAAAATCCGCGGGGGCTTCCCCCAGGAACCTCGGTGGCTGCTCACATGCAGGAACCCCCAGGTCTTCTGCGGGCAGCGGGGGAAGCAGCGCCCAAGCAGGCTGCCTGGAGAAACACCTCGGGGCCTACAAGAGGCTTTTTGCAGGACGCACCGACACGGCCAGCTCCCCTCGGGGCAGCCGTGGCCACGCCAGCGCGTTTATCCCCAGCAATAGCCCGTCTTCAGCCCCCTTTCCTGGACAAGACCCTTCCCCGGCGCAAGCCCTCTGCTATTTCTACCCTGCCACAAGCACATCCCTCTGTCTTTCTGATCACAAAGCCTTCCCGGGGGGCAGAGATGTCCCGTGGTGGAGGGAGGAGGGCTGGGGAGACAGCAGGCCTGGAAGAGAGCAGAGAGCGGCTCAGCACCTTCACCTACAGCAGCCTCGGGTGTCTGCCCCGAAGTCAGAGGCACGAGCACGACATAAGGGTTTGCTTAGGTCTAGCAGAATGAAGGCAGAGGACGTGGAATTAGACTTCACTTTTTTTTTTTTAAAGGTTGTCCCAACAGGAAGGGCTTATTTAGCCCACTTCACCTAGCACAGGAAGGTTATTTCTCAGCTTAACTCAGCCGTACCCAGCTGGCTCTAACAATTACTCTCCAGAAGCTCACAGCATTTAATTTCTTAACACTCGCCTGTTTCTAACCTCCAGGGAAAGGAAAGCCGACCCTCAGTTGGAACTCAGCTCTCCTGGCAGGCCTGCAGCCTCTGGAAGGACCCTGCTAGGATCAGCCTTTTGGGGTTTTTAAACACGGGCAAAAGAACCGCATGATGCACGAGTTCCCCTTCCATCAGTTTCAAGGACAGCTCTTTTATCCCCGATGTTTATTGTACTCTCACCCAAGATAAGAGAGACATTCAATCTCTTCCCACTTTTTTTTTTAATTTCCCGATCCTCGTTTATGCTCACAGTACCCGTCTCAGCTGAGCCGTGAGGTACCAAACCACTCACACAACGCTTTGAAAGGCTGCAGCGAAGCAGCGCTGCTGCATTTTCCCCCAACTTTTCAGCCTCTCAGTGCAGCTCCCAAACCCGGCAATTTGCACGGTACACGGCAGCTCGCACGTCACGCGGGCTGATTTAATCCCCCAGCATTTCCATGGGGACTAAAGGTGCTACCGTGTCACCTGGACAGCAGCGCTGAGGTATTAAATGACATTATAACAAGCAAGAAGGAAGGGGAAGTGCCCTAAGAAAACAAGCGGTCAGCAACCCCAAGGGAGCTGCTATTCTCCCTCTCTCGCACACGGCTGATGGCAGCGTTAGGGGAGGACACACACAAAAAGCAGGCTGCAGCCCTCACCCCCACGGGGCAGGCACAGCACCGGGCTCACACGCGGAGCCTGGCAGGTTTCCCTTCCCACCACCCGCACGTACGGACGTTTCTGAGGGTTGCAGACTGCTCGTGTTATCTTCTGGAGACCAAAAAGCCTCAGCTCGGCCGCTAACTCAGCTGTTTGTGCAGGAAGCTGGCTCTTCGTGAGCTGAAATTTGTTTATGTAACGTTTGCGATGCCCTTCAAGCATCTCAGGACGTGGTTTCCTGGCCGCAGCCCGTGACTCCCGCCCCAGAGTCCACCTCCCGCACCCCTGAGCCTACTGACACAGCCGGCTGAGCTTTTGGGGGTTTTCCGAGCCAAAGCGAGTGGCAGAGCCCCCTTGGACGCTCGGGGACAGAACAGAGGTGAGAAGTGCAGCAGGAGCTCTATTGCGTGATACACGCACGCTAAGACCTGCGACAGCCGAGTCGAAGGAGACGGCCAAAGGCATGCGGTGGCATCAGCCACTCACCTGGTGCTCACACGGGCGCTCGCGGTGCCAGGCTCCACGCAGGGACAGAAGCCTTCCCCAGCACACGGTGATCTCCAGGCTGGCCCAGGACGCCGGGGCAGGTCCGAAGCCTGAAGCACGCCCGCAGGAGCGCGCTCGCTGCGTGCCTCGCGGCCAACAGGAGCCCCCAGCGCCCCATCCTGCCCCGCTCACCGGCACATCCAGCGAGGACACTCACCGCAGGACTGCTTCCCCACTTGCTATGGTCAGGAACGTTCTCGGTTCACCACCACAGCGAACCGCAGCACCCTCAGAGAGCCCCCGGCTCGCTCAGACCAGCTCTCCCCACGCCGGGCTCCCAGCAAAAGCCGTGCCAGGGGAGCGAACAACGGAGCCGTGCCAGGGGAGACGGCTCGGGCACGGCGCTCCTCTCGCTTCCTGCGGCCACATGACGACCCTCGTGCCACTGACTCAGCACATATTTTGCTTGAGCACAGAAAGCAGAAGCACGGCCGTCACGATTCTAGCGCTGGGAGCTCCGCGCCGGGGATGTCAGCGTGCCCCGGGAACATCCTTGCTGTCTCATGGTGACCGTTCTCGTACGGCACCGTGGAGAAGAAGCCTTAAAAAAAAAACAACCCAGCTCTAAATCAGAGATCAGCTCAACACGGCACGGCCCCAGAAAAGAGCTTGGTGGCAGAGGGGGACCCTGGATGGAAACGAGCAGCCGGAGCCCATGGAAACCCCCCGTCTTGGCACAGCACCGACCTGCAGCCCGAGCGTCAGGAGCAAGGGCAAAACGGGGAGACCGCCGAAGGAGCTCAACTAAAACATCTGGGAGGGAGAAGCAAACGACTCGAGGCCACCTCACAGCCGCTGAGCCCCTGCACGCAGCTGGGGGATGGATGAGGCAGGAGGAACTTGCTTACCAGCAAGAACGCGGTCTTGTGACGGGAGGGCTGCCTGCCTTCACCCACGAGATGCGCGCAGGCTACTGAAGCAGCAGGAAGAAGTCCTGCGGACACAAGTCCGTGGGGGAGGAGTCGGCAGCAACAGGAACAGAGACGGCCTGTGGTGGAGCTGCTATTTCTGCCCAGGCTCCTGCGCACCAAATACCCCTGCAGTGAGGACATCCCTGCGTGCCAGTGTGTGCTATTAGGCCTTCGGGGCAAAACTGTAACTTCTCTCGTCCCTCTTCTGTACGAATGCAGCTGATTAAAAGCAAGGGATTCTGCTTGCATCAGCCTGTGCCCGTTCTTGGCCTCGGCAAGACTCGGATTTGTTCTTTTTCCCCGTCCTTTGTAGGGAAAGGAGACCTGGAAAGAAGAGCGGTCCTTTCCAAAAGGGAAGCAGACCTCTGAGGGGCTCAGACCCAGTTACCGAACGCCGCGCTCACCAGCCCCCAGGTCAGCCAGTTCTCTGCACCTCTGCCTTGCAGCGTTGGCACTTCCCCCAGCCAAAAGTGCATCTTTAACAAGCCCCACCACGTCTCACGCGGTACCCAGGAAGGTGCCTCCCCAGCATAAATCCAGGAGGGGTTTTTAAGCCCCCCAGCAGGGTCAGGGACACGCACACGACTCGGGGCTTTTGCTGAGACGGAACGAACCAATTCCTCTTGCCGTGCAAGGCCCCTTCCAAGCGGGCCTTGACACACCGGCCCAGACATTGGCAGAATTTCTATTTTAGGCACGAGACAGATGCGCAGCGTGCATCGGGCAGTTTGGAACTGAAACACTGCGTAGCTGGGCGTTCACTGTCACGCTGGGGCTTTTTCTGGCCAGTAGGTCCCCGCCAAGGGCAGCAGAGCAGCTGTGAGAGCCAGGAAGAGAAGAAGAGGAGCGGTTCTGCACCTCGGCCCTCGGGGCGTGCCACAGTGGGGCTACGCAGCGAGCGCAGGACGCTGCACCAGGGGACTTAAGGCTTTATGGAGTGAAATCAAACTTGCCAAGCTGTTGTAAAAGCCCGCAGCCTGGAAGTGCTGAATCCGTACACTTCCCTTCCCCAGGGGTCTCCCAAGCCCTGCACAAGGACGGGAGGCACCTCGCTGGCTCAGGCACTTGCGCACCGACTAACAGGAGCCAGCACAGAAAAACGAGCACGCAGGACAGCAAAACAAGCCTGCAGGATTAGGGGATAAACAAAACCTGAGACTGGCAGGTAAATTGAACTCCTCTGCTGACTAATCCTGCTCCCCAGCCTTCCCTCCCAGGGCGTCGTGCCACACGGGCATGCTTTGAACGGGGAACAAGGGCCCCAGCGCTGCCAACACCTAGAAGCTGGGACAAGACTACAGGAGGTGCAGGCCACCCCTTTGCCAAACACCACGGGCACTCCTCAGCCAAAGCAGCTGCTCAGGGAGCTGCCCTGCTGAATGCCAGGAGCACCACTCACGCACGTGTTTTGCGTGGTTCAGGTCCTGCCTGCTGAAAATGCTTTTGTGATGGGAAGGAGGCTGCTCACAAGCACCACGTTCCCTTCTGCAGGTGTTGTGCCCGACGCTGCTAAAGCCAGAGGTTCAGTGACACCTCTCCTGCTCGAAACCAGCCGGTTGCTCACCCTGTGCCCACACTACACAAGGGTACAGGACGAGACGTGACTTCACCCGAGGCTGCTACGGGAGGGGAGCCCCAGGGACGGGGCTGGTGGCCGCAAACCCTGACCTCTTCCACCGGGAGAGCTCGGATGACAAAAGCCTGAAACGCTGCTCTTGTTTGGGAGGTTTGCTCTGAAACAAGCGGCTGGATGAGCATCAGAGGGACGCGGCTAAAACAGATCCAGCAAAGTTTTGAGATCCGTGAAGACCTCTGATCGGAACGGCGTGTTTCAGGGGTTATTTATTTACTTAAAGAAACCAGCGCTGTTCGTACAGAACCCGAACGTTTTGTACTCCCCTCTGTAGGGTGGCAAAGGCAGCGTTCCTCTGGGGATGTGGAAGCATTTGGGACATTACGTGCCCACCTCCTGCACTGCTGTGAGGGAAGATGTTACTGCGCGGCCCTTGTACGAGGCCATGTCACTGCCAGCCCCGTGGCAGCGCAGCGCGAGAGCTGCTGTCCTGGCCCCAGAGCTGCTGTCCTGGCCCCAGAGCTGCTGTCCCGGCCCCAGATGCAGGTTTCACACCTGGTTTTAGCATTAAGGGCGTGCAGGACCCTTCATCCCTCCCTGCCCGGCACAAGGCCACAGGACAAAGAGGAGTCGGGCAGGGAACTCCCAGGGCACAGGCTGAAAGGCGATCTCACGCTGTAAGAGCCACAGCCCCCCCGACTCCGCGCTCCCCCTCCAGAACAGCCAGCACAAGCAGCAGACACCTGACACACAATTGTCCCTTCCCTCTGCACGCCCAGCTGCTCCTCGTACCCCAGGTAATTGTAGACACGGCCCCGTTACACAACCACGGCTTGCACAATCCTTGCGGGCATTTTAGCAGCTTCCTCCTTGGAAGCTTGGAGCTAGCTCGAATGCAGAGGTGCCACGAAGCCACGACAGCAGGCCAGCAGGCACGTTTCACAAGCAGTCATTTAGCAGGATGAATTCAGCCACCAAGACAGACCTACCAACCCCCTGAGCTGCTTACCAAACCTTCACAGCTGCCTGGCACAGGCAGAGAGATTTTCCAAGGAGGAAAATCCAGCCCCATCTTTAATTCTGATCCTCCCCGTTTCCTAGTCCATACGGTGAAAGGAAAGGAAAATTAATCAGTAATTCTGCTTAATTCCTTGCGAAGGAACAACTGCGGGCACAGCAGTGGCCAACACCTAAGCAAGAACGCTTTGATAACCTGCCACCAGAGATCAAATTCAGCTGCCCTTTGGACCGGTGGCCTCAGAGAAGCCACCAGAGCTCCGGGCACTCCTGCCCCGCTCTTTGAGGACTCTGAGCACCAAGCAGCCCACAACTGACCCGAATGTTTACTTGGGGCGAAGCAGCGAGGGCTTACGAGCAGCCTGCCATTGTTTGCTCTGTTATATGAAATTTCAGACTCCGCAGAAACCAACCTTGGCAGGAATGCACCGGGCACCGCGGAGCTCCTGCCTCACGCCCAACAACGGCGTGTCCGCGGCGATCTCGGCGCCCGGATCAAACGATGGCGTTGGGAAAGCGCCTTATGCAAGTTCTGGAACTGCCTTGTTAAAGGGAGCAGGGCTCACGTCAGGCAACAGCACAAAGTCCGGTGTCACAGGAGGTAACTGCCGGCTGGTTTGTTCCTACAGGGGAGAAAAGGGATGGGGAGGAGATGGCAGGAGCATAGGCCTGAGCGGGGAAGTCTTTTGCCCAGTCCTCGAGGACGGAGCGAGCGTTCTCTTTGCTGCAACTCAGCGAAGGAGAGAGTGGAAATCTAATCAGGTTCCAGCCCACACGGCTCCACTTCTGCCGCAGGTGAAGTGGGCAAGGAAACCACCGCCCCCAGCTCGTGCTGCCAGCCGTCCCCCCAGACCCCCCAGCACCCAGAGGTGCTCCGCGGCCTGCGGGCTCAGAAGAAACACGTTACCTCGCTCCCACTGCTCCGCGAGCAGGCGCTGACGGCGCCCACGAGCTCCAGCACGGAGGGCAGCGAGCAGCACCAAACGCCTCCCTCGAGAGCAGGACAGGAGACTGGCTCGGGCGGCCCCGTCGAGCTCCTGCAGCTGCTTTGGAAGAAAGCAAAACAGAGTTGCAGAAACCACTCGCTTGCTCAACCCCGCGCAGGCACCACCCCGCGGATTACTGATTGAACGGGAGGCGGCCGCGAAGCGATGACAGAGCAAGAGCTTTCCCTCTGAGATCTACAGAAAGAGATTGTAAAAAGAGATTTACGAGCAGAACGGGGCTCCGTGCAAGTGGCAAGCCAGCGGGGCGGCGGCAGCTCCTCCTTCCTGCCCGCCCTGCACCCTGTTCTCCAAGGCTTTTACGCCGCGGGATTAGGAGAAAGTGCCCGGTGGTGCCACCCGCCTTCCCGTGGTGCCGCTTTTCCCTCCCTGCCTTTTCCCAGCGTTGCGGGAAAGTGTTTTACACACACGGCTCTCGCGCGGCACCACGTCCACGTGCGACACGCAGGGCTCCGAAACGAGACACTGTGAGCTGTGCACACCCCGGCGCCCAGCAATCACCCAGCAAACGACCCAACCGAGCACTGGGCCAACACGAGGTGCTCCGGGGGGCCCGGCTCACCTGCAGATGCCAACTTCACTACCTGCAGCAGGTGAATTTACAAGCGTGCCCTGCACGTGCACAACAGGCCGTCAGGATTTCTCAGAGACTTACAGCAAAGCGAAGGCCGGCACGCTCCCCTCCAGCTAGGGAAGGGACGTGCACGTGCTGCTCCCCGCTGCGGTCCCCGTAAAGCCCAAACTGGGGGGTGAGATGCCCCCACGACACCGGCACCGTTTTACTTTCCGAATTTCTAAGCAGAGACCCGACCCTTTGCGCTTTTTTCACTTCTCACCAAGATGTGCTGCCGCTTTTTAGAAACGGACGCAAAATGAAAATCCCGTTTCAGTTTCCCAGGCCACTGAGCCGAGGCAGAGACCCTAAGGGACACCTTTCTCCTCCGAATCGTCACCTCTCGTTATCTATCAAATCATCATCGTTATCTATCAAATCATCACCCATCGTTATCTGCCCGCCTGCTCCGAAGGCTGACCCAGGGCAAGGCGGCGCTGAGCACTGCTGGGCCCAAGCAGGCTCCGGGCTGTGCTGACTCCCAGGGGACTTCCCAACATCAGTCCCCGTTCGCTGGCTAGGACCAGGACCAGGACCAGGACCAGGACCAGGACCAGGACCAGGCGCCTTCCTCCTCTCCCGCTCAGCATTCCCAGACGCGGGGCTTTCCATTATTCCCCCGACCAGCCCGTTCCCTAGGGGGATAACTCCACTTCCCAAAGCGAATCCGTCCGGGAGGGCCGGGAACGAGCAGCCTGCTGCCGCCCCACAGCCGAGGAAGGCAGACGGGAGGCAGCAGCACCCCGCACGCGGCGGAGTTTTCGGGGGGACGCCGGGGTAACTGGCTGCAGGAAGGAGCCCTCGGAGGCTTTCGGGGAACAGCAGCCCCTCGGAGGGGGGAACCAGGTAGGGGAACCCCACAGGGGGGAGCCCTGGGAGCCCCCCAATAACAGGGCTCAGCTCACCCCAGGCACCCCAGTAATGGGGCCGCATCGCCCCAGGCACCCCAAATAACGGGGACCCGCTCGCCCCAAGCCCCCCAATAACGGGGCTGTGGCTGCCCCAGGCCCCCCAGTCACAGGGCCCCGCTCACCCCAAGCCTACAAACAACAGGGCCCCGCCTGCCCCAGCCCCCCAGTAACGCCCCCCCCTCCCCAAACCCCCCAGTGACGGCTCCCCGCCCACCCCGAGCCCCGATAACGGGGTCCCCCTGCCCCCGGCCCCCCATAACGGGGCCCCGCTCACCCCCCCCCCCAGCACGAGCCCCCCTCACCCCCAGCCCCCCCATACCGGGGCCCCGCTCACCCCAACCCCCCCTCAGCAGCCCCAAACCCCCCGATAACGGGGTCCTCTCGCCCCCAGCCCCCCAACGACGAGCCCCCCCTCACCCCAACCCCCCCAGCAGCGGAGCCACGACCCCCCCGGCCCCGCACCGGGCCCCCTTCACCCCCGGCCCCGCACCGGGGGCCCCACAGCGCCCTCCCGCCCCCCCCCCCCCCTCACCTGCGCCCCGCTCTCCCCCGCCCGGCCCGGCCCCGCCGCCGCACGCAGCCCGGCCCGCACCACCGCGGCCCCGCGCGGGGGGGGGGGGAGGAGCCCAGCCCCGCCCCGCCCCCGCCGCGCAGCCAATCGGGGGCGAGCGCGCGGGCGGCCCCGCGGAACTTTTCCTCCCCCCCCCCCCCTCGTCCGTTCGGCGTTGGTACGGCCCCAGCGCACCGAGCGGGGAGGGGGGGGGGTGTTAAAGGGGCAGGGCGGGGGGGGGGGGCATGGAGGGGGGACGGGGGGACACACGGACACCTGCGGGGGGGCGAGGCGTGGAGCGGGGGGGGACAGACAGACAGACAGACAGACAGAGGTACGGGGACACGTACAGGCGTCGTGGATATACCACGCCCAGCACCAGATGCGTACCACCAGGTACAGGCGGACAGACGTGTGGGTCTGTAGGGACACGGACAGACGGACGGATATAGGTACGGGGACATAAGGACAGACACAGGTACACGGACGGACGGACAGACAGACAGAGGTACGGGGACAGGTACAGGTATGGTAGCTATACCATGCCTACCGCCATATGTAGGTACCACCAGGTAGAGGTGGACAGACATGTAGGTACATGGACGGACAGACGGATACAGGTACGGGGACAGACAGACGGAAAGATATAGGTACAAGGACAGACAGACATAGTACGGACAACAGATATAGGTACATAGGTAGGACAGACAGACATACGTATGTGGACAGACAGACAGACATAGGTACAAGGACAGACAGACATAGGTATGTGGACAGACAGACAGACAGACATAGGTACAGGGACAGACAGACAGACATAGGTACACGACAGACAGACAGTACAGGACATATACCTGACATAAAGACAGAGGTACGTGGACATAGGTACAGGTACACGGACAGACAGACACGTACCTGGACAGACAGACGCAGATGTAGGTACACGGACAGACAGGTATGTGGACAGACGGACAGATGCAGGTACACGGACAGACGGACAGGTACCTGACATAAAGAGACAGAGGGACAGGCACATACAGCCGTACGGGTACACGGACAGACACGGGTATGTGGACAGACAGACAGACGGAGGCACGCGGACAGACAGGTACGGGTACACGGCCGTAAGGACAGACGCAGGTACGTGCGGACAGACAGACGGCCGCAGGGACACGGCCGCACGGACTCGGCGCCCCTGGTCCGGCCGCAAACCCACGCTCCTGGGGCGTTTCAGCGAGGCTCCCGGGGAAAGCTCGCCTCGCTGCCACCGCAGTCGCTCAAGCGGCTCCAGAATCGCCTCCGGCGGGGGAAATTTCACGACCTGCAGCCCGGGACCCCGGCTGCGGCAGGGCCACCGCTCCCTTTTGGGGTTTTCTTTTCCCCCCGCCGTGACCGCAAACCCCGCGGGAGCGCTTGGGTGACGGGCTGGGCTCGGAGGGTGAACGGCCGAGACAGGGCTGCGGGAGAGGCGCGGGGGCATCCTGGGGGGGATTTTGCCCCAGCAAAGCGCCGCCGGAGCACAGGGTGTAAGAGCAGAGGTCGCCGAGGTGCCTTTTGGGCCCCGTAGCACCCGCCAACCTGCGAGTACTGGAACGGGGCAGGGCGCTCCTCCTGGCTGCGCCGCGAAGCCCTCTGCCACTGCTGGACTCCTCCTGGCGTCCCCGAGGGGCCACGGCCCTGCTGCCACCGCCGTATCGCCGCTATCGGAGCCGATAACGCCCACGGGGAGGGCGCAAAGTCCGGGCAGGTGAGCTGGGGGCACCGAGGAGAGGCAGGGAGCCCAAAAGCTCCGGCTCCCCGGGCACGGCGCCCCGAGCGGCCCCGCGGCGGCGGAAGGGTCGGGGACCCCCTGCTTGGCGGAGGGGGCGAGCAGGGGAGCGGGGCTGCCCGTGGGTCACCCGGTGCCGGGTGACGGCACGCGTCGGCTTTGCCAGAAGAATAAGGAGTTGGGGAAGCAGAGAAATACAGAAACGTACGTACGGGAACGCAGGCCGCGGGGCTGCTCGCAGGGGAACGGGCAGCAACGTCCCCCCCAGCTCAGCTGGCTCCTGCTCAGAGCCGTCACCTCCAGACAGCTGAAACCTGCCGGTTTCACACAAAAATACCAAAAAAAAGATGCTCGGGACGTCGCTCAGCAGCGCCAGGAATCCCGCCTGGGTGCTCCAGCTGCATGCCAGCGCTTCAGCCATGGCCGCAGCCATCGCCGCCACCCACCTCGGCCTCCCTCGGCCCCTTCCAGCCCCCACCCCGCGGGCATCCCCGCTCCCGGCACGGCTCAGAGCCGGAACCGAGCTGCCCGGTCCCCAAACCGTCCTCCTTCCCCCACGGCGGGGTGGAAGGGCAGCAGGGAAGGAGCTGGGCTCCGCCAGAACACCCGTCCCGCTGCCCCGGGCGCAGGGCAAGCACCGCGTCAGCTCCCGGTGCTTGTCCCCACGCTCCTGTCACCCCCTGGGCACAGGGGTTGACCGAGGGGCTTTCTGGGGTCACGTCTCACCCCGCTTCCAGGGGGCAGAAGCGACCCCGAGCTCGGAAGCAGTGCCAGTTGTACTGGGAACGCACCAGGGGCGCAGAGTAACAAACCTTGGGAGGCGGCGTGTTCCCGGGGGCAGCCATCGCCCGCTGAGCTGCAGTTTTATTGACTTTTAGGGGGAAAAAAAAAGGCAGAGAGGAAAGGAATAACTTCAGTTCTCTGTCTCCCCTCCAAGGAAGGGACCCGGTACTGCAACTCGCGAGCAGGGACCCCCTCTGTGGGCTCCAATGCCACGCCAAGCAGATTTTTACCTCCCCCTCCTCAATCCCACTCCTCCTTCCGGCCTTCAGCCACGTTTGCCCACGTCCCATCCCGTCCTTTCCCCGCAAGGCCGCGGAGGAGCCTCGTGGCAGCACGGGAGGCTTTAGGGCTGCTCCCTGCTCCCTCACACGGGCACGGTTTGAGGGCTCGGGCCCCCCTCACCTGGGGAAGGAGCTCTGCTGTCCTGGCCCCACGCCGCCAGCCTGGGGCTGCTCCTGCTGCTGGCAGCGACACGCCAGCGGCTTGCGGGGGACATTTCCTTTCTCCCGCGCCACCCACGGCACGAAGCCACTCACTGGAAACCAGGCCACCCCTCCGACGGCTCTGCAGCTGAGGAGAGTCAACTGTTAATGAGTCTGAGAATAAAAATTCCCAGCCCTCGAGTCCCACATGTGGCACCACCCTTCCCCAGCGCGCATCCTCCGTCACCGGGCACTCACGCAGCTCGCGCCCCGCACACGCTCGCCCCGCAGTCCCCAGGGGACTGAGCCCACCCCAAGAGGCCCGGGCCAGCTCTCCCCACTTGAAAGCAAACCGGGAGACGTGGCGGTTTGTTTCCGGGCTGTATTTCAAGCTTTCAGCCTGCGGGTACACGACGCTGCCGGTCCTCGTCACCCCGCTGGGCTCTCCGCCCGTTTCTGGAAACAGGAGCGGTGAGACGTCGCGGCTCGCAGGAAGGCTCTCGCAAGGCAGAGCACCAAGGCACCGACCGGAGCGGAACATCAGCACCTCAGTCACCTCCAACAGCTCCTTCCCGGTGTCAAAAACACCCTTTTCCAGTTTCAGACGAGCACCTCGTCCTGTCGTTGCTCCCCGCTAAACAACGCGGTTGCTGGCAGCAGTCCGGGAAAAACAGGACCATGAAACCAAACCTGCCCGAGACCCCAGGGAGGGGGGAAACAATCGGGATGGAGCCGGCCACCAACTCCAGTCCCCCCTCTCCGCAAAGCCCCTGCCCAGCCCTCGAGCCTCCACCTCTGCGAGCAGCTTCGGACGAGCACGAACCTGAGGTCCGCGCCCTCGGCCTTCACTGCGGTCACCCCCGAAGCAAGGCCCTGCGGGGCCGCACGTCATTGCGGCAGAAGAGCTGCCGGCACGGCGGCTGTACGGCGCCACGGGGCTTCCTCGGGCACCCGAGACGGGGGAAAAGGGAGAATGAAAGAGGCACGCGGGGGCTTTGGGGCATGCAGCCGTCGGTGCTGCCTCCTACCTGCGCTCCTGGAGAGCACGGAGGAGCCGTGAGGAGACAGCTCAGGCATGGCAAGATCATTCCCCGGGGCAGTGAAGGCACTTCAGGCTTCACCTAACACTTTTTGGTGTTATTTTTTTTTTTTTTTCTGAGAATAAACCTCTAGGCAGCTACTCAATGGCAACAGCTGAGATCCCGCCTGCTTCACAGACGGAAAGAGGAGATTCCTCCTGGGCACGGCACGGCAAAGCAGCCGCCTGGTGGGAAGTAAAGCCCACCAGGTCCCACCAACCCAACCCCACCCCTCCGCCACCAGCGCCGCACAGCGCCCCGCTCTCCATCCCTTGCTGAGAACTCCTCCCACGCCTTCCCACCCGCCTCTGAAGGAAACAGAGCGGGGCTGTGCTAGTACTGGGGGGCCACGCGTCTCAAGCTGAGCGGTGTGAGCGCCCCAACGGCACAGCATCGTTCCAGCTCACTCTTCTAACCCGCTCTCAAGGTCCCTCCAGCTCCTCGGATTTACGCTGGCCGCACAAACGGCCAAAATCCCCCACCGGAGACCCTTACGCTACTCTGCCTGCGCCGGGGCTGCCTTGTTGACGAGCGCGGGCGAGGCGGGCCAAGGCAGAGCTATCAGGGATCCTTCAGGCACCGCGCTGGTGCACAGGCTGGCCGCACTACGGACCCACCAGCGTTTAAGGGCTGGGTTCAGGGGGGCAGGAAAGGGCGCTCTTTATTCCGTGACACTCAGCCCAGCCCTGGCTTAACAAACCCCCTACAAGGCTGCTCCCAGGGGAGAAGTCACCAGCAGAACGGTTACCTGTGCCCCTCCGCTCAAATACTACATTATAAACGAAGGCGTCCATGCTTTCCCCTTCTTTTGGGCCCTACCTACATCGTAGCTGTAAGCAAGGAAGGGGACCGAGAGCCTCGGTGCAGGTGGGACGTGCCCCGGCCCTGCGGTGCGCTTCCATCCCCCGTTAGCTCAGCGCTCTCACTGCTGGCTTCGGCCTCTGGCTCAGGGCAGGGAACGGATGCACCATAACCAGCGGCAGCGTGGAAAAAGGGGTGCGAAAAACAGCAGCGAGAAAAGACTCCGAGAGGATGAGAGACGCAGAGAGGCGACACAGCCCCCACCTCCCCAGAACACTAAAAGAGTATCAAAATTACAAAGGAAACCCAATTAAAATAACCCATTTCGGCTAGTCACAGACGCAGCAACAGTGCCAGCAACGTGCTGCCGCAAGAGCACCGCGCGCGGTCCACCCGTGCCGGAGGAGCCCCGCTGCCTTCAGGAGGCTCAGTACAGCTGGATCCTGGAAAATTCAGCCGGGACGGGCGGCGCTGCGGCTGCTGGGCACCCCGGGGTTTGCTGAACCCCAGCCAGGGGCTCCAGGCCCGCGGGTGCCTGCGGTCCGGGCGGGCACACATGCTGTGGGACGGAGAACTTGCCTGGCTGGCAGCACTGTCCAGGAGAGGCTCCGGCGTGGGTCTGGACGTAAAACTCCTCGAAGGCACCTCCGGCTTGGGAGGGGGAGGAAGGGGAGCCGTATCCTGCCGCAGAGCCGTGCTGAGCCCCGTCGTGTCCCCCCGCGTGGCTGTGGTGGAAGCCCTGGCTCCGAGCGGCAGCGTGCTGCGGGGGGAAAGCGGGAAGAGCCGGAGGCGAGGAGCCACAGTAGCTTTGCGTGGGGTACGCGCCTGGCGGAGGGGCGATCCTGGGCAGGAAGGAAAGGGGAGGTTATTGCACAGCCGGCGCTGCCTCGCTGCTGCTGGAAGCGCCCCGGGGGCAGGTTTCCTCCTGACCAGAGCTCACGAAGGTCACTGCAACCCGCCGGAAAGGTGCTCCTTCTTGCAACAGGAAAAATCCCTAGTACGAGCAGTGTTTGGGTAAAAATAGGGATATTGGTCACCCGGGACAGATGTGCCCACTCCCAACCCGCAGAACAAGCGGGGCTTTAGCCCTAAATCTCTTCACGCAAGGAACACGCCAGCAAAACCGCGAGGTTTGGCTTTACGAGGCCTCACAGTTTCCACGCACATCCCCCCTGCCTTCCGCCTAAGCTATTCAGCAGGAGCCGCAGCTGCTGAGCATCATTTATCGAGAGCCATAAAGGCCCCTGG
The DNA here is from genome assembly GCF_040182565.1 of Anser cygnoides. Classification (NCBI taxonomy): domain Eukaryota; kingdom Metazoa; phylum Chordata; class Aves; order Anseriformes; family Anatidae; genus Anser; species Anser cygnoides. Next base: position 6,260,321 of record NC_089890.1, read on the forward strand.
TGGAAGCAGGAGCCCAGGGTAGAGAGCAAAAGGGAAGGAGGAGGAGAGCTACAGACGAAATGAATCATTCAGAAGCAAGGTCTAGGAGCAGCCTCTGCCAGCAAAAGGCGTGACTCACGCTGCCGAAACGCATCAAGCAGCCTGGGAGCTGAAGCCTCAGGGCCTTCGGGAGCACGGCTCGGCCCACGCACGCGCTACGATGGGCATCGAGGCGGCATTCACACAGGCTGTGACCACCAGATCCCGGCGAGAACAAGGGCCTGGCTCATGCTGGGGGCAGGGAGCTTGGGTTTGTTCCCCCCACAGCTCCGTTTGTGGAGGCAGGCGCGATGCAGAAGGCAGAGCCTCCTAGGAACGCCTTCTGCCTGCTGGCAAGTCGGTGCCTGAAGCTTTCTGAAGCTTTAAAACATGCTCAGAGCTCGCACTTGGGAATAAGGATGGAAGTAATAAAAATTAAGGCCCGGAAGCAAGCACCAGACTTGCACCTAAGCCGCAGAGACATGCAAACCGAGCTGCAGAAATGGAAACATCCCCGAAACGCCTCCCCACGCCCTGCTCAATAGTGGGCGCTCAGACTGATCAGACTGGGGCTCAGTCTGATTGCCCCGCTGGATCTGGGTGCATGCCTCCTGCCAGCAGGGCTCTGTTCTATGGCTTCCCCTCGGGTGAGGGTAGGTGTAAACACTTCAGGATGCCTTACACTGAGGCCGTGGCTTCGGCAGAACGGGGAATTTAACCCTTCACAGAGAAACGTCCTTCCTCTGTGAAACTCACATGGCTGGGGGAAAAACTGACCTGCATTTCTGAGCTTTATAACGTATAAGGGAGTTCTCAGGGATTGCGATAGACACAAAATTAAAATAACTCCCGAACATCAACCCAAGTCCCGAGGTTTCTTTTCGGTAAAGCCGTCTTGTTTGACGCTGACCACGAGCACTGGAAGGTGGCATCTTCAACTTCCAACGCGCCGCTCCTGTAGGTTTGGACGTGACTAACTTCACAGCGCTGCCAGCAGGCGAGGCGGGGCAAACACAAATAAAGATCACGCCCCAGGGCGCAACAGGGCCAGGAACGAACAGCAGCAGCGGCCCTGACGTCAGGGCAGAGCTGCACGACTCCACCTTTGCGTCAGCCACGTTACCTCCGCGTGCGTGCACAGCGGCCTCGCAGCAGCTGAGCAGGTCTTTCACCTCGGTCTGGCTTTCCCCGACAGATTTGCCGTGAGAGCACGTTACTCGCAGCAACGTCACCGTTTTGCCACCCGGGGCCGGCGCATCCCACGCTCCCACCCCCTTCGCGCTCTCGATACGAGCGCAACAAAGCTTTAAGGGTGCCCCGGTGCCACCTCACGCCTCGGAACTTCTCTACACGGCAAGAAGCTCTCGCGGGAGCTCCCGCACTTACTTGATGCTCTCGGAGGCTCTCCTCTCTGCCGAGGACCCCGGGATGTATTTCAGCCCCGGGACTCTCTTTAGCAGGCTGAAGGGGAACAGCCGATCCAGCTTAGAGCTCACAGACTCCGGAATATCCAGGCAGAAGCAGTAGCCAAGCCCATCTGAAGCCAGCAACACGTCAAGGAGGCCCACGGACAAAACGTGCTCGTTTCTACCACGGCCACGCACCATCCCCCTCTGGCCACAAACCCGTTCTCCCTGCAGAACTCTACCTCGTGCCACCCCCACAGCCCACCGCCCTCCTCAGCTCCAGGACCTCTGCATGCCTCGAAGCCACGAAGTGGAAGCAGAGGGCGAGAGACGAATGCGGAGCTGGGCGTGCTGAGGGCAATTAAAGCCGGCGAGGGCTTAGCAGAGAGAAGAGCCCAGGAAACGCCAGAAAGCCACAGCCACCAGAACTGCAGCAGGCTCACCAGCAGCGATCCCGCGCTGCGCTTCAGGGCTGGGCACTCAAAGGATACAGGCTTCCCCGACCAGAAGCCCACTGATGTTACCGAGGAGGGAGGAGTGGGGGATAAACCACGCTACGCAGAGCAGAAACCACGGCACCAGCGCCACCGGCACCCTAACCCCGAAGAACAGAGTTCTCTTCATCCGCGAGCAGGTGGTCGACACGCCCAACATGGCAAAAGCTACTGGCATGAACCCCTTGGGGCCTTCCACCTCCGACACCCTCGAGACGACAGCCTCGAGCAGGAGGTACAGGAGGGCGGAGAGGACGGCGAACAGGACGGTGAGGAAGCAGTGCTTGGCGGTGCCAACGTTCTTCTCAAAGCTGCCTGCGAAGTACCAGACGAGAACGGCCCCGCAGGTCAGGGATATCAGGTCATCGTAGCTGAAGACGTAGGTGAGCAGCCTGTGGACTGAGCACAGCAGCACGTCACAACGGCAGGGACAACGAGGGGTTTGTTTTAGCCACCAGAAGCTGGATTCGTTTTAACCAAATCTGGTCAGCTGGAGCAGAGGGAGACCGAGCCTGCAGAAGTCATCGCTTTTTGTTCTATCCCGCTGCAGAAGAGGGGGAGCTTGGGGCCTTTAAAACCAGGAGTAAATAATGAAACACTGCTAAAAGGAGAGCTGTTGCAGGCACTGCGCACACGGACTGCCTCTCGCCGCTTCCTGGGATGGTGACTGGAAAAAAGCGACGGTGTCTGCAGTCAATTTCAGTGTCATTAAAAGAGACGCCAGGAGATGTGGAACCGTTAAGGTTGGAAAGGAGCTCCAAGATCTGGTCCAACCGTCCCCCTACCACCAATGTCACCACCAAACCACGTCCCCAAGCACCACGTCCAACCTTTCCTTGAACACCCCCAGGGACGGTGACCCCACCACCTCCCCGGGCAACCCGTCCCGGTGCCCGACTGCCCTTTCTGAGAAGAAACGTCCAATTTCCGACATAAAAACGACTGTCCCGGTAAGTACACCGGTCCTCTCTAACATTAGCTACCACAATAAAATAAACAAATAAACAACCAAACTGCCGGGGGCCGGCTGCTCTCACAGCAGCAGCTCCGGGGGGTTACCAGATGCCAGCCCCCAGCCCCGGGCGCACCACGCGGCCCGAGCCAAGCCACCCCCGCGCCCCTCCTGCCGGCCGGGCGGGCAGCGGGGCCGACCCCCGGCGGCTCCCGGCCCTCACGCGAGGCCGGGGGCAGCGCGGGGCGGGCCCAGCCGGCGGCGGTGGGGGGAGGAGGCGGCCCCGCACCTTCCCCCTCACCTTCCCCCGCCCGCAGGGAGGCCGCGGAGGGGCCGCCGGTGCCGCCCCCGCCCCGCAGCAGCGCGGGCCCGGAGGCGCCGAGGCTGAGCAGCACCGTCACGGCGCTGCCCGCCGCCGGCCGCCGCCACCCCGCCGCCATCTTGCCGCGCGCCGCCCCGCTTCCGGCCGCCGCCGGAAGGCCCGGGCCGTTGCCATGGCGACGCCGGGCGCTGTGAGGGCCCCCCCGTTGCCATGGCGACCGGCTTTGCTTTTCCTTTTTTTATCTTTTAATCCCCCTTTTCTTTTTTTTTTAACTTTTAGTCCCCCTTCTATTTTCTTTTAACTTTAATACCCTTTCTCTTTTTTTTTAATTTTTTAATCCCCTTTTTCTTTTCTTTTTTTTAACTTTTAATTCTCCTCTTCCTTTTCCGTTTTTATTTAATATTAATCCCCCCGTTTTCCTTTTTTCCTTTTTCCTTCTTTTTCATTCTTTTTCCTTCTTTTTCCTTTCCTTTCCCTCCCTTCCCTTCCCTTCCCTTCCCTTCCCTTCCCTTCCCTTCCCCCTTCCCTTCCGTTCCCTTTTTTATTTTTTTTTCCCCTTTCCAGCAAGGGGCCGAGCGTTCCCCCCAGGGGCTGCACCTGCTGCCCCCACAGGGACAGACAGGACAGACAGCTCACAGGCAGGCTGCCACAGACTGGGAGAGTCCTCCTGAAACAGCACCAACGTTGGGTGCGGAGAAGAACGGACACGCCGCTGCCTGAGGGAAACGACAGAGGAAGGGGCCAGGGAAGGTCCTGCGTGAGAAGGATGGGGCAGGAAACAAGCGAGAAACAGAGAGAAAGGCTTTGCTCTGAGAGCGGTGGGAGGTGAGCGGGGCTGCAAATCTTGGTGTCCAGCTCCCGGTGCTCCCACCCTGCCCTAAACAACCAAGTGCCACAAACGGAGCGTTTGTGCCACCGTCTCCTCCGGCCAAGAGCCCAGCCGCTGGTGATGGCTCAGGGCTAACAAAAGACCCTTGAGGTCTCATCTACACGGGAAAGACCAGCAGAAACACAGCTTCCCCGCTCCCTCTGGTTCTGGGAAAGGGAGACAGGGTTTGATACAGGGGGGATCCCTTTCAGCCGAGGGGGATGAGCAGGGGGCTGAGGTCTGAAATCTTTTCCCCACCAAAGCTTCAATATTTTTGTTTGGGAGCAATGGGAGAGCGCAGCACTGGGCTTTCCCTCTGAGTCTGCTGCAAGCAGTCAGAAGTCCCTGATCTATCAGCAGGCAAAAAGTACGTGAGCTCAGCTCTTTGTCTCAATGCCATTTTCTATTTATATGGACACCTCAATCTCTTAGGAGCACAAAGGTACCGAGAGGCTACACAGAGCAAATGATGTCTCCCCTGCCCTGCCCCTGGAGCATTGTTTGGGACCTGCCCTAATCCCTCAGCACACTTCCAAGGGAGCCTTTGTCAAAAGGTCCCAGCTTGTCACATGCCCAGGAAGGCCGGTGGCGCTGGAGAAGGCACTGAGGCTGGAGGAGATGAAGTTTTTCAAGGAGAAAACCAAAAGACAGGCTGAGACCTTGACCCTTTTTAAATTTATCCTCCTGGTCACTGCTTGTTTTGCAGAAACTTATCTTAGGCCTTGGGCCTCCCGCTGCTATGTCCTGGGGGAAAGAAACAACCCAACTTGTTTGCAAATCTGCTCAACCCATTCAGCTGGAACCAGAGAATGCTCCTCATTCCCAGTAAAAAAAAAGAAAGAAAAAGAGGTAAAACCTCACAGTGCTGTTTCCCCCAGCCGCCCTGTAAATGCTGATGCGGGTACAAACCGTCACTGGGCGGAAAGCACACAGTTGTGTTTCACGGTAACTTTTCAAACACCCTCGCGGCCTTTACAAGAAGGCAGGCAGCCGATCGCACACAAGGAACGCGAAACGTTCGTCCCTGATCAAACAAACCGCGCTTGTGCAGCAACACCTCCTGCTCCGCACGCTCCCTGCGCTTGGCCAGACCACGGCCCCTCGTCTTAGAAAGTCGCTTTCTGAGCCAGCATTTGGCTTTTTAAAAATATTTGGGCTCTCTGGCAAGGTTTTCTTTTCCCGATGGTGGGACCAGACGCTCCCGGGGGTCCTTCCCAACCCCAGTGCCCCCGGGATCCCCTCATCCTGTGCTTCTTTACGTTGCCTGCTTGAGGTTTAGGTTGCTCCAACCCCCCCCAAAAGGCTCCCCCGCCTTTCCCAGCGCCGGGCTGGGCCGCAGCCCCTCGGGCCAAGCTGCCCCACCCCCGCAGTGCCCCCCGGGGCACCCCCGAGCACCCCCAGGGCACCCCCAGCCCCCCCCGCGCCCCCTGGGATCCAACCCCCCCCGCGACTCCCCCCCAGCCTCCCCCCCCCAATGCACTTGGTACGCTCCCCGCCCTTCTCTCCTCTCCTCCCTCCCCCCCCCCCCCCTCCGCCGCGCGGGTGGGAGGCGCCGCGCGCTCCCATTGGCTGCCGGGCCCCGCAGTCCGCGCGAGCTGCGGGGGCCTCAGTGCGCGCGCGGCCGGCGCGGCGCTCGGTCACTGCCCCCGGCTGCCGCCGCCATGGCCTCGGGTGGGTGCCGCGGGGCGCGCGGGGGGGCGGGGCCTGCGCCTCCCGGTGGGGAGGGGGGGGAGGAGGAGGAGGAGGAGGAGGAGGAGGAGGAGGAGGGGGGGGGGGGGGGAAAGAGAGGGCGCCGCGTCGCGGAGGGTGGGGGGGTGAGAAGGGATGGGGGGGGTAAGGGGGGGATGCGGGGAGGGGCCACGCCCCCTGATGGCGCCCAGTGGCCACGCCCCCCTTGTGCAGGCCACGCCCCCTTGTGCAGGCCACGCCTCCTTCCTAGGAGACGCTCGCTGAGCGGCCACGCCCCCTTTACGTACGGGGTCCGCCACGCCCACTTTGTGGGGGCGGGGCCAGGTGTGGCCACGCCCCCTTCCCTCCGGGGGCGGGGGAGCGAGGAGCGACTCCCACCCCCCCCCTCAGGGCCTGCCCCCCCCCCCTCAGTTTTGAACCCCCCCCCCCAGCAAATTACCGTGTTTTAATTGGGATGTGGCTGCAGGGCTGCGCGAGGTGGCTGTCCCGCCCCATTCCCAGGAGGTTTGTCTGTGAACTTCGTCTGCCTTCGGGGAAAACGCCCCCGGATCCGTTAGTTTCCAGAACAAAAACGCCGTCCCCAGAGCTGCTGAGAGATTCCTGGTCCCGTTGAGCCCACCGAAATAAATCCGTCAGGAGGCCGTGGGCAACCCGGGAGGCCAGGGAGCAGTCCGAGAAAGGATACTTGGCACACAGAGAAATGTATAAAGAGAGGAAATTCCTCTGGTTCTGTGTATTCACATTTTACGGGCTCCTTATCTGGTTGCTTTCGATCTTCTTCCAAAATGCTGTGGTTTGGCACAAGTTCGTGAGGGAGAAGCTGAGGGGATCAAATGCGCTTCTTTACTTTGTAGGAAGTTACATCCTTCCTCAAGAATTCTTCCTGAGACGACCACTCATATTCTTTGCTTTAATTAGCAGTTTTAATGGCGTATAAATTTTAAGTGAGGCATTTTAAAATGCTGTAACCTATTTAATGGTAAGCTTTGTTATAATTTAAATGGAAATAACAAAAAAAAACCCTGACCTTCACTTTGTTAAAAGCAATAAACGTTTGAGCTGCACTGCCGACTTTTTACTGGAACGCTTGTGTGGCAGTGCAGGATGAGGAGAGCGTTTCCCGTCTGAGTAAAACCACTTCCAGGAGGTGAAATGAAATACTTCATCTCATTTTGGGGTCTGGTAACTGCTTCTCTAACAGAATGGGAAACGTGGCGCTTTCTTTCGCCTTGCGGAGATAGTTTGATGTCGGGATAGCTGAGGTGGCCGCCTGCCCGCGTACGGGTGTGTGTGTAAGCGCTGGCAGGAGGGGGGTTATGACCAGGTGAGGGAGGTGCAGTGAGCAGATTTGGTGTGTGCTTTGATTGCAGAGCAGCTATAGCTGTTTGCTTATAGCTTATGACATTCATCCTGAACTGGAATTCATCCTCAGCTTCAGCTTTTCAAGCAATTCCAGGAGTAGCGGTTAGATATATGGAAAGAGAGAGGGGAAAGACTGAAACCAGAAGTTCTCGGTGTCTGGTCTTAGACTCTGGTAGCCCAATATTTGTACCGCTTCTTGGGGTGATTTGGAAGGACCAGGAGCATCCCAAGGCTGTTACCCAGACTGACGGTACCGGTAGAGAGAACCCAGCGCTGGGTTTTGACCAGAAGATGGAAAGTTCACATTTTGATGTCAGGACTGAGGCACCTGCACAGAGCAGCGAGGCCAGCAGAGGCCGTGTGGCTGGGAGGCCGTGGCCATGAGGTGATGGAGCCTGCTCTGGAGGTCTGCACCCAAAGGGCCTGAAGGTGGTGGAGCAAAGCGTGCGGGTGCTGCGGCCCCAGCCCTGGCCCAGGTAGCCGGCTGGGGAAACTGGGCCTGTAGGAGTGGGCGCTTTGCTCGGTGCTGTGAGAGAAAGCTCTTAGTACTCAGAAAGTTGAATTTTTACAGAAGCCAGGGAATCCATCTTTCTCCCATTAACAAGGCAAAACATGGTAAGCTAAATCAATGAAGACAAAGCGGCATATTTAGGAATTGAATTCCAGCTTAGGTACTAGGGCTTTTTTTATGACATTGATAGCTTTTACAGATTAGATGCCATACGTTAAATACAAATCAAACAATTTCAGTGATATTTTTTTTCTTACTTGAAAAAGTATTCTGAAATCCATATTCTTCCAGTGTGTTTGTCTTTCAAGAATCAATTTCCATGATATCTGATGTTTATGTTAATTGGAAATAACCTCTGTAATAGCTGTCTGAACAAGCTGTATGTAAATGAATTAATTCTTGCGTGGTTGGGGCTATCGGTAAGGGAAATGTCATCTCCAAATTCTGTCTCTTTGCTAGGCAGAGCTTTTGTAGGGTGCCTTAAATGGGGTAGGCCTGACCTACTTAGCTTTGCTCGATTAATTAAGCAGCTGCATTCTGTTCCTTGATGATGGGACTGTGTTCAGTAGCCATTAGAGGGGGTTGTGCAGTCCCGAATTTGAGGATGCACCACGAAAATGGAATCCAGATGCTTCACAGTGGGAAGTTCAAAGTGTCCGCACCTCCCCACGCTGTGCTGTGCTCCCCTTCTCCCCATTGGGATTTCTCATCTGCTAGCAAGAAGCAGCTCTCAGATTCTGCTGGGAAAGTACTTGTGTTGTCTTGGGTCTATACGTTCCTTCGTCTCCCCAACATTCTTCCTTTTATATTAAGTAGAGGAATAAAGTATTAATTGGAAGTTCTCAACATGACTTTCTTCTTCTTCTTCTAGATTCGGGAAGCTACAGTCAGTCCGGGGGCCAGCAGAGGTATGTTTTTTTTGTTTCTTTCTTTCTCTTGGCAATTAAATTTGCAAAATAAAGGCAATTTAGGATTCCCAGCAAGGTGTTTGAATCTTTGGGTGTGATGCGGTATTGATAACGTTTTGGGAGTAACAGTTGCAAAAAGCTTGCAGCCCTGGGCCTTTACTAAGAAGCCTTATAAAATAGGGAAAAGTTGATATTCCTGAAGGGAAGAAAACAAAGAGGGTTAAGTTGGAAGGCTATCTTTTAATGAGAAGAACTTTTGAAATGTCATGGATATAGAGAAATATTTTTCATAAGTCTGTCTTAAGCTGCTCGCTGAGGTATTAGTCAAAGTTTATACAAGCATAAAGGTGATGGCCACATAGATATTTTACTTTGCCAGTAGAGGGAGTTTTTGTAAAAAAAACCAAAACCTTTGAAAACTGTTCATAATTGTGCGATTTAAAAGCCAGTTAATAAAATAGCTGTAAGATTTTTAGGGTGATGTTGTATTTTAATCAGTAAAAAACAAAGCATTCTTACAGAAGTACGAAATTCATGGATAATATTGACTGCTCATGAAAGTCATCGGGTTCTGTGCATCTAGCAGTATGTGAGTTTGAGTTTATGTCTGAGTTTGATGTGAGTTTCAGCACATGATTCTTCTGTAAGTTCATGAAACCTTAAAGTGGCAGAATAACGAGTAAGTATAATCGAAAGCTAGTGCCGTGTTTGGTGGTGGTGATGTCAAATCGTCCAGCAAGCACCAAATAGACAGCAATTGATTGAAATAAAATTAACTTTCTGAAAATGTACTGAAAAATTTAAAATGCCATGGATTCGTATGATTAGATTTGTGTGATTCTTAAGAATCTATCAAATCACAGTAAGCCGAACTTTAACGTACTTTAAAATTACACTTGAAACACAGCAGAAATTAAAATAAGCTCATAGGGCTCTGGCAATTAACTGTGGCAACCATCAGTTTATTGGTGCTTTTCTGAGTCCTGCAGTTGTGGCATATTAGATTAAACACCTTTTTTCAAGATGAAAAGAAACGTAAAATAACACCCAAAGTACTTTTATTTTCCAGCCTGTGTGGAGGGTGCTGTACGTGCTTACTAGCTGCGTTTTTCTCTTACAGCTATTCATCCTATGGCAATCAGGGCAGTCAAAGTTACGGACAAACACAGGTAAGCTGAGAAAAATCATTGTGTCTTTCAATGTTCTTTGAGTAAAATAAAAAATTGTTCCTGGTTAGCCCTGTTTGGGCTGGGAAGAAGTAGGTTCTCAACTTGTGCTTGATGTTTACAGTCGTCTCTAGCAAAGAAAAACTGCAATTACCTGCTGTGGAATTTGCGCTTATTTGAATACGTTATTTAAATTACAGGGATATTCTGGTTATGGGCAGAGTGGAGACAATTCCTCCTATGGACAGAACTATGGAAACTATCATGGGAACTATGGACAAAATCAAACAGGTTTGGCTAGCTTGTTACATTCATTGGCAGTAATTAAAAGGTGAATATTTGCTGAAAATTTTTTTCCTTGATTTCCAGGTTATGGACAAGATTCCCAGGGATATGATGATGAATCCAGTTACGATAATCAGAATCAGAGCTCATACAACCAGCAGTCTTACAGCAGTCAGGGACAGCAGAAGGGGTCGTCCAGAGGGTAAGGAAGCTTAAGCAATATTTGCTTAAACTACTGTCTAATAGTTGTACGTTCTTAACTAGAGCTATAAGAAGTTTCCCGCTACAGTTGATAAAATAAAAAGTAAACAACAGAACAACCAACAAACATCTGAAAATTCGCACTTTTAAGAGCTTTATAATGCCTGAAAGAGCAGAAGGTAGGGGGAAAATATTCCTTTAGATAAGAAGGATTGATACAGTCGTTCTGAAGCTAAGATGTATGAGGTGAGAAACTCTAGGAAGTCTTTGGATAGTGACTACAACAAAGGATGGACTTGGTAGAGGTTATTTTGATTGCGAAAAAGATGGGTCAGGTACATCTCTGTTCACATTCCCATGTATAAACTTACAATGTCCTTACAGTTCTTAGATTTGCAGATTTCTGCTATGACTTTTACCTTTTATTGGTAGAAAGAAGATGAAAGGATTCATAAATATCATTTAAGAGAGATCTTTTTCCAGCCAAGTGGGATTACTGCAGTCAGTTCAGTACTTTACACAATTACAAATGTATTTTATTTCTTAAATGATGTTGTACTCAAATCAGTTTCAGGGGGATTAATAATACAGCTTTGAAAGTATCCTGGAAAACACAGTCCAGCTTCCTGTAATGAGTTAAAAGGCCACTTGGTGCTAGAATACCTTTATTGTGTAATTTGCAAGCTCCATGTTTACACTCTAAGGTTACGTCTTACGGTGGTTCTTTAATGAGGCTCAAGTGGCCTATTAAAAATACACCGTACATACTAAACCTCATTCCTGTGTTCATGGTCCAAAAATTCTTACTCTGTTTTGCAAGGTTTATATAACAAGCTGGACTTCAGCAAACCAGTACTTGGTTTCTGCTTTTGTAGTCGTTATTGCCAAACATCTTAATATAAACAAGCACGATTTTAATCTGAACAGTAGGTGATGTCACTCAGAGTAGAGTGTCTTTTGCACATCTCAAAGGAAGGCAGGTACATGGTTAAGTTTTGGTTATCTTTGCTTTGTTTTCTGAGAATTTCTTAAGAGTTGTACAGACATACACAAGACTAGACAATAACGTAGTCTTTAGCTCTGTAGACATCCAGTGGAAAAACACTGCAGTAGGGCATAGATTCTCCAAAGCAGTTGGTTTTGACCAGGAAAATTAAAATAGAAATCGGAGGGAAACTGTTTTATGTATAGTTGTAACAAATAAGGAGAAACTGGCATGGTAAAAATGATAGTTTTGGAGAGGATGATCGCAAAATCGTAGCTCTCACCTCCTGAGGGAAGGGAGGAAGGAAAAACTGCAAATAGTGGGTGCCCTCAGTAATGGCTTCTGTTGTTGGTGATGGTGAAAAGGCTGAAGTAGATCTGACTTTTTTTGAAATTAAGATATAAGCAAAGTCTTAGCAATCGCTTTGTTACTGGGATTAGTGACGTTAAAGGTAAGATCTAGACTAGAACTGGGAGGGAGCAGGTTACACAAGTATTTAGTTGCATGGCATAGTTTGAGATTGGTTGGTCCGAATGGATTTCATCTTAGTGTTCTTTGAAAAGCTGGTGGAAACTTCCTGTAGGCTTTTAGATTTTTGTTTGTTTGGTTTTCTGAGGCATTTTGGGGAGCAGATAAGATTACTAAAGACTTGAGTATGACAAACATGGTGCCTCATTTTTTGAAAAAGGGTGAGAGAAGGGAGGAGGAAGAGAAGAAAGGGTGACAGGTCAGTGATTAATTTCAGTTACTGAAAAGGTAATACAGTTAAGCTGCAGCAAAGCACCCGGGGGAAAACAAAGAGATAAGTAACAGTCAGTGTTTCCTGCATACAATTTATTTCTCATAAATTTACGCAATCTATTGCTATGACAGTGTAACCTAACTGGAACAATAATTGTCTTGCATAGCTAGTTTTTCAAAATACTTTTGCTTCTACCTTGCATGCTGAATTAGGAAGTAGCCTAGGGACATGTGGCGTAGGTGAGGTTTTCTTGTGGTTGCTGTAAAGTTGATTAAATAACATAGTCAGAGAAGAGTTATTGATGACTCCTTCTTAGAACTTGGAGGCACGTTGAGTTATAATATCCAAGAGGTCAATGTTTCTGGTAAAAGCTGGTGGGATAATATATACAGACGGCACTAAAATGGGAAGAACTGCAAGTTTGTTAGAGGACATCACTACAGTTAGAATAAGTTCTTGGCAAAATGGTAGAACACCCAGAAGATAGGGTGCAGTTCGGTAATGCAAAGTTTTGAGGGCTTTTTGTAGGCTAGAAGTACCGGCTGCGCAATACTGTGTGAGCAGCCTGTGTCTTCCCTACTGCTCTGTAGGAAAGGATTTGGCGTTCTGTGGGTCATGGGCTTTGCATCAGCTATTGTCACACTACTGGGGAGCCAGCCTTGTACTGGGATATGTAAAGGGAGCACTGCTGTTAAGTTTCACATGCAGTGGAAGTTGAGGACGTCTTGAAAGTGATAGTGATATACGCTTTTCTCTCTTGGTTTTACTGGAAGCCAGATACATCCCAACAGAGAAGAGACATACAGTATTTTCATTTCAATATGCCAGTAATGACTTGGAAGGTAACTGTGACTAGGAAATTTTTAGCAATGTTATGTATTTTCAGCCATTACTTCGCTCTCTATTCTGTGAACATTTAGCTATTAATACACATTCTGTTTATTTTAAGTGGAAGAGGCTCTTATGAACAAAAGTCAAACTATGGTCAGCACCAAAGCTCTTATGACCAGCAGTCAAGCTATGGACAAAACCAAGACTCTTATGACCAGCAGTCAAGCTCATACGACCAGCAGTCGGGCTATGGCCACCAGGGCTCATACGACCAGCAGTCGGGCTATGGCCACCAGAGCTCATATGACCAAAAGTCAGGCTATAACCAGCACCAAAGCTCATATGGCCACTCTCAGCAATCCTACCAGTCTCAGAAGGGAAGCTATAGCCACAACAGCCAAGGTAAAATTCATAGGTTGAATTCAATATTTACTAGTAAGATTGAACAAAACACTCTGAAATAGCTGGATTTTCTTCCACAGACAGTTAATTTGGTGAATAGTTCAAAGCTCTTTTTTCCATGTTGATATTCCTGGGGAATGTTCTGTTTGTTAAGACTTTCAAAATGTTATGTGGAGATGAAAAACTGTTGGGGCCCTGAAAGTGTTGCGGTTGCATTTGTTGGAGACATCCTTGCAGAGTTCACGTCTCTTGAGTTCTAAAGCTCTAGGTGAAATTGTTATAGGTGAAAATGTTATTTTGCACCTTTTTCTTGTATGAAGGTAACATGTCTTGATCGGTCATGATGAGCTTTTCTACTTCACATTCCAGCTTTACGCTGTGTCAGTGAATTCTGAGATAGACAGAAATGAGAAGTTTAAGATTGACCTTTTTCTGCAAAATCTTGACACAGTCAGCCGGGCCCACACTCATCCTTGTTCTGCCTTCAGTGATTTCTTTTGCAAACTGGGAAGGCTAAGTGGAAGTATAATGAAAAGTATATTTTAGATAATATGTGTTTAATATTTGGAAAATGTAGTGTTTATGTTAAAATTAAAATAGACAATGTTTGCATTCTGAGATACTGTGTGGTGCTGGAAGCCAAGGGAGATAACTGGAGCAAAATCAGACTTTGCTCTGTTACTTCCTGGAGTAGATAATGGAAGTGGGATATTTAGAAATTGCCATTTATATCTAGAAAGTGTCAGACTTGAGGAAAACAAATTGTAGGGCAGGAATTTTCACTGCACTCCAGTTTGCACTGAAATTTACTCACGTTTTGTCTTTTTTTTTTTCCTTCAGATGATCGTCGTGAAAAGAGTAGGTATGGAGAAGATAATAGAGGATATGGCGGGTCACAGGGAGGAGGTAGAGGGGGCTATGACATGGATGGAAGAGGTCATATGTCTGGATATAGGTAAGTAATCTCATTTCAGTGCCTGCAGTTCCTTACCCTTCTATCTTATTATTTAGCTGTTTTTAAAATTTTATTATTATTCCTAACGTGGTTCAGATTTAGATTTCCAAAAATGGAAGGTAGTTGGTTTCTAAAGTTAAGCCTTTCTACACTGCACAAAAATGCATTTTGCCAAGGAAAAGCTTTTACATTCAGACAGATTGAGACCAAAGTATTTGATTTTTATGACACAAAGCTATATATTATGTTACATTAGTTGCAATAAAAGAACTGCCAGAAACCATCACTTGAAATAGGATATTTAAAACCTATGAAATTTATTTATTTATTTATTTAAAATATTGTGAAAACCAACAGACAGGGTTTGAGACAGTTTTATAAAATTCATAGCTAAAGCAGCTAACCTTTCAGCAAGGAGGTATTTTGACTTTATGGTGACAAATCATTACAGTAAGGTTAGCTAATTATCTTTCTGCTTCCTAAATTTTTTTAATCAAAAGTTTATTTTTTGATTTTACTCTAGTAACATTGCTTGTTCTTTACTGTGTGTTTTTTTTTTCAGTTCTAAACTTTAATTAAAATACAGCTTTTTAATTGGTTTAGCTGTCAGTCTAAACCCATTTATTTTAGGTGAATTTTTAATACTTACATTACTGTTTCCCCAGCTGCCATTGACTTAGGCCCTGTTCCTGTCAAGATTTATGCACATATTTAATTTTGTGCTTGTAGATTTTTTTCATTCATAGGTCTGAGAGATTGGAACCTTTGCTTTAATCCTATTGAATTAGGAGAAATGACATTGCTATTTCTTAATTAACTGTCACAATTGGGTACATTTTATGTACCTCCATGTTATGGCTGTGGGATGCAGAGTGTTCATTCATACAAAGGAAGAACATTGAGGCTTCCAGTGAGCTTTGCAGTGTTGCTTGCATCACTTTAAAAGACTGCACAATTCTGGGTTATTGCATTAACTCCAGATAAAGCACTCTTAAGTATACAATGCCGTTCATTTGAGCTGATCGAATTTAAATAAAATAATCCAACAGTGTGTTAAGACTCACTTACTTTAAAAAATATTTAATTTTAAACCACATTTAAAGTTTGCCTTCTCCTAAGGTGGTCCCAGATTGTACTTTGTGGTTTGCTGTTTTAATGACATCGGTGGACTGCTCTCTCTCTTAATTAGACATGGTAGTACAGTTTAAAAAAAAATAGTAGTTAATATTAAAATTTGCTGTGTTTTTATATAATTAATGTAAACTTAACTAGCTAAATAATTTCTAAGTTCATTTATAGTTAAAACTGAACATTTGTTTTTAAACCATGGATGAGGGCTTTTCATATCCCTGTGCCCTTTCCAATAGGAGAAATGAATGTGAGCTTCAAAAAACGTTTGGTAGACTTGATCACTCTGAAACAAACCTCTGTCTGTGCAAGACAAAAATAAGATAAATTAATGTCTGTGAAAATAAAGCCTCTTACCATATTTTTCAAAATGTAAGAAAAATTTTGTTCACGCGTCCATGTGGATAATAGTACATCACTGGACTTGAAAGCCCAAAGAAGGAAAAAAGTGAAGGTGAATGGAGAAATGGGGGAATCTCGGTGGAAGTGGGAAGGCCTTAGAGACATTTATTGTGAAGTCTGTCTGCTTCCATTAAGTGATGCGGTCTTTAATGCCATTTCCATTGAAGTTTTTTCTGAAACTAGAGGGCTGTCGATGTTTTTTCAGTCTTTTTGCATGATTATGATTGGGGGTTCTGCTTTTGACGAATGTATTTTACTTAAGTCATATGCTTATTGGAAAAGTGTAAGTAAATTAAATAGCAAGCTGTGATCAAGGCGAAAATAAGATTGGGCACGAAATCATGTTTGGTCCTGTGAAAGTGTGGGTTTCAGGGCAGTCGTTTGGTTTTGTTTCTTTGGGTTTTATTTTTTATTTTTTCCTAAGGACAGCTTGTGTAGGAATGTCAGTTCTAACTCCAATAACTTCCAGTTTTTTACTTTGATCGTATTTTAATGTTTAAATTGTGGAAATTCCATAGCCATTAGGAAATATCTATCTAACAATCCCATCTACAGAGAGGTTTGCACTGCTGTAGTAAAATAGGCTTTGATTTTTATAATGATTAGAAACTGATGTGTAAACGAGTACTGTCAACACACAAAATTGATATTTCTAAATCACCTAAACAGACTTCTCTAATGATACAGTGCTTGGTTTTGATTTTTTTTCATTTCTTGTTCCCGGACTTTATGAAAAAAAACTAATAGCTGATCTGAGATCTTAGCAAATGAATCTCTTTTGTGCCAGCTAGCAATAAAAATTGCCTTCCCTTGCGATGAAAAGCAGGGAAAACTTGCTGCAGCTTGTTCATCAGTAAGCATTACCCAGCCGCTGGTGTTCTCACAGCTGTATTGCCTAATTTAGCCTGTGGTGCTGAGCAATGAATGCGTCCTGGTCACAGGCGTTTGGTTGCTGGCACGCTGCTGTCCTGCACTAGTGATATCAGAGACTTTGGCCACTGGTTGGACGTTTGTTTTACAGCAGGATTCTTGCCAGCTCCAGTGGCCCATAGAAGCTTACCCTCTGTGCCTCTCAGAGAGCCTGGCAGTGCAAAAAATTTTGGAGGATTTTGGGGTAAAATCAAATTAGCATTTTTAAATGTTGAGAGCTCACATTTCTATGAGTATCCTTTATCAAATATTTTAAAATACGTCTGGTAATGTTAAGGTGTGAATCGTTATTCTGCAAACTAGAATGACCTGAATGCACACTGTAGCGAACGCTTTCCGCACTCATTTTTCTTCTGTGCCTGTGCAAAGTCACGCAGCACTGAGAAGAATATCTTGAGAAATTGCTTTGCAGTTTCCCTAGCTGATACGATGATAGAGAATAATTATTTTCATATGTCAGCTGTTCACTTTTTAATCTTAGTAAGTGGGGGGTTTCAAAAGTATTCTTCAGATTTTTTGAATGGTCTTAAATTACATCTTTTGGGAATCTAGTACTCAATTTTTCTGCACTTTCATTTTGAAGCTTTAAAAAATGATGACTGCAAAAAGTCATATTTTGGCTAAGAAAATCATTTTCTTTAACCCATGATGGACGAGGCTCATCTTTGAGTTCTTAGGGTTAGAAAGCAGGTACACCGGGTCGTTTCCTTGTAGAGTAAGTCTTTTTTTTCTTCTTCTTCTTAGTCCTCATCTAAAAAATGAGGAATTAATTGCTAATTGTTATGGCACTGAATTGTTTTGATTAAGCATGCAAGTGGGAAATCCAGTAGCATTACAAAGCAGGGCTGTTCTCTCCCACCTTAGAAGGGCCATTCAGCCAGTTGAGTACCCGTACCCACGCAAGCTCCCTTCTGTTAGAGCCTGGACCAACTGGGAGAAGCTTTGCCATTGAATTTGCTCATGAATTTGTTAGTGAAATTACATTGGCGCAGTTTAGAAAAGAATTTTGATGACCAAGTCCTTGGGTATGGCTAACTTTGCTCAACGTAGATTTTGTTCTTTTCCAGATTTGAAGTTGCTGCACTATAAACAGGAATTACTTACGCAGCTTAATTGCTATATTAGCCATTCCGAGTGGGAGTTAGCTTACTGTGGTATCAAGAAACTACAGCATAACGCAAATGGTTTTTACAACAGGGTGGTTTGTGTTCAAATTAATGTTTAACTTGTAAGAGGCGAAGCTCAAGCACATATAGGCTTTGGGGAAACATGAACAGAGGCAATAAATACGGGCAGCAGAAAAAGCCATCTGCCGGTGACTTCACGAGTGCACTAAGCATTCCTTTCTTGTTTGCAAAATCACATCCTTACATGTAACTCCCACACACTTGATGAGGCATAGATGCACGTCAGAGGCTAAAATTTGGTTCCTGAATTGTTAGTGCTGCTGCTGCCAATATCCGATCGCTTCTGAAGTGTATCACTTGTCTGCGTAGCGTTGAGCTTTCCAAGTAACTGAGCCTGTAATTTGAATTACTCCCAGATGAAGTAAGCAGTGTTCAGGTGAACTACGGTTACGCTCAAGTAGGTGATGTTTAGATGTGTGACCAAGTATAGAAGAACAGCTGACAATATTTTTCATAGCAGTAAGTTTTACCACCGTGAACGGTGTCACGTACACTCTCTGGCTGCTGCAGATCGGTCTGTTTTGTTTTACCTTTGTTGGTGGCCTTGCCAAATCTTAGCAACCTGTTCGTGATCCTAACGTCGGGTGCTAAAACCCCAAACTGCATCTGGTCAGCCATACATTTGGTCTGTGTGCAAGACTGACGAAGCAATAGACTGTGAAACGCTGGGATGAAATGTTCCACGTGTTCTGGAAGTGCTGCGGTTCCTGACACTGAGGCTTACGCTTCAGGTCTCGGGGAGGGGAAGATGTGAGGCTGCCTGTCAGCTCCTCTGTGTGACTTCAGTTCCTGCAGCAGGTCTGCACGCCTCCTGGGGATCTGAGGAAGCTTTGCCCAGCAATCCCAGGAGCGTAACACACCGCAGCCTTATTATAAATTGCATAAGGGCAGGGACTTCCAAATGGAGGAAGGCACTCATCCCTCGGTGAGGGTGTCTGCTGCTGAAGGGCTGCAGGTTTTGGTTGGGTCAGTCGTGTGGGACCAAGCAGGAGATAACGTGCTGAAGCACATTTGGGCAAAAACATATTTCTACGGTCATTAATTAATAAACGGTAATTGAAAAGCGTTGGATTGCACTAGCATTTGCAATCCAAGGTTCAGGATTAGTATAACACAAAGTTAAAATGAGGCTTTAGGCTACAGCTTCTGACATATTTTATATATCCAGCTCCATCGCTTCTCAGAGTCATGGTGCACACGTTTTACCTCAGCATCCGAAATAAAATCCTCCCATCCTATAACATCTTGGCTGTATTGGTCTTGGACTTTCTCCATGTTTTTAGATTGTTCTGTTTTGTTCTGTTTTTTAAGTTTACATCTGTGCTGCTGTATACCTTCAAATCAAAACATACGTGTGCTGGATAATGCTGGCCTAGTGAATTGGGATCATAATCGAGGGCTTGAAAACTTTGAAATCATTTCCATGGTTGATGTATTGACTGTTGTAGTGTCTTATTTCTGAGTTAAGATTTTAGAAAAGCAGGTGCCCTACTGAAAATTGTTGGGTTATAATGACATTTTCTTTAACTGAACTGAACTGGAGGTGGCAGAAAGATATTTACAGTGTTTTTTTTTTTGTGTGATCACCAGGATGTTTTTTTCATCTGTCCTTGAAAACAGCCAGCCTTGAATAAAGACCAGCTCTGATGCTGCATCTACAATTCATTCATTTTACCTCTTTAACGAGCAGAAAGTAATTGCTTATGAGTAAACAACAAGGCAATTTAGCATTCAGATTTTTTCAGTGGAGTATCAATTAAAAATTGGCAGCAGAAATTTAGCTTTATTTCATTGCCTTTTGCTGGGATACCTGTGCCCTGTGTTAGGACACCCAAGAGCTGGCAGATGGAATTAAAACCTGGAGTGACTTCTAGTTGTCAAGCCTATTGCTGGAGATGCTGCTTGTATACGGATACAAAATTCCTGGGGCTTGGAGACAGCCCTCTGCCTCGGGGTTTGAACTTGGGCTGGCTTTATTTTAGTATCTGAGCCTGAAAGCTGCCAGGGGTGATGGTAGGTGAACCTGCCCAATTTTTGGCTGGCAGCTGTGTTCTCCACGCAGGGGAGGGCAGGCAGCTGTGCGAGGCGGCCTTTGTGGCACTTGCTTATTGACTTTCCGAAAAATCCAGTGGTTGTATTTTTCCTGAAGGGCTTTGAATATCGATTACATTTTAATCATAGCACGGATGCAATTAAAATCGCTGTTGTGAAAATTCCTACCAGTGCAAACATTTACATTTTAAAGAGCGAGGGTTTATTTTCATGCACATAATCGGAGGCATAACATCCTGTTTCAGCTCCCCCTCCTAACCTTTGAAAATTGATGTGTCTAATCTCTTAACTTGGTCTACGTTTTGTGCCACAGGTTGCAGAATGAATGAATTAAAACTTCACAGCCTCTGCTTTTGAAGCTCACATGCACACACCTCTGTAAGGGGCTAATCGTGCAGCAGCTCCCCCCAGACCCTTTCTCAGAGAATGGCTGATGCTGCTGATTTGCCCCCAGTATATAAATGCCTAACAATGGAGGTTAATTAACTTTAACTCTTCTCATTTCTAGGAAAGTACTAAAGTACTAATTATTCCAAAGCAGCAATTACACCTACAATTAAAGCCCATTAACATTCATGAAAATAACGATTCCCTTTTAAAACCCAGTTCTTAATAGCAGTCATTTTGGTTTAGGGGATGGGAGGAAGTACTGAAACAAAGATACGTGTGTGGGCTAGTTTAAATGACTCTTTAGGACACTTCTTCTCCGGTGCAGCACCCTGTGAGATTATTTTCTTTCATGTATTTTAATCTTTGAATGATTAGTGAGGAGAACACAGGGAGGGTGCTTTAGCAGCTAGACAGTAACTCAACTTGTGATCAGTTAACTGTAGATTGAGCCTTGGGCTCAGCACTTAGAGACTTAAGGAAGAAATCATTTCTTCAATTTTTCCTCTGCAGTGGTGGTGACCGTGGTGGCTTCAAAAATTATGGTGGTAAGTGCCGAGTATCCAAAAATGTTTCAGTGGAAATTCTTTATAAATCTAAAAGCCACCAATATCTTGTTACTATCTCGTAGAAGCATTGTAGAGTTTTGGTGAGGCTGGTGTGTTCATGAGTTTTAATAGCCAAACCGTTAGCAATAAGGTGGATTTCTACTTTGTCCAATTGCATGAAAGAATTTGTGGAGACGGTGACGTTCACCGGATTTTTTTTCTTTTTTTTTTTAATTTTCTTTTTTTTGTTGTTGTTACAAATGCTTCTTAGAAAGGTACTAGAGGGGGAAAAAAACACCTTGGTAAACTGCTTGGTGATCTGATAACCAGCATTTGCAAGATAACACCAGCATAGCATCAGTGTGGCAATTGCTGCATACTGCAACTTAAAGAACACATTAACGTCCTACAGACACCCTCTGTTGAACGTTTTAATCTAAATACTCTCTAGATCTCTGGTTAATGTTTTAGATCTTAGATGCATTGCATACATACTTTAAATATTTTCTTGTCTTTAAAAAGAGTCACTTGAAAATGTTTTGCTAAAAATAGACTTTCTTTTTTTTTTTCTTTTTTTGTTTTAACCCGTTTCATAGGTCAAAGGGATTATGGACAGAGATCAGATGCTGGTAAGAAAGCAAGCAGTGGCTGTGAGTGGATTGTTGCTCTTAGGTCATTGCTTTTAAAATGTACATCTAGAAACACGGATGAGGCTGTGATTCCCATGGTTGAAAAGCAATTTAGCTAAAGCTTGTCTTTCTTAAAATAAATTCCTTTTATTACAGCGCATGGGAATTTGTGGATGTTTTTTGTTACAGCAAGTAGGGATTTGCTGCTGAACCTTGAATTGGGTTGAGCCAAACAAATGCTTTTGCTGCTGTAACGTTTCTGCTAATCTTTATTATTGAAAGCATACGCTTCTCTGGTGGGTTTGGATGTCCCAGCTGCATGGACAAGCTGAGTGGGTGGCAAACAGCTGCTCAGCTGTTGAACATATTTGGGCTGATGTACTGCAGCACCTGAGGGTGCCGTGCAGGCCTTTTTGGAGTTTGTCATTAGCCTCACAATCATGCTTTCTGCTCATCTTTTATCTCACACAAGCTGTCTTTGAGATTTAAGGGTCCGTTACTGGGCGGTGTGGATCTAAGCTTAAAATGTTAAAGGTGTATGGTAAACGTAGCCTATTTTTTGATAGATACAGAGTCTGACAACTCTGACAACAACACTATCTTCGTGCAAGGACTTGGAGAGGATGTTTCAACAGACCAAGTGGCAGACTATTTCAAACAAATAGGTATTATAAAGGTATGTGAAATGGGAAATCATTAGGAAGAAGGAAGAGAACTCGTGGAACTAGCGTATTGGAGATGTACTGGTATCATTTGAAGCAGATGCTTGCTCTGACTCCCTAGGAGTTATGAATAAAATAGTATCTTTATCTGGGTTCCCAGATGACAGCTCATTTGAAAAAAGCTGCTGGTGCTGCCAGCTTACTTAGTGACATTTAGATTGCTTCGTGTCTCTTTCAGTTTTTCAGTCTTTATAACCCTTAACACCCTATCCATTATGCCATCCTGATCCTTCAGCGAGTCTGCTTCAGCCTGTGGCTCTTTCTTCTCTTTCTGCAGTTCTAAATGAGGGCTTCCTGCACTTGACCTCAATTTTTGTAAAAACTGGGCCCATCATTATTTCATGGAGAACAGTCAGTCAGTATCCCTCGGTCAAAAGCATTTGTTTCTGAAAGCTAGCTCCAAGAGGATCTTCTGTCTAATGAGACTTACCCATTGCAGTTTATGCTCTGAACTGGCTTTACCAGCATTTCTCCTTTGCCAAGTATACGACCTTTCTTTTCAGACCAACAAAAAGACTGGCAAACCCATGATAAATCTTTATACAGATAAGGATACCGGCAAGCCAAAGGGAGAAGCAACGGTATCTTTTGATGACCCTCCTTCTGCTAAAGCAGCAATTGACTGGTTTGACGGTGAGTTGTTCTTTTTGTGATTCATGAATCTAACAAGCAGTGGAGAAAGCAAATCAATAATCTCACTGGGGACAGTATGCTACTTTTTGTTTTCCTAGGGAGACCTCTATTTTCACGGTGTTTTGTGTGTGCTGGATTTCTCTTTTATTCAGTGGAAAAGCAGTTAGCGGTTAAGACCAAAAATGTGTAATGAAACACTTCAGATTTGCTGCTACACCTCAGTCATCCCTGCACAAAGCGTGAGAGTTGTTCTTGTCGCTCAGGAGAGCGTAACTTCTTGTTCAGTCCTGTAGAGCTGTAATTTGTAATTAACAGCTGAAAGGATTTCCTACAGTGTTACTATTGATATTATTAGTGATGTGGTAGTATTTTCAGATTTTGGCAAGGGTTACAGCAATCTTGAGCCAAGTGCTTTGTACACACGCAGTGGAGAACTTTTTTTTTTTTAATTATATGTTCAATAGAGGAAGATAGCAGATCCCAGAAATACATTAATATAAAACTCATCAGTCCTGATGCAGAAAATGCAATGATACTTTTTTTGTGGCAGTAAGCTTGAAAAAGAAAAAAAAGAAGTGCCTGTTCCAGTGACCTTGTGTGTCCACAGAATTTTAATAACAATGGGCAGAAACAAAAGTGCATACTCCGTTTTTGGTGTTCAATGATAATACATAAAAGTCTGGCATGGCATGCTATTTTGCTAATAAAATACAACTCATTTTTTGTTTTGGAGGATAGATCAAATATAACTATATTAGATATTCATTCAGCCCTACTTGCTTTGTAATAAACCTTTCACCTATGAAGAACTGAGACCTTGTATTGAGAAAAGTCACCTCTTTCCCTTACTTGGGAGTATCTCATTTTTGCACAGGGTATTGAATTGTACAAAAGCCTTGTTGCCCTACTTGGGGGAAGAAGTGGACTTGTAACGCACCTACCCGTGAAAATAGCAAAAATATTCATATGTATCTAGTTAAATTGTAAATTGCAGATTGTATTTTAATCAAAAGAAACATCTTTTGATTTATGGAAAAACTATTAAGTACCCTAGTGTTTGTCATCTCACATTTGGACCAGTGCATTCAAAAGTGAGAGACTGACTCCAGACTCCCTGTGTCTTAAAAGGTTTTAATTCAATCTGCATGTGCAAAACACTTCTGTTCTTTTGAACTTGTTGCTGTGTTGTCGGGAGCTCTAATGATCTTACTCTCACTTTGTCTTTCTACAGGAAAAGAATTCAATGGCAATGTTATCAAGGTTTCTTTTGCAACTAGAAGGCCTGAATTCATGAGAGGAGGTGGAGGTGGTGGACGTCGAGGTGAGACTAAAATCCGTAGAATCCTTTTTATGAAGTGAGACACATTTTAGCTGGTAACGGTTTATTCAAAAAAAGAAGTTGATTTTGTAGCAGTGATTTGTCAAAGTGTATGGGCCTCTGGGATTCTGGCAATAAGCAATATGGATTGAACCAACTTAAGTAAAACTGAGATCTGTAATCTTTTATGGACAGCGTAGAATCTCTGCTTTCCTTCTGAACTGAAAAGTCCCCAGATCATGTCTCAGCATTTCTCACAAAGAGATGGCAATGACTTTGAGGCTGTACTGGTTCCACAGAGACAGCTGTGAATTAGCAGTGAATGTTTGCTTTGAACAGCAAAGTCTTGAGATACTCTGATGCTTGCAGATGGTATTCAGCAGGTTAAATTATTCAACTGCTACGGACTTAGAGCAGCAGTTGGAGGTCTGACTCCTTTAATTAAATAGACATTAATTTCCCCGATTCTCTACATAATCCAGTTTTATCAGTAGCCTGCTGGATAAAAATTACCATTTCACAGGAAGCATGTTTTGTGTGGCGGCTGTCAACACATTTTAGTTTTAAATCAGACAGTTCTGTAGGCTGATTTCAAAAAAAAAAAAAAGATTCTTCAAGAAATTTAGTTGGTATAAAAGTTCTTGTTTTTTTTTGATACGGAAAGCAAGAACTGTATTGTCTCTGGGGTTGTGTTCGATGCATGCTGGCATTAATCCGGACGGTTGTTTTCTTAAGTTTTTGTTCTGTGACTAAGTCCGGCCATCTGTGATTGATATCATAGATTGTTAAATCTTTGACATTTTATTAATGCGCATGGTGGTTTTATATTTATCCCCTGGCAATTCAAGCTGATCAAGTTTCCTTTTATTGATGAAAAAGAATTTATAAAAAGTACGTAGTGGAGCAGATTCTTGTGGCCTTCTTCTGGCCACCATGTGCTACTCCTGCTTCTTATTTTTCTTCATCTGCTCAAATTCAAAGTCTGTCCATGTAAGCATGTGTACCTCTGTTATGCAGATACATTAACCTCAGGATATCAAATGCCATTGAGGTTTGGTGGTGGCTGAACCTTCTGCTGTTCTTTTGCCCAAGCCTTCTAGCTAACTTGTATCTAGTAGTAAATGAAGGATTAAAAAAGTAATTCTTGAAGGCTGAATTCTACAGCGGTACAAATTTCTGCCAGTGGCCCTACCTGCTCTCCTCTCAGAGTTCCTAGTGTGGCTCGCCTTGTAGGCAATCCTCTGGTGATTACCTTAATCACTTACTCTTTCTTCCACATGGGAGGTCTGTCTGTCACTTGAGTTCTGAAGCCGGGGGCAGTCCTTAATAGATGTTTCTCATGTGTAGGTCGCAGGCACTTCCCCTCTTTTATTCTGATTATAATTTTGTCTACAGGTTCACGAGGTGGATATGGAAGAGGTGGGGGCTTCCAGGGTAGAAGTGGGGAACCCAAAAATGGTGATTGGGTTTGTCCTAACCCGTAAGTGTCATTTTAATTGGGCAGTGGTGTTTCATGCCCTCTGAGTTTCGTAGCAGCTAAGTCTGGGAAATCCTTGTCTTTTCTAGGGGCTGTGGTAACATGAACTTCGCTCGCAGGAACTCCTGCAACCAGTGTGGTGAGCCCAGACCAGAAGATTCACGTCCATCAGGAGGTGTGTAGAAGATCAGTTAAAACTGCTGCATCTCTTCTGTAGTATTAAAAATGTTAGTGATGCCTTCAGCTTTTTGGAAAACCTGACTGATGTGCTGATTTGCATTTTCCTCCAGATTTTCGTGGGAGAGGTGGCTATGGAGGAGAAAGAGGGTATCGAGGACGTGGTGGCAGAGGCGGTGATCGGGGAGGAGGCTATGGTGGTAAAATGGGAGGAAGGTAAGCAGCCTCTGTGCCCTGGCTTGGTTGTGCAGCATGTGGACTGTAGAAGTGATTTGGACTGTGGGAGAGGAGCGTTGTTTGTGTGCGCGTGCGCAGCTGTGCTATGAAAATATTAACTGCAGATAGGAGCTTCAGGACAAAATAAGTCAGTTTGCCCACTGAGTGTGTTTTGTGAGCGCTGTTGGATAAAGCTATCTAAAAACAACAGAGTACACAGCAGTAGGTATGGAGACGTTTGACTGAAAGGACTATTTGTTATGTGCTTAAAGGATTCCTTGCAACTTTTTCTTTCCCTTTCAGAAATGATTTCAGAAACGATCAACGCAACAGACCATACTGAAGACCACTGTGAATGTTTTGTTTGTCTTCTTGACCCGTTGGATAGTGAAATTGCCAGAGTTTTGCCTGCCGCTTCACCCATGGCCTCTTCGGATAGTGGAACTGAGTGAAACTAGATTTTTATTTTGGTGGGAGGGACTGGGGCAGTTTGGGAGGATTTTTTTTAAGTGAGACATTAAAATTTAATCTTGATTTCAATCTTCTCCTCTTTTCTTTTTCCCCCCATACCTCTTCAACAGGCCCTAAGAAGAAAAAGGATAAACTGTAAAATATTGCCAAAATACGAAGTGTTTTGTAATACAACAATAAATGCTGATTGTTTTATTTGTGAAATCTCACCGTTTCCCAGTTACTTAGGTTGCATGTGCTTCTTTGCAAATTCCCTGTCTTCCTGTGGTATGACCTAAGTAGTAAATAGGGGCTTGGAAATGCCACTGCTCATTTGACCTGAGCTCTGTGCTGTTGGCAAAAATCTGCAGTTAAGTCAGCGGCAACTCTACCTGCTCTCCATGCCCTCTATTCCGGACTTACAGACTTGTCCGCTTCTTCTTTCTTATTTCCTTCTGAGGCTATAGTCCTGTGTTGCCTGCACTTCTGCGACGCGTGCTTTGGTGTGCCCTGCAGCCTTCTTAAGGAGCAGGCAGATGGCAGTGTGCTCTCGTGCTGCCAGGAGCTCAGCGTGTCCAGGCAGTAACTCCAAAAACAAGGTGGGATGGCTTCAAAAAAAAAAAAAAAAAGGGTACAGTGATACGTAACAAATTACCTTTTAATTGCTGCTTTTGATGTGTGGGTGATAGCAAACGAGTTGTGTGCAGCAGTTTCATCTCAGGGAAAAGATGTGGGCGAGGTCCAGATAGATACATTGCAAGCATTTGGGATTCAATGCTGAAGCCAAGGTTTGGAGAGGCAAAGATTCTCACTCCTCCTCGCTCCAGGTCGCTGCACACGCTGCAGAAGTGGGTTGGCGTGGTGGGAGTCTGCGAGAAGCTAACGCTGCCACGGTCAGCTTGTGTCCAGCCATGCCTTTTCAGCACAAGCATTTTGTTGAGAGCAAAAATGTGGTCGTGCAAAATTCCTGTGCGCAAAATACTACAAATACAAGTTCTCAGGGCGTGTAGTTATAATCTAGATAATTGGGCATGCAGCTGCACAATTTCCATGGCCCCCCGACCACGTTTTTCAAAGCTTACAAAGAAATGAGAGAAATAGCTTGTGTTAACGTCTGTAATCCAGCTCCCCAGCTTGGGGGTGCATTCATGGTCATGGTAACAGCTCGAATCAGCCATTACCCCGGCTGTAACTGTAATAACCGTGCTGTGCCTTTTTAAGGCTTATCCCGGAAAGCAGGGGTCTGGTCAGAGAAGGCATTCATCACAAACTCCGGCCAGCTGGTTCCTCGTAATACAGCGGAGTTTTAAGACACCTGTGTCCTAGTGACAGTATGGCTGTCACCTTTTTCCCTCTGGGGAAAGTGATGGTGGTTGGAAAAGCCGCTGCTTTTAATACTGGGGGGCAACAGTTCTATCTCCTTCTAGGACCTTCTCAGCCTCTAAGCTTGCTTTCTTCCCCCAGCTAAGAGCACTTAGGCCTTTAAACAGCCACTACCCAGCTGGATTACTAAGCAGACCAGTATTCAAGTAAGCCCTGGGACTGCTGGAGCTGTCACCACCCTCAAAGCTTTCCCAGCCTGGCAGTGATGCTGAATGGTGTTTGTTTAGGATCTTTTCTGTACTGGGGCAAGACAACCTGTGTTCTTGCATGCTTTTTAAGACCGTGAAAATATCTTCTTCACCAGCTGTTTTGTCTTACAGAAAGCTTGCAAGTCAGACAGGGAAAGGGTGATTCTAGTGTGCTGGCACATAGGGTTTTCAGTTGCTTTTGGTGTAGAGAGAGTTAAATTAATTTGAAGAGGCCTGGGAAGATACATTCTGTATGAGACAAACCCAGATGATGGTTTAACCATGTCATTGCCCTCCAGCCGTTTCTGCAAATTCCTTTAGCCCTGCAGTTTTTCTCAGCAACTACCTTAAGTTCAGCAGAGTAAGCTTTAATGAGGTTAAAAGAAAAGTAAAAAGCTTAAAAGAAAAAAAAATATATCAGTAGCTAGTATCTTGAGGGTTGAATGAATCCTGGCTCTTCCTGACATGGTAACATCTGTTCTGGTGAAGCAGATCGCTCTGTGATGCTATGCAAATAAAGTCCTCTATTAATGGTCAGTGCTCACCATCAAAAGGCTTTAGAGTTTTGTAGCTGCTAGAATTGCTGTCTATTTTTTTTCCTTTAAACAGGTGAGGAAGATGTCTGCAAATGCGTAACTTTCTGTTTTTAGCAGCCCAACAGCTGAACTGAAAATAAAAGGCAAATCTCCCACATCCTACTTAGAATTTCTCTCCAGTAGTTGCTTGTCTAAAACACAGAGACTGTCCCCGCAGAGCAAATGGGCTCGGGCTGAGCTGGGAAAAGCTCTGCGCTGCTTCCTCCATCTCTTTTATGATCTAGCCTCCAATATTTTTTTTTGAGCAGCGAGGTTTCAGTTTTGGAAATCAGTACTGTATGGAATGCTGGCGGTTTATTTATAAAAAACACATCTTGCACTTGCCAAGCTCAACAATGACTTTATAGAGAAAAGCGTAGCAGGAGGATGCCAATGTAGAAGAAGCATATGATCATTACAGAGCTGAAATGCAACAAAAATAGCTAAACAATTTCGGAGAGAGCCAAATACATTCAGAGTTGTCTCTGTATGGCCAAACCCACCTCGCCCTGAGAAGTAATGCGACTTTGTGAGCTGCTCAAACTCCATGGGCCTGGAGAGCAGCGGGCGTCACTGCTTTGCCTGATCTAGAAATGAAAGTTCGGATTTCCAGGGTAGCAAAGAGCTCGTGTGACGTCCACGGTAGACGGTTTTGCTAATGCTGCTGGAGAAATTGCTTTTGCAAAAGGGCTGAGAAGAGCCTGCTTTTCACATAATTTTCTGATATGATGATGTGTGCTGGAACACAGGTGACGCGCTGATCCCAAAGAGATGCACGTGGTTGCAGCAGTCCTCTGGGCAAAGAGCTGGTGGCATTCAGTCAAATTGCTCGCAGCAGAGGAAGCCCGACCCGTGCAGGTGTGTTTGTAGGACGGCAGCTGGTGTTCCCGAGCACGGAAGGGTTGTGCCGAGCAGCAGTGCCAGCTGCAGGGCTGGATGCGGCCCCCCTTCACCCCACCAGTTTCCTGGTAGCTCCACACACAGTGGGTAAAGCCAAGGAAAGCATGTACGGATTCTGCATTTTCCTCCTTTTTTTTTTTTTTTTTCCCTCTGATAAGCATCTGCTCCTGACTTGTCTTGAAGACAGGGTATGGGACTAGGCACGCTCAGTATCTTGCACATTAAAGGCACGGGAAGTCCTTAGACTTGCGGGAACTTACTGCGTGCAGTTGAAGCACCCAGGAAAACTATCCAAGCAGAAGAGCTTTGCCCTTGTGGCAGGCTTGGGGCTTTGTAAAGCACTGTGCCTCTCGCAGGTTAGGGGTGCTGCTGCTTCTGTGGCCATGCCCATCTGGTCCCACCTTTTCACGCCACAGGGCTGAGCACCCCCCAGCAGCAGGATTTGCTCCTAACATCCCCAAAGTGGCATCCAGCAGCCCATCCTGCTGCCCTCCAGCTGCTGCTGAGCAGCAGATGTCTGAGGAGAGACCGCTCTGCAGCGGAGGCAGCTGGAGCGGGTGAAAGGGAGCAATGTGAACGCGCGCTTAGAGCAAAGCACTGAAAGTTTTAACTGGCAGCTCTTGTGCTTCACATCCATCCCCCGTAGAAACTGCCAGAGGGGAGTAATGCTGTTGCTATTTGCTTATCAGTTACGGTAAACACTGAAGCTACCCAGAAATTTCACATCGGAGTGGTGCTATTTCGTAACGCCCCTTTCTGAGTCGCTCCGGCACTCACCTCCGCCAGCAGCCAGTGGCGATGCCTGGGCTCGGCTCAGCACCACAAAGGAGCCCCTCGGCCGTTAATGTGCTGCTGGTAATTGAGGAGCTCGGGAAAGGGGTTTGTAATCGAAGTAGCTAACTGCACTGAGATCTTCTGTGTTAAACGCAAAGATGGCCGTATGTGTAGAGACCCAAGAAATCCGGACTGTTTAGGCAACCAGAGCTTGTTTGGATCTATTGGTCATGGTCTTCTGCAAGCTTTTTTAGTAAAACTCGGACAGCTGTTTGCCAAGGCTTAAATCCAGGCTTTACTTCTGGAGTTTCAGTTTTAGAGTAGAGGCCATAAGGATTCAAGCTTTCTTCCAGCCCACTTCTGAGCTTTCACCAGATGCCGAAAACTGTCCACCTTTCCACAAGGCAGACAGCGTTTCCGTTCCCGATGCCTCTCTGCTGAGCACAGCTGGATAAACATCGCCGTGCTGTGTGCCGGGACCTGCTGAGACCTGCGACTCGGCACCCAGCGCCCCAGGGCCAAATTCTTCCCCATCGGGGTGCCACATTGGGTACAGAGCAAGGCGGCAGCGTCACGGAGCACCAGGTCGGGGAGGTGGGGTGCAGGTGCCCCCCAGCCCCTTCCCTGCCTTACACCGAGCAGGGATGGAGCTTCCTGCTGCTGCTGGGCCTAAGCCAGGCACTTTCTCGTCGCCCATATTCTTAAGGGGAACAGCAGATGGATCGGTTGCTTCCTAGAGACGAACCAAACACGGATGCGTTTGCAGACAGAGCCGCTCTTGTTTTGAAAGGAAGCGCGGCTCTGACCTGCGCGAGCGGCTCCCCGCTCCTTATCGCGCTGCTGCCCTCCCTGTCTGCCAGCCCTGCCTTACTGCCAGCCTCTCCCTGCCCTGCTTCCTTATTTTGCCCCGTATTTTGCCCCGTGACACTGATCCCCTTCTCGAAACCTCAGGTCCCGAAAAGCCTCCCCTGTTCTGCTCCCGGCCCCGGTGAGAGGCAGCGTGCTGCGGGATCCCTGCGGCTCTCCTCAAGCTGCACTCCGCAGATGCTGCTGGAGCTCCGGGGCTTGGCATGCTTCAAAAGAAGAGGAAGAGGCCCGGGAGCTTTAAAATAGGTGTGTGGTTGAAGCTGGCATGAAAACAAAAGCAGATATAAGTCACATCCTATTATTTTTTTTCTGATCCAGAGCACAATCAAAACATCCTTTCGCTTTAGTCATATTAAAACAAAATAGTCAAACAAAATACTGCGGGGAGTAAACAGAGCTGTTAACTTGTCGTCGCTGGGAGCCGCCGGGCTCCAGCGGAGAACCCCTAAAGGCGGGTGGCTGTGGGGGAGCCCAGACGAGAGGAGCAGAGCCCGCGGCTCCTCGGGCTGTGCCCAGGTCGGGTGCTAGGGCCCGGCCGCCATTTCGTGCAGCTTGGGGCCGCAGGGTTGCTCTGGCCAGCACTGGTGGCACCCGTGTGTGTCCTGTTCTGCGCCGGGGAGGCCGAGGAGAAGGATCTGACCTTGGGGGGGTGGTGGAGAGAGCTGGGTGTGGGGTGAGCCCCTGGGGCAGCTCTCCCGGCCCTACACCCTGTGGCACAGCCTGGCGACGGGGCTGGAGACCCCCATGGGAGTGGGTCCCGCTGGCACAGCCGCCCCCTGCCCTGACCAAAGGGGAGCCAAGCCGGGGGGTGTGAAGGGAAAAAAGGGGCATCGCTGCGAGGGGGGCGCAGAGCCAGTGCCTTAGAGGTGCCATTAGAGCCCCCCGGTGCCCCCCAGCCAAGCACGACCCCTGATTTATAACATCGAGGCGGTGACAGACTGCCCCCCTCAGCCTTGTGCTCCGGGGCCCGGCCGCCCCCTCAGCCCCACGCCCTGAGGCGTGAGGGGGGCCCCGGGGGGGTCTCTCTTCGGGCCCCGCGGCTCCGGTGATCGCGGGAGGGGTGAAGGAGACACGGGGGGAACTCAGGGGACGGGGACGGGGGGACCCCGGGGAGGTAGGCGGGGGTGCGGAGGAGCCCGGCCCTGCGGGCGGGGCGGGCCGGGGCCGCCCCCGGGGCCGGGCCGTGGAGAAGCGGAGCCGGGACCGGCACCGGGGGAGAGGCGGTGGCGGCGGCACGGCCACAGCCACGGGCACGGGCAGGGGCAGGAGCAGGAGCACGGCCACGGGCATGGCCGCGGTGCTGAGGGCAGCGCTGGCGCTGGGGCTGCTGGCGGCCGTGAGGGCGGCGGCGGGCGGCGGGCGGCGGCGGCAGGCGGAGGTAGGGCGGCGGCGGCGGCTGGGGGGGCGTCCCCGGGGGGCTCCGGGCTGTGGCTGGGGGCCGATGGTGGAGCTGGGGCCGGGGGCTTCTCCTGCCTGGGGTCGGCTGTTTTGGCACGGGTGGATGCTGGGCGGGGAAGGCGAGTGCTGGTGGGGACCTCGGGGGCGTTCGCGTCCCTCGTGGTGTCCCCGAGGTGGGGGGGGTCCAGCCTTGGGGTGCTGGCTCACGGGTCCCTGTGGGCTTCACCCGCTGCATGCACGCCCCGAATCAGGCAAAGCTCAGCCCGAAGGTAGCGAAACCAGCTCCAAAAACCCCACAGCTTAGAGGGGAGAGCGAGCGTGGCGAGGGTTTGGGGCTGACACCCTCACCCGCGGCCTCCGGGAGCTTGCGGGGGGTTCGGGGGGCTGCCCCGGTACCTTCGTGCCCCGCAGCGATGCGATGTGCCTCCAGCATCAACACGCCGGGTAAATAAATGCCCGGAGGCTGGGGTGAGAAAGCTTGTCCAAATAAACGGAGCTGTTCAGCCGGCTTGTCGGTGGAAGCCGAAATTCTCGCGTAACATCAGACTTTGCTTCTAAAGTCGTTTCTCTCTTTTTTTTTATTGCTTTTAAAATAGCCCGTGCTAGCAACAATGGGTTGTGTAAACTTAGATGCGAACGTCTGAGAAAACGTCCAGTTGGGTTAAGTTCCTGGCTTGTGCCCTTGTTTTCATTGCATTTGTTACGACGGCAGCTTAAAAAAAAAATAGCTTGGATATTTAATTTGAAGCACATTTATATTAAACCGTCTTGTTATGTGCAGATAGGAGGAGGCCCGGTGCTGGACAGCACGTAGCTTGGCAGACCTGGCTCATGCAGGAGGGTTGCGGGGATGTGCTCAGGGCAGCAGCAGGTACGCGGCAGTGCCCGAGCTGCGCCCATGCCAGGGGGTTTCTTTAAAAGACACGGCACGTGCGGGGTATCCCGGCACAGAGCGAAGCGTGTGTCCCCGTGCTTTTGGTGCCAAGGGTGATGAAGTCCCTGCAGCGATCGTGTGAGAAGGTGCAGGTCTGTGGTGGCCGGAGGAAAAATCGGTGTGAAGTTTGGGAAAAGCGGGGAGTGGAAGTGGGGAGTGAGAAGTGACTGGGATGTTCTGCTTTCTGGTTTTTATTTTGATTTTTTTTATCCTGCCTCCTTCCCCTCTCAGTGCTGCAGTGGCACAGCCCCGGGCTCTCCCCTCCACCTCGGCAAACCTGGGGCTCACTTTCTGTGTCTGTGCCCCGGTGTCCGGACGAGCTTTTCCATGGCGTGGGTGCGGAGGTGGGATGCTGGCTGAAAGGGGCACCCCGCATTTTCCTTCTGATTGACATAAGGGGAAGAAAAATCTCCCCAGGGTGGTCCCCGTTTGGCCTCAGCGTGTTTCTACCTTTAGCGGTACAAACAGAGGAGCAGAGGAGTTCTCCTGACGCTGCCCTTGCGGCATGGTGTGGTGTGAGCGTGCCGCACTCCTGCTCCCTGTTTCCACCTTGGTGATGGCAAAGACCAAATGTCTTCTTTCCCTTCTCTCTCGTTGTTCCCTCAGACATGAGAGCACAACCAGTCTGCGTGATCAAACTGGTTCGTCAGCCCTCTGCTATTCACCCTCGGAAAAACTTCCCCGAGCGCTTTGGGTCATTTTCCGTCAGCTTCTGTGCCGCGGTGCATTTCAGCCCCAGGCTCTTGCTTTCTCTTAAGCAATGCAAAATTTCGTACTGCCATCCCGCAGCATCCCCGCTGCCCCGGTGAGCGCGCTCGGTGCTCAGCAGCCTGAACACCCGGGTGTTTGGTGCACCCCTGCTGCACCGCTCGAGGAGAGCAAGTGTGAAGGAAGAGCAAGGGAGCATAAAACCCACCAGACACGGTATTCCCCAGCTCCACATCTTCAGGGGCAAGTAGATAATTCCCTGCTAAGGCGGGTTTTAGGGGTGTGGGTGGGAGAAGAGATGCCTTTGGGGCCGTATCAGGCACAGCAGGGATCACGACAGCAACAGGGCTGGGGGTTTCATCAGCCCCTCGTCGACGTACGGGGTTAGCTGGTGTGGTCGCCGCCTTCCACCCTTTCTATGGAAGGCAAGCCAAGCTCTGTGTTTGCTAATTTCCCTTCTTGTGTGTCTCTGTACGTATGCGTGTATAATAATTTATACATCCACTTACACACACGCTTAAACAAAAGAGACGCGAGGACTCTGCCTAAGGGGCTGCGAACGCAGACAGGAATGCGGCGTGAGAGAGCGGCGAGAGATGAAGGTTTTCCAGCGCTGCAGCATCCCGGCAGGCAGCGACCTGCGGGCGCTCCTGCCAAAACCTGCTCGTGCCGGCAGCTTCCTGGGGCCGGGCCCCATCGTGTCTGCTGGGGGGGAACCGAGGGAGAGCTTCGTGGTGATGCCTGGTGGTGAAACGCCGCGGGACGGAGCTGGGGATGCTCAGCCTGGGCTGGGATCGCAGCATACCTCACAGGGATGCTGTTGGCTTCGTCGTGCGGCCGGCGCCCTCTGAAAGCACAGCACGAAATGTTAGCCATCCGCTTCGGACACCGGTCTGTGCTCAGGGGAACGGAGGGGAAAGAGGGGTTTTGTGTCCAGGTGCAGCAGAAGGGACCGCAGGCAACATAAGCTGCCTGCCAGGCAGGGGGAGAGGCTTGTCCGTGCGTTTCTGGTACTTAAGTGGTGGAAACAGGCCAGAAATGTGTCCGGAGGGGGGGCGGGACGGGAGCCTGCTGTCTCTGAGCTGTTGTTATCCCAGTTCCGAGGAGGGAGGTCCGCTTGTGTGTGCTGTTGGCCGGCTTCCACCTGGGGTGCCTGCGGTCGAGGGCAAGGTGTTTCCTTGGCTGCAGCCCTCGGCAGAGCCCATTTCCAGGGCTGTAAGCATCTCCCGTGGCGAGCCGCGGGCCGGGAAGGGCCCCTCCATCTCCTGCAGAGCCGAGGCTCCGCTGCCTCCCGGGCAGCCAGACCTTTCCTCTTCTCGTTTCCCTCCCCGCGTGCGGAGGGGGAGCCGGGCATGTTTCACGGGAATGCTCAGCCCTTGGCTTCCTGCTGTTTTTCTTCTCCCATTGTATGGAAAAGAGCCGTTCCCCGTCGGGGCAGGAGGGAGCGGGTTTTGCCGGGGCTGAGCATTGCGGCTGCTGGCTCAGCACCAGGGTCACAGGTTCTGCTGGGGGGGGGCTTTTAGCACTGCTTTGGGCAAGGGACACTGTGACACGGGGCTCTGCGGTTCTTCTGTCACCCCCAGGAGCCCCTGCTCCAGGGGACTCTGTATTCCCTCCTTACGCAGCGCAGCGTCAGCGCATCCCTTTCCTTTAGCTCTCTTTCCAGGTCTGATATCACCCGGAGATGACAGTAACCGCTTATCTCGAGTCTGCACACCTCTGGATCCCAGGAGCCAGGTGTTAGGTGGAAGAAAATGTGGTAAAATGACGGTGCGCAAGAACCTGAGCGTGAAACGGTCCCGAAACTGCAGGGAAACAGCCCGCTTTGGGCTGACTTTGTCAGCTCAAGGAAATGGGGATGGTAACGGCAGCGAGCGGCATGTGAGCAGTTCGGTGCCGTTACAGCACAGCTGCTGTGCTGCCTTATTGCCGCGCACCCTGACTTGTCCAGATGGGTTTCCATGAGATCATGGCGGGGAAAAACCATTTTCATGCTTCAAGGATGGGATTGTGTTAGGTTACGGGAGAGGAGACAGCTCGGACTTGTTGTGGTTCAGATGCTGAGGGAAAGAAGAGCTGTGGGAGGAGAGGCTTACACCACGGTGGGCTTTTGGGACCCAGGACTTTCCTCCTGCTCCGTAGCCCTCAATTGTCAGCAGGGGTGTGACTGTTCGGGGTTATCGCCGTGCATCCATGGGTGTAGCTGGTGGTTTGCTAGCTCTGGAGGGGAATGCTGTAAAAACCCAGCCCCAGCGAGAGGAGCAGACGTCTCTGCCCCTCCAGGCACCGCTGAGCCCCAAGCCCTGCCTGCGATAACACCGCCGCTGGTCTGAGCGCTCTCGGCAGCGCTCCTGAGACATCTGCGCCTCGGCTGCCGGGGTGAAGCCAGGACCAGCACCAGCACCTGTGGGCAGCACCCAGCCCTCATCTTCCTCCTGCCTCTCCTCTGCCGTGGCACGGGCTGGGAGGAGGCGTTAAAAGCAGGCAGCCCTGCAGTCCCTGCTGCCCTGCTGGCCCGCGCTGCCGGGATGAAGGAAGCAGCAGAGCCACTTTCCCTTTTCATCCCCATCCCTTTTCATTCCTCGTTCCCCTAACTCCGGCGCTAACAGGATGCGGGGAGGCGGGTTGGTCTGCAGCAAATGTCCCCGGTGGGATGGGGAAGACGGGCGTGGAGCATTCCTGGGAATATTGCTGTTAAACTCCTCAGAAAGCCGGGGGCAGCGGGGGCAGCCACTTGTTTTCTTTGAAATGCAATTTATGTGCTGGAGCAAGTTCAGACCGACAATCTCCGTCCATTTCAGTGGACGATAAGGAGAAGAATGGTTTGGCAGAGCCCATTGCGCCCTCCCGGCGTGTGTCTGCAGCTCAGCAGCACATCCTGCCCCGGCCGGGGAGAGGCTGCAGCCTTTCGGGGGCAGCCTCGGGACTTGACCCTGCCCGACCCGGCCCTGGTGACCTGGTGAAATCCACAGAAATCCCTGATTGTAATCGGTGTGGCCCTGATTGTAATCACTGTGTTGAGCTGCTGGTTGTTAGAGATGGGCGAGTGGCTTCGTTAGCCCCTGGTGTGGATGACATTGCAGCGGGTTTTAATCCACGGCAGCAGTGTTCCCTGCTATGTCTCCGTCAGGTCATTGCCAAAAAACCCAGAGCCGTCAAAAATGAGTGAAAAGCACAGAAAGCTGTCTGAGCACTGCCGTGCACACGTGTGCTCACGTCGTGGGAATCACAAAAGTCTAACGAAGCAACAGCCGGGAATTTCTGCCCAGCCCTGGCTTTGCCACGCTCTTTCCCACTGAATCTTTATCCTCTGCCCTCGCACGCCCTGAGCTGCTCCTCTAATTTCAGGTTGGAAATGAGGAGACATTTCTTCTCAGAAAGAGCAGTCAGGCATTGGGAGGGGCTGCCCAGGGAGGTGGTGGAGTCACCGCCCTGGGGGTGTTTAAGGGAAGGTTGGACGTGGTGCTTGGGGACACGGTTCAGTGGGTGATGGTGGTGGCAGGGGGACGGTTGGACCAGGTGGTCTTGGAGCTGTTTTCCAACCCTAATGACTCCGTGATCCTCCCCTGTCTCCCCGCAGCAATTCCTGCAGAAGTACGGCTACCTGGGAGCAGCACACCCCAGCCCGCACAGCCCCGCGGAGTTCACGGCGGCGCTGAGGTAGGAGCCTTTTATTTAACACCAGCATTATGCAGCGCTGCCCCGGGGGGTGCTCTGTGCAGCTCGGGGCTCGCCTGCTGTCAGATGCTAACGCACACGAGCGGTCCTTCGGAGGAGCACCGCTGGCTGGCAGCCGGCGCGGCGCTGCGTTATTTGCCTTTTATGGCCTGCTGTCCCCGCTGCAATAATATCTGCAGCGAGGCCGAGGATCTGGCTGGCTGGAAGAGCTCAGAGGGTTTGGGATTTGCAACGCCTGGCTCCCTTATCTCCCGGATGTACTCCTGCCAGCGGGGCGCGAAGCTCGCGGGGCAGAGCCCAGCGCGGAACCCGGGGCGCTGCCGTCTCGAAATACGGGGTGCTGACATCTCCCTTCCTTTGCAGGGACTTCCAGCGGGTGAGCCACCTCCTGCCCAGCGGGGTCCTGGACGCCCCCACGCTGCGGCAGATGGGCCGCCCGCGGTGCGGCACGGGCGATGGGGAGAGCTGGGGCCACCTCGCCGCACCGCGCCACCGGCGCTCGGCACAGCACGGTGAGCGTCGGCATCCCGCAGGGCCTGGGTTCGGGGAGTCTGGCTCGAGGGCGGTGTTGGGAAAGGGAGCAAGGTCCACTCGTGGCTCAGCAATCTGGGAGGCAGAGCTTGATGGCTCCTGAGGTGCCTCCAGGTCACCCTGACCCCAGCAGCACAGTGTAGAGGACCAGGACTGACACGGAGCAAAGGCACACGCGGTCTGACTGCTCCCAGCGGATTTGCTTGCTCCTGGCTATCCAGGATTGGACCTCTTGCCTCTCGTGAGCTCTTGTGGATGAATAGCACGATTCCTAGAGAGCGAGAGGGCTGGGACCAGCTGTGCGTGGGACATGGGAAAAATGAGGGTGAGATTAAGGCAGGGCTCAGCACCGTGCCAAGCTGCCTCTGCATCTGGCACAGCTGGTGCTGGGGGACGGACCCAGGGGAAGGACACAGGAGGCAGCCTGGTGCTCCCCATGCCTCTGGTGTTCCATCCAAATCCCTGACACAAGGGATGCAATTGTGGGCAGAGAGACCAGAGCAAGTGGGCAGGAGGCAGAGCAGGACCGGGGCCAGCAGCCCCTGCCCCAAAAGGCTCCTTGGTGGGGTGGCAAGAGGCACGGAGCAGCACCACATCTGTGCCGGCGGGGCGGAGGGGAGGCCGGGGAGCCCGGCGCCGGGCAGGAAGGCGGGCGGCTTTGTGCTAAGCTGGCTGTTTATCCGACCTGGGGCAGGAAGCCGCCGCGGCTGAGCCAGCAAAGCGCTTTGTTAGCCAGCCCGCTGCCAGCCGCGCCAGGACCCTCGGCCAGGTCACCGGCACCGCTGCCACGCATCCGGCACCCCGCTGGGCTCGGACACCCCGGTACCGTAGCAAAAGCCAGGGCTTTGTTCTGGCCGCCTTGCCGGGCTGTGAAAGCCGCCGGAGCTGGCGGGGAGCTGCTGGGCCCTGGCCAGACGGCGCTGGGTTTCCCGGGGAAGTCCCTGCCCGCCGGTCTGGGGGGGGCTGTCCGTGGAGGGACGGGCAGGCGGGATGCCCAGGTGCTGTCTCCGAGCTGCCACCATCCAGGCAGGTGTCCGGCCCCTGCCACGCAGGGTCTGTCCCAGCAGAAAGCTCAGCCCTGTCCCTTTTGGGATGGAGGTGCTGTGCCTCTAACAAGCAGGTCCTCTCCTGGACCACAGAAGGGAACGCTGGCGGGGGGGGCTGCCAGAGCTGCCCTCGGGTGTCTGCAGACGGCTGTGAAACCCCGTCCTTTGGCTTCCCTGCACGTCTGGAGCAGGTGCAGGTGCCGGAGGTCCGTCACTGCTCCCACGCCTCGGCACCAGCTCCTGCACCCACATATTCCCAGAGCGGCCCCGCAGCTTCTCTCCCACTCCTGCACGCCCCCGGCCAGATGTGAGCCCCCCCAGCCCAGCTGCCGGGGCCCCCAGGGGGGTTGGGATGCTGCAGGAATGTGCCTCTGCCCCGATACATGGTCAGAGGATGGCGGGGGGCTTACAGTGATCTCATGGCCAGGTTCCCTTTGTCATTGTCACCGTCCCCCCAGGGGCATCAAGGCTCTTTCTCCCCTGAAATTCTATTAGGGAAGCCCCAAGCAGCAGGAGCCTCAGTGCAGGGAAAACGGTCCTCTGAAAACAGATGGTGAGCAAAGGTTCGTCCCCACGGGGGTATCCCCAGGTGGGATTCAGGCAGAGTTTTCTGCGGGAAATTGAGTGGCCAAGGTGCCTTTAGGAACAGGGAAATACAGCACCGTCCGCTAGAGAGCTGGCCTGGTTTCCCTTGCCTTAGCTCCATGCCCACAGTGTTAAAACGACATGTGCAGGGGGAAAAGAAAAGTGATTTCCCTAAAAAAAAAAAAAAAAAAAAAGCACAGGCTGGGATCTGGGATTCAGGGAGGCAGCTCGGGGAAGCAGGGAAGAGCTGCTGCTGTCCAGGGAGATTTGGGGCTGGTGAGCCTCCAGCCCTGTACACAGACACCTCATTTCCCCCTGGGTTTCAGCATCCGCCCCATCCTTTTCCCCTTGGGCCCCTGTTTTCAGAGGTGCATTTGCTTTCCCTCCCTGAAGGCCCATCCCTGGGCTTCCTCTTCTGGGCATGGAGCTGGGCAGGGGCTGGATTTGCTCTCCGTGCGCGGCTGGGGTGGGAGGGCAAGGAGCCGCCCCCGTGGCGCTGAGCCCGTCCCGTCCCGTCCCGTCCCGCAGGCAGCAAGTGGCACAAGCGGCACCTGACGTACCGGGTGGTGAACTGGCCGCCGTACCTGCCGCAGCACGAGGTGCGCCTGGCCGTCAGGGCCGCCTTCGAGCTCTGGAGCAACGTCTCCTCGCTGGTCTTTTGGGAAGCGCGGGACGGCCCGGCCGACATCCGCCTCACCTTCTTCCACGGGGACCACAACGACGGGCTCAGCAACGCCTTCGATGGGCCAGGTGCTGGTCGCTCCCCCCTCGTAAGCTTCTCTTTTACAACGGGGGCTCTTCCTGGGGCTGGGGGGGAGGCCAGGTTTGTTCCCCCGCTCTTACCAAGGACACATCCTGGTGCCCAGCAGTGTGAGCGAAGGTGATGGAGGGTCCTGAGTCCCAGCCCCGCAGCTCAGGAGCCCCCAGGTTGGGATGCTCGTGGCGGGCTCACGCTGGTGGCCTCCAAGGAGCCCTCCCTGCCCTGACCCCATCCTCCAGGCACAACTGGTTTGGGTTTCGTGGGGGCATGAAATAGCCACGGGAAGCTGGGTTTCCTTCGGGAAGCCTCCCGCTGGGCCAAAATCGATGCCTATTTAAGCGCTCGTGTCCCCCCCCCCGCCCTGGGCTCACGCCAGGGGCTGCATGCTGCCCCCACGGCCCCCTGACGTCCATCCCGTCCCCAGGAGGTGCCCTGGCCCACGCCTTCTTCCCCCGCCGCGGAGAAGCCCACTTCGACAGCGCCGAGCGCTGGTCCCTGCGCAGCGGCAAGGGGCGCAACCTCTTCGTGGTGGTGGCGCACGAGGTCGGCCACACGCTGGGGCTGGAGCACTCCCCCGCCCGGAGCGCCCTCATGTCCCCCTACTACAAGAAGCTCAGCAAGGACTTCGTCCTCAGCTGGGATGACATCTTGGCCATCCAGAACTTGTACGGTGAGCATCGCTTCCCCGACACGTCGGTTGCTCCTGGGGACGTTCCTCGGGGTGGAGAGGGAGGAGCAGGATGGCAGCAGGTCCGTGCAGGGGGTGAGGACTCCGTGCATGGTGCGTGGTGGGGATGGGTCCTGTCCCTTCACGTCTGCAGCAAGGAGGGCAGGATGGGTACCGGCTGCTCCAGGGAAAAGCCAGTGTGTGATTTTTTGGGGTACCAAGGGGTCTTTGCCACCAATACTGAGGGCGATAGGAACCAGGCCGTGTGACACGGAGCACCTGGTGCCCTCCGATGGCTCGCCAGCCTTGCGAGCAACCCGCTTCCATGTCCTGCTCCACAACTCACCCTGCTCCTTCCCAGGGAAGCCCTCCAGGGGCTCGGCCGTCCAGCTGCCGGGAAGGGTCTTCACTCACTTCCAGGACTGGAGCGGGGACCTGTACGGCGGGGACCGGCAGCGGCAGGGCGCCAGCACCTATTACTGCCACTCCTTCTTCGACGCCGTGACAGCCGGTGGGTGTTTGTGAGCCCTCTCCCAAAACCCCCGCACCACTCCAGTGACCTCTCCCTGCACTGATGAGCCCCCGGGGTGGGACGGCAGGGTTTGTCCAGTCCTCAGCCCTATGTGGGCGTCCCCAAAACACCGCAGGGCTGGGGGCGGTGGCGGTGACGAGAGGCGATGCGGTGCGCGATGGGCGGTGGGCTGGGGCTGAATCTGGGATGTTGGCACCGTGCTTCTCGCCCTCACGGCCCCCTCTGCCCCAGCAGACGCGGACCACAGCCTGTACATCTTCAAGGGCGGCCACTTCTGGGTGGTGTCGGCCAGCGGCAACGCCAGCCAGCCCCAGCCGCTGCACGCGCGCTGGCCCGGCCTCCCCGCCGGCATCGACGCCTGCGCCTGCTCCCCGCTCAGCCGCAGCTTCTACTTCTTCAAAGGTCAGTGAGGCACGGGCTGCGGCCGGCGTCTGTCCGTCCTGCGCCGCTCTGTCCGTCCAGGTCTGCCCCTGCACCCCCAGCCTGGTGTGGTGCCGGGGTGCTGGGTGTCACTGGGTGCTGAGGGTGCCGGCTCCTGGGTGCTGTGCCGGCCGCAGGTTAACCACGCATCACCCACAGCCTGCAGTGCCACCCTGTGCCTCAGTTTCCCCCCTCTGGAGAGCAGCATTTGCACGGGTTTAAAAATCAAAGCAGATGCATTTTGGGGAGAAAAGGCTCTCTGGAGATGCGCAGCTGCCGGCAGCTGGACGAGCACCGCGTTGTGGTGCCCGTGATTCATGCCCCGTGCCCGGTGCCTTGCTGCCATCTGCAAGCTGCCGGTGGCACAGCTGGCAGGGCAGAGGAAGGTCAGCCCAGGCAGCCAGGACACCGAGGTCAGCCCGAACTTTTCATGGAAACCACTCGCCAGCCCGTCAGAAAGGGGGCTTTGTTGCTGCGGCTGGGGGAGAGCCAAAAGCCCCCTCCGCGGGGCCTGACCCGGCACGGCCTGCGAGCAGAAAGGGGCTTTTGTCTGGGGCAGCGCGGTGCCTCGGCTCCCCGGGGATGGCCGGGCTGGGGTGGGGAGGGCGGCGCCGGGGGTGGTCTCGGTCCCTCCGGCTGCAGCGGGGGTTTGGCTGTCCCAGCCCAGGAGGTATGCGGGTCTGTCTGTCCTGTGCAGGAGCAGGAGGGAGGTTTGCACCTGGGCTTGGGGACAGCGTGGTGGCCACGCTCTGTTCCCAGCTGCCCCCTGAGCAACCTTGCCTCAGCTGGGAAACTTGTGCATGTGGCACAAGCGGGGTGGGGAAAGCCTCTCCCCAGCCCTTGGACAAAACCCTTCATCCCCGTCCGTCCTTCCAGCACGAGAGCAGCAGTGCAACACGGGCAACTGCAGCCCCGAGAGCCCCATTTCCCACCACAGCCACAGCTTCGTGCTCCAGGGGCTGCTTCTTCCCAGCCAGGTCCAGGGGGAAGCCTAAGGGGGACGTGCCCATGGTGGTGCCATCGGGTCACCGGTGGGCTGGGTGGCACCTCTGGGCCGTAAGGCTGCCCCGTGGCCGATTGCGAAGGGGAGCAGAAGGATCAGCCCTCCTGGTGGCCACCTCACCGCGCTTTGTGCTCTGACCCCTCTCCCATCTCTTCCCAGGTGGCCGATGCTGGCGCTACCAAGGCTCCACCCTGGCGTCAGGCTTCCCGCAGAAGTGCAGCGCCCGCGGCCTCCCGCGGCACCCCGACACAGCCCTCTACTTCCAGCGGCTCCGGCGCCTGGTGCTCTTCAAGGGCGCCAAGTACTTCGTGGCGAGCGAGGAGACCCTCGCCGTGGAGCCCTACTACCCCCGCAGCCTGCGGGACTGGGACGGCGTCCCCCCCGGCACGACGGGGGCCCTGGCGCACCGCGACGGCTCCGTCTACTTCTTTCGGGATGAGCAGTACTGGCGGTTCGACCAGGCCAAGCTGCGGGTGGTGGCCACGGGCAAGTGGGCCACGCAGCTGCCGTGGATGGGCTGCTGGGACGCCAACGGCGGGCAGGTCCTCTTCTGAGCCCCGCCGCCGCTGCCGAGCATCGTTCCTGAGCGTGCTGGGACGAAACGGGGGCTGAGCCCCATCTCGGTCCTCAGCGTGGACCCTGCTGTCTCAGGACAGCTCTCGGGGTCCCGAAGCAGTGTCCCCGAGCAGCGGGGACGTGGCTGGGACGAGGCAGCCTCCAGCCCAGCAGGTCCAACCTCGCCAGG
Source organism: Anser cygnoides (assembly GCF_040182565.1). Lineage (NCBI taxonomy): Eukaryota > Metazoa > Chordata > Aves > Anseriformes > Anatidae > Anser > Anser cygnoides. The sequence continues at coordinate 6,304,368 of NC_089890.1, forward strand.
TGGCCTGTGATGTTGGGGAGGAGGCATTTCTTTAAAAAAAAGAAAAAGCCCACAAGAAAACATGGAGACTGCAATCGTACCCGTTTCTGATAACTTTCAGGATTGTTTTATGCCTTTCTTTCAAGCCAGGACTTGTTTGTTGCTACCTTATTTGTTGTTTTCCTGCGATCAGGCAGAGAAGTGCCTTGCCGATGGGTGCTGTAGGGCTTGGGTGTTTTTAAATGAGTGACTTAGAATGTTTTCCCGTTAAAACAAGATGAAAAGAGACATTTGGACATAACCACGGGCCCAGGCTGAGCTCTGCAAGAGACAGCGAGCAGGACAGACGGACGTGTCCATGCACACAGGCTCATGAGGACGGCCTGGCCACACAGTCCTCGTTCCTTTTACAAACCTCGAACGCTGCACCCACCACTGCCACCGGGACGGGCATTGTCCCCGAGAGTCCGCGGGGAACGTGGGGTCCCCAGGGCTCGACCTCTGTGCGAGCAAACGCCAGCATCCTGTCCCTGGCCAGGACGGGGCCGAGCGCTGTGGAACGTCCTCTGATTTGACATTTTGGAGCATTTCGGTTTGTTTTCTGTGATATTTGTGAATGAACCCTTCCTGTGCAGATGCGGGGCGCGCACGCGGCTTGAAATCTCAGGGGATTTTTCAGCGTTGCCAAAGAGACGGGGCCGCGGCGTTTTGGTTTGGGCTGGGTGGCAGTAACGCAGCATCGCTCGCAGCCATCCCCAGGGCTCACAGACCTGGTGGCAAATAAAATGAACCCCTGGAGTTGCAGTGCTGGTGTTGCCATTTGTTTTCAGGCCATGCCTTCATATTTTTTTAAAATCCAATCTCACGTTTCCTGAAAGGGGTGAATTAAGATGTACATGTGCCTTTAGGGTCGGGGTGGGCAGGGCTCAATTTGCCCCAAGGTTCCTTGCAGGAAGGCTGCTTTTGGGATTGCTCTCAGCAAAATGCAGCCATGTGAAGCACGGGATGCTGAAGAAAACAGGGAACCTCTCCTCCCTGCTTCATCCCAAGCTACTGAGGATTCCTCCACGCCTTGTGATGCATTAATAATACCTTTTCCGAGTGTGAGAGGGGACCCCCCTGTCTGCAGGCAGCCGTCGCGCTCTACCCCAGCCAGGCCATTTTGTCCCCAAGCAGGCGTCGGGTGCGTGCTGTCGCGGTGCTGACTCTGTCTCTTGGCCAAGGAGCTGCCGGAGGAGAAAGCAAGCGGTGTTTGCTCCCCTTGTTTGCTTTCCTTCATGCCGTGACACGCCGGGCATCCCACGTGCACTGCCCATTGACCGGGCGGTGTTTTGTCTGCAGGGGAAAGCGCGGGCGGAGGTGCTCTGGGGATGTTTGCAGAGGTCGGGACACCTCGGTCGGTGCCTCCATCCCCTGTTCACAGCTCCTGCACCCCGCAGAGTGCGGGGCCGGGGGGGTGAGCTTGCAGCCCGAGCCGTGTCACCGTCCCCTCTGTGGCACAAGGCTCCTTTTCTCCTCCTGGGCTGCTTGCAGGGCACGCCAGGCGCCCGCCGCGCATTCCCCAGCCCGGGGGAATAGCTGGGATTCCTGCATTGCCTCCCCCAAAATGGCACCAAAAGGAGCAGCAGCAGGCAGAGGATGGAGTCCCTGAGCAGCACAACCCCCCTGAGCTCCCCAGAGACTCTTCCAGCCCCAAGGTGTGAGACGATCACTGGCAGAGCTGCTGTTTGCACCAGCACCTCGGTCCTGGGGTGCTCTGCAACATCTTTTGGGAGGGAGCCCTGCGAGGCTGCAGATTCCCGGAGCGCCCACTCGCTGCTGTGCCCCGTGGTTATTGCCGTGAAGCCCCAGCTCCTGGCGCCGTGCCCTCTGCGGAGGAGCTTGGCTCTTGTTCAGGGCTTCACAGCACAGAACTTGCAAGGGAGCACAGGGCAAAGAAACCCCAACGGCGCACATGCGAATAAAACCCCTCTCGTGCTCGTTTTGCTTTTTCAGAAAGAAGCCTGGGGGAGAGGACTGAGGCTTTTTGCAGGCTGAGCCCTGACACGGTGCAAAGCACGGGGCTCGGGGCCGCACCTCGCTGCCAAAGCCCAGAGCACGGGGTGGCCGCGGCGGCTCTGCTGCTACCCGCTGCGTGTCCCGGTCGCACGGAAACCCCATGGGAAGGTTCAGGAGCCCGGCCACTGACAGGACCAGCTCTTCCCATGGGATTTCTGCCCCAGCCCCACAGCTTTGCAAAGCCCTTTCCTTGGGATTTGGGTTTCCAGCTCCCAGTGCTGCAGTCCCCAGGGTGTGCATGGGGAGGGTGGGGTGGGACTGGTCCGAGCGTCGTCCCCGTGCCATACCCAGAGGTCCTCACGCTGCACCTGCACTGAGATCGGCCTCGTGGTCCCTTCTGGGCACCCCATGGGGCTGAGCCCCCACAGGGGGATGGAGCCATGCTCGGGGCTGTCTGTACCAGTGCTTCTCACCATGGGGAGGGTGGGCGTGCAAGGGGGGGGGGGGGTCTCAGTGGGAGCCTCTGAGGCTGTAAAATGGGTACAAAGCTGTGGCTGGGTGGCACCGAGCCCTGAAGATAGGGCTTGTGGGGCCCCCGGGTCGCTCCACCTGCAGTGCAGGTGGGTATGGGGGGGGGGGGAGGGGGCAATCCCCCCTCTTTTGGGGCTGTGAGTGGCTTGTGGTGCTGAGGAGCTGCTCTCTAACCCCCTGCTGCCCCAAGCTGGGGACCTTTAGGGGGCAAATCCACCTCTGGGGCGCAGAGAAGGAGCGGGGCTCCCGGAGGAGCAGCAGGCGCCGAAGGGTTAACGGGGAGTGTTTGCAGCCGGTCCCTTGTCACCAAGGAGAAGGGAGCAGCACTTGGGAAGGAAACAAAACACCCACTGCCCAGGAGGGACACTTCCCTTCCCCGGGCTGCCTCGCACAGCCCTGGGACCCCAGAAGGGCTCCGGCACCCCGCAGGCAGGCAGCCCTCGAGGGCACGAGCGGTGTCCCCCTCCTGGTGGCCCTGGTGGCAGAGAACAAGCGGCACCGGGTGAGTGGGGAGGTGGGCCGGGGACGTGGCTGGGGCAGCTCCCCGTGTCCCCATCACCCTTCTCCCTCTGCCTCCTCCCAGCCTGGGATCTTATGGCACGATGTGGGGGACGCCGGGCGCCGCGGAGCGGAGCATCCGTCCCTACCGCTCCAGCCAGCAGTACCTCTGCGCCATGAAGGAGGACCTGGCCGAGTGGCTGAAGGAGCTCTACGACCTGGACATCGAGGCAGGCACCTTCCTGGAGGTGCTGGAGACGGGGGCCGTGCTCTGCTCCCACGCCAACCACGTCGCCCACGCGGCCGCAGAGTTCGCCCGCGCCTGCCCCGCCGCAGCCCGCCGCCTCCGCCTGCCCGCCGCCGGCGTCGCCTGCAACCTCGCGGCGCAGCCGGGCACCTTCCAGGCCAGGGACAACGTCTCCAACTTCATCCAGTGGTGCAGGAAGGAGATGGGTATTAAAGGTAAGGCCTCGGGCTCCAGCAGCCCCGAGATGCGGCGTGCAATTCCCCTCCAGCCGCTCCTGGCATCGCCCTCGGTGTTTTCCCGTGTGTCCCCAAAGCCGGTGCCACCCCAGCGCTGGGTAGTGCCCGAGCTGGGATTTCTGCCCCAGGCTGGGCTTGCACAAGTTCCTCCAGGCTTGGTGGTGGCTTTGCAGGGTGCTGGCACGCGGTGGATGTGTTTGCTTGGGTGGAAAAATGGGGATGGGAATGGGAGGGCACATGGCATCGCACGGCCCTGCCATGCACGGCACCATCTCCGCCATAAGGACCAGGAGCACCCTGGCTCGGAGCAGGGGGCTGTCACCATGTCCCCACCAGCAGCGGTGCCCGCGAAGTGCCGTGGGCATGGAGTGAAATGTCCTCAGCACACCCAGCCCCTGGTGCATGGCTCCGGGATGGCACAAAACAGCTGCAGCATCTCCTCATGGAGATGCCCAAGGGGAAACGTCTGCCCCATGACTTTATGCCAACCCTTTCTGGACCCAGCCACACTCCTAGCATCTGTGGGATGGCACAGCAAGGCGGGCAGAGCCGGTCCTCGGGGAAATAACACCCCCTCGGGCGGGTTTTCTCTGCGCCTGTGCCCCCCAACCCATTTGTCCCCGTCCCCTCGTGCGCCTGCCCTGGCTGAGCCCAGCCGTGCCCTGCCCCAGATGTGCTGATGTTCGAGACGGAGGACCTGGTGCTGCGGAAGAACGAGAAGAACTTCGTGCTGTGCCTGCTGGAGCTGGCGCGCCGCGCCGCCCGCTTCGGCATGCGCGCCCCGACCCTCGTGCAGATGGAGGAGGAGATCGAGGAGGAGCTGCGGCAGGAGCTGCACCTGCCCCCCACGGACACCCCCCTGCCCCGGCCCCCCAGGGAGCCCCGGGACCTCCACAACCTCGACCAGATGGTAGGGTGGGGTGGGGATGGAGGGGTGGAGACAGCGGGGAGAGGATGGTGGGGATGGGGATGGTGGGGATGGTGGGGATGGTGGAGGGGGCTGGTGGGGATGGGAACGATGGGGATGATGGAGATGATAGGGATGTGGATGATGGGGATAATAGGGATGAGGATGATGGGGATGGAGATGATGGGGATGGGGGTTATGAGGATGATGGGGATGATGGGATGATGTGTATGGGGCCACCCCAGCCCCCTCCCCAGGAGCCTTGGTGCAGATCCATCCCTGCTGCCCGCAGGTCCAGCACCTGGTGAGCCGCTGCACCTGCCCCGTCCAGTTCCCCATGATTAAGATCTCGGATGGGAAATACCGCGTGGGCGACTCCGACACCCTCATCTTTGTCCGGGTGAGCCCGCTTTGTGCCGTCCTTTCAGGGCACGGGCACCAACAATCCTGCCTCAGCCCCCTGTTAAGCTCCCTAAATCCATCCCCCTTATAGGGCCAACATGGGGTTTTTGACAATTATCCACAACATAGGGCAGCTTGGGCCTGTGGTGTGGGTTTGCTTGGATGAAACCGTCTGCGGGTGAGGGACAAAACCTGCTGTCCCAGGCCAAGCTGGAGCCAGGTCCTACAGGTGATGGGAACCCTGTTTGGGGCTGATGCTCGGCCCCTGCCTGGGTCTGAAGGGCTTCCCAAAGGGCTCAGCATCCACCGGTGGACCAGGGAGCGTCCCAAAAGCCTCCCACCCCCCAGACCCTCCCTGGGGTGACAAAACATGCAGAGGGACATCAGAGGGAGACGAGACACCCCCCCCCCGCCCCCCCAAATCGATGGTGCCGGGTGAAGCGGGGCTGACGGCGGGCTGCTCCTCGCGCAGATCCTGCGGGAGCACGTCATGGTGCGGGTCGGGGGCGGCTGGGACACGCTGCAGCACTACCTGGACAAGCACGACCCGTGCCGCTGCACCTCGCTCTGTGAGTGCCCGCGCCCCCGCGCCCCCCGCCCCTGCCAGCCGCTGGTGGGAGGGGAGAGCTGCTTATGGGGTGCTTGCTGCTGCTCGTTTGCTGCTGCTTTTGGGGGTGCTTGCTGCTGCTCCTGGGGTGTTTGCTGCTGCTTTTGGGGGTGCTTGCTGCTGCTCCTGGGGGGTTTGCTGCTGCTTTTGGGGGTGCTTGCTGCGGCTCCTGGGGGTTTTCAGGAGCAGGAGGCCCCCTAACCCCAACGCTTTGCTGGGAAATCGTTGCTTTGGGGTATAGCTCTTGCTGGGTGGCCGCTAGAGGTCACGGCAGACTTTGGGAAGGAAAGGGACCTTTGCGAGGCCCAAACCCCCTCTGCGAGGTGCTGGGGGCTGCGGGGAGCATCCCTGGCTGACAGCACGGGGGCCGGGCAGCCGTTCCCTGGGGCTGGGGTCCGCAAAGTTGATGGGGAGGGGTCTGGCGGTGCTGGTGGCTGAGCCCCATCTTCCCCCGCAGCTCACAAGCAGCATTCCAGGAGCGGGACCCCCCAGCAGGTGCAGCACGAGGTCCAGCTCTGCAAAGCCCCCCCGGCCCCCAGCCGCGGGCAGCCCTCGCTGCTGGTCAGCCGCTCGCAGAGCCCGCTGCCCCCCGTCGCATGGGGACCCCGCGCCCCCCACGGCCACCGCCCCGGCCCCCTGCGCCCCGCCACCCCCTCGCCGGGTGCCAGCCCTCGCCGGGAGCCAGCGCAGCCCCGGAGGGTCCCTTCGGGCAGGTGAGGTGCAGAGCGGCTTCATACCCCAAAACCTCTGCTTTTCGGGGCACTTTTTGTCCCATCCCTGGATGCAGAGGGACGCGGTGGCTCTGTGACCCCCCCCCCTCCTGTCTCTCTCTCCTTGCAGGACACGGACCCCAACGCCGAGGTCACCCGCTCGGCCCAGCTCCCCCGGCCGTGGGGCCACGCAGCGGGCACCCACCCCGTCCCGGCTGGGCAGTGCGGGGGTCCGCGAGGTGCCACCTGGGAGCATCCTGGGGACCCCCCGGTCTGCAGCAGCACAGGGCAGGGGCAAGGCCCCCAGTGCCCAGCGTCGGGCACCGTCGCCTCCAAAAAGCACCCGGCAAGGGGGGAGCTCATCCGTGGGGGCTGTCAGGCTGCAGCAAGCGGGGGTCCCTGCTGCTGCCCTGCCCTGTGCCCGCAGCCCCGTCAAGGTCGGTTCTTCCTCCCCGGAACGGGGTGCCCGGGGTGCATCACAGAGCAGGAAAAGCCCCCGGGAAGGCAACAGGGCAGCCTTTGGACGTGGGCATCCAGCATCACCCCAAAACTCTTTGAGCCAAGCTCCAAAAGGGGACAGAAATGTTAAACCCCCCAGCAAAACCAGCCCAGCCATCTGCCAGCCCCCGACCTCTCTGTCCCCTATTGCAAACGGGTGCAAGGGCTGTGCTGCTGGGGAGGGTTCCCAGCGGTGCCACCCAGCCACGAGACCGCCAGCCAAGGATGCTGAGAGCCCCGGGGTGCCGGCGGATGAACCGGGGGGAACCTGTGGCCATGGCAGGGGGGGCTCAGGGCTCCGGGGCTGCTGGGCACACTCACAGCCACCGGGCTACGACAGGGTGCTGGAGGAGCTCTCCCATGGCCGGCAACCCCTGCGCCCTGTGGAGATGGAGAGCTGGGTGGCCCAAAAGCCCCCCATGACCACCCCGCAGCGTACCACCCTCCCAGCTGGGGGGACCACAGAGGAGCTGGCAGCAGGGGGCCAGGCCCCGCAGGGCACGAGGGCGGCCACCCTGCCAAAGCCCCGGCGGTGCCTCAAGAAACCTGAGCGTGTGCCCTCCATCTACAAGCTGAAGCTGCGGCCCAAAGTGCGTCCCCGGCGGGACCATCGGCCCGGGAAGGGCCCCTCGCGCATCCCCACCCCGCTGGGGCAGCGCCTGCCCCGTGCCCGGGGCCAGCATCGCCCCCCAGCCCCGACACGGCGCCCGCAGCCCGGGGGTGCACGCCCCACAGCCAAGCCCTCGCTGGCTGACAGCGGCGCGTGGCTCACCGAGGACGATGAGGAGGCGTGGGTCTGACCCCCTGCCCCTTGGGTTTTGGGGGCACCCCATGCTTGTGGGAGACACAGTGCCCAAGGTGGGGGCGGGATGCTGAGCCCTGGGAGGTTGGCGCAGGCAGCGCGATGCATTTGCTTCTGGGGACACCACCACGTGCCTCAGTCTTCCCCATCTGCCCAATGGAGCCAAGGACGCCCGAGCCTTCCAGTACGCTCAGCCCTACCAGCCTGGTGAGCTCAGGGCAGGGTGACGCGCTTTCCCTGACGCTCTGCTGGCATTTCCCCGCGGGCCTGGGGTTGGAGCAGCCCCCCTGCATTAAGGCTGGTCCGGCAAGGACGTGTCCCGCAGGGTGCGTTGTAGGCGAGGGTGGTCACCGGCACGGGGCGGCAGCGGCGGTCGGTGCTTGTGCAATAAGAGCTGTACCAAAGCCTCTTCTCTTCCAGCAGCTTTTCTGTGCGGGCAGGGAGGGAGAAGTCCCCGGTGACTGGTCCCGTGGGCAGCAAGCCCTGCTGGTGGGAAGGCTCCTGCCAGGGGGAACGCGGCATCCCCAGTGGGCTTCCAGCACCGCGGCGGGGCTGCGAGCGGTCCGGCGCCACAAGCAAGGAGCAGCGAGGCGGGTACAGAACAAGGGGGACAGACCTGATTTTAATTCAAGTTCAAGTCAAGGGGTGTGGGGTGTTTTAGGCGGTGTAGACACCTTGGGAATCTCCAACGAGAAGTACAGGGGGAACGGGGAGCCAGGTCCAGGAAACCGTGATGCACCTCCAGGAGGAGGAGAGGGCGAGCATCCTCATCGGGGCTGCACCGAGCCCACCTCGGGCTGTGCGGCGCCTCCTGGCTCAGCACACACACACACGGGGCAGAAAACAATATTTTTTTCCACCCTCCTGCCCCTGGGGACAGCCGGGGACATCCTCAGCCTCCCCCCGGCCCGGCAGCAGGTTATCTCTGCGCGAACTTAGAGCCGAGCGAGGCAACGCAGAGCGGGACGAGGCGGTGGTGGGAGAGCAGTAACACTTCGGGATGAGGGCATGTTTACGGGGCAGGGGGCAAGGCAGTTCGATCCCAAGTGCTGCAGGGGTCAGGGGATGTGCTGATCCTCTGCCATCCCGGCCCGCAGCCCCGCTATGCCGGGGGGTCCTGGCCCCAATCCCGCTCTCCTCGCAGTGCTCCGGGAGCTGGGCACTGCTGCCGGAGCAGGGAGGGTTGTTAATACTCATATAACTTCTGTCTATAAAGTACAATAGAATATAACAATTATATTTATAACCATTTTTTTTTCCAAAATACTAAATAGATGCTATAAAAACCTGTAACTAATTGTGCTATAAACTGCAGGCTACAGGGTTATAACAAACAATGTATTGGTTTAGTCGCTGACATGTGCACGTCGGAGCACTGTATAAATGCTTTATTAGTAGCATTTACCAAGGAGTTTCCTTCTCAAACAATTTGGAGGGGTAAAGCTAGCGAGAGACCGATAACGTGGGCTGATAAATCCTGGTGAGATGGGTCTGGGCCGGCGGCGCTGCGCGGTGGGTTTGCCGTGAAGGTGAGGGATGGAGGATGGGAGCTGCTCTCCCCCAGCCCTTGGCCCTGTGCGTCCTCCCATCGACTTTTCTGTGTGTTTTTTCCTTATTTGTTTGGGGTACAAGGATGGGGTTTTGGTTCCTGAAGAAGCTGCTGGGGGCAGCAGGGATGGAGCAGGGACTGATGGTGGGGATGGAGCGGGGATGGAGCGGGGACTGATGGCAGGGATGGAGCAGGGATGCCGGGACCGAGGGGTGGCCGGGATGCGAGGCCAGGCTGAATGCAGTGGGCTAGAGCTCAGTGGGAAGGACTCTGAATAGCGAGTGTTACCGGGATAACAGCAGTTCTCCTGGGAAATGGAGCCTGTCGGTGGGGAAGAGGCAGCGGGCTTTTGGTGTTGCCTGATTCACAGCATCCCCGTGTCACACAGCGACAAAGCCCAGACCCCTGCGCCCCTCGGACCCGGCACCATTTACGAGCTCGGGCTGCACTTTGCCTCCCGGGCTCCAGGACAAACTGCAGATGAGCTGGCAGTCCGGAGTGGAAACAAGCCGAAAGATTAATTTATAAAAAATAAAATAAATAAAGAAAGAAAAATAAAGAGGGGCTCATTTTCCCATTAGGAATGTGCACAGAATTAAGAAAAAAAGGTGGAAATGCAACTCCAGCTCCCTATTGCTTTGGAGGCTGCCTTTGTGCGGGCACCGTCTCCGTCTCGGATGGATGGATGGATGGATGTGAGCTTCCCCTAGGAAAAGCCCCCGCAGGGGTTGAATCCACCTGGAAGCGCCGCCTGCCTAGCCAGGAACCCCTGCCTTTTGGGTCTGGGTGCTGAGCTTTGGGTCGGGGTGCTGAGCTGTGCCCAGCGTTCGATGGCAGCAGCTTTGCTGCAAACCCGGGGGTGGGCGAAGCCTCTGCGGGGCTGGTGCATATGGGGAGGACGAGGCTTAAGGAAAGGGAGCTGGTGGGGGTGGGAATAGCACTTTTTGGGGCAGGGGAACCGAACCAGGCTGCCCGGGTCGGGCACAGAGCAGCAAGAGCCCACGGAGGCGACCAGCTTGGGCCGGGGCGGCGCAGGGACGCAGCGATCAGCCCTGATGTGGGAGTTTGAGGCCGGTGGGACCGCGGGGCTCTCCCCGAGCGGCTCCTTCATGCGGAGAAGCGAGGATCCAGCCGAGGTCCTCCCTCACCCCTCACCTCCGGGCAGCACGGCCACCCACCTGGCCCAGCCTGACCCGACCCGCCAGCGGCCACCGCATCGCCCTGCCCGGCCCTGTGCCGGGCGCGCCGTGTCCCCAAGTGTCACCGCAGGGGAAGCAACGCCCGGGGTGCCTCCGGCGCAGCTCCCAGCGGAGCATCACCCCGGCAGGGCTGGGGGTCCTGCGGGGACACGGCCCGGGGGGGGTCCGTCGGGGTCGGGGGGGCTCACATGATGGTGCATCGGTTCCTGCGCAGGGCGCCCTGGAAGCGGATGGTGGTGTGGACGTGCTTGCAGCGGGCGCAGCCCACACTCTTCAGGAGCTCGCTGAAGAGCAGCAGGATGTGCCAGTTGTACTTGGCCGAGCACTCGATGTAGCCGCACTTCCACGTCTTCTTCACCAGGTTGGAGACGTTCCAGCGCGGGATCACCCGGCCCCGCTGCAGGTCCCGCTTGTTGCCCACGATGATGATGGGCGTCTCCGACGTGCCGATGACCCTGGGACGGGAGGGCGGTGAGGGAGGGCAGAGCCATAGAGCCACAACCCAGCCCCATCCCCACCCAGTACCTGGGCACGCCAAGCTGCATGCCACCTCCCGTCCTGTCCCCTTGTCCCTCTCCGTGACCACCAAGGGGGCCCCGTGTCACCCCAAGGTGCTTTCCCCAGCAATATCTGCACTGGGATGTAAGGGGCCCTGTAAGGGGTTGTAGGATCCCGTCCCCACCTCCATACCGCCCCGCTCTTGGCATGCCCCCGCCGGCGAACAGCCCCTACCTCGTTTCCAGGATCTGCTGGCGGATGGTTTTGATGTACTCGAAGCTGTCAAAGCAACAGATGTCATAGACCAGGATGTAGGCATGGACGCTCCGGAGCCCCCTGCAACACACGTCCGCCCACTCCTGCAAGGTGCAGAGAGGGATCAATCCTGGCGTGCCCCGGGGGATGCCCCGCACTGCCTGGGGGCCGGACGCGTTTGTAGGGGGAAAGCCGTTTGTAGGATCTGGCTCCTCGGCACTTTGCAGGTGTGTGGGGGTCCTGGCCAGGAGCGTTTCACCACACATTTCCCCAGCCCCAAAGCACAGCACCCATCGCTGCTCTGCCCCCCATCCCTGTGACACCTCTGTCTCCCCTCTTTGGCGTCTCCCCCCGAAGATCGCGTATCCCCCGATCAACCCGGAGGAAGGATAACGAGATTTGTCAGCCCCAGTTCCTCTCCAGAGCGAGGATTAAAGCCTAACTATGCACTGCCACCTGGGGGCAGCTTGACTGGAGCTGGGTGAAGGGGGCTGAAAGCCTGGGTGTTAACAGCTTTCCCCCCCTCCCCCAGAGCTGCTCGTTGGGCTGTTTAGGAGTGGTGGATCCCAGGTTTGGGGCAGGGGAGGCTGCGGGGTCACAGGCCAGCAGCTCGGCAGCACGGCAGCACCGCAGGTGGCAGCAGGAAGGTGACGCCGAAGGGGACCTGGGGACAGGAGAGGAGCAGCAGCTCCTCAGGAGTGGGGTCTGCTGAGGGCGAGGTCAGGACCTGGGACAGCCAAAATTCGGAGCTGTAAGGCATATGCTCCAAAAGCCTTGGGTTTCCAGGAACAACACGAGCTTTTTGCATGACACAGGAGCGAACATCCACCCCGCTCTCAGCCCCTTTCCTACACCAGCACTCGCTCGCCCAGGCCAGCTCGCCCCAAAGGCCAGCCTCCTGCGGACGCCAGTAACCGGCCCCAAAGCACAGCGTCCCCAGTGGAGCCTGTCCCTGGTTCCCAGTGGATCCCACGCTGTGGATCCCAGTGGATCCCCAGCACAGCCCCGCTGCGGGATGAAGCCATCCCCCCCGAGGTGTGCATGGGGTTATGTTCGGGCTGTGCTCAGGCAGCAGTGACATGGGGTCACAGCACGTGCAGGCAGCTCCATGGGGATCCCTCCTGAGGTTCAGCTGGAAAGGAGAGAAGCGCATGGAGGAGAAAAGGCACCAGTGCTACCCGAGCAAAGCCCGTGCCCATGCTGAATCATCCCCTTCTGAGTTTATGATCTCTGGGAACAAGGCTAAATGAGACCTAGGACCGGAGGAAATCATGGAGAGGAAAGTTTCACCGCGCGGTTTGGTCCTTGTGCAGACCCCAGCAGCCAGAGCAGAGCACGGGGGGGAGCTGGGAGCGCCCCGACCCCTGCTCAGGTCCCTGGGGAGGAGACGATGCTCCCGGCCGTGTTACCAGAGGGAGGAGGGCAGGTACAGCGCCGGTGTCTCGGGTTACTCTGAGCAAGCCCTGATACCTCTGGGAGATTAATAAATTACAGCTATTACGCCAGCAGGCTCGGTGCTGGGACGCAGCCTGCCGTGATGCCGTGACGCCGGGATGATTTCCCCACGTCCACGTTTGGATTCCTGGGGACGCTCGGGGCCGGAGCAGGACGTCGGGGAGCTGGGGCCGTGCTCCTCTCCCAGGCCATCTCCACGGGGAAGCTGCTCGTGGGCAAGGAGCGGAGCCCAGCGATGCTTCCAGCAGCCCCGGCCGCTGCCTGCCCCCCGCCGTGGTCCTCCCCTTCCCCTCTGGGCAGCCTCTGCCCTGGAAGCCTCCATCTGTTCCCACCGCCCGCCTCCCTTTGAGCACAGCGAGACACGGAGTTAATTGAGTATGTGAGCGTCGTCTGCCATGTCAATAAATTACCCTTTGCTATTTCGGGCCGTGTCTCTCGCTGACCTTTCGTTCCCTGCACACGCCGTTTAATTTTTAACCCCCCCCCCCATAGCGCTCCCTTCACCTCCTGCCCCGCAGCTTCGGGCAAGCGCGGAGCCCTGCAGAGCCCCCGTGACCCTGTCCCCACGGGGAGCGGGACCAATGTAATTACGCTGATTAAAAATACAAGAGAGCCCGGCCCCAGCGGAGGCAGAGGGTTAAAATCCCCTTTTCCCCCACTGAACCCCACAGGCAGCGGTGGTGGCAGCGGCCGCGGAGCTGGGGAGCAGCCGGCGGGGTCGGTGCTGCTGGGATCAATCCAGGCACCACTGCAGGGCCAGGGGTGAACCGGGATGGGACGGGCAGCCCGGCTTCGTCCAGCTCAGCAGGGTTAAACACGAGCCCATAGAGAGGAAAATGGCCTTTCCCAAAGGGAAAAGAGGAGCAGGCTTAGAGGAACCTCGGAGATACACAGCAAAACCCCAAACCCACAACAGCAGCGGCCTTCAGGCAATGGGTGCACCGTGCTTCGGCTCTCCAGGACCCCCGGGACTTTCACCCAAGGGCTTTGGCTGCGCTCCTTGAGCCCTTTGCCGGCCCAGGACAGCAATGGGAGTGGATCCCAGTGCCCGGACCCAGCACCCAGATGGACGAGGAGACCCAGCGGAGCCACGGGCACTGCCAGAGCCAAGCTAACGGGGTGAGATCCAGCCCCTCCAGGGCTGGAAATCATTGTAAGTGAAAAAGCTGCAATAAAAAATAAATTAAAAAAAAAACAACAACAAAACCAACCACCTTATCCCGTCCTGCAGCGCTGAGGTCGCCGTCCTCGGCTTCTAGGAAGCCAACCCCGAGCAGGGGGTGCTCGGCTCTCCCCTGGCACCCCTACCTGCAGCGTGTTGACGGGGAAGGCGCTGATGGGGGGGAAGTCCATGATCTGCAGGTCGTGGACGTGGCCGTTCATCACGACGGCGGGCAGGTAGACGCGACGGGCCGTGGTGGGCACGCAGACCTCGCTGAACTCGTTGTAGAGGAACTGCCGGACTATGGCGCTCTTGCCCACGCCCTGGGCTCCCAGCACGGCGATCTTGAAGGTCGCCACCATGCCGCCGCGCGCCGGCCGCTGCCCCGGTGCTGCCCCCGCGGCGCCGAGGCTGCATATTCCCGCGCAGGGGGCCTCAGCCCCATTCAGGATGCGTGTCCCCGCCGGGACAGCCCGTCACTGCAAGGCCAAGGGGAAGCGGTCAGGTACCGGGGATGCCCCGCAGACCCCAGTGTTGCTGCAGGTTGGGTTTTTTTTCCGAGCAGGATAAAGGGTTATGGCTGTCCCCTGGGAGCTGGGCTACGTCCCCAGCACGGGCACTGCGAGAGCCAAGGGTCCCCTGTGAGGCTCCCATCCCGAAGAGCCAGGATTTGGGCAAGCCCTGTCCCAGGAAGGGTCTCACTTGGGTTTCCTAAAAGGCAGCAGAAGCCTGGAGCCCGGCCTGTGCCCATCGCCTCCCTCCCGCTGCACCCCAGCCGTCTCCTGCTCCTATTTTTACCACCGCTCCTCTTCTCCTTTAGGTTTCCTTTCAGCTCCTGCCCTTTCCAAAGCCCCCAGCAGTCCCTGGAGCCCGTGGGAGGCACGTGCAGCCCCTTCGGCACCACAGCAAGGAAACCTCCCGGGGAGGGACCAGCGGCTCAGGGTCCCCCCGGGCCTGGCAGAGCAGGGGACGTGTCCCCTGGCACCCCTGGGGACAGTCCCTGGCAGCTCCGGTGCCGCCCCGAGCTGGGGAATCCATCTTCCCTCCGCTTGGACAGCCAGAACTGCCTCTTGCTGGGGGGGGGGGATCGCTCTGTGCCTGCGAGCGACAGCTTTAATGTTTAATTTCAGGCTTTGAGCGGTTTGGCAATTAACTTGATGGAGGCTAATTTCCGAGCCAGCTGACGGGGCGAGCCCGCAAGCCGCGGGCACACGTGGCGAGGCTGGAGGGGGGCCTGGGGCAGGGCTGGGCGTGGAGGGGGCATGGGGGCAATCACCCACGCACATGGATGCAGGAGCTGGGTCTGAGGGTCCCGAACACCCTCTGGCAATGGGGGTTTGATAGAAACAGCAGGGGCAATGGGATGGGTCCTGCTCTGGCCCCCATCCCTAGGAACCAGCTCGTGCTTTCTCCCGAAGCATGGATGCTGTTACCAATTCGTGCTGCTCTCGTCTGCTTTCCCTGAAAAACATCCCCAAAGCACAGGGCAGCGGTCCCCGAGCTGCCAGAAAGCAGCGGGCTCCAGCCGCCCCGTTCTCATGGGGTTCTTTGCCCCGGGGAGAGCCCGGCCCTAGACGTCCCCGCTGCGGGGTGCTGAGTGGCCCGGCTGGGCCAGCACTCGCACTGGGGCTGGGGGCCTTCGGCAGGGCCTGATCCAGCCCAGGGGCAGCGGGGAGGGTTTGTGCCCGGGGCTGGGGCCATGGCACAGGGCTGGGACCACCCCGCGGGTGCTGAGTGCCTCTGGGGACCCGTGCGCCCCAGCCCCGGCCCCGGAGCGTTCCCAAGCCGCGTGCCTTGGGATGGGGGATGGGGGGGGTTCAGCCCCACCAGGGCCTTGCTCCACCAGCAGAAAGCACTGTCATGGCCAGGCCACCCCGCTGCGGGGACAGCCCCATCCCCACACCCCTTCCCCCTTCCCAGCAGCGACCCCAGCTCCCCTCTGGGGCCGGGGGCACGCAGCCGGGCAGCCCCAGCCCCGCGGGACGCCGCGGGGTGCCCCAGCTGCAGAGCTGAGCGCTGCCCTGCCACCGTGCCGGGGGTCCCCACAGCCCCGTCCCCCTCCCGGCTGGCGGACGGGGAGCCATGCACGGGGAAAGCCACCCCGCAGGCCCTAGGAAGCCGCTCTGCCCCCCGAAGCACCCGGAGCTGCCCGCTGGCAGCAGCGGCGTTTGGGGCCACCGAGGGAAACTGAGGCGCGCACTGGGGACACGGCGGTGGCCGAGGGGGGATCGTGGCGAGGCCGAGCTCAGCAGCACCCCGCGGGCTGCGGGGCCGGGCTGAGACCCCCGGCTGCGGGCACGGCCCCGGGGCACCGTGACCTTGGGCACCCCAATTTGCCCCCCACCCCCGGGGGGGGGGGGACCCAGCCAGCCCCGTCCCGCTCCCCGCGGGGCCAGCATCGCCTCCCCAGCCCGAGCCCTGCAGGGGGGAGTGGGGGGGCTTTGGGGTCGCCCCCCTGGGTGCCCATATTGGGGCTGTAGGACCACAGGGGTGCCCGGTGGGGGGGGGGGGGGGGGCGCAGACCCCCCCATACCCAACTAGGCGGGGGGGGGGGGGGGGGGCATCTTAGCTCCACAGCTCAACTTTACGGGGTCCCCCCACCCTGCTCCCCTCCTCCCAGCGGCAACTTTGCCCCCTCCCCATCATCACCCCCCCATTCCCTCCGTGCCCCCCCCCCGTTACCTTGCAGCGGCGGCCCGGGCCGGCGGCGCCCCGGCGGGCGGCGGAGCCATGCGGCGAGCCCGGTGCGGGGACCGGGAGGCGGCGGGGGCTGCGGGGGGGGTACGGGGAGGGATGGGGGGGGGATAAAGGGGAAGGGGGGAGCCCGGGCTCGGCCGGGCTGGGGCTGCCGGGGGCCGGGGGGGGGGAGACGCGGGAGGCGGCCGGGGCTGGAGGCTGAGCCCCGGGGGGGGGGGGAAGGCTGGGGATGCCCGAGCAGGGGGCTGGCAGAGGCCGGGGAGGGAGGCAGGCAGTGCCCGGAGCGCTGCGGGCTCTGCCCGGGGAGGGAAGGAGGCTGTGGCCGGGCGGGGATGCGGGGACTGCCCGCGGAGGGAGGCAGGCGGGGAAGGAGGCAGCGCCCGGCAGAGGCTGCGGGGAATGCCCGGCCCGCTCTGCAGGGAGCCGGGAAGGGCACCGGCTTCTCCTCCCGGGGCTCTGGGGAGGTGCCGATGGGAGAAGACCCTCCCATGGCCCCCCGCAGCGCAGCTCGGGCACCCCCTCGCTGCCCGGCACCCGGCGGGGTCCCGGTGCCCTCAGCCCCCCCCCCGGCAGGACCCCGCTCGCCCCGACCCCGCCGCCCCGCTGGCTTTGGGGCCCGGCGCTTCTGGGCCCCTCCGTGTGGGCCGGGGGCTTCTCCCAGCCCCCTGTCCCGGGGGTGCTCCCGCTTCGGCGTGGGGCGAGGCCGGATCGAGGAAGGGATGTTTCCGGAACAGAAGCTGCGTTTTTGGGACACCCCGCATCGAGTTTTTACCCGGCGGTGATGAAAGGGGAGCCTGTGGCTCCAGGCAGGGGGCCCAGGCCCCCCCCCCCAAGGACTCCCCCCGGCTTCTCTGCTCCTCCAAGTGCCCCCCAAGCCCTGCTCCAGCTCCCCAGGACTCCAGCGAGCACCGGGACATCCCCGTGGGTCTTGGCAGAGCCCAAGCACCGGCCATGGCGCAGCCGGGCCCCCCCAAGCCTCGCTGACACCTCTTGCTGGGAAAAAAATCATCCGGAGGGGCTCATCCCCGGGGCGAGGAGGGTACCAGCACCGGCACACAGCCACAGCATCCCTCTTCCTTCCCAGGGGAAAACGGGAGGGCAGGCACAGCCCCACAGCTGGGGGGGACACGGGCAGCAGGCAAAGCCTTGGTGCTGCTCTGCGCCCCGGCTGGGCTGAGGTCGGTGCCAGGCAAAGGCAGGCAGAGCCCTTGTCTGCATCTCAGCCCCGGGCTTTCAGAGATTTGGGGCTTGTTTTCCTGCAAAGCTGCCTGACGCTCGCAGCTAGGGAAACATTCGGGTGTCCCTGCAGGTTGTCACCAGCCCCAGATGCTGCTCCTCTCCCCTGGCCCCCCAGCATCGCCGCAGAGCTGCGCTGAGCCCGAGACGTTTCTGGGAAAGGGCAGGGATCGCGGCTGCACATGAACTCGCCTGCACAATCTAGGCTCCAGCCTCGGGGCTATTTTTAGCAGTTCCCTCCGAGATGCTCTTCACTTGCAGCTTTATTTGTGAAATTTAATATACGGTGGCGGGGGGAAGGGAGCGGGGCTGGATCCTGGTGCGTCCCCGCCAGTGCGGAGGCTTCGCCCAGCCCCAGCCACGGGAGACTGATGTGAACCTAAAATCGGCCACCAAATTGCTCCTGTGTCCTGGCACACGGGTGGCAGCGGGGGACAAGCGAGGCTGAGGGCTCGGAGAGTGTCACAGCCTCTCCCCGTGCCGCCCCGTGGGCTTGGGGACCTGCTGCCACCCCTTACACACACACGGAGCAGGGTGCGCGAGGCCGCTGGGAGCTGCAGTGGTTTTGGGGAGCCCGCCCAGTGATTTCGGCTGGTCCCATCTCAGCCAGAGCAGCCAGGAGCAGCCGGGGAGTTTCCTGCCCCGTGGTGTGAGCCCCCTGCAGCAGCTCTGAGCCTGGGGGGCCACCCGCGTCCCCCGAGCTCTCAGCGCTGAGGACTGACGGTGCTAACGAAGCAAACCCAGTTTGCAAGGAACGGCACAGCCCGTGTCCCCGTTTGCGGGGCAGGGCATGAGTGTGCCGGTAAATCCAGAGCAGCAGCAAAGACCGAGTTCTCCCCGAGGAGCCCGTGGCAGAACTGTGGGGAGGGACAAACCCTTCCCCTCACCGTGGGACGTGACAGGGACGGTGGCAGCCCCGGGGGCTCGCAGCAGTGCGGGTTCCCACTGGGCTGAACGCTGCCCCCATCCCCAGGCGGGGCACGGTGGGCTGATACAGCCCCTGCCACCCTTGGTCCTGAGTCACTTCACCTCCACGTGCTGCTAATCCAGAGCTGGGTAGGGGCAAAGGAAAGGGCTGCTCGGCTGGAGGCAGGACCTCTCATCCTGCTTCCCGTGCTGCTGCTTTCCTGGCCCCTTCGATGGCTTCGTTTGGGGCTGGCTGCCACCGCAGAGGTTTTGCAGCCCAACCCGCCCTGCCTAAGACAGGACCAGCAACGGGCAAAACCCTCTGCAAGACACCGGCATAGGCCAAGGGCACTCCGAACGCATCAGCGACTCGCGTGGTTTTATTGTTTCTCCTGGGGAAAAGCGGGTCAGGGTAGGCACAGCCCATCTGGGGACCAGAAAGGGACGGACGGGCACGTCCATCTTCCTCCCGCTCCTCCTCGGCTGCCCGTGCCGAGGTGCTGGTGCCCCCTGCACCGCATGCTGCCCTCTGAGACAGGAGGAGAGCAGCGGGCAGAGGCAGAGGAGCAGCACTGAGGACAGTCGGTACCTCCTCGTGCAAGCCCCAGAAATTATTTTGGGGAGCCTCTGCTGTGTGCAGGGAGCAGGACGAGGGGCTCCCGGGGCGCACACGCGGCTGCCTCCCACCTAATTCAGCCCCAGTGGGCAGCAACTGGGGGAAGCAGACCCTGTCCCCAGCCCCACAGAGCCACACCGCAGCCACGGCTTTGTGGAAATGAGTTTATTGACACGGTCACCAGGTAAAGCCTGAAGAGCAACACAGCTACACGGCGAACAACCGAGCGAGAGGCACGGCGGGAGAGGAGGGCGAAATGCCACCGACCGAGCCCGGGCTCTGCCCTGCGGCACGGAGACACCCCCGTGCCCCAAAAGCTGGGAAGAAATTTGGCAAGAGAAAGGGGTGCCGAGCATCCCCTGCCCGCATCAAAGCTGCCCCGGCTGTTCAGCAGAGCGAGGCTGAGTTCAGTTCTGACCCTCTGCCATCTCCTGCCTGCCCTGACACAGCATCGCACTCGGTGCTGCCGGTGCTTCGTTAATTGCTCTAATAATGATTTCTGCGGTGTCCCTGCGGGCGTTGGAGCACATCACCTCCCAGCACACGCAGGCAGGGCTCGAGGGCTGGATTGCTTCAGCTCTGCCCCACTTTTTCCCTCGCCAGAGCACAGGGCTGCCTACCCAGGGACACCACCTCTGCCGGGGTCCTGCAGCTCCCGTGCCCTGCTGGGGTCTCCTCCTCTCTTTATTGGGGCTGAGGGCTGGATAAATGGGGCAGTTTGGCCTCTTCCCAGCATTGGCTTCTTGGCTGCAGACAGTGCCAGAGTCCTAATGAACCACCTCCCACCATAAAGCATTTATTGACCTTGAATGTGGCAATTAAAGTGACACCAGGGGGATTGCGGTGCAGAAGAGCTTTGCTGGGGAGGCGATGGCGTCAAAGCATGCTGGGGAAGGCAAAGCTGCTCTGGGCAGTGGCTTGGTTTAAAAGCAGGACAAGCTACGGATGGAGCGAGGGCATGCAAAAGGCTTTGCTTTCACTGCTGTTGCTGCAGCACTTAGTGGTTGAGTGGCAATGTGGTGAGGCCACCGCTGTGGATGGGAAAGGGAAGCAGTCCTGGCCCTAAGGACGGGTAGGAACAGGGGGGCCAGGGCAGGGGCTGAGAGCAGGGACCCGAGCGACCTGTTACCCTGTGCCTGGGGGCACGGAGAACCAAGCCCCAGCTCCGGGAGCTACAAACTGAAGAAACGCTTCCAAGGTCTGCTCAACTTGGCAAACAGGGTGCAAACACCACCAAGCCCAAAGCGTCCCCCCACTGCGACAGCATCTGGGTTTTGGGGGACAGCACGGGAACGGGGAGAGCTGCTCAGCCCCTCAGGACGGGGCCAGCAGCAGCCAAGCCCCCCGGGTCCTGCCAGGCCCTTGTGCCTGGGGGGAAGCAGTGCTGCCGCGCTCAGGTTTACACCACCAGCCTAGGGGAGGGCCCGGGCTTCGCGCAGCACCCGGTGAAAGCGGCACAGCTCAAGGGACGGCCGAGAAGGCAGCTCGGCTGCAGCAGGCACACAGAGAGCGAGAAGAGGAGCTGCAGGCGGTGAGGACAGACCGCACCTCATGCTCTGGACAGAGCCCTTTGCTCTAAGAGCGGGCTCGTTTCCCTCATTTCGACCCTGCTGTCTCATTACAGACGTAGGGCCGCAGCTCCTCCCCGCCCAAAAAGAGCCTTGCTTCTTAAATCAGCAGATCATGAGCCAGGGAGATGGCTGGAGTGAAAACACACCACCAAGAGCAGAGCTGAGTCTGAAGAGCAAGTGTAATAAAAACCCCTTGCTTTAGGGCTGCGTCCGTCTCCACGGACCAAGCAGATGGCTCTGTTCCTAGGTCCCCGAGGCCCTTCTCACCCTGCGAGAGCCTAACAGCCCTGCAGGGCTCCCAAACCTTCCTTGGAATCGCTTTCCCTTTAACCCAATTACAATAAAAAAAAACTCAAAAATGTATAAAAAATATAAAATAAAGTGCAGTGTATGTTTTTGACAATTTTGCCTTGTTTTAATGAGCCAACATGTGGTTTTTGCTTTTTCTTTTTTCTCCAGTGAGCAGTATTTTACAAAATTGTAACTACACCTAAAGCCATTTAGAAAACACTGAACATTGGCACAAAATGGAGAAGCCCACGAGAACGGACAAGGAGTGACGGGCGAGGGGGCGTGAGAGTAATCGAAGCAGTGGTTACAAACTCAATGGACGCTAAAAATACCAAAGGGGTTGTTCCCTATCATCGTTAGCACGTGGATACTAATTGCTACCTTGTTTAATCAGTGCCTTTGACTGAAATCCTACACATGAATACAGCTGCTTCCAGTTACAGAGTGCTTTTCCCTGCACCAGCGGCAAAGGAGGACTGGGGGCCCCTTTCTCCCTCCTCCTCCTGCAGGGCGAGGCACGGGCTGACCCCCGTCAGTTCTTCAGGATGGCGTCGTAGGCCTGGTAGATGTACTGGGACACCTCGGGAGCTCGGCATTTCAGGGAGAGCTGCGGAGAGGAGGGGAGCAGAGGTTAGCGGCGGTGCCGAGGGAGGCAGGAGCTTTCTGCTGAGCCCACGAAGACGACTGACCGACAGCACGGGGGGGACAGGCCATGGATGTGACCAGTAACAGTCACCACAAATAGTTCCTCTGGGTACTGCTTTCTCCATCACTAACATCAGCATGCTTTTTCAGAGCTTGCTGCAAGCAGGAGGATGAAGATGAACGCAAACGCCCACTTCGGGGTTCCCAAATTCCTTACCAAATGCAGACAGCTCTGTGAGCATGAAGGAAGGGGACGCTGTGCCCAGCTCTGTGACAAGGGACGTGCCCTCACGCTGTAAATCACAGCACCACGCCCGAGGGTGTGTTTGCTTGTAGCATTTCCGCTCGGTCCTGACAGATGCAAACTTGGATGTCGCCCCTCTCTAAGAAAGTGAGGACTGGGCCAAGATCACTGCGGTGGCATCAATCCTCCTCGTAAACATGTTAAAGCACTTGGCATCGCTTGCTTTCCCCCCCCTGCCCCTCGCAGCTCCCCAGACTGTGGATTTCTCTTAAAATTCCCGGAACACCTTCCAACAGGTGAGAAATGTTCTAATAACGGGAAGGTGAGGTGCAGGTCCTCAGAACAGGAGCAAAGGGAAAGGGAAAGGCGATAGGGGTGCACGATGCCGGCCAGACGGCACCTTCCCACCAGCCACAGCTGATGCCAGCACGAGCCCAAAGCGCCTCCGACGCCCAGACGGGCAGGCTCCGCCGCAGGAGCCAGCAGGGCATAAATTTCTTCTTGTTTACTAGAGGGGGAAGGGTGTCCTGGCAAAGCTTTCTCGCTAATGTCTCTTGGCTTTATCTCTGGGTAACCTTGGCAAACAAAAGCTCGTTGCTGAGTGGGCATTATCCCAACTCGCTGGCAACAGAGCAATTCTGTTTCATCTCACTTTTTCCAGTCCAGCAGGAATTCCTAGCCCCCCGGTCAAATTAACAGCATCTGCCTGAGAACAAGCACACGAGGCACCGCAGGGAGAGACCACTCTGCACGCTAGGTGAGCGGGAAGGATCCCAGCCTGCGCCGCGTCCCCGCGACCTCACCGTGTAGTTCGGGTTGCCCGGCTGAATGCGAAGCTCAGCCAAGATCCAGATGCCGTTGGTGAGCTTCAGAGACTGGTAGAGCATGTCCTGGCCCTCCACGTTCCTCTTGGCAATGGTGTACACGTTGTTGTTCTGCAGTTTGCTGGAGACGGTGTCTTCAGAGAGAAAAGGAAGAAAAACACATCTGTTAATTCAGATTCATCATCAGTGGAGGCAGGGGAGCCCAGAGGAGCGTTCCCAGGATGCAAGCACACAAGGAAATGCTGACTTCTGTCCCAGAGATTTCTCTGGGGACAGGAGCAGCTATGACACAAAGAAAAAAGTCCTGTTTGCTTCCGTGGAGCCACCTTTTTATTTTCAAGCTGTGATCCTGATCCTTTGTTAAGTATTTGCCGATCTTGCAGGGCTTTCACTTACTGATCCCTGCCCTGGATCACGGAGAACTCAGCGCCTTGACGAGGCCGAGATTCTGCATCTCAGAGGGTACGAGGGCTCTGCTCTGTCTACAGCCCCCAGCAGCCCCATCCAGGCTGCCCCGGAGGTAGCCAGAAGACGAGGGCAGAGAACGAAGATCCCTGCTTGAGGCTCGCCAAGGTGCCTGGTTCCAAGGTCCTGTGCCAACCACAGCAGCTCCCTCCTGCTTCCCCCTCTCGTTCACAGAGAGACAGTTGTGGCCAAACCAACGTCCCAGAAAGTAATCAAAATCCTTCCGCTGCCCCCTATTCCACCCATTTTATTATTTTTTTTTTAAGTAATCATCTTAAGGAGTAGAACTATCCACTCTAGAGCCTATCTTCTTCAGCACAGGGCCGTGATAGAGTTTGTATGAACTCTGCGCTCACAGAAGATGGGTGATTTCACCCGCAGGACTGCATGGACGTGACTACGACACGCTTACCTCCAAGGGACATCACGGAGAAGCCAGAACAGAAGCAAATACGCACAACACGAAGCCCCAGCCCAGCAGCCTCTGGCTCTTGGGACGGTGTAGGGCAGGGCGAGCCTCAACCTTCGGGTGCCAGGAAGGGGGGCAGGTTACACGCTTGGGTGGAAGGCTCAGGGATGGGCACGGTCATGTCACTGCTCCAGTAAATTCCCATTCCCATTCCACAGATGCCTGTGCTGCTGTACGGAGGGAGTAGAGAAGGGACAGCTGGGTCTGCTCACACGCCATCGAAGGGTAAAAGCAGCAAAGGGCCCCACGAATCCCCAGGGTGATGCAGAGACCTGCTCCTCCCTGGGCAGCCCCAATACCCCCAGGCCGTGGGGTGGCTCCGTGGGCAGCCTGCGACCCCCTGCGCTCCCCGAGCTGCAGAGCGGCTGCGTGCGGGTCGAGGCACCCAGCTACCCAGACACGCTCAGATTTAGGTTTCCTCTCTTCCCCAGTTACTATGGAAACTGGCAGATATAAGGAACTAATGAGATCCTTTGCTTAAAAACCCTCATTCCCTCTGTCTCCTCCTCCCACCTCTACTCCTCCTCCCTACAACAAACTCAGCCAGGCCAGGGGAAGGGGCACCGTGGAGCCCTCTGCTCGCAGGGAGCCACAGCCTGGGCAAGACGCACGCTGGAGGCATCTCATCCATCAGGGATGAGGCCAAATCCCATCTCCTTGTGCCACCCCAGCCAGCGAGAGCGGCTGCCAGGGCTTTGGGAAAGCACGGCATGCTACCCAAGTGTTGGCTCAGACAGCACATCCTTCTTTGCGAGGGACATCAGTATTAAATGGGATTTTATGTTTGTCCAATTTCAAGGGGCTGTGGTTAAACCTCACCGCTCGGGGCCCCTCTGGACATGAATTTGGGAAGTGGAGCTGCTGGCAAGGGTTCAGCGCCCTTCCTCCAGCGATCTTCATCCCCGTTGGGCACTGTCACAGCAGAGACATCCCTGGGGAGTGCGGGTGGGGGGTCAGAAGCAAGGCTGCAAGTGGGAAGCTGAAATTTGGGCAGCTGTGGGGCTGCTACCCCATCACGGGGCATGCAGCAGAGGGGGTGCAGGATGTGAGACAGGGCCACAGAGCAGCTGCCTTATGCCAAAGCCTTCCACTGCATGCCAGCACCTCGTGCCACTCAGGCAGCCGCTGCCTCTGCTGGGGGCAGCCCCCCGTGCGGGGTCAGGGGCTCTCCTGGCTCCAAAGGGAGGCGACTTCTCCCCAGCTCCTCCTCACAGCCACCTGCTGGCTGCCCCACAGCTCTGCTTGTGGGGGTACAGGGAGGGAAACCGAGGCAGGTCGGCTCCCAGGACAGCCTGTTTTCTGCCTCCCTGCCTGACCTCAGTTATCCCCAGGGGAGCGCATGAAATCCCACCGAACACACCCAGTTTCAGCCAGGTGCCCGGAGCAATGGTGCGCAGCCTGCTGTGCTGGTGCTTGGCTCGCCCAACGCCTCCTGCCCCCTCCTCGCCCCGGGTAGCAGCAGCAGCTCCCATCCCTCCTGTGCTAGCGAGTGTGGGGATTTGGGATTTTGGAGGAGATCGGGCAGAGTTGCTAAGCAACAGTGCCAGGCTGTGCCTGGCTGAAGGCAGGGCCGCTGATGCCGTGCGACAGCGCAGCCCTTGAAGGCAGGGGTTTGCCGGGAGCACAGAGCTGTGCCCGGCTCTGAACGGGGCTGTGGTTCCCCGCCGAGAGCACGGTGCTCAGCAAGGCCCCGGCGCTGCCCAGCGCGGGCAGGAGTAGGGCCGGGCGGTGCTGCCGGGCACACATCGCCCCGTCCCGCAGCGCTCAGGGACTGCGAACCAGCCCAGAGCCACAGGAGCCCTTCTGCGGGCCGGCAGTCTGCATCCGGCCTCGCTACGCAACTTTCTGCGGGGCTTTTTCTTCTGGTTCAGCGCTCGTTGTCACATTTGGAGGACACAGAAACATCTCCCCATCACCATTGCCAGGGAAGCTCACGACATCAGTCCGTCTTTCAGTGGTTGCTTTTTTTGTTTTTAAAACAGCACTTCTTACCCTGCCTCAGAGGAACTTCACTCCCCAACCCGATCACCCAAGCCACTCCATCGGCAGAGCAGAGGGTTAACACCAGCGGGGCACCTTTTCTGAACACAGACCTTCCTCCACGGCGCTCTGCAACGAGCGCTGGCTGGCAGGGAGGAAAACCTAACCCCTGCAGTTTGTGCTGCGGCGGCTGGAAACGTCCCTGCTCCATCTCTAGCAGCACCTGAATGGTTCTGAGCAGCCAGCCAAGGGCGGCATTCAACCACCAGCCGGATCTGGAGACTCGGATCCAGCGGGGAGACACTTGGGTCAATATTATGACAGTACCTTCATTTCCAAGGTAATAAGGTTCTTCAACAAATGATCAGGCTACTAGATCCACACATACCTAAACACACCAGAGCAACTTGCACGTGATCATCTCCCTGTTTGTTCCAGCAAGAAAATCCAATTTCTTGTAGCCCTAGCACTGGTACATCGCTTGGGAAAAAACGAATGACCGCCGCGCACCAATAAAGCCCCATTCAGCTCCGAGTACCGAATTTGTCATTTCACACCAAATTAAGGACCAGCAAT
Source organism: Anser cygnoides (assembly GCF_040182565.1). NCBI lineage: Eukaryota > Metazoa > Chordata > Aves > Anseriformes > Anatidae > Anser > Anser cygnoides. The sequence continues at coordinate 6,330,421 of NC_089890.1, forward strand.
AAGCCAGCAAAACCCAAAGTTGCTAGAACTGCTGAACAGCACAGCGACTAATTAGCTCCTGTTTAATGGCATTCAAGCTCCATGTGCAAGTCAGCTTGTGCTCTTTCACTCAGTGCGCTTGAGTAAGCAAAATTTAAAAAAAGAAAATCATCCAGCTAATCTGATTTGCATATCTTAGCTTAATGTAGTGGTCCTTTAAAATTTAATCAAACCGAGTACGTTGAAAAGCAACGGAGAGGCAGCAAACGGAGCTTGAGTGCGTGTTCAGTTGCAGGGGAAACCTCACTCGGTACAGCTGCACCAACAGCACCCGGATTATCGGAGCCGTAGCAGTCTCTGAATCTATTTTCATCCATGAATGACACGAACGCTGGGTAAAACTGTCACAGTACGAGCAGGACTCGTTAGCAGTCATTAGGATGATTTCCAAAGAAAAGTGCTGAGGATGTTGCAGTTCTAGGGCCCTTCCCAAACGCTACCAGGGCCTGCTGCTTGTGCTCCCCGCCATCGAGGGGGACGCCCCTGTCTGCTTCTAGCACTAGGTCCCTGTCCTTTTGTTTAAGGTAGAACAATTAAGTTAGCTCTGGACTCATAACAGATGAGATTGCAGCGGTATAACCATGACCTTGCGTTTTCATTGCAAGTTGTATCTCCGAATACAGCTTTCTCCACAGCACTGTCATAACTTCTTCCTAAAGAGGCAGATGCATGAAACGGAGCTCTAATCGATTCAAGACGTGCAGAGCATCCCAAGTACACCCTGGCCCCACAGTACTGCTCCACACACTCACTCCTCCATGGCCATACAGCCTCAGCCCCAAAGAGTAGCCTCAGGAACCACGCCAGCTGTCACTGCTGGGAACCTGAGCCCAAATCCCTCACCCAAATTTAAGCACTCATCTCTGAGTCGCTGGAGATCGTGGGGATACCTCCAAGGATGCAGGGCTCGCGTATTTTTGGAATAAAGATGCTGGAGAAGGGACGGGAACAGCAAGCTGTGACCTTTTCAGGGCACCCGATCCTCGCCCCGCAGCCTGGCACCTTGCTGTAGACTTCAGCTGGCGGTGCTGCAGACTGCTACCTGCAGCAGCCAAGATTTTCCAGCTGCTCTGTGCCCTGGCATGGGGTGAGCTGCCAGGGCCATGAGCCTTTTCTGCCACCCCCGTTCCAAACCATCAAAGCTCCAGTCAATCCTATTTGGCTTGCCTCATAGGCACAGGATGAGTCTTTTGCCCACAAAGGCCTTGGAGCAGACTAACGCAGAAGCATCTCCACTGGCAGACGGCGTGCCCATCTCCTTTTTGTCTGCAGGAACAAAGGAAGGAACCTGGGGAAATATGGGAGGTGTTGTAAGGTGGCTGCTGCAGCGTGACAGCCAGCCAGGCCTGGATGTACAAGAAATTTGCGAGCTGCTTTCTTGACAGAGAAAGCCCAGCTCCATAAAATCCCTGTTCCAAGCTCGTTTTCTATTATTTTTTTTAGTTACTTCAAACTTCAGTTTCCCCATTGAAGAAAATCAGCATCCCCTGCTTAGCTGCTCACCAGGGCCTCCTGCACGGCCGCACATGGGCTCAGCCCCACTGCTCACGTGGCGGGGGAGCAGCACAGAGCCGGTGCTCAGCACAGCCCAGGCTCTCTGCAGCTAGGAGAGGCAAAGCCAGGCACGGAGGATACCACGCACTGGCCAGTCAGACCAAGACACAGTGTATCCCTGAGCCTTGGTGGCAACTTAGCACCAAGTGCACAGGCTCAGGCTAGGCATGAATTACTTATCTGAGAGGCTACGAGAGACCCAGCACCTTCTAAATTTCAGCTGGGAGTCATTGAAAGCTGCAGACTTTATTCTGCACAGCTCTGCTACAACAGCAGCTGTTGTGTACCTTATTTTATGCGGTGGTACGAAAGCTACGTGTGATTATTTCAATACAACAGACCTGCCACCTGCCCTGGCTGAGAGCTTCATTCTGCTTTGGCATCTCCCACAAGGAAGGCTTTGGAACACAAATCCCTCTCCTCCACAACGAGCAAGTTCCCGAAGATATTATATCCCACACCAATTTGCTATTTGTGGAAGAAAGAAACAAGGTGCCTTGAAACAAGGTGATCTTCACTGGATTTCAAGTGATCAAGATTTCAAGACTGAATTTTGAAAGATTATTGCCCTACTGCAGCGTGCGACCAAGCAGGCAGCATTGCTCTGGCACAGCCCAGCAGCCAGCTGGATTCAGCTTTCGTCAGAGCTCACCCAGTTTACGGTGCCTCCACCAGCAGACACTTCCCATGGTACAAGCAGCTTCCATCCCTGACGGTGCTGGAAGCCCAGCCCTCCACAAGTTTTTGGGCGCGTCTGATCATTGCAAGGACAGGTGTCGTGCTCTTCAGATGGTCTGTGCCAGAGGAGGTCACTGCTTAGATGGAAGGCGAGCAGCAGACTGAGTCAGGGTTGCACCAGCAGCTGAACGCAAGGACTAAGACAAGCACACACCACATTCCCAGCTTTCCCTCCTGCAAGCTCTTGGCCTGCTCCCTGCCAAAACCCAGGTGGTCAAGGAAGGAAACAGCCCACAGAGCTGCAAGAGGGAGGAGGTGTCTGCAGTGGAAATGCAGGAACAGAAACTTCAGCTGATGGAAGCGTCTGAAATCTGTTCGTGAGACATGACCCACTTTCTCCTGTACGTAAGCAAGAGGCTGGCAGACCCGGAGAGCCCTAGAGCCTCCAAGAGCTTGGCCATGCTCGGGGAAAACACCACTTTTAGGGCGTTCGCTCCAGCACCCAGGGCAGCCTCCTCCTGCCTGAGCCGTGGCTGCAGACAGCTCTGCAGAGAAACCTCCCGGTGCGACCGAGCTCCCTGCGAGCTGCTAACGCGATCTTCGCTGAGCATCACCGACTTGAGCAGGCCGGGCAACACGTCTGGCCTCTGAATGGCAACGCCCCCTTGTCTCGGACCTGCCACTCCACGTTTTCTACCATTTCCTTCTGGAGGGAGACGGGTGCATGGACCAGTCCGTGGGATCACTTGGCCACCGCGCTGCCAGAGCTCATCCTCCCAGCCACGCACGCCTCCTCCCAACCACATCCTCCGTTAGCCAGGGCCACGACACCCCAGCGCTGGCCCAGAGAAGCTACCAGCATTTTTGATCTGACATACAAAGAGCTGGGGATGGCGCAGCTAGGGCATGGCTGGAGCAGAAGGCACCATGGACGGCAGCGCTGCAGTGCAGGGGGAGGCAGTGCCAAGTGTGGTGGGGAGCAGAGGGAGGGCTGGGGGAGGCGCAGAGGTTGTTCTCGTCTGAAACCCCACAGTGAAATCAAGTCATAAGGTTCAACAGCTGCTATTTTTTCCCCCCTCTTGCGTGCTCCATCTTTTATATTCAAAAATAGTAATAATTATGAGTACAAAGAGACCCATGGTTTCTTTCTGCAATTGAGGCAAGAGGGTGCTCATTGTGTAATAGCAGACACGAGAGAATAAAAAGGTTACGGGGTTTGTAATCAATAGGGACACTTTTTTCCTCTGTGAAACACAGCAGCTTTTGGTAGAATCGCTTGGCTCCCGTCCAGAACCTCTTGATACGGAGCAGAGCTGCTTAGCTGGCCACATTTCACTCTCTACGCTCCCTCATCCTCCTGCAGTAGTAAGGACACACCTGCAAGGAGAAGGCTCCCAAGCAGGGGCAGCTAGATAACTGAACGCAGAACGAAACGGGATGGATCACGATCAGAGCACATCCAGGCAGAAGCTAACTAGAGCAGCTCAAAACTCTTCTCTCACACGGCCTGTCCTCCGTAGATGGCAGAACATTTTTACAGTGGCACGTAGGCTTACTCTGTCACAAGAGAAAGGCGAAAGCAGATGGTGAGAGGTGAAGAGACCAGCCCGGGTTTATGTAGCTAGGGTAAAGGCAGGGCTGTATGACATTGCCTGGCACAAACAGCAGCAGGACAGGATTAAGTACAGCCCCAACACAGCATTCGGCTCTATCTAAAAGAGCAGCTTTACAGGGAAGCAGAGTTATAAAGAGAAAAAAAAGAATACAAGATCCAGAATGAAAGGAAGACGCAGACGGGTGAAATCGAAGATGTGGGGTTTCAGATGTGCTTTCATGGACGTAGCTACGGACCCGTGCTTTTATAGCCCTGGGACCCAGGGCTCACAGGCTGTTGTGTTCATAAGCACAATGCCCACCTCCCTGCTATCCATACACACTGCTATTAATAAGGCGACGTCTAGTGACGATCAAAGGTGGGTCTCAGAGCTCTTACGGCAGTAGGATTAAGCTACTCACCAGCATTCAGGTGGCAGTCTTTAATCTGGAACTGCAGCTCGTTTTCGTTTGGAATGTCTTTCCATGTTGCGAGGAAGACCTGGCGCTCTACAAAGGAGAAAGACAATCAGCACTCCCGGCCCCTCGCAGGATTACGGCATTAATTAAATCACTGCAGAATGATACAAGGTAAGGACACAAAAGACTTCTTGGTCACATTTTGCCCTGGTGTGGTCGGATCCAGGATTTGCTTCTAAATAACCTCAATCTCACTGCAAAAGCAGCAAAGCTTTGGTGGTTTTCAGACCCGTCCTCCCCCCCAAATCAAAGACAGTCTGTGAGCTGTTTACAAACCAAGAACATGGGGGATTTGACAGGAAGGAAGGAGACCTACAAATTTAGGATTATGTTACCGTCAAAGCTAAGATGCTGCTTTTCAAGCAACCTCCCATCCAATTCAAACAACAATTTAATAAAGGAGAACAGGCACGTAAGTGCTACAGTGAATAGCGCTACGTGTGAAAGTGCTACTGGGACAAATCCTGCACCCATTTGAGTGAGCCAAACCAAAAAACACGAAAAGAAAAACAAAACAGAAACCAGCCTCAAAGAAAACAGATCCACTCCTTGTCTGACAGAGGATCAGAGCAGAGGACGTGGGTCCTGGAAGCGCAGCTATTGGAGTTGCAGGACGACAGGGAAGAGCTGTCAAACCTCCAGTGATCAGTTTGGGCTGCGGAGATGTGCTGGCACGGAGATCACGGCCAGGCACACGCGAACCTCAGCCATGGGACAATGGCGCCCGGCTGGGCGCTGCTAGTGCAGTCTGGCTCAGGGAGGCTGACAACAGACCTGAAAGCACTCACCCATTTTGCCATCCTCTACGAAAAGCACGTTGAGAGGAATTAGGCAGCTGAAGTAAAAGACATCAATGTTGTTTTTCACAGCCACCTGTTACAGAAGAAACAGGGGGGGGTTAAAGCATCTGTATTGTCTGGAAGTCCAAAGGGGTCCCAAGGTTTTACACAGTCTCGTTGCCTGCCTGCGCACTTGCAGTGCTCTCTCCTAGCAAAGGCCAGCTCTGAACACGAGACCACCTGGAGAGATGTTGCTGAGCTTCTGCGGAGTTTCAGACAGAGATCAGTCCCACCCCTCGGTGCCCACTCCATTTTCACTAAAAGCTGCTCAATCTTCTCCTAGGAGCATTTCGCTGTGCTGCTTCAGAGCCAATTGCACTGATGGGGTCACCGCCAGCATCTTCGCTCTTTTCCCCTCTCCCTCCCCTCACTTCTTCCACCTCCAAGGCAAGTTCCTCTATCCTGACCACACACAGCTCCTAACACGTCTGTGATGTTGCACATGGGCTTCTCCATCACCCCTCTTTTTCTTTTCATTCTTGCAATTCCCCGGCTCCAACCCCTGTGTATTCCTTGTTCCTTAACCCCAGCTCTCAGTCACGTCTGAACGTCCTTGATATCTCACGGCCTGGTCATTCTCTAGAAAGCCTGAAGCCGATCCACTCGCTGCACTTTCCTCCTTTCCTCGTAGCATTTTCCAAGTCTCCTGCCTTAGTTAAAGCTGTGTAGAGAACGTGTATAGAAAACGTGCTGGGTGTTGATTCCTGGAAGGAAGCTCTGCTATGGAGCAATCAGGGAGGTAAAAATAAAAAAAAGGATCATTTGACAAAAGACTTAATTCTCAGTGTCATTAAACTCTGCCAGCCAGGGAGATGCACTGCATTGCCTTTTATCACACAAGCTTGCCACGTTACCAACTAAACTCTGCCAACACCGAGAGCAACCTCACTTTCAGTTTTCCCCAGGCTGAGAGCTGATGGTACAGCAGGAGCAAACGGGAGGTCTGAGAAAGTGCACTGTCATAACATAGCAGAGAAAACGTGGCTCTGGGCTTTATTTCTATGCCTCTCACGCTCTCCTTGCATCATCCTGCATAGCGATAGCCTGTCACGGGAATACAGTTCAGCAGACACCTGCCATTGCTTGCAATGAAGGCAACTTAGCCTGTAGGAGAGACCTGGAACTGAGGTTGCGTGGGGAGGAGCCTTGACTTTCAGGAGCCATTTGAGCTCCTACTTCCTCTGAAAAATCCCAGAAGGAGTTCTCCAATTTGTCACCCGGCTGAAACACAAACCAGACCACCCTGAATGCTAAGCCAAAGAAATAAATTTGCTGCTACAAAGATTTATGCCAAGGCAAACTCCATTCACATTAAATAATTACATACATTAGCGTTCTGCTGAGCAAATCTTTTGTGCCATAGTAGCAGGTTTAGAAAGACACCCCCAAACGTCTGTAAAAATAGCTATGGGTAGACAAAGGAGGGGAATAAACCAGAAAATTCAAACCCAAGTCAGCTGATTAGACATGCACACAAGCCAGCGGACAAGGGGTAGGAGATGAACATCCCATAAGAACTCTTCCAGCAGTTGGGAAGGTCCCAGAAGTGCAAAGAACAGCAGAAAGGCAGACGTGAGAGTCTGTGGGGCTTTCTGCTTTCAGCCATCACTAAAGGTAGTAGCTTATATTTAATTCCCCAGCACAAATCAGCTTAAGATGGGATTAGTTTAAAGCCTACTGAAACCATGTAAATTATGGCGCAACCTAGAAAAAATACTGAACTGGCCCTCTGTAGCAGGGAGCTGTCTCATGCTTCCATCACTGGCGTCATACTTGGGAGCTGGAGCACCTGACGTTCGAGCTAGAGGCACCAAGATCCAGAGGGGTAAAAGCAGACTGGTGGCTGGGCTGAAGTGATTCACCTCTGCAAAATGTGATTAAAAAATACTGGGTGAGCAGCCAAAAATGCACCTCTGAATCTGGGAGGGGAGCCTGGGAAAGGACAGCAGCGTGGCCATTCGAGATGCTATGCTTGGAAACAACAGCCACGGAGATAAGCCAGAAGAGTGAAAATTTAAGCTAAACGTCTGGGAAAATTTGATAGTGAGAATTATTAAGCAGCACAAAATTCTCCTGATGGAGAGAGAAGCTCCGGTGTGCCTGAAGTATTTAAAACGAGCCTTGACAACGCTCTCAGTAAGAGGTACTGTAGCAAAACAACAAAGCAGAGCAGGGTCTACGCTGTGCGACCTAAGATCTCTCTCAAATCTGATTTAATGATTAATTGCTTTGCCTTAGAACAACAGAGATTACTTAGCTTTTGTAGCTAATTGTTGTTGCCATACAACAGAGGTTCCTTACAAGAGGGGCTGGGAAGCAGTGCCTTCTCTCTAGTCACGGTTCTAGAGGCTCACACCAAATTAATATGCTAACCCTGTCCCTGCAGTTCCAAAAATGCTATAAAAAGGTATCTGCTGACCTGCTTCTCAACTCTGCAGAAACATACTGAGTAAGCTGCTTTGGCTGTACTCAGGAGAACTACACAATTAAGATGCTCTGAAGTGTAATTTCTTCCCAGCAAAGCACAGCAAGCCACACATCAGCCTTCCCCCCCACACTGCATCGCTGGATTGAGCAACGACATCCCATGTCGCCTCGCAGGCATCTGTAATGATGCAGGAATCAGCTGTTACAAATAATTTTTGCAAACAGGAAAGGAAAACGATGCAGCCTCCCAAAACCTATAGCGCTGGGACAAGATGGGTAAGCTCTCCAAGACTAGCTTCCAGCACGAAACACCACGCACTTCTCAGAGCAGCCAGGCACGCACCGTGGTTCCCCAGATGAGGTCCAGGCACAGAAACCTGCAGATACGTGGGCAGGGGAACACATACCACGAAGTGGCTAAGAGGCTCTGCCAGCTGCTAACAGCTATCTAGGGTCGTGCCTCAGCCTCTGCACTGCCACACCAGGAGCATCCAATGCCACTTGAGGGGCTACAAAAGCAACCTCAGGCAGAAAGCAGATCCAGAGCAGTGCCTGTGAGAAACCGAGCAGCTAACAGCAGGCACGTGCCAAAAAAAATCCAGTGCTCCTTAGGTGAGAGCACGGGCCTAAGACAATCAATGACATTTGAAGTGGTATCAGTAGCTGAGAAGTCTCTCCAGGTTTGACATGCTTGAAAGGAACCTCCACTCACGTTCAATAAATGCTCCAGTCCAGACTAACTTTGCCTGGGGCTTTGCAGCTTTAACCTGTCGACCCGCACTTGAACTATTAAATCTTTAACAAGACTTCCAGCCTCAGACATTTGAGAGTTTAAACAGAAGCATTTGGAATCAAAATGGCTTTCCATCTGCAATCTTTTTGAAAGAAGAAAAAGATTACTACCTTGTGAATTTAGTCAAGCAGACTACAAAGCTTCTGAGGGATAAAAGTCAAAAGGTGCCAGATTTTCATGTGATGCTTCGCTGCTGAAAAGGTCTGAAAGCACTAGAAATTGGCACAGGGCTCCCAATTACTTACATCTTGTTTGTGGCCATCTGACTAAAGGAAACGGTACTCATAGAAGTAACCCCTGGAACATATTAGCTCACCTTGCAGCATGATCACCCTACCCTTCTGGCTTCCTTCCTTGTAGCGCAATGCTCTGATGGCCAACATACGGTATTTTGGGGAAGAAGTACCTCATAAGAACAACACTGAGTTATCTTCTTCAATAACATAGGTTTCTGACACTTTAAATCCCAGACTTGAGCGTAAGAACCAACTTTCAAAGTCAAGTCTGAAAGCAACACAGATGCTTTCCATCAGCAGCAAGTACACAACATACCCACTTGGAATCCCATTAGCACCTACACTAAATTAAGGATTTACTTCGAGTTTGGTTTTGCTTTAGAGCCTGGTAACAGCCAAACTGTTAAAGCGAGAACTCTACTCTGCAGAGTTTTTTTTTATTTTATTTTATTTTTTTACCTCTGCCAGCACAAGGTCATGGTTTATTCTGTGACAGTCTGCTCTCTGGCTGTCAGATGCCTCCAGGGAGTGCTCACTGTTTCGCTTCATTTTGTTTGACAGGTCGGGTTCTCAGGATCTATAGGCGCTTGACAGCCGCTGCCAGCCTCATGCTCTACCTACAGGCACAAGTCCCGAGCCCGGACAGTGGAGCTGTGTGTGCACAGCCAGGCTGGGTGCTGCGCCCTTGGCCGGCTGCAGGCACATCGCTTACGTCAATGGTCAGAACAGCGAGTTACTGGGGGAGGGCTGCACGCTCACGTGTGCCCGGCCGGATGAGAAATTCAAAACACACATTTGATAAAACGTGCTGCGCCATGTGCCAGACCTGTCCTCAGTCAGCAACCAGCAGCTTCCCACAGCTGAGCTAGGAGCCGGCCACAGATGTCGAGCCATGATGTGTTACTTCTGAGAGCCTGCCGGGGGTTCTCCTCTACGCTGGAATAAAACTCTTGCTTGTAAAGGCTGTTGAAAAAAATAATCCAGGCAACAAACCCAAAAAAAACCTTCCATTTTTAACTACCCAAGGCTGTTGATGGTTGGTCCAGTGAGCTTGACACAGCTCACGCAGGCAGGTATCATGCCATTTATCAAGCGGGCTCCAAAGACAATGACATCTAGTCTGGACTCGCTGCTCATGCCAGTTCTCAGCCTTGTTTTCATGGAGAGGTGATAGTGTGAAATCTGTTGCCAAGTGCTGAGGGCTCTGCATTTGTGACCCAAGATGCATTAACACTTCTCGTGAATGAGAGCTCCAACAGCTCTGCACTGCCAGTGAGAAACCGCAGAGGGGAGGAGCACAGGTGAGGAGTTAGAGCAGAGCTGAGCTTGGAAGGGTAGGTACGATCTGGTGTGTTAGCATGACTGATCTTTTCTCATTGAGGAAAGTTGTACCTTCATCTGCCTTTACGGAAATAATGCTTTGCCAAAGTCACTGGAAGAAATACAAACGTTCTGCACCTCACACTGCTTAGCAGCAAGGGAGAGGTCTGTATTTCCAAGTGTCACTTTCCAGGAAGAGATGCAGCTGGCAGATCATCCCCTTCTGTGCTTGCCAGTCCAGTCCAAAAACATTTTATGGGCATTTTATAAAACTGAAGCTGTGCTTCTTTCAGTTGTGTGTTCGATAGCTGCAACTACCAGCCCTGGTAGCTGACAGCAGGTAACACCGGGGAACGCAACGCACTGATTGTCAATTTTGAATGTTTATCCCAAGAGAACAGCAATGCTCCAGGCTCAGCCTCTCTACAGCTCCGGGGGTCCCTGCAGCTTGTTTTTGATTGTATTGACTCCTGCAAGTAGTTACCCTCTCACAAAAGAGATTATCAGCCTTGTGACATGACAGGCCAGGCTTGGTCTCGGAAACTCAGCAGGCTGGCTCCACTTCACCCTTTCCCACGGTTATGGGAGCAATTTTTGTGTACACAAATGAACAAATAGAGTATTCTGACTTCATAGCATTTCACAACCCTTGAAAGGCCATTTATTAGGAACAGCAGTAGCATAGGAGGGCTCTAATAATTCCAGGCAGTTTCTTATTCCAAATTTTGCTTTAAGACCAAGAACCATCCGGAAAGAATTACTGTTCCTCACCAATGTAAAATCCAATTTCAGAACCCATTTTCCTCTTTGAGAATTCAGCCCTACAGTGCTGTGCCCAGTCCAACTTTGGCCTTATCCTTTGAATAAATCATTGCTTGACTAGGTGTTGAACCTGAATCTTGATCTCAACGGGTCAAGAAAATTAGCATCGCTGTGTTGGGATGGGAGGGAGCAGTCTGCTCTTCGTTATCACAAGATGCAAGACAACTGGCACACAGATGACTGTTTAATTGGGAACCGTAGTTATATTTTACCTACATAAACTCCTGAAAATATTTCAGCCTTCATCTTCTTGTAAAAAGGGCTTTTTGTTAACTTGTCAAATATTTTAGTTCCTTCCCATGATTACAAGTGTTAAGATTAAACCAGCTGTACCGGGTGAAAGATTAGAAATGGTAATAAAAATAACCTGAACAAGACTTGAGTTCATTACTTCCGAAATAGTTGCCTAAGGAATGTACAACTAGCCTTTGAAGTTCTTAATTAACATGACAAAAAGTTAAAAGCTATCGGTTTGGTTACTTGAGGACTTATTTTTCTTGTTACTAAAACAGAAAAAGCCCCACTGGAATAGGAGATGAACAGAAGGTCCTCAGGTTCAAAAGCCCTGAATCTACTTCAACGTTTCCCAGCTCAGAAAAACTGCATTAAGCAAATTCAGCTTGATGAGTGTTTTGGTTCTTCAATGAATACACGGACATTTGTATTCTCTACTCCTATATTGTGCTATAAATTGTTCCCTAAGTAGGTCACCAAAATGATTTCTGAATGTTTCAAGACAGATAATTTTTACATGAACTCACAAAACAAACCCAGAGCCTTGGCTGTCAGGGCAATGACAGATCTCCATCAAACCCACTGCTGTCAGGAAAGTAAGGGGAGTGCTCTTTTTAACTTGGCATCTGCTATCATGATTCAACTCTTTGCAGAGAAATATACTATTACTCCATATGGCAGCTTCCCTAATTGTAAAAGGGCAGCCAACTTCTATGGCAATGAGGGAGCTAGCAAATTAGCAGCTAAGTCTGGCACTAATGAATGCTCTGCTGTCTCAATATAAGGTAGCTGGAGGTTTCCTCGCATGTTTTCTCTTCGCTTTGTTCTAGCAGAAGAAGCTACAAGAAACTGCGTTCTGATTCCTTTAGAGATTTAATAACCCAAATACTTCACTTCCTTCCTGATCAAAGGAAGCAGCAACTTGAGAATGCTTCATTGAGAGCATCTCTCGTGTTATGGAGGCAGATCACGTCATCTAGACTTCTGCTCCCTTCAGAGCAAGTGGTGGAGTTCACATCAGCTGACCCAGAGGCAGCGATGCAACGCATCCTCGTGACATGGATGCAGAGGGAATCCAGCTCTTCCATAAGGCAGAAGAGCCCGCTGAAGCACATGTAATTCCCTCCCTGTCCGCATGCTCCCCCAGTCGCATGACTGAGCTCAGAGTTGAGTGTAGGACTGCTCGTTTGAGCGCCAGAGAAGCTATTTCAAGCTGTTTGCCCAAAGACTCATCAATAAGTCATAAGCCCCAGAATGGAAGTCAAGAGTAGGGGAAAAAAACAGTTGCTCAGGCAGAATAAATAGTAACTTTCATTGCATTCTCAATCTAAAAAGAGAATGAGCTGCTTCAAAATATTCCCCTCTATGGACTGCTACGTTACAGGAACCCAGCCTAGTTCCCTTCTCCTGTAGGCATGAGGCAAGCGGGACGTGCTGCAGTGCACATTAACTGGATACTGGGAAAAGCATCTTGGAGGACCCACCTACACAGAGCAGGGACAGTCACGGAGTCCAACTCCAGAGCAGCTGCAGGAGATAGCAGTGGGGACAGGATTCTTCCAGGTGAGGACCGTGTCTGTCCAACAAGTGCTTCAGCTACAGCAGCCTGTGCAGGACCACTGCCCTTGAGGCATGCGAGTACTGACACAGACAGCCCCATGTCCAAACAGGGGGCAATAACTCCCTGGTCTGTCTTGCCTACGGCAGTGCCATCTGATAAAAAGCCTATTTTATGGAATGCTGTCCCCAGTTTGCACACAACAGCCTCATTAATGAAACGTGCACTGCTTATGTCACTTCTCCCCTGCCTTTCATGGGACACATCTTGTTTGCTTTGGCTTCATCTATCTGGAGGCAAGGATGTGCCAATGCCTTTGTAGAGCACCTGGAAATTAAGAGCACTAGAGAAATACTGATCACATGGCAGTTGCCATCTTTTCTGCAACTCCTTTAATTGCCCCAGTCCTTGCTGGTATTTCTCACTACCTGCTCCACCACAGGGATGTGCTCACTCTGTTCACACCAGCTCCAGTTCATAAGCCCAACCAAACCTCACGACGTGTTTACACAGATGTGTTGCTGGAGCATACATAGACCTTACACAGATACAAGCACTGGCTTTGAAGCATTTGAAAAGGCAAGTAACAAAATTCAAGAAATCTGCTTCAGAGGAAGGAACAGGAAGAAGTTTTGGCCAGACTCACAGCCCACATCTGTATAACCTTCTGGTTTTGCCTGGTTACCCTATATGCACCGGATTTTGTTTTTAGAGTCTTACTACATTGTGTTGGGATAAACAAAACAGGCTGAGCAGCTGATCTTCCCCCAGCCCAGAAGGGGCAATTCTTACCTGGAGGTTGTTCAGAGGCTCCATTTTCATGACTGGTCCCAGGGTATTGAGGGGCAGGGAGACATCAATGCTTTGGTTTGGCATCAGAGGTGTGTGAATGGCCAACGGGGTGCTCGGGATGACTCCGAAGCTACGCAAGAGAAAAGCAGAGGTGATGACAGCAGTACTGCATTTCTGGAGAGCCCCAGACTGACTTTATGAGGACAACACCTCTACACCTTTTTGCCAAGCACAAGCTGGCTCACCTGCCCTCTCCTGAGCTGCCCTTGCTATTACTCCAGGAAAAGGAACACAGCTGACTGCACCATGGCAGATACTCAAAGCAGGACAAAGCAGAGAAAAGTGAACCAGGGCGGTCTCCCTGACAATGTGCACATCCTGCTCAGGGAAGCAGCATCTGGGAACAGTTCAATCACCTGCATGACAATAGACCGTGTGCTGAGCAGCAGACTGCACAGCAAGGAGCGGCATTTGGACTCAGAAGGAGGAAGCAGGCTCAGGCCTCTGGGCTCTCTCTTGAAGAGCTGCAGAGCACTAGGAGTGGAGTACATCACACACCGCATGGCTGTTTATTATCGGGAGCTATGGAAGAAGGAACTGAAGCTGATACAGAAACAAATACATAAGCAAGGAGGAATATGTGGTTTGTAACAGAGCACTGCAGAACAAATAAATCAACGAGCTGGTTGTCTGGTCCCCAGTGGCAGTGCCTGGACTTAATCCTGGCTCTATTGCTTAGTTCGAGACTCTTTTAGCTGGGGACACACACCACAGCAAAGCAAATGTTTGCTTGCCTCTTAAGTCCAAGTGGCACTTAATTCCACAGGCACCTCTGCTTAGTGTAGAGAAGAGGAAAAGTAGCTAACATCTAGCGTAACACTTCTGTACAATGTCAGGGCTTCTTTTCAAAAGCACGTGGAAGTGCAGATGCATGAGATACTTCGGGTGCCTACTTCTGATCGTGTTTCTCTTTAGCAGTACTCACATTAACTCAGAGGTGATAGAGCACTTATAGGAACAAAGATGTATAGGTGTGGATTTTTATTTCAGGCACCGAAAACTGATTTTGTCTTTGCACAAAGCCAGCTGCACATGTACTGATTATGTCACTCCTTCTGAAACCAGCAGATGCACCATTCTCGGTTCTCCTCAGTTTTCAGCTCTTGGGAGCTGAAAAGAGAACACTGTCAGCAAGGGCCTAGCCATGTGATTTGCTGTCTGCAGCTGTTTCACCTTGGGAGACAAAAGCCCTGGTGTTTTTCCTTATTCTCTGAAGGGAAAGAAAGTTGCATTTTCCTACTAAGTGGCCGTGATATTACAGCACACTAGAGCTCTAGCTTTTTTTTCCCTCCCCCCATGCTTTATCCCAAGACTGCAGTGAAGGTGATTAGTAGCAGCAGGAACAGAAACTTCCCCATCACAAGCCTTAACGGTTAAACCCAGAGCCAGTCCACCGCAACTCTTTCCAACACAGACACAGTGGAAAATGGTGACACGAGAAAAGTGTTTGTAGAAGAGTAAATAGTAGTAGATTATATACAAAGCGTGTGCTGATATGCTGCAAAAGAAGGAACTGCTTTTTTCCTGTACAGTATTTAAACTTACATCCTTGAGAAGCACCACGTAGGTGTGGCTAGAACACAGCTTGATGTATAGGGAAAAATCAAACGCAAAACGCCTTTTTTTCCCAGGCCAATTTGCATGAAACATTCGCATATAGCAGCTTAACAAAAACTCTCCAGAAAATACAGCAGTCCAGGGAGAACATTTACTAAGAGTTACGTAGCATAATGTCTTTTGTAAGTAAATATTATTCGTCCCAAGAAATCCCAAATTTGCAAGGCTAACAGTGATATTAAAGAGATGGTTTCAGCGGACTTTCTTTACAGAGAACCCTCTTCCTGTGAAGGGATCACAAGATACTCCTTACAGCCTTGATAAGAATCAGCCCAATCCTCAATGCACTGCTCACAACAATCTACAACAAAGCACGCTACGTGCTCTGTGACTGGGAAGGATACTTATGGGAAGGCACTGGGGTTGCACTGCCATGTCACATCTCTTGGCTAGGATGTGTTTCCGAGAACAATTTGTATATTCTAAACACTGAAGTGGCTGTTCCTTCTGACAAAGTCATTTTGCTGCCAATTACTGGAAAAACATGTGCCGTAGGCTCTTACCTTGCAACTTCTTCATTGACAAATAGCTTTATTAATGAGACCTGTACTTCCAGACAGTTTGAGGGGCAGCACAGCAATTAAGTCAGGAGGTAAAGGCATTTGGGATTGGTACTTGTGCAGCTCAAATGCTTTCCTGTTTATGCTCTCACTTTCCTTAGGGCACTTACTGGCTATAAAACCACTAACCTGCCTAACAACTCAAGAGGTGGCTTTAAAACTCTGCAGAGATTAAATGGGGAAGATGCTGCTTCAAAGCCAGGAGAATGATGGGACCATCTCCTGCCTGTCTCCTCAGTGGAGGAAGGCTGCAGTACCAGGACAACTGAAAAACACCATGGATTTATCAGTTTGTGTTTTCATCTCTCTCACTCAACTGTGGTGGAATGAAGAGTTCAGGCTGTATCACCCAGCTGTTTCCAGGACTGTATTACACACCCACATAAAAGGTGGCAGTATCTAGCAGTGCAGACAGACTCCTGTCATAGGAACGTGCAAGCTTTTTTACGATAGCAGACAAAGTGTATTGATTTCTTACCTGTTCTTGTTGAACTGAATGGCAAAGTCGGTCATGTGCTGCAAAGCCTTGTTGGTGAAGTTCATCTCCATGTAGATGTGTCCCTGCCTGTGACTGAATGTGCCGGAGATCTCCAATCCTTTAGCTTTCACTGCAGGCAACCAAACCTGGAACACAGGAGACCTCACTCGGCATGAGAAGTATAGCCTGAAGACAAACAAGCACGGTTTTCCTAACAGGAAAGTCTTCAGTTAGGAAATCCTGCTACCTTGGCACATTAAGCCCACAGATGCTAAAGAAACTACAAGGAAGATACAATGTGGGGTGCTGAAAGGATCAAGCTCACCAACGAGAAATTAGCTTGCTGCTCCTAATGCATATTTGTTCACAGCATTCACGTAGGAATTTAAGTATATCATTGGTGTGCACAAGAAACAGTGAAAGCTTGTGTCCATCACACTAACGGGAGACTTACCGTGTCTACTGATGGACAGGCTTCTCCAAGGATTTGTTGGGCTATTAGAGGCAGGACAATACTAAAGTTTGTACCAAATAAAACCACAGGGCCAATACTATTAGCTGTTTGTATTCTGGATTCCCAAATAATATTTGTGGAAAAAAAAAACAACAAACAATCGGATTTGAGTGGTTCAGATAGAAATATTTAGCTCAGAATTAGTGGGTTCTTTTGTACTTGGTCTTATACAGTACACAACCAAGCAGATACACACCAAAAGTTTTGAGTATGCTTTGCAGTATCCTATGAATTCTAGAATCTCTGGCTGACTTTAGTTTATATGCCCCTTGACTATTTAATAAGAGTGCAAATTTTTGTTTATTCCCTTTGAGGCATGGATGGCTAACCCTGAACTTGCTGTGGTTGCTCCACAGCCTGTTACCAAAACCAAGCTCTGTGTATCTAATGAACGCTGCAGAGCTCTGTCGCTAACAGAGCATTTATCTGCATTACATTGTGGAGTGCTCATCCCAAGCACGAGTTTATCTTCAGCATCATGTTCGATTCCTGCGAATAAACGAGTCTTCCAGGAAAACTGTAGCTAATGGTATCCTGCCCTCAGTGTCCTGGCGAAGCATGATGAGAAAGTAGGTCTCCAAAAAAACTTGTCCGATAAAATTGAAATTCGCACAGCTGCTATATGCTATTCTTTACAGTAATATTGTTACATGAAAAATGAAGGAGCTGCTAAAGAAAAACAAAAATAACAACAAAAAAACAAACCAGAAGCATGTAACTAATACTGTCTCCTACAAACCACTACTCTGTCCAGGAAAAACCTAGGGCAAACATAACGCAAAAGAATTGAACAAAGATGCCCCGATAGCACCTGAGACCAACAACTGAGGGGACATGTGAGCAGTTTCAGTCCCTGCAGCCCAAGGTATGGCAACATACTGAGGTTGTTCTTTTCCCTTACGTACAGACTTTGGAGCCACATATCCTCCAGGAGCCATGCCTATACCAGACGAGAGTTCGAAGAGATCGTTGAGTCCACTGCTCACCACAGCTGGGGTGGGTGAAGGGGCAAAGGTGGCTGGCACAGAAGAGGGAATGTAGGTCTGCCCCACCTGGAGGGGTTAAAAAGAACACGCACCGATTAACATCACATATGAAGAACACTATTTATTAAATAAAGCATGAACTTGGGCAAAATCCTAAATATTTTAAAGCCGTTTGCAGCTTCCCTGCAGAATTATCAATAGTGCTAAATAATGCATTTGAATTCGAAAGCTCTTGGCAACTAATCCCTACGCTCGGCTGTCACCTCAACCATGCAATAGCTTTCACATCATTTTTATAGTTCCAGTAATCTATTCCCACCATAGAGAAATCTTTCTTCTCCATTGCTCCTTCCTAAAAAGACAGTGTGCTTTATGGATCTACCCTACATAAGCCCAGGGAAAAGACAAGATGCTTCAAATCTTCCCTCAATTGTACCAGTCTTCGGGAATCTGCAAGATTTTGCATATCCAGAGATAGCAAGGGAGGCAAAACTATATCGTGTACTCCCACCCAAAGCAAGAGCTCTGCATTCTTAGCACTGTGGTTCAAAAGGTCCATTGCATGAAGCAGAACCAGCGGTCTCTGCCTGCCTGGGGACAACATTTCTGCAACAAGGGCAATCCTTCCCCCTGGACTTCAAAGAGGACACCAAACTTGGGACATTAAGCCTCAGGTGCCCAGCTCCTAGGGGGATGATAACACCCAAGTTACACTTCCAAGTTGTCTTACTGTGAGCAGGAAGAATTAAGTGCTTGAGGACAGGATTCACCAGTCAGCAGCCCAGAACAGGCAGAATGACCAAGGCAGGCAGCAGGAAATACTGGTGCTGGGTCTGAGATCTCACTCCTATTCTGTCCTTGGGAACCTACCTGAGACAGGGCGTTTTACAACCAACCCTTTGGACAGGGAGGAGTGGCGGTTTTAGGGAACTGGGTGGTGGGTTTATGCTGGCCCAGGAAAGCAGAAACCTGACTTTGGAGGTGTGATCTCTGCAGAGTAAACATCTCCCATATTCTGGAGCGTGCTGCCTGGGGGCTACAGGCAAACCGTGCCACAGGCTCTCCTCTGCCCTCATGCCGAAGTTAGACAGGAATGCAAGAGTCGCAGGGAAAGGAGCAGAGAGAATGACTGCAGCCACAAGAAGTGTTTCAAGGGCCCTCCTTCCAGAACTGAGCATGCTTTTCTCATTGAATTACTGGCTACACAGTGCTAGGAGGAGGGACTGGAGCTTTCTCTGGGAGATTGCTTTTGACCATGGGTTGGAGGCACACTCCCTCCTGCCTGCTGTGTCTCCAAGCCATTTTGCATCATTTTCCAATGCTTTCCTGAAAGAAGCTGGTACGCATTTGAAGCCAAGGGTGCTTTGAAGCAGCCTGGAAGTCTCCCATATCCTGGGCAAGTGCTCAAGGCACTAGGACGCTCTCAGAGCACAGGCACAGAAAAGGAAGCCGGCGGCAGGCAGAGCGCAGCGCTGACTGTGCATGGTAGGAAAGCTCAGAGCACCTCTATGGGATCCTGATGTCCAGGAAAAGTCGTATGTGGCTTTTGGGAGGAGAAAAGCTACTCAGTTCTGACAAGCCCGTAGTGACACTGGGTTAGGGTTACAACAGAACAGGCTGTATGAGCAGGCAAGTTAGCACCTTTGGCCTTTCAGCTGCCAAAGCAGTTGCACGTGGATTGGGAGTACCAAAATGTTAATGCTGGTGCTCAAACTAAAAGCTCTGAGAGAGAAGAGCTAAGCAGAGTCAACAGCTCTGGCCTTGGCTGCTCTTAGGAGAGCCCAGGTGACAGCTTGACTCAAAGCAACATAGGTTGGGACCTTTGGGTTTTGGCTCCGGTCATCCATTTTCAAACCTCTCCAGGGATTTGAGCATCTTCCCGCACATAATGGGTAAGGATGGGTTTAAAAACCCCGAGCTCTGAGCAGCTTTTTAAGTTGGGGAAAAAAACGGAATGGCACTTACTGCCGGACTTCCTCCAATGCCCCCGCCAAGGTCACTGCCAAGCTGAAAGAGAGAAGGAGAGAGAGGAGAGAAAGACCGAGTTCATTTAAGCCGAGGGTCAGACGGCCGGAGCAGAGCTCGCTCGGCTGCACCGCTGCGAGCGCGTCTCCCTCACTGGCCACGTACAGGACAGACAGAAATGCAATGATGGGAAAGCACAGGGAACAGAGGGGCTTTTTTTAGCTGTTTTGTGAGCAGAGCTGTTTGGAGAAGTACCCCCTACACCTAGCTGCAGAAAGGAGGAGCGTTTGCCAGGTTAATAAAACCAAACCCTCACTCCCTCGTGCGCCTGTCATCTGCCCCGCAGCCTGCGCAATCCGCCACGTTTCACGCATCAGCGCTTCTCCTTCAGCCCACAATGCTGGCTGCCAGCAGTCCCGAGCAGCTCTACAAAACCCAGTGGGGTAACTGTGAAAGGGAATAAAAATAAACCTGACAGGAAGCTCGCTTCCTGAACGCTTTATTTTTCGAGGGAACAGCTCCGAAGGACGGCAAAACCACAATGCGCCTCGCTGCATCTCGCTGCCACGCGGCTCTTCTCAATGACCAGGAACAAAGGGAAGGGAACGTAGCTGCTCTCACCGAAGCCCATTTAGATGAGCTTTGTTTTCCCTTTGAAGACTGCTGCCCCTCCCTTGGGGAAGGCAAAAGCAGCCTCCTAACCTAATGGGCCACTCGAATAGTGGAGACCTGGCAGCGCACTGGGGTGTTTCGGTAATGGTCTCTGCTGAGCTGCACAGACGCATTTGGAGGCAATTGGAATAGCTGCTGAACCCACCTGCACGTCCCCCATGAACACTATAACCTCTCTAGAGCCCGTCTCCCAGGCCATCCTGCAGCTGCCCTACCATGAACTCTCTTTGCAAAGCACCTGAACCACTTTCTCAGTGACAAAGCCCGTTTTTTAAACATCCGCACCATTCCAGGCACTTGAGAGATTTCAGTGCTCAGGACAGACGCCAAACCTGGCTACAAGTGCTGTTGGCGGGTACAACATCACTCCCGTGAATATTTATAAGGCACTCGACAGGTGACTGATAGCCAGGAGAGCAAGCACAGACCTGCAGCAGTTACTCACTACAGAGACATCTCCAGGACTGTGTCCTAGGCTCTTGCTCAGGAGACCACAGCACTTTTTGCCTAGCGCAGCTTTTTGTCACGTTCAGACATGGATCATGCTGTGATGACGTGTGTAGGAAGAAGTGAGACCAGGGGGTGAGGGTTTTTTCCCTTTTTTTCCCCACTGTGGGTCTCAGTTTATACCTACCTGAGGTCATAGGGAATTTTATAGGAGGTCCCTCATTGTCTGCAACTGCCGCCTCTCCGCACACAGCCCCAGCCTCTCGCTGCCTCTGGCAGGGCAGCGCAGAGTCCAGTTTTTCTTCGCTTACTTAGATGACAGATAAGAGAGAGCGATTCCAAAGTCAAAAGAAGGATCAACTGGACCAAAGAAAGCCAGCCAGAAGATTCAAATCCAATTAATACCGAGCTTGTAAAATAGCACTGATTACACTGTCAGGTCTCTGACTGAGACAGCCTGGCAGAGCACAGTTTTGTTCTACAGACTGCTCTTCAGCCAAGATGTTTTTAGAGGAATAGATCAGATCATTTACGCCTTGTTACTGGCTCACTAAGGAGTAATAAATGCATCTATTACACCTCATCTCTATTCACAGTCTTGCACACAGATGAACTTCACACTTTATGCTGACAGGCAGTGAAGTCCAGAGGAAAAAAACCTGTAAATAATCCAGTTCATTTCCAGATGACTGTATGCATGGAGGATTTCTGGTACTGTTGTCTGAGGCAGGAAAAAGACTGGTTTATCAGGCAGCAAGCATTTCACAAAGGGTATTATGGAAATGACGGAATAACTCTGCATAATCGAGCCAGATGTTAACTGTTCTGCCATTTCCTACTACACTCACAAGAGGCTGCAGGTTAGGAATCCAGCCTTGAAGAAACACTGGTATCTCCGTGTGCTCACTGCAAGCAAGGGAAGGAGAGACTCATGGCGTTCCTCAAGCTATCTGTCAATCTTCCATTTTCCCTGGCTGTCAAGCCTTGGGGTAAGAGTAGAACCTGAATTTGTTGCTTGCCCTGAGTCAAGTCTCCAGCTCTCACTCCCTACAAGGAGGAGGAAAAATTCATTGGCTCAGAGAATTTATCACAAGCCTCCTTACATCCCTAGATCGCACCCAGCATCTTTGCTTCATGGTAAAAAGAAGAGCTCTTGGTGATGCCGGGAAGCTCTGACCTGCTGCCACTGCAGCCCAGCTCTGCTCCTCAGGGGGTGTGCGCGCAGGGGTCTGCCACCCTCGGGGCTCCTGTGCTCAGGACCGAGCGCTGCTGGTGGGTGGCACGAGGCTGCACAGTGAGCTCCAGGGGGCGGGCAGCTACAGAGCTGGCTCTGCCTGGGCAGCGAAAGGAGAAGTGACAACATATTGACGTAGAGATTTAAGGGGGAAAAATAAAGAATACAACATGTTCCACACCAGGTCTGGGCTGTGCTGCCCATCGCAGCGGCACAGAAGTCTCTTTCCCCATCTTTCTTGCCTGTCGCCCTCCCGCAGCACCTGGTTCAGAAACTACAGGTGCCGAGCACCCAGTCCGCCAAGACGCCTCGGAGCTAACTTTCCTCCAGCCTCCAGAGGCTGAAGAGATGGTAGCAGCGACGTGAGCACGAGGGGAGGAGGAAGACAGAGGGAACAGGAACCAATTACCCACTGAGCGTCTTCTCCCATCTGTAGTGAGAGGCAGAAGAGAAGAAGCAGATATTAGTCAGGCGTGAGGCGATGCTGAACCAATTCCCAAGGGCTGGCCGCTCTGCTTAACCGTTTCCATTCATCCGTTAGGCAGCCGCTCCTGAAGGAGAGAGGCTGTGATCCTGCCTGCCACGAGAGCAGATTGCCATGAGGTCAGGACCGTGACAGCACTGTTGTGAGCCCTGCTGGGATGAGTGCTTGCTGTGATGCGGAGCGGTGAAGGACGGCTGCTCTAGCTCGGGATGGTCCAGGGTCAATGGGCGGCTTGGGGTTGGGAGCTTGCAGCACCACAAAACCCCAGTCCTGAGCCCAAAGCTGGCAGGCTCACCTCTTGGTAAAGAGCACAGAGCCTCTGTCTGCGATGATAAGCAGGGGACAAACACGGAGCCCTGGCCACCCGACACAAAGCCCTTCAACAGGGCGTTTTCTTTAGTCCCACCACAGCTCCAAACCACCCTGCCACGACAGCGCTCGAGCAGCCACGTGGATTTGCAGGAGAAGCCAGGCTTGCCCTGCATCAACAGGACCAGCACCAGCACCTCTTCCCAGCCCACATCGGTGTCTTCACTTCGCATTAGTTGGCTCGGATGGCGTCATGGCTGCTCTGCTCTGAAAGCACCTGCCCCACGACTTCAGCTGCTGCGTGCAGTTATCCTGACTTACGAACTCCAGCACTGCTGGAGTTACTGCATCAGAAGGGTTTATTTGCATTTTAACAGTAGCTTGTAACGAAGTGACTCTGCTGAAGTGTTCATGTGATCCGGAGGGGTTACAATCCCTTCTGCAACACGACGTGAGATATTTGGAGCTTCAAGAAATAACGGGAAGGAGGAGCCAGGGGACTGACACTGCAACCACCATGGCTCAGCGACCAGGTTGCCTTGCATCTGCAGCACAGCCAGAGCTTTCCAAGCAGCTATGCATTTCATGGAGTGATAATTCACAGGTTAAAAGGAGACAAGTGCTGCCTCCCCCCTCCTTCAGACCCCAAACCAAGAGTTAAGCTCAAGGAGCTGGCTGAGGGCATGCACTCAAGAACATCGCAGCGAGGAACACCAGGCACTTACTGAACAAAAGTCAGGTGGAAGGGCTGACCCGAGCTGAGAGCAGAGCTGCTAGCAGGTCGCTTGATCTGGGCTAATCCTGCTCAAGACATCTTCTTAACTGCAGGCCTGACCGTGCACAGACTGACCTCCCGGTGGGCTGCAGGTATCTTGTTGCAGACTCGGCTGTGGCTCTCACACAGACATTTTCAGTACCTTGCTTTCTGCCTCTTGTCTGTTTTTGTGCCGCCAAGGCAGGCTCGCAGAGCAGGACAGCTGCCCAGACCAAAGGTGGTGGAGGACAGGTCACACTGCTGGTGCTGCAGCCACCAGCTTCATTAGCACTTGCTTTGCTGCTAATGCTTTGCCTTGCTGAATGATTTCCATCAACAAATGAAATTAAATACTAACTATTTGGGTTTTCTGAAGTGTAAAAAAGCAACTCCCCAAAGCTCTAGCAGTCCTACTACAGTAACAACTTGCATAGCCTTTAATAAGACATGAATGAGCGACCCACCAGAAGAGCTCCTTTTCCATATCAGCACTGCTCCAGCAACGGCCATGTGCCCTTTGTCAGAAATCCTAACAGATGTCCTTTGTAGCTCATCAAACCAGAACAGCCTGGATGAAAGGAGACGCTCAGATCACTGTGGGAGGCTGGAGGAGAGCCCTGGGGAAGCATCACATCCGCTGCATAAATGGATTTTGGGTCTGAGCTACCATAGCCACACTCACACTGTAGTTCCAGGAACAGGTAAATGAAGCAACTTTCTTAAGATTATACACAGCAAGTCACTTGCAGAGCCAGCACAAGAATTTGGCACCCAGGGCAGACTGGGGGCTGCTGTTGGGCTTCCACAGCCAAGTGAGGCTCCCTACTCTGAGCAAGTGAAATAACTCAGCAGCATGTTTTCAGAATAAACCACCACTGAGGCCCTAATCAACCTGAACGAGCCAGGTCTTGTCCACGGAGGCCAAGCTTTGGCCTCTCCACTTGAAAGCAGTCGGACTGGGAGGGATCACACCAGTCGCCTCTGCTCCCCAGCCGCTGGGATCAGCAGGCACTTGGGACTGGAGAAGCAGGGATTTCTTCCCAGGCTGCCAAGCCTGGAGCCCGGGATGCCTCGCAAGAGAGGGCGAGGTGATGCTCAGCTCCCAGCCCCAGATCACACTTCAGGGCAAGCAGAGCGCTGGGACACAGCCCTAAATCATGCAGGGGAGACAGTTGGGGTCAGACCTCCAACATCCAACCTGATTACACAGAGGGCAGCAGCTCCACCGAGAACAGCCCGCAGCGATCACGGCAGCGCAGGTATTACAGAACACGTGGATATTACAGAACGTGGATATCCAGTGTTTATCCAACAGCCTTACAATTTGGGACATAAATCAATCTCACGAGCTGCCAGCCTTGAATCAATAATACTCTTGTAGATGAGTGGGTAGAGTATTAAATAAAATCCTTACATAACAGACAATCCAAGCCCGTCCATTCCTACAGATTTACTGCTCTGCCTCCGAGTTTCGAGCCAGCCCCTTTGGCTCCCTGCCACAGCGCCCAGCTCCCGTTAAACGCTTGGCTCACGGCGAGCCGCGCGGTGTGCCGGGCAGCAGAGCTCTCGTGCCCTGGGATTTTCAGTGCAAATGAGCACACAAAAAGGTTTAAAGACAAAATGACCCTAGCTTATTACAGCGCCCTTTGTAGGACTGCATCAAGAGCAAACGAGGAGCTGGAGAGCTGCCTGTACCCTGCACGAAGCGTAGCCACTGGGATCCTGCTGCAAGGGGACGCAGCATCAAAGGCCAGCTCTCAGCATCCTGCAACTTGCTGTCCGAGCAAATTTTGCTTCTCCCACGTTAGTGGCCGCTATCACTGAGTAACACTTCAGAGCTGGCGATCTCAAGCTTTGTAACAGTGACCTTGGTCAGCATTTTACAGAAAAGCAAGCAGAAGTGAGGAGGAGAAGAGCTGCGCGGGGCTGAGAGGGGCACACCGTGGAGCATACTCAGTTCTGGCTCTGTTCGCTGCAGAACAGCTCTCCGTAAGTCGTGTAGCAAGTCTGATCTGGTTAAAAGCAAAGCATATCTTGTTCTTGTACTAACAGCCCCCTTTTTTTTTTTTTTAATTTGTTAACACATGCTCAGCATCTGTGCACGCACGATATGCACGTTACATTTAATACCAATTACAGGACTTGCTATGGAAATAAAATATCGGTTATTCCCTAAAGAAATTAACCTCTCAAGCAGCTGGAGTCTCACTGGCCATAGAAATAAGAACCTACCAATAGTGAGGAAAATTCAAGCAAACAATGTTAATCTGGTGTTCATCCAGTTTTATAGCATGCTGCCTCCTTTCAAATGCTTGCAAGAAAACAACACTATGGTTTAAGAAACAAATGCTGAATGACGTCTGCCGTGGAAGTTAACGCTTCTGTTATCTTCCCAGTTAGTCCTGTCGGGACTTTGGCTGCAAGAGCGTCCTTCTGAAGACAGACACCCTCTCCCCAAAAAGAAGGCATTACCAAATATACAAGGCCTGCAACCAGCAACCTGATCGAGTGGGAGGTGTCCCTGCTCACGGCAGGGGGGTTGGAACTAGATGATCTTTGAGGTCCCTTCCAACCCAAACCATTTGGTGGAGCATCCAAAGGGATCAACCCATGACACTGAGGGGATGTGACACAGTGGCTGAGAGCCTGCCAGCAGCCTCTTCCAGACCTTCAGCTGCCTTTGTGACACTCGCGGTACTGACACCACCTCACCATGGCAGGAACAGCCCATGATTTCATACATCAACGCCAGCACATCCCAAACCATTTTCTTCCTCTGCAGCAGAGAGGCTTCGCTGGTTTTCAAGCAGTTGCGTGCAAAATGGAAGCAGGGCTTGAGACTGACTGCTCTGCTCTGACAGGTCACCTGAGGTACGTCCCCACTCAGGCTATGCAGGGATGGTGCCAGAGACATAATGCAGAAAATCTGCTGCATTTGAATACCTCGTGTTCCTCTCTGGTCAGCTGAGATCCAGAAGGGATCTGCTTGTGATGAGCAGAAAACCAAGACTGACAGCAGGGGTGAGAGAAACTCCATCGCTGGGAGTCGTGAAAAGGACTGCAGGCGAAGCCCTGCTGGAAACACTCAGGGCTGCCTGAGATCAGCCCCCTCCCATGGTCCAGTACCCTTCTTTACACTCCTAAGGTGGTAAGAGGGATGGGAAAAGACAGGCCAGAGCAGTGTGCACACAGAGGAAGACTCTGCCTCGCCATCCAGCACCAAACAGGCTTACTTTCTTGCAGAACAAGGAGCTAAAGTGAAATAAACTCTTTCCGGTCTGAGCAAAGAGAGAGAGACTGCTCACACCGCTCCACGCAAGGGAACGGGTGCCGCGTTCAATCTTCCCAGCGAAGCAGAGGAATGAAATACATTTGAAAAAGTACTTGAGGAGGAACAGAGAAGGATACTCCACCGCTGAGGGAGTCAGGCAGTGATATAACACACAAAGTGTGCGGCTAAGCCGTCTGGAAGAGAGAGAGGGAAGGGCTGCCCCAGCAGGAACCTGAATGCAACACAATAAGGACAGGGGAAGAAGATCTTATTTCAAGCTCCAGCTCCACTGCCTGCCTGACAATGCAAGCGCCCGTCATCCCTGGCCATTTCTAGCTCCCGGGGAAGGGCGAGGAGCTCAGCCCTTCCTCCAGGAGGCTCCTGGGGACACCTCTCACCCACTCACCACACTTATAAGTCAGGCACACACATACCTGCATCCTGAGCCTCTCTTTTTGGCCCTGCACAACCATGCCTAAGACCCAAGCGCCGATCCCCTTGGCTGGCCAAGCAGCGCAGAGACGCTGCCGAGCGATGTAGTTAATTCCAGCTCAGGGTAACTCAGCTGGGTTCTTTTTAAACACATGTCCACAGCAATAAACAAAGGCAGATCTCACTCACTTGCACACAGGCCAGGCTCATTAGGGAATGAAAAGCCAGAGAAATACAGAGCTTTACCAGGACAAAATTCGCCTGTACGTGTGAGGGATAAGGAGAAGATGGGACATTTGATCCAAGAGAACTCCAGCAGAAAGCATTCTGGGGGAACAACATCATTCAGGGTTTTGTTTAGTGCTCTCCCCACCTAATAATGCAGCTGAGCCAGCGCTGGTGCACACAGCCCCAGGCACCACTTCTCCCCGGTCCAGAAACAGTCACTTCGTTAGCTACCACCCCACAGCCCATCCATTTATTTAAGGCTCGAGAAAAATATGAAGTAAAAGCCTACTATCATCTCAACTAGCAGCTCTCCTGCCCAAGTGGGTCACTGAATTAAGCCCATTAATGCCAACTGATAGGGAAATATTTTCCCCAAACCAAGCTTCAGTCCTTCTGCCATGTCCGTTAATTTGCCTCTGATACTAACAAGGAACAGAGGGCTACGAGAGGTGGAAGGAGGGCTACAAAGAGGCTGGAAGACAGCACAGAGAAATTTAAGTCCTGCTCATTTCGAATTGCTGCTGTCTTCTGCGATGCCTCAGCACAATTAAGGATTCTGCAGTTTCTTAGTTACAGCTCTTGCAATGCAGAGCAAAGGCTGCAAAGGTCACTGCCCTGCGCTGTGCATTCCCAGCAACACGGGCTGAAAACCTGCCCTCGTCCCCTATCCCTGGGAGAAAAGCAGATTCCCCAGCTGCCATCTGCCCCCCGGATGGCACAGACTGAAGTACGCCTGAGCTCCACGAACACCGATGCCATTATGGGTTAGCCTGTTTCCAGTTCATTAGCTCATGAAACACCAGAGCTGGAGAGGTGTTTAACATCTGCTTTAATAAGACTGTGGCAGCTTAAGAAAGTATCTTTGGCAAACAGGAATCCGGTGCAGTGGGGTTCCTACAGCTGCTCCTGCTTCTCAGAACCGAAGCACACCTAAACAGGCACACAGACAACTTGGCCCTGCTCACTGGAAGCCAAACCTCACACCAAAGCGAAACAAATCCACTGCAGGTCTGCAACCCACGCAGCTGTGCTCACTGGGGTGGTCTTATTTGGGTTACATGGTGCAAGTACAGCTGGCCTGCTCCTCATCCCACTGGTGAGCCCCGAGGCTGAACACATCCCAAGCTGACGGTGACCACTTCTCCCTTCCTGGCTGCCACCAGTGTAAGATCGCAGCCCCCAGCTCCTCCCCGCTGCAGCGGTCTCCTCACTAGCAGATCATCTCACTGCAGCTTCTTCTCAGCTCTCACCCCAGAGCAGATGCAATATGTGATCATTCATACTCAGGGCCTGACCCTTTTAGGCCCTGAATGCCCCCTGTGTCTGCTGCAGCAAGGGGAGGGCTGCGCAGCAGCTTCCCTCTCGACCTAACTGCAATTAAGACATTACTGATACTAAACCATGACACGCTCTGGAGAATATATAAATGGGATGACCCAGGGCTACAGCCCGCAGCCCTGAGCTTTGCATTGAAATTCAATAGGGTTGGGAACGGGGTGGAACAAACGCCCTCCTGAATGGGAGTCAGAACTAATTACAAAACAGTGCTGCACTTTACACGTTTAAAACAACTTTCTAGTTTTTTTCTACAGGCAGAAAAAGCATGAAAACAAACATGCCCACTGAGCGCAGGGATTCTACTGCATGCACCAACATTCATTTTAGAGCAGGAAAACCTGCTGAAAATTGGTACCGCTTAAATCCTATTGGAGTTTGAGGTCTCAGCACTGGTGAGCTTAAGGATCCGAGCATTACAAGCACAAGTGAAGGCTTTGCAGAGATGAGCACAGCTCCAATTATTTCACATCAGCTGAAGGTAAAGAGCACGCTGCTTACCAGGCTGTCCAGCCCTCCTCCCAGGAGGTCCACGGCACCCATCTGCATGGAGGACACTTGGGGAACGTTGACGGGGGGTCCCAGGTCCAGGTTGAGAAGGTCGCCCAGAAGGTCGCCCTGCGATGGGATGACCTGGGGCTGCTCCAGGTTCGTAGCGGCTGTTGTGCCCACGGGGCTATCTCCTGCGTCAGTGCTGCGGGTGGGAGCAACAAGAGGCAGAGGAGAGAGAAGTCGGTCACCTTCAGCCTCCAGCTTCAGGTTGCCAGCATGGGGAAACACAGCAAGAGGTAGCCCACGAGCAGGAAGCAGCTAAAGGATTACCCTAGCAGCTGACCTAACCATTGCTGTGTACGAGGTGCTCTGTGCTTGCAAGTGGTCCTTCAACAAATGCTTTGAGCACAAGGACCTGCCATGCATTGTGCACGATTTGCAGTTCACAAAAGGGAATTTTCAGGTGTGAAATCCTTCCCCCCTCCCCGCAGAATCACAGACCTCTCTAAAATCACGAGCCGTATGTACTACATAGACCACGGCACTGAAAACAAACACTTCCCAACTCAGAAAGAGCCTATGGAGGTGATTTTTAGACCACTGGACCTGGAGAGCTACACATAAACCTGAAAAAAAATCCCAGCTTCCTCAGAGACCTAACACTGATATAACCCTTAAGCCCTTACTCTAACTGGTGCAAACTCAACCACTCCCTACAGATCCAGACTTAACACCTTCTACTGACCTGCAGCAAGGTCCACCACTTTCCTAATTAAAGACCTCAATCTAAAACTGGCACCTCCCTTCCACCAATAACATCCTTTTCTCTGCATTAGCAGACATACTAATTACTAGTCTAGAAATGCCTCAAACAAATTCCAAAAGTTTCTCACCAGAAACAGTCTGGCTATCTTTTATATCCATTTGCCACTGAGTTTTACGAGGGAAAAAAAAACCACCAGTAACACTCACTGTAGCTCCCGGAGAGCTCATTACAACATATTTATTCTTTAAATCCAGACACGCGAATATTTTAGATGACTTCAAATCTATTCTGTGTCCTGCTGCCAACAGAAACTGACAGAATTATTTCCAGCTCGTATTACTGCGGATGCGGCCAACAGGTAATTGCATAGAAACGCCACGGGAATTAGTGTACTGACAAGGTGTTTTAACACTGGGGCTCTTTTCTAAGGATTGCAGCTGCTGGTTTTGAGTAGCCACGATCCTCTTCCTTATCCCTACTCAGCTGCTGAGGGGAAAGCTTTAGCACCACAGTGTAAGTTGCTACCAACTTGGTGCCAAGAGGGAAAGATGCAGCATAAGGGCTGCTGAATGAATTAGTTACCAGGCAGCGACAGAAAGGATTGAAAACTTCTTTGCATTAAAAGCTTTAGACCTCTAATAGCACTAATATTAGCTGTCCTCTCTGCTTCTGCCTTCGGCAGGGAGACTTCTGAGTATGCCGAACAGCTAGCTAAAACATTTCTGAAGAGCGAGTGGTTACCGTGATCCACTCCCACCCCCAACCTGAGAACGGGAAAGAACAGCATGTATGAGCAGAGGCACATTACAAGCTGGTAGTGCACACACTTGGTTCGTTCCCAGTATATAATCCCTTTAACACTACACCTCTTCAACACTTACTCATCCTTCTTCTGATGGAGATAAAGCAATCCCTTCAAGGTCTTGTTTAACTGCAGTTGCCCCAAAGCCCAGCACGAAATTAGGAAGGGACGAAGCTAAGTCAGTTTGTATTAAAAAAACAACAAAAAACAACCAAGCCT
The DNA here is from genome assembly GCF_040182565.1 of Anser cygnoides. Classification (NCBI taxonomy): domain Eukaryota; kingdom Metazoa; phylum Chordata; class Aves; order Anseriformes; family Anatidae; genus Anser; species Anser cygnoides. The sequence continues at coordinate 6,361,411 of NC_089890.1, forward strand.
TCTATTTGCTGTACAGAACAGACCTTTTTTAAGGAGATTTGTATATACACCTTTGTATTTTCTTCGGAAGAAAAGAAAGGAATTAAGAGTATGAGGGTTATAAAGGGCCAAAAGACTTGATAAAGGTTTTCTTGCTTGAAGTCTTGGACAGTGGCAAGCAGTTGGGTTTCCTGTCCTACATTGCTTTGTATGGAAATACACCTCTGCATCCACTGCAAGGGAGTGTATTCTGCCAACCACAACCACCTCCTCCTACATTTACACCCAGAAAAGCACCGAACAGCTAATTCTGCCCATCTACTCAAGGAAAAGCTATCTTTACCCTCTTAAGCCACATTCATTGCAGACATCCCCGCACTCCCACCTCTATCTCACTGCACAATCTGAAGGAAAACCTCAGTCTGTAGTGGACAGGTCGGCCACCAGAACGGTCATCGCCGGAGTGCAGAAGTAGCAAAGACGACTCCAAACAGCTGGCTGATGTTATCTGCCACTGGACACCCTTAAACTTCTTTAAGAGGACAAATTTTCACGTACCTCTTTGTGCATCTTTTCACACACATTCAGCACTAGGAAAAGGCAAACTGGTTTCTTAGCATTCAGTAAAGATGTACTGGCTGCACAGATTCAGGCTTGCCACAGCCTGCACCCGCGGTGCTGCTCTCTGTACTTCCAGGGCTGCACGTGGCCACCCAGTACGCTGGAACATGGTGCAAGTAGGCCTTGGCATCAGCCTGATCAATCTGTCCTTTTACTGACAGGAAAGCAGAAAGTCACAATAACGGGGCCTCTTTACGAGTGACCTCACTTCGGAGAAGCTTGGCGTGTCACTAACAACAACACTTTTTTGTTTTTTTAATTTACCAAGCAGGCTAAAGCACTGCATCAGCATTCAGCCCTTTACACTTTCCCACTGCTCTGGCTTCCTCACCTTACCACTGGTGATTAAGCCCTGAAGGCTTTCTCTTGAAGTAATGGGTAATTCAGTAGTAAGCAGCACAAGGGCAATGTACAACACTGCTATAATGAGAAAAAAAACGGGGAAAGTTGACTGTCTGGGCACTAGCTTCGAGTGTGTTGTATACACAGAAGCCAGTAAAAAGATTACTCCTTGCAGTAGCTGAATTCCTTGAGTTAATTAAACCCCTCTGTTCATTCCTGTACTGAAACAAGTGTATGGGAAGGGTGCTAACATGGGAGGCCAAAGCTACCCCCAACCCAGCTTATTTTGCTATTGAGGCAAATCTTGAAGCTGAGCGAAGCATCCACTGCTTTTCTTGCCTGACTGGTAGAGTTGTGCTTGCTGGTCCTGGGTCAGTGCAGCCAGACTTGATCTCATAGGCAGGGAGAAAACAACTCAGCTTCTCAAAGCTAGTCATATGACAGAAATAGCTTTAGTTGCTAAGAATAGCAGAGAAGTGGTATCAGAAAATAGAAAAGAAGCGGCATCGCACACTGATTTATCAGTGCAACGGCAAAAAATAGCACTCCAAATGTCACTTTGGGAATATTATTAAAAGATAAGCCTGGATACTTTGCCTCCTGCTGTAAAGCAGACTTATATTTGTAATTAATACCATTAGCAAATAGCACTGCTTACCTGAATGAGGAACCATGGGAACAGGCTCAACAGCAGCACCACCACAGCCTGGGACTGCTGCAATGCCTGCTCTTGCAGACCTAACCCACTTTCAGGACTGTGATTATGGGGAAACATTAAAGCTCCAGATAATAAGCTGAAGCATTTTTTCCCCAAAGGTTAGACAGAACAACATTAGTCTAGGCATTTTGTTTTAAGCCTGAACAGTATTCAGTGACAGGGCCTAGACGGCTTTTACGCTCCCCTTGCTTTACAGGCACCGAGTAAAAGAGGTAGCCTTGTTCATCCTTCCCCATTTCACATTCTAACCACAGAAGATCCCTGTTCTTGCCAGTTCCAGGAACCTGGTATTATTCTACGCAACTGAGGCTTGTAAAGCTGTCCCATCACTGAAGCAAAAACTCTTACACAACCAAAGTGTACCCTTCTGTAAGATACTTGCTTTCACTGCTCCTCCTCCTGAAATATGCCCTTTTACCACCTATCCACCTTCTGCTTTGCTAGCCCAGCTCTCAAGTCAGAGACCTTATAGCCAGAGTCTTCCCCAAAAACATTAAAGTTCTTGTGTGAGGAGAAGTTATATGATACTTCTCCTGTCTTTTGACCCAGGAACTCAGAAGCTACACACCCAGAATTAAATCCTACAATGAAACGGCTCCTTGAATGATCCACAAGCCTCTACACAATCAGTAAAAAAGCAAGGAGTATTTTAGAAGACCCATGTGTCTTTAGGACTGTTTACTAGCAAGAAACAACCAAACCTGCTCATTATCACCAGCGCTGTCTCAGCTTACCTCCCGTGGTGAATTGGCAAGTGCTTGCGGTGGATACCGTGGCTCCCCTCCACAAAAGCGTTGGGTGGCTTGTGGTACACCGAAGCCAGAGATCCAATATGGCAGATCAGCTCGTCCAGCAGAGTTGGTTCAATCAGATCGGTCTCTTCAGAAATCAGGGGCTTTTCTGACAGGACCACTTCTTTGGCAGTCACCGGGTCCGTGGAAAGAAGGCGCCAGTAGATGTAGCCACGGTCCCGCAGGTCTGGGTTGTCAGAGTCCTACGACAGAACAATGCATCAGTCACGGTTCTAAAGGGGACTAACTCCTCTGATCACTTAATTTTTCTAGCAGTGGTTCTGGTGGATTAAAAAAACAAAACACGAAACAACCATCCAGTAGTGACAATCATCAATTTCAGAATGAAGTTATAAACTGTTGTGATGTACATCGCAAAATTAAAAACAAATCCCAAAGCATTAATGCCTGGCTTCCTAACCAAAGAGTTGACTCATCTGGTCAGGGAGCAAAAAGTCCCTGGATTTACACATCCCCCAGCTGCCCCGTCCCACAGAATATCATCTGCTTTCCTGACACTTAAAAGAAATCAGGAAAACTCCAAGGGGTTGTGGACAGGAGAAAAGAGGGTGAATCAAAATGACCATCGCACACTAAGAATAAACATGTTATATTCTGTATTGCAACAGAAAGATTCAGAATTCCTAGAAATATACGCCTTACGCAAGGGCATTCACTGGACAAAGAGACCCTGCAGAGCTACAGGATAGATCTTAATAAGCAGTATTCTTCACAACAAAAGAGGCCTTATTTACCCTGCATCTTAGTTATCTAATGAAGTATGGGGAGATACTAATGGTACATGGTAAAGACACCTCATCAGTTCTCCAGCTGTCAATAATATCCTTGTTTTACTGCAGACAGTCCTGCCGCAGCATGAATTAACTTCTCTCCTTTTCAAACAGCTCTGCCCAGGACAACAAAGTAAGTGGTGATAGCTTGCAGCTAGTGTTCTAGGGATAGACAGGTGCTGGGGTTTTATGCTGTAGTGTAACATGTTCGAACTGTTCATTGAAGAAAGAGCTGGGATTTTTAATCCCCATGTCAGGAGAACAATAGGGTAGATGCTACTGAGGTTTTTTTCCTGAAAAATTCTGCCAATATATCCTACACCTCATTAGACTTCCTCCTTGGCATTTCTTTTGCTCTTCTGTGATCTCATTCACATTGCTGCTGACCTGCTGTAACCTGCCTCTCTGCCCTCTGTCTCAAGACATTCTCAGGCACACAGCAAAACCTTTACTTGTAATGAGGCTGGGCACGCTAAACTCGTTTTGCTCACAAGGACCTAGATACATTGTCTGGGTCAACTGACAGATTTCTCTGCAGTGCTGTTTTTCAGTTTGATGGCGGAGTTGTGAACTCTTTACACCCGTTGCCCTTAGCAATTCCTACCAGGATGTCCTCATCCTGCCTTCAGCAGGCAGTTCAAGATCAGACAGGGCCTTTGCAAGGGCAGACATGAAAGACCACGCGCTCCTACCTACTTTCAGGGACATCCAGATTCAGGACTGACTGTTTCTTCCTACAGCCAAATAAACAGACTTGAAACTTTAGTAAATTTACTGGAAAAAGAGGCTCAGATCTTTCCTTTCCACATTTCTCCTAATTCTCCAGTCTCCAGGGCCTGCATGCACACCTGCAGAGCATACCAATGAACCCATGCTAGCTCAGTTACCCACCCATGCCAGACAGACAACAGCAATGAAGATGTAGAGGCTCTGTGCCATCCGTTAGGTTACAGGCTTGCTAGGGACCTTGATCACTACTCCACATCTGTGTCCCTCCCATCCCCAGCTGCTTCAGTGCTATTTTTACCAGTGTTGGCTGGATTACACTGGCTCCTGCTACAATCACACCTGCAGTTTGCTGCGCAGACATACCCTAAGAGGCACTCAAAGTGCAACAATACCTAAGCTGGGGAAAGAAACACACATGTAATTACTCCCCCACTCAAGTGAAAAACAGTATCTCTACCTAGAAATCAGACCTTGAAGCATAAGGCTTTTTAGTGTTTTTCATCCAGTTATCCTACATTGACTTATTATTCATATAAAATACAAAAAGCCAGACTGAATCAACATTTGTGACAAACAGAGAAAAAACAGACGCCTATTATATTCCTAGGGTGCCATTAAGTGTTTTATGACTCAGCAGAGTGGGTTTTAACACTTAGTACCTTTCCTCTGTTGGCTTAGACAAATGATATACCCAGCCACTGGCCCAACCCTCTCTAAAAAAGAGCCAAGAGCCTGCCTAATAGCAGATTTTGAACACTCAGAAGCAAGAAGAGCAGGCTAGGTTTCTTGTGCCTGCCCAATGCACCACCTCCAGCTGGATGAATAGAAGTACCAAGAAGTCCATAGCCATGACTTCTTCCAGCAAAGAGGGCCAAAAAGGCTAGCTGATGACTGCTTCTGAGCAGAAAACCTGGAGTCAATCGCTGCCCATTCAGTGCAGTCAGGTGTATTTTCCTCAGTTGGTACGGTAGGTCTGCAGAGGAAATGCTCTTTCTGGGCTACATCACGGCGCAGGGAGTGCAGTAGGTTCAGCTGAGTCTCACTCCTACCACCACCACATCTCTGCTTCCGTCCTCCAGAACTACAGCGCTCCTTTCTTTCAGCTCAAGCCCAGCCCTACCTGCAGTGATCTGAGCTCACAACTCAGCTCCTCATGCATAACGAATCTGGAATCTTAACCCACTGTTACAGCCTCCAACAAAGCTGCCACATTGGTTGACAGCATCCAAGTACAAAGGAAAAAACTAAACCTTATTTCTTTTGTTTTTATAGCACCGTTTAAGCTTTGCTGTTCACAGAACAAAGTCTTTGCTTGGCCCTATCCCTCTGTCAGAGCAGCAGATGTTTTAATTGCAAGCCACCTTTCAAGAAGAAGGCATTTTGGTTTCTTCAAAACCCCACCCTGCGCCTAACATTTAATTTGGTGGGGGAATGTGGAAGGATTTAGGATGAAGCAAGAGCTAAGAAGTAGAGAGCAGACACCAGATGGCATGGTAACAGGCACAGAGCAGCTCTTAATGGAGTCAACCCCCTTCTCTTCGGGAGAGAGGAAAACATGCCTGAACCCTATCTACCAGCAAGGCTGATCAGTCCAGCAGATGGGACACAGCACACTGCCTGCCAGCACAGGGTCGGGAGGACTCTGGTTCACTGTGCATCTTGGCTTACCTGCGTGGCCAGGCTGAGGACCTGCTGAACCAGCTCCTGGGTCTCAGAAGGCTTTTTTAAGAACAGCTTCACTATAGCAGTCAGCAGGGTGAGCTGCACCTAAGAGAAAGGTACACAGGAGAGAGATTAGAGTCAGCCTTGCTTTAGCAATGTGTCCTGGGTCTCAACATCCTTTAGTAGTATAAAATTCACATCCCATAGTTTCTAACAGCATTACACTATTCTTTGCCAGGGAAACCCAGTATAACGAAAAATCAGACTCTTGCCCATTGTAAAATACTTTTGCAAACAAGTCCCTGATCAGTACACTGAGATTTATGTAATATTTTGATGCATTTCATCACCATTCTTCTGTACATTCTCGTCCCTAGTAGGGCTATTCCTCAAGAAGTATCCAACATGCAGAAAGCCTTACTGTTCTGTCTTATTCATCCACCAAAAAAAAAAAAAGTTTGGGAGATAAGACAAAACAAATCTGCAGAGTCCCAAGATTTTTATTTTAGCTAAATATTGAAGTTTTCATTGGGAGATATTTCTGACTACTACAGTAATATTTACAGTTCGTCCCACAGACACACTGCATGAAACACTACAGGCAAGATGTATAACACAATTTTTACCTGAGTACTTTCATCATGAAAGCCCTCCAGAAAACTCTCCAACAGCTCATCTGCATTGTCAATCCTTTCTGCGTATTCACCCACTATCCAGATCATGGCAGCTCTGGCATCTGGCTCATCCAGGGAATCTAGGTTCTCACACAGGGTGGCAATGATGCTTTCGTACCTAATTTATCAGAATACAGGTGGGTTACTAGGGTGAATTCAACTTGCGTTACTCCATCTCTGCCCACATTATTCCGCAGAGAATCCTGCACTGAATTACAATGTCTAGTATTCCTATGCAACATGAAATAAACAGCATTTTCACTCAACTGACAATATTCCTAGGCTTTTTCTTTCCCCAGGCTGAGTGCTAAGATCTCACAGGGTCCTCAAGAGCTTCACAGTTTCTGTAATCAGCAAGACCACCCAGATGTGGAATTCAAGACAAAACTGCCTCCCTTTCATTTTTGCTAAAGGGTTGTTTTATCCAAATAGGTCAAACCATGAATCTGTGCCCGACCCTGCAGCCTCACTAGCATCTTCAGACTTCAACTCTAAAATTGGATATTACACTTCCCCAAAGGCTTTGCTGTAAAACAGACAATACCCCACACTAGTTATTTAGCTTCCCCGATCCCCGTGCGTGGGTATCCCTGTCATAAACACGCAATCTATCTTCTAACTGACAGCAGAAATTGCCAGAGAGACCTGCAGATGTCCCACATTACTTTTTAGGTGATCATGAAGTCTCTGCTGAAAGACACTACTGCACTATTTTGTAGCTGAAGAGACAGTGTTTTATTGCACAAACTGCTTAAAATAAGACGAATACTGCCCAAGCCAGAGAGAACACTTGATGGAGAAAGCCAGCAGCATTTTGTTCAGCACAATCTGCCTGGAATTTCAGACCATGAAAGCCATGAATTTGCAGGAGACTGTATATAATATCCTTGTAAAATAGACGAGGGAAAACAGAAGCCTAATGCTGCAAACTTGGTCAAATTTTCCTTCTGGCATCCTCTGCGAGATCTTTACTTGCTTTTGATGAAGTCTTATACTTAGCATGCATACAGAGTTGGGCAAAGGAAAAGCTTTCCACTTGAATTAATTCTGTCAGGCTGGTATCTTGTCTGGAGCTGACATCTGAATCCTGCCACACTAGCAGCTAGGACCAGAACGGACACTGCTTTTCAGAAAGAAAACCACCTTGGCTTCAGTGGCCTGGTAAGCTATTCGGACTGGGGTTTGCATTGCTGTACTGCGATGATAAAACAGACAAAAGCTTCCAAAAGCGTTGCAGTTCTTTCACCTACTTGTTGGGGTACTTGCGGAAGATGTCTCTGATTACCACGATGGCCTCCTGGACCACGTAGTTGACCTTGGTCTGGATGAGGTCCAGCAGTGTGCTCACACAGCGCTCTGCAGATTGCTGGGGGGAAGAACACAAACACCACAATTAAAACAAGTTGAAGAACTACTACTGCCACGGCACAAGCTGAGGAACCTGGTATGTATGAAGATACGAAAGGCCAAGAGGGGAAAAATAAAAGCACTCCAGCTACCAACTCGATACGTGTCCAGAAAACCCTGCAGGGTAACAAGTGTCTGTTAACCAGGGAATTTAGGATACTAGACAACGGAGAGACCAACTGACTCCAACTCCTGCAAAAAATAAAATAAAAATGGTGAAAGCAACTGTGCCAGTAGATGGCTGGATGATCATGCAAGAGATATTAAGAAAATTGCCTGCATTACTACTTATACCACCCTCGTGCTGGCTAGCAGGTGAAACATGTCACTGTATAAGCTCTCTTGGACTTGGCCAGGCCATGGCAATCAGGGCTGAGAGACTTGGGGGTGAGGTCACTAGCAATGTGTGAAAATACAGTCATAAACAGAAATCCAGCTGTTGCCAATGCAGCTTTCACACTAAGTTCCTAATTCCCAGCTACAGACCCTGTAGGATAACAAGGACTGGTCGCTGGCATGCTCCAGGAACAAGAACTGGAGTTAGAGGCAAACAATTCAGGGAGGTCTGTTCCCAAATAGCAGTGAGGCAGGACAACACGGGAGCAACAAACTCCAGCACTAGAGAGTCAGAAATAAGGATAGTGATTTGGCTATTAGCAGAGCACATATGAAGCCTCATTACACAGCTGGTGATTAATGTGAGAAGCAGACTGCTCATGACACTGCCTAGGCAGTCACCATCAGCACATTCATAAAGCATTCAGGATCAAGACAGATGTCGTAGGGCACAAACAATAGCATCGTAGGTGGATTTTTCAATTCAAGTGAGCTAATAGTCCCCTCCGCTTTTACAGCTCTCGAAGGCTGGGCAGGAGGCAGAGGAATGAAATGGCATTTGAGTAAGTTGCAGGAATCAGTTTTTTGAGAATGGGCAAAAATCTCAAGGACAAACCTGATGACTTGTACAGCTAAATTTAGGACAAGCAAAGACTAAAAACCTCACTGTGATATTTGCCTGCCCTCGTGACTGTTGCAGTGGTATCTTACAAACACAGCCTACAAGCACAAACAGTGCTAATGCCAGCACGGGGATCAGCCAAGGAGGCACTTTATAAACCAGCATTTGCACTATCTTTGCAAACTGGTACCATGAGACTCTCCCCTGAAATCCACACCAAATAAAAATATTTAAACTCCTCTGGTTTTGATACAATACCTCTCCCTCCTTAACATGACTTCGTACTCACTATGCCGCTACAGAGGCAGTGAAAAGATAGTCCAACAACATCCTGCTCTGATCTCTTCTCTTGATCAGGAGGAATTTGAGCCTGTGAACTGGATGACTCTTCGGTTTCCTGGAGACTGACCAAGGGCCCTGGCTCAACACAGACCAATGTCACTCGCAGCAAGAACCTCACTCGAAGTCCTTACAGGCTAGATGCTCCAGAGCTTGTAATTTCATCTCTTGCAATTTATCAACTGACCTTAAGATTTACCTGGGGTAAACCTGTCCTAAGCCAAATCCTCTTTACAGCATCTACAGCATCGTTTGCTGTTTACAGCTCAAGCAAATGCAGCCCTCTCAGAGCTTACAAGCAGCAAAGTTTCAAGAGATGAAGATTTCAAGGAAAAGCAAATTAAGGCTTATTTTTCTTTTCTTTAGATGCTTTGAAGCATGATTCTTCCAGGAAGAGTACAACATCCACTTTGAAATACACAGTATTGATTTCGAGCCCAAGAGTCCCTTGGAAAGCAAGCCATCACGTGGGCACATGCTCAGTACAGCAGTCCTCAAGTCCCTGCAACAAAACACATCTCAGCTCACCCCATCCTTTGTAAACACATTGCTGTTTGAAGGTGGATGTCCCCGGGGGCCGCAGTGCTCTGCAAACTGATGAAAGAGTGCCCCCAAAAGAACAGCTCTCGAGGTGGCATGAGAAAGGACAACCATCCAGCCAAACTTGCTTTGGTGTTCTGTAGCAACCAAACGAAAGTCTGCAAGATGACTGAGTTACCACACTCAGTCATAAGCCTCAAAGGTTTCTAAGAGCTCGTCTGCCAGCAGAATGTCCTGGAACCAAGACAAATCCCCCTCTAACACGGTGCCTGCTGTTTCTCCTTTGCTCTAGAGTAATCACTGTTCTTACGACATCCATGTCATTTCCTTTTCCTCGGAGGGGAACAGGAGCAGGGCTTTGTTTCCTTACAATCTAAGAGGCAGATGGCTTCTTCATCTACTGCTGCCCGTGGAACAAACCAACAGACAACCCACAGATACCCCACAGATACCTTCACCCTATGCTAAACCACACAGTTTGCTGCAGACGCACCCAAGCTAACTTTGACCCTAGCTAGTCTATCCTTGCAAAACAATCCGACATCCCCCAAACCCATATGACAACTTAAATCTGGACAAAATCCACCAACCCTGCTATTCAGCATGCGTACTGCTTACATTTCCGCAATGAGCACCACTGCTACTCTTAGCACTGTGCACTGCTGCACAACAAAGGTACTGCCACATTTGCTCTACGGCTCAAGTCACAGCAGACAAATTTATTTTACTGTCTTACTCTTCTAGGAGAGATAATTAGACAAAAGGTAGGATCCTTGAAGGCAGAGCTGAGGTTCCCTGTGAACACTCATTCATCAACAGCTCCTGCCGGCTGCGTCCTATGTCAAAAAGCAGATTTCTAAGCCTTGGGAACCTGGACACTGATGGCTGTGAAAATGCTCTTCCATTAGTCATAACTCACAGAACAAACAGCCTCTAGTAAACACAGATGCGCTGGGGACAGGGATTAACCTACAGATGAGGACACTGTAATGAGTTGTTCTATATTTGCCCTCAAATTTGGCTCTTGTCAGAGGAGTAAACAGACCTCATCTTTAGCAGCAGTGTCTTCAAAGGAGCGCTGCTGAAAAAAAGCAAGGTTAACTCTACTTGAGAGATTCTCAATTATACAGTTACAGGGTCACTGCAAATTTGCTGGGGAATTATTATCAGCCCTGCGTGCACTGAATGCAACTCTGGCATGGCATCCAGGATAGGAGTGAAGAGTGTAGAAGATGAGGGTGAGAAAGGGTGAAAACTTCTAAACCATCTTGATGCTGCAAGAACACACCACCTGTCATGTGAAACCAGGACAGACACAGGGCCAAGTCCTACTGAGAAGTCCCTGCTGGGCACTAAAGCAAGCTTGTGCTCCGCGGTACAAAGACCTCAACAAAAAGGGCTGCCACCAGCTTCTTTTAACTTCTCAGTAGCCTTCTTTAATGCTCAAGAGCATTTCCTACCGTCACTGCTGTGGCTTCTCCCAGACAGCCTCCTGCCTGCAGGCAGGATAGAGGGAGCACTCTGTATTTTGAAACGCAGACTTGACACAGAGGCAGTGATCACCTGCTCTGTTGGCCCCACTTAAAAGGAAGCCCACTGCAGCGATAAGCCTTTACAAGCCAAAGGAGGGAAGAGGAAGCTGCGCAGGAAGAGGCTGTCATTTCTCTCAAGAGGACAAAGTTGGTGCCCTCTTTGTGCAGACTTACAGTGGTTTAGCTGAAACAAGGGAAACCTGTGCACTGACACTGTACTCAGCCAGGCATGATTAGGTTATTTAAATCTGCTGCCAGTCAGTGCTCATGGGAATACACTTTAGCAAAAGCTAAATAAGCTCAGCTGAAATTAGACCACTTATGTGACATTTTACACTCGTTTATCAGTTTACTGAAAAGTATCAACACCACAGCATAAGTCATCTCTCTCGCTTTGCAGCCTCTCTGAGCTCCTGTCAGGCACACTGGATTTATTTGCGGGGAGTTTAACAAATTAAAAGCTGTTCTATTACGAGCATTTGGTGGATGTTCAACTGGCAGAGGACATTTCAAACTGTTGTTTTGGATAACTACAAGGGTTCTTGGGAATGTATTTGCATAAGCAGCTAGGCTGAAGAGAGCACACCCCAAATGAAGCCACAGGCTACATGGACCTTCAAAACTAGATAAGCAGATGGAGTGAGTCCACGTTTGTGCAAGTTGTTCTTAAGTGACCCCAGGCTCCCTAACTCTTAGCTGAACTCTCTCTGTTCAGCTGAAGGGAGGAGGGGGGATACAAAACATGTAGTACTGAGTTCCTCTGCACAATCTCTTTTCCTTCCCCCTTCAAAAGGTCAGACCACAGCTGTTAAAGGAGGACCTCGTGAATAAGTGGTCATTGTTCCACTGGTGCCAACACAGTAAAATATTCCACCAAGAATGATTTTGCTGCCTGGCCCTGCCTGCAAGCTGATGTCTGAGAGAAGCACACCACCCTCTTGCAACGTACTCAGCCAGAGCTCACAGCTAAGCTGTTCAGCTGGGGCATGATGTATCCAGGTCACCGTCACCAGCACAGGAGCAAAGAAACTTTGCATAATATGGGAATGAGATGGAAAAGCCTAATATTGTTTTTGGAGTCTGAGAAGCACGGAAAACCTCAAGTTTCAGGTACTTGCCTCAACCTTGATGGCACAGCGACCGATTGCTCGGACAGCCTTGCGAACAAAGTCAACATCCACCTCAGTAGCATATTCCTTCAGCTCTGCCAGGACCTGCAAAGCAAGCACACCAACGTGAGGCCGGGGTCACACTGGGAGAACGCCCACCCGACAAGCGATGCCACTTGAACAACAGAACACAAGCAGGATGAATTCTTCCACAGCTAGCCACACGCATTCAAAGCAAACACAGTCAAAGCTTGTAATCGATTTCTACCTCTGAAACCAACACCACTGGGGGGGAAAAATGGCTTGGAGTAGGCAGCCAGACTTGGTTCAGGCTGGCTGAAGCCAAAACATGGCTCCATGAAGATCCCCTGACCAAAAGCTGGAGACAAGATCAGCCCTGCCAAGCTTTAATATTACAACTCCTCCTTATGGTGATGCTATAGTGAAGTAGGGTTCACCATATCCATGCACATAGATTTTATGTACAGTTTATTGTACTTTTGTTCTACAGCCACTGTATGCAAAGCTCTAAGCAACAATTTCTGATCTCTCCTCTTCTGCGCTGAGGTGAATCCCTGGATCCCTGCTGGATCAGGAAAGAGGAGAAGGAGATCCGAAGACATCCTGAAACAGCTCTACAGATTAAAAACGATGTAAAGATTTTTCCCATATTAAGATTTCTTCTACCGGGAGGGGGGTGCTAATGGAAACTGAACAAGGGCTTAAACCAAGACCTACTGGGATCTTACAAACCACTAAATAAAAAGCCACTTCATCTTAAATAAAATCACTTTAAAAAATGATTACAAAAAAGACCCTATGCAATTTATACCCTTCTCAGAATCTCATGTTTCAGTTTCTCACACATGACATCAGGGATTTCACGTCGATGTCACCAATAGATTGCAAGGGAGAACTGAACAGCACAAAGCAAGACAGTTGTTTGAAAAATCTATAGTGAATGCCAATTCCTCAGAACAATGACAAGATAAAGAGGCCTTGAAGGGCCAGACTGCAGACAAATAAATCTACAAGGAGTAGACGGGACATCTGTGTTTTGAAGTTTTATTATTGCCTTAGATGATCTACACTGCACAGTACTTAGTACCCAGGTTTGGTAGTTTATGCCTTCCAAATGCTGCTCGAGTCTGAGCACCTCAGACACAAGCACTGTGCTGCCTTGGTTTAGAGCAGGCATGCAGATTACGCGTCTTGACAAGCTGCACGGGGAGGAAGAGAGTGGAAGCCTGTTCTCAGTGGGTCTCATTTCAGTGCATACTTCTGACAAAGCTTAGTTTGTTTTTAGGAATGCCTCTTTAGAACCAGGTAAGGATTTATTTATTAATCTGCAGATCCCGGTTCCAGACTGTGTCCCCCAGGCACGACTGCCTTTCATCCAAAGAACTTGCATTATCTAAACATTATGCATTAAAATTGGTATGGAGCCTACCAAGAATACATAGAAAATTCTGAATACATTCTCATGGAAACTGATTTTTAAAATGTTTTCCATGTACCCATCACAAAAGGGGCATGAATTACCTTGCTCTGTTCCAAAACAAACAAGACAAACAAACAAAAAAATCCCAAAGAACAGACGAGAGAGCTGAAGGGAGCTGCTTAAAAACGTCACATTAAATGAAGTTGCTTTTTGACAATTATGATAGGACAGTAAGAGCATTAGCCAGATGCATTACTCATTCTGCATTAACATAAGGCCTTGTGACCAGGGCGGCATTTGAGAACGCTTCCTTTCTTTTCAGAATTTGAATTAAACTACATTAAAACCAAAAGAATCTATACTGTAAAGTGGTCTCAACTTAGTTTAGCTCTAGCTTTGGAAAGTTTCCACCCTGGAAGCAAGTTAAGTTAAAATAAAGGTTATTGTAGCTCTGAAGAATGCCTGTACAATGGTGTAATAATTTAACTAACACACTTGAAATTCACACTTCAGTAATGTTTGACCTTTTTGAATGCCTCCATTACAGGCACACCTCTCTCACTTGAAACAAGCCTCTCATTCTAACCTCAGCTCTAGCAGTGACTCATTTGACAGGAGACATCAGCTCTCCTGGAAATGTAATCTCTGAGATGATCTGCCTAATTGTCACGACTCCTGGTACCTCCAGTTACATTATGGAGGCAACTCCATAATTTAGGCAATCCTTTCCATTAAGCAGCTGCAAAGAGCACAGGGATAGTGATGTCTAACAGCCAGGACACTGGCAATAGCTGCACACATCCTCTCCCAAGGACCTTCCCCAGAACACATGCAGGATCCATTAGAACTTGTTTAGCTGACCTGGGCAATGTTCGCTTGAGAAGCCAGGCGGATCATGATGTCCAGTTTCTCCAGCTTGACATAGATGGGGTCGTTGTACTTCACGAAGAACACCTTGATTTCCTGCTTCAGGATTTCAGGCCTGAAGGAAACATAATGTTGTTTCACCCAAGACTGGTACAAACAGTGGGCTCTATCCTAATTAAAGGTACCTTCAGTTTAGAAATCTACCCGAACTTTCACTGAAAAGCAGAATGGTGCTATTTTGTGTCTGAGACACGCACCAAACATGAGAACAATAATATGAAGGAAGTCAGTAGGCTAGAGAAAACAATTGTTTAAATACAAAATACAGTATCTAAGTCTATCTAACCATATCTATGTCTCCACCTCCATTTGAATTGCTGAGCCAAGCACGTCTGACAGTCAGTGAACATCACTGTTTTCAATGAAAGTGTAACACCCTTATCTCAATGCAGAACCCACTGACTGACAAACTCATTTTTTGCTTTCACCTAGAAGATACCAGATACCAGTCCCATTGCACAGTAACTCTTCCGTAAATGCAATCGGGTAAAAAAATAGGAAAAAAAATAGGTAAAAAGTTAAAGGTAAAAAGGTGTCATCCCACCTTTCCAGTAGGGACCAACAGTACCCAGGCACGTGAATGCAAGTAAACTGGTTAAAAAAACAACCCACTGTACATCATTATATCACCAGTCTGGTTTTGTGCTCAAGAGCAAATAGCATAAAGGATGTTGAGTTTCTACAGGTCACTACAACCTCTGCAGTTACACCCTCCTCCCTCTATGCAATCTGATTTACAGTGTTGTAGGAGGACACTTCTCGCTGCGCTTAAAAAGGCAGCGAAGAGAGAGGCAGGTAAAAAAGCACTGTATGACACTGGTATCACGAGTGCGCTGTAAAGACAACTTATGTAAGCTACCAGAGTCACAAGACTGCTTAATCCATCCCTTGAAGGGGCTGAACCTGGATTAAATGCAGTTCTGTGTACGTGGAAATACCTGAAGGTCTGAGATAACACACCCAGGAATAACACTCCTTCAAGGTTTTACCTTTTTTGCACAATCAAGTTGATGTTCCTCAGGGCAACATACTGAACTTCAGGCTCTCCAGACAGCAGGGTAACCAGCGGAGGGGCAAGTTTCTTAAGCAGCATGTTGTAGTAGTCGGAGTCCTTGGGCAGAAGTTCCAGGAACTTCATCAAAACTTTCACTGCTGACAGTACCACTGCCGAGTTGGCGTGAGACAGCCGAGGGGTCACCCGTTCACAAATACTGGAAATAGAGGAGTAAGAAAGGGTTCGCATTTATTTCAGAAATGTCAAATATTTCAGATCTTATCTGAACTCAGGAGATCGCGCATGGCTGAAGACAGCTTCCTCAGACCGTTCTTTGACTCGGTTTTGTTTACCAAGAACAGGCAGTCTTGCTTTCCTGGACACAGCAGGAAGCAAACAAGAACAACTCCTTTCACAGCTCCAGGTTTGTCTCCTGCTACAGCTAGCTCAGAAACTCTTCCAGTTCTCAGCACTACAGTCCCAATGCGTGTTCAGTTATTAGCTTTCTCTTCCTTCGCCTCATGGTATTCTTTCCTATTTCTGTGATCTTGTCTGTCACTTACAAACACAACTTTAACAGAACCGCTACCAGAAAAAACACTTCAGCCCCCATAGAATCACTCAGAGGTGATACACGCTTCTGGCTTCCTTGGGGGGAGGTTGCTGTCATTTCAGCCATTTGTTTCTGCAAAAAAAAAAAAAAAAGATTTCCGTTGCTCTGAAGATATAGGCAAAGAGTGACCTAAATATCCTCCCAAGTCTCAGCTTCACTACTTGCCTAAGCGGATCCTATAGTCAACAGCATCCTAAACAACCCAAGCCAAGCAGAAAGGAAGTTTGGGTTCATATGGTCTTTCTTACAGCATCTGTCAAGTTTCTTCCCACCCCCTCCTGCATATTGCTAACCCAGAACAATCTTCTTCCCATCTGTGCCTCCCTAAAGTTTCTTTCTCGGAAAGATTTGCTTTCAGCTGCTCTGGAAAGGAAGCAGCAGGGCTAAGGGAAGAGCACAAGAGGCTGGAAATCAGAACCAGAGGCCATCCCCAGCTGCCACTGCTCGAGGTCTGGCAAGCCAAAGTTGCTTGCTTGCTCCGTGCCTCAGTTTCTCCACGCGCAGAGGCAGTGGCACCGGCTGTGCTGTAAACGAGAACACTATAAAAAAGCAGGTGCTGCCGTTCTCCTATCTGGAATAAGACAGGCTCTAGGAGTCAAACTCCACAGAAAGGAGGAGAAGTCGTTACTGCCCATCCAGTTTTATACTCCACTGTAGCGGAATTAAGGATGAGGAACTGGGACATGTTCACAGCTGTTCAGACTAGTGGTCCCTTTCTGACAAAGCTGGGATAATACTAGCCTGGCACCCCGGAGATCTCTGCAGGTTTCTAGCACTCATTAATATCTGCTTTCTGGCACAGCCGCTTAGAGTACAAGGGGGAGGGAGGTGGAAAAATCAGCAAGGCTACTGGCAGGCCTTTTTTTTTTAAAAGTGGATTATCTGTTCTGCCTCAAAAAAGCAGAGTTAGCAAAGAAACCCAGAGAATCACAGAAGGCCCGACCAAATTTTTCATGTGGTCTTGTGCCCCTTTCTTCCCCTCCACCCCACATTTTATATGAAATCAAGTCTGAGAATTCCCCTATTCCAAGTAACTTTCCTTGCTTGTTCCTTGTTTTCTTGGGTACAAAATCTGATTTTTTGTGATTCTGGGGACAGATCAGGAGTAGGCATGAAGTGTGTGATTAACACTGGGTAAACCTAAGGTCTCCGTATTTAGCTTTAGTCATTAAAACTAGAAGTAGAAGCACAAGGGAGAATTTGGAGTGATAAGTATTTTTTTTAAATTTACCTTTAGTTTTATCACAGACTAGCTTTTAGCTGGAAAAAAAATAGCCTCAGACCTGCAGTACTATGGAAGCCCCCAAACCTAAGGGCTTTTTGCCTCTCAAATTAGCAAAAAACAGATTTGAAAGATCTGCTTTAGCATAGGAAACCCTGCAAACAGCGCTTCCAGACGGGTTATTAACATTGTTATAGCATTGGTCTCGGGCTGATGCTTTCTTAGTAGGGTCAATTTCAATGCCTTTTAAAGGAAGGGAAGGAAAAGCAGCTAACAAAGAGAAATTGGTTCTGCAAAGGGAAGAGGCAGGTTTCCACCACCAGCCCAAATTCCCCAAGCTTGCCTCCCTCTTAAACTTCTTGTACTTCAAGTCTTATTTGTGCTGCTACAGACCTGAACACAGAGACCCTGTTAACACAAGCCCTTTTCAGAGAGGTGACACTGCCAGAAGTCTGCAAGTGCTCTTCTACCAAACAACCCCAGGTGGCCCGCGCAAAGAGCGGGATCAAACATACCTCTGAGCTTCGCGATCATCCTTGGGGTTGTAGTTAGACAGGCAGTCCAGGATGAAGATCTGGCCCCACTCTGTGCACTCATTTAAAGCTGTCAGCAGCTTGTTAATGTTCTGAGGGTTCAGATCCAGCAGGTTGCTGTTGGGATGCGATTCGCTGATTTCCGACAAAGCAGCGACGGCGTTCGCTACCACCTGGGAGGAGAGGAGACAAGGAGATGCATTCCCTGCTAGCACGTCTTCAGCGGCTTTGATGGGGATTAGCTTGAGCTTAGCATGGGTTTCACATGGAAAACGCAGAGATCCTGATGCTTGCTCGCAGCAGCCACCATGTCAGTCACTAGAGCCTTCAGGGACCTAGTACAACCTCTAAAAACTTGGAGAGCCCACAGCTCGACTGTAACCTTACTCTTTGCCAAGTCTGAAGTCTCTTGGGGAAGAAGTGAAAGAATAGCAGCACAGCAGGAGGGGGCTGCTGACAAACACAGGAAACATGGACAGTCAGCACAGGTGTAAAGAGCATTTTGCTAGAGAAGTTACAACCTGAAAGTGGTTTTGTCTACGACAGACAAAAGATAAAGCTGTCTGTCTCTGGACAGAATGGAGACCTGGGACCACGACTTCACAGGAGACATCGCAGCAGAAGGAGCTAGAGATGGCATTAGAGTGCCCACACGGATGGAGCAGAACATCTCACCTTCCTACAGGCTCCAGGCTTCCATCTTAGAAGGTTTATCTCCCCCCACTTCCACCAACTCAACTGACATAGCCAAGGTCGCAAAACCTTTCATTACCGTACTCATTCAGGGAGGGATGCCTCTTGCCTGATTTCCCCTTGGCAGCCCTGTGACACACAGCTTAACGCAATCCTAGAAACGAGAACCATCTCCCCTATAAGAGATGGC
The DNA here is from genome assembly GCF_040182565.1 of Anser cygnoides. Classification (NCBI taxonomy): domain Eukaryota; kingdom Metazoa; phylum Chordata; class Aves; order Anseriformes; family Anatidae; genus Anser; species Anser cygnoides. The sequence continues at coordinate 6,380,216 of NC_089890.1, forward strand.
AGGTGCCAGGTGGACTTTAGCTCTGTAGCAATTCTGCCAGGTCACTCCATTTGAAAGCAAACCCACAATTTCCCTGAGATGGCCAGCTCCCATTATATTTGTAATAAGGCATATTTCAATTCCAAATAGTCTCCATAGTACCCAACAGGCTGCTAGGCACTTTATGGAGTCCTGTTAAAGCAGGCACTCCAGCACAACTCAGCGCTGAAAACATTCTTGCTGCATTAAGACAATATAAAGTCTTCCCTATTCTCCGTATGGATTAAAGGAATGTGCTTCCTTGAGGTCAAGGGTCCAGTCTGACAAGAATGAGAAGCAATACATGCTTCTGATTCCTATTTCCATGCTCAAGCTCCACAGTTATTTTAACAGATGTCACGCGAAGACCTTTAAAATAGAAGGGCTGCAGAATTTATACACAAAAATAGATTTTTCTATTTGTTCCTTTCAAGAACAAACATTTCATTTGTTTAACTAGAACAGGGATTTAAACCCGAGTTTGACACACAGAACGGATATACCCAATGAAGAGGCATTGTCAGGATATTCTACAGTGTATATCATGTCATCGCCAACTCAAAAGGCAAACCTGCTCAGATGAAGTCCTGTAAGATTTTCCATGGAATTAAGGCTAAGAGATGTTATTAAAAATCCCGTGTTTCTCGGATGACTGAAGAGGTTTTTGATGCAGCACACGACACAAGAACAGTGTGACCAGAGAAGTCTGCATTGTTCCCATCGCTGCTTGTCGTTAAGCGAATCTATTCCAAAGTCATCGCGCAAGCACAGCAATGTTGATTGTTTTGCATTTCACACCTAGAGGTCACAGATAGGATTCTGATCCAAGATTTTATGAATTTCATTAGCTGAATGAGCCTTCTGTCACCAAAATCATTAGCAATCAGAACTGCTGTCTTCCTGTGCTGTTTTAATGAGTTACTTATTAAGATATGCTGCTGTTACTTATTAAGATATTCCCATTATTTAATTTGCCTAATTCCTGAATGGTTAATGTGACGCAGCATAAAACTGAGGAGACAGCTTTAATTTCATTAAACTTCAGAAATTTGCAAGTGAAAACAAACCATAAAAGCAACTTAAAAATTCAAAACCATTACGAAAAAGCACTTATAAAACGAAATGAGGACTTAGGGAAAAAAAAAAAAAAGGAGGGGACAGAATGAAAGCACTGCAGAAAGCTACCTGCCAGCTGCACTAAGGCAGAGGGCTGCGCTTCGGCGAATGAACTCAAGCAGCCAAGCACCAACCTCATTGCAGTAATTAGGCCTTGTGGATATCCCAAGCCCTGGAGCAAGTACAAGTCAAAGCAGCTGCACTTGTCTCCTTCCTTGCAGGTTAAGCCAAGTCTGTCCTTTGGGGTTTGCCACGGGCACAGGCTGCACAGAAATGCTACTGCTGTGGTCACCTGCCCAGCAGGGACCCCAACCCAGAGACCTGGCTGCGAACAATGTCCTGCTTTTAGGATTTTTGGGGCTCTTTTCAGGAACTAGCAGGGCAGCATGAATGCAAGTATCCAAATCCAGCTGAGGATGGGACACTAAACGGCAACCCACTGGATCAAGTATGTCAGATTTTCAGTAAAAGCATCCATAAGAAGGAGCATCAGGCAGCAAGATGCCCAAGAAGACCCCAGGCTGCACCTTAAAGCGTGCTAGAAAAAGGACTGGGAGGGACTGAAACATTTGGTGGCAGCTCAGTTCTGCCAGACTGGCTGGCAGATAGTCTCATAGTCCACAACCACAGCTGTCGTCACCTTCTACCTTAGCAGGGCAGTGCTGCTGTCAGCGTGGTGACAAGATAATGAACCTGAAGAGGAGTGGAAAGGGGACGGGGAATATCTTCAACCAACTTTAAGCAACGCTGATTAAAAAAAAAAAAAAACAACAAATTTGCTGGCGATTCACACTGAACATATTGATATGTTATGGTATGCCAACAAAAATAATTAGCATCTTCAAGGCTTTTTACACAGCCATAGCACAGCTGAAACGAAAACAGATTTCAGGAAGCGGTCCAACATAAACACTGGTTCAAGTAGGCACGCTCACCTCTCCTCACTGGCACTGCCGCTGGCTTTGTGAATTACAAGAATTAAATCACCTGGTGAACTAGCTGGTATGCTCTGGCAATCACGTATATGTTACTGGAAATATTCAGAACGAAGTGTTGCTCTGAGTAGCAATATTACCAGCACCCCACCAACTTCAGTGGGACTTAGCCAAAGAAAGGTTCAGCCTTGAAGCTGTAGATTTAAGTCTTCAGCTCTGCTGATACTCCTTCCTGAGCACAGCAACACGAGATAATGAAGTCCAGCTGCACCGAACAGCAAGTGCAAAGTAGAAGGTGATAAAACAAGCTACGTGACAGTTGAAAAATAGGTTTTCAAGGCTGACACCTTGAAAATAAGTAGCAAAGATGATGATACTGAGGGACAAATTATAAATAAAGCTGAAGCTCTACATTTGGTATAGAACAACAAAGTTAAGAGTCAGATCACTGAACTGGAGATGTTTCACAGCAAACGCCATACCTTGGCTGAGGAGAAAGAGCCAGCCCTAAGCTCCTTGCAGGGCACCCTCTGCTTTTCAAAACGTGCAACGAGTTCAGTTTGATGAGAAGCCAGCTGAGAGCTAGAGGACTTATTTCACAGATTGGAAGCAAACTAAAAGGACAACCTAACATCTAGTGTAGTGTTCTAGTGCTCAGAAGTCATGAAAAAACAGGCCACTAGTCACAGAAGTGGGGCCCGAAACAATTAATAAACAGAAATCATAGTTTTTAAAAGCTAAAGCTTGTAAGTTAACTGTAATCTTTTATCCAAATGCGTAACAAGTCTGGGGGAAAGATTAATGGAGTAAAAACACTGAAAAGCACTGTTTTAGAAAATAATAAAATGTAAAAAAAAAAGGACAAATAAGCTGTGTCTTATAAAAGCTGAAATAAGACCACGTATACAAGGATGTGCATGGCAGAACGCCTCACCTGACTCACAACTACAAATACAGTCTTTCAATAAGAACCAGACTAAAAAATAACCAGAAAGCACAAATGCAGAACAGATTGAAGATTAAATAGTAATAACAATCACCATCAGAGCTCCCTGGCTTGCTGATTTATATCAATCCACCCCGGGTACATTTCAGCATTATTCAGATGCAGTCACAGCACCATCCCTTCGGAGCGCAGCTGAGCCGAATGACAATCGACCTGCTTCTTGGCTCCAATTTCCCAACAAACTTAGACTCTCGGAGCAGTGTCACTGGGAGCAGGATAACTAAATCTCGCAGGCTCTTATTAAAAAATAAAGCCTGCACTTAAAACTGCATTACAGTTTCAGCGAGAACCCAACTTTTTAAGCCCACGTACAGACAACTCCCCCCTCCGCGGCCCAAGAGACCGGATCCGACCTCGCGCAGCGCTGCAGAGGTAGGAGCACTCGTTTGCCAGCTCTTCCTTCTGGCAGCTCAAACCTTTAGCTCAGAGCAAATGGCATCAAACACATCGACAAGGAGGAAAGGGGGTGGGTGAAAACCTGAGTGTCTGCCTATCAACCCACACGGAAAAGCTTCGCAGGGGCTTTGGGGGGCAGGAGGGAAGCTCGGCAGCCCTAGAACACCGATCAGCCCTAGCAATCAGATTATTTCACTAGCAGCCCGGGCTAATTGGAAATTAAACCAAGTGTGTAATGTAGTTAATGAAATACAACATTCTGCTGCCTAGCAGGAACCTTCAGCTCACTACTCTGTTAAAGTGAGGAGGAAAGGAAGGAAAGGAAGAAAAATCAAGGGGCTCTGAAAAGATTCCGAGGAAAGGCAGCCTTCCCCACCTCGCTGGAGGCTCCCGTCCTCGAGAAAGCCAGGCACCACCACGAGATGTTTTTGAGGACAGACAGAGGTGCTGACATTTTCCAGCAGCATGCCGAACGTGCACGGTATGTCCATGCCATTAAGCACAGCTTCCCAGATGGGATATTCGGAGCATCTGCATGGAAGCGTATCTCACAGGGCCACTCGTGTTCCCAGCCATGGATGCTACAGCATGCCCGAAAGGTCCCTCACAAGTACCAATGTAGAGAAGCTCTCTCCTCCGAGCACAGGGCCACTTCTTCTGTCCATATTCTAGAAGCCCCCCTTAACTTGGAATCCCTAGAAATGGTCTAAGAACAATTCAAATGGCCCAAGCAGGCAAGTCAGAGAGCCTTTATGAACATCTCACAGTCAATGCACGTAATGTGCGTAGAGCATTACATCGGGGAGACCAGCACACCTCCAGTCTCTGCATAGTCTTGGGAAGGAACAGCTCGCCTGTCCAGCTTTAATCGTGACAAGGCTCTCAGGAAGTCATTCGTCTTCCACCGCTTTTGTTCCAGCTCGCTGTACTTCAGTGCCTAAAACTCTGGAAACGCATTGCTGGGTAAGTAATCAGCTCCTGACCAGGGAGCCAGAAATTGCCTGGGGGGGGGTGGGGAAGACCTCCTGCTTGCGTTTCGCAAGTGGGATGAATTTTTCTGGAGGTGACGATGGCAGGGAAGGCAAAGTGATATGTTTCCCATGGCGTGCTTGCCCTAACTGGTTTCTGCACTTCCCTGCTCGTACAAAGCACTGCAGAAAAACACTACTTGGTAGCAGGCTAAAACACCGCTCCTGCTCTCTGGTCCTTGCAAGATCAGGATGTGTCAGCTGTAAGACAGGAAGCCTTGCTCCCCCAGCTGTTGAACCTCTTATGGTGGGTGGGTAAGAAGGTGCTCAAGGATGCCTTCAATACAAAGGGTTTCTCTTTGGTGCAGTCGAGCATCCTAGTGCAGGAAACAAGCTCTGCAGGAAGCCACTGAGGATCTGCAGACCCCTCAGCCTCTTCCAGAAAGCACTGGGGTCTGACCCCAGCCGCCCTAGGACCAAGCACCTATCACATACCAGAAATGTTTCTTTTGCAGTTTTTTTTTGGTAAGTCCTTTTGCAATTTTCCTTGCAGAGGTTCTCACTGGCACCATCCAGTGGCAAACAGGGGTCTCTCTCAACCAAGCAGCCTCCTTAGAAGGGATTTACCACCCAAACATCAACAAAAATTTCAATTAGCCCTGAAAGGAGGGAGAACTGGGGGGTAACAAAACATCATAGCTGCAGAGTTTTGTGACAAATGGTGCTTGTCAACAGCTAGAAGTGTCTGTTCTGATTGAAATCAGAACATCTAGGCACACATCGAAAAATTCCTCAGCACCCTAGTTGATATCAGAAATCCTGGAATGATCTATTCAGCAAGCCTTAGACTTTGGAAACTAGACATACTGGCAGCAGCAATTGGAAGGAGACAAGCTCTGATGGATGAGTTTGTCAATTAGGCTTTATAAATGAGGGGTCTGTGAGGACAGACTCAGTGCAGTCATGGAAATTCGTGCATTATTATACGTGTTGCATCTCTGCCAGAGTGAGGGCATCCAAAAGGAAGAGAAAAGCACCGTTTTATACATTCTCCTCTGCAACCCAGCCCTATTACATTTCCAGCTTGCTACCTCCAGCTGTCTGGCTTCTCTGCAAAAACTGTTACTCTCCCTCCCAAGTAGCCTCAGGTAAATGGCAGGAGCACCCTATAAAAAGCCCCAGTGTGAAGCCACTCGACTTCATTAGCCCCTAAGCAGTGCTCTCACTGACTGTAATACACGCAACGCTGGGTCGACAATCGCACCTACTGATGCCTACCAACACCGTGAGGTCTCTCCCAGAAGGAAACATGAGCTCCACTAGCACCACAAACAGATTTAAAAACCACACCACAACCTACACACAGAAGCAGCACCAGGATACAGCCCTCACTGCAACACCCAGGCTGAAAAGAAGAGAAATGCTGCGACCAGTGAGGCAGCCAGGGTGTCCTGGAGGCAGCCCCAGGCTGCTGACATGGTGCACAGCCCACGGCTCCCAGCAGGATTCAGCTCCACACTGCGGTGTGAATTCTCCAGTCCTTACAACTCTCATGAGCAGGAACCTCAAACTCACCTGGGAGCAGCGGTTCACTCTTTGTACTATATAAAACATCAGCTGAAGAGGGAAAAAAATAGAGCCGTGAGAAGTCCAAGTTTCCCCAAGAGACAAAAGCTCTCCTGTGCCTGAGGAAAAGGTGGTGTTCCACCCCCAGCTGGACAAGAAAAGTCCCACGTCCCAGACTCTGCTTCCCACAGAATCCTGTTGGGACTCAGAGGACCACCAACAGCTTCTCAGCAAGGGGTTCATTTCTCAGCTTTATTACACAGACAAAGAGGAATAAAATTCCTGCAAAGTACACAGCAGAGGACAGGCCAGGAGGTAAAAGCAGCCTCCGTTCCTGAACAGGCTCATACCTCAGACCTGGTCCCAGAGCAACATGCAGCTTGCCAGTAGCAGGAGAAAGAAGAATATAAACAGCAGGAGAAAGAAGAAAATTCTTCCTCCATAAGGCCATCCAGGAAGCCCAAACGTACACCTGAAGTTCTGGTTGGCAGAGCAGGAACCTACAGGGCCTGCAGTCGCAGCAGGAGAGAAAGAAAACACCGCGATACAAATCAATGGGTTTTCAGTCTAGTCCAAAACTCGATGCTGCTGGAGGGGATTGTGACTAAATCAAGAGGAACCTCGTCTCCTCCAGTTGCCAGGGCTCGATAGATTCCCTTCTTGCTGCGTGTTATTAAACGCTAAAGGCAAAAAGAGAGGCACAACACAAGAGCAACTATATTCCACACACTTGGCGCCTTTGCTGATCAGCTTGTTATGTGATCTCAGTTTACTTTGTATGGATTCACAGCAGCGTTTTGCCAATAAGCTGGGATGCACAGATGGTGAAAAACATGACATGTTACTGGACAACGCGTAAGTCGTATGTCCACACAGCCCATGAAAACACAGGAGCAGAACAGCCACACCTGTGAAAGCTGCGACCCCGGGCATCACGGTGACAAGGCAGAATACGAGGAAGAAGAAACGCCACAAGGAATTAGAAATCCAATAGCACCCAGAGAACTGGAAGAAGGTGACACCAACCAAACTTAAGCCTCATGGAAAACAGAGGTAGATTGACAAGAAAATCATTCCATGGGTTAAGAGTTAGCCTCGGAGATCAAGGATTTAAAGTGTTTGGAGAGGGAAATGTTGTTCCATTCAAATATTAAAAGACTAGTAAGGCTTAAGATGGATTTCCTCTTAGGTTTTTCTGATAATATTTACATTCCTGGGCAAAAACAAGAGGTGCAGTGATAAAAGCCAGAAGGGAACTAGCTACAAAATAAGGTGTCCAACTATAAACAGCTTGGGTTCTGTTTTAAGCTGCTGCCATCTCGTGGTCCTGTTCTCCATCACCAGGGCTCAGAGCCTGCAGTGTTCTAATGATAGGCAATCAGTCACTAGGTCCGACGCACATGTGTCAGAACAAAACAACATGAGGATGAAGAAAAAGAATTTTGTCCTCTGAAATACTTCAGAGAGCCTCTGGCCGTAAACAGCCACGTCAGAGACCTACCTCCCTCACTTCACTATCAGCTAGTGCTAACGCTGGGCGTGAACGGCATTCTGCAGAAATCTGCCATCCTGTGAACGAGAACACAGAAACCCTGGGATGTCATCCTCAAACTCTGTTTTGTTAGAACAACATGAGGATCAGGGGGAGGACAGGCTGTCCGGATTGAACTATACCAAAGTCACCAGCAAGAAAAGCCCTTAGGACAGAGCAAATCCAAGAGTATGCAAGTCCAGGCCCTAGCTCTATGTTCGTTCATAGCTGGTTCTGCTGAGCTTCGCACGAGGAAATGCTGGGCAGTGAAGGAGAAGCGTTTGCCCTGAGACACGCCTGGGAAGAAGCGAAGCCTCACTCTACAGAGGGAAACTCTTCAGCAGGATCCCAAGTGACAAAGGGCAGCCCCAACCAATTTAGGCCCACCTGCGAAATGAGATTAAACACTCCAACCATAATCAGACTCCTGCAGTGTAACCACGCAGTAACTGAACCACGTCCTTGTACGTGTTACTGGCTCACTGCCCGCAGAAAGAGAGACATCTCGGGTACTCAGCTGCAACGCAGTAAGCCACCAACCCATATGGTAGCTTGCCGTATATATCCATAGCATACAGACGCAATTAGAGTCTGAATTAATTCACTCAGGAGAAGCAGCAAAGCTACCACAGGGATGCTGCAGAAGCAGGCAGTGAACTACCACGTTCAGGTGCCAGCCCTTGAATCACAGCTAAAGCAAGCTCATCTGAAAGGATTCCGCCCTGCACCTCTTCAAGGAAGCACCTCAACAGCCCTGAATATCCCCAGTCCCTTTTTTTGTGTGACTCTATGATAATAAACTACTAGTTCCAAAAATACGAAAAGAGTATTTCTGACAAGGTCACCTCCAACTCAGCGTCACCAACCTCTGTGAGGAGGGTGATGTGAGCTGACGGAAACACGCACCCTGATCTCTGCACAATTACAAGCCGCAGATGGAGTTGTTATTCTGCACAGCACCCAGCTTGAACAGCGAGTGCCTGCTCATGTGCTAGGGGCAGCCAATTACAGGAGAGGACTAAAACCCTTCTTGAGGACTATTTTTCAACAGGAGGTTTTTTTAGCTCCTGCTTAAAATCCCCATTTTTCAGAGAACAGAGCAAGTGTGGATTTCCTGTCTAAAAACATTCTGCTTCATTAAACGTCTAATGTGCCTATTTCCACCAGACATCAAAGAAGAGGAGCATTTATAATAATAAAAACATGAATGAGTTTAGATAAGTTGCAATAAATGAGATGCACCATTTACAGACGAATATGCCGTAAGGATGGATGTATCTGTACCATTCTTTTCATTAATCTTTCTTTTGATATTTGATACTGATACATTTTTTACTTAATCGGAGCTTCCAGGCAGGGCTGCATTCCACCTGATTTCCACATGGAATAATACTTTGATAAATACCAGCTTGCACATAAACAATTTATTTGGCAAGCGAACCCCCACTTGTGTCTCATATGGAGAAAGCAGGAATGATCTGGATAGCTTGACTAAGAAGATAAACTTAATTAGACATGGATAACTCCTGCACTTGGGGAGCAACTGTGCTACAGGCACAAAGGGGACCAAAGCAACAAACTTAACTAGAAGGAACATCTGTATCTACTAAAAATTGTAACCAGATTAAATACTGCCTTAAGTCAGCACCTATAAGGGCCCCAAAACTGATAAAAATCTCTCCCCATGCATGCTTAAAAAGCAAGAACATAACGCCCTGTCTGCCTGGGAAGCCAGTACACCAAACACTGGTCACACAATCCTCTCCAAGTCTGGAGATCTATGAATGTCTATGTTCAGATCTGAAAACACAGCACAGGCCTCCCCCCTTCCTCACCATCACTCCTCCAAATTGCATTCTCCTGCTGTGAATCCTCAGCCTCAGGGCGAGCAGGTAAGCATGACGTGATGCAGGTCCTGTGATCCTGCAGAGTTTCACCTGCAAAGATTTTCTGTCCCAGACCATCTCCATTACCACCAGGGAGCTCGTTAGTTGTACTGATGTTTGATTAGGAATCCCTATGCTACTTTTGCTGGTTTATTTATCAAATGAAGCATATACTGCCCTTTGATATTTCTCCCTTTCTCTCCATTCATTTCAGTCAGTGTTAAGTTAATGTGCTTTCGAAACAGATATCAGTTCTCTCCTAACAGCCACTGGTTCATTTACCAAAACAGTTCCACAGAGATCAACGAGCAGAAAGGGCAAGCAAAACCTTATTAATTTCTCCTTAAGGACTGCATCACTTCAGTCTGAGCTCCTCAACTCACATCCACATGGCTGGAATCAGGAGAAGAAAATGAGAAAGCTGGAACCAAGGCTAGGAAACGAGTAGGTTATATGCCTGTCCACAGCTCTCCATCACTGCCTGTGAACTAGTAAAGGTCGGGGCCAGTATTTAAGTGGAGTTAAAGCAGCCCAATCAAGTACCTTCGGAGGCTGTAAGGCATTCTCAATATCAAATTTATAAAAAGCAGGTGTTCTCCTTATGGCTCAAAATTACCAAGACTGAGAGAGCATCTTCAAGTAGTCATCAGTATTCATGCAGAAGCCTGGCATAATAAATTCGGGGAGGCATGAAAAAGAGAAGAGCTTGTAAAAGAGACTGATACCAGCAGTAATAAGCACCTCTATCTTCTGGTATGCACCACTGCTCACGGACTTGTGCCTGTGAAAGCCAGACACCTTTAGTTTTATTTCTATGAAGCCATAAGAAATGCAGCCAGCAGCCTTCACTCTCTACTGCAGGGGGTGGTACCTCACCACCCACACTGGATTTAGCCAGAGCTGCCCAAAGATAGCTATAGCAGGACAGCACGTTGCTTTACGTGGTTTGATTCATGCAGCATAGAATGAGTTGTTAGACCTAATGATGTGAAACGATGTCTCTAAGCAGAGACCATCAGAGCTGTACTCTAAAAGAGCTTAAAAAAAAGTAGTCACTTCCTTAAACTCCGAGTTAGACCAAACTGTGGAAGTTTTCCCGCTGGGTAGAGTTACAATGTTAGCAGTATGCTCACTGAATTCTGGCAAATCACAGGAAAAAAAACACTGAATGAAAGGATTATGCATTGGGGCACTTCAGTCCATTGTCCACCATCTTTTAATTGCAAAATAAGTGTAAAATGCCTGGTATGCAAATAGACATCCGTGAAAACAAGATTTAGCTGGTAAGTTACCCCTGTGAAATTCTTGGTCTTGACCTCCACCTCTTCTCTGAGGATTCATTTAACTTTATTGAAAACACAAGCGGCAATTCCGTTCGCTCCTTACAGGCCAGTGGATTTATCTGGATTAGTGAGTGAATTCATCCACTCTCTCAATCCAAGAGCCAAAACCTGCAGAAAGCAACAGCTAGGAGCTGTAGCCAAAGTAGCAGCCTCCAAAAGAATATTTCTCACACTGCTTTTCTGAGTCATTTGACCAGGAGCTTAAACTTGCCACAGTACTCAAGACAGGTAAAACAAGCAAAAGCCCAAACAGACCTAAGAACAGAAGCCATTTCCTATTTTCCTAATGCATTCCTCATGGTGCATCAGCTGCAATTAAAAAGGCTTCACACTCCTGATTATCTGCCTGTTACAAACTCAGGCAGTGCATGGGAAGTACAGGTACATTACCATGGGATTGGAGTCTGCAATCAGGTCACGCAGAGAATCCAGAAAGCCCTGGTCCTCCACCATCTGGGCATTGATGTCATGCAGCTTCGCCACACAGACAGCTGCAGTCTTTCGAACATAAGGGTCTTCATCCTTCAGACACTTGCGAAGAGGCTCACACAAATACTCTGTGATCTTGTCCACCCTGATGCATCCCATCGTACGGACAGCCAGAGCACGGATGAGAGGGTTTGGGTCTTCACAGTCCTGCAAGGGGGCAGAACATGCAGTCGTCAAATCTGTGCCACTAGCCACTAATGTCTCACCTACGGTCAGAATCACACTGTTCTTATTTCAAACAAAAGCCATTCTCTCTGATTAAGGGCTAAAAAAGGCAGTGAATTCAGTTTGGGGACAAAAGGTGGAACTTACTGATTCACAGAAATGTTCTGTACCATCTCAGAATGTTTTCAGGCTATGATAGCTTGCAAAAAAAGTAAAATTGTGATCTCTGTGTCCCTTGTTTCTCCCCAAGCAAAGTCTCCTTCAACATGATCTAGCAGCTAAATCTAAAGCCCAGCTGTGCTGGAAAGGGATCTCTCACCATCTACAGGCTTCTTTCAGACAAAATACAATGTTGGCTTCCAGCCTTACTGTTCGAAAGGAGCAAGATAATATAATGGGAAAAGTCAACAATTAAACGTAACACTATAGTCAACAAGGCCTATTTTTCACAGGCCATCAGGTCTAGACATAAGCATCCCTTAAATTTGTAATAAAAGAAGCACTAGGTAAAGGCTAGTCTAGAGGTACTTTCCTGATGAGATAATTATATTTCAAACCTACGTAGTTTTCCACACAACTTTAAAAATTCAGTAGGTTTTACAGCTAACCTCTTAGCCTACCCCACCCAATTTATCCACATCTCTGAGCAACACTACTCCATATTCACCTTAAAATAGGATGGATGCAAAATGACCTACAGAAGAGTAAGGCACACTTGCCTTTCACTGTTTTAATGTCCTATAGCTGAAACACATCCAAAGGCATCAATTTCAAAGCACACAAGAGAAGTGACATCTCTTGCCACCCTGAGCTGGGAACTTGACATGAATCACTGAACTAGGGCAGACTAGCACAAGACTTGCTCTTTACTAACACTTGTCCCTCAGCTTGCCAAAACAGACATCAGATATGTTTGTTAGCCTGTTCTAACAGAATTACGCTTTCAGGATATGCCAGACAACAATATTCCTTCCAAGAGCCTGCAGAGGGAGGTAGGGACATCATCTCTGGCCAGAACAGGCCTGCTCTCAGCCTAGCTCCTCTCACCTCTTTCAGCCTCACACACCACACTAGAAACTCAAACCACCATCAGATTCCTCAGTTTCTGGGATTTTGTAATGCTTTAGGAGGAGCTTCAAACTTTTTCTAAGCGCCAGGTTTTAACTTACATAACATGAGACTGAAATAACATTCCTAGATAAGGAGAGGCAACTTGACAACAGAACTAAAGGCAACACTACAATCAGGCTGTTATTTTCCATTGAACTGTCTTTCATTTTCACCACAGATAACGGTTTTCCATACAGCACACAGCTGAGACATACAAAAAAGTAGCTATCTGTATGACAGAGCTACTACAAAGGCTGGAAGATGAAAAATATCCATTCTGTTATCCAGTGACAGCAGGTGGTCTTCAACAATGATCAGCAAACCGATAGAAGCAGCTTTTCCTGGAGCTTGCTCCCTCACAGCCACTTTCTGGAGCACTTAAATCATCTCCTCTGCAATACGTAGAGACAGCAAGTGAAAGGTCCCAGATCTGCCAGCTCCTTATTTCCTACTACCCTACATGCACCTCCCAAAGCAGAGACTCCAGTCCAAAAGCAAAGGCCAACAACAGCTCAGAAAGGCTAATGGGCAAAGGAGAAATGGTGACAATCGCTGTGCTGAGCCGTTTTCTGATGAGCTGTGGGAACAAGTTACCTTCACAAAGCTGTTGACAGCCATAATGGCCATATCTGGCTGACTTTTGGCGTAGTTCATCAGGTACAGGTACACCAGCTTCTTTAACTCCAAGTTGTCAGTCTGCATGCAGTTCACAACGTCGGGAAAGAGCGAGCTGGATAGACAAGAGATAAGCAAGAATAGAGAAAAAGCAGCGAGATTACACGGTATGCAAAGGGATAGCAACAATACCAATGAAGCCAAGAAAACAAGTTCAACTCTAATTATTGTGCAGTCTAATGACAGGTCACTTCCCTCCCAAAACAGTTTTATAAGTTTAATCATTTTTTTTTTTTTTATGGGTTTTACACAGATCAGTGCCTGGAACAGGTGAAAACTGATGGAATTTTTTTGAAAGCATTTTAACTGGGGAGTTCACCAAACAAGAACATTTTACCACGCCAGCCCTGGAAATTGACCAACAAGAAAAATGGATGCTTTGGTAAAATGGTTTGGTAATGCAAGACATTTACAAAGAAGCTGGTAAACCCTTAAGAGGTTAGGAGATTAAACACCGATAAGCTGAGTTTCACTCAAATACCAAGTGTCAGCCTCTAAACAGCACTGCAGAAGAAAGCAGAAAGTTACACAAAGACATCTGCAGCTCTCAGGAATGATGTAGAGATCTAAACATGAAGGTCAAGAGTCGTGGACAAAAAGATTACTTTTTTTTCCCTCCAGTTTATCTGTTCCTCCATCCTAAGATGAAGTCATAACTCTAAATTTGCAACCTTATCTTAATTTCCGCGGCAACAGACCACACTGCCATGAAGCCTCTGACAGAGATGTGTGCCTGGTACACCTGACTGAGGCCCAGCAGAACCAGAGCTGCTACAGGTGAAGTTTGCTTTTACCTGACATCCTTCCCCACAGTCATGGCTGCAATAACCTTCTTTACAGCTTCTTTCCTCTTCTCTTTCTTTTCATTATTGAGTTCAGCCTTCAGTTCAAAAATCTCTCCTGGAAGAAAAAAACAGATTGAGTTTCTTGGGAGAAGAAAAAGGTCTGGCTTTAGAGAGAGCCTGAAAGTGACTTTCTATTCTTCTGGCCTGTTGTTCCCATTAACCCAATGCACGTGGAAGCTGTCAGACTTTACGGAGAATGTGATGCAACAAGAAACAAGGCTGCAACACTCAAAATGACATGGGCTACACCTTGCTAATGAAAAAGCTGTTAACAAGAACCACGCTGCACGTTGCAGCTCTCCCACTTTCAGAACATTAAATCACATCCCTGTAGCGCCTGTTTCTCATTATATAACCAGAATGAGAAGGTATTTGGAGACACCAGAATCGTACCTGCGAGAAAAAATGAACTTAGCTAGGAATTTAGCCCAGACTTTTTAACTTTTGCCCATCAGCACTTGCTTCCTGCAGGGGCAGTGAGAAAACAGCAGAACAAAAAGCAGTACAACTGCCATGATACACAGAAACGGGAAAGCACAAATTTAGTCCAGTGGAATAAATTCCTCCCAGGCTAGAAAGACAGAGCTCTTACTAAGAAAAGCAGCAAGTAGCAACAGCTCGCCCTGACGCTGAGGTCACCAGAGCAGCCTTTGCCATGGTGGCAGTTCTTCCAGATACCGCTGCATGGGAAGGCAGCTCAGGACGGATCACAAAAGCAGCACAGCAAGTTTGCAAAACACAGTCAGACCTGCAAACAGCAGCTTATCAGGCCTGTTCCAGACACAGCAAGCGGTGCGAGACGGGTAACGCTCCCCGGTGACAGACAGCTTCCCAGGAAGGACAGCGAGCAGCACTGCCACTAGAAACTACAGGCTGAGAAGGACACGTTCACTACAAATATCAAAACGTCTCCAACAAAATAGATCCTAGCCCCTAGCCTTCAATTCCTACGCACCAATGCCACTCTGTCAGAGCAGCAGCGCTAATTACCAAAGAGCCCGGCGCGAAAGGACTAACACAAAGAACAGAAGTGACTGCTCTGAGGAGCAGAGGGCAGTGACCACTTGTAGCATCTCCTGCCTGAGTGAGAGACGTCAGCATCACTCGCACCGAGATCACGCCCCGGAGCTGAGCAGCAGCTTGCTCACCGGAGCTCACCTGCTGCGCCCTGGCCTCTTGCAGGCATCTCAGAAAAACACGGCTGATGCTTCAGCACTGAACTTACAGCCAGCGGCGTTCCTCAGAACGAAGCGAACTGCATTTGCTTATTTTACGTTTCATTACGCTTCCGTACGAGCTCATAAATAGATCAACGCTGTGGTTTTTCTCTAGCGAGCGTTCGCTAGAAACACTTAGCCGTTCTGAGAAGGAGAGGTTAATGTGAACCATTTCCACATCTCCCAGAGAAGGGATGAGCAACACCAGGCTTAAATTGCAGCCAGCGAGAGCTAGGATAAACAACGTTTTGTTTGAGAACACATTAGGAAAAAAAAAAAGAAAAAAAAAAAAGAATCTGGCTGGGACTGTTCCAGCAAAACAAGTCCTGCCCTGGGGAGGTGAATGGGTGAAACAGCCCCAGGGATCCCTTCCAGTTTTCAAATGCTGCTGTTCGTCCAGGAGAGAGGTGACCACCACACTTACAGTGAAGTCCAGTGAATGTTAAATGGAGCACGTGGAAAACAAATGTATTTCACTGCAACTTTGAAGGAAGAAGCAGCAGAAAACCCCATTATCTATGTGTCAAGCTTGATGCAGAGATGCATGCTTTCACCTTAAATATTAATCTCTCTCCATCAACTTAATCCCGTGATGCCCATCTGAACAACCATCCTCAGTCCTGAGCTTCCCAGCCTACAACCAAACTCTGTTTCTGACCATACCTGCATGCACATCCCGACGTTTTGTTCTCTGATCCTTGAAAAAGCAACAATTTGGGTCACTTAGTGCATCACGAAACTGTGTATTACATCAGTTTTCTCTCTTACCACCATGTGACCTACTTTAAGTTTCTCCCTGGATGATTAAGATGAGAATCAGGGACAGAGCTAACAGAAAAGCACTCTGCATGCAGTTAAAAAGTCGTGTAAAAATAGCCACCCACCAACTCCCATCCACTGCACCTGCTTAACGCTCACCTTTTTTATTGGTCGTGAAGTACTTGGAGTCCGTCATGGTTCCGGCTCCTTAAGACACCTGAAAATAAAAGTATAAAAGAAGAGTCAAACAGCAGAGATGGCAACAGCCAGTTTGCAACCCAGAAACTTGGAGGAACAACGGATCGGTGAGCAAATGATGTAAGGGAAGAAACAAACGCCCCACGTGCACGCACACAAGTTCCACAGCCTTCATCCTGCACCTGCTGCTGGTGTTATTCAGCAAACCCAGGGACGTGGAGGGCTCACATGGACAACGTTAGTGAAAACACAACGCAACAGCCTGGAAAAGTCTACGAGAGCCTTTTAAATTCTCAGTCTGAGGACGGAAAAGGAAGTTTTTAACTGCTTGTACTCAGCAGATCTTGACACGTGCTGCGCTTGTCTTTCCCCTAGGTACACAATTTTGTTTTCCAAAAAAAGCACTGCCCATTTAGTATCTCCGCTCGGCTAGAAGCGAGAAGTCCACATTTCAGACAAAGGAAACTGTCAACTCCCCCTAACGATACTGCTCCAGGCTGCACCTCGATGGAAAGAACCATTAGCCCTTTTGCAACACCCTCCCCGAGGCTCTGTCATTTCTTTTCCTACTTTTGGTCTTCCTAAATCCTGGAAAACAGACAGCAGTTTTTGTTGCAAAGCAAAGCCTTCGCTTTTCAGCTCTCTCGAGCTTGAAACTGAAATCCCTCTGCCAAGACCTTCCATCCCTCCTCTGGCAGACACGCGAGCTTGTTATTTCAGGGCTGCCCTGCACGTTTGTGGACCACGCAACGCTGCTGGGCCAGCAAGTGCTTAACAGGGCTCTGAGAGGGGTCCCAGCAGCTCCACGAAAATAAACGCTGAACACATCACACCCCAGAGATGGCCCAAACATATGTGGCGAGCCATCATTTATTCTTGCAGTTGCCAGCTCGCTAACAAACATGACTCAAACAATTTTCAAGCGCTGCCTGAAAAACAAGCAGGGAGTGGGCAGCGTGCTGTTTTCCACGAAACAATCTGCCTGAGTGCTAAGGACCCGCGACCCTCAACACATCCAAACAGGCTTTTTCCTATTTTTCCCTCCTTTTCCTCCTTTTTGCCCAATTCCCCTCCTCTTGTATGTAGCTCTACAACCTTAAATGCCACCAGCAAAGCAACAAGCAGTTGTTGTCCCCACGCGCTGCCTGTTTTGCCTCCTTACCACTCACACTTTGCTGGCCCAGCACCAAAAGGACGAGCTCGGCTTTGAACCCCGAGGCCCAGCCGCGCAACCAGCTCGCCGTTCCCTAACTCTTTCCTTCCTCATCCCTTAACCAGCCCTGCCACCACGGCCATCCTTTTTCCGACCAGAAGTTAAATCCCCAGGAGCTGAGGGGAATGCCACAGCCTCCAGCGCGCCTGTGGTCTCCTCGAAGCGCCGAGCAGGCAGAGAAGCAGCCTGTCGCTGAGCCCGGCCCCTGGAGCTCCTGCCCTCTGCCTGGCTCCTCACCAGGCACCAGGACTGGGTTCTGCTTGGTTTTTTCCCCCTTTCTGCCACGCTGGCCGAGCAAACCACCCGGGGGCAGCCCTGGAGGTGTTTCTCCTGCCGGGGAGGGTCGCCCTCCTTCCAAACCAGGGGCTGGGCTGGGCAAGCCGTGCGGGCCGCAGCAGCTTGGTGATCTTTGTAGCAAAAATGCCCAGGATCTCCGAAGGAGCTGCTGCCGCGGGCCTCTTTTTACAGCTAAACACACAGCCCGGGCCCAGCCGCAGCGCTGTTGCTGACACAGGCCTTCAGGCGGAGCCCAGCTCGGATGACCTCGAGGTTTCCCTCCACGAGGGAGGCTGGCAGGGGGCCACGCACGGAGCGCAGCCACCCCAGAGGCGCGGAGCACGGCCTCGCCGCTCCCGGTGGCGCCGCGCGGGGAGCCGCCAGCCTGGGTCACATCGCCCGGCTGAGCCGGCCCAAACGCATTTACAGTGACCAAAGGAGCAGATGACAGAGGAATCCAGGGGAAAGAAAAAAGCACAACACTGTACGCCTCATGCCAATCGCGTTCAGCTACGCCCAGGAAGAAGCCTTGCTGGTCTCGGCGCTGACCTTTAAACCCAGAGCAGGCCGTCCCGCTGCTTCTCCTGAGTTCAGATCCCACCTGCAGGCAGCAGGAAGGGTCATACAGCCGCACAGCGCCTGCCTCACCCCCCTTCAGGCGGATGTAGAAGGGATTCAGTCCAAGAAGCCCACTACCAAGTGCATCGCAGGAAAAAGGAAAGCTCCCTTCCTCCCGAGCACACGGATTTTTGCCCCACACGCTGTGCAGAGGCAGCTTGCTAGCGGAACCGAGGCGCTCTCCGGCACCACGCAGACTCAGCGCCGTTTGCGGCAAGCCCCACACGAAGGCCAGAAACCAAACAGCCCGGATTTGCAAATAGCAAGGTTTTAAATAACTCAGGGAAATGCCAGCTTCTCGTGCACGAGCCTAAATCTGTAAAGCCCGAAGAGTTCCCAGCAGCGGCGCAAACAGCCTTGGGTTTTTAGGGAAGATCCGGACCCGACTGCCCTCTCCTTATCAGACCTGCGTCCGACCGCAGCCGCTGAAGCACAAAGGGGTACGGGGCGCTGCAGAGGGCAGCGGGAGGCTCCCGGTCAGCACCCAGCGAACCCAGGAGCCGCTCCAGGAGCTGTGGCACAGCCCCACGCCGCGAGCGCTGCCTCCACGTCTCAGCGCGGAGCGAAGCCAGCCCGCGGCTACGCGAAGGCAGCGAGGAAGCGGCGGGGGGGGGCAGTGCCCGAGAAGCCCTCCGCCCGCCCAGCACGTGCTGGGAGCGAAGCCCCGGCCCCGGGGTGCTCCCAGTGCCCCCCGTCCCCTCCCTGCCCCTCGCCCCCCGTGCCCGCTGTGCCCCCCCAGCCCCTCCGTGCCCCCAGGACACCCTGCGCAGGCAGCAGGAGCCCGGCCCCTGCCCGGCCCCTCGCACCCCCCACACCTCTCCCAGTACCCTCCCAGCTGCAGGAGCATCCCCCATTCCTGCCCAGTGCCCGCTCCCAGTGCCCTCCCAGTATGCCTGCACTCGCCTGCCCAGTCCTCCCAGTGCCCCCCCAGATGCCCCTATCCCAGGACCCCCTCCCCGTGCCCCACCAGTGATCACCCCACCCTATTCCAGTATCCCCTCCCAGTCCCTCATCAGTGCCACCATCCACTCCCAGTAACCCCTCCTAGTATTTTGCCTCCACCCTATCCCTGTATCCCCTCCCAGTACCCCACCAGTGCCTTCCAGTACCCCCCTCCCCTTCCAGTATCTCCCAAGCACGCCCCAATTCCCCCACCGCATGCTCCCAACCCCTCCCAGTATCCCTCCAGTTCCCCCTAATACCCCCACCAGCATCCCCAACCCCTCCCTGTGCCCCCTCCCAATATCCCCCAGTACCACACCCAGAGCATCCCCAGCGCCCCCAACCCCTCCCAGTATCCCCCAGTACTCCCTCACAGTAAGCCCCCCCAGTACCCCAAACAGCATCCCCAACCCCTCCCAGTATCATCTCCCAGTATCCCCCCAGTCCCCTCAACCCCTCCCAGTATCCCCCAGTAACCCTATCCAGTGCCCCCAGCCCCTCCCTATACCCCCTCCCAGTTCCTCCCAGTACCCTCTCCATTCCCCCAGTACCCCCCAATACCCCTTCCCAGTAAGCCTCCCAGTACCTCCCAGTCCCCTCAGCCCCTCCCAGTATCCCCCACTACCCCTATCCAGTGCCACCAGCCCCTCCCTATGCCTCCTCCCAGTGCGCCCTCCATTCCCCCCAGTACCCCTTCCCAGTATCCCCCAGTACCCCTACCAGTACCTCCCAGTCCCCCCCACTACCCCTATCCAGTGCCCCCAGCCCCTCCCTATACCCTCTCCCAGTTCCTCCCAGTACCCTCTCCATTCCCCCAGTACCCCCCAATACCCCTTCCCAGTAAGCCTCCCAGTCCCCTCAGCCCCTCCCAGTATCCCCCACTACCCCTACCCAGTGCCTCCAGCCCCTCCCTATACCCCCTCCCAGTTCCTCCCAGTACCCCTTCCCAGTATCCCCCAGTACCCCCCCCAGTCCCCTCAGCCCCTCCCAGCACCCCCACCCAGTATCCCCCAGTCCCCCTACCCAGTGCCCCCAGCCCCTCCCTGTACCCCTCCCGGTCCCCCACCCCCTCCCAGTACCTCCCAGTACCCCCCAGTGCCCCCAGTACCCCCCCACTCACAGCTCCGCGCACTCCTCTGCGGGGGGGGGGGGCGGGGGCGGGGCGGGGCCTCGGGGCGGATGCGGAAGGTGCCGAGGCGCCTCGCGAGAAGCGCCCCCCCCCCCCCCCCCCCAAAGCACCATAGAGAGGGGCGCGGCGCGGGGCCAGAGCGCCTCCCGGTGGCGGCGGGGCGGGCGCCATGGCGGAGCTGGGCGCCCACCTCACGGCGCCCCCGGCGGATGGCGGCGGGGGGCAGCGGCCGAGCGTCTTCGAGGCGGTGGCCCAGGAGAGCCTGACGGCCGCGCTGCGGCCTGCCCTGCGCCACCTGGCCAAGGTGAGGCCGCTGCGAGCCGGCCCCGAGCCGGGGGGAGGGGGGGAACCCTCCCCTGGGCTGCGCCGGGTGCCCCCGGCACCCATGGGTGCTGCCGCCCACCGAGGGGGGGGGGGGGGGGGGGCTGCAGGTGGGAGCAGCAGGGGTGGAGGGAGAGGTGGTGGGCGCCGAAGGGTGCTGAGGGCAGCGTGGGTGCTTGCCTTGCACAGATATTGAGGCAGGTGCCTCCCTGCCGAGCCTTCCTTCACCAAAATTCACCTTTTTTGCCCCACTCGCGGGGCAGCCTCACAGCCCCGAGGCACCCAGCCCCGACCCAAAGGCGAAGGGAGAGGTGGTGGGCGCCGAAGGGTGCTGAGGGCAGCGTGGGTGCTTGCCTTGCACAGATATTGAGGCTGTGTGCTGCCCTGTGTGCCTCCCTGCCGAGCCTTCCTTCACCAAAATTCACCTTTTTTGCCCCACTCGCGGGGCAGCCTCACAGATTGGAGGCACCCAGCCCCGACCCAAAGCGATGATTTTATAGCGCCCGTAACTCAGCGCGATGCCTCCGGCTCCGTCCCTGCCCCGTGTCTCGCTGCAGGTGCTGGCCGAGTCCAACCCCGGGCGGTTCGGCTGCCTGTGGCGCTGGTTCGACGAGGCGTACGCCGTCCTGGAGCTGCTGCTCCAGCAGCACTACCTGGCCACCTGCAGCGCCTCCTTCTCCGAAAACTTCTACAGCTTGAAGAGGGTCCCGCTGGGAGGCCGCGGACAGCCAGCCCTGGCGGCCGCGGGGCTGCCCAAGAAGCAGCACTGGCAGTCCCTCCTGCTGCTGGTCCTTGTCCCTTACCTGAAGGGGAAGCTGGAGAGGCTGGTGGCCAGCCTCCGGGAGGAGGACGAGTACTCCATCCACCCCCCGTCGTCCTCCTGGAAGCGTTTTTACAAAGCCTTCCTAGCCGCCTACCCCTTTGTACACATGACCTGGGAGGGCTGGTTCCTGATCCAGCAGCTGTGCTACATCCTCGGGAAGGCTCAGCACCACTCGCCCCTGCTGCGGCTAGCTGGCGTCCGCCTGGTGAGGCTGACTGCGGAGGACATCCAGAGCCTGGAGAGGAAGGTGCCGGTACCCGCCTCAGGGCAGGCACACAGGTACGGCGGGACGTGGCGTGGCGGCTGCGCTCTGGAGGGTGCTGTGGGGGTGTCGAGTTAGAGGTGGTTCTGCAAGCGAAACGGTCTTGTTCTGCCGAAACTCTTCAAGGTGAAGTTTACTTCTTGCAAAAGATGCTCCAAAAGGGAACATGGTTAGTGTAAAGGAGGACACAGGTAGCAGAGACTACAGGATTTTGTTGTAATAAAATTGCCTTCTTTTTTTGGCACCTCATCCATTCAGTCCTTACCTGTGTGCTCCTAAAGGAAGCTCGCTGCAACACGTTGCCAACAGGACTGAACCTTGGTACTAGATTTTTCTGAGCAGCAGCAAAGTCATTACCACACTCAGTGTTCTGTAAAATGATGATCCAGGGGTGAAATGATCTGTGGTCCGGGTCCCCTCAATCCAAACTCTCCTGGTTTAGTTGGAACAAGACTTGAAGCTTTCTTCTCATACAGAGGATCTGAACCATCCTAGATGTTTTCATTACAAACAAGGGATACGCTGGTGTCACAGCTTAGCGTTAAGAAGCCGTAGAAAGCAGTGCCCTGCTACTCCCCGAGCCTTTTTGCCAGGGTTTGCAGACGGAGTGATGTGCCTTACTAATGATTTCTCCATATCTTCTGTCCCTGCTACAGCATTAAAACACGAGTGCAGTCAGCGGCGAGGAGAGCGCTGGGTGGCATTGCCTTCTCCCTGTCCAGCGGGCTGGCCGTGTCTGTGTTCTTCCTCCAGTTCCTGGACTGGTGGTACTCCTCGGAAAACCAGGAAACGATCAAATCTCTGACGGCGCTGCCCACTCCGCCGCCCCCCGTGCATCTCGACCACGGGGAGGGCTCGGTCCTTTTACCCAAGCTGAAGACGGTGTGCCCGCTGTGCCGCAAAATCCGAGTCAACGCCACCGCCCTGTCCACGTCGGGCTTCGTGTTCTGCTACCGCTGCGTGTACAGCTACGTGAAGGCTCACCAGCGCTGCCCCGTCACCGGCTACGCCACCGAGCTGCAGCACCTCGTCAAACTGTACTCTCCCGAGAGCTGAACGCCCTGCGCCGTGCTTGCCGAGACATCGCTGAGGACAGTGGCTGGGAAGCAGGGGTGGTGGGTGAACCCCACTGCACCGCTCTCCCACGCCGCCTCCTCAAAGAGGGGGAGAAAATATGAAAAGGGGATCACTCGTTGGGACTGGGACCACTCGTCAGTTACTGTCGTGGGCAAAACTGACTCAGCGTAGGGAGATTAATATTTATTGCCTGCTACTAACAGACAAGAGCAGTGAGGAACTATAAAAGCAAACTAAAAACACCTTTACCCTGTCCACCCTCTTCTTCCTCCTCCCCCCAGGCGGTGCAGGGGAACCACTACAGCTCTAAAGCTCCCCTGAACGTGGCTGCACAGAGCTTTGCTGCCCTCCTAACCTTTGGTAAGGTTCTTGCAGCAGAGTTTTGGAGGGGTTGGACAGCCACTGCCTGTCAGCTGGCACGGAAACGCCTTCGTGCACCAACTGAAGGAGAGGAAGCGCTCATTGAGATAGTAAGAACGCAGGTGGGAAGATCAGAGACCATCGCTGGTAAAAGTCCTGCCTGAGGGCGTGAACTAGCAAATTAGGTAGGGAGAACTGTCTCGGAGAGCTCGTCCTCCCTCAGCTGCCCCCCGGCACTCGCGATGCCTGGGGCAGGCCCTGGCACTACCGCTCGTCCAAGAGACAGGCTCAGACCTCTCCGCTGATCGCGCTATTCTTAGGAGTCACCCTGCGTTTTCAGGCTACTCACCTTTGAATTAATGAGAACATCCCACCCTTAATTCCTACCAACAGTGCTAAATTAAGACTTTTGACTCTTTAAAGGAACAGGGGTTGATACGTACAAGCAGGGGTGCAAGAGGGAGGGTACGTGTTCTCCAAAGGGAGAAAAACGACAAACCAGATTAAAGCAGCACTGTGCCAACTGATGAACTGTTAAACGTGTCTTTGAATCTGTTGGTGCCTGCTTTTATAAAGCAAGATTCTTTCCTGTCTGAGAATCCAAGAGTATTTATTTATTTTCTGATGACTGGGAAAAGCTTGCTAGTGGTTCTGTTTGCATAATGGAGGCTGAAGCTGCTTCCACCTTTGCAGATGATGACCATGGATACAAGATTAGTATTTTGCAGGCTGGGAACCTTTAACGTCTGTGTTTGAATTAAGGATTATGTTGCGATTATTCCAGTCTCAACCATGTAGCACATTCATATCGCACTGAAGCGCCTTTCATTGAACAGAACAAAAAAGCAAACGTGATGTTACGGCTGGTTCTGGCTTGACACATGATTTTTCAAGATGGAAGGCTGCTTTTTTCCAGACTTGGCTTTAGGGAGCAGCAGTTAGCTACTCCAGACATCGGTCTCCTCGCTTACAGAACACGAAGCAAAGTTTGCTGCACAGAGTACATGGTCTTCCCAGATTAAGAGATAAGCTCTAACATTTCATCCACTGAACCAGTGATCTAATTTTTCCCCATTTTAGCTGCACTTCAGAAGATAAAAATCTATAATATCCTCCCTCACCTGTAAGCAAGACAGCAGGGTTATTGAACAGCCTTAAAAAAAATAGTAATTTTCATCCACCCAGAGATGCTCTGGAAAACACTGTAACAAATGAGATGGGTCCCCTACGCTTGTCATTTCACCTCTTTACAACTTCCAGACCCTTCCACCTTTGCCACTGTGGGTCGATAATAAAAACTGTCACCTTTCTCCAGCAGTTACAGGATCCACAGACACCCCTCTTCTCTTAGAAGACCATTAACAGCATACACATCTTTTTGGAAAAAGAAACCACATCAAGGTGCAAGATTTCCTGCAATTTCATATCACTTTTAATACAGCTGGGCATTAATTCACATCACCCGCTACCTCAGTTTTGCTTCATGTGCAGAGATCTCCTGTGTACAGCCCGTACCAAGAGGCTGCATTGCTGCTGCACAGTCTTACCCTGCCTGATCAGATGTGGCCTGGCTGTCCCACTGACGCTGGTGCTCGTTTAAATAATGGCTGCCGGATTTGACTGAAAATTCAGTTTCAGGACAGGTTTACTTTCCTTTGATCCTTCCTATCCTTTCCAATTTACCTGTCTGTTGCTCAGTGAGAAGCTGAGCAGAGGCTTGGGACAAAATACCGACTGGTGCAGACTCACCCACCAGCGCAGCAGAACTCTTGGCAAAGTTCTGCGCCATCCTGCCCTGTAAAGGAGGATTCGCTAACTGAACAGCGCAGACACTTCTCCAGGGCCTCTGTCCCTCCTTCTCCCAGGGCTAATACCTGTTCCCCTCTCTAGATCACCCCTGGATGTCCTCCTGTCAGCTCTTGGCAGCCTTCCACTCCACCTCCCCCATACCATGCTGCACAACGCCGTCCCTGCCAAACTGAGATCTGGCCAACTCCACAGCAGCTCCAAGACCTGCACAGAACCACCCACGTCTGAGCCTCACAGTTCTGAACTGCTGTAATTACTCTTTTGAATGTTAAATTGCTCTTTAATGCCTATCTGACTAGCAGGCATTAAGCCCACGATGGTGCCAGGCTCAGCAGTTACCTGGCAGATTTTTAGTGCTCCTGCAGATGGCTGCAGAATACCAGCTTGAATTTGACTGCTTCTTCTAACTGGCCTGTCTTCAGTAGTCAACTAAGTATCAGTTTATCAGGTTTGCTGCTGTACAACAAAGCTCTGAAACTGATTCAGGTTACAGAATCATTCCCTTGTATCTGCTTTTTAACTGCGTTATCAATGCAATGATGGTCTAAAGATCGACGAGAAAAAGATTTGTAAAGGACCACCAGCTTTATTAAACCAACCTTTGGGTTTACGTATTAATTGTGAGTTCCGTGGTCATGAACAAAGCATCCTCGATCCATGATGCTGTTCCTTAATACAATTAAATCAACATTAACAATAGCCCTGGAGTTGCCCAATACATCATGGTCAGACCTTGACTTGGCAAATCTTTTCAAGAACATCTACCACATTCACATCTCACCTAGACACTTCAAAACGGGTGCATTAGCAACTGAGTTGGCTTCCCCACTTCCTCAACAGAAAGCACTTGGCTTCTCACTGTAACTCTACTCCTGGGTACATACCCCCACAGACGCTTCCTTCTCCACAGGCAGAGAGAAATGAATGTAAAGTTGTCACCAAAACCTGGAAGAGAATAAAAAACTGCATTAGAGTAGCTCCATATCTGTGCTTGCTTGATTAGCCCTGTCTTTCTTCCTGCACTTCATCCCTGCGCGGTCCCACGGGTTTGGATTAGCCCAGCCCTCAATAACTTCTAACTATTGAGTCAGATGTCGGTGTAAAGTTGCCATATTTCAAAAAACAACAGAATCTAAAAACCCCTCTGCATCTGCCCATGCAATCTGGGTGTTGCTGTTCCTGGTGACCTTTTCAGGTACCTGTTAGAGGGTCTCGTGACATCAAGGAGGCCTTGGCCAGCCTGGTCTAGAGGGTGGCATCCCTGCCTATGGCAGGGGGGCTGCAGTTAGATGATCCTTAAAGTCCTTTCCAAACCAAGCCACTCTATAATCAAAGGAGTCATTTGAAAGTAAAGCATAGACTAAAGATATTTGAATGGTCCATCAAGGCAAGATCAAAATTCAGTTTAACTCATTACACTGTCTGCATGTTTTCTGCAGCAAAACTGTTCCTGGGCTTTCTGATTAGAGGCATACACCGCTTCTTACAGCTGGAGAATCTGCTCTGCTTCACAGCACTTAGTTTTAAAAACCGTGAAAGCTTAGTCACGTTATTCTGTTTCTAATGTAGAACTAAAGATTCGTGTCTGTAACACAGCTTAAGGAAAAGAAACGTCTTGCATACACTAGACAAATCATTATGAAACAGCCACAAATTATGCTGAGCTCCTCAGCTCTGGGATCCCTGCCTAGCCCCTTCTTCTGAGGGTGTAAAGGAAGACGTGTTCCCTGGATCCTTCTCTCAGAAAATGCATGTGCATCACATGCAACAAAAACCATCTCCAGTGAAGAGTCCTGGGGAATGCCTCATTATGCCTTTTTTCCCCAACATTTGTATTTTAATATCCTCAACCCTACCAGAAAAGGAGCTACGTGACCCCCCTGCCAGATCCTCCCCGTCCCACATCCAACAGGCGGCATGAGAGAGCAGAGCCAGGCCCAACATCACAACTCACTTCTAAAAATACTGCTGCTCGCTGGCAGCCACTAGATAACAGAGCTGAACCAACTGCTAATGAGTTCTTCACAGGATAACCTGTCAAGCTCTATTTTACAGTCTGTAATGCATTTGCAAATGGAGAAAACACAGAAGCAGAGTATCTGGAGGTTCGTAAGCCGTGGCACACATGGCAGAAACAGCAAGAAACCCCTCTCCCTGCAAGCTCTGCGCTAAATCTGGTGTTACAGTAGGATACAGAAATCCAAACAAGTATTTGCTGTGCTCGCTTTTCAAATCAACACTTTGTTTTTCTACTGCTAAACACAATTGCTAAAACATCGTCATATTTTTCCACTATTTTTTTAGGGTGCTTCAAAACATTTCAGGCAGCAGCAAAATTGTTTGCTCCAGATGAGCTTAGCCTAAACAAGCTCAGAGAGAAGATTACGTGATCATGCCCTGGTCAGAGCAAAGACGCAAAGCCTTGGCAATACCAGTTCAGAGAATACTTCGCTCATCATTGCTTCGGGCAAATCTATTTCCATTCAGTAGGGAGCTCGCTCCCAGGCCAGGAACTAGAACGGGGAAGTTCCAGTTCCAGGTGTGGGGATTTATGTATTTTTTTCCTGGAGAGAACAAAGAAACAGCAACACACGCACAACTTCTGGATTTATTATTTTCAGGAACACATGGCTTTCTGCAGGGCACAGTTTCTGATAAATTACCGGTGTCCCTGGGAGGTGAGACAGGAGCGGCTGTTACACGACCGACAAACCGAGCCCCTGCTTGGTACTTCTGCCTTCCGCATCCAACTCCACGGCACGGCAGCACCGGGGAGATGGTGCTTAGTGCCACCAGCACAGCTCTACGCCCCTCTCCACACACAGCCTGTGTGTTCAGCTGCGTGTGTGACGAAGCCACGTTGTTAACACCATTTCTCCTTCCCAAAGAGTTAGCTGGCCCAGCAGAAGCCCTTTCTCCCCCTGACACACCTGTACATTTCTTTTTACATCCACCCCACAAGTCAATAGGGTGAGCATTAACCGAAACTCTTATCTGCCAGCATGCAGATAACAGCCCCGGTTTGTGTTTTATACTCATCCATGGCCGCAGAGCATTTTTCTCCTCACCAACCCTTCCAGTCAGGGACAGCACGGGGCTGCAGCACCCTCAGCAGCCAGGGAAGGGAGGAGGAGGGGAGCTGTGTGGAACCGAGCAGGAGCCCGGGCGCACAGGCCAGCAGCTGAGACCCCAGGGAGGCCGAGGGGAGCCAGGAGCGAGCAAAACGGCGAGGAAAAGCCCCGCGATGCCTCCGGCGCTGCGGCTCCCCGAGCCCTCTCCGAACGGAGCTCCCCCACGCCTCCGCCCTGCGCTCCCCGCTGCCAGCCGGGCGCCGTCCCCTTCCCTCCGACCTTGTCCCACGCTTCCACCGCCCCTCCCGGCCTCGCCATCGCCTCCGGACCCCGCACCAGCCCCGCTCCCGGCCCCTCCGCCCGCCCGCAGCGCCCCGCTCCCCTCAGGGCCCCGCTCCCCTCAGCTCCCGCCCCGCTCCCCTCAGGGCCCCGCTCCCCTCAGGGCCCCGCTCACCCAGGCACGACCGCGCCCAGGCGGAGCTCCCCGCCTCGTCCCGCCCCCGCTGCGACCAACAGCCAATGGAAACACGGGATTCTACCGACGGACGCGGGAGGCCGCCAATAGAAAATGAGCGGGGGGAGCTCGGGGTGGAGGGAGCGTTTCCCGCCTTGAGGGGGCTGAGGTGATGGCGGAGGAGGGAGGCGGCTGTGGCTGTGGCTGGCAGCGGGCTCTGCTGGGAGCCGTTCGCCTTCGTATAATCGTTTAGACTGGCCATTCAAGATCATCTGGTCCAACCATTACCCTACTACCAATGTCACCCACTAAACCATGTCCCTAAGCACCACATCCAACCTTTGCTTAAACACCACCAGGGACAGTGATGCCACCACCTCCCTGGGCAACCCGTTCCAACGCCTGACTGCTCTTTCTGAGAAGAAATTTCACAAATTTTCCTAATTTCCAACCTCTCCCTCCTGCCTCCTCAGCCACATGGTGATAAAGTCACTGCCCCTAATCCTTTCCAGCCCTGAAGGCTCTCTTCTAAGGGCCGCAACTGCTCCACCAGAAGAGGAGACGATAGGCTTGGGGATCACTGGGAAAAACATTTAGGGAGAAGAAAGGGGAGAAACAACCACGAATGGTACAAGAAATAAAAACATTCCACCAACTGAACAAAAGGTGATTTGAAAAGAATAGTCCTATCATGGATTACTAGAGGAGTTGCTTGTATGGTTAAGGCCAGGTGGGCGATAGCATTTGTTGCAAGGCTCTCAGTCAGTCTGGGGGTCAGTCAGTCGGTCTGTCCCTCTGGTGAGCAGCAATTTGCCAGAAATTCCTGCCAAGCAGCCTGCACGTTAGTGTTTCACACGGAGAGGAGGGTTCTAGCCTTGCTCTGGGCTTTTCCATGCTGGATCAAGAGGAGGATCTGGCCAGAGGGGTAAGTACAGTTCTGTGGTGTAGAAAGGAGGCACAAAGAGAAATTCAGAAGTTAAAAATGCATATTTGTTATTTATTTATTTATTTATTATTATTTTTATTTTATTTTTTTAGCCTGCCCACGCATCTGTCGGTTTCATTCTGACACTGTGCCCACATAGAAAAATACACCTGCAAGGAAGGTAAGGAAGTCACCAGTAACTGGCAGCGGGTTCCATTAAAAAAATTAACCAGGAAAATTCGTACTTTGCAATGAATGAACAGAAGCCTGGGGCACCGGAATGCAGCCCGTTCTGTTAGCAACTGCCTCCCCCTCCTCTGGGCATTTCCCCGAGGCAGTGGGGAGGGGGAAAAATAGAGAAGGGAGAAGAGAAGACAAGTGGCAGAGCAATGAAGGGCAGCTGATATATTGCTCCCAAATTTTCCTTCTAGAAGTGGCCATTTTATGGCTCTCAGAAACTCTTCTGCTGCAGGCAGGCTCCCGTTCCCAAAAGCTAGCAGCAATTTTAGCACAGCGACTTTCATTTTCGCTTCACGGCACAGCAGCGTCAGCTTTTGTGGAACAGAAAGGAATCGCTGTACATCCCGGATCCAGTGTCTCTTTTACCCTGTGTGGAAGCAAAAGGTAAAAAGCATTTTTAACCTGTAAATGAAGCTGTATGTCTGCTCACAGTCAGAATGTTTCTATTTTCCTTTCTATCCTGGAAGTAAGTTTCTGCACAGCCTTGCACTAACTTGCTCTTTTTTTCACATTACTTCATCTCCTCTCTTCCTGTCTCAAAAAATCCACAGCTTTGTTGAGCAAATCAGGGCACACGCATCCACTGCTGCATGAGCCTTCTCAAGGCTTTGTAATCAAGGCTATTACCTTCCTTGCTTTCAGTCTTCTCACTATTGCCCCAATCTCAGTGTCTTTGCTGACATTTCAACCCGAGGAGGGAGGTATCACTGAGGATGCTCCAAAGTGGCCCCCTGCCTGGCTCTTTCACAGAGACAAGTTCTGAAAACAAATTAACCTATACCAATTTTCAGCTTCTGCTGAAAATTGTATATGGGCATGATTTCAGTATAAAATTATTGGCTTTACCATGCTCCGTCAGTACAAAGAGGTAAAATAATTGAATCTCCTACTGAAAATACTGTGACTGTAGATAAGCAGATCATATTTTCTGCATGGGGCTTTCTAGCTTGCTATCCTGCTTCCCAGCTTCCAGAACTATAGCTATCTGATTTTGCAGCTCTGAGGTTTAACGAAAGGTCAGCCTTTCAGGCCGAGCAAACAATGCCATATGTAAATGCTGTAGGTTGGGGGATTTCTTCTAAGCTATTTTTTTTTTAATTATTATTATTTTTTCCTTTGCTGTGGTAGGCTGTGGCCATTGGAAAAGTGGCAGAGGGCGGGAACTGGCTCTGGAGGACGAGACTCCCG
Source organism: Anser cygnoides (assembly GCF_040182565.1). Taxonomy (NCBI): domain Eukaryota; kingdom Metazoa; phylum Chordata; class Aves; order Anseriformes; family Anatidae; genus Anser; species Anser cygnoides. Next base: position 6,411,147 of record NC_089890.1, read on the forward strand.
CCAAAACCCTCTTACGAACTTTGGACAGAACTAGAAAGTTCCAGTGAAGTCTGTGGACGCTGTGCGTGTCTGATCACAGGTAACACAAAGGAAAAGAAACCAAAACCAGCAGAGAAGAACTGCAACCAGCAAAAAAGTAAGTTTAATTTCTCTGAGATTTTAATGGAGTGGGCAGATTGAGGAGGAGAAAAGAGATGAGATATCCTGTATGCTTTGTCCTCTGCTTCTGCCATGCAGAACTTATTTATGGATTTAAAATTGATATTTGAGATTCATTGATTTAGCCCAGAACTAAGAAAATGAGGTGTGGTGAGTCCTTTTCTCTGTTAAACTGGTGATAATCTGAGATCCCACCGGTCAGCCAGGTTGTCCTGCTGCAGGAAGCTGGAAGGAAACTCTTGAAAATGTCTAGGAAAATTCCTTTAACTGGGATCAAAAATTAGCTCATGCAAAGGTCCTCGCTGTTCAGTTGTGTTGGGTTACTGAGGGATGCTGCTACTCTGGCTCTATCAGGAGGTGGCATGGGGAAAACACAAGGACTTCCCAAAAGCAAAGCTTCAGGTACGTTTGGGGCTGGAACAAATTACTACAATTTATTCTTCATCTCTTATCTCTGTGATTGTGTGTTTATTGTTCAAAGGATAGCCTCTGTTTAGCTAATGTTTTTTTGGAACTCTTTGGAAGATTGATGTTTCAACATAAATGGTAAGCAATTTTTGCACAATTGTTTCAGGTCCAGAATGGCTCTTGAGGACCATCAACAGCTGCAGCAGGTCTGGGTTGATTCAGCAACAAAGTATCCTGAAGTAGTTTTGAACGTAGGAAAAATATGTTTTGGTGAAAAAGCAAGAAAAAAGATGCCAAAAAATTCAAAACAAGATCAAAAATACACCCTTGCCTCGGCAGTGTGTGCCTTGCTAAACTCTGGAGGAGGTGTGATAAAAGCAGAGATTGAAAATGAAGACTACAGCTTACAGAGAGATGAGATCGGACTAGATTTGCATGAAACTTTTCGATCACTTCTTTTGTCTGCAGACTTGACAAAATACCTGGACTTCAAACAGCAAGATAATTACCTTTTGATTTTTGTTAAAACATGGAGCAGGGGAAAAGCATCCCTAAAAAGAAAGCCACGTATCTGTACCCTGAGCACTGGGTTGTATGCAAAATGTGGTGCTTCTCTTTCCCACATGACCCTTACTGAAGCTGTTATGTTCCTTGAAGAAAAGCAAGATGAAGCCAGGAGAGAGCTTAGCCCAGGAACACCTGCCAAGAAAAGGAAGACAAGGGATGTTGAAGAAGACATGGGTATTGTAAATGACACTGTTGCTGAGTTGTTTAATAGGGACCAACTGCGATACAGAGAGACACTGAATTTCACAGAGTCAGCAGATGTGGAATTTAAGCACTATTCTACTGACAACTTTTTTGATCGCGTTAAAGAAATATTGCCTCAGTATATCTCTGGATTTGCAAATACACGTGGCGGGTATTTATGGATCGGTGTAGATGATGCCAGGAGAGTACAGGGATTCAGATGTGATGATGAGGGCCTTGAAAAATTAAGCGACCGAATCAAATCCATTCAGTACAAATTAAAGGTCTTCCATTTCTGTAAAAGAAGATATGAACACAGCATAAAATACGAACACAAAATCTTCAAAGTATACGATGAGGCTGGAGAGCACTGTGGCTATGTCTGCGCTGTGAAGATCGAGCCGTTTACTTGTGCCGTGTTTACAAAAGATCCAGAGTCGTGGCGAGTGGAAGGTCCCGCTATCAGGAAGCTGAGAGCAAATGAATGGGCCGCGTGGATGATCTCTGCTGATCCAGGTCCAAAAGACCCAGGATAATCCCCTTCTGTTCTCCATATTCCCCTTTATTTTCTTAATTTTTATTTCTCTTTTCCAGATCTTTCAGAGTTGTCTGAGACCTTTACATTAGCACTCAGTCTGTCAGAGGGGCCACCCCTTGCCAAGCCAGTTTATTCGCACCAGGGCCTTGACAATGTTGATGATCTTTGTAAGCAACTGTTTCCAGGTAGGTATACACGTTGCTTTCACTGTCTGATAGGTCTACATGATGAATCTCAAGGCCGTGGTCGAGGTCAAAGATGAGTTTGAAAACATTCTTTAAACAGGTGAAAAATCTGGAAATATTTTGCAGATCTGACAGCAGCGTAGCATTCAAATGTCTGGTGAGCCCTTCCCCAAGTACTGATATTCTGCAGGATGTTGCCGTGTATACATGACAGAGCTCAGCTAGCTGAACTTCTCTGGGGACTGTACACAGCCATGCCAATGTCTTTTCACAATCCAGTGAAAATGGGAAAGATGGGAGGAGAAGTTTATGTGGAATCAGCCTAGAATAGGAAAGGTGACTGGGGCTGGGAACAGAGCGGAGCGTCTGCTCCCAGTTACAGTCCAGTGTTTCTGTGGCATTGCAAGATCAGACAGGTGTCCAGAGGCTTTTTTACTGATTTCTTTGTTAATCTTCGTTTCTCTGTCTGCTAGGCCAATATACTGAGAAAGGCTGGCATAAGCTGGCCGTGTGCTAGTGTTTGTAGCAAAGGGACTGATTTCTGGCTAGGAAAAAGGATTGAGTTCCCTGAGGATGCAGTCTTTGCAAAAGAAACTAGGGGTGAGGAAAATTTTGAAGAAGCAGAAAAGGGCTTTCGGGCAGCAAGGGTCTGAATTTGTAACCTTTCACCACTATTAATTCCCACAGCATCATTTTGGAGGGCTGGATTTGCATACTTTATACTAACACCGACTATTTCTTTTGCTCTGTATTGATAGTAGAATCCTACAGCATAAAATATACTCCAGAAAAACTCACTGAAGACCTTGTTCAAGAGCATCCAGAGTTGAAGATTTTAATGGAAGAACAATTGAGGCAGGTATCTGAGGGAATTGTGATATCTTCCAGAAGCTGGGCTGTTGATGTTGGCTTGCCAGAAAACCGAGACGTAATTTGTGACGTTCTTGTACTAGCCAAGGATTGGCCACCTATCCTCTACACAGTCTGTAAGCATCGTATCTCTAAGGATTTATTTGAATACTCAAAATGCACAGCCAGGAAGCTGAAGGAGAAATTAGTCAACACTGGAGGCTATATTCACAAACTGTGTATAATACCAAAGCTACTGATTTTGCCTCCCAGATTTAACCATGGAGAAGAATGGGATCTGAACATTCAAGAAATGTATCCCCAAAACTACAGCCTAATCAACAGAATAAACTTCAAAGACCTCTTGCGTTCTCTCACCATAGCTTTGTTGACTTTCAAATCCTTTTTAAGTGATCGTGTTGGTTCTGAGTTTTTGAACCTCCTGACCATGAAACAATACCAGCTGTTGTCAGAAAACCTCCACAAAACTAAGAAACTGTTTGTTTATGGTCTACCAGGAACAGGAAAAACTATCCTGGCGCTGAACATCATAGAGAAAATAAGAAATATGTTTCAGTGCAAACAAGAGGAGGTTCTTTACATATGTGAGAACCAGCCTCTGAGAGATTTTGTGAGGTAAGTCTTTCCTCCAATTATTCATTTCAACATGTTATTATTTGACCTTCATTTTTTAAATAGCTGGGTACTGATCAGCATATTTGGTATGGTGGGTGTCCACCACCACTGTAGTGTTTGAAGTGTGTATTTGGGATGCATTTTGAGTAAGGCTTGATTTTTTTTTTCTTGACGTCCTGAGCATCTAGTAATAAATATGATTTAAATATCATTGGCATTCACTTTGTTCTGGTCAAGTAACTAGTAGTTTACAACACACAAAGATTTTTTTTAATCTGCTTGTATTTCTTCTGTAGACAGAAAAATATTTGCCAAGCTATGACAAGAGTAGCCTTTTTGAGCAAAAGCTTTAATGATGTGAAGCACATAATAATTGACGAAGCACAGAATTTCCAAGATGGGGAAGGTGACTGGTATCAAAAGGCCTTGGACCTGACTTCGTCACCACATCTCCCCGAGCCTGGCTTTCTCTGGATTTTCTTGGACTACTTGCAGACAAGTCACTGCTTCTCAACTGGTCTTCCAGAACCAAGATGGCACGATCCTGTTGAGTCACTAACCAAAGTGGTTCGTAACGCTAACAGCATCTTTTGCTATCTAAAAAACATAATGGAAAAGATTGTAAAGTACCCTACTGTAAGTATTCCAAAAGAACATTTACAGAAGTTGTTGTGTACAGCCACATGTGCTTCCGCTGTGCCTGGCTCTTTTGAAATAGTAAAGAAAACAGACAAAAATGAAATAGCAAAGTATGTGGCAGAGCATTGCCGCATGTACCTCAAAAGCGGTTACTCTGAGAAAGATATCGCTATTCTGTGCTACAGAGATGAAGAAGTAAAAGCATACCATGAAATACTGACATCAAAAATGAGGAAGTTAAATATATTACTAGGAAAACTGGGCAGAGGACTAGAGAGGCACATGATTCTCGACAGCTTCCGTCGCTTCTCTGGTTTAGAAAGAACTATTGTGTTTGGTATTCTTCCTAATCCCCTTCCATCTCAGGATGTAATTTTTAACAATGTATTAGTATGTGTAGCATCCAGAGCTAATTTAAATCTACACATGTTACGTGAGTACTGGGGATATGAAAACGAATCACTCCTGTACCTGTAGTACTGCTCAGAACAGTACCAAACAGCACAGGCGTCCAGTGTTAGAAGCCATTTTAAAAAAGACCTTTCATTCAGATAGCCAGAAAAGTAAAATTGAGGCCTTCTGTCCATGGTTTGACTAGCATACAAATAAATAGCTTTTACAAGAGCAGCTTCCCACTCAACTTCAGCAAGTCAGTATGGGTTAGAACCACCCAGTTATGCCAAAGTAGTTTTACTGGGATAAGAAAAGTTTTGCCTAACTGCATTTATGTACCAATAGCATTTTTGTCTTGGTTTCAGACATGCTGGTTACGTAAAACTCTGTACGGAGTTAGATGCAAAGTATTTGCAAAAGACAGATCCCGAATTCCTAAAACTGAGCATCTAAAACTGAAGGCTAGTTGAAAGCAACCCATGAACCTTCATATTGTTTTCCACCACAGAATGACCTATGGTTCATCTGGTTTGGGAAAACAGTCTGATGACCCGGATAACATAAAGCACCAACAACTTTATTGGGTGTGTGCAATAACAAGACATTGTACACAGCTGGAATCCATCCTTCAAGTAAATTTGCTTCTAAACTGTCAAACCTATTAGCTTAAACGTTCTTGCTTCTTTAACTTCTGGAAGGTAGAGGCACCTTCCACTTTTTTCTTTAGTCAGCAACTAGGAAAGACTACCTGTGTGGTTTCTTTCATGATCCCCGCACCTCAATCACTTAATCATGCCATGGCTATCAGACAAGAATCACTGACAATTATTATGATCAGAACTAGCTGAATGTACTTCGCTTTCAGATCATTGCTGATTGTAGTTACTGTATACTCAGATCTCTGTTCCCCCTCTGCTGATTAAAGCAAGGGTCTGCGATCAGTGTGCATAGCATGCGTAAAGAATCTGTGCTTGATTGTAAACTTCTATAAAGTAAAAATGTAATGTGATCACCACCTGGTGGGTTTCCTTCTCATTCTTCTTTCCTAAGTGAGATATTTTCAAAATTCCCTGTTGAGCCCACTGTGTGCCCTGGTATGAACACCAGCTTATCCCATTAGTGCTGCCTCTTCATATAGCCTATTTTCACAGTGCCTTCACACGTTCTTTTGAGCAGCATTAGATTATTTTGCAAGTGGTGTAAATTCAGCTTGTGCCCACATTGCTGGATGTGAAGCAAACTTGAGATTGGGAATTGCCCCAGATCCTCCATTTGCTTAATTAAAGCAGAACAGTAGAGATTCCACATGGAACAAAGTAATACATTTATTAAAAGTTCATCCACCAGCCTCAAACTCTGGCACACCACTTAAAGACATTTAAAAATACCATAAATGAACAACAAAAAAAAGCACACAACTAACAGCCAACTTCTTTTCTGAATGCAGGATGGGATGCAATTAAACCTCCTCCTGGTTCCATCACTGGTAGGAATTACTGAAGTACCAGGAGCTGTGGATGGTTGCAGAACCAATTTCAGTTGAGTTTTCTTCAACAGCCCCGGAACATTTCCCAAACAACCAACTCTTTCCATAGCTAGGCCTTGAAACTTTAAGTATTATCAGCTGAATGGGGGCAAAGAAAGAATTTACACCATCTAGAAACTATTCAGATGGACATTTTCCAAATTTCTGATGCAAATGCCACCCTTTTCCTAATACAGTTTCTGATCTTCTAAAACTGTCCCCCAGCTCTATTCCATGCCTTGACAATGGGAGTAAGTTTTCTTCACGGCTCTGTTCTCCACGTTTCTCAGTAGCTTTTTTTTCTCCCCACTCAGCCTTTTTCGGTACTTTTCATTTCCTCATGCTCGAGAGAGAGGTTTGATCAGTCCATAATCCATGCATTTTGTGAGGCAATCGCGTGCTACATTAATGATGTGCTGCTTCTTGGGGTCATCTTCTTGCTTGCCGATGAAGGTCAGGATCTCTAGGAGCTCTGTCTCCACCACCTTCTTTGCTAGCTCTTTGTCGGTGCTGATTAAATTGAAAGTGATGACTAGTCCGCGGTGCTGCACTTCCATGTTATCATGCAAGCAGAGCCTCTGCAGGATTTCAAGCCACTGGGTGGTCTTCAAGGAAGGGAGATATCATTAGTATTGGTCTGAAGAATACCTCAACTGAGAACACAAGTTTGGCAGGGCATGTCCAAGCAGAAGTACAGGGACTCACCTCTTCATACTTATGTCAGGTATGGTTAGTTGATTCTGTAACTAAGGAAACCTGACTCCAAAACTGTGAACCCCTTCACATACTGCCCACCTCCATCCCCATGTCAGAAGTTTTCATGACCCTAGCACCACATAAAACAGAAGTTCCACATGTATGCTGCTGCATAATCTCTGTGCAGAGAATCTTGCTAGAGAAGCAACACAGCTGAGATGACTGGAAGCAGTCCACTCCCCACAGTAATTTTCCTGAGCCCCTCCTTTGGCTTGATTGATGATTTGTATTCTAATAAACCCCAGTGTCCAACATCAGCATGTGTGCCACTAAAAGAGGGTTCGTTTGTCAACCACAGATATTCTGCTATGCAGAGTCTGAGCTCTCAGGACTAGAGATCTCTGTAGGAAGTGGAGATGTTTTGGTATCTGTAAAGCTCAATACATTACTGATCAAGCTCTTAATTTCTGAATGAAGCAAGGTTTGGATTTCACGTTACGTATGGCAGGTTTTAAGGATCTATATTGAATACCATTCTGCATTCCTAACCTTGTTTGACAGCTAGTATGCTGGACTTCACTTGAGGAATAGCTACATAAAAATGTTTCATCTGAGGTGAAGTCTTGGAGACTGATATAAACAAGACTGTTTTACTTTGTGCAGGGGTGGACTAGGAGCATGCACATCCACGTCTCAGCTGCACCAGTAAGTTCCTCGCTAGCCATCTGGTAGACTACATCTTCCCTATGAGCATTTTCACTGAGCCAGGCCCCTTTCAAGGTTACTTCTACACTGCCAGTGATTCTACTTATGGTCTTACCACTTCAGTCATCTTAGAGCAGAGTTTCTTTTGTGCCGCTGTAAGCATGGCCAGGGCTCCTGCTGCTGCCCTCTGCACTTTCTCATCATCCTCACCACACAGTAACACCACCAACTTCAGCCGGTCATTTCCATCAGCCACAAACCGCTCTTGAACCTGAAAAAAAACACACGATATCCAGAGACAACACAGTTATGAACGCATCACTGAGATGGCTCACGAGCTGGTGCATGCAGTCGAGTCTGAGATGCAGAGTGAGTTACCTCCTTGTTGACCACCAGGTTGCACATGCACTCTGTGGCTGCCTGTCGAAGTTGGTCATGGTTCTCAAACATGTAGTTTTCAATGTCTGGCAATGCCTTCTCCTTGACTATCTTCATCCTGTGTTGAAGAGGAGTCAAAACACATCATGGGACATGCAATAGTCGCCCTAAAATATTAACTGCAGACAGAAGGGAGGCAGGGAAGGGCGTAAAATGAATCTGGGCCCACAGCACTGAAACTCATTAAATGTGCTTCATCCCTTTTCTAATGGCAATTGAATTCACGTTGTTTTTCCTTTTTCTAAGGGAAAACATGCCACTCTTCTTAGTGGTTATTATATTAATCTTTCTGTTCTAAGACCTTTATATCTCTGCCAAAGGTAGCTCAAATTAATCAGTCTTTGCAGTCCCATAAGAAAAGCATTGAACTGAAATTCAGCTTCACCCTGATAAAGCATATAGGAAAGAAAGGTGAAAAAGCAGGTACGCTCACCTAAGTTTGTCACTTCTTCCTGAGAAGTTAGTGAGACCCAACAGAGCCTCATAATTCTGGAGGCCATCTCTCTCAGTGTTCAGCAGGCTGACAAGGGGCCTCACCACTTCATACACCTGTGAGAGAACATGTCACACGTGTCACCACTTTTCCAGCTTTCATATCTTGGCAATTTCCATTTGCTAATGGAGTTGTTTTTTGTTTTTTTTTTTTTTTTAAACTTACCCTCTCTCCTGGGAATGCTATATCTGGATTGGAAATAGCAGCAATTTTTGCCAGAGCATGAGAAGCCTTTATCTTGCCAACATCTGTACCTTCCACAGCCAGAGGTATCAGGGCCTAGTGACACAGAGGAAAGCATTAAATGCCCCTGACAAGATTCACAGGATGGCCTTGATGTATGCTAGGGTAAGTTTAAAATATCCTAAAGATTTGTCTGTTGGAGAAATGGGTCTGGGCGGTAGCCCACAGTGATGTTTTCCATTTGCTCATACATGCACCATGCCAGAACTGGAAGCTGACAAACAGTTATTTCAAGGTTCATTAGAGGTTCATTGCAAGCTTCATTGGAGGCTTGCAGAGGTAAGACTGCAGTCAGTCTGTGCCCCAGGGGCTACCAGGACAGCTCAGGCTTTTCTGCCACCTTCCCTCACTGTAGGCTCCCGACAGACAGTAAATGTGCATCAGGCAGATAAGAGTCATCACCTTTCCACCACCTTGAGCAATGACGGTCCCACGGTCCTTGGGGTCCTCACACAATGCAAGAAACACCCTGCAACAGCACAGCATCGCTCAGTGAAACAGCCATGCCAGACGGCCAAAACCAGTACGGGTGACTAGAAATTCAAAACACAACCTAGCAAGACAGTCCCGTAAGCCAGCTTCGATGCCAGCACGAGCATTTTTATGAAATAGGTTAAGAAATGCTTTGTGCTTAAGCCTTTTTTCCACTCCCGTTTCATCCTGCCCCCGTAGGCAGGACGCACCACCCCGCAAACAAGGAGCCAACCCAGGCACCCATCTCAGGCCAGCACCCCCGGCTCCCAGGACGGAAGGCAGGCACCTGGCTATGAGCTCCTTGCTCTGGTCCGTCAGAATGGCACTGTCTGCCTTCACCATGCAGGCCAAGGCAGAGACGACGCCGGCTTTCAGCAACCGCTTCACTCTCTTCACAACAAAATCTTTCTTGTCCTGGCAGGGAGGGGACATTGGAAAGGGGTCAGCCCCTCAGCAGCCCCCATCCTGCTCGACTACAGCCAAGCCTGGCTGGAGAGCAAAGATTGCAGCCTCGTAGCCTGGGAGCCAGGAGGCCTGAGGTCTGTGACAATGAATACACCAAAGAAAGTCTTCAGACCTGAGCATCTCCTCCAACCTACCTTTGGATGCTCCTCAGGCACGTGCTGCTTGGAGAATTTTGCCAGTTGCACCAGCTCCGGGACCAGCTCCTTGGTGTCGTAGCTGTTGGTGCAGTTCACCAGCGCAGAAGCCACAGAATACAGGATAGTCTTGTCACTCATCTGCACAGAAACAAAAGTTCACGTGAGGGTGAAGAGAACACGGCAGGGAAACATGTCCCCAGACTGCAAGCCACCACCTTGGTAGTCCTAGCTGAAGTGCCCATTGGCTTCTCCCCTGGTCAGGGAAAAATGGAAGTTTATGGTCAAACGGGATGTGGTCATCAGATCATCAGATGCTGTCTGAATCTTGATGCCTTTGGTTTTTGTGCAGGAACACCTACTGATAGGACAGGTAAGAGCAACCTTCCACACTCCTGGGAGAAGACCAGGATGAGAACAAGCTTGAGGTGTCTCAACTGCACAGGCTAAACTGACGTTTTGCCAAGCTAGATAGAGGTGAGGTTTTGGGGTCACAACTTCTCCAGCTTGGGGAGACAGTGTTACTCTGGAGAGCTTGATGCTACCAGAGGAGTGAGAGAACAAGGAAAGGGGAAAGCACCTTGGCTAATTCAAACATAGCTTGCAGGGCTTGTTCGTCTTCCACAAAGTCATCTTTCACATCTGCATCAAGGGTCAGGTACGCCAGTCCTTCCACAGCCCACTTCCTGGTGCGGGCATCAATGCTGGTGTTGCACAACCACCTGGAAGAGAGAAATCTGAATTTATCTCAGGAGCCAGCACTAATTTATTCGAGAGGAAAAACTAAGATGTGCTGAGAACTGCATCAGGCCTAAACCTGTACGTAGGTCCTGCTGCAACTGCCTTGTGGGTTCCTTGAGAAAGGACCTCCTCCCATGGCCCAACGTGAGGGATCTAAAGGCCACAGGGGAGAACAGATTAGGACAGCTACACAGCACTGAGGCAGGAGGAACATCAGCCGCTTGAAGCTTTGAAGAGCTCCAGGTCCCGGAGCAATGGCCCCACGGGCATTATCAGCTGTCAAGCAGCAACAAGAAACGAAGGCAACGCGTGGGCAGGATCTCATGGGGAAGGAGCATACTGTATTTTGAAAAAGTATGGAATAACAGGAGAAAAGACAAGGTAAAACTCACTTTCGGCACTGCCTGGCTAGCTTCTCAGTGGACCCCTCGGCAAATTGCCGCAGTCCGTAATCTGTCCCTCCTGCTGAGCCCAGCTTGCAGAGACCCTGAGGAGGAAGAAGAAAACACATCAGTGAGAAAGATTCATTAATCCCCTAGTGGTGCTGCCCAGAATCAGCCTAAACCCATATCTAAAATTTGAAGTCAGTTCTAAGAGGAAACATCCCAATACCCAGGAGATTTTTCAGCTCGTAGCACAGCAGTCTGATCCTGTGCTCTTATGGGATGTCTTTAACCAGTTTTGCCTTCAATGTTCCCAATAATCCCTGTGCTTTTCTGGTCTGCTCTCTCCCCCTTTCTTGCAGGGGAAGCACCATAAGCCATCCCCCAGCTGCAAGGGGTGACCCAGCATGTTCCCAGCACCTCCTCCCTCTCCCAAGTCCAGGGGCAAGGTAGGGAGCAGGGCAGGTGGAGAAGAGGCAGGGGGCTGACATCCTTACCACCAGGGCTCGGATTTTGATCTTCTCATTCTTGGTCTTCTTGTAGATCTCCTTCAGGAGTGTCACTCCGTTAGAGATGATGAAAGTGGCCCTGCTCAGCTTGGTGGAGGCGTGGATGAGGGCTTCCACAGCCACCAGCTGGTCAATCTCCCTCTCGGACCCACACAGGGCAACCATCATCTCCATGACTCCCTTCATGCCCAGCAGCTTGTTGCCTAAGTCGAAGGGCCCTTGCAGAACCCCAGACACCATCTGGATGGCGTGGAGTGTCTTATCCATGTTCTGGGGGTCGATTTTGCTCCTGCATGGGACAGAGAGAGTCAGCACATGGCTCAGTGATCAGTTACTGTTCTCATTCCCTTGGATAGTTCCTTATGGGACAGGGAATGTCCTCCATCAGATTGGGGGCAGTTGGAAAGCTAGATTGACTGCTACTGCACCCCACGGGAGATCTGGGGCACCAGGAAAGGTGGGGTGAGGTATGGAGAGATGTTCAGGTTGCCCGAGGGATCCCCTCTGCTGCACTCTGGCAGGGGAAGCAGGGACATAGAGAACAGTTTTGTTTCAAGAGAATAACAGGTCCCTTGTTTCTCTGCTGGATTTCACTCCACTGGTGAAGTATGTAGGTATTTGGGACACAGCTGATTGCAGATTCATACAAAGTTTGCGATCCAGCAGGTAGGATTACATGAGGATTTGAGGATCCATGCTGAGGAATCGTGCAGGATCTCAAGCAAATCATCTCCCAGGGCCTCAGTTTGGCATCTAACCGCACTGCAAGACCCCCTCGCTTTCTTTAGCCCTCCCGCGCCTCGAGCCCACCCGACTCACTTGATGTACTCCTCGCAGATCACCCGGTAGTTGTCACGCTCCGGGTCGCAGCGCAGGTCGTCGTACAGCTTGTTTAGGAGGATGGACGCAGTCAGCTGGGTGTTCTCTGTCAGCGGCAGGCAGTCAGGCATCTCAGGAATCTGGCCCACCACTTTCAGTATCTTTTTTAAGCCTGGAAACAATGAAGTGATACGGCTGCTAGAGCAGAGAGGGCCTGGACAAGATTTGGGATCGTTTGCTGGGTTCTTGCAACAAAACAACCGTCTTAGTTTTCATCTTAGTTTTTTATAGCCTAATCATGTCATGTAAGACAAAGAAGTTATCGAGATATTTACTGGAAAGGACCTTCTGCTGGTGGGTTGTGGGTTTGCAGCACGGAGCATTTATCCAGCTCTCGGAGAAGCAGAACTGTGCAGCTGGGCCCCAGCTGGGCCAGGGGGCATGGAACCTCCTGACCTCCCAGGCTGGAGGCCCTTACTGGGGAGAAGTCATGACCTTCAAGTGATTCTGGATGTCTTAACCCTCCTTTTGCTACAAGCGTTATTAAAGAACTTTCACCAAAATGGTAAACACGCACACATTGGAATTGATATAAAACAGCCCACACATTAACCCCCGCCCCTTTTAGAAATCAAATTTAAGCATCCAGGAAACCCAGTGGTTTTTCATCTCCTGCCTAAGGCACCCAATTTATGCAAGCCAAATTGCCCTAACATTACAAACATCAGCAAATACACTGGAATAAACTAACTGGAGAAGCTTAAACCAATTCTCTGGAAACTGAAGAGATCTTGTTGTCATACATGCTTTTTTTCCTCTTAACCTTAAAACTATTTCCTGCTAATAAGCTCTGAATTTGCTCCAGGCTTGCATGCACCAAATAAAAAAAGCCCGAGTGAATTCATTTTGTAGAGAGGAACAATTTTACAGCTGTTCAAGCAATAGGCAGCACCATGCCTCCCAGGCCAGAGCAGGAACGGAGGGGAAGGACTCACCATTGTCAATGACAAAGATGGTCCTGCTGTTGTCGTGGTCTTTCAGGTCTTTCCTCGGTATGTTCTTGTTGAGGAGGTTGAGAGCTCGGTCTCGTCCTTGCCCAGACACTTTCTTACTGACCAACATATCCAGCAAACGTGTTGTGATCATCCTCAAGTCTTTTTTAGTATCTACAGAAGCAAGGCAGTAGCAGCCAGTTAGGAGAAGTTTTCTTTGAAAGCTGGTGAATCCAGTGAAAACCACTCAAAGCCACCACATGGAACGTAGGTGTTTAAGTCAGAGCAGAAAGCACCTTTTTCTCTGGACAGACCAAGGGACTGGCCATTACCTAGCACCACAGCCTCCTCCTTCCCGTGCTGCTCCTCTTTGCCCTGGCCCAGCAAGCAGTCAGTGATGGTCTGCAGGAGGTTGCAGACAGCCAGGGAGATCTCCTCGTTGTCCACCGACATCCACATACAGATGCTGTCGATGCCCAGGTAGTGCAGAATTGCGGTGGCCTGGTCCCAGAAAGGAGAAAACAGAGCGGCAGTCAGCAAAGGGTAAGAGCCTGTCCCTCCTGCACGCTTTACAAAGGTCAGGCTTGGCTTGTAAAAAAGTATTTTCTCTGGTGAATCCTAAGTCTGCACAGGGCAGTTTTCCTTTTCAGCCTTGCGTTCATTTATAAGACAACTTCTAACAATCCAGAGTTGTCAGAAATGATGGGCTATTTACTCCGAGGATGCTGAGATGAGCACAGCTGGGTCTGGTCCCCACACCAGGTGGGTAACAAGGAGACAGTTTAGTGCAGGAACCTGTCCTGGCTGCCAGCAAACCCTGTGTCATCACACAGTGTCCCCACGCATGGTGACACCAGCAAGTCAGGGGAGGCCTGTTCAGGACTACTTTGACCTAGTGGGCTTCCCAGCACAGCCTTCGTGCAGAGGACAACAGTTAAGGTTTCAGAAATAAAATAGGTGTCCACAGCACTGGATTTTTATCTGATGTCTTATCCATCTTCTGTCGTGTTGTAGTTCCCCCCACTCCTCCTTCACACCATTTCACGGACATCCATGCTCATGTGGGCTGGAAGCAGGAGGTGGACACACACATGTAGCAGATGGGACCTCTCACGGGCCATTTTGCACAACAAAAACTTGATTTTGAGCAAGACACTAGCTGGGTCAGACTGCCGGGACTTCCCTTGGGACCCCTTCCAGGAATCTGAACTGTCTTGCAGATCCTCCCTGCTTTCCTTCCTCTAACAGAAGTCTTGGGCAAAACTTCCCTGCAGAGACCAAGTCATTTGTTGCTTTCCTGAGACCTGTGGTGAAGGACCGGGGCTTGACCCAGCCCTGCCCACCACCACTTGTGGTGATGACATCCTAAATTTTGCTTCACCAGCACACAGGAAGGCACCACGAGGAGCACAGCTTTGACCCCAGGGGTCAGAAGCACAGCGACAGGATCAGTTTCTTCGGTCTGTGTTAACCCACTTGTTTATTTGTGTTGTTTTCCCCAGAATTAAAAATGTCATTCGTAGGATTTCATTTTTTCCCTGCAAGAAGCAGAAGGAGATGAAATCCCCGTTGCTCACAGACATTGCCAATGATTGATTTTCCACTCCCCAGGTGCAAGGCAAGAGCAGTGAAGGTCCCGAGCACCCCGCTGCTTACCCGAGCCTTATGTCCCGTGCACATGCCCGAAAGCGTCCTCACGGCTGCCAGGATCAGCTCAGCATTTTTGGTTTCTATCAGCTGCAGCAGCAAGCTGACCCCGTTGTTCTGGAAAATCCTCTCGGCGCCCGCTTCCTCCCGCCCCAGGACTATGAGGTTGTTCGCAGCCTGGAGGGGAGACAAGAGGACACGTTAGCGGCACGACCCCGGCCTCCAAAACTCCTCCACCAAATTCCCAGACCTGGCTCTGGGATGTGCTGGTGGGAGCTGTGGGCGCCCAGCTGGCAGAAGTGCACAGCTCTGACCCCACCGAGAGGTTTCTCCAGGCACACTTTGGGACCAGCTTTGCTCCTCCCAAGACAAATGGGTCAGCACCCAGCAGGAGACACGGGGAAGGTGGAGGAGAGGGGCCGGTTTGATCCCTCCTCTGGTATTTGGGAGGCTGGCCCACCCTCAGCACAGGGGTGATGGCTCCTCGGGGCACTGCCCCTCTCGGCTGCCTCAGAGCGTGCTTCTTCTCCCTGCTCCTGACCTCGTCCTCCAACCGGGGAGGTGGGGAAGGGAAGGCGGCCTTCTGCTCCTCAGTGAGGCCTCTGACATTAAACAGCAATTTGGGCAAGTCCGGGGCAATTCTCACCTTCTCTCGCTTCTCCTTCTCGCTGTTCTCATCCAGCAGGATTTCAAACATCTTCTGCACCCTCAGGTCCGTGGAGAACTGAATGCGCAGCTGTGCCAGCAGAGAGCACGGAGCATCAGAGGCAGAAAATCAAGAAGCAATTTTTCCTTACCCCTTCAAGACAACCACAGGCCTCCAACTAGCAGGCAGTGAGCTGAATAACAAAACAAGTGTAACTTCTCAGAAACAGCATCGATTGCCTGTTTCAGACACAGGGGCCCAAACCCTGAGCCATCGTCTGAGACCTCGTGGTGCTTTGCGATGCAGGGACGGGACACAGCACCTTTGAGGAGGGACCAGTCCATGTGGGGACTGCCAGACCCTGTCTGAAGCCAGTCCAGCTCCTCACCAGGACCTTACCGAGATGTTCAGGACCAATCCAGCCTCGGGAGAAAGCTGTCATGCTTTTTAATTTATCCATTCAATCTGATCCTCAGACTTCCATGTTTCAGGTAGGAACTTCCAGTTCCAGAGCCTGTTTATCCCCCTACACTGCTGTAAATTTTCAGTATGACCAATAATCCATCGAGACCCCAGAGCAAGAAGTGCCCTCGGTCTTCCCACTGCTGGGCTGCGAGCCTGGGACTGCTCCCCCCAAATTTACCTTCTCCTGGATGTCGGCCCCCAGCCGCCTCAGGGTCTCCTGGAAGTTTTTGTTGCGGGGCTCGATGGTAGCACATTTCTGAGCATCTTTGAATGCTTGGTCCAATTTCCCCAATTTTTCCAGAGCTTGGCTGCGCCGGTACAAGGCTTTGATATCCGAAGAATTGATGTCGATAGCTGGGAAAGGGATCCGAAAGACCAGGCATCACAGTTTGCTTCTCAGGAACCCCCCATGTAAACCGTGATCTGCTGCACAGCGACTGCAGCTCCTGAGAGCAGGCTGGAGCGAGTGTAAAAAACAGCTCTCCTTTCTAAAAACTGCCCCCTCCTTACCTCTCGATGCATCCGAGGCTGCCTTGGCATATTCCTCCTGTCAAACCAGAAAGGCAGTGCAATTTGTTAGCAGCGGAACAGCAGGGCAGCTGAGACAGTTTTGGTACAGAGGCGAGTAACTCTTTTTGCTGCAGATCTGTGCCTGTTCTGTGCTGGGACAGGCAGCGAGCGATGCCCCTGCACCTCCAGCCAGGGCTTACAGAGCCCCTGTAAGATGGAGCAGGGTGGCTGCCAAAAGCTTGCACTTCAAAATGGTTAAATGGGGCCATCTCTGAGCTGAACCGGGGTGCTCAGCCCTGTCGGGATGGAGGGGGAGCTTTTCTCACCTTCTTCAGGAAGCAGGCCGCTCTGTTGCGGTACAGCACTGCCTGCAGCGCCTTGTCCTTGCTGAGCTTGATGGCCTGCGTGTAGCTCTGAGCGGCTTTCTCGTAGTCGCTGGCCTGGAAGTATTTATTGCCTTCCTCCTTCAGCTGGATGGGATCCTCCATCTAGGGGGCAGAGGGGAAAAAAAAAAAGAAAAGAAAAAAAAAAGCATGTTTTAGGAGTTCTAAGGAAAAACACGGAATTTGTGCCCCTTCTGTTTTCTGCCGCCTCTGCCAGCAGGGTCGCCCGCCCACGCCACCGAGCTGAGCTTCACCATGAGCCCAGCGTGTAATTACCACACGCATGAATAAAAGCAGATTACCAGGCTGAAGCGTTTGGAAAATCAAACTGCTCCTCAAGGCTGTGGCTTCTCAGAAGCTTTTCCCACGGTTGTAGATCCTTAAGGGCCAATTAATAAATGAAAAAAAGTAACAAAAAGCAGCTCGAGAAGTCCGCTGGCACTGCGTAGGGTCCGTACGGCTCAGGAAAGAGCTCGCCTTCCACTCCAAGTTTGGGCAGGACCTGGCAGCTCCTGGTGCGTGTCAGTGTCACCTGTCACCACAGCCTGTCCCCTTCCCGTGCTATATAGCACCCAGGGAGGGCTGCGAGCCAGGGCGCCAGCAGCCAGCCCAGCTCGGGGGGGACGCACCGTGCACGGGGACACGGCTCCCCGCAGCGAGAGGGGATGCTCTCCCACCCGCCGGGACGGATCACAGCTTTCCTCGACCCACAGAGCTGCACGGGGCAGGGGGAGCAGGAATGGGAGGGCTTTGTGCCAAAAAAAGCCCACGGCTGGGACGGCTGACCCCCGTCCCAGCGCTCAGACCCGTCTCCCTTTCTATTTAGGGACGCACGAGACAGCTGCACAGGGACAAGTGGCCCCGTGCCGGCAGCTGCGGCAGTGCCCAGCACCTTCCAGAAGGCCCTCGGGGGGAAGCATCCAGCACTGCCACCTCCCTGCAGGGACTTGGGAAGCCTGAACTGCTGGAAATCCCACCCTAATGGAAATCCCACCCGTGTCCCGCGCTCCCACAGCCCACCGGGCACGGTCTAACACAAAGGTCTGTATCGGAGCCCAGCAGCCCACTGCTGTGACGAGAGCCTCAGCTCGAGGGACACCAGCGCTCAGCCCCTCAGCCCCCCACGTTTCACAGGGTCACAGCTTTGGGAATTCTGCTTTGCAGCTTCTCTCTCCCCAAAACGCCCGTTCAGTTGCTCCGATCAGCTCACGCTGCGAGGCTGAGCCGCAGCAGGCAGTGCAATAGGCAGCGCGATCCCCTGCTGAGGCTCTGCCAAGAGAAATTCGTTATCTGCAGCCCTGGTGAGCTGCGTCCCAGCCTGGGGATCTTCCGCCTCCAGGTCCAAGGCAGAGGCAGCTCTGCAGGGTGTAAGAGGGTTGCTCTGCCTCAGGCGGACCTGGTGTGGTGGCTTTTCCAGGCTGTGCTCGGGTATGTGGGTCAGAAAGCCCTTCCCACGTTGCTTTTGGTCCAGGAAGGGTCAGCTCAGCCCTGCCAGCCCCCCTCCTGCCTGGCCCAGGCCCCCCACGCCAGCAGCTTCGCCCCCACAAGCAGCAGCAGCGCTGGGGGAGCCCCCAGGAAGCCCAGTTCCGCACCACAAGGGTGGCTGCGGCCTTGCCTCCCACATCTCTGTGGGTGCTGGGGGCCCTCTTGAGGCTCCGGGTGAGAAAGCAAAAGGAAGCGTTTCCTGGGGAAACGAAGTCCTAGGGGAACAGGGAGGGAGACGGCCCCCAGGCACCCCCTGCAGCAAGCCCCTTTGGGGACAGCAAGGAGCCCCCCACGCACCTTCATTTTCCACCCCACAAACCTGCCCGAAAGAGCTTCAGAAGTCACAGCAGAGTGTTAATTAATTAATTAATTAACTAATTTTTCCCTGCTTGCACCAGCTGCTTTGCAGGAGCAGAGGGGGTGCCCCAGCAGCTCTGCAGGGAGACCGTGGGACCCCCCCCGGCTGCCGGGCACCCCGCTGGCACCTGGAGGTGGCCCTGGACGCAGCACCCTCCTTTGATAAAAGGGACAAAAACCCCTGCCTGGGAGCACGGGGAGCTCCGTAAGGCTTCACTGGCCCCCTCACTTCCCGAGCCCTTCGGCTCATTTCTATTTTTCCACTTTAAAATTTACCTGCACCCCCAACCCCTAACACAGCCGCCACCTCCATCACCATCACCATCGCCACCATCACCACCAGCTGTCGTAGGGCCCCAGAGCACCCCTAGGTGCCAGCAGCCGGGGGGGGGGGGGGAGGCTCCCATTGCCCAGCAGGCCCCAGGGACCCCCCCACGCGAGACCCCTCGCCCACGGCGGCCGGCGGGGGGCTGCCGCTAGGGGGGGTGCGGAGCGGGGCCGGCCCTTCCGCAGGAAGCAGGAAGGGAGCCGGGGGGAGCCGGGGGTCCGTGGGGAGCCGGGGGTCCGTGGGGTGCTGTGGGGGGGCTGAGCGGGGCTGGGGCTCAGCCCCTGTGGTGCCTGGGGGCCCCCCCGGAGGGAGGCAGGAGCAGGGCACGGCGTGCTCCCGAGGGGCGCAGCCCCGCGTGGGTGAGGCTCCCGGCCTCAGCCCGGCAGGGTCTGGGGGCTGTCTGGTGATAAATTAGGGGATAAATGAAATCCGCCATCGCCCACTTCATGGGGCGAGGCCTCTGTGGTGCCTCCCCGGCGTGGGCCTCGCCGTGGGGAGGCTGCGGGGTCCCACGGGAGGCTGGCGCCTGACCCACGCTCCGTCTCCTCCGCAGGGCTCCGCGCCCCGTCCCGGGGGTCCGGGGACATGGTGGTCCTGCGGGCCGGCCTCTGCCCCGGCCTCACCGAAGAGATGATCCAGGTCCTCCGGGCGAACAGCGTCAGGACGGGTAAAACGGGGGGGGATCGGGGTGGGGAAGGTCGGCCCCGGCACCTCCCGGGGGCACCGCGCTCTGTCCCCGTGTGGGAGCCGCCTGCTGTGGTCGTGGTCTGCCCGGGCTTGGCCTCCAGCTCCTCGTCCCTCATGCTGTTTGCAGTGGTGGACTTTGTGTCGTCAGACCTGGAGGATGTCTCCCAGAAGTGCTCCCTGTCCTACAAGGTAACGGGGTGCCCCCACGTCCCGGCATTTCAGCTGGGGAGCTCAGAGCTCGGCTCACTGCTCGGATGGGCTTTTCCTGGGGGCAGCCCACAGCGATCATCGGTGGCCCCGAACTTCCCCAGTCCCTTTTACAGGTGTCTCTCTGCCCGCCAGGCGCTGGTTGCGGTGAGACGTGTGCTGCTGGCCCAGTTCTCGGCCTTCCCTGCCAACGGGGCAGACCTCTACGAGGAGCTCAAGAGCTCCACGGCCATCCTGCCCACCGGGAGCCCCAGGTGGGGACAGCGCCGGGGGAAGGCCGTGGCTGCCCTGGTTGTGGGGCGGTGATGCCCTGAAAGGGCTCAGTGGTGTCCAAACCATCCCAAGCAGCTGCCACCTGGCTCTGGCTTTGAGAGGAGAGAGGAGGTTTTTTTGTCCTGTGGCTGCAAAGTCAGCTGGTGTCTGTCCCTGGAGGGAACGATGCTGATGTTGTCCGTGCAAGAGCCTGCACATGTTTGGGGAAGTGTTCGCACATCTCACTTTTAGGCTGGGCAACACACCGCCTTCAGCCTTTCCAGCCTTTGCCTTGAGGGCTCCAGGGAAGAGGGCTGTGGATCTGGGAGGGCTTTGGAGTCGTGAAGTCCAACATTGGGTATGGGAATGAGTTGCTCTCTATTCCCTGCTCTTATTTCTCTCCTTCCCCGGTCTCCTTGCTGGGCTGTAGCAGGGAGGATGCAGAGAAACCCCTGGGCATTCAGATGTGGCTCCCAGACCCACAGCTCCTCTCCAGCCCGGTGCGGGCCCCTTGTCCCCACCACACTGCAGGTCTGCTGCAGCCCGCGGTGCGGAGAGGGCCGGGGGTGGGAGGGAAGGAGCAGAGCCCGAGGCGTGTGTCTGCGTTTGGGAAGGGGGCCGTAGGGGCGGGTGTCTGGGCGCTGCAGCTTCCCATATCCCCGCCTTTCTGGCGGGGAGCACATTGATGGTCCCACCTTGTGTTGCACCCGCAGCCTGGACCAGCTGCTGGACTCGGGGCTGTACACGGGGGAAGTGACGGAGCTGATGGGCGCGCCGGGCAGCGGGAAGACGCAGGTGAGCGGGACGGAGGAGGCGAGAGGGGCAGTGGGGGGGACATGGTGCCTTCAGGCACGCGAAGCATCCCCTGCCCCGAACCGAGAGCCCTTGGCTAGGGGAGAGGAGGGACTTCTCAAAGGGGGAGAGCTGCTTGGCAGTCCTGGTGGCTCTCAGGCTGAGGCCATCAGAGGTATTTTGTCACTGGCAATAGTTGCTCTTGTCGTTTTTCCTTGGGTGTGAGGAAAAATAAGGCACTGAGTGAAACAGATGGTGCTCAGACGCTGGTTGCATCTCCAGTGGTCTCCAGCCTCTCCTAGAGCACGAGGCAGCCCCAGCAGGAGGTTGCGATCAAGCTTCTGACCAGCCCTGGTGGCTCTGGGGCTGCCACCAAGGTCAGGGGACCCTGAGGGCTCCCCTTGTCCTTTGGGGGATGCTGGCTAACGCCACATCCCTGCCTCTCCAGGTGTGCCTCAGCATCGCGGCCAGCGTGTCCCTCGGCCTCAAGCAGCACGTCCTGTTCCTGGACTCCACGGGGGGGTTCACCGCCTCCCGCCTCTACCAGATCCTTCAGGCCCAGGCAGAGGATGAGGAAGAGCAGGCAAGTTCTGTGGAGCCCATCCCGCTGCTCCTCCACCACTTCTGCTAAAACTGCCTTGGCTCTTGCGTGCCGACAGCCCCAGAGGTGGCTCAGCTGTCGTCTGTGTCCCCATGGGCTCTTCTGGGTCCAAACTCTTCCTCCTGAGGCCACTTTGTTTTTTCTTGGGGAGGCTGTCGGTGACACTGCTTTGTCACAGCTGGAGGCTCTGCAGCGGATCCAGGTGGCCCGCGTGTTCGACGTCTATGAAATGCTGAGTGCCCTGCAGGAGGTGCGGGACCGCCTCTCCCAGCAGGTAGGAGCCTGGCTCCAGGTCCCTCTCCTTGACAAGCGACACCAGCTCACCCCGTCCTGGGGACATCCTCCCTGCAGCCACGGGACTTTCAAAAATGTTGCTTGGCATTGCGCGGGGTGCTTTTTTCCTGCAGGCGGTGAGCTGCACGGGACCTCTCAAGACGGTGGTGATCGACTCGGTCTCGGCTGTGATCCACCCGCTGCTGGGCGGCAGGCAGTCAGAGGGTGAGACGCTTCGTTGGGGCCTGAGGCTGATGGCAAAACGTTGCGGGTGCAAGGCTCTTCCAGAAGAGCATCGTCCTCCAGTGCGTGCTGTGCCTGGGGTTGGGGCAGGGCTGATGAGTGTGGCTGCTCCTGGCTTGTCTTTTGCAACTGGATAAAGTGGGAGTCTGCAGCATTATTTGCAAAGCTTCAAGCTAGCTGTGGCCATGCAGGCAAGTGGTCTGAAACCTTGCTGAGCTAGCTGTGGCCATGCAGGCCAGGGGTCTGAAACCTTGCTGGGAGACGGGGGATGCACTGAGCTGTTTGCTTAACGAGTAAAACCTCTGCTTTTGGTGTCGTATTGCGGTAGCTAGCATAGTTTGTAAAGCTCCTTGTAGGCTCTTTTTGCCACATAGGCTCAAAGATCAGGAGTTGAGGGGCTTTCTGCTGGCTGAGATGCTGAGGAGACCCTCAGACACCTTCCGGAGCATCTCACACTTCGATAGCAGCCAGTGCTATCACAGCGGTTCCCCTCACAGCCATGGAAAATGAAGCTGTGAGCTGGAAAGAGGGGTCCTGTGCCTGCTAAATCAGCCTGGCCAAGTTTGTCTGGAGCTCCTGGTGCTTTTGCAGGGTTTTTTTTTGGCCTCAGGTGGAAGACAAAGAAGTGGGACGGCTCAGGGTTTGGTCTGTCCATGCCAAATCCATTTGCCTGGGCTCCCAGCAGAGGTCCCTGTGTGGTGCTGGTGTACAACAGGGATCTGTGGGTGCAAAGGGTACAGTGGGGTGCTGGAAATGGGGTGAAGGTGCCCTTCAGCACCGTATGCAGGGCTCCCACAAATCTAGGTGTCACCTGCCTTCAGGGTGCACCTTGGGGGCTGTTCCTTGTGTTTTGGTTGGAACCCCCAGCAGCCCCATGCCTTGTCCTCCTCCAGGCTTGGCCATCATGATGCAGCTGGCCAGGGAGCTGAAGATGCTGGCCAAGGAGTTCAGCCTTGCGGTGGTGGTGAGTGTTGCTGCGCCTTGTCCTTCATGTGCCACAGCAAGGAGCCCAGGAGAGGTTTTGGAGCACTTGTGAGGGGGAACCCCATTCCCAGCTGAGCAGGAAGCTGTCCCTCAGTGCTCTGCTCCCCACATAGCTCTGCCCCTGCAGCCTGTGGATGTTTTGTTTCAGCAAGTGTGGAGCAAGGACAGGGCTGCTTTGCTGCCTGCTTTTGTTGCTGTCCTCAGCCAACAAGTAATTCACTTGATTGAGCAAGGTAGTGTTAAGTACAGACAGACCAAAAGGCTGTTTGTATTTAGTTTTGATTACGCACCATTTATTTAAGAGGCTGGCTAGCTTCTTAAGTAACCTCGTACTTAGTTTCCATGGAGGAATTGCAGGGCACTGCATTGCACGGAGCTGGGGACTGGGAAGGGCCTTGCTGTGTTCTTCCCCCAGCTCTTGGCCAAGCAATTGCGTTTGCTTTGATGCTCCCAGGCAGGTTGTGGTGACCACAAATAATGTGTTTGAATTGGAAAAACCACAACAGAACGTGGTGGCATGCTGAACCTGGCATGGGAAGGCATTGAGACAGTCCTGCCCTTTGCTCTGATTAGCAACGAAGGAGGACAAAATGTCTTCAGGGACACTTGGAAGTTCCAAACTAAACTTCTGTGTGGCTTTAGTGCCAGGAGCTGCTGCAGCTTACAGATAGGAGTGCGCCCATGTCTGAGTACGTATCTGGTGCAGCTGCATGGTCTGTGTTTCAAGGGGATGGCACGGTCATGCTAAGGAGGAGAGCGCAGGAAGAAGAGAGAAACTTCACAGAAGTAGCAGCTTGGCATCATCTCCTGGCGATCTCTGGTGTTCCACTGAGTAGTACCACTTTTCCCTGGGTGCGATGAGTGTGTCTGTGTGGCAGGTGACTAACCAGGTGACAAGGGACAGCAGCACCGGCCTGCTGAAGCCAGCCCTCGGCCGCTCCTGGAGTTTTGTGCCCAGCACCCGGGTACTGCTGGAGAGCAAAGGAGCCGCCTGGGAGGAGGCCACCACGCGGCGCAGCGCTTCCTTGGCAAAGTCACCACGGCAGGTGAGACTCCTGCCCGGCCCACACCTCTGCGATGGAGAAGTGACTCGGACCTGGGCTCAGAGCAGAGGGAGGCTCCTTATGGGGTAGGGCAGGATCAGGCCCCATGGGGGGACCCAGTGCAACAGGAGAGGAGCAGATGCAGCCCGGCTGCATGCTATGGAAGACGAGAGCACCTGCTCCCTGCAGCCTGAGCTCGTATTTATAGGTGTGTTAAATGAGAGGCACTGCTTGCAATCTAGGTCACCTTGTTCCTCGTGCTCATCTTGCTCTCGGGATGCTGCGGAACCAGCTCAGACACCTGCAGAGGTGACCGTGGCCTGATCCTGCCTGCGCACGGGGCAGCGCTGCCTCAGCCCCCTGGCTCTGAGCCCTCTCTGCCTCCTGATCCAAATGGCTTTGGATGCGGTGGTGCGCTGGGCAGCGACATGCATCCGGGATGTGCTAAACGAGAGTAATAGTGCATCTGGGGACATCTTTCTTTACTAAATTGCATCCTCTATTTGTCTCTGTGTTCAGCAGACCCAGTTAAAATGAGGGCAGAAAAGTCCTCAAGGGGATGGATCTGGGGATATTGGCTCTGGGGCAGGTGATGGAGTGATGTGCAGGCTTGCCCTTTGTCCCAGCACAGCGAGGTTAAGCTCCTCTCTGTTTCTCCTTGCAGCCGACAGGGATGCAGGTGGAGCTGGATATTGGAAACAGTGACGTGCAGGAGCCGAGCCCAGCGACACCCACAGAGGGGCTCTGATGTGGACGGAAAAGCAAATGTCATGGTCCAGGAGAGCTGCAAAAAAAAACATACAAATGTTGAATGTTTTACATTCAGCCCATCTGAGTCCTGCAGCCCCAGGAAGGACCAACACCAAGCAGCTCCTGTTCTTCTGCACCTGGGAGAAAATGTGCGTGGGGTTCTCTGGAGACCGTGCTCAGCACATTCAGGCTGCGGTGGCTGGGCCTTGTGGGCAGCACGGCAAACGGGTCCCCTCCTCTGCAGGTTTTGTCTGCAGCCAGCAGAGCTGCCCTGTCCTCAGCTGCTGGCTTGGGACCAGCTGGCATGTCCCTGTGCCGACCTGCGGCTTGTCACAGCAGCTTCATTCCCCCCATCACTTGCTGTCCTCTGGTCCTGGAGCTCTTCCTCAGGCAGCCCATGGTGGTTTTGGTTGAGAAATTAAAAAAGGCGTTGCACACTGCTGTGGTATTCAGGAGCTGGAAATCAGTTAATGCTAACTTCTGTTGGACTTCAAATTTCTGATTAGTCCCTAGCAGGAGTGGGGTGGGAAGGGCTGTTGATCAGCAGGGATGTGATCGGGTGCTTGATCTGACCCCACAGCAACAGCAGGGCCCTCAAGGGAGCCGCCAGTATTTCTGGGGCACTGCTGTGCTGCTCGCTTCCTGCTCTGGGCAACCTCCTGGGTCTTGTGCAGAGCTGGGGAGGAGATGAGAAGCTGGGTTGGAGCGTGGCCTCTCTTGACTCCAAATTTCTAGATCCTCATCCTCCTTGTGCTCAAGAGGAGTGTAAGAAACCTTCAGTAAGTGAGCTGATGCAGGCTGTGGTGGCTCGGACTCGGCAGGGCATTCTTATTAAACTAATGGCAGTGAAAACAGTTGTATTTTGAAGCTATTTATTTGCATTATCTGGGATTTCCAGGCTTGGGAGATGAGTGGGGCTGGTTATCCCCAGGGAGCTGCAGCCGGGCTGGCAGGGGTGAGGAGCAGTGTGTTTTTCCTGTCTGTGGGAGGCTCGTGCTGGTCCTTACAAGCAGAAAACCTGGTCCGTTACATCCCTTGAAGCCATGAACAAACATGCAAACATTTCAGCCGTAACCTCTATGCTACAATTTTCTCTCTCTGCCTGAGGTTCCTCTTCTGCAGGGAAAGCAAAGTGCTCGCGGGGGAGCGCGGGGCAGGGGAAAAGCCAAACAAACATCTTCGGTTACACGTAAACCAGAGGGGTTTTCCCTCTGCCTCCTTCCCCGAACTCGCAGGAGGTGGTGGAGGCGACCGGCTCGCCTCGGGCCCTGCGTCAGCCTCGGCCTGGAGCCAGCCGCGCGCCCGGCCTGCGTCTTCGGGGGCCACGCTCCGGTCCCCGGGAAGTGACAGCAGAAACTCGGTCACGGTCATGGGACGGTGATTCAAAGGGGATGGTGATCCGGAGGGGACAGGGGAAGGCGGCGAAGCGTGTGGGCTGCGCTCCTCTGAAGCTTTCGGGCACCGCTGTGACCCCGGGGAGGATTTTCTCTCCTTGGCAGTTGGCTGGAGGCAGCTGCTGGAGCTTCGTGCCCTTCTGGGGAAGGACGGGGTAGGTCGGGGGGGCGGCGGGGGGCGGGCTGTGCGTGTGAGGTGACGGTGAGGCCCTGAATTTCTGGCTGTGCGTGCCGGTTATCACCCGGCTGGGGGGACCCTGGTAGTGGGCGGGTGGAGGTTACAGCGATCAGGTACCAACCCTGGAAAACCTCAACTCCCTCCTGGCGCTGATTTGCCTTAAATTTACACAGCAAAGTTGAAACTAATTTAATCCCTAAGGAGCTGCTGACCGCTCGGGCAGCGAGCTTCAAACCGGGCCACGACACATCCAAACACCCCCCTGAATAAACCCCGAGGCCAGGTGCCGGGCCGGGGTCTCGAACCGGGGTCCTTGAGGGCGGCGCTGCCCCGCCTCAGCCTCCTGAGGGCGCCAGCGGAGCCTCGGCGCCACCCGGGGGCGGGCCGGGCCGGCCGCGCCATGGCGGCCGCGGCGGGGGGCAGTTGCCATAGCGCCGCCGCCGCCGCCTCACGGAGCGCAGGGCCCGGGGCGGAGCCGCGGCCTGGCCCGGCCCAGTGCCCGCGGCGGGACGGGGCAGGTGAGGAGGCGGCGAGGGCCGGAGGGAACCCGGGGGGTGCTGCCCCGCCGGGTAAGGGGAGCTCGGGGGGGAGCTGGGGAGCTGCTGAGGGTCGGGGGAAGGGGGGAGGCTGCGGGGGGCCGGCTCCAGCCTCTGCTGCTCGGGAGGAGGCGTTTGGCAGCGCTCTGCTCCTGTTTCCGCCCCCCCCCCCCCCCAGAGGGGCTGTGAGGGTTTCAGATGGAAGCCGAGCAGCTGGGGATAAGCGCGGAGCTTTCCTACAGCTCTTTTTTGAAACTGCGGTCTCCCCGCGTCTGGTGGTGGTTGGGGTGCTGGCTTGGTATGGTGGAAGCACACCTGAGGCGATGCCTCCTTGGTGGGAGCGAGTTATCCTCCTGAGGAGGAGCTGTGCCTCGCTTCTGTGTCAAAAGCGAGGGCGTGCGGCAGGGCGAGAGCTGTGCGAAGCGCCGCAGAAGGCAGAAGGAGCTCAGAAAATAAAAGTAGCCGGCTGCCGTGCGGAACAGCCTGTTCCCGTAAGCCGGTCAAGGTGCTTCCTGCCGAGAGCGTTGACGTATGGCCCGATCGGTTCCTTACCAGCAGATTCCGTTTGATTGCAGGTTAATAAACACAAGTCCTCGGCAGTCTGAGCCTTTACGGATCAGGGGCTTGGCCAAACAGCTGAGGACGAATGTGCTCGATGTTACAGCGGCGTGATAAATGAGCTGTCGCGCTGGAGTTCCGTGTGTTTCCCAGCATAGCGAGGGTAGCCAGGCTTGCCTGGGTGCTGCAGAGATAAGTGTAATATTAACGTGTCGGTAGGGATGTTCTGGCTCTATGATTTTTTGATTAAGATACGTTCGAGGTAATGTTTAACTTCCCGAGGCATAAAAATGTTTTGTTTGGGTGTTTTGTTTGAGCTCTTTATGTCGCCTTCTCCTCTCTGACACAGAGCGTGGGTAGCGTGGGAGGCCTCGGACCCGGGTTTTGGGGAGCTCTTTGAGAGCAGAGGAGGAACCGACGGCAGGTTTCTCTGCTTTCTGACCCCATTATGGTACCGGTGAAGAACTTACTGGATTTGCAAAATGCTTTTTTAGTTCTCTGTTTCAACTGGATGGGAAATGACAGGTGCAGTATAAGCTGGCATTTTTAATAACGTAGCAGGCGGTATTTTTTAAGAAATTGAAGGTTTTATTTCAAGATAAGTAATGATTAAGGCATATACGTGATGGCATGGAACAAAAACAAATTAGTATTTGCACCTTGTCATCATTTCCACTGCTACCTTGTTTATCCAGAGCTGAGAGGCAGAATGCAAAGCTATTAGCTTAAAATGTTGGGTTTTGTGATTTCTAGATCCTTGCGTTTACCTACCACTGCTCCGTCGAATACTGTTGTCTCTTTAATGTTTTTTGTGTTCGTAGTGGTGGGGAGGAATATCTTGTACTCATTCTTAGGAACCTTTACTTCTGTAAACATAATTACTTTCAGAAGAACAATTGGGTCTAATGAAACAAAACGATTGACTTAGGCTATTGTTGTGTTTTCTGTTATGGGTAATTCTCTTTAGTTGTGTGAATCCTGTTGCAGAGTTACCCAGCTGTAGTGCTCTGTGGTTTCCTTGTCCCCTCAGCTGGTAGCAATTGGACTTTAATTAAAGCTGATTGCCATGACATCGGTGTTCATGGATAACTGCTTAATTGCTCAAGTTTTTTGTTGAATTGGAATGGCTTTAAAGTCATAGTTTAAATATTGTATTTAAGTGCAGGGTAGTAAAAATAGGCTGTGAGGTTTAGGCTTTCTCCTTGGGAGGCACATGTAACTGGGCTTTTAGGGTTTGAAATAAGAGCAGAATGCAATACTCCGCAGGAAGCATACAAAGCAATGAAATATATATAAACTAGATTTTGAGGTTGGTGGTCACTAGCTGAATTTGTATTCATAACCGGAATCTATCTTCGTTTCTCCAGGCCTTCATTTTTTGGTTTATTGTGGTTGATTTCAGTTTTTTTTTTTTTTTTTTTTAATGGTATATAAATGTGTAGTCTTCACTTGTGCGTGTTCGTGCCATGGTTTGTTTATAAGAAATTACAGAGACTGTAAACTCTTCAGTCAGGCTAGAGTATGATTCGGGTTGAATCTACAGTGCTATATATAGAAGGGTTATTAAAACTTGTGCTTTAGACTTTGAACCAGCTTTTGCGTGGTGGAAGGGCATAAGCAGATTTTCACACAGTTGTCTGTTGCGTGTTGTTGCGCCTGCTTGCCTCCCGCTGGCTCACCTGGAGCCGTGCTGCAGGCAGGCTGTCCGTCTGATCCAGCACCCAGCTTCGTGTCCTCGCCTCTAGCCGGGTAAAATGCTGCCCTCGTCCAGCGCGTGTTGGCTTCCCTGTAACGTATGTAGGGAAAAATGTGTTTCGTTCAGTTTAGGTTACCTTTCCGTCTCTTAGAGCTCATTTTCATGTGCATATAGAATATCTCAGAGCAGTTGTTCTCCAAAGCCTTCGACCGGTCCTGAGGAATACGGAGCCTGATCCAAAGATGAGAAGTTAGGAAGACCTGTGCCTTTGAACCAGCTGCTTAGTGCTGAGGAGTGAAAGGGAAGGTAGGGATTAATAAAATACTTTGCTGGAAGAAGGCTTGTGAGATGCAAATAGCTGTGTGTGTGCCACCCTTGTTGGGGTGCAGCTCGTATGAACTGCTCCTGACCCGGGGCAGAGGACCTGCTGGTGGGTGGTAGTGAGGACGAGGGAACTTGGCACTTCTCTGTGGTCAGAGCTCTGGCTACAAGCACGACATGACTTTAAATTACCGAGTATTGTTACCACTCCGGTGGGGGCTGCGTGCTTGATCTAATGTCACGGGGAAGCGTTACGGCTGATGCTGCGGTAAGGTCTGTGCTGCTGGAGGACTTCGCTGCTCGCCTGCCTGTGTTTCGTGCTCTCCGCTTTGCTGTGTTTGTCTGGTGCAAATGTTTATCCAGCGAATGTTTTATTCCTCCCCTGATCACCTGTTCCCATTGCGAAACCCCAGCCCATCCCCTGCTCCCCAAATTCCAGTCATTAGTCTTGATAGCGCCTATCAGTACCTCCCGTATCGTGCTTGTTTTCCTTCGCTTCCTGGGGACGGTCATTGCAAGGAGCCAGAAATCGGTACTTTGAACTTGCACCAGCTGGCATTCAGGGAGCACAGAACACTGCAGGATGAATAAATGAAGTCTCCGTTTCACAGGTGGGGAGAGCCAGAGTGGGAGAATCGCAGCACCACCGAGTCGATGTCAGAAGCAGAACTTGTCTGCACGCCAGGTTTTCTAACCAGATGGTACATGCCTCTGAAGTTGGTTATTCAGTCTTCAGAGAACACTGCAAGGTTGAAAAATTACAGTTTTCTTTAAGAAATGGAGTATGACTTTCAGATCAGTAATTCATATTTTTTTATTAGTTTTTCCCCTCTTTCTCAGCCAGTTTCCTCAGAGCTGAGAGCTTATTCTCACTTCTGAAAACCCTTCTTGGATTTTTTAATTTATGTTCCCATGAGGTGCTTTCTTAAAAAAAAAAAAAAATGTTCCTTTCAGAGACACTGTTTATTCTTCTCAGGATCTGTAAAATCTGTGGATTTTTCACATTAATTGCCCTGGAGGTTTTCACTTCTGTCTAAAATATTAGTTAGACTTCTTTCTCTAACAGATCTGCCCTCCGGCCGCTCTGCCAAATAATCCCAGAATAGGAAATCTCATGTTGTACTTCCATGTAGACTGTAATATTAATATTGGCATTTTTTTCTCGACACCTTCTTTTATATTCAGAGGGTTGTGGGATATGCTTAAAAGAATGTTTGTAAGCAGTGTGTGTTTTGAATCTTTAGCCTCCAGACTGATGTTAAGTGAGATTTTTAAACAGGCGAATTTAAAATACTCTCCTTGGGGAGCAGCTTGTCGTGCAGTAACCTTTACTGCAGAAGACAGCTTCCTTGGGCGTTACATATTCTATGTATACCCCTGGATAATTTGAGGCTGCAGTGTCACAAAGGTCGTTGCTGAATCAATGCCACTTACTATGTCCATGAGTTTATATTGGTTTGGCTTGGTCCCCAAATGACTCACAAACCGTAATTTGCATCCTGGGGAAGTCCAGACTAAAACTGGTGTGTCACCACTTCTCGGTGATGTCAGAGCACCTCGCTCAGAAGGCAGTCACCGGTCGGTGACTTGCACATTTCGTTCACCCCACCGCTCTGGGGAGCTGGCAGAAGCCCTCAGACGAGCGATTTCTGGAATGTCGTGCTTGAGGATGTGCGGGGTTGCAGCAGACACTGATGGTTTTGTTCCAGGACTGTGTTGAGGCTGCTTAGGACTGCCGCGGTGACACGGACACGTGCTGAGCAGTGGTGCTCTGGGGACGGGAGGGCTGGTGCTCGATGCGATAACCATGGTGGGGATGGAGCCACGATGGGCAGTGCTGCTGTGTCGTGGTGATGAATCCCTTCTCTATAGGATTGCCTTACAGTTTGTGCTATACTTGTCTTAAAATGGGGCTTTTATTCATCTGATGGAGTAGTTTTCTTTACAGATCCTTGCGTATGATCGCTCAGAGGATGTGCAGGCCCTCGGTATCCAGAACAGGTTTTTAAGACGGCAAGCTAACCATTAAAAGAACAGAAATGGTTCCTCTGTTCAGATAAAATAATTTTTCCTTTTGAATCCTTGAACCTCTTCCTACATATGCCTAGTGCTCTGAGCTAGCAGCAGAGACGGATGAAATGTCAAGCTTGATAGATTGTTGGAGCTGTTTTTTGGTGGTTAAACAATAATGAAACTGTTATATGGTTGCAGGGAAACACTGCTCTCTGTGTGCGGACTTCGTCCCGGAGAAAGTTTCAATTGTTCCCAGGAAGGGCTATTTCTAAAATGCAGCTTCTGTGGCTGGTCACACAGCTGTCTAAATTACTGGCTGTCTTGAGGCCATTACACAAGCATTACAAAATAGTTTGGAAACAGTTTATTTTTCAGATTCCAAATCAAGTGTAGATCTCAAAGTCCCTTTTGACTGTATAATCAAAAAAAAAGTCGAAATTGAAGCCGGTGTTTACAGAGGCCGATTTATGCTCTGGGAGCTCCGAGCGCAGGTTTCTTCCCGGCGGAGGCTGATACTTGCGTAATTCGTGCCTTCTGTCTCTCAGATTGAAAATCTTATCAGTGGTCGCATGTGATCATGCCTTTCCGCGTGGGGTTAGTCAAATCTAGCCGCTCGTCGTGCGTCTGTCTGTGCGTGGGGCTCCCAGGTAAGATGAGTAAGATCCTCTCTTCTTCAGAAGAGAAGTGAGAAGGAGTTGATGCAGGCATCTGATGAAAACAAACTCAAAAACCTCAGCCTTCTTGTTCTTTCTTTTCCTGTCGTTATTTCTTCTGCTTGCTTCTCTGAGTCGAGGGGAGATCGCAGGCTGGTTTCTGCAATGGAAATAGCTGAATCAAGAATGTCGTTCCGAGGGATGTAAGAAATTCCTGAAAAGAATTAAAATGTTGTTTAGCTTGCTGCTGGAGTCTCAGAAGTGAATTGCAATGCCTACGAAATGTGCATAGAGAATGCAGTTGGAATTCAAAGCGCCAGTAAATGACTACTTGTGCGGAGCAAAGCAAGGCATTTAAAAACAAAGTACTTGCAGTTTCTTCTTATGTGCCGACGTCTGCCTCGAGAGACATCTTAAATCTGCACATGGGTTTATCTGATAGTCCTGAATGGTGCTGATACCATCTCAGAACCCTTTCATCGGTGAAAACCTACTTAAGGATTTTCAGACTGTGTATGTTTTTACAGATACTAAATTATATTTAATATATTATTTAATTAAATGTTATTAAGTAACCATTCTATGATTGTACTTAAAACGAGTCCTGCCTCCTCAACAGTGTTTTCCAAGTGGTGATCTGGTGAAAACCTAAGTAGCTTGGTAAGGTACTGTTATGAAGAACTTATTTTTTACTTCTGGTTATGACTCATTATAATACAAGCTAATGCTTTTATTGCTCTGCCTGGAATAAGAGATGCAAGCTTGAAATTAAATCTGGAGGACATAGTAGTAGTTCCTAAAAATTCTCCTGGTAAAAGCAAAGGTGAAGGAAAGGATATAAACTCTTCCAGTCTACTGCTTACTTTGACTGATCAGCTGTAATCCCTAAATATGAAGGAAATAGCCTACAAGCATTTAGCAAACCTTCTGAACTTATAAATAAAAGGGGATTTTTACAACATTCACAAAATATTTGAAGTCTAAAATCCTAGATGTTTTTCTAAACAGCAATTTAATAACATACTGCCTCCTGACATTTTTCTTTGTCAAGTACCAATAATGTCTTTTTTTCGACATAGCCAAATATGTTAGCGAAGCTCTTTTTAAAGTAAAAATGCTCCATTAAGTAAAAATAAACATTTTGAACAATATTTTGTTCTGCACGTTACCATAATTTTGGCTGTGAACTGGTAGGGAGTTAAAACAAACCTCAACAAAAAAGACCAGAAGACTAACTGGACTTGCGTTGTCTTTGGCACTTGTCTGAAACAAAGTCAGCCTTAAAATAGCCTCCTGTTGTCTGCTTTTTCTTCTTCTGTGTTTTGGTATGACGTTACATTGTTAGGATGCTCTGTAAAAGCGCAAGACAGTCATAAGTACATTTTCGCTCTAAGCATTTCTTCCCAGAAGCGCCTTACTGAGCTGTGACGGCTCTCTGAAAGTATTTACCTCCATTATGAATATAGCAGTGCCTTGGAGAAATAAGATATTAACTTGGTTCTGTTCCCTGAGGGAGTATCATTTGTGTATTATGTAGGGGAAACTGAGGCACGGAGAACTGATCTGATCAGATTCACAGGTTGTCCAGGATAGGGCTAGAAACTGAAACCAAAAATCCTCGCCCACGTTTGTCCCTTATTATTTATTCCATTACTGATCTGAAAGTAGTTTCCCAATGGCATTTGTTGAACTTTAGGTCTCTTAGAAATAGGAATAAGTGGTGTGTGATTTTGCATGTGTAATCCAAAATGGGGCAATCTCTGCTGGACTGAGAAAAGAAGAACTCGAAATGGAAGGAAGTTCACGGTGGTGTTGCAAGGCAGCTGGTGGAAGAGGCTGGGTGGGCTGTGGGGAGCTTCCTCACGGCAGGAGTCCTGCTGGAGCTGGGACATTGGGTAAGTTGTTTGGGATCCGAGAACAGAAGTGGAGATGTTTGGAGGTTTTATTTAAAAAAATAAGTGTTCCTTGTTGTTAAAAAGCTGTGTGAAAGTACAAGACAGCATAATATCTGTTCCCAGCTTCCGTGATAGTCGGTACGTTTTTTCTTAATGCCCCAGCATCACTATTTAGTCTGTTACAAAAGTTTTGTCTGTCGTTTTACAAAGCAAACAAATCCAGGATGGAAAAAGGCACTCCTCCCAGTAACGGAGAAGCAAAATGAAAATGGGACCACACCTGTGTACTGCAAAGGTTGGAGAAAAAAAGCAGCAAATTAAAAAAACAAACAAACAAAAATCAGATTTATTGGTTTATAAAGCCCAACAGTTTCTGGAGCACTGACTCATGGTGTCTGAATGCTTGGGCTTGCCAAAAGCCGTGCACTGAAATGTGAACCCAGGCTGCTTGGGCCATATATGGGAAATTTCCTCTTTGTGACGAAGGTGCGGAGTCCAGAAGATGCAGGTCCTTAAAGGCTGCTTGGAGTTTTCATTACCTGGTATCTTCTAAGTCTTTTGAAAATATTTTCTACAGGTAGGATCCAACATTGGTTTCATGTTCAGCAATCCTGACTTTCTGCTTGGATAAACATAAATTCCAGCAGGTTTAGGTGAGCTGTGCCTTAGGATGGTGTGCTCTCCTGCTTCTGTTGGCAGTTTGCATGGGTGCTTGCAGTGCTTGGCACGCAATTTTAATGTTGGAATGTGTGTGTAGAGATGTGACAGTAAAGGAAGGTGGGTGGCTTTTTTTTTTGTCATGACTTTAGTTGCAAGAGAGAAGTGTTTACTTGTATGGAAGTAATTTGTACTGATAGTGTAGGTAAGCTCCTCTGTGAGCTCTTGCAGCATCTCCTTGGGATGTTACCCTTCAACTCGCTATCCAAAAATCCCGGACAATATGGTTGCCTTTTTTTTTTTAATGTTTGAGTAAAGCACAGATCTCAGTCTGTAATGTTTTGGGGTTACTAATCCTTAGTGTTCAGCAGAAATTGAGGCTGAAGGAAGACAGGCACGGCAGTCAAACAAGAGCAGTGGTAAAGTAACTGACTTAGAATCTTTCAGCACTAGATGTTGTAGGCAGTTGGAAATGGTCTTTTTTTTTTTTACAACATCTGTCCCATGAATGTTGCAAGTAGTTCCTGTTACTCTACTGACAGACACTGGATGGTAAGGCTTGTGCTTTCCTTCGGTTTTTAAGCTCTTATACAGGCCTGAACGTAAGCAAGTTTGAATTTCAAATGCTTCAGTGCTAATTGGAGATTTTTTGGCACAAAAATTGTCGTTAGTATTTATGAAAATACTTTAGGAGTGCAGCTTCAAAGCCTCTCTCAAACTTTCACCTGTACTAACTTACCACAAGTGAGGGTGGGTGTTTTCTGTTGCCTACAGATGTGGTGACTAAGCCGTAAATGAACTGACTTCTGGGTTCCAATATCCTTTGTTGTCTGAATAACAATACTAGTACTCGGGTTTGCTGTGTTCAGTATCCTGGACCCGCCTTTCTTTAACTGCTGACAAACCCAAAAGTACTCCAGCGCTCGAGAGAACTGAGCTTTCACGCTATTTCAGCTGTGACGTGCCTGCTGGTCGTTGTCCCCATCTATTACAGGACATAATTTGCAGTTGCATTTTTTTCTATTTCAGCACCTAGCCTGGATTTGAATTCGGGTTAATTTGGAATAGGCATAGCTAAGAAGTGAGTTTGCGGTGTTGGTACTTGTTATGATGTGCCTAAATTACATGCATTCAGATCTTCTTCAGCCTAGCCAAGTAAGTGGTCTTTTTTCTGGCTACAGTTAAACGGGTTAGAGGTTGCCTACCAGTCTACGCAGATCTTTGTTGCAAGCTATTTTACTGCAGAATCATCCATCTGAATGTGTTTTCCCCCACATGTGTGAATTCCTTGGGTTTTACGTTCATTTTCTACTACCAGTTTGTGAAAAAGAGGCAGTGGGAGAGTAGGCTTTGTGTGCGAGAAGTTTTGAGGCTGTCTTCTGATTCTAAAAAAAGAATTAGAAGTGTACTATTTAAATAATAAATCCCAAGCTTGCCATGAAAAGTAATTTAGGGGCTTTCCAACTGGCACTGTAGCTCGTCATTAAACACTCTTGACTCTTGGTGTCTGAGACAGTGACAGCACAGAGCCTATAGAGCATTAGTGCCAATTGCAATCCCAATTTCAGACACATTTGATGCAATTCTGAGGGCTGAGACAGCATCACCTCCAACACAAGCTCAGCTGTTGCACGAATAACACTGCAAGGCTTGAGATTGCACTTGTAACGATCTCTGTTTTGGGAACAGCCGCTCCAGAGTGCTCCATCTCTCCAAATCCTTACGCTTGTTACACCGGGTGGGACAGGGAGTTCGTGTACACATCACTGCAATTTGTGGGGAGATGCATCTTACGTACTGTGCTCCTATCCTGCTTCTAGGAGCTGGAGGAGCGGTGGCTGGATAATGCCTCCTTCTCTGCTCACCTGCCCCGTACAGTCGCGCTTCGTTCCAGGGATTAGCTGTTGATGAACACGTCATTTATTGAGCTGGAGAGAGAGCTCCAGTCAAAATGAAACGAGACGTGCAGCAGTCCTGGGCCAAGGATTTCAACAGAAATAGCTTGATGTCTTTTTATTTGAAATGGGGACTGCAGTGATAGGATGAAGACACAACAAGACATCCCATTCTCAGCCAGCTCCCTGTGATCCCCCTGCTCAGAAGAGCACTGTTAAAGCCCTGCAGTGGTGATTAGCTTTTTCCTTATTGAAAGCAGAGGTGACTTGAAACTGTTCCTCTGCAGTACTGGCTTAAATTGGGGAGCTGCTGTTGCTTGTTTGTAATATCTGAATGCTGGAGTCACTCGGGTCGTAGCAGCGTTCTGCAGCAGAAACTTAGTTTGAGTGATTTTTATTACGGGGACTGTAGAATTTCTGAAGGGGGTGTGAGGTGTTTGTGGTGTCAGCAGCCGGAGGATTCCCTGAATTGAGTATGTTGTGCCTTTGGAGACCATTTCTGGCTTTCAGGTGGGCACACATCCAGCTAGCCTCTCCCAGCTGTCACCACACGACTGTCACAGAGGTGGTCCAGGTGGGTTTTGAGACAGAAAAACTTCCCTTGAATAGAGCTGGTTAGGGAAGCCGTGCAGTTAAGTTATCAGATTTTCATTTAGCAATTTGTTGCTATATATTGCAGTTATTTTAGCAGCTACTCAACTGCTTGAAAAAAAAGATAGCTGGCTGAAACTAAGTCCAGGAAAGACTTGTGATGATGTGAATGGAAAGAGAAAAAACTTCAGAACACGAGCCAGGATCAATCTTTTTCCCATAATGAAAAGTACCGATTGAAGTGGTACACAACAGTCTCAGATTTCTGGACTGTGACTGCAGAACTTTTGACAGAGAACTTCTGTTTTTGCTGTCACTTCTGTGTGTGGGATGGAGACAGAGGTCCACACATGCAGGATGTTAGGCAGGTATGGTAAAAACGCCGTGCTTCAGAATCGAATTTCTTCAGAGTTTTTTCTTCTCTTTCTGACTTAGTTTGTTATGTATTACACCTGACTTAATTTTGTTTTGGTGATGAGTGTGTCCTGCTAGGGTGAAAGTACGCACCAGATTTCTTGTTGCTGTTTTTCAGGATAGCAAGGTAGTGGAAGGGAGATGGTCTATCTGAGGTTACAAAAAAATTATTCGGGAAGAGGTATGGGACTAAGGAATTAAGGTAAAACTGGGTAAGAAAAATATTTGTCCAAAACTAGTCGGTAATATGATTTCGTTAATCACTAGGGGGTTTTGTTGTTTTGTTTGTTAGCTTGCTGAAAGAACGTCACTGACTTTTTGCAAGGGAAAAAGCAGGCTGTTGTTGAATTTCCATTTTGGCAGATGTCTCGAAACCTAATTATGTGTAATAGCAAGAAGAACTTTTAATCTAAATATTTTTTTCAATATATACAGTGCAACTTTAGGTCAAAATAAACAGTTTACATTGCAATAATACACCCCCCAGGTACCCTGTTCCTTTTAAAACAAAACAGGATTTCCAAAGTTCTCTTATTAGGAAAAACCATTTGACATAAGCTGTACTTCTGAGAAGGAAGAAAACGGGTGAGTGCTGTTTGCAATTCAGGTGCAGAGCCTGGGAGTTGAGTGAGACGGTCTCATTTTTGTGACTTTGGTATTAGCTTACTCTGCAATGCTGTATAAATAGCACAGCTTTCTAAAAGCATTTTCTCAGTTTCCAAATGAAAATGACGGGTCTCTGGTTTCAAAGAGGTGCTTGAAGCACAGATCCTGTGCGCTCGTAACAGCACGGGCGGATTTGCTGATGGCCATAGGTGCTTGCACCATACACGCAGAGCATCAGCAAGCGTGGCACACAGTATGCTTGCAAAGTAGCATTGAATGCTGATAAGCACTGATAGAGCTGTAAAATGTTCTTGGATTACCCTCTGTGTTTTTTAATGTATTTGAGGTCTCTAATTCTTAATCTTTCTCTCTTTAAGCACATTTCCTAAAGGCTTAAAGGACTTGCTCCACTGTACGTATACAGAGGGATCTTTGTCTGCGTGATGGTTTCCTTTGTGCGACATAACTAGGAAATTGCTTTGGTATTTTCACTTCTCGTGGAATTGGCAATAATTTAAGGCGATAGCGTTTCAGTGGAGCTGTGTGGGGTTCTGTCTATGCAGCTCCAGCTTTTTCCTGCGCTGCTTTGCGCCCTGCCCCAATGGGCTGCGCTGTTTACTTTCTGCTCTGTGGTAAACGGATGTCACTTCCTTGATTAAAATGCTGGTGTGCGGCCAAATTCCCGTCCTTTGGGCTCGGGGAAGCAGCGCACCTAGCAAATCCGCTGTCGGACGTGGCCGTGCGCCGTGCTCCATCACCTGGCTGGGCGCATTGGGATGCTCTGCGCCTCTGCTGCCCACCTGGAGGCTTTGGAAGGCATCGTGGCTGCGTTAAGGAGGGCCTGAAGATGGATTGCTGCAGTGTACAAGCCGAGCTTCCAGCCCCGTAGTAATGCACCCGATGGGGAAGGTCTAGGCAGCTCCATCCACCAGCCAGGGAATGCGAGAGTGCCGGCGCTGCTCGAGGACAGCTGCTGGCACTGACAGCAAGTGTGCTGCGCTCCTTGGTGCTCCAAAGCCTCGCCAAGACACCACAGAAGATAGCTCGGATGTTTGGTTCTGGCTAAGTTCAGTGCGGATTGAGCCGAATGCCTCATCCTCTGTGTAGCTGGATGGTTTCTGAGACTGACATCGAAGTCGCTGCTTGGACTGGTGAGCTGTCGTGTATTTGTCTTCATAAAGGTTGTCGGTGTTGCATGCTTAGGTGCCTAGAGATGAGACACGTCTCGTCTCTCCAAAACAACACTTCAGTCTCTCTTCCCTCAAACCCTCCCGTTTCTAGCTGTGGTACAGCTCTGATGTGTGCCCGTGTATTTTTGCAAGATGTGTGTTGTCATCCTGGGCATGATGTGGACTCCTACCTTTGCTCCTAAGTGCATTTTTCCTTTCCTGAGGTAAAAATCTAATGTGCTTAATCCAGTTGTTATATACAATGAACTGGATTTCCTTGCTATCTGTTAGCTGGTGCCCACTCTTCGATTTCTTCATGTTAGTCAAGTCACCAGCTCTGCTTGTGTGCTCGGACTGACAGCCTGCCTCCTTGCCTTGTGCCTCTTGCAAATATCTTGTTTGCTGAGTTTTCCACCAGCCCCAACACGTGGCTTCTTCCATTTACCATAATTCAGGTCTGTGTGACACAGACTGATTAAAATAAAACTTAATGAATA
Source organism: Anser cygnoides (assembly GCF_040182565.1). Lineage (NCBI taxonomy): Eukaryota > Metazoa > Chordata > Aves > Anseriformes > Anatidae > Anser > Anser cygnoides. Next base: position 6,451,047 of record NC_089890.1, read on the forward strand.
AATGTCATTTGAGCAGATTATAGCCTTGTTATCAAGTAAATACCAATTTGTGATGAGGGAAGCAGTGATTTCAGCTTTTAAGTGGTAGGTTATTAGTGGAACTAATTTTAGCAGGGCATTCCTTATCAGTGCAGGTTTACTTTTATTTAAAAAATGAAGAATTATAACAATGAACAACCATACAGTGCTATTAATGGGGCAAAAAATGGTTAATTACATACTTAAGTCATTGCAAAACAACGTTCATGAAAGTGGCATCTGCTGAATTTTGCAGGGGATATTGCATGGAATAATAACATAAAAATAATTCTAAAAGGGCTGTGGCAGGACATGAGTATTGTGAAGTCACACTGCCCTGTTCTGGCTTCCTGAGCAGGCTTCAGTGGTCTTCAAGGCCCTAGAAATAGTGGAAAGTAGTGGTTTTGTGAATAAAATTAATCTCAGTCGTCTTGTGTCCCACTGGAAGCGGTGCCTTACCAATGAATGTGGTGTTGTGGGTGCTGCGCAGTGGATAGCAGGTTGGACGTGTGTTTTTGTACGCTGTCTGTACTTGAAGCACAGACCTCAGTGGATTCTGCGGCTCGGCAGTTGGCTGGTATGTGGCAAAGAGTGAGGGGAAGGGGGAGAAAGGAGGCTGAGACCCTGTGGTGATCTCACGGAAATCGCTGAGAAGCAGGAGAAGGCAGTTCAGGAGCACGGGGCGCTGCTGGCAGGGAGTAAGGAAGTCAGGGAGGGTGGCCTCTGAGTGATGCACGAGATGGAGAGAGGAGCTCGGTGCTTCAGGGAGCTGACAGAAGAGAAGCTCAGTGTGGAGAGCAGAGCCACTAAAGCAGGAGGTGTGAGGGCAGCTGATGGAGCTAACGAGCAAGCATGATTGTTGAAAAGCATGACCTGGCAAGGCTGCTGTTTGTCGTGCATCTCCCTCCCTTTTTGGCACCCTTCCGTATCTGCAGTAGCCTCAAGGGTCGTTGGCCTTGGTGTTGCAGTGGCTGAAGGACTCTGGGGAGGAGGAGGAGGACTTGGTGCTGCAGCCTCTGCTCATGTGGGAGCAAAATCAGCTGCTCGTGGGAGCGCAGTTCCTTTTGATCTCTTAACTCGAGTGTCTTGTTTGTGCTATTGTATTCCAGCTCCCAAATTCCTGAGCAGCCAAGCACACTCATGGACAACTTTATTCTGTTGAGCCAAAAGCTCAAAGATTCTGAGAAATGTTGGTTTTGCTTGCTCTGGTCTCTTACTGTTTGCACTCTTATAAAAATTCCCTTTATTTTCTTGTTCAAACATCAACCTAAGTTCTCCTATACAGACAAAGCCTACCCTTTGATAGAAGTCCACAAAGCATGTGTAATAAATCCTGTGTGTAGACAGTAGTCTCTGATATTCCAGCCAGAAGGGTTATGGCATTAATATTGCCTCTGCAGTAAGAGGTATTGTGAGAGTCTGAGTTCAAATGCTTGCCTTTTTTTTAAAAAATGAATATGGAAAGCATAAAATCCCAGGAATGCATTATGAATACTATCTTCAACAGGGTATGGGAGGAAAGCTTCTGACATCAGTGATTTTTCCTCTGGAATGGAATAACACTCGCAACTTTATACAAAACTCATGGAGATGCGTAGAAGATGTTAATGAACAGCTGGTGAAATGAATTTCAGCCTGCTGTTTAAAATCAGTGAAGAGAGTCACAGCATTCACAGCTTCATATCTGAGGGGGGAAAAAAAGGCAATCCAGCAGTGTGGTAGCACTGCTGTGCCTACAGACCACGGCAAGCGCCTCCCTGCCTCATCCGCGGTTTATTGGATGCCTTCTGGCTTTTCATTAAAGGAACTCAAGAAAGAAGGTAGAAGAGCACCCCCACCCTGCCAGGAACACGCCCAGAGTGATAATTGCAGGTGGGTGGATGTGTTTGCATGGCCAGGTTAGGCTGTCTTTGATCTTGCACCTCCAGCCCCTGCTATTGCAGGCACCCCGAGCGCAACGCGTGCTTATGGTGCAGGGTAGGTCTGTGTGGCCACCAGGAGTTCTCTGGTGATTGCCTGCAACACGGCTTCAGTTTCCCCAAAGCGTGATCTGCTCTCATCCTGCAGCTGTGTAGCGAAAACATTTACTTTCTCCCGTTGGCCAGTATGAGCAGCGTGTCCAAGAATAACGATGCCTGCTGCTATCAGTAATGCCTGTGATGTTACTCACGCCAGCAACTCGACCTCTTCCATTCAAGAAGTTGCTTGAGAACGCCAGAAGACTGTGGTGTCGTTAGCTTTGCCACACGGGTGTGCTAATATTGGTCAGGTTACTGTAGGGGTGTACCAAGCACAACAAAGCAGCGGCATTTTTTGCTGGTAAATGTTGTGGAAAGGCAGTTGTTTGTGTTAGTGCAGCTGGGGTGCTCCCCGCATGGAAAACAGCCGCTTGTCTGCTGAGGTTTGGGCTTTACGTAGGGCAGTGCTTGCTAGGTACAGTGCTTGAACTGCCACGTCTGCACCAACAAGGTGTCCTTCCAAAGCACTGCTTACAGAAATCATTAGTTTCTGGGTGGTGGTGACCATGTGCCTCTGAATGGGTAATGAGATAAATAAGGGAGTAGTTAGGTTATAGAAGTCATTGTAGAGCAATCTAAGAAATTGCCAGCTTGAAATCTCACCCTGAAGTACAGCTGTTGCTTCCAGCCCTCTTCCTCCGGTCTGCAAGTGGTGCTGCACAGAGCAAAGGAAAGCCCCTTTTTGAAGCAGGTGCTGGGTCTTACCTCTGATTCCTGTCATCTTCCTTCAGCTGTAGGCAGGCAGAAATTGCAGCACCTTAAATCTCAGTCCAGTCTGCTCGGTAGTGTAGCCGCCAGTTAGCAAAGCTTCACCCAACTGGTGGCAGTTTGAAGTTCCCATATTACAGCTGCTGCCTTTCCAGCCATTAGCAGCATAATTACTGCTTTTCAGCCACTGTGGCCCTGTGCGGATGTGGAACTAGTAGCAAGTATCTAGGAAATGAGATGCAGAGCGTGAGGACGGCTGCACGGGCAGAGGTTTGTGAGCTCCTTCTCTTGCCCATGGAGCAGTCCGGCTGGGCTGCAGTGGGAGGGCAGGCTGCTGGCAGGCAGGTACGGCACCGTGTGCCTGCAGGAGCAGCCTGCCTCGTCCGAGGGCTGGTGGCAGCACAGAGGTGCAGGGTGCCTGCTCAGGGCAAGAATGTGCTCAGGAGGAACCCTTCGGGCTCCTGAAAAGTCAGAGCTGTTCGTTTCCGTACACCTAGCAAAGGGCAGCACAAAGCAGTTTCAGTGAGGCACCTTTGTCAGTGTAAATCCTGCTTGCAGACAAGCTTAAACTTACACACCAAGGTTCTTAAATAATTAAAACCTGCCATACGCTATTACAGGCTGCGGTAATGTGGCTGTCGTACCTCCATGTGCTCCTTCCTCTTAGAGGTGGAAGGTGCCTTTGGGAGAAGCTGTGCAGACCGGAGGGCGGGCCTGGTTGTAGCTGTCTGCTTGTGGATGTTTCCCTTCCGTACTCTCACAGATGAGCAGGATTAAGGTTCTTCTAAAACAACATCTGAGCCTTTTGTCAGCCTTTTCATTTCCAAGCAATAGCACGGCTCTACAATTTCAGCTGAATGCAGAGTTCTGTCTTATTTTATCCCTGTTTGTGCCCTCCCTTGTGTTTTTCTTCCTGAAGTTTGATGTGTTGCAATGTTCCGGAGTGAATTACTGGGCTGTCTTTTTAGGAGAACAAAGTTTTGGGGGCAGGCAGTAGCATTTGTATATTCTGCTGCCGTGGGTGGCCTTTGGTTTGCAGGGGTCTTTGGAGCAGGAAGAGAAGAGAGCTTACGATGGACGCAGTTTTCCCCTGCTGCAGAGCCTGTGAATACAAGTTTCGCTGTGCAGAAGTCTCTCGTGTTGTTTAGATTTGCAATTCCTAGGAAGAAACCTCCAAACAGCATAGTTTAAAATACAAACTCAGTGTTTCCTAAATATATAGGATCTGTTAATGTGTGAGAAGGACCGATTGCTTGAAAATGAGTGTGCAGAAAGAAAGAGTAACTGTTTTTTCCTGTATGATATGTGAAGTATGTGTTTTGATTGCAGTGCAGCGCTAATACAAGTGGATGATGTGTTATTTCTGTTCGTGGAACATCTCTCCGTGTATTTATCAAGTGATAATTACCTTTGCTTACACAGGATGACAACCCTGGCATGTGAAACTAAATGTTAGGCTGAGACACTGGAGCTGTGCCGCTGCCATTTGCAGACCTCAGCTCCCTGTGTGTCGGTGAGAACTCGCTCTGCTTTTCCCTCGATTCTTGTTTATGGTTATAAATACCAACCGCATTGAAGCTTACCTTCTGACACCAAGTTTTGTACACAGAGATGCAACACGAATCCAAGTAGCTGGGGGCCTGAAGGCCCTCGCTGTTTTGCTGTGACCATCCCGAGTGCTTTCTGTGCGGGACGTGCGTGCTCCTGCCGAGGTGGTTTGCTCTCCGGAGCCGCTGGGGAAGCACAGTAGCCTGCTTGTTGTGTCTGAGGGTGGCTCCAAGTGACGTGGGAGGAGGATGGTCCAGGCACCTACAACACTTTCTGTCAACACTCACCGATAGGATCACACCTTGTGATTTTTGGGGTTCAGTAGTATCAGCTTTTGATAGTTTTAACATCACAAATATCTGTAATAATAGTCCAGTGCCCTGTGTCTGTGCCGTGCTTTTGGTCGCCCCGTCCTTCCGTCAGCTGCCTGGTGCTCCTTTTTCTGTTACTATCCTACTATTAGAGATCTCAGCACTGTGAACATCGGTTACGCCACAAATTGTTTAGCAGTCACGAATCTGCAGATCTTCCCACAAACACTGAAATCTGCTGAGCTGCCGGGGTAAACTCGTCGGTAAGCTCACCATTGTGAATCCTGAAAGGCGCGCGTCTGCTGCGGTGACAGCAGCCACTTTGACAAGCCACGTTTGGGCTTCAAAAGGAATAAAGATACCACTAACGCCACAGATACTGGAGCTGCGCCAAACTGCAGCAGCTTTCCAATTCAAATATATCAGCCCCAAAGACGTGACACAGCTTCAAAACAAACCAACCCCCAGTTTGTTAGCGTGTTGTACCAAATTACCCTTAGGGCTCGTACCAGCCCCCTTCCCGTGGGAATCTGGGTTTTTACAGTGGCAAAAATTACTGTGGTGAAATAAATGAATTGGCTGCGTAGCTGGGAGATGTTTTATTTCCAGATTATAAAACTGAGCAGTTGCCGAACACTGCCAGTGATGGACCTGATTGTTAAGACATAAAAGAAACACAGTCCAGGAGCTACAGCGTGAATGCAGAAATGCAGAGGAGGCAATTTGTATTCTGTTTACCATTAAGTGATGACACGTGGTGTGTGCTCTAGAAACTGAATGCCCAGATGAATTCAGATTTCTTTGTAAACTCCCCAAAGCCAGTTTGTAGCAGTGTGTTTCTGGAATACTTCTGCATGGGTGGTCTTAGAATACAAGACCATGCATTTTGCATTTGGCTGCTGGGATTTTAGGTTACGTGTGTATACGTCACTGTTTGGCTCGCAAGAAAATAAACAAGCGATTATGTGTCTCATACGCGATTGTTTTCCCAAGTTAGTTAGTGGAAGCTAGTGTCTGAATTTTCTTGAATGACTAACATTACTTGCTGCGCGACGATTTAGTGTTTAAATGCTGCAGATTTGATTGAGAACTGGCACTTGTGAGATCAGTAGCTCCACTGTCCTCGTCCTCTTAGGTTTGTACCTGTAAATTTGTGGAGGGATTTAGAATGCAGCTGAAGAATACTCGTCTGTAATCTAGCTGTTAATTATGTCTCATAAGCATTACTGAAATAAAATGGGAGCTTATCTGTTCCTGATACACAAAAAAAGAAAGTGTGTTATGCTTACATGGTATAGAGACAGACTGTTACAGCAAACTAATCACAGAGCTTCAGCCAGCTGGAACATAAACTTTATCTTATCACTGGGATCTCTTAACACTTAAGACATTCCACTAACAGCAGTCCCGAACTTCGTCCTTTCTCACCAAATGAGTGCTTGATGCAAGGTTTTTGTGTGTGCACGTTTAAGTTAGAGGAAAGCTCAAACCTTACAAATGCTGTCAGAACGTGAATCGAGGGTGGGAAATTTAAATGTGCATTTTATGATTCGTTCTTGCTTTAGCTGACAGGTTGCCCCTCGTGCCATGTCTAATGTATATTTTTTTCCCCTTCCAGTTACTATGTGGGCAAGCTGTTGTAACTGGTTTTGCCTGGATGGCTCACCTGAAGAGATGCAGCCACAGCCAGAGCAGGTAGCCGGAGCCCAGGCCTACTCCAACCCTGGGTACAGCTCCTACCCGTCTCCCACTGCTTCTGAGGAGAGCTGTAAAGCCTGTGGGGCGCACTTCGACAATTCCTCCAGAAAGGTGAGTTGTGAACGTCTTCCCTGGTGCCACTGACTGTTCGGTTTGCAGCGTGCTGTCTGACGTCTGCTTAATTACCAAGGGCTGATTTGAAGAGAAATGGGTGCGCGTTAGAGACATCTGATTTGAGGATACCATATGGAGTAAGAGCTTGCCTTAGTATCCCTTAGTCATTCTTTCGCAATTAGCAGGCGCAGTTAAAGATGATTAGAGATGTGGTAGTTAGCCTTAAACTTGGCTCTCCCAGATGCTAAAAGAAGGCGGCCAAACTGTTTGTAATCATTTAAAGGAGCATTAACCTGAACGTTAGTTTTTTCATCTGTCATTTTAAAACGTCTAATGCTCTTTAACAAAAAGTCGTGGTAAGAAGTTTAGCATTTTATCTGTGCTTTCAGGAAAGGAAGATCTACGTATCTCTTGCAAACTAGAAAGCCATAAAAGTTTATTGAGGGCGTGTTGAATTGCTGAAGCTTGGTGCCAAAACAAATAACAAGCCAACCGGAAAAAAAATCCATTTTATCTTGCCTATAGACTTCACTTGCAAGCATACAGATGCCAAAATAATTGTTGCCATGAGGTCTTCAATTAGACAGTAAACCCTGTCTGGGAAATTATTTGGGCATGGTGGTTCCTATAATGGTGCTTTAAAAGGCTTCTTTTGAGGAAAGCTGTTCAGAGTCCAAACTCCATGGCTTAAGAAGTGTCTGATATATTCATCCACGTTGGCAAATATCTTTGAGATATTTTTTGAGATATTTTTGCTGTGAAAGGGTGAGTCTTGGTAGAGCTGTTGCTTTCTACTCATGGAACAACAGGGATGTTTTATTTTTGCACCGAGAAGTGTTACTGCTCCAGAAATCAGTACAAATTGCAATTTTGTTAATATATTTTGAGGTGTTACTCCCCTTAGTGGTTTGGGTATGTAAATATGCTTAGATGTTTTTTTGACAGCAGGCAGACTCTGGGTCAGCTGGGAATAAACACTACAATCACTGCATGTGAGTGTGCATAGTATTGTCTTTACACTGCGGTGTCTTTGCAAATACTTGCAAAAAGAATTATTCTGAATCCAATGTTAACTCTTCTGCATACTAGCAAGTAGTGGATATAGACGATTCTGCTTTTGAAATGTAAATAAATCGTGAAGGTATGTGTGAGTTATACTATATCCAGTGCTAGGTCTATTTTTTCCTGTTATCTTCTAAAATGTATGTTCCAGTATAAGCTGGTGTGCAAGCTGTAGAGGATCTGCTGAAGCAGTGCAAGGTGTTTCTGCCCCCAGCAGATTTCCCTGTTTTCCTGCTGGAGTTGGCTGGCTGTGTAACTGGGACAGCGGAGTACAATGCGTGCTTCTGTCTCAGCTGCTGCCATTCAGAGCAGGCTATCAATGAGGATGAGTTTGAGGCTTATGTTCTGTATTGTGAAGGGGGGTTCCTAACTCACAGGCTACCTCTCTTCTGCCACCACAACTACTGCAATCCCTGGGACTGACGGGAGCTGGGTGGCTACGGGTGGTAAAGCTTAAACAGCTGCAGGAAGGTCTGCTAGAGCTCAGCCATCAGCCCTTGGCCTCCAGAGGAGGATTTGATATAAAGAACTGTATACGCAACTTATAGAAAAACTGACATGTTTGTAAGCCATGTTAATTCTGTAATTCTGTTGATGTGGATGGAGAAAGGCAGGAAATCTTACTTTGATGCAACAAGACCACAGAAAACTGTGTTTTGTCCCAGGAGAGGCAGTACCTTTGAACTCTAACGTCCAGCTGATGTTTATGTTGAAATACAGCGGATTAAAACAAATTCTTTCCACATTGCAGACTGTATGGATAACTTAATTTGCCTTTAAAAACAAAGGCAGAAAGATTGTATTTTAAGTTCTTGAGTTTTAATCATAATTGTATTTTTAATTTTTATATAACATGGCACCAACTAAAAGAACTAGGGTAGGGAACATATGAATGAGCATGGACTTGTAAAATGCTTTTTAGTAACTGTTGGAGCATCTTTAAAAGATGTAAAGCTTAATTTTGGAAGCAAAAATAATCTCCATTTTTTGTTTTGTTTTTGTTTTTCTTCCTTTAGCTGACTTTTTTGATCTTGGTGTTCTGCATCAAAATCCCCACAATCTTTTAAATTTGAAACAAGCATTCCTCATTTCCCTCTCCGCTAATGGAAAGCCATGGCAGGAGTTTCTGGGGGATATGTCAGATTGTTGTTCCTTCCCCGTTTTCTGATTTCAGTGGCTTAAATTGGCTGACATTTCAGGAAGATGCTGTTCTTTGCATACTTCCTGAAAAAAACTTCTGGCAAGCTGGAGTGTAAGATTTGAGGGGGAAAAAAAAAAAAAACAACAAAAAAAACCAAAACCAAACAACACTAGCTGTGCTGAAAGCTTGAATATTGGCATTTCTTCCTTTTACCCTGCATATGGAGAAGAGCCAAGTGTATCAAAGCCCTGTCCTGGTGTCTCTGGGAGACTAGCTGTCAGAGCACACCACCAGCAGCAGCTTACGTTCAGGACAGACTTCTGATTTAAAGTATTTCGCTTCTGCTTGACCACCCTGTGATTGTGCTACCAGTTAGAAATACGAAGCATCGTTCAGAAGTGGTCTGACCTTTTAGTAACAGGCTTTAATTTACTGCCACATCTGAAATGCATTGTTCTGAAGAGAACGTGGTCTTCAGTCACTGCCTTTTCAGAGCTCAACAGATGTATCAAAAGCTGTAAAAGCTGCTTAATGCTAAGGTGCAGCAAGCAGCTTCTGTGTGTGTTTAAATACCTGACACTTTGATGCAGGCTGGGAATGAAGATGAATCCTAGTGGCAAGCTGATAAGTCAGAGACTTAGCAGCCTGCTTTTATTTTGCCTTCTCAAGTGTATCATTTGATAACTAAGGCAAACGTGTGTTATTGCTGTTAATGGCTTGCAAAAAGTACGTTGGATAATGCAGCCCTTGTGCTGTGCTCGCTCATGTGATAGCTAAACACAGAAGCACTCAAGTAGGCGTTTTCTGGGTTAGAAGGTCCTTGGCCATACAGTTCCCTTGGGAGCCAAAGTGGCAGCCTGCAGAGCATGGGGAAAGCTACCCTACAGACAGAGTAAAGCAGAATATATATATATACATACGCACACACATATATACATATATATTTTTTTTCCTCAGTTTTTCTGGTTGCTCTCCTGTCAGGATGGGCAATTGACAGAAGGAAAGTGCTGTTAACGTGGTTATTTTCCATTAATCTGCCTTTGTGGAGTGTTTGTTTCCCCACTCAGGCACGTGCAGCCAGAAGTGCCTGCCCCAAAACTTTTCAAATTAATGAATTGTCCCTCCAACCTTGGGGTCAAAGAAGTCACCAATGCTTCTTTTAGTAATGACCAAGTTATGGAAAACTTTTCAAAACTGAATGGTATGTGGAGATTGACTTCCATCTGCAACAGAGCAAGACAGGAAAAGGCACTTCTGTGTGGCGTGCCCCCAAGTAAACAGCAATTTTGAGATGAGGTTTCACGTCCATGTGAGATTCTCTCTGTGGTAAAAATGTTCATGTCTTAATGTGCTTAGGCAGGAAGCTGGGACCTTTCCCACTAACTGTCATTTTAAGTCTATTACAGGGGCTAAATGAGAAGTCTGGTGGTTATAATTGTATGGGTGGTGTGGGGCAGGGGGGCTGCCAGGCTGTAAAGGGGTCAGAAGGAGCTTATGTAAGCAAGTAGTGTATTACACCTTTAAAACATGAGAAGCAGCTACTTTCTTTGAACTGTGAAATTATAAATCTTCTTTAATCACTAGGAGCAATTCATGAAACTTTCGTTTGTCTATGAGTTCGTATTTGTTGCTTCTCCAAGTCTTCATGGGTATTTTTCCTTGTACAGCTCTGAAGGATTAGGACGTTAGGATAAATAGGCAAATTTATGGTGACTCATAGATAGAACAGGGAAAACTATTTATCTCTCCCAAGCAGATGTAGAAGTAAAGGGTATAAATGATAAATATCTAAGCACAGCCTACAACTCTAGTGATACAAGGTGACTGTTGCTGACTGGTCTCTCTGAAGCCTTTTTGCTTTTTGCTCCAGCTCCTGCTGGGACAAGCAAACATATGCACGAACCCTTTCAGAACGAGGAACCTCAAAAGAAGGAAAACGTGAGCCTACTTGGCTCATTCCAGAGGTGACCGTTTCAGGGTAGAAATGATGTGCCCTGTCAGGACAAGAAAGGAAATGACGTCTGTAGGTGCTGCCTGTTGAGCTCCGTTTCATAGGGCTGCTGGTCTTCTCTGAGACTGTGAGTTAGCATTCCTTAACCAGCACTGAAATAATCCGGTTCTTTTTTTCCCCTCAGGACTTTTTAAAGGGTGCATAATGTGGCTGTTCTGCTGCTATTCCTATTGGAAAGTGCAGGATTTGACTTCCCCAAGTGTTGAACACTTTCTGCAGAAGTCAACATGGACTGTGAGTGCTTGGAACTTCTGAAAATCGAGCCCTGAGTGATATCAGAACAGAATAAAATACAAACATTAAACAATGGAACTTGATCTGAAAAGTTTTAAAACATCTGGGGCCTAATATTTCCAAAACTTCCAACGCTTTCTGTCTAGTAGCTCATAGCCACACAGCGTGCATATTATTTTTAAAATAAATAGCTGGTTTTGATGAATAAATGTTAAATTCTTTTCTGTTTGTCAGACAGCTCCTCTTATGGTGAAAAGAAGATTCATTTAGTGACTGCAGCAATTTGGAGAGGAAAAAAAGGGTGGGGGGTAGCTTGGAGCATGTACAAAGCAACAGAGAAACGTTTGTAAGTAGTTCCCTCTGATGCTGGAGCTTTCTTACTGCACAGAGCAGTGTTTCGTTGTTTTATGAAGCAATGTATAGCTGGCTGTGATGTACTCTGCAGTCTCCTGCCTCCTCAATCTCTCTTACTTTAATCTGTGGCTTAAACTGGATGAACAGGTCCAGACTGTGGGCAGAAATCTCCTGTCATTTGAGGGAATTGTTTCAGGATATATTTAATTCTGGGTAGGTCTCTAGTGTACGCAGTGCTTCTCTAACATCTGTGAGGAATCTAGTGGTCTGCTCATAGGGTCAGTCCTTTACCTCGCCTAGGAGCATGCACGCATACTTGGCACTTTGTTGTAAATTAGGTTTTGATTATGCCCTAATAGGGGTCACGGCTTATGTTGGCTTCCAGGTGCCAGGGGAGCGCTGCCTGTGGCTGTTGTGCCCTGCTGTCTCAGAGCATGGCAGATCCCTTTGATTCTGTTCCCTTCTCTTCCCCAGCATATCTGCTTGGACTGTAAGAAAAATTTTTGTACGTCCTGCTCAAACCAGACTGAAGGTGGTCCCCTCCTCTGCCACCTCTGTCAGCGTTTCCGAGCCACAGCTTTCCAGCGGGAAGAGCTGATAAAGATGAAGGTGAAGGATCTGCGAGACTATTTGGCACTCCATGAGATTTCCACAGAGTTGTGTCGTGAAAAGGAGGACCTGGTATTTCTGATTCTTGGCCAGCAGCCACTAATTAACCAGGAAGATCAGATAAGAACAAATTCATTTAATACTAGTGCCTCTGGACAGCAAGACTTTGTGATTCTCCCACCAACCAGCACAGCATCTTCTACCTCAAATGATGCGTCTCCAGCGTCTGCAGATTCCATCTCAAGTTCACAAGCTCAGGAAAATCAACAGGTACAGTCTCTAACCAGAAGCATCTTTCGCATACTTGTCCATCTCTGTTTTTGGATTAACTACGAAGATGCTGCATGAGGTTTCCAAGTAGGTAATGTGCCATAAAAGTTTAACACTATGGATGCCTGCTTAAAAAGCAAGAGGGCTTCTGTTTAGAGCAGCTGACAAAATGCTTCAATTGCATTTTACACATGCTTTTCTCAGTTGTGGTGTTTTTTAATATTAATAAATTCGGAGTGAGGACTTCACATTTTTTTACAGAATAATTAGGAGAGTTGTTTTACACTGCCATGCTGCTGCACCAAAGTGGAATGTGCCACTTCTGTGGAATTTCTGCAATAGTGGCATTTAATTTGGTGGGCAGGGCTAAGTATAGTGAGCGCTCACTCTGAGAACATCAATATTTTGAAGTCCTTTGAGACATATTTTTTTTGCCACTAGCTACTTCCTGTGACTAATGGTTCCTTTGGTATGTGATGTCTGTGTTGGTGCACAGATCTTTGTGTGTTGATGTTGACAGCTTTTTGACAACTGTATGTAGGTATTAGTTGTTGTTACTCTTGAATTCATGTGCGAGACAGCAAGCACAGTTTAGAGCACTCCTGCAATTGAAACTGCTGGGAAAGCCTATTGTGAGATGGGCAAAGTTTTTGGTATCTCCTGCACCCAGATTAATAGAAGACAAAACCCCAAGCCTGTTGTTAGTCTTCAGTCGACAATGAATGCTGTTCTGAGGAACCTTGTAAAGGGCATTTGAATCTAATTGTTTTTATTGATTTTTGCTTTGTTTGTCTTTCTGCTATCTCGTATGGGAAGTTTACTCAGTGTCTGACATCTGCTCCCAGTCCTATTACATAAGTTAATAGGTATGTTTAGTTCCTTGTGGACCGGAGCTGTGGAAGCGTCTGTACCTTCTGCTTCCTCAGCAGATATATCTAGTACAAAATAAAGAGGTTCATTATTTTTTTTCTCCTTTTTTATTCTATATTATTATTTACATTATTGTTATTATTTAAAGGGCCTTTTTTGTTTTCTGGATATTGTCATCCCAATTTTTTACCTGCACATTCAGCTCTGCAGTCTTCCCTTACTGTCCTGTAACATATTACAGGTTCTTTTCTCGACTGACAGGACACCCTACTACAGTTCAACTCCTTTCATTGTTATTCCTTGACTTTGTAAATATCAACCAGTTATCACCTCTCTAGGATGGTAACATTGCAGTCTCCTTCCTCAGTAGGGAAACCAGAGGGGAAGGATAGCAGCTGAGGGAAGTCAGCTGCAATTACGCTGCAGTTCCTTTCACTTTATTGAGTGCTCTGAGCAACTGCCCCTTCTCCAGCTTTGGTTCTGCTGCTCCTTCATGTAGTGTCTCCTGTTTGTCTGATCCAGAACCCAGCCGAGGAGGTACTTCTGTGTGGTTACTCTGAAGGTGACCTTTGATGATGTCTCTGAGTATTTTTGTGGAGGGGTCTTATAAGGAGTCTTGCACTGATACTTGGTGTGCAGTCAGGCTGTGATATCACAGCGGGTCACGTGCTGCAGCCACTTTGCAGTGAAGGATTGCATAGCAGTGCCAGGACTTGCACCGTGACCTTGTCGGGGGCCCTGCTACTGTCTTACGTCCACGTAGATTTTGTTCTCTTCCTGACCCAGCCTCACAAGAACATCATGTGGGACTTTACTGTAAAAGTACTCTACCAGGGTTTAAATTAAGTGGGACTTTGGAGGGTCAGATGCTGCACTTCCATTTTTAAAAATCGTTTTACTCATCTTAAAATTATTTGTTTCTAAGTGCTGCACAGGAAGTATCTTCTGCCAGTGTGCCTAGCTTTTACCTCGTGCTACAGTTTGCCATTCCAGTGGGTGGGGTTTGCAGTTGTACTGAACTATCACGCTTATTTCCCTCTGGACAGAGACATGCTGTTGGTGAAAGCTTTATTTCCTCTTTTAGGCAATTGGGTATGTGTCTCCAAGCCAAGTCGATATGACAGGAGTTGGGAATGCACCAGAAGCACCAACAGAGGAGGAGACACAGGTTTGTGACCTGGAATTAGACAGATAACAAGGAGCATCAAGTTTCCTATGCTGTATTTGCCACCACAGAATCATTACTACAGAGATGGGTGACTAAACAGTAATTCAGCCTGACCACCTGCAGACGCAACCAACCCCCTTCTATAGCATCATCCTGTCTTCCACATACAGAAAGAACTGGTGTCACTTGGACACTATAATTATAGGAATGATTTCTTTCCATCTTAGGATTTGTATTTCTGATAAATGGAAGGATTCACAGAATAATCAAAGTTACATGTACATCCAAACATTAATTCCTGCTAGTGCACATGTTGAAAGCTTATTTAAATTGTAGTGCTGGTTGCTGAGAGCAAGAATTGTTCCATCTTTGTTCCCTTTCAGTCTACTCACTCGGGAGATAACCTGGTGCTGGGGAGGAAGGCTTCTCTTTCTGATCTAACAAGCATTGGAGACATCAATGCACTGTCTGTGCGACAGCTGAAGGAAATTCTTGCTCGCAACTTTGTCAACTACAAAGGCTGCTGTGAAAAGTGGGAGCTGTTAGAGAGGGTGACTCGTCTTTACAAAGAGAAAGACCTTCAGCATCTAGGTAAGAAATCTAGCAAGCATGTACCTGTTTTCCCTTTCTGCTAGCAGTTGCAGAAGAGAGTAGAACTTATCTTGTTTCTTTTTCTTGCAAGTGAGAGTAGAGGCACTGTATCAAACTCGAATTACAATGAAAGTGGCAAACTATTTGCCACCGTTTGTGTGTGTTCAAGAGGAGAGCATTATGCAAGCTGTGGAGAGTTATTTCCCCATAGTAGGAATAAAGGAGAACCACATGCCATCCAACTCAGGACTTTGTACAGCTGTGGCAGATCGCGCTGGTTGCTGCAGCACCCACAGAACAGCTGATGTATGGCTACAGACAGGACTGCAAGAGCTAGAGTGAGCTTTCATCACTTGACTTGTGGTAACTGACAAAGTGAGCCAGAAAATGCCTTAGCTTAAAACCAGTGAAAAGTAGCTGGTCTGCAGAGAGCAGGCGTGTAGTCAGTGACTGTGGCTCCTGCTTCTGAACAGCTGTGGTTATCTGTCCCTTGGTTCTGTCCTTTTAATCACAAGGGGAACCTTCCTGTGCAGGACCTGCACCTGCTGCGCTTGCACGGTTGACTGATGAAGAGATAGTGGTGTGCTAGAAGTGCGTAGAGAATGCATCTCGCTTGACTTTCAGGTCCCAGTGTGCAATTCTTGGTGATTAGTTTTAAAAACACCCCTCTCTCTTCTCCCCTCCCCTTGACTTGCAAGTTGTTTACAGAAGTATATTTAGAAGTATATTTTAATGCTTTTACTTTAGAGAGAGGTTTGTTTCTTGCTGTTGTCCAAAGCAGTGCTGTTTTTTTAAACATCTCTCCAAGCTTTGTCCTACACATATGATGAAAGATTTAAGACAACCACCTCATTTTTGTGTTCTTTCAGTGCATTTTGTACTTTTGACAGAATTTATCACTTTTTCTTGATTAGTTACCCAGTGTGTGCATCTGTCTCAGCTGTGTTCAACAGTATTGGTGAGCTTGTGTAACATCAAAGAAACTGGCAGAAGCGGCTACTTAAAGAGTAGTTCTAGGAAGCTACATTGCATAAATTCCGCCTGTCTTAAAAATTGAGATATCACTCTAGATAGTCGCTTATCTCTGCAAAGCAGTAGCTATTACGTAAGCTCAGTAGAAGAGAAAGTTTCTTGCTCGTTGAAGAACCTGTCCTAATCAGAGAACGTGCAAACCTCTGCATGGGGATCAGGAAAAAGGAGTCTCGTTTGTTTTGGTTTAGTAATCTCCCTTCAAGGCTTTCACCTCCTGCTTAATAGTACTGCTTGAGTAATTTTTCCCAGCTTCTCTTATTCCCACCAAATGATTTTTTCTTTTTGTTGCAGTTTCTGACACTGATGATCAAACAGGTAAGTGATATTCCTAATGTTGCTTCATTTGTGTCGCTGCTAAGAATCTCAGTGGTACTTCTGTTTTGATCATATAGAAAGTACCGTGTAAAAGCTAAAGCCTTCTACTTCTTCCCATTTGACGGAGCAGGTATACCTACATAAATGTAGATGCAAAGGGGATTTTTTTCCAAATCTTCAAAGTACATTAGAAGCCCTTTGATAAAGACAACTCACAGATTGCACAATGACATACCCTTCTGTGTCTCATGCAAACTGTGGTCTCTTGTTCACTTAGGTGGTGCTGGGCTCCCTGGCATGGAGGACAACCTCTGCAAAATCTGCATGGACTTACCCATTGACTGTGTCCTGCTAGAATGTGGCCACATGGTCACCTGCACCAAGTGTGGAAAGCGAATGAGCGAATGTCCCATATGCAGGCAGTATGTGATAAGGGCTGTTCATGTCTTTAAGTCCTAAGCGGAAGACTGGTGATGCCTTAAAGCCTCATCTGCTGTTAGGGAAATGGTCAAAATTACTACAAATAATTAGGTCAGAGATTAGGATGTGG
The DNA here is from genome assembly GCF_040182565.1 of Anser cygnoides. NCBI lineage: Eukaryota > Metazoa > Chordata > Aves > Anseriformes > Anatidae > Anser > Anser cygnoides. The sequence goes on from NC_089890.1 coordinate 6,467,669, forward strand.
ACCGTATTGGAAGCTGGAAGTGAGGGAAGAATGAAGCTTGGGGAAAATTGCTCTTACTCAAGCTATGTTTGGCTGTGCCCTTTCCGCTGTACCGTTTTACACCACAGTGCCTGGACTCCTGGGAGGTTATTGCCAGCAGCAGACAGAAATAATTAACAACCACCATTCTAGAGTAACTTGATCCACTGGTGGGAGATAAACAGATGCCTGTCTTTCCACCACAAGTATTAGATACTGAAGCTTCTGATTTTCCCCTGAATAATAAACAAAATAAGACTGGGGTCTCAAAAAGTGATGTGTTTTGCTGCTACTGAATTCTGATTCTACTTCCCCCATGTTGTTTTTATGCAACATACTACTTACCGTCAATTTAATTTTCAATTAATAAATTTTTTTTCAATTTAACTTCTTATGCTTGCAGGACAGGCAGCCTGCCTTCAATTTCCATATTCAGAATGAGCTTAATTCCAGCCTGGTAGAATTGTGGAAAAATGTACCATTTTATTTGAAGGTGGGCTCTGTATTACTGAAATATGTAAGGGGACTGAGAGACTGTGAAACATACAGCCTTATCTTGCCTGGTGTTTTTTTTTTGTTTGTGCCACTAGAAGGGGAATATCTCGTTTGCCTGCTGTTAATTTGTTTGAATTCATAGGCTTCCTTACAATCTATGCCAGTAGTTGCTTTAAAATTGAACTGACTTCATGTGATTAAGGAGTTAAGAAGCTACAGCTTGAGTCTTTCTGGTTTTGTGAGGAAAACGTACAGCTGAAGTGTAAGAATTCTATTGCTACACAATCATATTTAAGTACAGGTGACTTTCTTTTTAGAAGAGACATGAAAGAAGGCAGAGGCAAACTTCATTTCCCCTGAATCAATAAAATGAGCAGAAGTGAAGTGCAGAGGCTTCTGTGTATTAATCAGCTTCCCTTTTTTCAGTTTTAGTCCTCTTGCATTAAGCCTGCTTAGCAAGAACAATTTATTTTGTGATCTTTGTTTGTGAGGGTGGATAAGAGACTCTGTGGTCTGACAGGTGACAATCACAAGATCTTAGAGCTATCCTCGTGAAGAGCATGTTCCTTTGGAAGCCTTACTACAGAAAACTGTAACTAGCCTATTTTTCCCTCAGTGGCCTGCAAGTAGCCCGTCCATTTGGCTGGTAACATGTATAAGTTTCAGAATCTTGATGCCTTAATTTTTCAGCCACTGTGGTACTGCATACTCAGTTCAAGTAATGTGTGAAGTTGAGTACCTTCTGCTGCAGGCTTTTCCTATCCAACTTTCCCCTTTATGCTCTGATGATCATTGAGCGTTCAAACACTCTGCATGGGTGTCAGAGGAACAGCATAAAAACAAGTGTTGACTTAAAGCCTCTGGAGTACTGGAAAGTGCAGTTGTAGAAATGATCACCAAAGCCCTCTACTTTTGCAATAAGTGGTAATGAGTTAACAGTAAATTAAACTTCTGTAATATTTAACACGGAATATCACGTGAGTAGCAACTCACTTCTCAACTGGCACAGAGTGGAGGGTCTCTACTTTGCAAGTAGGAGTTAAGCACTTCAGACGAAGAAATCTGTCACTCAGTAGTTAACAGAACCTCTCCACTATTGAGGTGGCCTCTGACCTCGATAAAAAATAAGCTGCTGAGGCTTATTTAAATGAAAATGCTGAGTTTCACCTCTTCCCCTGTTCAGGTTGTTCTCTAATCTTCGGCTTAAGGTTTAACAGCTTCCAGCATGAGAAGAGAACTGATACAATTCAATGCATCATGTTAAAAACATGCAGGTAAGCATTAACTGTATTTACTCTTCAAGAGGTACAGGAATATACATACAAAGCTTTGAACAGCCTCATTAGTAAATTCACTGTGAAAATTCATGTCCTTTTTCGATAAACTCAGGACTGGGGGGTATTTAACAGGAAGAAGATTATTCTCCTGTGGACAGATCTACTTTTATTGTAGAGAGTAGGTTTATTTTCTACAACATATAAATCAAGTTGCACATCGATGGTTGAAATTTTAGCAATGAGAAGATATACCCACCATGAGTCTGAAGTGTGCTTTCTGAAGGGAAAAGCACTTTTTTTTTTTTGACTACACTGTTTCCCTTGCAAAAATGCTTTCTCTTTCATGGATACGACTGACTTGTTTTTAAAGGGAAATCAAAATCTGGAAGAAACTGATTAATAATCCAAAGGAATATAATGATCTAAACTAATAAAGTAAATGGAAATATTTATGTGCTTTATGTACACTGTACATGGTTTAAATATTTTAAAGTTAATATTCTACTTGAAATGGCATGTTTTTCTCTATTAAAAAATCCTCTTGGTACTACAGTGGTTAAACCTACTAGTTTTGGTACAGAAGTTTGGTTTATAATTTTATAATAAACTTGAAATGTGATTTAGTTAACTTTGTTTTCTGCCTCTGTTGCCAACAAGCTAGGACAAAACCGAGCTACTTCGATTTTTAACCAGAAAAAAGTTTGGGATACCCTGTGATAAAGTATCATTATAGAGTGGGATACAAACAAGTACGTAGATATTGAAGGGGAAAAAGTTTAACTGAGAACCCTAACTTCATCTTAACTTTGTGAATACTACAAAGGGGAAAGTAGTCTGTGAACCCTCAAAACAAAGGCAACTGAGAGGAAATAAACTGGTCAACTTGCATCTACTATACATACACATGCAGTCTGAGCCTGCACCTTCAGAGCTCATGCATATTATCCAGCAAGTGCACATCATCATATGCAAAACAGGTTTTAAAAATGGATTTTTAATTTATTGTTAATTAATATTCAAGTACTTAAGAGTAGTTCTAAACAGCTTCAGTTAAGGAGGTCTCAACTGTTCTACGAGATCCAGATGGCAGAATTCCTGTCTCAGCTTTTACTAATTGAAACATGAAGAGCAAAACCCAAGTAACTTGTTCTAGAAAACAAACACTGCAAGAGGATGATCAAATAATGTTGCACCAACTGTTGTAAGGGAAGCTTATTTGGTACCTCATTTTTTAATAGGAAACCTATGCAGAAGTGTAAACTGCTACTGTATTATAGATCTGTGCTGAATGTTACAAGATAGGGGAAAAAATAAAAGTCAGACCAGCTGAAGGACATGTCCTTTGTGTAAGTTGTAGCCATGCAGCACAATTATCCTGGTATTACAACCTATAGTTTCAGATATTTGGTGGTCTGGTGTCCTGTCCCGACAGAGAATAACCTTTAGAAAAGATGTCCTGACAGTACAGGAGAAGCTGTTTCAGTTTTATTGCTTTATTTATAAAAATACCCTAACTTTAAAAACCCAAGGAAATGAAACCAGCACCTAGATATTAAGTGCATTGGTCTACATTATGGGCAGAAAAATGGATTCAGCAGTAGTGTCCCTCAGAGTTGTTTTAATTACTTCCATATAGCTGCTATGGATCTTGATAACTACCTCTGATGGACTTGAGCATTTCATTTCCATTCACATCCCCACAGAGGAATCTCACCCTTTCTTCCACCTACCTAGTTCTCAGCTGTTCCCTTCAGGGAGTTCCTGAAGTATAGCAGTGTTAAGACCACTCAGCTGCCCCAGATTGCTAGCATGGGGCTACCAGTCTCCGTTTGCGTATGCATTCCCAGATCCAGTTGGGAGATACACGCTTAGCACCAGGATTCTCATCAATGTCCCCTATAACATGCGTTGCTGAGGCTGTGTCAAACTCTGGCACAAGATCACCATCGTATGCTATGAAGTAGCGACGGATTTTGTTGAAATCCTTCACGGAGGGCGATAGGTACAGCTTCACACCAGTGAATATGTCCAGCAGTGTCTGTGTATTGGGGAAGAGGATGGAGAAGCAAATGTTGATAAAACACTAGATTGGTCTGGAAATCACACTGAATTCTTTAAGGCATGAACAAGTCCACTTGCAGTCCCCAAGGACAGGCATGGGCTTAGAACGATAATGTCTATAAATTAGACTTTGGCCTGCTGTTGAATCATACAGAAGAGTTACACCCATACACCTCCTCTGAAAGCCAGATGCTGCAACTGAGTAGTGCTTCCCTTGCTAAGGGGAATTATTACCCCATTAGCAGCCCTTGCAAATGCTGCCTTTAGTGATGATGTTGATGTGGTCCAGTAAACATGAGCTTAATGCCTTTGCCCTTACAGGCTGATGCTTCTTAGTTAAAATAGGAGAACATAACAACCCTGGGAGTGGACTTGCTGTTTACATCAAGTAGCAAATAGCTACTCCAAGCTTATCAGATAATTACAGCTCTTGTGATTCCTAATCCACTCCCACCATTTGCTGCACAATGAGCTAGAAAGGACGGTTCTCTCCCTTTACAGCTCCCATCTCTTCTATATGCAGTACTCAAGAGCAGCCACTCAGCAATCACAGCACTTTGCCTTTGTAGAGCAGGACATTGTTGGGTGATGAACAGAGCCTTTAGCATAACAAACCCAGTTGTGTCAACTTTGCAGGTAGGGAAGAACAGCTGCAGAAATCTCTTTCCTCTACAAGAGGGCGCAGTGTTGCTATTTATGTCTTTACATCTCCTTTTAATTTAGGGTGCTGCTATGGAAATATTTCAAAGACTTGCCAGATAGAAGGCAAAAGTGAACAGACAATTGAAACAGCCTCAGCTTCTTCCCGCCCCGAAGCGTTTGCTTCCTAGCTGTCCATACCTTCTTTCCATTGTCATCCATCTCAGATGCTTTTCGCTTCTCTCCTCGTTTCTCCTCTGGCTTTTGAGGGGATTCAGTGATTGCTTTAGTGCCTAAAAACAAAAAATTGTCTTGTGATCTTGTCTAGAAAAGAATGAGGATAGGAAAACGTAAAAGGCAAATTTTCCCCCCTTTCTGGAAAATCTGTGAATTAAAACATAGCTAGTAAGACACGTTTATCTGCTGCAAATTGCCCAGGGCACCTTCCTGCCCTCAGCTCCAAAAGACTACACTGTTGTTCAGCTTTCTGTCTTGCTGTCACCACACTGCCTTTCTGAGACTGCTCAGAACTTTGATACAAGTTATTCCCCAGTGAGCACACTGGTGAAGCAAACTCGTTTCATGTCTTTGCAGTCTAATACCTGGAAATCCCCTCCAGGTGTGCTGTTACATGTACGACCTTCAAATAAAATTAAATACTGTTTCTTGGCCAAAAATGTCTAACCATAAGGCACGTGATCTGCAGGAACAGGAGCAGCAGGTTTGCTGTTCAGACCAGTCATACATTCTGTTAAGGACCTTGATCTAAAGATTAAAAGGGACTGCAGTCCTAGAGAAATCACACCAAAGTAATTCTGATACTAGCTATAACTGAGACTCTACAAAGTTCAAGGTATCTTCTCTTGACAGCATTATTTCAGAGAGCTTTAATTGTCGGAATGAGTTGCCTGAGCACCAGCCTTTTAAACAGCATCACCAGTCCTATCAGTCCTGTTGCATCTTTTCCCAATCTCAGCACACCTCAAAGCTGCGGCTATTCAGCCCATGCTATGAATGACACTGGCCAAACCAAGGGTCGAATCAGCTTTGCTCATTAACCCTGACATGCATGTAAAAGCGGCCATGGGATCTTCAAGCATCTCACAGAAGGCATAGAATGTATCCTGAGGCTCCTCTCCCTGGGAAGTACTGTCTTACCTTCTGGCTTCTTGGCTTTTGCAGGTGACTTGCTTGGGGGAGTTTTAGTAGTCTTGTGTGGCGTGGAAGACCTGGAATTTCCCTCATTCTCTCCACTGCTGCCAGCCGTGGACTCTTCTTCCTCCCCAGCAACAACACTGAAGTCAGCCTTTTCTTTGGAGAGTTGGTACAGCTCCTGTCCCACCAGAAACAAAGCATTACCTTTAAGCCATAGTGAAATCTCAGATACTGGACATGAGCAGTAATGCATCTGCTCCTCTTGTTTTCCTTTTTTTACCCCCCTGAAGCATAACTCTCTGCTTTCCACCCAGTTACTTGACATTAAGGGAAGCCATACATATTTTCACCACCTGCTACAGAGCAAGTCAGACTAACTCTTCAGCGCCTGGCTCCCTGGACTGAAAAACAGACAACACCCATTGTCCAACACTCAGGCAACAGTCTGTCTGAGGGTATTTTACCTTTCTCTCCCCTACCTGCACAGGGAGCCAAAAAGACTGCTGGACAGCAGATGGGCTGAATCACTCCTTCCTTCAGTGGCGTAACAAGCACTTGCATCTGCTGTCAGTATCCCTGTAGGCAGTGTGAAGACAGCCCAAATGACAATAACTAGACTGAGAACAGAGCTCATCGACAGCTGACTTACTGCTGGGGATGGCAACAAGCCAACCGGTTTCTATCACTAAAGGAGGTATAGGAGCTGTGTGGGGTGGGTGCCGCACCAGGGATCCAGGCAGGCTGCCATTTGGCCCCTCCGCCGTGGAACTGGGCCAGGCTACCCTTAGTCACTTCCCAGATGCCTCCCCCAATCTCGGCAATTAACGGGAAACTGAATGACCATAACCACTTAAGAGAATAAGGTCACCTCTTTCAGGAAGGAAATTCCTCACCATGAAGGCTGTTATAAGAGCTGATACAACTATCTGCCAGCACAAACTTTCCTGAAAGTGCACAACACAACCCAACAGCTCAAGAGACTCAAGAAGCCCCATGAAAATATAAGATTCACATCAAAATAGTCCAGGAAGCAGGCTGAGCCTAGAATAAATAAGAAAATGTAACATGCCATTGTAGATACTAGTTAGCAAGTATCTTCATTACATGTCCTATCAGTATTTGATTTTTAAAGTACAGACTGCTGCCAGAACTTATCTGCAGACACGCTGCAGGCAAGCATAACACATTAACTCACCTTAAGCTGCGGGAGGTTGGTGGCTGTCTTCCAGTCCTTGTCATCTCGAATGCGGGTGCAGCGAGGGAAGCGAATGGAGATCCCATCTGCAGTGTGGGCTTCTGCTTTAGAGAATTCAGCTCCTGTGATCTCCCATACAGGGGCTTTCTAAACACAGTATCAAGGAAGAAAGTCATGTCGCATTCTTGTGCTCTCATGAACTAACATTAATGCATTTGAATTCCACTACTTCTTAAAAAACAAACAAACAAAACAAAACAAAAAACCACCCCACATTTTACTCCCCCTCCCAGAACAACAGAGCTCTACAAGGACCCTCTGGGCACCTTGTGTCAAAAGACTTCTATTTTCTTTTTTCCAATGACTCAGAGATCCTCAGCCAATACACAATGCCAATTTATAAATAACACATGTTCTGTCAGACATGCATGGCACAAAGCATACTGGTAAATTTAGTAAAACAACAATAGCAACTTCTGGGTTACGAGTGTGCTTCATCTGTTTTAACTGCACTTTAATTGCTTATTTAAAGTAGATTAGTTCACTTCTGGGAAGGATTTGATGCACAAGAGTGTCTCCCAGAGGTGCTGCTGGTATGATTTCCTCATGAAGCTCTTAGCCTCAAATGCACATGCAAGATTCAGATAAGAAGTTGTGCTTAATTTCCTGTTCCAAGCTTAGGACTAATTTTTATAACAGTGACAATCTGTACACTTACAAAAAGTATGTTTGTATATCAGGGCTGGGAAACAGTCATTTAATGTCAGCACTTACCTTTGGATCTGGGACAATGAAGTCTGGGTAGTAGATTTTGTTAATTTTTAGCCAGCTTGGAATTTTACTGGGATCCTATTAAGAGCACAAAAACAAAATGATAGCACTTATGATCATGTACGAACCTAGTCCTACAGAAGAGGTTCCTGAAAGAAAATGTGGTAGCAAATTAGCAAATACGTATTTCATTGCCTTTGTATGGATGAAATTTGCTGCAGCATGCAGCGCAAGGTGCATGGACCTGCAGCAGTTCCTTTCATCTAGAGAATCACAAAAATTTCTTGCAACGCATCTGTCAACTACTGTCATCCCAAACATAAAACCACTACCACATTACTCTCCAATTGTAATTCATGTAAAACCAGACATTTTCAAGATTCTATACCCTTGATGCAAATGACCTTCAAGATGTCAAATGAATACTAAAATTCAGCTGTTTGTATGTCAGGTCTTGAGAAATAAGATTTGTCACCTTTATCAATCACTCACAAAAGACGTCTAACTCCAACATTTCAGGTTATCTAGCCGCAAGACAACAGCCTGACAAGCATTTCTCACTTGCAGCCCCATCTAGTGACTGTCTTCACGGATTGCAATATGCCAAAAAAATGGTACTTGCGCTGCTCTTCCCAATAAAACTTTGAGCAGGAACCAGATGGTGCCTGGCTTCCCACTCAGTGTCTGAGTACAAATCTCAGGCAGTGCATCATCTTCAGGAGATGGCTGCACCTACGTCTCAGTTCTCATGTAGGTTTTTAGAGCAATTTACCCAGTTTAGCTGTAATTGAGACACCGTTCAGTCCTGGCAGAGCACTTCAATTCTGCATTTAATCAGCACCTCAACTGCAGCTCAGCAGGAGGAAGCTTTTTACTTAGTCCTTTGCTGAGCATTCCTTTGATTGCCTCCATGCCAGAGGCCATCTCACCTTGCTGATCTTCACCATATCCAGCTCTGTTTGCAGACGGGCCAAGGTGGCATCGTCATGGCCACCAGCACACTTGGTCACAGTACACCACTTCTCACTCTTGGGATCATAGCAGCCCATGAGGAAAATGGACATCATCCCACCTGTAGGAGGGGAGAGCACAGTGGTTCACATCTTCTACAGGATAAGCCACAGCTTTTTAAAAAGAAAGGTAAGGAACCAAAACTCTTTTTCATCTTTGGGAGCTGAAGGACCTTGGGTCTGTGATGGCTTCACAGCATCAGCACATACAAAAAGCTGAACAGAGAGCCTTTAGTCAAGAAGACCAACCCAAGACCTAATGCTTTTCTGTGCCAACTAAGCCACAGTGAAGTCAGACAGCTTGCAGTAGCCTGGGATGCGATGGGCTGTGGCAGACAGTCACTGTAAGAGCCAGTCTTACGGTAGGAGTCCAAATGCTACAGAAAGCCTGGAGTAGGAAAAAGCTTGAGATTTTTCTGAACTGACAGATCTCTGACTTTAACTAACTCCAGAGACTTACCTTTACTGCCTTGCCCATAGAAAGCTCCCAGCACCACCAAGTCTGCTGTGTCAGCCATTGCACCCTCATTTAAGTAGTCCTTTTTCACTTTCAGCCAGTGCCGTTTTCCTGGTTCATAATTACCCTGTGCAAAACAAGGCAAGAACCCCTCACTCAGAAAGCTACCCACCAAACAAATGATATCGTGTCTCCTCAGATGGCCCTTGCTTTTATGCGGCTTAGCAGTACCAGAGCACTGAAGTGCTCAGATATATAAGGAACAACTTGGACTGGATGTCAGCACATACAAGTATCCAGAAATGTTTCAAGGATGCCCAGCCTTGTATGATTCATTCACAGACCTCCAAGCACTTCACAGAAGTGGTGACTGCACTGAGCAAAGCAGAGAATCACATGAGGGACTAGCAGCAGAGCTGCAATTAAAATGCTGTTCTGGTTACCAGTTCAGTAATCTGCATGCTGGACCATATCGCTACAGGTGCATACAAACAGACTTGATGGTTCAAAAAGTTTCAGGGACATCAGGAAATTCAGAAAAGTGGAATTCTGTCTAATGACAGAAGACAGCCAAGAGAAGAACAAAGGAAAAGCAATACCAAAATTCAGGAAAGAAATGACAGTAACTGAGATTCAGGTAAAGCTACTGCATATCCCCCTTCAAGCATTGTTAAAAACCTCTTAAAAACAGAAAAGGGCTCAGTTCAAACCTAGATTAAGTACGCAGCACTCTGTTTTTACTCCCTGATTCCCAGCATAAACCAGTTAGGAATAAATATGCACTTGCCTTTATATCTTTCAACACCAGTCCTTCCAGTCCTTCACGGATGACTCGGGTGATCATATCTGCCAGATCCGAAGCTTTCTGTAAAGGAAAGGAATTGTGGAAAGACCGAGACTGTCAAATGGCTGTGGTCATCAGGCTTTCTACTTGGAGTGGTAGCACTGAAACTAAAGCAACTACAGAGAGATGAGCAGGTAATTTAATAAAATAGTTTTCCAGGGAGGGTCCCATACCTGTTCTCTTTGCGGCACATCCAGTAACTAAGCTAGGAATATGTCCCAAGAAAAAAATAATTGGCTAACTTAAAAAAAAACAAAAAGTACTCCCCAGAGATGAGGTAGCCACACTGACTTTGTGTCCTAAGCATGTCCCATATACTCAAGATCAGATCTTCTGAGCCAGCAGTGCCTGTTTACTTCTCTGTCCAACTGCTCTGGGACACAGTCTTTTCTTCTTCCCAAAATGCTACCTCTGCCCTAAATGTCCAAGCGTTTTTCCAGTAAAAGCAACGTGCTCCAGAAATCAGCAGCAGGGAAAAATGATGGGACATACGGCTGTGCATAACAATCAAAGGAAAAAAAAATTGAGCATGTTGGTGTCTAAATGCAGTTTTTAAGCACTCAGGATTTATCCGTGCTACAAAAGTAAGAGCTGTGTGGCACTTGAAGTTGTCAGTTTGTGTGCTGGAAGCAGTCTAGTTCCCTTCAATCTTACTTCAGTCTTCTCTATGTAGCACAGCATTGCAAATTACAGACTAAATTACAACAGGCTGGTCCTAACAATATCAAAGTTGCAATGTTTCAAAATTATTAAGATGACAGAAAAAAAGATGTGCAAGTTAAAACTCTACTAAATTTGGTTGTAGCTGAGACAAGACACTAGCCTAAAAATTCTTGTACACAGACCACATGCAGAACCCATTTTGATAGACACGGAACTGCTGGATTTGCAGTCTTAATTATACAAAAGTCCATGTGGTAAAGGAGCAGTGAAGTACTAAGACTACAACCTATGAGATCACCATGTATACTGTCTTATTTAACATCAGACTCACTGAGACATGCTTCATCTCTGAGAAGAGGATCCGGTTGGGGATTTCAACCATGTTATCATGTAGAAACTTGCGACGCTCGCGCAGAGGCCTAGAACATAGAGATAGATAATTAAGGATATGCAATGAATTTCAACATGAAGTACCAGTCACGTGAACAGTGAGAAAAGTTATTTAAATAACTAAATGATTTATTCTGCAGAGTTCTAGAACAGACAATCAATTCTTTTAACATTCCTCCAGGAAAAAAATATAAAAATAGAAATCTGTAAGACGAGTGTATTTAGTTTCAGAGGACATGAGATAAGCTGAGTACTGAACCCCACTGAGCTCAGCTGAAATACAGTTACTATAGCGATGTCCCTTAGCACAGCAAGGATTACCCCATGCTGTCTTGAATTTACAGGGGTAAATGGGCAGCCTTAACAGACGAAGTGAACTGCTGCTTCTGCAGTGGTAGCGTATTCCAGCAAGTTCATGCTGGGAAACCTGTCAGGCTACTTACTCTCACACTGTGCCAGACACATACCTGTCCATCAGGCTGATGTCATTGAAATAGATGCAGTCAAACACAAACAAGCAAACATTGGCGTCTTGGAAAGCAGCTTTCTGCAAGACAATTAAGATCAATTAAAGGAAATCTGCACTCGTAGCAGCATGGAGTTTTAGAAAAAAATCACAAACAAAGAAGATGTATTTTTATCCCCACAATCTTATAATCTTTTAGCTATAATAAGCATAGGCTTCAGATTTAGACCAAATGCATCAGAGCACAAAGAAAATAAAACATGTTAATCTCCTATTGACAGAGAAATAACAAATACAAATGACTTCGGGCAAGCTAACATCCATCACTACTGCTGCAACAACAACAACAAAAACAAGCATTCTGGAGACTTCAGATTAATGTCTCCTTTAACTTGAAATACTTACAGTTTGTCACTTTACTGTCCTCATCCTAAACGCTATTTAATCTAGACATTCTTATATGGACTACATATATATCTGCATCATTCTGTCCTTTCATCTGCTATATATTGCTACAGGCAACTATAAGCAATGACAGAATTGCAAGATCTTCCTTTTTTTTTTTTTTTCCTAAATCTTGAGCTGAAGTTTCTTGCTATCTTGCCTGTGATTAAGTTAATATCAAATCTATTGTATTATAACAGTACCTTTTCTTTAAAATCAGGCTTCTCAGGGATCTTATTTTTTTTCCAAATTCTCTAGTAAGCACCAGATCTCTTAAATTAGCCTGTGATAACAGAACACATGCTAGTGTGTTTAAGTCAGCAGAATAACAGCCTTACAGCCTCCAACTATAAAAAAGGATTCATTATTTATTTATTTTTTTACCTTATGCACACCAAGAGTCCCAAAAGGAAGTGGCTTGCCAGTTTTGTTATCAATTAGAAGAACTTCCGAATCCAGGATCATACTGTGCCCGCCAGGGAAAGCCTGGGGGATGAAGTCCTTAAAATGTGCTACCTTGAGGGAGAAGAAAAAAAAAAAAAAAGAAAAATAGATGTCTACTAACTGAAGAGATGGACTCACTCCAATGCAGATGTTCTCTCCAGAAGTGTCTGAGGCATGTGTATGCATATCTGCACTAACTTTACTTTCTACTACAGCACAGACTACTAGCACAGTCTATAAATAAAAAAAGGAGACTTGAACAAATATAACAAAGTCACTCAGCTGGCTTAAAGTCAACCCAAATGCACTGCACAAAGAGGACTTGAAAGCAGGTAAGTTAACTGTAGTTTCAAGGCTTAACAGCCACCAAAACAAATTGGTTACAGTTCTATTAAATGTTGCTTTTCCAGATTCAAGTATCTGCAGAAATTAAACAAGAAATCCTACAACAAAAGGCATCTTCCTTGCCTATAGGAACTTGTGAAATTCAGTCATATTTATGGAGGAGAAGGGTAAAATCTGGCACAAAAGATGGGGCAATTTATAGGTGCTTACTTTGTGAGGAAGGACAGGTTTGAGGCTCCGGCTGAAGTAGCTGAAGTGATCTCCATTTTTATGGACCTGCACTCGCTCACCATCGTATTTGATCTCCGCATACATGCCATTTGGGCACTTCTTCATGGCATACTCAATTGACTTGCAGGCTTCAGCCTTAGAGATACGGAGAGAGAAGTTCAAAATAAATTTGGCTGACATGTTTAAAAACAAAGCTACTCCTACCTAATTTCATGAATGAACTATCAAGTCCTTTTTACATCTTTCTGTCCAGGGTTTCTGATATCCAGTCCAGATTTTCCCTTTCTTAATTAGTCATTTACTTTAAATTGTCTGAATATGCTCAAGTAATTATAGTTTTTTAGTGTTTATCTCCTCCAGATGCCTGAAGGTGCAAGTTCTGTGCCATTTGTAGGAGTGCACTTAGCTCAGAAGTAGAATATTTATCTCCTATTTGTTCAAACAAAAAATAAACAAATCTCCAATCCAACAAAAAGCTTAGAGCATTTCCAAATAAAGGATCAACTTCTGGGATGATAGCAAACAAACCAACACAGACAAGTCACTTCTGGACTGAAATCAAGTCAAGATTTAGCTTCTGCAGCATCACTGAAGCTGCACTAAATACTGGCCCTGTGGCAGAAAACACTAAAAAATGGCATTATACCTAAAAATCAGCTATTAGCTCCCACTACATTTAATCACTTGTCTACTGATTCCCAAAGGTGACAGCCTCTGACAGCGTATATGAGAACTCCATCTCTTCCTCTGCTGTAGGTCACCATTGCGGGGGAGCCAACGTTACCAGCATGGGCTGCACTGGGGTCATCAGGGAGGCCTGCACGCTGAGGGTTCGCTTCAGCCCTGGCATCTTCTCGGCCTCCTGCTGGTTCTTCAGGACTCGCTCTACCACATCCTGGAGGTTGCGTGATGCTTTGAACGCCTCGTAAGCATTTGGATCCAAAGCATCCAACCTTTAACAAATCAAGGACAGGAGCAAAACACATCAATCTCAGGTCTGCTGCTCATGGCTTATGAGGCTAATGCCCACTTCTGCTTTTATCTCACAACAAAAGGTGGGACTTACACATGCTTTGCACCAGCATTCATTTTCAGGTCATGCTTAATTAGCCTGATGATGCATTTCAGGTCGTTGCCCGTACATCTGAAGTGAGAGAGAAGATTCAGAGATAGTAGACACTTATCTGCACTACTTTCCAGCTGAAAAAAGGAAACTGGGCAAGGCCTCCATAAAAAGAGGTCCTTCCTTTCTGTAGGGTTTAAGCTCCAAGGAGTAAGTGTTTTAGTAGTGACACAGAGGCACAAGAGTAACACAAATGGCTTTTTAGCATATTCACATTTGAATGCCAATATTAATTCTGCCTGTGTTGAAACGCCTTCCAAAATTGTTAGTTAATGCATCAAGAGTAAGTTTAGTAATATCATCTTCAAATCAACACAAACTATGCCAGACCAAGAACCTTCAACACGTCCAAATGGCTTGAAGACTTTTCCCAACTTACTTAGAAACAGCAACTTGATTTACAGCTAAGTACCATTAAGGCAGTTTTGCAAGCCATTTGTCTAGTACTGATACAATGTCTTGACAGACAAGGATGAAATTCTGCCATGAACAGGAGCCATACATGTTTCTCCATGCTATTCAGAGGTCAAGGAGTCAATCAAACCACTGATAGCGGCTTACAGATGTAAAGTTCAGTCTCTGTGGTTTATGATTAATTTTTCATCTGTTCTAGTCTGTGAACTATTGATAACCACTACTAGTTTTAGTCTAAACCTTCAGAGGCTGTTTAGATTCCTTACCTGCGAGTGATATCGTGCAGCACACTTTGCTGGTCATCTTCCTTAGTAAGCTTTGATAGCTGGATTAGGAACTCATCTACCTCTTGGATGGTCAGGAGACTTTTAGCTGCCGGAGGACAAGACTTGCTCTGTTCAAAGAAGAGGCGTATGGTCTCGGAGACATCTCCCTGTCTCCAAAAAAGAAAATGAGAGTCAGAGCTACACGTAGAGAACGGGTAAGACACCACCAGTAAGTAGAAGTGGGCACATGAATGATGCTCCAATTGCATGAAGGAATTGTAACCAAACATTGGAATGAAGTTGCCATGACACAGAGTACATCTTTTCAGCTATTTCACTTGCAAAATAAGATACGTAAGAGCACCAGTATCACCTCGTTGATGCTTTTCTTTTCTTTCTTTTTTTTTTTTTTTTAAATTACACTGCTGCAGCACCACAGACCCTCTATTTCCTCAGGATAAATCCTCTTGTAAAACAAAGAATCTCAATCAGTCTAGTGAAGTCTCTAGAAGGCAGTATATACCAAGGCAATAAAGATAAGAGAAAAAATTATATTCACTAGCTAATTAACCAACTTCTTCCATCTTGCACTAGAATCAGAAGCATGTATAATCAATTATCAGTTCCTATGCACGGGAATTAAATGCACACATCCAAGCACTGGCGATAGTACAAACCTAGCCTAATCCCATAAGCCAACTTGAGCTCATAGGAACAGGTCTATTAATTGAGTCAGTTTTTGATATATGTGATATTAACAAAAGCAACATAAAACATTTAAAAAGAGAAATATACTAGACAAAGCAGTTTAGACAAAGCAGGTGCAGCCTAATTTGCCTAGATATTTTAGTCTTGCTTTTTAAAGCTTTGCAGGTGAGTTCAAGTCTTGCTTTCTGTTCAAACATTATTTTCTAAAGCTTCCAGGTGGCAGAAAGCTCTATGAAAACTGCTAAAACAAACAGAACAGAAAAGATTCACTGTCTCCCACTCTAACCGTTAAGCTAACAATCTTTCATGTGGGGGAGGGGGGGAAGAATACAATTTCCAAACCAAGGGACTGAACAGCACAAATGAAGAGAACTGCTGTCTGTACTCACCTGTTCCAGGTCCCGGATCATTTCCTCTTGGCTGCAGTTAAAAATCCTACTAAACAGCTTTACAATCTGCTTATCGTTCAAGTTGTAAACAATTTTAATGACGCCTGGTAACAGCAGCTTAATGGTCAGGTATACGTCACCATGAAAACCATCTGGAAAAAAGCACAAACCATTAGAAACTGTCACAATTTATTTTCATCTACAGTTAGTTGTGCTCGTTAGCATGACTGGGGAAAAAACAACACAGCTGGGGCTTACCTGTTCCACCACATTGTTCTGCTTTACATGAAAGGCCATTTCTCAGGAGAAACACCCACAATTTCCCTCCAAATCTGATTTCAGCACTAAATTTGATGGCACTTACGAACATTTGCCACTGTCCTGGCCTGAGTCATTTTCTTATCTGATCTGAATTTGTTTTTCAAAAAACAGTTCACGTTGCAAATTTTATCCGCATCAGTTCAGAAATCATCACAGCTAACAGCTTGGACTACAGAGCAATCAGATTTTAATTCACCCTTGCTTTTGCAATAATAATTGGAAGTTTAATTTTGAGAGGGCTTTCATATGCAGAAAATACCACACAAGAATCGTACCTCCTCCAGTTCCCTTCTTCAGGAAGTCCTGGATGATCTGCGTTTTCACATTATAGCTGGGCTTGTCGGCAACCATGGCGCAGAGCTTCCTGAACTCTCGCAGCAAGCAGTCTTTGTGCTTCGGATCACTTTTTTTTGCAGACAGACTAGACTTGTGGGAAGAGTTTGCAGGGACATCTTCTGAATTCTTTGGCTTGGCTGAATGAAAGATAAAAAGTTTTTTTTTTTTTTTTTTTAAAGTAGATGGGGCGGACTTTGAAGATGAGGGCACCTGTGCCTGGCAATCTGAAAAGAACAACCCCAGTATGGTGACAAAGCTTTGGAACTGAATAATGAGGTGCTACACCAAAATTTGTGACCTTAAATTTTATTTACATTAAGAAAATCTACAATTTTTTCCACTATTCTTACTCTTCACAGTACACCAGATTTTTATGGACCTTAATTCTACCAAACATGGTTAGGCCTTGGTGAAAAGGAATTCCTGCTGGCAGACACTTCTATTTGATTTCTATTTTATACGTCTTCCCCCTTCACAGAAGCATGTTTGCCTAAGATCACTGCTAAAATGCGGGAAAAAATTTCAAGAACTCTTTTGTTGACATCTGTCAAGCATTTATCAAAAATAATCCAGTGATCAAAATAAACAATCATAAAACAATTTAGTCCACTAACAATAGAGCTAAGCCTGGTTTCCCACAGGCTCATATTCCCTGTACCTCTAACGCTTCTACCTGGGCTATCTTTAGCCTGTACCCTCACAATTCGACTGAAATTAGCCAGTGGACAAATAGCACTGGAGTCACTCTGACGACGTGGGTTACTGCATAAACAGTGTTTCCTTGGGAATATCAGAAGTGCAAGCATCAGTTCTTTCAAAACTGACAGCCTACGAAGGCGGTCAAAATTTTTGGCAAACGTGATAAAAAATACTTAAAACTAAACCACCTTCTACAGAGCAAAAAATGACTGAACTAAGTTAAAAAAACTTCTGATGCTGGTATTGAAAGAAAAGTATTTCCCAGAATCAGTTTCTTTTAAGTCCTACCTGTGAAGCCAGAGAACTTCTTCGGATTGACAGCAGCTAACGGATCCTTTGAGGGACTGGTTATTTGTCCTGTGGGAGTGAGCTTAGCTTGGACTGTTGCTTTTTTCTTCGGCGTACTTGCAGCCTTGGTAGTAGCTTCTGTAAAACAGCAAGGTATGGGTTTGATCCAGCAGTCAGAAACAATCTTCGACATCCCTCAACATATACAAGATATACTTGTATAACAAGTATAAACACGTCCTAAAACAACTGGGGACAGAGGGGCATTTCTCAGACAGCAGAAGATAAAAAAACTACATAACTTACTAAAGATCATGAGAAAGATAAAACCAGAACATAACTGATGCTTTCTGGTGGCATTTATCTGAAACTTTAAGCGCCTACACGTGGATTAAATCACTTAGACCTTCTGCACAGTCAGCTGAGACAAAAGAAATTACAAAGCGTGATTCTAGAAGTGCCTACTTCTTCCCTTTACTTTAGGGCTAAGGCACAGATCAGACAGAGAGCACTACCCACCTTTTCACGAGATCACACCAGCAAATCAGCAAGGATTACACAGTAAATGCACGGCTGCGTGGCAGTCGGTGGCATGTTTTAAAAACGAGCAGGGCTGAAAAGCGGCCCAGGCCCTGCCCCGTGCCTCACCTGCGATGTGCTTGTGGATTAGCTCCTTCTCCTCGTCCTGCAGCTCCTCCCAGCCCTCCAAGTCCGTGATGTCCTCGATCTTCTTGGTGGTGGCGCGGGCCTTCTCCAGCTTCTCAAACATGCACCTGACGTGGTACCACTCCTTCATCTCCCCGCCGGACTCGGTGAAGGGGTTGGGCACGATCTTCCCGATGCGCACCGTGCCCTTCACCAGCTTCTCCTTGCACTTCTTGCAGCCGGCCGTGCCGCGCTTGGCGTAGTCCACGCAGTACCGCTGCTCCGCCATCGCCCCCCCCGGGGCCGGGCAGCCCCCCGGCGGCCCCGCGATCACCGCCGGGAGCCCCCCTCCGACCCCGCCGCCCCTCTCCGCCCCCGGGCGGCCTCCGCAGGCTCCGCTCGCCGCTAACCGGCCCCGGGGGCTGCCCGCGGCGGGGCAGCGGCGGGGTCCCGCTGAGGAGAGCGGCGGCCGGCAGAGGCCGAGGGCCGCGCCGCGACCGAGCACCCGGGCAGCCTGGGCCAGAGCCCTGCCGCCAACGGGCATCCGGCCCCCGCCGGCGGCGCTGCGAGAGGCGGGAGGCGCCCGGTGCTGAGCCCCGCGCCCGCCGCCCGCCGCCCCCCTTCGCTCCCCTCACGGGCCCCGCAACCGCCCCTCGCTGGGCCCCGGCCGCGCCGCCTCCGGGCTTCCGTAGGGCGCAGTGCGCGTGCGCCCCGCCGCTACCGGCAGCCCCTGAGAGGATCCCGGGGCTTGGCCGCGCCCCGCCGCGGCAGGTCCCGCCCCTCGGAGCGGCGGTGGCCCCGCCTCTGGCCCCGCCTCGCGCCGCTTCCCGCCTCTGGCCCCGCCTCACGTTTCCCGCCTCTGGTGCCTCTGAGGCGACGCCGCCATGCGGGCGCCTGGAGGGGAGCCCGGCGCCATCTTGGTGCGGGCCTGAGGCGATGCCCGCGGCCCGCTGAGTCTGCTGAGAGCGCCGCACCGCCTTGGTTCTGGTCTGAGGTGCTGCCAGGTCACCGGGGCTCCTAAGCGGCTCCCCTGGGAGGGTTTTGGTGTTTTGGATACGCGGGGCTGAAGTGCTGCTGTGTCACCCGGCCTTCGGAACAGCTCCTCTGAGAGCGCTGTGCTGTGTCAGCGTGGGTCTGAGGCACTGCCCTCTCATGGGCCTCACAGTATTCGTCCCCCCAGAGCGTTACACGCTGTTTGTGGAGGTCTGAGGCGCTGCTGTGTCACCTGGCCTTCAGAAGGGACCCCTGGAGTGCTGTGCCGTGTCTGCCCCAGCCTGAGGTGCTGCTCAATCACCCGGCCTCGTGAAACTGGCCATCCAGGAGCATTGCGTTGTGACTGTGTGGGGCTGGGGCGCTGCCCCCTGTCTGCCTTCCCCACATGGGGACTCCAGGAGCACTCTCTCACGTTTGCCCAGGCCCTGAGGTACTGCGCTGTCCCCTCAACTCCCTGAAAGTGCCCCTTATCTCAGCGCAGGGGGGCATGTGCCCGTGGTCTGGCTGCTGGCTCTCTGGGGGTTACAGCCATCCTCGTTTCTGTGGTGAAAGTGCTGTTGGGCAGTGCCAGGAGGCTGCTGAGGAAGCTGCTGTGGATGCCAAGCACACCACCAACAGGATTCCTGCCTTCATCCAGGAAAAGGACACTGTGTTGCCTGTCATGGCTGGGCCAACCTCGACCTGTTTTACTGTTCCTCGTGGCTGAGGCAGAGCATGAGGTATAGAGCACAGAACTGACTTCAGGCTTATGCCTGTCTTTTTGCCAGCCTCCAGCTAGTCACGAGATGAGCTACAGGCAGTCTTCCTCATTTTCTTTGCCAACCTCCAGTTATACCAACCACGCTGTTTGGAGCTGTGGATGAGGACAAAAACTTTGCTCACAGAACTGCTACTGACTTTACGTGGACGGCGTCCATACAGCGCTATGCTTCAGTTTTAAAGCGCTGAACAAAAGGCTGAAAACGTTTGACTTCAGGACCGTGCATTTGACCGAGTCAGATTAAAGGTATTTGTGGAAGTTTAACGTGGTTAAATTTTTAATTGTCCAAATTGCTTTGTAAAAAGATGTGCCATTGAGAAATGATTTACAGAATCAACGGTGTTTGGTGTAGCAGTTTGCATAACAGTGATCTGTTATCAGTGAAGAAAACCATCAAACCCTGGAAGACACGTGGGTACGGTGTTCTGAGAGAGCTTGCAGGGAGCCCAGAGCACAATGCAGTGTTCATGGCATCGTTCCCTTTGGTGTTCTCTCTCATTCATTGTGGTTTTGAGCCTGGTAAAAGAGATGGACAGGAAAGATGAATTTGGGCCCCCAATAATTGCAGTACGTCGTTATCTGGTTTAAATAAGGCTGCTGAGCAACCTCTCAGCAGTAGGGTTTGCTTCCCTAACTTTTACTGTTTAAAAGTCAGCAACATGATCTAAAATAAGCTGTGTCTCTGATCAGTAGAGGAACCTGCAGAGGGCATTTCAGAGGCACGCGTTAGGGTGAGATGAATTGCCTTCTGGCTCTCCGCAGTCTGCGGGGGTTCAGGTGGCGTTGCAGACAGGTAAGCGAAGGAGGAGGGCTCACCTCCGGGGCACCATGCTGAGACAGAAGATGGATGCCCCGACGCATGATGAAAAGCAGTAAGCACAGGTAGGTGGCAGAATGCTGCAGGGACAAAGTGTGAGCTTCATATTAATTTCTTCCGTGGGAAGCAAGCACAACTGATGTTTAGTTGCTTTTGAAAGGCCTGGGAATAACAGTAGCAAAGCCAGGATACTCTTATTTCCAGCTCTCTTTCTCTGGAACAGTGTAGCTGAAGGATCTTCAGCCTGCAGCATTTTGGTGTTCATCTGCAGTGTCACCAAAGGAATCCGTGGAAAGTTGAAACTGTGTGTCTTCTGAGCTGCCTGTGACTGGCAGGCCTGAGATGACATTAGGACGTGGAAGGAAAGTTTAAACTGGCATGGTACTGAAGGCGTCTCATTTTGGTCACTGCTCTTAAGTTTTCCACATAGAAACTTTATTTCCCTGAAGTTGCAATGTGCATCTGCTGTTCTTCTGAGCGGGAGAGTACTTTTGCAAGGGGAAGGATTGAAATTACTTCGGGTTTTACAGTTTATTTGAATAAATTCCTCCAGCTCCCAGTTTGGCCAAGATGTACTTTTAAACGGCTGTGAATAGAGCAATGTATCTGGTGAGCGTCTTTCCACAAAACTACACAACGCTGATTTCACAGGAAGCCCAGAGAAAACCGGCAGACAAATGAGTGCTGTTTCTCAAAGGACCAGTGAGGAATCCCTCCCGGTTTCTCTTGGTAGTTAATACTGAAGTTGCTCAGATGAGCCTCTTTGCGTGTCGGTCATCAACAACAGACTGGTAGAGAGACCCTAGGAAAGTAGAACTCTCTTATTAGTAGTTTATTCCATTCATGCAGGGAAGATAACACCAAAAAAGTAGGATTTAAAGGTCGAAGTGTGTCCTTGCTTAAGCAAAGTGGCCATCAGGAGTCTTGTCAGGACTCAAAATTCTATGTGAAAGTGAATTAATGGTCTCAAGGTTATGTTTGTTTATTTTTTATTTTTTTTCCCAGTGTTAAGAAGGAAAAATAACCTTAGTTGTTTCATCTTAAACCAGTGTTGAAAATAGTTTATGAAAAAAAGGCTCACCTTGTCCGGATCTTACAGGGATACCTTAAATTGATGTGGTTTTGAACTGAAATAAAAGTCTTGATGCAAGACTTTTTTCAGAGTTACATTCCAATGAATCTAATCTCCTTGGTATTGACAAGATATCCAAAATCTTGCTAAAATCAAATAAAGAGAGGAAGATGTTTAGAATTTTAATAACTGCAATGAACAAATATATCTTCCCATATGGCTGCTAAAGAAGATACTGAATCTGGACATGTGGTTTATTAAAATATAAGAGATAAGAGAAATGGAGAAGATTATAGAAAACAGGCATATATACATGAAAAGTATTTGAAAAAAAGGGAAGTGATGTCAGTTAAATAACAGATCAAGAAGCCATGTAAGGAAGTTACAGATCTCAATATTATTTATTTGCATATGTATTTGCTGGTGAGACTGACTTTGTTAGGGCTTCGAAAGGAAAAGCTGCTGCGGGCTTCATGGTGAAGTCAGCCGGAGTGGTAGATGGCAGTTCAGTCTGAAAGGATTCACAATGCCTTTGTTTTGAGAAGTGGCTTACAAGGCTTTCTGCCTTGTTAAGGTTTGAAAAGTTTCTACCTGAATGACTTTTCGTGGTCAGATTCACACGGATGCAATTTTCCATGTACCAGTCAAGTGCCCCAGTGGTTGCACAACACTTATGTTTCACTTGATGCCGGATGGAACAGGAATGAAATCTCTTAGAAGCCTCTTTCTGGCCCTCAGTTTGGGGGGGAGAGGGGAGAATATAATCCATTGTCAGTTTACAAAAGTATGCTCGTCTTCAATTCATGTTTTCTTCTTATGGACTGGAAGTGTACTTTTTGGAAACATAAGTGGGCTAAGCATGATCCAAGATATAACACTGAAAATTTGGATCTCAAAAGAATAGCTGTTCCCTTCTGTAGGGCCTGTTGTTAGGTGTATGGACAGGAGTTCCACTTTCCTTTTCCTCCATGTTAGCACTCTCCAGGACAATGCGAGTGATTCAGTGCATGTGACACACAGAGCCACATAACTCCTCTGCATCCCTGTTCCCATCGCAGTGACATGCCTGCCTAGAGCTGTGACAAAAAGATGACAACGAATGTGGTATTATCCTGAAATCCGTATATACAGCCCTCTGCTGAGGAGACAGTTTTGGAATGTGAACTTTGTCCTTTAATCCAAACATAGCCAAAGTCTGTCTCTCCTTACCACATCTCAGCTGTCTTTTTGAGGGAAAATCATGATGTTTGTTACATGGACATTATGAATATCTGAGTACGGGGAAAAAAATATGAAATTTGTCATTTCTAGTGTGGGTTGCCCAAAGAGTCATTTAACAGCCATGAAAAATGTGTCAGATATTTCCAAAGGCATTTAGGAGATGCTGATGCCCATTTGCTGTTAATGCTAATGAGAAGTGAGTGTCCAAATCACTTGGACGGGTTTGGGAAAGTCTCAACTAGATTCATTTCTTCCTGGAGAAAATTACATCTGACAGGAGGCTTCTGATGCAGCGGGAGGAAGGGCATTGGAGGCCGCTATTTGAATCCATTGTATTTCGGTTGAGAAGCCTGCCAAGTGTGCGATAGATACAGATGCTGATATCCACACCTCTATTCTGCTGTCAGCTAATATAATATCCTTTATTTTTCTGCTTACTGCATATGCTGTTAAATTAGATAGACGTATTTGCAAGGTGAATGACAAGTGTAATTGGCTATAAATGCTCCGTTTAGAGAGATTGCAAACTATGTTTAAGTTACACCCAAATGCACCTGTACTTGAGATGCAAAGTCATTCAGCTCCCACAGCACCTTCGTTATAACCATACTTCATCCTCCCACACAAATAGATTCTGAAGAAAATAATTTCTCCCCAAATGTACATCTGCTGCAAATTATACCAGCATCATTACACATGCAAGTATAGTGAACACAAATCTCTCGTACTATACGTTGGAGCTGGTTGAAAGATGACACCTACTTTTGGAAAACAAAGGAAAGCTAGAATAAAAGCTTGGCAATTTTTTTGATTTGTTTCAAAGCATTTACCAAATTCATTTGTCATGTGCATTTCCGCATGCTTGGAAAAGATTTTTTTCAAAATTTTTGTTGTAAATTAAATTTTTAAAATCCTTGAGAGGGAGATTGAAAGCATGGCTGAAGTTTTCATTGATCTTGTTAGGGAATGACTGTTGCTAAAACCTAGAGATCATTTTGATACCATTCTTTGAGACATCTAGAATTAATTTCAGAAAAAACATGAACATTTTCAAGAATGGATATAAAAATTCAAACTTTTTTGTCTTTTGAAAAAGTCTTTTTAAAAAAATCTGGTAAAAAGGCTATTTTTGAATGCAAACAGCTTTTCAGTGAAACACTTTGACCAGCTCTCCTGCAAAGTAACACTTGTGACCAGAAAGAAAATGGTGCAGCTTAATCGGTGCCTACCTTTCATTGTCCCCGTCAGATCTGCTGTTGGTTGTGTTAAAAGCACATGCGTGCAAAGCATTGCTCATTATCTCAACAGCCAGGAATCTTGCAGGTTTCAAATTCCCAATTTCTCTTCTGTGTTTCTTCATTACACTAAGTGGGAGTTGTGCACCGATACAGAGCAGACAGGGCCAAGGCAGTTTTAACTTCACTTTGTGTTTCAGGTAGTCTGTGTTCTCTGCTTTAATACAAAGTAGTCCTGAGGCTGCTGCACACTTTCCCGCGTTCTTTCAAGCTGCATCTGTCAAATCTGTACTCAGCAGCTGGTCTGCATGGGTGTTGTACATTCAAAGAACAGAGAGTTAAATAAAAGAAACTCCTAAATAAATTAAGTATAGATCGTGGGCTGAGGTACGTCTGATTTGGAGATCTATCACTTTTAATCTCACTGTGACACCTGAGCAGTAATAATGACAGTGCTCCATTTTGTCCTGCCCAAGTAGGCTGTGAGGTGCCTTTAGCTGTACAAAGCATTAACACTCCTTAGGCTTTCCACAGCCAAGACCATCTTCGAGAAGGCGGATGGAAATTCAGGTTCAAGGTGTCTTCTGGAGACCCCAGCTCTTGTCCTGTCACGTTCAGCACGTGCGCAAGTTGGGCTTTAACAGAGCCTCGGGGTGCCACCTGCTAAGGAGGCATAGACAAACCTCTGCTCGGAGGGAAGTTCTGCTGTTTAATGTTACAGGGAACTTTTTTACTTTAGAGCCAAACTGAATTATTTCTCTTTGCATCTCCCCCGAAGTAGTATGAAGTGTTACACGTTGCTGTGCTAAGGGCTGTATGTGTAATTAGTGACTTGTATGGCTCCCAAAAGCTGCGGTCTAAACCTTAATCCATCCTTTGCGCTGATCACCATGCCACATTTCTTAAAAGCATTTATGACCTGAAGACTGCAATTCTTAGAGCTGGTTCCACGTTGAAACTGGCTTTTATTAGGGAGACAGGATGTTGAAAAAATAATTTAAACTGATCCTCATTAGGATCTGGAGACATAAAAGTCTCTTGAGCCAGATTGTGACTTTCACTGCAGAGCTGTTTATGCAGCTGTTTATGCAGAGAATAGCTCACCAGGGATGGGTATTTGCTGCTGCTTTTGCTCCAAAGACCCCACACCTAGATTCCAGCCCTGGAACCAGGCATTTGGGGTTCCTGTCTGAACAGCATGCTCTCCTGAGGGTTGCGAAGTGCCTCGTTCTGCTCTCTGGAGAGCGGGTGGGTTGTCACAATTCCTCTGTCTCACTTGCAGCACCCTGGGGCATGAGAACAGCATAAAAACAAAGCCAAAGCAAATGTGAAATATCTGACCTATCTGTAAATGTTGCATTTGGGGCTATTTGTTTCGGCGTATCTTCAGAGCACGTGGTGGGGTGCTGGTTTATTCCTTCCTGGGCTATCTATCTGCTTTGCTCTCAATAAAATGCAACTGTTTTTTCTATCTTAAGGGCTCTACAGATGACTTAAGATGAACTGAGGAGCTGCCATTTTCCTTCTGCGTATCTGCAGCCAATAACTACACGTTACCTTTGTTGCTACCAGCTCCTTCCCTGCCAGGCTGCTGCCCAGGGAGCTGGGCCCCAACCTGCACCAATGCACAGGGGCTAGGCTGTCCCAGGCAGAGGGGCTTTGCTTCTCTGGGCTGAATTCATGAGGTTCTTGCTGGCCCCTTTCTGCAGCCAGTTGTAGGCCCTCAGTAAAAGTTCAGGTTGTCCTGTCCATCTGGCTTCTCCTCTCCCTTCTTCCTGGCTCCCGATCTTTGCCATTCATCATCCCAGACCTGGGATCTCATTGAAATGAACATGCATGAGTGAAAACACCTGTGCATTGAAGCAAGTACATTTCCAACAACATTAAAAAAAGCTTTTCCATCTTGCTTATCATCTGTTGTTAGTATTTTGGAGAAAGCCAGCCTGCTTGCAGTTACACCATTACCTTTACATGCAAGGTCATGTTAACTGTTTGAGCAGATGCTGACAGTGTTAGAGACACCCACCTGCTGCAGATGAAACCCAATTAACTGGCCTCATGCTGTTATAAAAACCCCAAGCAACAGCTCTTCTGGTTCTTTGCCTGGGGAGAGAGATGTGTGGGCTGTGTTCAGGCTCAGAGCTAGGAGTTTTACTCTCATATGTCTTTCTAAAGACTCCTTCCTCTTGTGATAGGAGATGTAGTGCTGAATAGCAGTGTTAGAGAATGTTGCCTGTCTGATAAGGGAATTTTCTTTAAACCAGGTCTAATTGCCTTATCTAGATCTGTGTCTTTTCCTCCTTAATTTCAGAGATATTTTTAGACTAGTCCGTTAGTCTGTGATATGACAGGACCTCTTAAAGCTCTGGGAAGCTCAGCTTGTAGAGTCTAAAAGGGAAGGGGATTTGCCTTGGAAGGAGGCTGGCAGCTATTCCTAAGGTGTTTAAAGGTGTTTAGATCTAATCCATACTAATGAGATAGCTTCTTATCTAACTGAACTGCAACGTTTCCTAACTGCTTTCTGCCTTCTTTTGAAAACCTATGTATTAAATTGCTATGAGACAATAGTTTCTAAAAGGCATTCTCCTAACCTTAGTTTCTTTACTAAATTGAATGAATCTACTGAAGTGTCTCTTAGAAACAAATCTTTTTTAAACCTGCACTCTATTCTTCTTAACCTCTTTACCCTAAACAATTTCTGAGACAAGATGAATACCAGCCTGTGAAGATCATAGCTACATATATTCTATTTAAGCATTCACTTGGCTGATAGCCTGGAATAAGTCACTTTTGAGGGTTAAACAACTTCTGGGGCTATAGATGAGACTTCATTATGCAATGTGTGTGTAGAGTTATTACTGTAAGCCAGTCGCTGAGGTATGGTTGCAGCGTTCACTACATAAAAAGCCCAGGCACTGAAACCTCCTACCTGAAATTTGAAACAAGTGGGTTAACCTCTCTCTCATGGGAACCTTCCATAACTTGTCCTATTTTTCTCATTTAGGGTTCTACCTGCTTGCTGCTAGAAAATGTAGAAAAAGAAGGTTTCCGTTCCTTGTAAGGATTATGTCCTTGCTTTGAGATGCTTTGAATTGCTAATACTAGCTTAAATATGACGTGGGCTAATATCACTGCTGAGAATCAGACCAAGACTGACAAAACTTTGAAATCAGAGGCTTCCAGTGTGAATCTCAGATGTCCCCAAAGCACTCGAGCACTGAAAGTCGTTATGCCTAAACAAGTAGGGTGAATGATCCTGCCTCTGGAGTTCAGTGAGGTAACCAGGATGGCTGTTTTGCTAGAAGTGTGTTGCTCAGAATGAAGCTTTGCTTGGATTCTTCTAAACAGCTAAAGCCTGTCAGGGTCTGTCAGCAAAGGCTTATTTGACAAGGGCTGGGAAATAATAGGACCAGGAAAATGAACCAAAATCAGAATTAAATAATCTTACTAGTTTCATTGCTGATAGAAAGTTACCTACAAAAGCAGATAAGAGGGAGTTTCTAGCTAGATTTATCCTCAAATGGGACTGGAAGAGAAACTTGAATTGGTTTGGACCTGCATAGCAGGGGGGAATTTTGTCATGTTCAAAGAAGCGCCAAAATATTAAAGGTTCCAAATTTTCATGCTGCAACTTCTAACATCGGTGTCCTAGAAAAATCACTAAACCAAGTAGCTGCTTTTTGGGCCTGTCTGAAATGCTTAGGTCTACAGGCTGAATTTTGAAATCCCAGTGAAATGCATAAAGTCATCTTAGATTAAGAGTTCAACTCACCTTTACTGCATGCTTAGTGTCAGATGGGATGAATAGTGACATGCTTTGGATCACTTTTCCCACACAACAAGTAGCACATATATCTGTTTGAAATTCAGAGTGGAATAGGACACTCAGCTTCATCCTCAGCTTTTTTAGCTGAGCCTTGCTCTGACTTGCTGTATTTTCATGTGAGCTGTGTACCTCTTCCTGCATTAGTGTGAATTCTGAGTGGAAATTCAAATGGGTGGGATTGCTGCGTCCTGGGCTTGCCGTCAAATACCCACATCCTTATGGGGAACCCATGTCGTAGCTAATGTGATGGGACAGTCCTTCGTCCTCTGCATGCAGAATGAGCACCTAAAAGTCACCAACCCAGTGCTTCCAAACGATGCTGCATTCTCTTAGGGCTGATGCCATGAAGCAGTATATTACTGCTCTCCTCTCAGGGCTTCGCTCATAAACATGTTTAACCTTCTATGTAATGGAAATGGATGCTTAATTCAGTGAATGGTTGCTCCCTTTCTGCATGTAAATAGTGAACTGGAGGGTGCTGACAGGACCCTCTAAAGGGATCGTGTAATGTAGAGAGATCTGTTCAATACAAATGCTCCCCCAGCCACTTCCTACAGATTAAGTGGCTGCCGGTGCTGTGCTGTGCACTGGAATTGTCAAGGCGTTTTGTTCCCCAGCCTTTAGAATGGGATCGTGCTGCAAGTCCTGCTTAGCCTGCACTTGCTTTAGAATAAAAACCTTGTTGACAAACATGTCCTTAACTCTTTCAGGACACCAGTACGGAGGTTGCTAGTTACTTTCTAACCTGCCCCTGGAGTTGCTGCATAACTTAAATCACCAAGTTATTCTTGCAAACAGTTCTTCCATTTCATTTTAATACTTCAAAGAGTTACTGGACCTCATAATATTGATCTATTCACTTCCTATCCTTTTATAGCTGCCTGTATAATTTCTGATCTTTAAATCTGACAACTATGTCCCCAAGATGACTGTTCTTAATGTTTAAATGATTGCTACCTTCCATCAAAAGATCTAGCATTAAAACAGGAAATACAGTGCAAAAGCAATAAAACAGAATGTCTATGGATTAATTTCAGTCTACCCTTTAAGTATAAAAACAAATGTGGGGAATATAGCTTGGTTTTTAAGCAAAACTGGATCAAAGTTCTCTAAGCACTAACAAGAAATCACCTGAAATAGTGCCTACTGCAAGTAAAAGTGTCCAAATTTCGTGCATTTCATGTATATGAAACTGCATAGAAAAGGTTATATCAGGTAACTATATGTAGATATCACAAAGACATACAGGATTATGAGACTGCTAGAAATAGCAATTAATGTACTAGGGCTTTCAGTAATGCCATTTCCTCTCTGTTGAGCATCACAGTTCTTAAACTTTCTTTTTTCTTTTTAGTAGATCTCTGTTTTCATGCTGAAGCCCTGCGTATAATTTTGGGGCATAACTTCTTATGAATGCCACAAAAATTCCCCGCTGCTCCCCTTCCTGTTCTTTAGACCACTGAAGAAACTACTAATGCAATTTTAATTTATAGCTCTACCTTTTCCTCAAGCTCTGGGACAAAGATTCCCTAAAGTGCTTTAGAACAGAGGTCAGACTGCATTTTGAAAAACAGCTGTGAGAAGTCTCTGATCTCTAATATAAACCCTAAGTTACCCAGCTCTGCAGTCTAATCAAGCTTGGAAGCTGCTGATTTCTAAGAGGGTAACTGCGCATGCAGCAGCCCTGTAGATCATGTCACATCTTCGTGAGGCAGTTAGATGCTATGGCAGGCCAAGTTTCCAGTTTTCCCTCTATTCCTCTTCCTTCCTTTGCCTCTGGGGCTGTCCCTCAGGCGATAGAAGGCTTCTTAAACAACCAATGCCAACTGCACCCACGTAGGATGATAATTAGCTTCACCCCCAGTGCCGCAGTCCACACTGAAGCGCTTATAGCCTCTCTCTAGATCTATTAAGAGCTGCAGCCTTGCTGAACATGCTTCCCAGAGCCTCTGACTTTTGGTTTGACATGTTTGTCCATTTCTTTATTAGCACACGGAGCAGGGAAGCCGTTATCCAGCTTGGTCTGTTTGCTCTGGCTTTCTAGAGCAAACATCAAGTGACTGAGCCATCTATCTTCTGAGGGGAAAGCAAGCACGGAAGTCAAATCTAGCAGTTTTTGAATCTGGGCAACCTGAAGAGTATGAGCTTCTGGATTTCTGGGCTGTGAGGCAGATCCTGTTTAACAGCTTCCTCACTTACCTGACAGTCAAATCTCTAGATAAGTGGTTAATATCTGCCAGTCTTACTTCTGTCATTCCAAATATGCTTGGGTTGTTCACTGCTTGTGCAGATGGTGTGGTAGGGGCTTGCGTTAGGTTGGGACTGCGTTACGTACGTCTGATGCTTATACCTTATGCACAAGGAATGAGATATGACCAATTGGTGTTCCCATGATACTTTTTTTTTCCTTTTTTTTTTCCTCTTTGCTTTCTAAGATAGGGCCCCTGTATACTCCCCTTTTCCTCCTGTTTCTACCCCAAGCTGCCTAAGGTTACACCACCTGTGCAGAGAAATGCTTCTCTGAGGACAGAAAGGTGAATTACTGTAATTCCAAGTTTTACACGTTTCAGTTCAATGTCTGTTGAATTACCTCATGAGTCATCTTTCTTCAGAGAAAGATGAGCCTGTTTTTTAGCAAAGAGTGGCATACATCTGCCCCCACCTAGTGAGGCCAGGTGTTACAGTAGAATAAATATTTTTGAGATTGAAGGTACAAGTAGTGGGTCGATATGAGGAATTTTTGAACTGGCAGTGACAAAAAGTGTAACTTTGCTACTGGATCTCTTTTTTAAAAACTACTAGAAAGCTTTCTGAAGTGCTTCATAATTTTGGTATCTCACCCCACAACACCCCGAATTAACACACAACCTTGTGATTAACCAGCCTCTTTCAGGCAAAACACTTGTGATATGTAAAGCTGAGAAAGCTGTAACAGGAGTATCTGATTTTTAGGACTACTACTCTAAAATCTATTGGGGCAGGAAGTTCTGTTGCAGCATAAGCAGAGTATTAAGCTTTTCAGGAGGAAGACAAGCTGGGAATTCCTGTAATACAAAAAGGAAGGGATTTTAGAGGCACTCCCTTGCGAAGAAAGGGAGTTAACTGAAATTTATCAGATGTAAGGCAAGTAATTCAACTTGGAAAAGCTGGTTCAGAAGCTGCAGCTTTGAAGCACTGAGTTAGTCTGCAAAGCACACCTCTGCGGAGATTTCAGCGGCCCTAACCTGAAACTTGAGGTAATGGTGGCCACTGAAGTTCTGTAAGGAAGCAAACCCTGCCTGCATAACTGCTCTGCATTATGGCAAGGAAGGCTGACTTCACGAAAGCTGCATCTCAGGCTCCTAATTTCATTTTCCACTGATATAACAGCCCTGGAAGGGTTTTCACTAAAGCAGGGTAATGGGATTTTGTGCAGAGCATCATGTAACAATTGCCTTTTCCCAGCTGCAGGCCTCATTTTTACACCCCCTTGTGGCATCAAGATCCACTCTGCGAGGGCAGACAGTAAGCCTCAGTCATGTACCTGTCTGAACTACTGAAAGCTCCTCAAAAGCAGTTCTCATTAGGGCAGACCACAAAATCAAGTCCTCTTTAATCTGTCAGCTGGCTTATTAAATACAAGGTGTTGTTGGGGCTGCTCTGGTGTTGTCAGTCTAGTTTGATGCAAAGCATGAAAAATGTGCTTTGCCTTGCTGCTGACGGGGGTGCTGGATCGAGACTGGTGATTTAGCAGCTCAGCTCCCTATGTTCCATGGTAATCTGCCACTTGAAGAGCTGCTGGTAGCACCAGGGTGGTGTTAAACCATAGTAGGTAATTTTTCTTCCTTGTCTTGTTGGCAGGAGAAGCTTTCGCACAGAAAGTGCCACTCTGACCTTCAATTTGCAAGAACAGAAATTGTAGCCTTTACACAGGCAGGGAAGGGAACCTGCTCTTATCTTCTGAGGGTAGAGATCTGCACCTCCAGAAAGCTTGTCTGGACTCACGTGAGTGGAAAATTATGTAAATGCTGTACCATGGTTGTGGCCACTCGCTGTCTCACCAGCTTGTCGTCTTATTGCTCTCCTTTTTTATTTTTCCTGTCACTCCTTAACATGCTAGAAAACATTCTTATTTCTTTCTGAGTATGAGAAGGGGGGCAGGCAAGTAGAAGGTTAGTAGTAGAGAGGAAAACATGGCTGTGGTCACGTCTTCCATCAAATCAGTTTCAGGTGCCAAGCAGTAACGTGGTGTCAAAATACCAAGCAATGAAGCATTGGGGTGATGCATCTCAATTTGTTTCAGTCCTCTAGAACCCAGAAGGAAATCTACTACTTCAGATCCTATCACGAAATAATGGCATCATGCTCTCCTTCCTCCTCTTCTGCCTCCCTCCCCGTTCCCCTGGGGAGACATCAGGCAGCTTTGGATAACCAGAGCTTTCATTCATGTGGCATAATGACATTACAAGAGAGAAGATATTTAAAAACAAGCCCCAAACAGGCCTGGAGTCAGCCTCAGCCCACCCTCCTTGTGGTTGGTGGGAGGGGGAATATGGTTGCCTTTCTGGGGAGGTGCTGCCCGTGACATTTTGCTGCCATCCCTACTAACGTTGGTCCTTTCATGGGCCACGAAGGACGGTTTGTCATAACCCCTTGGTTCCTGGCAGCAAATGCCAGTTCTGTAAGCAATGACTTTTGAATGACTGAAGTGGGGAAAGAGGAGGGATGACAGCCTGACCAGGTGACCTTACAGGCTCCCTGCTGGTGAGATGCCCACGATGAGATGCCCGTCTTTTGCAGGCAATAGGTCAGCTTCTTCTCCATCCTGCTTCCTGTGAAGGGCTCTGCCGTCTTGTAACGCAGCCAGGCAGGGAGAAGGGGGCTCTCCTGCGTTTTTCAGGATGGCCCGTGAGGAGTCTGTAGCCTCTAGGGCTGTAGGCAAGAACAAGTTATTTTTGATTAAAACTGCGGTGTGTTGGTAAACTGAGAGTGTGTGAGGGACAGCTTGAAACATTCAGATCCTCCAGGACTAGATAAGCATAATTGCATATTTGGAATTAGCAAAACTGCAAGGATCAAAGCAATCTCCTGGAAGGAGGACTAGATCAAAGGAGAGACTTTAAAAGGAGAAAACATGGATGTTAAGTTCTCCATCTACACTCATAAATACAAGATGCCAGCGGTAAAGAGGATATAGGAATAAAGAGAGCTTTTACACATTTCTCAGCAGGAAATAATTTGGTGTCTGACTAGTTAGATTTTAAATTATGATAAAATAACAGGCACAAAATTCCAGCACGGGGAAGGCTTTCCATTTAAAAGCTGAGTTTGAGTCCATATTAGGATATAGGATAAATTCATAACTTCTTCCATAAATTTACATAAAAGAGCATTATCGTGTTGCTCTGCTTAAAGAACAGATGCTACCTGACTAAACAGCAAACTGCAGCGTATCCAAAAATCTATCAAGAAAAGACTGTTACTTGGTCTCACTTTAAATCCCTCTCTGCCATTCCGATTCTGATAGAATCAGAGGATAGAGATCTCTGTGCGAGCACAAGAGGCCCAGCAAAGTGCATGGCAGATTGGAAACGTGACTGCTGCTTGTTGTGCATGCAACTATTAAAAGCGTGCGGTATTCTGGATGACAAACATCAATCTGCTCCAGCTTGCCTTATCTTCGGAAGGGCGAGATGCTGCCTTTTAAAATTGATCAGTCTTATCCTGAACAGCCTGCAGATGCGGTCCTCCTGCTTGCGAATTGACCGTGATACTTTGGCCTGGGTGGAGATGGCTGCCAGCGGGGCAGGAGTGAGAGCTGAGCTGCAAACTCCGAGCAGAAACATCTCTGGAGTCTGTGTGTTGTGGTATGAATTGTCTTGTCATTTCCTCAGGGACTGAACTCCCACACTGACATGTGCATCCTGCTGCAAGTAACGCTAATGAGCAAATACTCCTTCGGTTAAATTAGATGTTTCGGAGGGTTATAAAAGCAGTTTTCTGGGAGTCAGAAAATAAGCTGAGCAGCAGCTTATGCAAGAAGAAAGCACGAATTGTAAATGTCTGTACATTCCGCCTGTACATTCGCCCTTCCCTCACTAGGTGCTCTGTGGTTGCGGATCTGGAGGTATTTAAAGGATTAGGCAGGCAGCTCAGAGGATCTCAGTGGTGGACTGGATTGGAGTTTGTTCACTGAGATCATTTTGTGAATATGATTCCTTGGGCTTATCCCATAGCTTGGCAATGAAAATATGGAAGCCTGGAGAATACATCCAGGTTTTAGGAATAGGATTGGCTTAACTGTTTTGAAAGGGCATTTGGAACATGGCAGCATTAATGTTACCTCATGCTACAACTGTGTTTTCTGCCCGAGGCTTTCCTTAATTACACTTTGGATGGGAGACAGGAAAGAAGCATCCAAAAGAACAGCGCTACCATTCCTGGCTCCTCTTCTTTTCTGAGCAGATAAAGCTGAGAGGAAGGAAAACATTTTTCATCGTATACTGCTGTTTTTCCAAATTCTGAAATCAGTTAACTGCCAAGCGCTTTCTAATCCAACCAAATCAATTTGCAAACTTTCATTAATACTATCAGGTAATCTGCAAGCTGTTTACCCCCTGCCTTATTGGAAGGGCCATTAATACACTGGATAATGGATACCTCGGGGAAGACAGACATTAAGTTAATAATTAATGATTACAGAGGCCTTGAGGCAACTGAGCACATTTACCTCTGTGAGGATATTGAAATTGCATTCCTCTCATTTCAGCTGTCTCCCTGCAGTAGGTACTCGCAGCCGAATTGGAGCCTGGCTCCAGACTAGTTCTCACCCTGAATTGCAACGTATATAACATTCTTGAGAAGTGCCAGGCTTATCCATGCTATTCAGTTAGCTTGTGCTAGCATCATGGGGAGAGGGACGGGGTTAATTCCTCTCGACAAGCCCCTGTGGTGCTCTGCTGATGCTTGCACCTTTGGAGCCTGCTGCACCTGACTGTGGGTGCTGAGTGTAGGGTGGGTGGAACTGCTGTGAAGTGCTGATGCCTTCACTGTCTTTAGAGGTCACTGCAGAACAGTTTTGCAACCTCAGAATAGGTTCTGTGAGTGGGAGGCATGGTGTAGGGTGGATCCTATGAGCAACGTGCAACCCGAACACCAGCCTTGGTCTTCCACTAGCCAAGGAGGGTGATAATCACTGAAGGGGCCTCTCACAGACTCGGTAACAGAGATCATGCATAGTCTTAATCCAAAGGAGAAATCTCATGATGTGTGCTCCATCCATAAGCCTCAGAAAGTGGGGTGTTGGGTGTCAGCTCTCTGGGCTGTGGTGTGCATGCTTAATGTTTGCAGTTCACTATTTGTACAGCCTGTGTAAAGTAGTCGTGCGTGTTCGTCTCAAATTCTCAGCTTTTCTTAGGTACCCACTTGTAGCTTTTCTTCCCCTCTTGCTGCACCACCCTCAGTTTCAAACATTACCTCTTCCAGTCCTGGCTCCATTCCACCTGTACCCAGTGTACATTCCCCATTCTCTCAGCTCACGTCTGCTGCCTCTGAAGTTTCCTCTGTATAGGCTACATTGCGCTGTTCCATCCAGTTTCCCTCTTTTGCTTGCTCCAGGGCCAAACTAAGTCTGTCTGGGGTCAGTGTGCAGGGCTGTGGCTGGCACTGCTACTGCCTTCAGGACGACATTGAGCACATGCCTGTGACGTGGGATGTTTGGGCAGGGAGACTTCAACATGGTTATCTACAGATGGGGAAAAACTGAGTTGTGTGTTAGCTGAATTTGTGGCCCTTTGGCTGACGTTCAAACTGTAAGCATAGCACCAACATCCCCATCCCCATGCTTGGATGAATTTTTGCCAAATGCTAGGATGTCTGAAACAGCGTTAGACAGCCCCCCCGGGGCAGAGGTCAGCCCTGATTTATGACTCTTTGGTTCTGAAGAATCTGCTTGGAGAGTGTTTAATTCTTACACCCGCTGTTTTCCACTCAGAGCCTCTTCACTGTGGATGTGAGGGAAGCTACTCGGAGCTCCTTGTCTTTCCTCCAGCCCCCTGGAGATAGGTCTTATCTGGCTTGGAGGTGTAATTTGTCTGAAGCTGTCCTTCCTTACTCATCAATTTCAATGATGTTAACGTGGTGCTTAAGCTAGTTCTTTTATTAAGGTTCAGGGGTTTTGTATTCCACAATCCAATTTTGCATTATTGATAAAGTTTTGAGCAGGGGATTACTTGAGGCATGAGCTTTCTGCTGTGCATTAGT
The DNA here is from genome assembly GCF_040182565.1 of Anser cygnoides. Lineage (NCBI taxonomy): Eukaryota > Metazoa > Chordata > Aves > Anseriformes > Anatidae > Anser > Anser cygnoides. Next base: position 6,503,928 of record NC_089890.1, read on the forward strand.
CATACCTGAGTTGTGTTTTTCAGAGGAAGCTGTCTCTTAGTTAGGCCAGTTACTTGCCTGTCTGGCTGCTTCTCTTCCTCTGTAGCAGCAGGGTTGCTAACTCCAGGCATAATTGTAGGCTGATGCTGTCAGCCCGCAGTGGGGGCGACGGGGCTGACAGCAGGGTGAGCAGAAGCCGTGGCCTTGCTGCCATGAGCTGCAGTCCCACGGGACCCTCGCAAGAGGAGCAGAGCAGGTCCATGGGCAGAAAGCAGGGTGAGCCGCAGCCTGGCAATCGCTCGGCAAGTCCGCAGTGCCCAGGTCGAGCCGGGAAGTTACGTCTGCAGGTCAGGGTCTGGCCCAGGACGGTTTGTGGCCAGGCAGGGGCAGGTGCTGAGGTGTGCATGCTGTGCTGTCCCCAGGGCCGTGCCCTTTGGGGAATCCCGGGCTGTGTCTCCCAGCAGCCTGCTGGAGGTGCAGCAGGGCACTGTGGGAGGACAGTGCTCGCAGAGGGTCCCTGGGTGTAGAGCTGCTTGTCCTAAATTACGTGGCTTTTCCTTGGCGTGGGTGTGCTTTGTAGCCTTGGAACTACGATGGCTCTCATGTGACACTTATTTATAAGTCTAAGAAAATGTTAAGATTTTTTTTAACCCAGACTTCAGCAAGATGATCGTAAAGATGTTGAAACCAGTAATAGTCTTACTTAATATGTCACCTCACTGATAGATATGCATGTGGTAGTTAAAAAAAAAGGGACTGTGCAGCCTTCCACTGCATAGCAAGGCAGGGTACGTCCTTTTGGAGTCCTCACCATGAAATACAGATCTGCCATCGTGGACTTGCTCACAAAATAGTGCAAACCAGAAAATATTAACCTTATAGCACTTGCTCGCTTTGTTTCAGAAGGAAGAAGTTTCTTTCTCCAGCACATTTATGTTTGGAGTTTTCCATGGTTAATTTCTGTCTTTTTAAAACTACTGTGGAACTGCCAGAATGAAGGTATTGAAAAGTTCAGTGTTGCTCAAAATAGGTTTGAAACTAGTTGTAGCAACCGTTCTTTCCTCTGAGGGTTTTTCAGTGCAATTTGCAGAGCTGTGCAGTGAAGTGTGGCTTGTATGCAGCCTGGTTTTGCTTTCCTTGACTTGTGTATTATCACTTGGATAGGCAGTGATGCTGGAGTGATGGCACCCGAAGGACAGACTCCTGCAGGTGATGTTACGTGCACGTTTCAGAACCAGTGCTCTCCACCCTGTTCAGGTTTTTTATCCCACGCTCATTGCTGTGGCATCTCTGGGCCTTCCAGATGCACCATAAAGGCTAGAATCAGAACGCCCTCCTGTTTTTCCTTCAATCTCTCCTCTTATCTGGTTGGAGGGGCAAAAAAAGAAATCAAAAAGCCTTAGCACTGTATTCTGCTGTGTTATGTCTTGATGGCTAGGATGGAGACACACAGCTTTCTTCTTGAAACCGCATGGAAGTCTGGTGTTGGTGAGACAGGAAAGCTGGACTCAACATCCGGGGATGTGCGTGGTCACCTGTGCTGATGCACCGAAGCTGTGTCCCCTGGGTAGAGTGACAAGTCACAGGGCAGGGTGCAGCCTGGTTCCACACCAGGTCTGCCCTGCCTGCCCGGTCTCGGTGGCTGGATGCCAGCTGTGCTCCTGCAGATCCCCTCTGAGCTTCCTTTATTAGCTGAAGATGGACAGGCTTCCATTTCTTTTACAATTCACATACTTAAAGGCCTTTTACTTCTTCCCCCTTTCCCTAACCTCTATTGTAGAGGGCTAGTTTTATAAGCCTTATTAGAGTTTCATGTGGAAGGCTCCTGGGTGCTATTTGGCTTGATAAAACACCATATAAATTGGAGTGGCTGTTGATTTTGGTGCCTTTCTTATAAGACAATTGTGTTTCCAATTAGGGATTTTCTTCTCTTACATGCAGAACATGCTTTTTCTTTGCTAGATGGCTTAACATGCCTGCCACGTGCTGATAAGCTCTGTGCTAGTCCTTTTGTCTTCTGGTGCATGTGTACAGGACACAGTGCACAATGGGATAGTGGATACAACTCCCCAGATCCACTGCCAGCCATATAACTGCTGATACCAGGCAGTGCTCATTCTTCCCAGCAGCTGTGGGGGTGTACAGAAATTCAGTAGTGAAGAGGGTGGTTGGACACTGCCCTGCGTGGAATGACTTGGTGTGTAAGGCAACCTCGTAAGGGTGAGAGGCAGATTAGCAGGGCAGGAGAGCTGCCAAGCGCCAGCACCAGCTGGCGGAGGGCACGGTGTTGCCTCAGTAAGCACGGTGCTTCCAGGCTCCTCGAAAGCTTGACTGGCTGGGAGGGATGCTCATGGGGGTCCCACAGAGTCAGGTGCTGCTTTGTTTGAGGAACAAGAGGCAGGGCAGGCAGAGTCTGCTTGCGTGTTCACAGGCAAATGTTGCCCTGGTCGGAAATAAGTGGAAGGTTGCCATGATATTTTTTTAAATTTCTTTTTAGTTCTGTTTACCTATTCAAAAGGATTTCCATCATAAATTGGACTTGATCATAATAGTGTTGCAGGGTTCCCCCCATCCCTTGACCCCAAAAAGAATATAAGAGAAACATGAAATCCAAGCTTATTAGAGGGAAGAAAATGTGGCCTATTAGAATAACATAGGTTCTGACTTGGGGGCTGAAAGTGATCTTTCATGTTTTAAAAGACGCCTAGCTAAAAACGTCTGTGGAACAGGCCTTGCTGATGCATGCAGATATTTAAGGGTGGAGAGAGGTGATAATTCTCTCACACTTTTCACAAAACAAAGTGGGAGATAAAATTTACTCTGGAGTCCGTAGCATGCTCCAGCACACTTGTCCTCTAGTAGTGGCCTGTGCTAAAAGCACATCAATAAAATTGCTGATGCTGCTGTTAAGTAACAAGGTAATTACATAGGATGAGGAGGGGGACATAACTAAAATTCTGAAATAGTAGTTAATGCTGTTCCCGTTAAGTTACCAGGCTTAAATACATGGCTTACTGCCTCTCTAACTTTTAGTGCCATAAAATAGCACAGGCTGCAGACTTAAGAGATCATTAGAATAATACACAATGGATTTATCTTCATGAATAAAAATGATGCGACGCAGAGCTCTTTCTTTTGTGGATAAGCAGATATAAGTCAAGACAAGAAAGGCCGTGTTCCCAAATAGTGTTTCTTAAGAACAGCAAATCTGATTGTGCTCCAAAGGTTATGCTGTATGTGTGGTTAAGGCTGTGTCTTAACCTCCTTGATGTAAATAGTTCTTAAGATAAAAGATGAAGCTCTTCCGAGAATATTTTGCTGTTCCCTGGTGACAAATCAAGAAAATGTTTTGTGCTGATTAAGTCACTGTCAGAAGGTCAGCTGTCTCGGTGAACAGATTTAGAAGCCTCTTAAATAAATCACCTCTTTCTGTCCCCCTGCCCATTACTCATTCAGCTCTGTACCTGCCCTGGAGCTGGGGATGGGGCATTGTGCACCGCTGTGATCTCAGCTGTGCCTCCCCACACCTCTGTAGAAGCTTGAACAGCAACAACTTTATGTGCTGGTGTGTACTGGCTCCATTGCAGATCAGCTCCTGTTGTGCCATCTCTCACCACAGAATGAAAAGGGAAGACAATGTGTTCCCATTGTGAAGGTTGGCTTTTGTCTGCCCTTGAGCTGGTTATGTTAATTGTGGCTATTCAGGCTTTCAGATTGCCTCCAGCTTTAAGATACAGTGAAACTGTGCAGGTTCTCATTCCAGCATGGTTGGAAAAGTGCCCTAATTACCCCAGAGTGTCTTGTTATTCCAAGCAAGTCTAGAAACAATGTGCCTCCTGTCTCTGCTTCATTTCATACCGGGTAATGAGAGAACGTGCATGTCCCCCACATCTATTTAGCTAAGTTGTCTATAGGACAGGTCTTTCAGTTTATAATTTCACAGAGTTGCTCTGGGTCTGGATGCAAATAAAGCAATTGCACAGGCAGGTCACCAAGGTGGCACAGTAGTGACGCTGTGCTGCCGTGTGCATCTCACTTTTTCTTGTATTTTACTGGATAGCGTTGCCTAGTGGGACTTCTGGAGACAGGTATCTGCTGGCCCTGCCTTCTACTTTCACGTTCAGTCGTCACTCCCTGCAGCTGTGCATTTGGAGGTGGAGTGCCTGCCACAGGCATTGCTGAGTGCCCGCTGGCAGTCCCTGGCCCTCTGGTGAGCCCTTTTCAGAGCTTCCCCACAGCACTGCTCTGCATACGGTCCCAGACCGTGGGATGGTCAGTGCTGCAGTGTCATGGTGCACCATCCCCTTGTATTCCCATGAAGGGCTGCTGCACTCTCTGGTATTTTTTTCACAGGAGACCCAGCAGTAGGACCTGAGGGAATGGCATGAGACTGTGTCAGGGGAGGTTCAGGCTGGGTGTTAGGAAAAGACTCTTCACCGAGAGAGTTGTTAGGCACTGGAACAGGCTCCCCAGGGCAGTGGTCACGGCACCGAGCCTGCTGGAGTGTTCAAGCAGTGTTTGGACTGTGCTCTCAGACACAGTCTGATTTATGGGTGGTCCTATGCAGAGCCAGGAGTTGGACTCGATGATTCGTGTGGATCCCTTCCAGCTCGGGGTATTTTGTGATTCTGTGACTCTAAGTGAAGCATTTGCACCCAAGTCTCCTTGGTTGCACTGTAAAGAGCACTCAGCCTCGCTTCTTGCCTTTCTGCCGTCTCATGTCAGGTAAAACAAGCATTTTGTTTCAGGAATCCTAGCGAAGAAAGCCCACTGGTTCATGCCAAAGGAGATTCAATGCTTCAGTCTTAAGGCTAAGGGGGCTATGCAGTCACGCACGATGACCTCGAACAGCATTAGCGGGTGGGAGAGTGCAAAAAAAGGATTGTTGCGAAGGCCTGTGGGATTTCAGTACAATGAGACATTAGCCAAGCATATATTCTGCTACTATCATTAACATTTTCAGTACAAAGCTGAACAGATCCAGGAGCTTTAGACCAGATCAGGGCTCTGTATCATCTGGCCATTACAGCTTTTGACACAGAGCCAGCACCAGCCTCTCACGAATCACAGCTCTGGCTAGCTAGAATCTGAGAAGCATTTGTTCGGTTTTCTAAGTGGAAGAGATGTATCACCAGTGCTCCCATTTCCCTTTTCTCACATTTCCTAAAACAATAAATATTTCTCATAGATGTACCTAATGGTTTAAGCACAACCTGGCAGTTCATGAAATATTTCCTTCCTTTAATCAGAATCCTGAAGCAAACACGAAGGGAAATAAAAAGCCAATAATATGCTTGGTTGTGTGCACAAAAGTAGAATGAAATATATGAAGCTGGTAATGGCTCTGCTGTCACATCTTAAAAACATTTGCTTTGACTTGCATAAGTGTCAATTCAGCTTGCACTTGATACATTACTCCATGGATAAAGCTGCTGGCTTTTAAAATCAGGTCTCTTACTCAAGGAATGTAGAGATACTCAAAGTAGGTACTCTGTATTGCTGGGTAATTATGTCTATAGCAGAGAAAGCTTTTTTCCTTTAAAAGCTCAACTTTTGGGCTGCAATTTTTTCTGCCATGTCTCTGCATCAGGGAGGGAGCCCAGAAGCTGAACCGCAAAGCACGATTAAAGGCAGAGCTCTCTTGCCAAGGTTACAGCAAGTTCAGCCTCTTGGCTGTTTGCTGGGGGGATGTGTTAAGCCAGGCCTCGTGCCGTGCCAGGGCAGCTTGCCAGCTCCTGGGCAGCCCTGCTGGGAAGAGAGGGGGGAAGCTGGGGGCTCTGCACGCATCTACGCGGGTGTGTTGCAAATCGCACCCTCCAGTCATTAAACCTTCTGTGCCACTGAACGTCCTCGTGGTGGTCCTCTGTGCCTGTGTGGTGTGCCTTTGAACTGGGCTGTAGGAGATTGGATTCTCTGTTGGGAATGTCTCACTTCCATCCTCTGGAGGACACGCTGCTGTCACTCTTAGGTCATTTAGCTGGTTTTTGAAGGACTGAGGCACCAAACTCGTCTAGATCCTGGGTTATTTGCAGGCAGTGAATGCATGACAAAAACTCTTCTGTTCTAGGGCGTTCAGTCTTACTTCTGCGTCTCTGGTGTTCAAGGTCACTCAGTTATTTCAGCCCTTTCTGCATTGTTGTGACAACTGCATGCGCCCCCTGGGCACCACAGAACAACCTTGATGGTTTTTGGCCATCCTCTGAGCCACCTCTGCTCTCCTCTTAGGGCTAGAGAAATGCCCCTGATGGACACCCAAGCTCTCTGTCCTTTGAGTGCCCACCCAGCAGGGTAGCGCTGCCCGCTTGGATTTGCTCAGCTGGCTGTCTTACTGGAGAGTAGCGAGAGTAGCTGTTCTGAGAGAAAGCTCGAGGCAGGGAGAAATGACTTACAAGGGGCTGTAAGTTACTGCACCTTGCACTGGGCAAGACAGTTTACCTTACAACTGCTTCTCAAGACCTTACAGCCTCTAATTTTCTTGTCACACTGCCTTGAACTTTATTTACTCTGGGGAAAATTGAGGAGGTGCCTTTGAATGTTTCTCTAAACATTGAACAGCAAGAGCTGGATTGGCATGTGTGAATTGCTGAGGGCCTTACTTGACAGCTGCTGCACTTGTGACTCTTGGGTGAGGAAATTAGAGAGTGTGAAGCCTCTAGAAAGGCTTTCCGCTACTTTATTTACTTTGCCCAATGCCCCTAAAGCTTGCTCAGAAATGTGCTTCTGAGGACTCTTTAGTGCTTGTATGTTTGCAGTGCAATGGAGTTAAAAGCACTTGGGATTTGCCTTGCTGCTGGGAAAAGCTGGATGGGAAACCAGGCTGCCCTGAAGGGCTTTTAAATGTGATTAAAGCTTTCCTGACTGTGAGGATGGGAATGCGGAAGGCTTTTGCCACGGTGTTGTTTGATCAGTGGACAGGTGGACTTCATTACCTAGGATAAGCTGTTGTCTCATTGCGGAGCAGCCGTGTGACACAGGGGAGGGTAAGCATACCTGTGCTTCCCAACCCCATTTTTCTTTGCAGGCAGTTTTCGGGTTTCCAGACTGAGCCCTCTCAATCTTTTTTACCCTGTTAGAGAGAGCCATAAGAGGGGCCCCAGTTCAGAGCGGCAGTCAGGGTGTCAGATGTTTGCTTTAAACAGAGTCTTTGTATTGCTAACGCCCACCTTCCTCCCTCTCCAGACTGCTCCAGCATCTTGGAGGAGGGCTGCAGCCGCCGCAGTAACTTTCCTCACTTCCTGCCTAGATGGATGGGAAGCGGGAGCTTTGCAGAAGGCCTCCACCGCATCCTCTGCAGAGCAGGGAGCTCCTTCTGCCATTTCTGCTGAGGTACTTAGGATCTAGCTAGCCAGACCTTTACCTTGAGCTTGTTTGAGAGGGGCTTCATGCTCTCCTGCCCTCAGCCTCAGTATCTTGACCTCTGGCAGCAACAAGCAGTGTTAATGTGGAACCTTACAGCCACGTTCGCTGCACCGGTTGATGTGGTTCTCATTAGAAATGTAGCCAAAGCCCTCCAGATTCCAGGAAGCGGGTAGCGGAGTGCTACATGCAAGCCACTGAACTGTCTGTGAAGCTCTGCTGGAACCCATGGTGTTTTAAGGAGTCAAGGCCGTGAAGAGTGGTTGCAAAGGATGTGCCATGTTTCTGAATCTGCACGTCATCCCTCCCCTGGGTGCTGCTCATGTGTGTTCAAAAACTTATTTTAAAGGTAGCTTTTTCCAACCGCTGTCTCTGGAATAGAGGGAGGGACATATCTCCTCCACCACAAGATGAGCCTGGAGGTGACAGTCCTTGTGGTCCTGGAAAATAGGCCCCTTCCCTATCAGCAGCAACGGGGAGGTTCTTCGTGTCCTGCACGAGGAGAAATGTCTTTGCAACACTCAGCACTGGAGCTGCTGCTGGCAGGGAACCGCTGCCTTCCGGTGCTTGTGCCAGCCCCCTCAGTGAGGTGCCTTGCTCGGGGAAAGTGCTTGCAACAAAATTCAGGGTTCAGAGCTCCTTCTGAACATCATGGTGGTATTTCAGACTCCAAATCATCTCTCAGTGTCCTGGTTCCAGTTAGGACAGAGTTAATTTTCCTCCTAGTAGCTGGTAGGGTGCTATGTTTTGGATTAGGATGAGAAGAGCGCTGATAACGTGCTGATGTTTTAATTGTTGCAGAGCAGTGTTTACACCAGGCCAAGGACTTTTCGGCTTCTCGCTCTGTCCTGCCAGCGAGCAGGCTGGGGTGCAGCAGGAGCTGGGAGGGGACAGACCCAGGGCAGCTGACCCAAACTGGCCAAAGGGGTATTCCATACCATCTGGCGTCATGCTAAACAATATATAGGGGTGGCTGGCCAGGGTGGGGGGGCGGCTGCTCGGGGATAGGCTGGGCATCGGTCAGCAGGTGGTGAGCAATTGCATTGTGCATCACTTGTTTTTTACACATTATTATTATTAATACTATTATCATTATCACTATTATTATTATTACTGTTATTATTATATTCCTGTCTTAATAAACTGTCTTTATCTCAACTCACAGGCTTCACTTTCCCGTTTCTCTCCCCCATCCCAGAGAGGGAGGGGGGAGGGTGAGCGAACGGCTGTGTGGTGTTTAGCTGCCAGCTGGGTTAAACCACAACACTCAGGTAGTAAGTTGAGGGATAGGGTTATTATTGCTGACAGAAAGAATCTGGCAGCTGCCAGATTTGCAAGGGTAGGATCCAGGAGGTGGGGTCTGGTTCCCTGCTCTGCCAGTGACTCTGACCTTGGGTAAGACCTGCTTGTGGTGGGGGTGACTGAGATGAGAGCTTGAGACATTTCCATCAACGAAAGTGCTTATGTAAGCATGGGAAAAATAAATAAATAACCTAGGAAGTTTTGTAATTTTTTTTTTGTCTACCAGTACCTGAAAAAAAGAATACCAAGAAAACTTGGCTGGAGTCCCTATTCACTTAATCCTTTTCTCCTTGACAAATGCTATGAATTCTATGTGCTGGAGCTTATTCTTCAAGAGAAGTCTGGCTGTTAGTACATTAAGAGGCAATTTAATACTGAATGCACACTGAAGAAGCATAGAGTTCTTGACTGGAAAGCAAACAGGACCAGAAAGGGGATTCAAATAAATAAAGCAAGCACCAACCTTTTCCTGAGCCTCACCTCAAATTCCCTTTTAAGAAAAGCTGAATCTGATGCTGCCATTTCCTGCTTGAGGAACTCCTGCTACTTTATCACAGTATAAATGCAAAACAAGCACTAAACAGTCCTCTGGTGATCTGTTGTGTTGTTGGCAGCCCTGTGGCTGCGGGTCCTTCTCTTCTGAATGCATGCAAGTTTCCTTTTTTGCTGTCCTGCAAAGCCAAATGCCTCAGGAAGGTGTTAGCCACAATTTCCTGCTGCCTGTTTCATACAAATGGTATGTTGATAGCTGGGTTTTGTTATTTTACTTCAGAGCACCTGTTGTCTATGAGGTGCTTTTCAAACATCAGGTGGGTGGGGGGTGCCTTTGCAGCAGAGTCTGGAAGACAGATGTAAAAGCTTCATTTGCACTATGTTGGCTTTGAAGATAATAAAACATCTTCTCATGCTGACATCCCTGAGCTCTGCATGTTCCACCCTGCTCCCTTTAGTTACTTGTCATTTCTGCAGGTAACAGCTCAGTAAATAAAGCTCATATGCTAATGGTAGGATTACCATCTTATTATGCTCTGCTCTCAGCAACAAGAGTTGAAATTATAGCCGTTCCCTTTTCAAGGCTGAAGATGCACTCAGTTCAACAAGTAACGGAAAGCTGCGAACTTGTGGCATAGAAACCTTCAAGTTGTCTGGGAGAAATTCGACGTTGTTGAGCTCGTTACGCTTCCTGCCTCAGTCCTGGCAGTTGTGCTAAATCTGCACACAGAATTTTCCTGATCTCTGCAGCAGACAAATACAGTACTGTGGTGCCCGGCACTGAGGTAGATGCTGCTGATTTTAGTGGAGGCTGCTTTGTACGGGGGCCTTTGGCTGAGTTACCTGGTTTGGTAACGATGTCCAACGATGGACTGATTCAGTGATGAAATACATGCCACTCTCCAAGCCCGTAGCCCACCGCACGACTTAACCTTTCCATCCTTTTGCAGACGTTTTTTTGCAAAGCTTCTCCATATTCAGAGATGCTCAGTGCTGTTCTGACATCTTTTCTCCCTGTCTAAAGCAGTGCCCTTAAGCAGCTCCTTCTCAGAGCAGTCGGTCCACTGCAAGTGGCTGGAGTCATGGCTTTGCCAGAGCAGCGGCTGCTCTTTCTAGGGACCTGGAGAGAGGTTCACTCTGGCCTGTGTTTGGCATTTCTGGATTTCTCTGAAGTGAAAGAGTTGTTCCCTAAGGATGTTTCACCACTGTGGAGTTCGAGGGAACGGAGATTGAGGTAACACAGCAGTTAACATCACGGTGGTAGAGCTCTGTACAGGTTTTGGCATCTCAGCCTGAGAAACAGCGTGACTTTGTGTCATGCTATCTGCAATTGCAGCTGCCTCAAGGTTCTCCATCTGTTCTCTGTCCCCCTTTATTGTTGCCCTTGTAACAGAGAAAGAATTGACAAGCTGGTGGAGTCTGAATCAGCCTTTGCTTGTGGTGGGGACAGGTAGAGAAATGGGGCGCTCAGTCCCCTCCCCTGGGCCAAGCTGGGCCAGAATCCCTTTAGTGCCAGAAAACTCCTCTGATGACAAAGCTTTTCCCTCCCTCCTCGTGTGTGTGAGCAGATACAAATTGTCCCACCATGCTCTGTGGGTTTAACTTCATTACAAAAAGTGTCCCTGCTGAAAGCCAATGCCCTTCACAGGTGCTAAGGGAGAAAAATGTGTCTGAAATAGCCCATCTGGTACGTGCGTTTTGATTACTTCCCCCCTTCCATCTCACTGCCCTCATTACTAAGAAATGCCCAAGTGCTGTTAACAGCCCATTCCCCTAATAATGGTGCTGCTTCCTCAAGTGCAGCCTCCATTAGAGGAGAAAGTAGAGGAGCTTTTTCCTTCTTTTGATGGGGAAGGGGGAAATCATATTGGGAAATAGTGTTTGAACCCTGAGCAGGGTGGGGAAGGGAAGAACGGTTCTAGGGCAATAGATACTGGAGTCACTGCTCTGCCAGCGTGATGGACCAGCAGGTTTAGAGCAGGCAGTGCAAAAAATCCGAGATACACAACTGAGCTGGGACATCCACACTCCACAGGCACGTTGCACTATGCAGGGGCAAGGCAGATCAGCCCTCAACTTCCTCTGCTCGTTTACAGGACTGTAAAAGTACCCCGTTGCTTTGGGTACATGAGCTCTCCCTTGGAAACAAAGTGCTGGACTTAAAAAGACTTACACTTGTATTTGGAATAGTAGGTGAACAGATGTTTGAAATCCATTTAGATGGGACAGTAATCTTAAAACTAGCAGGTGAGAAGGTACACCTAAGAATTAGTTCTGGTTTTAATGAAGAAATTAGTTGCTTCTGTAGTCTAAAGCCTGGCAAAGCAGTTGTGCTACCAAAACAGATGTCAGTTAAGTTGCTGCTTTCTCTGGTTGTGTTCCAAAATTTCTGTCTTTTCATGCTCATACCTCATGCTCCCAACATGACCATATTGTAACCCTTTGACTTGGCACTTAAAAAAAAATCTAGGTGTAGTGACCTATCGTCTTTGATCTCTGTCTTGAAAAAATGAATTGCACTGTGACATCTGTGACGAGCAATAAATTTGTCTCTTCAGTTGAGTAGAACCACAGTGTGGGGGGAAGGAAACAGTGAGTTTGTGAATTCTTGGGAGATATTTCTGTTTGTCTTCTCCTCATTTGCTCTTCCCTGCGGCTCCCTGCCTGGCTTTTGGGTAGTCACTGGGATTTTAACCTCTTCTTCCCAGTGTGAATTACCAGTAAAACAGAAGTGACTTTTTCCTGTGTCTCAACTGTCTGGAGGAGGCTGTAGCTGGCACCTGATGCTTGGAGAGGAGAAGGAGTGTGATGGTATTGCAGTCTCCATTCACACTACATTTCCATGTGCCATCTTTCACATCTCGTGTATGCTTTCCTGACACAGAGCAACAGGCTGCTTGCTAATCATGGGTTTCTCACGTGAAGTTTGGCCCCGCAGTCAGATTTTGCTAATGTTCCACAACCTGCTTTAGGACTGCATCATGCTTAACTTCAGCACAGACTTTTTCTTTCAGCTCTAGCTGCCAGATGCAGCACCCAAGGCCAGACTGTAGGTGCTGTGCTGCCTTGGAAGTAGTCAGTGTGAGGTAACAGCTGCCTCTGACAGCTCTCGCATTCTTTGTTCCCTTACAGCAGAGGGATTCTCAGTTCAGCCTGGACACCCCGCGTGTGGGTAGCCACCTCCCCACCTCAGCCTTCTCACTCGATTGCAATGCAGCGAGCCCGAGGTATGTGCTCATTTCACTCCCCCGCAGGAGCCATCCTCAAAGTCCAGACACCCCTTTGGATGCCCACATTTGTTTGCAAGCAGCAGCCACTATCCACTACTATCTCCATTGCTGTAGCTGCTTTTTCTTTCATTGGGCCTAATGATTCTTCGTGCAGAAAGACTTTAGGAGCTAGCAGTTACCCCATGCGTTACGAGGCCCAGTAGGCAGCACAGGCACTTTGTACATGCAGGGTTAGTGCCTATTGAACAGTGCTGGAAGAGGCTCAGCTAGCCATCTCAGGAAATGTCCAGCTGAGGACACAGAGCCCAGCCTGGCACAGGCAATGCCATTCTGCAGGAGACAGCTTGGTTACTGCTGCCTGAGGGCAGTTTGCCTCTACTTTCAGCCTGTGCTGTAATTTGCATGCTCTCAGGATTCCCCCAGAAAGGCAAGTCTGAGGAGAGGTGCTGAGGAGTAGGGAGGAGGAGTTTGGAGGGGAAGACGCTGTGCTGATACACTTGATACATGTCCTGGCGTGTTTGTTCAGTTCTTTATCCTTCACAGAACAGGCAGGATGAAGGCACAGGGCCAGGAACACCTCTGGCAGTTCTCTTGATGCATTCAAGGTACTGTCAAGGGGATTTTCCTGCATTTCTTGCAGATGGGAAGCATTTCTGGCATTCCTTTCACAGGCATTTCTGGTCTGAGCCAGATGCACAGATAGCAAGGGGAGATCTGATATTTGTAAGTGGTGTGGTATCATTACACAGTGGGCAGGTTAGCAGGAGAGTGATGTCTGTGGACATGCTGGAAAGGAGAACAGAGCAAGCATTTGAGAGATTTGTGCCCTGACACAGCTTCTCAGGGCCAGGGCTGGCGCTTACCTTGAGTATAGCGGGGTTCATTCCCAAAGAGCTTTATAAAGCTCACTGAAATCTTTGTCATTCTGTCTTAATATTGATGTGTGGTATTGGCGTGATGGAATGGAGATTAGTGTATAAGACAAGAATAGCAGAGTTTATTCGTTATGGAGATAATACGAGCAGCTAAAAGCCAGTAGAGCTATCACTTCTCAGGATAGAAAACTATGATTCTTGCTCTGCTTCCCACAACTCCTGCTGTCCTGTAGCCAGCTGCTGACGGAAGCCAGGTCCTAGAGTGCTTGTCGGGCTGATGTGCCCAGCACCATGGCAGTTCTCACAGTGAGCACCTGAATACATAGAAGTTGTCTCGATGCCTTGGTCACCCCAGAGCAGTGCTTCCAGCTACTCTGTGGAGTGTCAGCAGGGGCGAGGGGAAGGAAGAGAGGATTGGGGGCGAAGGAACCCCTCTGCTGCTCTGTGCTGTAGAACTGAGAGGACCCACCAGAAGTCCCATTCCTCCGAGTTAATTCCTGAGCTTGGAGCTCTGCTCACCACCCCTAGGGCTCCTCTCTTCCCTCTGGCCCTCCCCAAGCACAGCTCAGGGGCTTCCCACAAGGGTGCTGCTCATGGGGCTTGGGGCACAACCTCCTTGTTCAGCCTGCTGTCACTGTGCAACTGCAGTGAAACCGATACCCTTGTTTCAGTTTCCTGACCTTCACTAGACAAATAATTTACTGTCATTTCCCACTCTCCCCTCTTCCCTACCCTGGCAATAACTGCGTGTGCACATAAAAGCTTAGTGAATGCTAATCAGGATAAATGTAACGGCATTTCTAGCCCTGTGAACACATGCTTTACGATTCTTGTGCGTTTTGTTTTTCTGGTGTTTTTTTTTTTGTTAAAAAAAAAAAGTCCCACAGGGTTTTTGTTAACATAATTGTGTTGAGCAAATTTGAAATATTTGAAAGCTTTTAAGTGCCTGTTATATATACATCCAAGGTTTGTCTTGGAACATGCTAGGTTGCAATAGACATTTTCCAATTAAGTGAAACAGCAGTGAGGATAATGGGTTTATGGAAATGGAAGAGCCATGCTGGAGGGAGATGGTAAGCCAAAAAGCATGAATCTTAATAGGATCCTTTTTCTTTTTTTGTGCTTTGCTTTTCCTTTAAACTTTTTTAAAATTTCCCTAGGCACGTCACTGGTTCTGCAGTGGCATGTTTCATATCTGGAGAATCTCTCCCTCTTTCTTTTCTCATTTACTTCAAATTTCTCTCCTCTTCAGTTTTTTTTGTCCCCCTGTACTTCTTTGTCTCCAAGACATCATCTATACCATCCTTTCAGCAATGATGGAGGCTCGTGCAGACATACAGTCATCTGTCAGTTTAACTGAGTGTGCAGAGTAGGAAATGGGGAATTCGCAGCCTTCTGCTCTCCAAAGAGCCAAAGCCTCGCTCCCTCCCACTGCCTGTGGTAGAGGAAAACCTCTGGGAGAGGTCTGGGCTCTGGTCCAGTTCTGCAGCCCAGTCACCTTGGGCCAGGCTCCTCCCTTCTGCACGGTGAGCAAATATTTTTCCAGGAGGCTTCCCAGTGAAATAAGCAGGATCTGGGGTGGAATCAGTGCCTAGGACTGGCATCTTTTTATCTTACTGTGATTTTCACGTTGCGCCTTGCTGGGTCAGTGCTTGGCTGGGAAATCCGCACAGACCGAAGCAGCCAGATGGGGAGTGAGCCAGGAAGGTTGCGGTGAGCACTGCTGCAGTCAACATCCCCTTTTGGGAAGGATGTTTGCACTGGAGGTGGGATCAAAGGGGAGTTCAATGGTTATAAGCAGGAACCATGACTCTGAGGCCCTAACCAAATTTCTTAGGAGTAACTGGCACTTTTTGAAAGTAGGGAATTTGTGGGTTGCAGCTGATAGTTATTCAGAGGAAGCACTATGCCATCTCTCACAAAAGATGCTGGGCTTAACCCACCATTTTCCTCTGCCTGTCACCTCTCCTGCCTTTTCTAAATTGATCTGCAAAGCATTCCTGCCCTCACTGCTGCTTCGCCTTGATTGCGTGACTACCAGCATGGATTTCTCTGGGATGCTTCACTGGGCTACGTCTCTATAGAAAAGATCACCTTGAATCTGGCCTGGAATTTTTTAGTCAAATCCCCAGGTGCAAAAGTCGACTATGTTTCTTTAAATCCTCTCCCTGCTTTGCTGTTTTTCAGGAAACAGTGCTTAGATCTTTAATCTGAAAACAAAAGAGCTCAGACTCCCTAACTGTATTTATCTTTGCCCAAATCAGAAGGGTTGGAGGCTTAGACACCACAAACGTCTCCCTAGAGGTTGGTGCATTTCAATAGTGGATGAAGGGATCTATATATAACATTGAGGTTAGATAGGCTTTTGCACGGAAGGGTCCCGAAGGTACTACATAATTCCACTCTATTGAGGTTCTAATACTGCACCTGTCACTGCGGTGTCAGTGTGATATTAGAGCGGGTCACTGGGGAGAGCATATTGATCCCATCTGTATACAGTTTACAGCATCCTCAGCATCCTTTATGTCCAGCGCATCAGTCCTTGCCCAGTTTTCCCCCCTCCCCTAACAGCAAAATCTTTAATCCGTGAGCCAAAGCAAAACGGTTTCACCAGCTCTGATGTCCTCAGGAAATGTGTTGGGCTTCTGCCACGAGTACAGAGACTCCTTCCACACCCAGAAGCTTTCAAGCAGTAAGCAGGATTAAGACACACAGACGTAGGCTTTTCTGTGACCTTTGGGTATTTAAACAGTCTTGGCCTGGCTTCATGAATATGAGCAGAGCTCTGTTTGGTTTCCAATCCAGCACTCTCTCTGCACAGAAATACCTGAAACAGTGGATTTGACTATGTTTTTAGACGGATTTCTTGGAAAAGTAAAAAATAACAGTCTAAGTGATGATCAGACTTTATTCCTCTATTTCCCCACGATATGATGGTTCTCTGTTTTCAAGAACATTCTATAGCATTTTCAAGCTCACCCTCAGTGCATTTTCTGGGAGATGTAAAATCCTGTGTTTGTGTGTGTATGTTACGGTTTTAAAGGCTTTCGTCAAGCCATTTTCCCACTAGGGGGTACTCCTGCTACATCAGAAATAGGCATTCAGGCGGTTCGCAGTGCTCCCCTCTTCTTTGGAGCAGGCTGTTCACTGGCAGCACAACCTGGATGTGTTCAGTCGTGCTGCTGCTCTGCTTCAGCAGCTGTGCAGCTGCCTTGTTGTTAGTTGTGCAGGGGCCCGGAGATGCTGTGCTGCCTAGTTTGTCCTCTTGTGTTTCCAGCCTGTTGGCTATGCAACGCTCTGTTCCTCTGGGAGCTGAGATAGTTTGCTTTAAGTTAGGGCAAGGTCAGTGTGTGCCACGCTACCAGATTTTGATTTGAAAACGCCCTTAATGGCTGTGTGGTTCTGTGGAAACAGGCTGGCTGCTGAGCTGAGGGGTATAGTATGGGGGCTGCTGTGTTTGGGGCATGTTATTGGGGTCAAGAAATGGGGAAATTTTACTGGCCACTATTTTAAGGCAGGAGATCAGACCATGCTGACTATTTTGGGCTTAAACTCTGTGCTGGTGTTGGCTGTTGGTGGATGGGAGGCTCCCTTAAGAGCAGATTTGTTTGGCTTTCATGTTGTGAGGCTGTCAAAGTAGCTTTGGGTATGGCGGGACCCCCTCCTTCCTCCTCCATGCCTGAACGCCCCTATGTGTTTATGGCTGGCAGGCAGGCTGCCGGTGAGCAGGCAAGCAGGATGCGGCACATGCTGTGGTTTATGCTACTCTAGGGGCTGTTTTTTCATGCAGCATGGTTTCAGCCTCTGAAATGGCACAGCTAGCAGAAGTAATTTTAGTTTTTCAGCTCTTATCCAAGGATGCGCCCCAGGTTCCTCCCCATGGTCCCTCATATCAGAGCTCTACCCTCAGCATCTCCCCTTCACACCTCCCTGCTCTGTAGTGCCTCTGGGATTTCCACCACTGCCTGCTGCTTTCTCTTTTGAGCATGCTCAAGCTTCCGTCTGTTCACGCTGATTAAATGAGTAGGCAGGAATTACAGTCAACCATCCATCACCGGAGTCAGTGTTCCCTTGACCCAGTCAAGATGAAAGAGGTCAAAATCTTTCTTTCCCAGGCTGTTCCTAGCAGTGAGATAGCTAGCTACTGTTTTCTGGCAGTGCAAATCCAGAACTGTGCTGGGGATAGTTCTCCTTCCTAACAGAAGCTTAAGTGGACTGTCACCAGCTACACAGAGTGTTCCCTTTGAGCGATGACAGTCGGAACTCAGTACTGGTAGCTGGTTGGAAAATCTTCTACCCTCATGAGAACTGTACATCATTTTTGCAGAAAGGGAGAGCCTGTGTAGCCTGTGCTGGTATTTGGAGCAATAAATCCCGAATGTCAATCACAAGGGGGGATCCCGGTGTCCCATCAAGTCTGTCTTAGGCTTCTCCAGAGCAGCTCTTATTTATTTGCTGCCTATAGGTGGGTTTCCTAAGTGTGCGCTGTCAAACAGACGTGAGGCGATGATCCAAGGCACTAAGTGCTCTACTAGAGCACTCAGTCCTCCTTGACTGAACCTGCAGGGATCTCGCAAGAAGACTAGCGGTGGTTGTGATGTGGTTGTTCCTGGAAGCATCAGTAGAGCTGGCTCCTTTTCAGATATCTGTGTAGCTCCTGGAGAGGCCAGGAATGACATCCTTCAAACTGGCAAAGCCTTCACTTCTCCCCAGAAAGACAGCTCTGGCCATAACGTGAGGCTGGAACCTCTTTGCTCCCCAGTACTTGAAAAGAAGTTGGGGTGACAACTAGGAAGGGGGAAATGGAAAGTGGAGCCTACAAAGGGGGGTAACTTGCCACTGTGACTAACTGTTCCTCTTGGAAAACCTGAAGAAAGTAATCTAGCAGCTCAGAATTACAGTAAATTACAGACCTGGCTTAGTCTGTCTGCTGAGTGCACTCAGCCTCTATTGATTTCAGAACCAGGCTATGAATTGCTGCCAGGCAATGAGCTGGCTGGTCCCTGAACCCTTACGTACTCCCCTGGACCCAATTCCTCTCCTTGTCCCAGTTGCCATCAATGTGCATAGGTGCTATCAGTCAGTCCAGCTGAGTGGTGAATCTACACCATTTTACCCCAGTGCAAATCCAGGGGAGTTTCACAGATGCTCTAACAGCCCTTTCAGGCTTTCATCAGTGTAATGGAGCCCCCTTTTCTGTTGAGTACATGCAATTCCTGGTCATTATCAGTGTGCTTCTTAAGGCAGCAGGACATCTTGAAGCTCTGTTGGAAGGCTGAGTCTCCGCTGCCTTCTGCCGCCCCCAGACACGCGCAGCGAGGGCAGCCTGCTGAGCATCTCTGTGCCGTGCGCCTCTGCTTCCTTCCTGGCTGAGAGCGGCTCAGTCTGGGAGGTGGAGAAGAATTTCTCACCCCACCTTGCACATGCGGAGCTGCCGAGGCTGCTCTGGAGAGCTGTTGTGCAAACAAACCTCTATTTGTTTGTGCAGCCGTTGCAGTTGTGACATGCTGAACTCTGTATTTTTCGAAGCAGGGGTGTGCTGCTCCGGAGGACAGAGGGCTGCATGAAACATCCCCGGCCGGGGGACGCGAGTCAGCTCGTCCGGCAGGCCTTGTCTGTTGGTGCTGACAGGTCTCTGACAAGCCCCCGCTCCTCAGGCTGAGGGGGAGTCTGTTGAGCCAGAGCTCCCGAAAGGAGTGCTTGGGAGAGGGAGCATTAGACTTGCTAATCAGGAGGTGTCTGGTGCCCTGTGTTGGGACAGCTTTATCCATAATGATGAGTCATATGCATTCAGGTTAGCAGCCTCGGGGGCAGGCAGAGTGTAAATAGAGAGAAGACTTTCCCTTAATAAAGAGGTGCAGCCCTATAATCGAGGCAGCTCCACTCCACGAGATGTTCCCAGCCTCCAGCTGCACTTTGTTCAGCTAAAAATCTGCTGGATTTGCTTTGTTCTCTGCCTTTCCTTCTCTGATCCTCCCTTGATATTTCCACATCATGCTGTGACATGTAGCCCTTTCTCTCCCCTGTTTTATCTGCCTACACTTAATCTGCCGTGGCTTTTGGCGTGATGACCTCTGAGCTGGGAGGCTTGTTGCTTTGTGTATTCAACTTAATGGTAAAATACACAGCGTGGTACAGAGCAAAACTGTCAGGGAATCTTTGTGAAAGAGCTGCTCTTTTAGGAGATCAGATGGTGATGGCTTTGGGGTGTGTTCCCAGGGCTCCCACAAGCTTGGAGTCCAGCAGCGGGTGCCTGGGCTTTGCTGGAGGTCTGGGAGCTGGCCCGGAGCAGGCCCAGGGCTGCTGTCACAGCTGGGAGAGGGGCTGGGAGGGGAGGTGGGAGGAGGGAGAGAGGCAGAATGAAGCCAAGCTGCTGCTTGATTCAAGTCAGCCAGTGGGCTTCAGAGACAGCAAAGAATGCGGCTAGGGGAGGAGCATGGAGGAGCAGAGTTTTGGGGTCTAAATCCAGATCCTAGAGAACGGACCAGCATATGAACACATCACACGGAGAAGTCTTGTTGCTTCAGCCTAGTGTGTATGGGAGAAGGGGAGATGAAACTAATGAAGATAGATGTTGTACCTGGAGGGATGTTTGCTCTTGTTTCCATTAGGTACTCAGACATATGAGAAGAGTGAATAGCCTCAAAGACCCAGAATAACCTTCAGAGCTTTATCAGGACCTGTGATTGTGGTTCACTCCTTAAGGGCTGACAGAAATGAAGTGACTAATGTTGGTTACCCCCAGTTACCACAAAACAGCTTAAAAATTGAGCATCTTTAAAAAAAATGGAGCTTTGTCAGTTTGTTACTACAGTGTGTCACTGTCTCAAATCAGTGTTGCTGCGTCTGCTGAGCTGTTTGTTTGTCTAATGAAGGGGGAAAAATAAGCCAATGTGAAGCTGGAGATGAAAGTAGGCTGAGAACAGGTTTTTTTCCCTTCTCAGTCTCAGCCTTTCCAGGCAGGTTCCAGTAGGTGCCAGTCTCACCTTGTGGAGCAGGGGAGAATGGAAACTGCTAGCAATTCGTCACAGAAGTAAGAAAAATACAGCGAAAGAGGGGGTGAGGGAAAAAAGGAAAGCCTATAGGAAAGACCTCTGTTCTCAGGGATGCTCACTTCATTTCTTTCTCCCTACTCAGCAAAGTTTATCTTGGGCTCTGCAGCACAGACCAGTTCCCCCCGTCCCCCGACTCTCTTTAATTAGTGTGTTGTAAAGGAAGAAGGTGTTGGGGGAAGAAAAGGGAAATGGGATATTGTATTTTGATGCCCCAAAAGGTAGAAAAACGCCGGTTTCCAAATATGATAGTTAATGCTTAATCTGACAGACTCTCTCTTATCAACAGGCTGTATGTGACACCCCATTACTTGATAATGGAATCCTATATAGAGACCGCAGGAGACCCAGTTCCATTCAATTAACGTACAAAACGGCAAACCTCCGAAAGCATCTTTGTCTTTTCTTTTCTCCACCTCTTTCCTTTTTTTTTTTTACCCTGAGAAAATGACAGAGTGAATATTTCTATTTTGTTTTGCAGAGGATTAGCACCAACTAATAGGATTAATATCCTGAGTTGTGTGGCAAATGGAACATTGTTACTAGGGTGATTATTAGAGAATTATATGGAGGGGCAAAAATATTAAAGCAGTTGAAAGAAAAGCATCCCTGTGCTGGAGAGACTGCCATTTCTGTGCAATATCCCAGCTGCTGGCCTGCCCGTGCTGGCTCATGCTTCTTTATTTCTCAGACTTGCTCTGCCTCTGGGATTGGCCTCATCAGCACAGGGCAGCAAGTGATTTCAGAGCCTGGAAGTGCTGGATGCAAGAGCTGGTATCTCCTCCAGGGCAAGCTATCAGGACTCTAAAAACGAAAGGAAGTCAAACGATTTACAAGTACCAGAGAGTCAACATTTCACCTGCCGTCCCAGGGATGCTTCTAGCTGTCAGTGGATGTCTGCCCATGATCACTAACTCCATCTCTCCCTTGTCTCCTTCCTCTCTGGTCAGTTTGGCTTTGCCCGCGGGCTCTGGCAGCAGGCAGGCAGCAGCAAGGATCACTGTGTGTGTGTGATGGCCACCTCCTTTCCTCCTTTCTCTGGGAATGCTGAGCACTGAACACTGGGGGCTGCGTAACGTGTGCTGGAGAACTTCAGTCTCCACCAGTTTACTGGGCCAAATACAGCTGGCAAAAGTCTTGTAGTGGTTGTGCGCAATTGCACTAACAGGTGTAAGATGGGCAAATTAAAGGAAACTTACCTGTTTCCCAAACCCTGCACGCATCTGTGGTCATATTCACATAAAAGAACATGTGTGAGAGTGTGAAGCCCTCGAGGAGGGGCTCTTGGGAGAGAACACAGCCAAGCACAGTTGATGCATAGAGATTTTTTCTGACATCTGTCTGAGAAAGTATCCTTAAGCTCTGCGTAAATCCTTCTGTCCAGGGCCACAAACCAAACTCACCCACAGCAGTGGTATTATCCCAACTTCGGGATTTCCAGATCCCTAGGGGTATTTAGACCTGCGCTGCTCAAAGGCATTTGCTGTAGGAGGCTTTGTCTGAGCAACTGATAGAAATTTGTTCCCCAGACTGAATCCCCGTTGCACCATAAGTCACTCCTATTTATATCAGCTGCTGATCTCTCCCAGTGGGCAGCTATTTCTGGCTACCTGTCTTGTATTCAGTGGAGATTTAGCACTTTTTTTTTTTTTTAATTGAACTTCCTTTTAAAATTTTTCAAATTTTTTTGCCTTAGTTTGTTTTTCAGCGCCTGATGAGCTGTCCAGGTTTGGGCTGCCCCAACTGAATACTTGTTGTGCTGCTGGAAATGAGGTATCCAGTGCTACCTTGTGGTAGATTCAGCTTTCTCTAAAGGAGCACTTTGCCACAGAGTAAGTGTCCTGGCATCTAGAAATGAAATGCTGCAATGAGAAACAACGCACTTTGCATCAAACAGGCATTTTAAACATGTAGAGCTGCAATGCAAAGTAGTAGGTTTACTTTGTGTATGGCCCTTATTAGCCTAGGAGCCTTGCAAGTTCACAGCAAATAATCCTTTCGTGTGAGCAGAGAGAAAAAGACCGACCCCTTTTATTGAAAAGGGAAGGAAAATGGGCCATGTTGAGGGCTGTGCCTCAGCTGTGCTGAGGAAAGCTGTTAGCAGAGCTGAGAGTTGGGCCAAAGCCTCCTGAGGTCCGGTTGGGTACTCAAGCCACAAGGCTGTGCTTTCTGCTTTGATCTGTTTTCCCTCCCTGAACTTCCTGTGCACACTCAGAATTTCCCAAGTATCATATTCAGTTAAATAAAACAGTCTTTCTCCTGTCTTATACCAGGACCAGGACTTCCTTTTCCTCCCCACATCTCAGTCAACCAAGGGGTCTCCTGCCTGCCTTGGGCTCTCCCTGTAGCAGAACAAGTTGAATTGGAGTTGTGCGCACTTCCAAGAAGGAGGAAGTCCTCAGGGCCCTGCTGGGAGACCTCCATAGCACGGCCAATATTCTGCGGCTGGTGTTGCGTGATGCAGGGTCACAGCTGCTGGGGCACCTGCCCACACCTGCAGACTCAGAGTGAATGGCAATTACCCATTTTCCAGCTAGGTAGGTTGAGAGCAGGCACTGGTAAGACAAGGATCTCCTGAAGGGCTTGCACTGTTGGATCACGCACCCCGACCCTCTTGCGGAGAAGTCGGAGGAGCCGCCTCTACTTGTGAGTGAAGCCAGCTGCTATGAAGCAAGACATGTAGGAACGGCAGGATGGTGTTTTACCTTCACCTCTCCATGGAAGGTAAAAGTCTGCGTAATTTAAAGATGAGTTCCCTTATGCCAGGCTATGAAAAGAGTCTTCAGAACACCCCCAAGGTTTCCATTTAATTACCAATTGCAGCTGATTTCACAGAGCAATTTCTAAGCCTCCAGCAAGGCCTTGTGGCAGTTCTTTCATCTCTCAGGCTTATTCGGAAAAGCTGTATTAAACGTCTTTTAATCCTGCCTTGGATGCACTACCTTTGATCACCTACAATTTTATACATCTGTGCTCAGGCTCACGTTCCTACGTACGTGCTTCCCCATCCAAAATACTTTAAACTGTGTTCGTTGATTAGAAAGTCTCTCCTGATGGATATAAAGCATGCTGCAAAGTTGACTGAAATACCCTGATATCTAATGATGATCCAGAGGATCTGGGTGATGCAACTGTAAGTTCTTCCATTGCTAGGTAAGCTAGTGAATGTCAATTCCTCATTTGTGTTTTACTCCAGTTTTTCTTCATAGGGAGCAAGTTTCTGTAGGGAGAAAGAAAAAAGTAAATGACACTGCATGGAAAAAGAGAGGTTTAGTCAGATCTGAGATGAGACACGTGTTAATAAAGCTTCATTCTCAGCTGAGGCTGGGACACGAGAAGGCTGGATGTTCCCGGAGAGGACGCAGAAGTCTACATTCTGAAAAGCCAAAGTTTCTGCAGTTCATTGAGGGCAAGGTCAATGTGAGGAGCTGGAACTCTGAGCTCTTAGTCGAATTTCTGAGGTACAGAACGCTGTGCTCCTTGGGATGCTTCCTGCCTGAGGAGAATGTGACCTCTTTTTTGGGGGGCAGTCATAGTGGTAATAATAAGAGATTGCATTTTCAATCCTGCTGGACTCCCAGTGCTCCTGAACACTGCCATATGGCATGGAAGCTGTGCCATTTCACTGTTGTAAGGCTCTCACTTTCGGACATCACTGGGAGCTCTGTGAGAGCACTGTCATTTGAAACGGTCCCAAAGCCCATCAGGGAAGGAAAAGCCAGAAAAAGGCACATGTTGTTTTGGGGTGGATATAAGCAAATTTTCCACAGCATACAGCAAAGCTCCATATTGTGGCCATGAGAACAGCAAGAAATCCACACAAAGCGCCAATGGGATTATCTGTCCGAAAAAGGCAAGCAGGCCAGGCCCTAAAACTGCCTGTGTATAAATGGGGACATCTGCCTACACCAACAGCTCTGGATGACCACCTGGACTTAGCCTTGCCTCAGTGCTATTTGTTTATTTCAATTACAACAAGAAAACTCAGTGCAGGGTCATGTTGTTAAGGCCTTGCGTTTGCTTACTGGAGCAGGAACAATCTTTTTCCCAGGAAGTCATTGTCTTGGTACTCAGAGAGAACAGCCGGAGAGGTTTGTGATCTAAGTAACCAACGTGAAAGTAACTCGGCTCTGTAGGAAACCTAAGGTCAGCTTCCAGATGGGTCAACTCCCTTTGCTCTGCCAAGACCAGTATGTTTTGCACTCTGTGGCTTTTCCATGGGATCGTCAGGATATGACATTATTAGGTAGATGCCCTTTTGGTGCAGTGTGCCCTCTAGATCCCCAAGAGTCTGTCTCTTTAGAAGCATCATGCTTATAAAGGTAACAATCTGCTCTCTTACTCTCTTTTTTTTTGAGGTCTTGTGTATTGCTGCTCTCCCTCACCTTGAAGGCTTGAATATCTGGGCCCGGCTGTGCTTTTTGTGCAATGGGAATGCCTTGGGATCGTCCATAAACTTCTCCTCTTCACAGCAGAGGAGCCCATGTTTTTGGCTGGGTGGGATGAACTAGACTAATTTCCTTGCTCTTTCTCTGTCAGGAAAGAGAGTGAATCTTAATGGACTCTGATCCAAGAGTTAGACGCGACAATCCAGCACTGGCACGCTTGCCAGGGCTGATAGAACTGTGATCTGATGTGTCAAATGCATTTTAGGGTCTCAGCTATGTGACAGCTTGCTAATGACTCTGAGCTTCGGAAGCTTTGACTGATCCCTCTGGGAGCTGGTGGAAAATATGTAGGAAAACTTTTTTTTTTTTTAAACAATTTTATCAAAATCAAAACATTGAATGGAAACATGTCTCTTCCAGCATCATTTAAAACTGGAATGTGTCAAAACAAATGCTTTTATTTTGATTTAAGTGAGATGCTTATAATTTTTACTTTATATTGCAGTAAGGAAAAACCACATTTACTGTATTTTTATTTATGTCTCTGCTTTTTGGATAATTATCAGAAACCAGGAACTGCAGGCTTCCAAAGTGAATTCTTGGCATTTCTATTCAGAGATTTTCAATTTCTTGTTCATGGGGAAAGCAGATGTGGATGTACAGCCAGAACTACCCACAGGTGGGAACTCCAGTGTTTCAGATTCTTGCCTCTGGCTGTTAGCTGTTTTTTCAGCTGCAGCCTCATAGTGCGGAACCTTGGGAGGGGTCATCTTAGTCTGCTTTAGGCTGTTCAGGGTCTTTAATGGTGGTGCAATTGAAAACCGAAAGCCAAAATTCACTTTATTATAAGTGGAGAGAGCCACTTCCCTCTACCTGTTAAAAATTTTCAGGCAAAGGGGGCAACCAGCGCAGTGCACCCCATGTACCTTATGTCCCTGCTGACTGAAGCAGAATCAGCTGGGAAGTCAGATTCCTGTTTCTGGGCTGGAGCCACACAGAATTCCTCTTTGGTGCCTCTGAGAGTGCTGGCATGTCCGTCTTCATGCACGCCCCTTCCTGGTAAATGAATCGGTGAGTTGGAGACATCTGATGAGCCTGGCAGAGGAAGGAGGCCCTGCTGCTTGCTGGCTTTTTTCAAGCAACCTGTTCTCTGCATTCATTCACTTCAGGCCCCAGAATTTCAAGGCTGTGTAAATAAATCACATTGCCAGCACACAATGGACTGAGCTGTCCACGGAGAGCAGAGCATGACTGAGCTTGATCCTAAAAAGCCGGTCCCTGTGCATGTTCCTGTGCATTAAGCAGCTCTGCCTTGGAGGACGCAGGCTAAGCCTGAGCTTCAAAGAGGAGGATGCTCCAGCAGCTGCGCTGACTGCTGGGTGGAAGGGTGGCATTTCTCTCCTGTTTTTCTTGCCTGCAGGCTGAAAATGTCTTGAGTTGTTTTTCTTTTTTCTTTTTTTTTTTTTCTTCCCACGTGTTGGCCTCTAGGCTGATGGTGATTTTTGTCTTGTCTTAATTGCTTTTTAAAGCTTGCAAAGCTCCATGTCTACCACAGGTAGTACTGAGCTCCATGATGCACTTATCGTTTTCCCAAACACCTTTTTAATTAAAATTGTAGCAGAGCACTCCATTTTTTAGGGCTGTCTGTCTCAGCAAGTGTCTTGTTTCTGCTGGGAAGGTGTTATGCTGTTTAGCACTGGCAAAATTGGGTGTTTTCTGCACAGGCTTTGGGATTTGCAAGGATGTTCTCTTCTGATGGGAAGATGGCTGCTCACAGAAAAGGCTGCTCAGGCTGGCTGCTGTGAGTTAAGGACCTGCTGCATCAGTTTGGCGAAGTATTGTCACGGGGCTTGCCAAGAAAAATGTGGTGTCTGTGATATGAAGGAATGAAGTTTGATACTGCATCAGGCCCCACTTTGCCCCTGAACTCTGCACGTGTGGGACAAAAAAAGACTTTTTTTTTTTTTTCTTGGCAAAGACCAATGCTTTGGATTTGGTTAAAAGGGTAAGATCAACCTGTGCATTCAGGAAAGAGGCGGATGTTTCACTTGATCACAGGTACCTGTGATACTGGTGACCTCTCCTGCTCAGCATGGAAACTATGCTCTCTGCAGCACCTTTTGCATTGACAGGCCTTTTGCAGTGATGTGCCAGTTATTTCTGAGCTCCCTCATTGCGCTGAGATTTGGTGGTCAAGCATCCGTCCTGCACCAGCATGCACAGCATTGCTTTTAAAACCCAAGCCCAGGTCATACCATTGGAGAGATGAAGGTCAATGGAGTGACTGCATAGAAATGACACTTTATTCCTCTGAAAACAGACAGTGAGCATCCGAGTCATATCTGCTTTGCTGGAGGAAAAAAAAATAAGAGGTGGTTTCCACTATTTTTACCACTCTTACCCTGCAGAATCAACTTTGCTCTGGGAGAGCACAACAGTCTTTGCCTTGTGAATCCAAAGAATTATGAACTTTCCTCCAACTGAGGGCTGTCTCCATATCCTGAGTAACTTTGCCTATGCCCTGAGCTACAGCTGTGCAATCCTTTTACAGAAGAGGGGTTGTGGAATTGTCCAACACAAGCAGCATTTGGCCCCAGGGAATCTTTTTACAGCCGCCGATGATGACTGAGCCAAAGAGAGCATGACCTGATCTCACCAGGTGAGTTCATGGGCATTTTCACATGGCAGAGTGGCATGAGGAGCCATTTTTAACATACGAATTGAGATTTGTTGCTGATATTGAGAAAACGGAGGTGGTGCCCCACAATGAAGCTTCGGAAACACATCTTTTAAAGACTCCAGCAATGTGTGACAGCTCTAAACTTTCTTCTGATGAATTAGCTTCATTTGCAAGAGACAATGCAGCTGTTTTCATGGCTGGGCACGTCTCCTCACTCCTAATTGAAGTGATCTGTTGGGGACTGAGAGTTAGTGCCTGGTGAGGTATAAAACTGCTGTCATGAGAGCAGGCAGGGACCCCGAGATTTCAATGCAAATTACACAAACACCCACAGAAGGAGCTGCAACACCAAATCCTGCATCAGTGCAGGTCATTGCACAGCTCCAGAGAGGGGCACTGACAAGGTGTCAGTATTATTGTCCATGCAATTTAAAGCTGGAACCTGGAATTTCCTAAGTTAAAAGGCGTAAGAGCTGTGGTCTAGGAAAGCCCCTGCTTGGCTCTGAACGTCTTTGATGGTATCTTTGGACTCTGGGCTTCAGGCTGTTTTCATTTCTCTTTTGATATTACCTAAGAGGAGCTTACATGCTCAACCTGGATGTGTCATGCCAACGTTCTGGGACTCCCCCAAACAAAGGTTTTGCATCTTTAAGACGTCTCCTTTTGTCAGAGACAATTGGATCAGAGTTGTTCGATTTTGTTGGGTTTGGGGTTTGATTTTCTTTGTGTCACAACAGTTTTCTCTTGAAAAATGTCATTTTGATGAAACAGAAATTGCTCAGGAAAACTTACTGATTTTGACAATCCTGCTTGGAAGGGAGCTGGGGAGGAATATCTTGAAAGTGTTGGAGCTCCCAGTTATGACACTTCCTGAATGGAAAGGAGTTTTGATTTATTTCTTTTTCTCTTTTCAAAATAATGTTTCAAAATGTACTGTTTTACGGGGCGGGGGGGGGGGGGGGGGTGGAGTCTGAGTCTGGATGAGTCTGAATGAAATGCCTGAAAAAAGGAAATCAAATGTTTTGACTGATCCAAGGCAGTTCTTCAGCACTGAATTTTGCAACTTCTCTGGCTTTTCGGACAATATAGGATGATTTAAAAATTGTTGGTTGTTAGGTTCTGCTATCTGTACACTCAGATGAGTTTCTAGGTTGAGGCAGCGATGTATGAACTACGCTTCTTTCTGTAGTGATAAATTACCTGGTTTCATAGCTGAAGAAAACTGTTTTAATCCATTAACTATAGAGAACAAAATACCCCAAGTCTCTTGATTCACGGAACCATGCAAGGATCTTCCACTGTATGAATTATTCAGGAGGAGTGGTGGAAATGAAGTACCCATTACATTTACAAATATTCCACAAAGAGTTCAAGGCTGAGCAGGAATAGATCAGACGGCGTTTATTGTAAAGCCTTGCTGAGTATTACTGTAGATGTAATTTCCTGTAGTAATTAATGCAGGATCTGCAATCCAGCTTTCAAAAGGCGACTGAACCTTTCCCTGTGAATTTAGGAATCATCTGCATTATTACACGGTATAGGTGACTTGGAGCATCCAGCCTTTGTCTAAAATTAGTCCTTAGCGTGGTGGATGATTAAAGAGGGATTGTTCCTTCAGGCTACTTGGGATTGATGTTTTCTATTAAAAAATGCATTGCTAAGGATTTGTGAAATATAGAGAGCTTCTCTGGTTGCGTTTAACTTATTATGCAGATATGCTTAAGCTATCAGATAAATGATAAATGATTTCTATAAGTTGGATGGATAGCATGACCCAAGGGTAGTTTTTTTTATTATTTTTTTCCCCTCTAAGAATCGGAGAGAGTCATTTGTCAAGTCAACCAAGTGAGGTACCCGGAGATCGTATGTCAAAGACTGTTCTGTCTGGAGTGTGCACAACAGGAGTTGATAATGTTGCACCTCATCAGACCTCTTCATTTCTACGAGATCTCCCTGCCCTTTTCCTTGGTTTCGAACTACACGGTGTTCTGGCTTGTGATGGTGTGACTGCCTCTGAGTGCTGCACTCTAGGAAACCTACCAGCACCGCTGGAGCTGAGCGAAACACCACCTAATGGGATTGGAACAACCTTCTCTTTACCCCCAGACCAAAGCTGAGCTGACGACGTCTGGGAACAAGGAGACAAACTAATCCCTTCAGCTCCCCTTCCTTCGGAGTGGTCTGTGTATTTTGCTTGGTTGTCTGTTTTGCTCCTGTGTACCTTAGGTTCCTCTGCCACCTGAATAAAACAGCCGCTTACTAGGGCCTGGTGAAATGGCAGCCTCCTGAAGGCTGGCTCTTGTCCCACCCTGGGCACAGGGCCTCCCTGTTCACCCGGAGCACAGGTTGGGTTTCAACTGATGCAAGACCCTCTCTGAGAGGGGAAGGTGTGGGCTGGGCACAGCGTGGAAAGAGCAGTGTCCCACGACGGCCTTGTGCTTGTGTCCCAGATAAGCATGCAGCAGCTCTGTGTGATTTGCATTTCAGTTCTCTCCACAGCTACAGAAAGCAAGGGCCTGACATCACCCTGGGCAGAGTTCAGGCTGTCTGGGTGGGTTGGGTTGGGTTAGCCGGGTTACTGGGCTGTCTGTAATTTAGGTAGAGTCACTGACCTTGGGTTGGACAAAAATTCTGCTGTTGGGCTTTTTTTGAGCAATAAGATGCGGTTTGTTCTTGATTGTGCTGAAACTTCTCTAGCACCATAAAATACTAAATCAGTATTTAAAAAAACAAGACTTTTTCTAATTACTTCTGCAACATTAATTTGCTATTGGAAATTGGGATTCTGTTTTGCTAAAGTCTGTACATAGAGTACAGCAGTCACTGGCTTGAAGAATTATCTATTTAACAAAATAGAGTAAAGGAAAGGTTATTAGAACTGTTCCCAGCTTTGAAATGTGTGGTGTCTTTTTAAATCAAAATTTCAGTGGAAGAAATGATAACTCTTTCAGAAACACAATTCTTACATTTTAGTTAGCTCTGACTTACCGGTGAAGCACCGATGACAGGAGATAGTGACTTCTCGAGGAATATTGAATCTCAGAATGGTCAAAATACAGCCTTTCCCTCTTTCATATAATTAGAAACATGCTTGCATATTTTTTCATCCATAATCTGCTTTCTAAGGAGAAAAATGACAGCTCTGAAAAAATTACAGTTTTCTTTAGGAATCTATTTGACTGGATGTTTTGCTGGCCTTTTCCTGGTTGGTAAAATTATATCACTTCCCAACAGTTTTATTCTCCGAAAATTATTTTTCTTCTGTAAACTTGAAATATCCTAAACCAGTTCAACCAAACAATTTAAAAGTATTTCCTCAGTAATGAATTACTTTATAGGTGGTATCTGGGCCCTTTTTTTGCCCTTACTGGCTAGACCCCGATGCAGGACCTTAAATCCTAGGGCTTCCAGTCAAGCTGCATTGTGTCTCGTCAAAGGGGGGATTAAAAGATCTAGGAGATGTCTGTGCCGTTGAGGCAAGGGATGTCTTACTCCACATTTGTTTAGCATCTAACACAACAGGGCTGCAATCAAGGCCAGCATACACCAATGCTGGTATAAAATCCCTTATTTTGTTTTTAACCAGGTCTTGTAATTATACTGGAGTTTGGATTTAATTTGGCTTTTGCAGGGCAATTTTTGTTCTCCTAAATGTAATGTAAATAGCCCAGGATATGCTAAGAAGAGAAGGTCTGGGGATTTGAACAAATTGTGCTGGATTTGAGTAGTAGGAGATAATCCCTAGCCTGCACAAAGCACCTTTCATATTGTGTTAGTTTTGTAGACAGCAGTCACTTTGCTCGAGACTGAATTGTATGTGACAGCATCTCTGTGCCTTGCTACCTAGTCCAGCAAAGAGTGCGGCAGGCTTTTTAATTACTGTAATCCGCTGCGCGTGGTACCGGTGTGTTACAGTGATGACTGCGTCCAAAGGATAAAGCACCTTGGGAGAGGAGTGAGCAACAGGCACAGATAAGCTCTGCAGGAGTTCAGACACTGCCCACCCTGAAAAACTGGTGTCTTCAGGAGCAGTTGTGCCCTCCTACCACACCTCCTTCTTAGAGGGCTTCTTTGCTTTCTGTTCTCCAGGGAGATCATCTGCTTCTCTGGCCGTCAGCTGCTTCAGAGCTTTGCTTGCTAATACTGAAGGACAAGGGAGATTCTGCTGCCGGTGTTGATATAAATATGAAATAATTTGTTTTTAATCAGTATTAACAGTGCTGGGATTACAAAGTCAGATCCACTCATATCACAGTATTGCGGTAACAAGAAATGACCAGTGGTATGTTGCTTGAGATCTTTCAAGGAAAGCATACAGATAGCTTGGATATAAATCATAAATGCAAAATCAAAGACAGCATGTGCAGCTTCTTTGGGAAACTCCCCTTCCAACACCTTTGTCAACAGTGTGAGCCTTATTGTACACACACAAGTCTCTGAAGACTCAGAGAGCCCAGCGTTTCGTTTGTTTGCATAGAAAACTTTGGGCTCGTGTGTGTTGAAAATCTGCTTTCATTAAAAGGAAGTAAAAACAACTAATAAAAAGAAACAATATATTGCTTTCTTACCTCTGGCGGGTACCTATCTGAGTAGCACAGGTGGACTAAGTATTGCCGGTTGTCCCTTAATGACTCTGACTGATTTCCAAGTCAAATCAGGATGGACAGGAATGCACAAAGATGCTTTTTGCATTTGTCCCTCCTTCCCTGCTGGAAGCTCAGCAGCAAGGCATGGACACTGTACTGCTCTCAGTTTTTGTTTTTTTTTTTCCTTGGGAAAAACTTCTTCATCTTCAGAAGTAATCAAATAGGGCTTTTTAACAAGCTGGGCCCACGCTGTCTCCCAAGAGCTGTGACACCACAGTGCCGTGGGAAGGGTTGGCTCCAGCAGTGTGGAGCTGCTGCTTCCTTTGGACCGTGCATGGTCCCAGCTCTCTATCTCCTGGTCCAGGTCACCAAACTGGGCTCTTCGTAGCCACGCTTGGGCCAAGCAGCTCTGCTGTCTTGACTTAATACATAGCCAGATCTCTTAGCAAGGGATTGCAGTCTGTGCTGCATGCTCAGACTTCAAATCCCTGCCAATAATGCAGAGTTAAAGAAGCGGATTATAATGGTGCATAACAAATAACAAGGGTTTAAATCGTCTTAAGAACACTGTACTCAGAAAAGGGGGGATTGTTTGGATGGTTAGGCCCATGGGTATGAAGAGAGGCTTTTCTTTCATGTATCTATGTACCTGCACTAATAAACTCTACTGCTGCTTGTGATGTGGGTTGTTATAACGAACTTACCCTGGACTTGCATGTTCTTGCTGTAATGTATGTGGGTTGTGATGACTGCTTCCTTCAAAGCCATTCAGTCTTATTCAGGGACAAAAATGAGAAGGATGAACAGAAATCTCCTTTTTCTTACCATCTTCTCATCCCTTTCTCCTTGGTTTGTCCCCAGAGGTAGGGGGACCCCAGCAAAGCTCATGTCTCCTGGTTTGCATCTCCCTCAAGGCACATGGGGATGGTTTCCATCGAGCCCATCCTGTCTCGATCAAGGTGGTAGATCCCAAATGAACTGTTTGTGGTGAGGTGCCTCTGCACAGAACCTCAGGGCCCTTTGGAAAGCCTGGGAGCCATGCATGTTAGTGTCTCTTCATGTGGGGAATGGCCTAAGCGGTTTAAATCTCAGTGTAAAGCAAGACAGTCATATGGGAGACAGAAGCGAGGGTGTCAGAACATGGTAGTGCAGCTTTGAGCACCTGCCTACCCCATACATCCATGCTTCCCTCTGAAATCCCACACAGACTTCAGTTTGCACAAGGGGAACTGGCAACTGCAAATGCTTGTTTATGTTGTGTTAAACATAGCTGCTTTTTTTTTTCCCCTCGTGTTTATGAGTGGTTGCCACATGTGGCAAGAGAAGATGGGGAGAAGGAACCTTGCTTTTGAAATAAGTAAAGCTTCTTGAAAACAAGTAGATCTGAGGCATCTAAGAGAAGTATTTATTTAAGCCAGTTCATGGTTTGCTTTGTGCATTCCCTTTTTACAATGATGAAACATCTGGATTTGTCTCGTTTGCCAAATTTAAATGGCAGGTACCAGGCAGCAGAGGTGAAGGTGATTATATACAGGTTTAAAAAACCAAGCAAATCAGACTGGTTGCTATTTAAGTGCCACTAACAAGCCAAAGGTAGCCATGCTGTAAACAGCCACTCCTGTGGCCTGAATCTGTTCCTGGCTGTATTTTCTTCTGGTGTAAAGCTAGCCTTGCTCTCCTGCAGTTTCTGTGCATCTTTTTAGGCAGAGTCTGACTTTTCCTTGCTGGCTTCAAAAAAAAGTGATGATATTTGCCTCCTTAGTACTAAATTCAACTCCTACAGGTTGCTCTCTTCTTATTTTTAGTTATATTTACACTGAGGTCTAGGTCATTAGCATTTTGGTTGTCATATACACTCTCACATTAATCACTGCTAAACCTGGCCCAGAGACTCAGACCCAAATACTGGAAAACAAATGATTCGTTATTTCTCCATAGCTGAAGGAAGGGAAGGAGGCTCGGAATGGCTTGTTTATGCCTCGTGAGCTCAAGCTCTCAGCCTAAGGCATTTCCAGGAGTTCTCCAGATCGCGTGTCCACTTGACCCCAAAGGTAGAGATACGGGATGAACGGAACTATAATCAATAAAGGGCACGTTGAGTTTCCTCCTTTACTTCTGCTTTTTCACTGTGTATAGTGTTGACACGCTTCTCAGTGGCTTCCAAGTGTTACGATGCCAACTAATCTTTCACAGACAAGTTGCTACAGTGCTCATTTTTGCCTTGCTCTTTAGTGGTGTGTGTTGGTCTACAAGGCTGGATAGGGAAGGGGAGAAAAGACTCCCTCAGCTATTTGTTTCAGCTTCTTTACTCACAGCCTTCCTTTCTGCTTAGGTTTCTCTCTTTTTTTTTTTTTTTTTCCCTAAAGCTGTCCTTTTTATTACAGAAAAGCCGTTCAGCTGGCAGGAAAACTCTTCAGGCATTTTGAGGATTGTCATCACTCAGAGTTCCACCCAGGGAGTTTTTGTCCATTGTTAGCTGGATTCATAGTTCAGCTCATTTTCATCTCCATCCAAAACAGGGAGCTAAATACAGAAGTGTAGTTCCTCTATTAATATCCTCTATGTTATGGTAGGACCAAGCTGCCAGGCGCTGGGCTGTGTGAATAGTGAGGGAGACTATAGTTCCATTGCATTTCAAGCAAAAGCATAGAGAGAAGCCAGATTACTCGTGAGAGCTGAAAAATCAGCTTTGGTTTCCTAAGCCCCAACGCAATCTTTGATCCACCAAGCTATGCTCTTTTTTAGTTTGAAATTGCTCACTTCCACGAGGGCCAAATCTGCCCCCCTACAATTAAGTGCAAAGCTCTTGATGTCTTACTCCAAACTTTTATTGCCTCAGGCCTCTCCTGAGGCTACTTTCTGTTCTAGCATCCTAAAACCACTATATTTATTTTTTTTGGTACACATTTTATACAAGTCAGAAGAATCTACTTGACTCTCTGCTGCCAGATTCATACTTCAAGGGTAAATATCCTAATTACTGCCAGGTAGTAGAGCTTTGTGGAAGGGCCTAAATTGCAGATTTATTTACTGATTACATGACCAATCTTCCTTACCTCTGGTGTCTGTATCTTACTGGG
The DNA here is from genome assembly GCF_040182565.1 of Anser cygnoides. Lineage (NCBI taxonomy): Eukaryota > Metazoa > Chordata > Aves > Anseriformes > Anatidae > Anser > Anser cygnoides. The sequence goes on from NC_089890.1 coordinate 6,538,948, forward strand.
TTTGGGTTGGTTTAAATTTGGTGTCTTCTTTCCTTTCCATGGAAAGGTAGCTGATAAGTAGCAAGTTCTCACTTGGCATGACTCATGCTGGTCTTGGGCCTAGTTCATTCCAGTGGTGAATGGCCACGAACTTCCTGAGTAATTCCTGAAACACAGAACCTTGTAGAGGTGCACAGCATACCCACAGTGCTCGGGGCAATCTGTGGCCATGTTCTTTTCACGGACTCCTATTCGAGGCTGCATTGTACACTGCACTAGATAGTCTCACCAGTTGTATGTTCCTGTCTGGAAGAGCTCATGTCCCCCAGCCGCTCTTGGACTCCTCTGATCTCTTCAGTGGATGCTGCTGGCTGAAAGGGCTTCCTCCACCTGCGGGGTCCTTGGTCTGTTGACTGCAGCCCACAAAGGTGTCTGAGAGAGTTTGAAGGAGGTATCGCTTAGAACAGAGGGCCACACCTAGTCCTTTAAAAAAGGATGAGGTTGTTGTGCAGCAGGTCTTTTTAGCAAGTGGGGGTGATTTGCCATCAGAGCAACTCCTAATGGCCTCCTATCGACAGCAGTGTAGCTGTCTGAAAAAAATAACCGTTTCCCTTGATAAGAATAGTAATAAACAAACAGGAAAACACCCCAGAGCATTAGCAGTCATTATCTTGAATTCACTCTGAGAGCACTCTTGGATTTGAACTCACTGGAATAATACTAAAACTTTTTCATGTTAATAATTAATTACATGTTTTTAATTAGAAATTGCTGTTGCATCCACATAGACTTCTAGCACATTGCATCTTATTAAAGGTGTAATTGGAATGCGTTATTTATTTGTTTCTTTTGTTAATGTTCATATTCTGGGCTCCTCAGGTCACTAGAGCTGCAAAAGCAACTTGTTTAAAATGAAATGCAGCAAACTCTCAGCAGTAAATGTTCTTGTGTGATAGTAAGTGTTCTTGTTCCTCCTTGGTACTTTGAGATGTGGGGAATATTTACGTGATGTCTGTGCTGGTGGCTGAGTGTCTAAAATGGCATAGATCCAGCTGCTCACCAGCTTCTACCCAAGTCCAGGCACAATCGTGGTTACTCCTGCTTCTTTCCCACGGAGACCTGGGTGGGCTGCGTTGTCCTGGTGCTGCGATAGCAATGTAGACATAAGGTAGATGATGTTGCCAGGAGGGAAGTATTTAAAGCACTCCAGTAAACCATTCTGGTAGCAAACCTCTGCTGTAGATAGGAGTACTGCTGAATGGGTCTGAGTTCAGCCGGGTGGATATGAATAGTCTTCATGGTGAGCTCTGGAAAGGTGTGTATGAGGGGGAGAGCAGTCCTCTGGGGAGTGATGGGCTGGAAACTCCTTTGGGTCAGTCCAGTAAAGCTTGTGGAAGAAGTAACAGAGATCATCAGAAAGAACTGGTGCTCTGTCGGTTATAAACAAAACTGTATTTTATTCCATTTGTTTCATTATCTGCTGAGAGAATTGACTCAGAAATCCTTTGTTGTGTAAGAAAGAAATGAGATAATCTAAGGAGCCTTTGTAGCCTTCTAATCTAAAGTCTGCGTGGAAGCTGACACCTAAAATCTGCCCTCATTAAGACAGCTGAGAGATTACCAGTTGCAGGCCACCCAGTTTGCCTGTAAGCATTCAAGAAGTTGAAGTAAACTCCACAGATGTGAAAAGCCAGTATGTCAAAGCTACAGTAAAACCTTTGGCACACATTCAAATAATCTTTCTAACACCAGGATTTGGGCTGATCAGAAGAGAAAACCAAATTTTAGGAATTTGGAGGGGGGTTAGAGAAAGAAATAAATTTAGACAAAAGCAATTACAGGCTTAAAAGGAATAATAAGCATCAATTAGCAGCAAGTATCTCTGCTTACAATGAAAGCATTTTCAAGTACATACATGATGGAATAGAGAAAGAGAAAAGAGAAAAGAGAAAAGACAGCTTCGTCAATGAATTACAGCAGGGATTCCAAGATAAAGGGGAGCGAATGCTGTGGAGATATTAAACAATTACTTAGCATCAGCCTTTTAGAAATTAAAAAGGTGGAGGTTGCCCTGAGCTGAGGAGCTTTACAAAGCGACTAGATAAGACTGCGGATGTCAGCTGATAATGCTGTGTGTCTGATTCTCTTCTGAGAGCCTCTCGCATTTGGCCAAACACCAACTTCCCACCAAGTGCTGCAGAGGCGGTACGGTGAGAGCGGGGAGCTGAAGGCAGTGGGCTGCACAGGAGACTGGTAATGAAGTGCCTGCTCTGCCCCGGTGTTGCATGGCCGCCTGTCAGCATGTGTGCACTTATCTTCTGTGGAAAGGGGGTGGGAGGAAAGGCTCGGTTTTGTCCATCTGCTTCTTGCTGCTTGTGGTGCCTGGTGAATGATTGTGCTTCTCTTTCTGGCCAGGATTTTACGCTCAGTTGTGCCTGGTGGGGAGCTAAGTGATGGACAGCTGTGCTGAGGAGTCCAGACCTGGCAGCTGTTATGAAAGGCGAGCGATGACAGGGTTCAATTGGCTTCACATCTTAGCTGTGGCCATGTTTGTAGCACAGGCCACTAATTGGATCACACTGGTTACTCTGTGGAGCATAGCTAATCCTTTTCTGTCTCCTTTTTTCTCTCCTGTCCCAAAATGATGGGAGTCTGGGGATGGGCCCAGGCCTGCAGGGAAACATTTTGTGTCTGGGACACTGATTTTGCAGCCTTTGCTTAGGAAGATCTTGCTCATCCCCTTTTCCTGAATAGCAGCAGTTGGCAGAGATCAAGTATGTCCTCTACTTTCATACCTTCTCTTCTCAGCAAAGACACATCAGGAGCTGTTACACTGCCCTAGAAATGATTGCAGTATACAGCAGGGATGTGGCAACTACTGCTGAGTTAATTTTGGCAGCCCACCAGCACAGTGCATTTTTGGTCTTCCCATTCCATAAAGGATCTAGCAAAACTGGAAGAGGTTCAGAGGAGGGTGACAGAAGTGTTCAAAAGTCTGTGATGGCCTCAGGGTAAGGAGTGACGGGACACCTGCGTCCGAAAGACTGCTGATTGCAGGCATGTAAGAGAAAGGTCTGTGAAGTCATGAGAGGCCTGGAGAGGATGGGGAGGGATTGAATGTGCACTACCACTTCCCGAACAAGAAAGCACCAAGTGAAGCATCCAGCTGTGGGGCGCAGGATCATAAGAAACAAAAGGAGGTTGTTCCTTGCACTGGTAGTTTAACTGAGGAACTCCTTGCTGTGGCCTGATTTACACAATACAGAGGGGTTACTAGACTGATTAATGGAAGAGAAATCTGCTCAGGAATACTAAACATGTGGAAGTGATATCCAACTCTGAATGTCCCTGAGCCACAAAGGTTGGGGTCTGAGGGACTATCTGGGGAAAGAATATATATGCTTGCTATTAATTCTTACAGTTTTTCCACGTATCTATTTTGGGCTGCTGTCAGAGGGAGCTACATAGATGTTTGTGCTGACCTAATTGCTCTTTTTGCTTGTATGTTTTCCTGTTCCAGTGTTCTAGCGGTAGTAATCTCGCTGCAGCAGCAGCAGGATTACAGAGATGTTTGGAAAAGCAAGATCAATTCTAGTCTGTGTGGCTTTCTCTGCTGCAGCAGCTAGGATGATACAGGTACACATGACAGACAACTAAAAACTAACATGGGTCTCCCTCTCCAACACACGGCAGTCATTTCTGTGACCTCAATGCAACGCGATCCCGCTAAGCATTAAATGGAGCTGAAAAATATTGGTCTTATTGTGAAACAGTAGCTAATTCAGGAGTGGGAACAAGTGAATGAACACCACTGAGACTTCAATTTATAAATGAGCTGTGTAACCCCTTGTTCCCTCCTTTCCCAAGATGTACTGGGTCTCTACAGCAGGCCAGGATTAGGCAAAGAAGGTAATTGCCAATGTAGATTCTTTCTTCATTTTTCTGCAACTACCTGTAAAAAGTAAAAAGTCATATCATGAGCCGGCTCATTCTAATGTGAACAGGGAACAACTCACTTGAAATTAGTATCATTACCCAGATTTGTGCCAGTTTGATTTGTAGCTACTGGCATCTCAGCTTGCACATGTTTTCCTGAGGCATTTGCACTCTCCCTTCTGCTAACAGTCTCTGCAGCAACACTTTAGGCCGTGTCAGAGTAGGCGTGAAACTGGGCCTCATTAGGGTCTTAGCAAATGCCAGCTGAGCCATCCTGACAGTGATTTTTCTTTCCTCCCAGTCATCTAAATGGCTGTGCGAGGGCAGAATGGGTAGTGGAAATGGAAAGGCTCATACCTCGTGTTAAATTTGTTCTTCCACGAAGTATAGACGTTCTTTTGCACTAGGAGGTCTCTCCCACAAGGGTTCGATTCTGTCTAGTCCTGCAGATGTGAAAATGCCTTAGGAGCATGAAGCGTTTATGCTGTTACGTGTTAAAGGGATTTACTCCAACACGCTACAACTACCATCCAGCTCGGATGAGACCTGGAGCAGGTTCATAGCCAAAGCAGAGTTCCTCTGGGAGTGACCAGCATAAGACACCCATGTGCAGCTAGGATCTGCTTTGGGATCAGTCGGCAGCTGACAGCCAGGGGTGGATCAGGATCACCTTTTCCATGCTGAAGGCTTGCTCTTGTGATGGCGATGTGCTGAGACTGACAGAGGGTCCAGCAGGATTACAGTGGGAGGAGCTCTGTGGAGGGAGAGGAAGATGGGGGAAAGAATGTTTCAGTGACCTAATTCAAAGCTGGTTTTAATTGAAAAAAAAAAAGAAAAAAAAGAATGAGATAAAAGTCAAAGACAGGAAAAATCTGCTTAAGGCTGGACAGAGCTATCATGCAAATAAGGATTTTAAGTGGAAAATTGAAGAAATTAGCAATAAAAAGAAGAGAAGCAAAAAAGTAGCCAGCACAAAAGCTGAATTGCTGAGACAGTCATGGAAAGAGTTCAGAAGAGCACTTTTTTTTTTTTTTTCTCAGATAGGTCTTTTCCTGTAAATAATAGATGAAATAGGAACCAACAACACTAAAATACTGCATTTTGTAATGCTGAGGCTGTCCTCATTAAGAGTATTTTTTAAAGACATACGGGGGAACCCTCCTTTCCTAGCAGCTGCCAAGTTCCAGAGCACTTTACAGCCACCTGTGGCCCACCTGTGGCTTGTTGGCTTCTTTTTGCTTGTGGAAGTTAGTGATTGAGGCATATGGGAGGGGTCTGGAATTGGTAGGGATGAAGTCCTCATGCTCTTTGGCTGGCAAAGCCTCCGTGCTGGGTGTACTGAAGCATCATCTCGGTGTGAGATGGAGTGCGAGTGATCTGTAGCTCCCAACTAAGCCCAGGAAAAGCTGATGGAAGTTTAGTCTCCTGCTTGGAGTCGTGAGTCGGAGTTTGGCAACCACCAGCTTGGAGAGCTGCCTGTTTGTTGTGTTTGTACAGCTCCACGAGGGGCCCAGCCCCTCTCCACGGCTGTTAGGTACTGCTGCAGGGAGGCAGTGTGACCCAGCAGTTTTTCAGCTGAGAGAGCCCAGAGCACCACAGGTCAGACAGGAGACAAGGTTTGCTACATTTCCTCATGGCTGACTTGTTGCAAACAGTAGCACTGTCCCCCAGTGATTCTCTTTCAGTCAAGAGCACATTGACTACAGGCTGAGGAGCAGTTGAGGCAGACTTTGGTCATAGGTGTGGTGTGTCCCCTGGGAGAATTGCCCTCTGAGGCACCATTGAGGCTTGTGAGGGGGGTGTTGTCCATCGATCCATAACCTCTTGCTTCTGATGGGAGAGATCTAAAGTTGCTGTGTGAAGAAGGGGGATGTTTTAGCCTGATTCTACCTTTTGTCTTCATCCTGGAAGTCTCCATTTGCAATCCTAAAAGCTGTCAGCCTTTCACAAAGCATCCACTGCAGGAGATAAGCAAATCCTCTGAGAAGCTGATCTGGCAGCAGCATTAGTAACCAGCTGTGTACAGCCATGAAGTAGGTGGAAGAAGCCTTACAGATTCACAGTGTGCTGTGCCAGTAGAAATGTCACATAAAACTGCCCCACCATCTGGCCAGTGCTGCCTTTTGCACACCCCTTCTCCTACCATCATGTCTGTCCTCTCTCCCGGAGTGATAACCAGGTTGCCAAGGACTGAACTTGTGACCTTCAGCACTGAAGATGCCATATGACTAAATTCTGCTCTGAAGCCATCTAGCAGAGGGACCGTAACAAACTTGGGTTTGATGCCATCTGAAGGCTTGCTCTGCTGTGTCCAGTTGGCTGGGAGATTCTGCTTCAGCCTGGCAGATGATCTGACCTTGGTTATTGGTATCTGTATCCCTTTTGGGCTGAGCTGCAGTGATGTTCCTGGGCATGGAGCCCTTCATCACTTAGGAAATTCCAACTAAAGGATGCTGTAATGCGTCTCCTTAGCAACACGGGCTACTCAGAGTTCATCGGCTCGGCAGCTTTCTCTCCACTTACTTTCCAGGCTGGCCTCCCATGCAACTTGAATCATGTTCAAGTTCATATCAGTCCTGGTCTTCTTGCTGTTGTCTGAGCTCACAGCTGGGGTATCTAGAACACATCTAAAAAAAAGAAAGACCTTGAGAAGTGGCTAAGATCGTTTGGCACCACAGGAGTCTGTGCAATAGACTGTCACCCTGTCTACAGTTCACATCCGTGTGTCGTTTGCAAAGCAGATTTTAGCTTTTAAGAACCTTCTGATGAGACAAGCTGAAGTTCCTGTCCCCTCAATGTCCAAATGCTACATGTTAATGTTCAGCTTTCCCATTTCACACTGCACTGCAGATGTGTCTGTCTGCTCTGCCAACAGAGACTGTAGCATGCTGTTCTTCATACTTTCAAAATAGAGGTGTGTGTCACTGCTCCCTATGTCCTGATGTTTGATCCTGCCTATCTTTAAACTGACATTGCTCCCTTCATCGAAAGCATCTTCTGAGTCTTGAGCATTCCAGACTGGCCGTGGGCTTTACATTGCCTTGTTCTTGCTGCAATTGCTGGGGAAAAGGGCAAAGCAACCTTTTCCAGTAAAGGAAAGCGTTACATTTCTCCCAACAATACTGGGAGTGCAGCAGGAAGGAAAACATGAGACCAAGAACAACAACTAGCAATAAACCCGACATTTAGCTCCTAGAAGCTCACATTAAGCGCTGATTTTCCTTCTGCTTTCCTAAGAGGTACCTAGGTTGAGGACTCGGCTCAGAGACGTTCCTCTGACAGCCCAGTGCCGTCAGAGAGGGTCTCATCCCTGGGCATCTGTCCCTCACTTGCGCTTGGTGATGTGTTGGTTGTTAGTGAACACAAGCAGCTATTCCTGAGTACCCCCAGTCCCTCTGCAGGCTCTGCGAGTCGTGTTGTGGTGTCACTGTATGGCAGCTGCGGCAATCCTCAGCAAGAGAATTCTCTTAAACAATTCCACCTCTTCTCTCTGGCTGGGTGAATGGATTGTAGCTATAATTATGTGATTGTTAGAGTGCATTGCAAGTCACGTACCGGCAAACTTGTGTTTCTTGCTGTACGGCAGTTTCAAACGTCCTTTAGTTCTTAGTAGCCATTTACAAAGGCAAGGCAGGACATGTTAATAGGCACATTAAGGGCAAGGGTCACAGTGCCACATGTGACACTGGCCTTGAGGTGAAGCATCTTATAGCTCATGTCATAAGCTAGGATTTATGCTGAACTCCCCCACAATCAAAAGATGATGCAAAGTTCTCCACCTTCTGTGCTGAGTAGTGAGAGTGTCTCTTGGATCCTGTCAGATGTACCTACCAAAAAAAATCTCTGACTTCAAATAAACACACAGATCGCCTGCCTCCCCCTGGGAAGGTAGCAGAGGCTGAACAGCTTTTGTAGTGGTGGTCAGCTAGATGGAAGGGGCTTTGGAATTCAGGGGACTCAAACAAACCATTAAGACCTCCTGAAGGTTGTCTTGACTGATGTAGGATGCATGGGTTAGATCAGCTTAGGGTCTGGAGTATCCCTCTAGGTAGTATATGACTACCGGGATTCTGTATTAACAAGGGAGGGGAAAAAAAATGAAAACATATGTGGGTAGCCCTCCCTGATAGTTGGAGCTAAATACAAGACATTAGTTTCTGTTCCTCCACCCGTCTGTACCTTAACTTTCTGAAACAGGTGATGGGGACAAAGATTTTACTGTGTATGCCGCCCACTTGCTTGACAGGATGAAGGCAGCATACACGAACCCCACAGCGACTCCCTCAGGCAGGAGTGGCCTGGAAGCAGCTCTAGGTGTCTGCCGTGCTGCAGGACTGGTGGCTGTGGGCGCAGCCTCACTGCCTCAACCACTGCCAGCGCCAGTGCTTGGTCAGCTCCCTGGATGTATGACCATAAAAAAGAAACCAGTGCCTTTCCAGACTTATTCCCCTAACATAAATCACTTACTCTCAAAATTAAAAAAAAAGAAAAAAAAAAACCCTAGAATATTATATTTTAACCGTTTTCCTTTGGGGAGACAAATCTGAGTGGAAAACAATCCGTTGACTTCTGATGTGAGGTATATTGCAAAACCAGACTGTCTGGGACTGTTTTGTATCCCAGGTTGCCCTGTTTGTGTCCAAGTACAATGAGTTAGTGGTGTACCACTGGGGCATGGGGAGCGTGAATCCATTGCTGAAGACACAACAAATGTAACTTTCTTCTCCCTCTATCTGTGCAGTAAAGGCAACTCAATTTAATCTTTTCTTTCCAAGCACAAATGAATATTTTAATGGAAACAATGACAATATTTGGCCTGGCATGGTGGGTGGTTACTCATGCAAATGAGATGCGTCTCCCTTCTACCTCTACTGCCACCAACAGACAACAGGGCTCAGCCCCCCCATCTCACACTCAGGCCAACATCGAGACAATGACACGGAGGAGCTGACTTTGCTTTGTGCAGAGACACTGTTGGACAGGTCTGAGCCGGAAAGCTTAATTCCACATGGCTGGGCAATTAGTCGACCGTTTTGTTGCAGCACTAACATCAGCTGCAGACTATCTGCTTTGATAAAACTCTTTGCGTTAGAAAACCTTAAAGCCAAAGAAGCAAAGACGGAAGCAATAAAACGGACGGAAGCAATAAAGCGGGAGTTAGGTACCGCTCGGTTAATGAAGTGAGCTTCGCTAAGAAGAAATGTGTGTCAGGTCAGGGGCCCTGAGGGAAGAACGACAGGGTTTCCTCTGAAGAAGCAAGCAGCAGAGTCCAAGACCTAAGGATTTGGTAACTGAGTAAGTTTCAGACCGTCAGGGGAACTAGCTGCAAATACAGGAGTCCACCCTGGCAGCTGAATATGAGAAAAAATAGCTGAACAAGATGTTGACTTATCCCTGAGAGAACAGAATGAGTTGTCTGGGAAGAAGAGAATATTAGAGGAGGGTGAAAGGTGGGTGAGCACTGCCCTTTTTCTTCCATTGAATTACTCTCCTATCACTGTGCGGTTTGGATGTAAGATCAGACCCTTTGCTATTTGGCCCTTACCTGCTCTAATATAAAGTTAGGCACTACCATATAGCCCCTCCCAGGCCAGTGCTCATGGCCATAATTAGAGAGAGGACTCCAGAACTGGCCAGACCTGCTAGAGCCATTGCTGTGCTTCTCTGCTTATGTCTTCATTGCAGCTAAATTGAAGCTAATGAACTCCATCACTGAGTAGGGCCTTGTGTGTATATGTCTGAGGGCAGAGAAGGCCGCCCTGGTTGTCCCAGGGGCTGTAGATGGAGGTTGGAGATGTCTGACAGCTGCATGGGTTTGCATCTGCCAGCCAGGAGTGGAGAGGGCAGGGGAGGCTGCCCTGGTGCAGTGCATAGCCACGGGTGCCCCAGCGGCAGGAGAACTGGGTGCTGCTGAGCTGGGAAAGCCTCCTGCAGCCCAGGTACAGCATCAGCCAAAAGCTGCGGCATGAGCACCATCTCTCTGACAAGGATGTCCAGCCTTGATTTAAACACTGCAGGGAGCAGCAAAACTAGCTTGTACTGATGGTACCCTGACTATCCCGGTGAATGTTTTTCACTGTTTCTTCAACGAATGTGCCCTGCTCCCATCCAGTAGTTCCGCTACTACTCTACCTTCTTGACAGAGCAACTTGAACCCATTGCCAGCATCCCACAGAACCTGGGCTCCTTCGGTCCCCTCTCAGAGACAGCCACTCTCCTGCCTCCAGGTAATGCTTTTTTACACGCTTCTGTCAGTTCTGCAGCAGTCGTGGGGCCAGATGAAGCTTTTGCACTCTGAGGCTCTGACATTAACCAATTTTCAGAATACACCAGTGGCCTTCCATCCAAATCACTTAGTGGGCATAGGAGGGTCTAGTAGGATCGAGTGTGTTCAGTCTGTAAGTCTCTATCCTATGTTCACTGACCGTAAACTTGTGGAATATCATCTCCATCGAGCCTTGAATTCAAGATGGAAAAAGCTGTGATATAGTTCCAGTCTGTAACAAGTGGCTAGTTCTAAATTGGGGTAATCATTTAGATAATAAACAACCATTAAGGGTTAGATTAAACTATGATTTCTCCCTTTGCTATTCTGTCGTTGTATCTTATTTAGTAGCTGCATTTAGGAGTATTCACACATGATTGCTTATGATGTTTTAATTGTCTTTGAAATGTTGTTTTACAGCTTAGGTTCAAACCTGGGTAAAGTGATGTGCATGGTGATCCTGAGAAGCAATGCATCTAATTGGTATCTGGCTGCTTAGCAGTGATTCAGGGTTATCTTTTTCCTTGTTTGACCGTTTCATCTCTGCTAATAGTCAGACTTTTCTGTTTGCCGAGACTGGAGTCCTTCACCTTGTTAGGAGCAACGAGAAATCAACAGAGGAAAGCTCTGCTGCTAATATCCAAGGAATATGGCTAACCAGCTGCTATTAATCACGATGCAAACCAGACAGTCAGACTTAAATCGTATCATCCTTAATGGAGTAACACAGTTAAAGCAAGCATCAAGTGGCCCCAGGGCAAAGATGTTTCAGTATCATTGAGCTTTTCCTGATCTGGTAAGGGACAAGTATTTTGTTTGATAATTTTGAGTCCTACAGAAAGCAGCACTGCTGGCAGACCTCGAGGAAAGGATTGGGTTGTGCATGTGTATGGATTACGAATGGCTGGAGTAACCCTGGGGACGGAAGGCAATTTTCCACAATGCACCCCAGGGGGCCTGGGGAGTTCTCCCATTGCTGGATCAGGATTTCTGGTCTCCTGGGCCCTTCCCCTTGCCCTGCAAAGGCTTCTCTCAACAGCGGCAGCAGAGGTGACTGCTGTGTGTGGTTCCTCAGAGTCCCTGTCACTCAGAGGAGTTTCTAGCCTGGACACATTGATAAAGAGACTTGGCATTCACCGTTTTGCTCAGAACAGCTTGTCTGGCATTCCTAGTGCAAACAAGGCCCCTTCTCCCTGCAGGATGGTAATAACTAACTAGAGAAACAAGGGATCCCTCTGAGCACACTGACTGCACTGGGGAAATACAATCTATCTGTGAAAACTCCAGCTGAAGCACGGAAGAGAGGATCTAAATTTAGCTGCAGCCTGCCTGAGGCTCCTGAGGTTTGTGACTGCTGGGGCAGTTGCTCACAGCATTGTACAGGTTAGAAGTTGATTCTGCATCCAAAGGCTGCAAGCATCACAGGATAGCAACACACTTGCTCTGTTGTGTTTCCAAATACCTCTCTGTCACATCTTTGGGGCTCACAAATTCATGTGGTGCATTGGCTGGTTATTTCAAAAAATGGCTGTTCTACATACGTGGGAAGATAGAGAGCTTGCGCCCTGCAGGGCCTGCAGTCTGCACAGCAAAGTCAAACAAGCCTGGGTGAACAAAGCACTTCTTATCCTCACTTCGCAGCTGAGTGAGATGAAGTGATTTGCCTGTGGTTGCGCAGGAGATGGGGAGGCAGGGCATGGAGCTGGTTCTCAGGAGATCTGAGTTCAAAACCAGCTTATTTTTGTAGCTCCAGACAAACCAGGTGATTTTTCAATGACCTGTTGTTTTTGCCCTTGGCATCCTCCAGTCAAAGAATCAGCGGGTTAGCATCTCCACCAAAAATAGATGCAGTAAGGCCAGTGCTTGGGACTAAGGAACGCTGGATATTTTAAGAAAAAAATCCCCACTGCATTTAGAGATTGCTTGTTACCTGTGCTCAACGGACAACTTGTAGATGCCACATTTAGGCCAGGAAGCAAACCACAAATTTCTGTCTCACACAAAAATCTGTGACTCACAACTGCAAGTTATAGGAGAATATACTTACTGTGGCTGATAGAAGCTTGCTTGCACTCAAGTTTTTGAAGCCAACAGCACGGAAAATTGAATTCCTGGGGAAGAGAAACTGGGTAGTTGTGACCAGAGGAAATTGCTAGTGCTTGGTGCAGATGGAATGGCTATTGCTGTAAAAGTGTAACCCTAGATTTGGTGGGATCAATGCCAAAACCAGCATATTGCCCCCAGCATTAGGACCAAACTCCGGTATATTTTGTTCAGCAAGCGCAGTGGTTGCTTGATGCAAAGCAATCATACCCTCAATGCTCACAGAGCGGTGGAAAGGACTGCTAAATGAATGAGAGGCAGAAATGAAATGTACTTTGAGTGATCTACTTGCCTATTAAATGTTCTCTGGAAGGGGTCATTGTTAATGTTGCTGCTTCCCATCTAAACAGAAACACACAGCCTTCTTGACAGGGAATTTAGCAGAAGCTGAAGGGATTACTGGGTGTTACAATATCTCACTCCTAAAAAGTTAATGTATTAGCAACGTGTGAGTCTAGACACGTATTGCAAGACTGATTTAGGATCTTAAAGAGGATTCTGCCTTTCATTCTGGCTTTTATTAAAAGCTTTGTAGTACATCTTTAAAGAGCCACTAAAGCCACATTGAAAACATAAAGAGGAAAAAAGAATAGAGGCAGAAAGGTTTTTAAATGGATTTTTCCCCCTTTTTTTCTCTTGCCCCTACCCGAAGTTTAAGACTATTTGCATAAAAACAATATTCTTTTTTTTTATTTTCTTCCAAAAATCTAGCTACTCTTTGTCTTTAATTTCTTCCCCTGAAAGCTGTGGACCAGTGTCTAAGGCTGATGTCAGGCGCTGGAGGAGCAGAATGCCTCAGATTTGGAAGTTCATCCAAACTTCATGTAACTGCAGACTGCTTGAGATAGGAGCAAGCATGGTTACAGCCCTGGTGGCATTTGGGACATGGCAATGGGTCCTCAGCAGGAGCTTGAGTACCTTCAGATAAATTAGGAAAGAGGTGGTGTACAAGGGAGCTGTGCGGATTTATGAAGGAAATGGATTTTACTGTGGGTTGATGTGCATATGCCTATGTGAACACACTGATTTCTGCAGAACCCAGGAAAAAATACTAGTTGGTATGGGCAGATCCAGTGTTCGCTTTTGCTTTCTTTTTTTTTTTTTTCCCCTCCCACTCTCTAACTTCTCAGGTGTTTTTAACTCACAGGCACCCAAAACAGTGTAAGCAGGACTGCCTGACTTTTCAGGTGAGGAGGGAACAGCAGGAACAGATGGATTCCTCAGCACCAGAGGCTGGTTTCCTTGCAAATACAACTTGATGACAAAGAACAAGGAGGCAAATGCTGCTGATAAAGGGTGTGGGAACTGGTGTCTGAAAGTTTCCTGAGGCTCTGGTGAATCAGTAACAGGTGGCAGCCAAATGGAACTGCTTTCTAGTCAGAAGGGACTGTTTTGTGTTTTGTTTTGTTTTTTTTTTTCTGTTTTTTTTAAGTACAGCCTAAGTCACTGAACAAAGCAGAGAGAAGTTCCTAACAGCATCTGGTGGAATGCAAATGCACTGGTGTTACCAGGCACATTATAGCCAGCTTACCCGCCTCAAAGAGGAGGAAGAAGGCACCACAATTTGCATATAGATAAGGTCAGATTGTGTTCCTTTATAGGCAATAAGATGGGTTTATTATCCTGTTTGTTCTTTGCAAAGCTGTTCACCCCATCACCCCAGTCCGACCAGCTCCTAATAATACAGTCTGTCCTTGGCTGGCAAAAAAATATCTCAGAAGCTCTAAAATGCGGCAATGTGCCTGGCTTCCTGTCGTGCCTCTCCACTTTGGCTCCTAGGAGAAATGGGGAAAGAGCCCCTGGAGCTGGTGATTTGGCTTGGGACCTGAGCTACACCAGCAAGCTGTGGCAGTGCTTAGTGCTTAGGGCACTTAGGGCAGAGGGAAACTGGGACACGGTGTGAAACAAAAAGTGACTGGGATGGAACAGTGGAAGCAGGACTGACACCCACCTTTCGGTGCAGAGAAGCTGACCCTTACTTTCACCGTGGAAAACCCTTGCTTTACTCAACCCCAGCTGGAGGCTCTGCTGTCAGAGCCGGAATCAAAAGTCTTCTTCATTCACGTCTTGGTAGGTCTGTACTAGCTCTGATGACTTTAAAATTACCCTGACTTTACATCAGCAGAATCAGGCCTGGTGCGTGGTACAGTATAAAATACTAGCGAGTGAAGGTTTAATCCTGTTTGACCCTTTGAAGCGTGTCTTGGAAACAGCTGGATCAAGTGGGAACAGGTCTGCTAAAAGCTAGTTAAAAGACCTTGAGTGATTTTCTGTCTCACTTTCTTTTTGGAGCAATCACTGAGCCATATCAAAATGCCCTGCCACAGCATTTCAGAGCATTTAGTGTTCAGAAATTACGGGTGACTGTGCTTTGCTCTCAAAATGCAGTAGGAGTGTGGTTCCCCAAATTATTTATAATAAAAAGGAGTTTTAAGCCAAACCTCAAAGTTCCAAGATTTGTTTTGATTTTTACAAAATACTTTCAATGAGCAGACTGCTCATAAAACGTAGAAATTTAGTCAAAATCAAGTTGGCTTAATTTGATGAAATAGTGTTTTCTGCTGGAAAAGGTGTTGTAGGGAAATCTGACTGTAGCTAGCACAACAGAAACACGTACACAGAGAGCAGGATTAGGATAGAAATGTATGGAACAAGAGGAAATGCCTTCCATCTGGCTGCTGATGGCTACTAAACATTTCAAATATACTTTGTGTCCCTCTAATTCACACCCTTCAAATGCTCTACCTGCAGCAAACTGCATACCTGTGCAGCATCTCTGTATCCAGTTAGCGCCAGGAAGCACCCTGTGTTGGAGCAAAATAAATCTGTGCCTGCAAAGTGCCTGCTCTTTTCAATGAAATACAGGCTTTCATTGCAGCAAGTGATCTCAGCACAAAGTGCTAAGTGTTGTAAACAGTTTTCAGCGAGACATTTCAGGTGCTGCAAACTGACAACTTTGGTAGCTGCAATTGCTAAAAAGCAAACGGAAAAACATAAGCCCTCTCCCTGAGCTCAGTAAAGGCAATGTTCTGCTTTCCATGAAGTCTTCTGCTGAGCTGCCTCTGGCTGACCACCGTCTGCTGAGTGACTGGGGACCTGGGCTCATGGTCTGTCTTAGAGCCGTGTCTGTATGTTAACAGCTGTCTTTTGAGCATTCGGCCCTAAGCACGAGGTCTCTTTGCTCAGCACGCTTTGTTGGCAGTGCGAGCTTTGATGAATGTCTTCCGTTCGTCGTGGAGTAACATGAGTTCATTCCCTGTTTGTCATGGTCTAGGGGTGTCTCTGTAGATGATGAGTGTGGCTTGGATGGTGCAGGGTAACTGACTGCTTAATTGTCCAGGGCTCTAAACCCAGCAGTCAAACACTTCTGTATGTTTTTTTTCTGCACCTTTACATAAAAGGGATTCATTTGTATTCCTTCATGAACAGCCATAGTGCTGTGTGCTGGTTGCTGTTCTCTCTTTTCTCTTATTGAAACAATATGCAATATAGAGGAAAAAAACAGGGACTGACTTCCTAGGACTAGCTGTTCTGGCTGAAGCAGCTATTTGCTATACAGCTACAGTTATGTATTATTTGGGCTATTGAAAAGAAGCAGTGATTAGTGTTGCTCTTGATTTTCCTGTATGGCCAGTTTCCTGAAGTGTTAATCCTTGAATGCTAAGGTCAGACGGGTGACTGAAAGACAGCAGGGCAAGTTCAGAGCAGAAGACAGAGTTTCACAAGGTGTCAGAAGTACATTTTTGGTTCTTCTTGTTCATATCTGCTCTCATGGGACTGGCTGGGGTGGGGTAAGCGCTCTAAGTCTTGCACTTTTCATTTTTGTGCTGAAGTGGGAAGCTGAAAATGGCAACAGAGGTTAAGACTATGGTCATATGAGCATGCTCACTACTGGCATAGTCAAGCTACCCTAAGCTTTTAAAAAGCAGTAGCTGAAAACATAGAGTCCAGCTACTTTAACCAAGGAAGGCCCCCAACAATGACATTGCATTCACATCTAGTTAAATTCAGGGCATACTTTCAGACATGGGGCTAAGCTGCTGCAGAACAATTTTATTCCAGGTTTGTGCCTTAAATTTGGTTCCCCACATTGTACTGCTCCCAACAAAGACAGACACAGCAACTGCCAAGGCCAAGCAGCACCGACATTCTCCTCAGAGTGGTTCTGTACAGACCACTTACGGCTTCCTGGCCTCTTGATCTCCAGGGTTGTGCTAGCCAGGAGTGGACAGAGATCCCAGCTAGGCATGAGTAACAAGTCACAGCAGTTTTAGGGGCTCTCTTGCAATTAGGCACAAAGCAAACCCAAGTCAGAACAAAGCATGGGCTGGGAGAGAGTTGATCTACAGTGGCAGGAAGGCTGGGGCCTACAGATGCTCTTTGACTGCTGTTTGTTACTGCTCTCACCTAATTATCGCATCATACCTCCCTTCTTCTTCATCTATTTGACATCTATTGACATCTATTGACATCATTTGACATCTATTATCCAGCAGCTTTAGGCTTGAGTGGAGGTGAGGATTGTCCTGTTGGACTTAGGGTACAGAGGCAATTTCAGATATGCAGGGAGGCATCAAATGAAAAGAGGTGATGGGAGGGTCAAGCCAAGCAAAAGGAAATATTTACGAAACGTGGAACTTAAGCTGTGGTACTCCTTGCCGTCAGGGCATTGTGGTGCAAAAAATCTTATGTGGATTTGGGGAAGGATTGAGCAAAGGCAAGGAAGAAAAATCTCTTGAGAGCTATTAAAGACAGATGCAAAACTCTCACCTGGAAAGTTCCTGTGTGGCATGTTGCTGAGAGCAGGGGAATACTCTGGGGAAGGGTCGCTGCGTGTTTGTCATGTTTTAATGCTCTTCCTTTGGTATGTTGGATATTGGGCGTTGAGTAGTGGACTGGCTTGATCTGTGGTCTGGGCAGCTGCTTCGCTTCTGTGCTGCGAGACACCCAGACTGCCCTCTTTTCAGCAATCATAGTCCAGTAATATCTCTGTTCCTTGCCTGTTTCTGTCCATTATTGCCCCTGGGACCTTCTCAAACATCCCGTTCCACCTAATGAGAACAAGACGTAATTGAGCTTGCTTGTCCAGTTCCTTGGTAGTCTCAAGGCTGAGAGGCTGCCCTAAAACACAGCCCTGGGAGATGTGCTGTGATGGCACAGCCAGAGAGTGGCAGTGAAGTGGTTAAACAGGAGAGGGTTTTGCCAGGCAGTGGGTAAAACATGGCTGATTCTCACCCTAGAGTTGAAGTGCTAAAACTACCCGCAAATATTTCAATAAATAGCAAGTTCATAAATAACTCGCAACATTGCACTTCATAATAAACCGGTGACAAATGTTACATCTTTCTACAACATGGATTAATGGTAATGGGGGTGGGAAGAAGGCGTGATGTCTGCGAGGTGGTATTAAAAATCACTTACATTTCACAGGTTCCCATAAAAGGGAGGCTTGTGCAAAATAATTAATCATGCATTATAAATACAGCTTTTATTAAAGACAAGCAAAAGCATAAATACAGCCAAGCCCTTAAGCACTTGTTCTTTGCAATGGTTAGAAAGTGTTTGGAAATATGAATCAACACTTAGGATCCAGTTTAGCTCTGTTGTTGGTGCTGGAAGAAAAGCTGGGAAGCAGAGGCGGCTTTGCTGCCTTATTCTTGTCTTTGCTACAGTCTGGCATGGACCACCCTGGATATCTGCAGCTTTTCCTTTGCCTTGCAGTACTCGAGGTCTAGGAGCAGCCCAGTTAGATCCTTCCAAAGACTTGTCCTGGAGAGGACCTCTGCAGAACACTGTTAAACAGCTGTCTGTGCTGACCCTGTATTGGCTGGAGACCGTCCCCCCCAGTCATGAAAGTCTGCAACCTTTGCAAAGCCAATTCAAAATAACCCAGTGTGCCACCCAAGCGTCAGAAAGCTTTAAGATGAGGAGAGGAAGCTGGTTTTGCTAAACGCACCCTGTGGAGAGCTGTCACAGCAGTTTCCCCGTGGTATTAGGAAAGATGAGTTTGTTGATTAGAGCTTTGGGGTTATTCCGCTCTCCCAAATCCTGCACCTGAAATACAGAAACTTTGGGGGTCTTTATTGTTCCACTTGGATAGATATGCTCTTTCAAGTTAAGTCTAAGCTTTGAAGGAGGGATGGTGGCAGAACTAGAAGGTGATGCAAGAAGAATATTAAGGGGAAGGGGGATTTTATGACAGTACAGTAAGACAGATGATTTATTTTGTCCTTCAAGTGCTTTCTCTCGAAGGCTGCTAAAGCCCATTAAAACTTCTGTCTGAAGCTATGGTGAGATTCACTCCCTGGAAAGGACAGAGGTTTTACCATGGGGAGCCAGAAGTGGTGATGGCTCTGATTTCATTAGCAGAGCAGTTATATGAGCTAAAAAGGTTTCTGCTAAATTAGCAGGGGCCCTTGTTGCAATTAAAGAGCTGCTGTTTTGTAACCAAAGTCACTGTCATTTGTTCAGTTTTTGAGGGTGAGCCAGAAAACCATATCCAGAATCGCAGAGCTGTCAAACAGCAGGTACTGAAGGGATTTCAGGAGATTGTCAGTTTCACAAATCCTCCCCAACCACCTGTGCTTCCTTCCCTTGGACTTTTCCAAAGCTCAGCACCCCAAGGCTCAACACCTAAGGTTCAATACCAGACATTTCCAACCTGTAGTGTGCATATGGAGCAGAGTTAGTAGTATAAGCAAGACAATTCCTTGCTTGCACAAAGCAGGGCGTTTTTTAGCTTGTGCAGTGCAGCATTTCTTCATGTGTGAGTAGGGATTTAGTCACCATGCTAGCTCTTCCATGTGACTTACAGCCTCGAAATTGTTTCTGGTGACCCTGAACTTAAATGGTCCAGGACCATATGGAGACATGCACAATGGAAGAAATACTGGGTGAGTCTTGCAAGAACTCCCTTTGGCAGTGTTGTATCAGTCCAGAAAACAAAATTTTCTGCATTCTGGAAAAACAGAAGTCCTGGGGTTAAAATCTTCCTGTTCTGCTTAGATCCATCTCTGGGGCTGCAAGGTCATGCTTCTTCCAGCCACACAGCTTTTGGCTTCGGTTCTCTGGAGATGAGCCAAGGATGCTGCTAACTCCCCACTGCTGCAGCCTTGTATCTGCTGACTGCTCCGAGGTATACAGGGGCCTTCAGGACCATTTTGACACAACAGCTGTCCTGAGCTGTCACACAGGCTATTAAAAATTTAATTCATCCATGACTTGAAGACCAGCCGTGATCAAAGGGACAAAGTAGCTGCTGTTCAGTAATGCTAGATAATCAGAGCAGTTCTGATGAATAGCTCTGACACCTTGAGAGTATTTTTTTTATATTTCTATTGGGGTGCTCAGATCTGTCACGCTGGAAAGAGGACACCTGCCAGCATCCTCCACTTTCTCCGAGTCCCTGAGAACCAGATCTTATCTGAGTAATAGTGGGAATGCCATATAAATGATGCCTTTCATCTGGCTACTTGAACTGGAGCTAAGCCCTGAAAGTGGGTCTTCTTTGAATGATTCTGGTGAAGGGGAAATTGATAAGAAATTCCTGCGTCACCAAGCCTAAGTCTGATGGTTTCCTTTTTCATTTGGAGATAATCAATGACCTGGAACAAAAACACAGCCGATGCTCTTTGCTATCACTTAATTTTCAAGTAAAACAAATTTTCAGCAACTAGTGAAATTGTATATTAGTTTTCCTGTTGATCTCACTAAATATGCTGTTCCACAGAACCACTCTCTTATCTGTTTATTGTGTCCTTGGACATGCTGTCAAGTCTCGACTGTCTTCTGTCTTTTTTCTCCTTCAATCTGAAGACTGGCTTCTCCATTCATACTGGACTATCTCCAAACATTTTAACTGCCCGAAGGGTCCCCAGGCTTCAGCATCAAATCCAGCCCTAATTGCTTTTTACTGGTCTTCATCACCCTGCAATGACAGAGGTCTGAGATGCCATCCTGCCCATCTGTTTCTGCAGCCCCTGGATGAAGAAGTTCTCTTCTTTGTCACTGCACCGTTTGACGTGTAAGGCTACAAGTGTCTGAATGGAAATACAAGTCACTGAAGTTACAGCATCTGGGGCACACAGGGGAAGAGCAGGAATGGTGCAGAAATCCCTCATTCTCAAGCTCTCTAGGCAGTAAGAGATCTTACAGCTGTCACCTCTTTTATTTCTTGCCCTAAATGATGACTAGGCTTCTCTTGCCTGTCAAGTTGCTTGGCCAACATTGTAAATACTTTCCATTACCCATCTGAACGCCATTCAACCAGCTGTTCCTTGTATCTCTCTTGCTTATAAATCCTACCGTTAGTTCATATATTTATTTAGGGCAATGAGTTCTTCAGCTTTGAACACTGCTTCCTAGGTCAGACCGAGTTAGCAGTGCTTTTCATTCTCTTTCACACCTCTTTTCTTTTTGCATTTCCTCTCCACGCTTTGTTCCCCAGTTTTCTTTCTGGTCTGGTTGAGATGCTAAATCAGGAATCCTCTTTTCCATACACCCTCAAGTTCCCACTGAAACACTATTCCCCCCCCGCCTTCCCAGCCCACCTAGAGGGTAGATAGCCTGTTTGCTCATTGCAGAGCCTGTGGGCAACCTGCCTCCTGAAAACAGAGTCTGCTTTATCCAAACCTTCCCCTTTTCCTCGCCACACACACCGTGTGTCCCCAGACCTCAGCACTGCTTGGTCTCTAGCCTCTTTTGTGAGCACCTTTTGCGTTTCAGTTCTAAAAAGCCTTACGCCTGTGACGAAGGGAGGCTCGCAGTTTGCTTGTTGTCCTTTGTACCTCTGGATCTCTCCCAGGTCCAGAAACACTGTTCTGTAGGTTTCTAATTAAAATCTTCAAAGAAGCGTAGAGGATGTATGGGCTGCAAACAGCCAAGTGAACTCTGGATGCCTATTCCCCGATGCCTTCTTTGTCCTTAGCTTCTGCAGGCTGGGGTGTTTGCTAGATAGTCAGTCCTGATCACAGGAAGAACATTTTATACAACCACTGCTATTAGTGATAATGAGAATAAATGATACAATAATGAAATCTTATTATACACTTTTCAATGAGAGCCTTTCATCTGAAAGATTTTGAAGTACTTTACAGGCTACTGAACATAGAAATCGTTTTACTCACCAGGGAAATTCAGCCAGTGCAGGACAGGTAGTTGGGGAACTGTTGAAAACATACATTGAGCGTGTGGGACAGTTCAGTAGGGGGAGCAAACATACTGAATTCAAACAAAATTGCTGCCCGGATTTAGAGGAGGAAGCAGGCTAGAATGCCTTTTACTTGAGGTATTAAACAGTTATCCCTCAGCTAATACCTGTTGTTGGAAAGAGACAGGAGATTTTATGATCAGGGCTGATATTTTCTTACAAGACCTCAAAGAAGGCTTGACTCTCATGTAATTCTGGTTCCTCCCTTTGGCTCCTTTGAAGGTGCCAGCCCAGCCCTCCCTCACATCCCATAGGAAGAAGGAGCCTTCTGCAGCTGTGATTTCCTTCTTGACCCTGCCTGCAATGGGGAATCAGCGTTGGCTCAAGGAGCGTAGCATTACTCACTGAAAAGCCAAGTCACAAGCATTTCTCTTCCTAATGTACTGTGGATTTTGTTTTCCCTTGAGATCTCCCGCCCAAGTACTGACCAATGCTTGACCCTGCTTAGTTTATGAGAAGTTGACAAGATGTAAATTCAGAGCAAAAAATTTCCTGGGCCTATTTATCTTTCGTAAAAGAGAAAAAAATCAACACAAAAGCCTAACCTCTGAAGACACCAGCTGCCTCCTGCTTATTAAATGGTCCTTGTTTCTGTTTATCGAAGTAGATTGAATAGGGCTGGCCCTAGTGCTCCGTGCAAAAGGGAGCTGTGCGCACTCCCCAGTGATATATGAGGTTAATAATATTCGCAGTACAAGCATTATGCAAAGCAGGACATCCGTTCTGCTGGTTGGCAACCAAGGAGCAGTAGGCAAAGGTGACAACACAATCAATCCCAAGCTCTCCACACTCCCGAGCTGCCTGTGCTGCTGGTGGCCTTGCTGAACGCCAGTGCGTGGCTGGGTGCCCTGGTCATCTCCCCAGGCCCTGAGCTTTGGGAAGACCTCTTGCAAAACCTGTTGCATCAAGGGGCTGGGTGAGAGGCTTTGGGAAGAAGGAGAGAAGGGAATTCCCTGCCTTAGCTGCTTTGATGGTGTGGAGAGGAGCACAGTGGTCTCTCCAGACATCCATAAAAGCCCTGAAAGTCTCGAGGGAACCAAAAAGCAGTAGTTGGGGCCCATGGTGGACGTGGTTGGGCTCTGAGAGCTCATAGCCTGGAGGAAATCATAGATGGAGCAGCATGGGCAGACAAATTGAGTGTGACCTTTCCTGACACACCAGAGGATTGAAAACCCCATCATGGATTGACTCACTCCCTAGGAAAAACACCGTTAGTCTTACAGGACTCTGGCAGCAGGTGACACTGTGAATGACGGGAAGAGGACACATAAGGGCGGTGCGGCACCTCTGTCACCAGAGGTATTTAAGAACAGAATGGACAGCTCTGACAGAAACAAGTGAGGTGTTAGACTCCTGCCTTGGAGCAACGGGAATGGACCAGATGTCTCTCAAGACCTTCCCAGTACTTCCTGCCCGCGCTCAACATTGCAGGAGTGGGCACTTGCACACCAAAGCCCTTGCTCATCCCTCCAGGGAGATGAATTCATCCAGGGCAAGAAATTATTCAGGGTAATTTTTTTTTGCCCAGAGTGGAGCCTGACTCCTTTGGCTGACTGCTGTTTGAGGAAGATCCCACATCCACTGTCGTGACATGAACTGTTTTGTGGGTCATTTCAGAGGCAGAGTTGGGTGAGGAGCTGTTGAAGTCATTATACGAACCATTTGATACTGCTGTCTGCTATTAAAGAGACAAATCTGAACCCCTGATTCAGAGCAGGGACCAGTTGCACACAGAGCTCCCTCCTTTCTCTCTGCAGAGGCTGTGATGGGGAGAGCTAGCGGTATGGATAATTTACAGCAAAGGTTGTTGGGGGAAAGTATTTGGGTATTTGGGAAGTATTTGAGTCAAGGATCACTCTTAGGAGTTGCTGGCTTTAAATATTCAAGCGCAAGGGGGAGAACAAGCCACGAGAAACTGTCATAAAAATATCATCTTGACCCAATTCATCTAGGATCAGTGCTGGCCTTTCTGTGGGAGCAGCTATTTGTGTTAGGATTCAGGAGAGTTATAAACAAGCAAAGATGAGTTTAAGAAACCTGCGAGCGCCTGATCTGGATTTTCTAGCAGCTGTTCCATGAGTGGGGATCATCAGCCACTCGTTTCCAGCACACTTGGAGGAATGTAGCATTTCCAAGCCCTTTATTCCTGTGGTGGATCTGAGAAATTGGCCAGGAGATTCAAGAGTTATTAAGAGGAAATGACTAACACAAAGCAATAACAGACTGCTTTCTTTTTTTTTTTTTTTTTGCTTTTTTTTTCCCCCTTAGGAAATGCAGGCTAAAAAGAAGCTTGAATAAATGCATGTAGTAGATCATTTACTGTTAGCTGTTCACCTACCTTGACTTTAAACTAGCTAGTTGAATGACTTACTTGTGCTTAAAATAAATGTTTATTTTAAACCTAAGCACATTGTAGAAAGCTTCAAACCCCCAGTGCTGCTATCGGCTAAATATATTTTCTCAGAGTATATACAAGACTCTAATTAAGGTTTTGTCAGACGTTCCATTATATGTCTCTCATCTCCGTCTCTTAATATTTATCACCCATTTTCACATCACTCCAGCCTTACTCTGGGCAATCACTCAGACCTGGCATGATATTTCCTCCTGAAGTGGCTTTAATCCACCAGTGGTGTTTTCAAACCTAAAAAACATCACCAAAGGTTGTTCCCACTTGGCTTTAATGTGGCCTTGTGACTTCAGCCATTGACTGGCCCCTGCCTGCCCCTGCCATGTGCAGTGTGCTGTGGACTGGGCTCGTTTCCCAGCATAGGCTCTCTCCTTTGGCTCTGGCCATGCAGAGACCAGAGGGACACTTCCCTGTGCACCCCTACCCCCTGTGCCTACACACGGGTGGTCCAGGGACTGAGCCTCTGCTGACAGAGGTTGCCCATTGTGTCTCGGCCCCAGTGTTGCCCCCAGGTGTCTGCCCCTCTGTAGCCACAGTTGGATCCTTGCTGACTGGAGCCAGTTTCCATCACAGAAAAGCAATGTTTCTGTGATAACATCCATGGCAGGTGCCATCTTGTGGTTCACTGGATAAACGTGGCTTCCTGTAACTCTCCTGCTGTGTCCCAAGCTCCCGAACGTCCTTCCAGGCTGCTGCCAGGACTGCAGTTTGTGAGCGGTCAGTCTGAAGGGTTCCCCGTGGGTTGTGTGGTGGCAGTTCCACCCCACAGATGCACACTCACTCCTCTCAGGGATCTCTTAGACCTATATATTGTGGCACCAAGCGAGTGGCTCATCCTTGGCTCTTGCAAGGTAGTGTGCCAGAGAGCCGTCACCACCTGGGGGCTGAAATGCTGCCATTGGACTCTGAAATGCCATTGCCAGTTCTGCTGCTAACCTGCCAGATCCCTGAGAAAGGGTGGGAAGGGGAAGAGGTGACTAGCATCTCTTGTGGCCTATATTTTTATACTTGACTTTATAGATCATACTCACTGGGGCTTATAGGTGCTCCAGAAACCAGCAGCGAGCCCCTGGTGTCCTGGGGACTGGTGGCAGCAAGGACCCCTCGGTCTAGGTGAGGCTGTTTTGCTTTCCCTGGGGGAAGGTGGCAAAAGGCAGGAGGTAACAGGAAAGGAGGCTTCAGTCAGAGAGCAAAGAACAGAGTAATCTGTGGGCATGGGTATGTAAGCGTGCTGTGTCGACTATGCTAATTCATTTTGGTTGAATGAGAAGCATTTATTATATGTCAGGGGGAGTGTGATGAATGGGAAGTCAGTTTTTCCCCTGCATTATTTCAGCTCTCTGGTCTGTTGGTGATTTATTCAGTAGCATTTATGGTGTTAGTAGTCTAAAACCAAAGGGGAAATTTATTCAACCCTTTCTTGCCTCTCTTTTTCCTCCCCTTTCTGTTTTATTATATTTTTGACTTTTTTTTTTCTTCTGGTTTAAAGTCTTCCTTGCTTTTAGGTAGATGGATTGTATTCCCACAGCAGGCAGCTTGCTTCTCTGCTGTTCAGCTCTCCCAAACAAGGACAGCTTTTCCAGGGACTTCAGATGGGCAGCTTGGGTGCTGAGCTCTTTCAAAAACTCGCATGTGTCACCAGAGGAGCTGCTGTGCATCAGGCTTTTCTGGAAGGCTGGCCCTGGTGGTGAGTGGCTGAGCTTTTAGAAATCAAACCATATGCTCTTTGAAAATAAAACAAATACGCTAGCCTTTGTCACATAAAATCTGATCATGAAGCAGATGGGACAGTTTGGGGTGACTGGCTTGCCCCTGTGTTTTGTGTTTTAATTTCATTTGACAGGAAAAAAACATATCTCAGTACCTTAAAATAAAAACCACTCTGTTTGACTGCAGACCTACATACGGGAAGGCTGGAAAGGTTCAGGAGATTTGAGGTTCCTTTTCCCCTTTCTTTTCAGAGATCAATGCATATTGCAGGACCTGCTTGTATTTGCCAGCTACTGCAAAGCAACATGAAAATCAGTGCAGCTCCTCCACTTTAATCCCAGCCAAAGGTTGAAACCTGTGTCTATAGGGCTGCAAACCACACAGGCATCCCTCATGTCCCTCAGACACAGCAGTCCCTGAACGTGTCCACTGAATCAAATCCTGGAGGGATGCAACATCCATTTACCGCATTGATATCAGTGTCTGTTTCCATCTACAGAAAACCTGCTTCCCTTCATGCATAGCCTATAGGGAAGCATCATTTATGTCTTGCAGTATATAAATTGCGCATGCTGGGTTCGATCTTCCAGTGTAATTGTACTCAGTTCAGTGTGACTGCCCCAAGCCACAGTGCTGGAGGACCACGCTGTCTTCTGGGACCGGTAACCCCCTGTCTCTGGGGACCTAGCAGGGTGCCTGAGCAGTGCTGACTCGTCACACTGAGATGCGATTCTTTTGCTTTTGAGTCAAAGCACACAGGAACTTGTTGAAAGAAGTTTGCTGCTGGTAATAGGTTGGTTTTAAGTGGCACATAAACCTGCCGGCTCTTTATGGAGGCTGTCGGGCAATAAGGACATGGGGAATTATGACAGTGGAGGCATCGTACGATAGTGCTTTGCAGATGATGTCTCACAGGGGACGTGCTATTTATTTATCTAAAGGAGCAGGTTTGCAGTGGTTTTACAGAAGAACAGCTTCCAGGCTAGTATGTCTCCGTGCCTCATCCACTTCTTCTTACTACCTTTGACAGACTCTAAATCTGGGGTGACAAGGGGTTGGAGGGGCAAAGGAGCATCCCCGGAGAGTTCAGAATGATGCCAAAATGAGCAATTTTCTTGTTGGAGACCTGGGATATTTTGCAAAGAAAGCTGGGCTGCTTTTGCTGAGAGTTGCATATTTTTTTTTGTCACTATTGTTGTTTACAAACCAAGCCATTCATTTAGGAGTGAAACATTTAATTGCAATTGGCTTTTCTCAGTCTTGTAGTCTTTTACCAGCCAGGGAAGGAGGGAGAGGATGAGAGGCTGTAAAAAAAAAAAAAAGAGAGAGAAAAATTAGTTTCCGTCTGGCTTTAACAATTACAAAGGACTTTTACTGCCGCTGCAGCAGGAGACGACAGTTTCTTTCCTCACGTCCGTCCTCAGCTTGAATGTGGTGTGGCTCTGCCTTGCCAAGCAGCTGCAGCGGCCTCCCTGGGTGCCTGCTGCATGCCAGCAGCAGCCGGCAGACACCTCTGCAGCATGGGGAAGGACCAGGTGAACACCAGGGCCGGCCCTGCCGAGGCTCTGGGCAGCCCTGCCCTGCTGGCATCGCTGGGCAGCATGCAAAGCCTTGCCCACGCTAGGGGATCTGCCTTTAGTTGTAATTGCCAGGCCCCTATGGTGCTTGTAAAGAGCAAGCCCAGTCCAAGCTGGCAGGGCTGATTCTTGTTTCTTACCAGACCCTGTGTCTGCTTCCCTAACTCTTCTGTCTTGGGAAAAATAATCCTTGTGTGCTCCCAAGTGGGAGCTGGGGAAACCCGCCGTGCAGCATGGGTCTGCAGAATAGCTCGGCATTTCTGCTCCGCGTTCTCCTTCCACCTGAAGCAGATGGGTGGCACTTAGAGGGAAGGGGTGTTTGTACCACTCACCATAGGTGTTTGACATCTAGGCTAGAGAGAGGTTTCTTCAGGGAATGATGTGGAGCTCTTAAATTCAGCTCCTGCTGATCAATTTAATGACTTAAAAGGAGCCTCGAGCAAAAATACCCACCCTTTTCATGGAAAGTTATGTGGTGTGAATATTGCAAAAAACAGTGCAGAACGCCCTTCCTCCAGGGGAGATATAAAAGCAGGAACTGAAACCAATTCCACTATTGTGATGCAAGATAGCTTTCCCGTAACCTCCTGAGAAGGCATTCCTTCCCTTCCATTACCAGCAAGGGGAGCGGAGGTCTGGAAGAGCCTTCCCCAAGTTGCTGGAGCTGAGATGTGCTCAAGTTGCCTTCCGTCCTTCACTCCTCCCTCGTTAGATGCTGCGTTTATCTGATTCACCCCTCACCTCCACCCCCTTTGACTTCTGGGTGCTAGCTCATCCCAGACTCCCATCCACCCGGTCCCTTCTGCCTGTCTCCTTCCAGAAGCTCTTCTGTGCCGGGCTCAGGGATTTCTGTCCACCAGAGGAGCAGGCACAGATCCTGCAGGCAGAGACGAGCCGGGCTGCAGTCCCTGCCAGCTGCAGGCAGCAGCTTTTCTCCTAATGCTCCACTTAGAGCTGATGTTTTTTAATAGAGATTCAGTGCAACCATTTTAAGATGGACATGAAAGAGCAGATCTGCAGTGCATAAAAGCCAAAGAAGGACAAGGTAACGAGTCAGGATGTGACCAGTTCCTCAAGTAGCTTGTGTTATTGCTTTGTCTTTCTGTGTTTCTCAAGTGAATAAACTGAGGTCATGATTATAAAAAGAACAAATATATTAAATCCCAGTATCCTGAAGGCTGCCTGTGCAGGTTGATTCAATCAACTCGCTCCAGCGTGAGGGCTTTGTGCCACCCAGCCCCAGCGGTGCAGGGGCCCCGGTGGTCAGCTGGGGGCTGGCTCCCGAAGTGCGGAGTGGAAGGCAGGGAGTTAGAGGGGTGGCTCCAGGAGGATGAATCGCATGCAGGGGGCAGGGAAATTTCAGCCTATGGAAAGTGGTGGTATCTGCTGTCTATCTGGCCTGCGTGCTCAGCTGCTGCTCCTCATCGCATGTATGATTTGCAGTGGAGGCCGAAGAGCCAAGTTTCCACTAAATCCTGTCTCTGCCTTTGCTTTTATCTTTGCAACAGGGTTAGGAGGTACTTCAGGAGTCAAAAAAAAAAAAAAAAAAAAGGAACTGGCTCCTGTTGGACACAAGGAAAGCAACACTTTTTGTTTGGGGTTCAAACCACAAACCTTTCATTTGAGTCAAGATTGAAAATGGTAAGATTTCGCTCTATGTAACCTTCCTTAGGCAGTTCAGTAACACTGAAAATGGCTGCCTCAAAGCGAAGCGCTGAGTTGCTTTTAGGAACTGCTGCAATAAAAACGTTTGACATTTCAGAAACAAAAAGAAATGACCTTTCTCACACTTGGGAGAGGGATAGTATCCCCCAAAGATCTGTCTTTCTACACCTTTTCTCTTTCTTCCAAAAATACGGTCCATTTCTGCTTTCTGTGTGCTGAGGTCTGATTAAAAACCCTTCACATCCCTCTGTCAGACCATGCAGCGAGACCTAGTGCCCCCTTTGCACCAGGCACACCTTTGCAAAATGATGATGTGTTCCCCTGTCCTCGGGTCACTGACGTGCACGTGGTTTCCAGCCTCAGCAGTCACGCTGCAATGAGCTGCTCACGTCCCACTGCAATCCCTGGGCATCAGGTTCTGTAGGCTCCTTCCTGATGAGTTTGTTTGCGTTTCTCCTGGCTGGTCTCTGCCAGCTGTGGTCCCAGAGTGCTTGTGGATGGTACTGGCAATAAACTGCTTCCCAGTATGGGAAAGCCAAGGAGCTTGAGGAAACATGAGGATAGGAATCTGGGAAGATGCACAACGCGGGAGGCCATAGCCTCATGCATGGGGCAGGTCTGCTCAGCTGCCCCTGCAGTCAGCAGGCAGAGGAGGAGGGGTGTAGGGCATGTTCAGTGGGCTGTGGGCCAGTCTGGGAGGCAGGAGGAGGGAAATTTTCCTTTCCATCCTCCAAAATAGCTGAAATATTGAGAATTCCTGATCTCCTTATGGCTGTAACTATGATATAGAAACTGTTCTCAAAAAAATGAGAGAGAGTGAGCCTGGGAGAGTCTGGGGAAGAGAAGTTGTAGGGAGAAGGAAGAGCCTTAAAGCCCTCCTTAGCTTTTCTCCCGCTTGCGAGGGAGTAAGCAAGCATCCTCATTACAGGACTGCTGACTATGCTAGAGCCTCATCTTTTCTGCAAAATAAATAGAAGAATGAAATTAAGCTGCAAGGGATTGGCATATTTTGTAAATAATAATTTAGAGAAAAATCCTTTTTGCTAGGCATTTCTAATTGTCTCCTTTCTGAATACAGCTGGGTTATCTCTCCGCTGAGCAATTCTCTTGCAAATAGGCAGGCGTGCGTGCGTGCGTGAGCGTGGCGGGGGGCTCTGCCATCCTTCTCCCTGGGTAACACCGGGGGAGGCTTCCACGTGTGTTCGGTACATGGCGATGTTCAGCCGGTCCAACTGCTGGAGCAGGGCTGGTGGGCCAAGGCGTGTCTCCCCTCGGGACCTGCTGCAGCTCACCATGCACGGGAGATGAGCAGTACGCTGTCACACGCAGCTGCTGGTGCTTGGCTCCGTTCCCTCTGGAGGGGATTTCCAGCAAAGAGCTGCTCCCGGTTAGCGTTCACGAGGGGAAGACTCAGCCTGCGCCTCTGCGGTACAGAGCCTCGCAGGTACGGAGCAGACTAAGTTCCTCTGGGCAAGAGACCTCAGGCAGTGTTTGAGCTTATTGCAAGGGGTGAAAGACAAATACACTCCCCGCCTCCCTCCTCAGTCCCATCCTGTGTATAATTTACGATACGGCGTGTTACATTTTTATTACTACACCATTTCTCAGGCTCTCGGCTGGCATGATTCCCAGAAGGCAACGCAGGAAGGCTTTTGTATTGAGACCTTAAACAGGAGGAGCGATTCCTTGTGAGCCTTTGTATCTATGTGTGGATTTAACATGCAGCTCCTAAAATAAGCTTTAATGAAATGTGGGTTTGGGTGTTAATAACTTCCAAGATCTTTTTTTTTTTTTTTTCAATGGAATTGATACCGGAAAAAAAGGCTCAGAAGAAATCGTAGAGGAAATGAGAGTCACCCCAGTCATTTACATGTAATCGCTTCCAGTATAGATTGCAATTGTGTGTGAATTATAGGGTAATTAGTCTGTCAGGCTGGTAAGTATTATACAAGACCCCTGGAATTTCCTTGGAAGCTCTCAGTACCTCTTAGCCTTGAAGTCTGGAGAGGTTTTAATAAGAAAAGATGTCATACTGGGCTGTGCTAATACCGTGTATTGATTTACTACCCGTAGCAGATGTTACAGGGCAGCTGACAAATTGCTGACATATAAATATATTGACACCCCTGAAACACAGTTCTGGGGTGGGACTTGTGAGGGCAGCAGAAATTGTCCTCATCGGGAGCAGAAGCTTCCCTCTCAATAGCACATGCTGTGTCCATGTGCGTGCAGGAAACCTCCCCTCGCTTCAGCAGCAGGAGTCAGGTCTCAGTGCAGGGCTGCGACATTCCTTCCTGAGTGCTCCCCTAAGTGTGGTAGGCATCACACTAGAATGCCTAAATTAACAAAATCTGGGAAGTTTTTGGTGGAAAGTTATATTTAATGCCTGGCCTCATTCTGACAGGAATGATAACATAAGTGCCAAGGCAGGGTAAAAATAGGCAGCATCTCTAGCAGAGTTCAGGATACCTGGAGCTGCAGGAAGAAAAACCCATCACAGAGGCAGACACTGATGGCAGGGACTGAGTTGATTTCTACTCCAAAAATGATAATTTGCATCCTCTAAAACCTGGCTCTCAAAGAGGCTCACCTAGTGAACTAGCAGCAATTGCTTGGTTTCTTCTTCAAGGTTTCTCTTCATTGTAGTGGACTGGCTCAGTTCTTGCGTGGGCTTGCGAGTAACTCTGTATGCATGGCTGGAATGGATTTATTCAAAGGTTTGTGTCATGCTCTATGACACTGAAGTGGCCTGTCTGATTTCTGTGGTTAATTAATGTCCTGCTCGAAGCACCAAGACTTCAAACTTAGCCCAGTACTGAGCAAGACCCTGGCAATCTCATTCCCTGCAGCCTGATCAAAGGCTTTGAGAGGTGTCACATGAACCAACATAGCCAATTCTCCCTCTCTCTCTGTCTCCCCTGTTGCCCCTTGGGAAGAGACCTCCCAAAAACGAGGCCGAGAGGAGTGTGATCCCTACCCTCGAGCAGTAATGGCACTGGCAAAGGGAGGAGAAGTTGAGCATCCCACTGAGGATCTCAAGGAAAGCCTGCCCTCTGTGCTGGCAGGCTCCCAGAGCTCGGTCCCTCTCTGCTCCAAGATGTGGACAAGCGGGATCCTTAATGAAGAGTTTTGTTGCTGGCAATGCTCCCTATTCATTTTCTGCACTAAGATTCACAGGGTCCCAGGCTTTATACAACATGAAGCACTTTAGGGCAGGAGGGAGAGGAGAAGGAAATTCTGCTGCAGCCTTGAGACCCCACCAGTGACGCTGAAATCTCTCTGTGTTTCTCTTTGCTTCCGTGGGCATTTCTCAGAGGGGTGTTTCCATCCTTGACTCCTGGGGAGGGAGATGCAGGCTCTGCAAAAATTCAACTTAACGTGAGACACAGAGAAGTTTGGTAGATAAAGTGCTGCGGCTGTTCCTTGCTTTCCTCTCTCTGCCTGGAACTGAAGCAGCTCCCTCTCTGCTGCAAACTAGTCTGAGCTTTCACCTTGCTCCTGTGTGCATGGGGTCCCTGTTTGTTCACACAGAAGTTCGTCTAAGGCAGTGACCTATCAAATTGGCCTGGCTGGCAGGCAGTGAATCTGAGGAATGGATGCATTGTGGGCTGTAGCTCACGTCTCCATTCCTCATCAAACTGAAAAACACAAAGCAAAACAAAATAAAGGACTGTGAGCAACAGCAGGATCTTAGAACATCTGCAGTGAGTCTGCGTGGATTTGTAGCATCTCCCATATCCCTGGACAGGATTTGGTCGGGTACCAGCATGTACCTCATTCTGCAGCAGATGTTCAGACGCATGAAGCTGTGTGTTTAGTTTGACTCATGGTGTTCCCCTAAATCTATCCCTCCCTGCTCTCCTGACGCTAAATAGCCTTTTTTCTATTCTCCCCGCCTGGCTCCCGAACTCTCATCCAATTTGATGACGGGTATGAAAAAACTCCCCTTTCTACAACCTGGCACTTTGTTTGCAACGCTATTCCATTCCAGATTGTGAATGAAAAATCTTATTGCATTTGAGGGTGTGCTTGTAGCTGGTAATTAACACCCAGCAAACTCTGCCAATGCATCTCATATTTGCTTTACAGAAACCTAGAGCTGAAACAGAAGCCACCCATAAAAACAATGTCTGCCAATCGAGTTAAACCTTAAGTAAAATCCCCAGCCAAATGTCTGTAGAGTAAATCTGGTAAGGATGTTGGCTTCTGCACTGAGCTCAGGAGGTGTTTTCCAACTACAGGGCCCAAGAGATAACAAACGCTAAGTGTTAATGGGACTTATGCAGATATATCTCCCCCTCTTGTGTGCTGCGTTCCAGCTGGGAGCGGATGCTTTATGGGAAGTTAAAACAACTCCTCCAAACTTGTAGTGGAAGTGCTGACAGAGCCGAGTTTTAAGCGCTGCTAATGGAAATGTCTGCTTTCCAGATGATCTCGGGAAGCGAGGTTAGACATAGTATACACAGAGGCAGAGAGTAAGTCCTGTACTAACAAATTAAGTTTGCAGCTTTTGAGTGAAGAACTAATCTGTACATTAAATTTGCCTGCTGGCCATGTGGCCTGACTCGAGCATTATGGATTGCTCTCACCCACATACTTCCCCCCCTCTTTGTCATGCTTTCTGAACAAGAGCTTAACAGAAAGGCTAACATCCTTGTCCAAGTGCCTCCCTAGCAAACATGCCTAAACCCTAACCAAAGCGGCTGTCAGAGCCGGGAGTGTAAATTTGCAGTGCCCTGAACTCTCTACTCTTTCTGGCACGTACGGGGCTGGGGGAGACGAGTTTAATGGACTTGATATCGTGGAGAGCTGC
Organism: Anser cygnoides; assembly: GCF_040182565.1. Classification (NCBI taxonomy): domain Eukaryota; kingdom Metazoa; phylum Chordata; class Aves; order Anseriformes; family Anatidae; genus Anser; species Anser cygnoides. The sequence continues at coordinate 6,572,614 of NC_089890.1, forward strand.
ACTTGTCCCCTGTGGCCAGATTGCCCTGTGCTTCTTCAATGTGACACCACTTCCACCAAGAATGTGATCTCCAAATGTGTGGGATTTCCTGGCAGCTACAAATTAAATGCCTGTCTCCAAGGAAATTGAGCAGCTGGTTCATTAACCCTCTCTGACAGCCACCTTCCTTACTGCTAATGCATGTGGGTTTTGTGGGGGTTTGATTTTGTTTCTCCCAGTTCATGGCTAAAGAGGTAACAAGCTCATTTGCCTTCCTTCGGTCTGTTTGTGTGGCTGTGTGACTCGTTAGCTCCTGAGAAGTGTCCAGTGGCTGAGAGCGCTCAGTGAACCTTCTGCATAGTCTGCAGGCACCGGGGCCATCGGCGTGGCTCTGCCCAGCTAGTTAGGAGGAACAGGCGAGGTCTCACGTGGCCTGGGTGCAAAGTGGGGAGAGAATCGGACCCACGGTTTTGTAGCCAAGGTGTTCCCACCTGCAATAAGAACCTGCAGGATAGCCACAAGCCAGAAACCTCCTGGGAGATAGCTTTTAATTTTAGACCTCTGTAGCCTTTTGCTTACTTGTGCCTTAAAACAAGGCAGTAATGTGTGTGTGCATGCATACACAGACAGTTTTATTTGTACAGATAGTTACAGTAAGAGACAATTTTTTGCCTCAAAATGTCCAAGGGCCAGATTTGAGAGGCATTTGGGATGCCTGAGGCTGCACTGAAATGGGACAAGGCCCAAGTGAGTAAGGCACGTAATTGCTTAGAACAATTTTAAATACTTCTGGGCATACACATGCATCCTTTAGGGTCTGTATTGTCTTAGAAAACCTGGTCCTTAAGCAGTAAGCAGCAGGAAGGATGGCAGTGCTCAGCTGCCTTGTGGGACTTGTGGCAAAGGAGGTACCAGTAACTTTCCCAAGGCTGTGTGAGAAGGCAGTGGCAGAGCATCCTCTTTCTTCCGTTACGCCAATCCCCAGGGCCAGCTCTCCCCTCTCTCACTGGCACCGTGGCTGAAAGATGTGGGAGTCACTCGTGCAGCTGCCCAGCTCTCTCCATCCTGTTCATTTCTGCAGATCTGCCTGTAGCCACCATATGTGACTCAGATCAATCCAAAAAAGCTCCTCGTGCATCCTTGAGCTCCCAGACGGTGCAGCTATGGCTGTAGGCTGCAAGTTTGCGTGTGGTCTCTAGTTTGGCCCCCTCCACCCCTCCTCCTATCTCCCATCTTTGTTTGTCTGCTATTTTCTTTTGATTTGCAGCTTTACCGAGCGCTGTGTTTGCAGCAGCATGTGATTACCCTGTATGGAGCCTTTCCCACTGACAGCGTGATGAGCAGAGACAGTGTTCGGTGCATATACAATTTAAGCCAAGCGGGAGGCCGGTCCAACACCTCACTTGCCAATTAACTGAGTCGATATTGTGCACAGGATAATGTTTGTTGTTTGCCTCTGTTGCTAAAACACTTCCAGAGTGTTTAGAGCAATATAGCAAAATCCTCACACCCCCCCGTAAGGCTGAGCTCTCCAGCAATGCCGGAACGCCATTGCCCTGAGCCCAGGAGGGGGAGAGGGAGACAGGGACCTCCACAGCTCTGTGGGCCCTTGGGTTTTGTGCTACAGGCCTCTTCAGGGAAGACTTCAGGGACCTGTTTCTTCCATTGGTCAGCTGATGAAGTGTGTAGGTGCAAGGAACTGAAAGGGAAGTTGCATCTATGTAGATAAAAAAGCCTTCAAGAGGTGTGGTGCAGTGGACAAACCATCTGCAATGCAACCACGTAAAAGAACCACAAGCAAACACAGTTCCCACCAATCTCCTTTGTGTTATAAGTTACAGTACCCATGCTTCACTATCAGACTTACAAAGGCTGGTGTCTGCGTAGTTTCCACTGACAGCTCAAGGCACAGGGAATCCAGCAGAGAAGACCTACAAGTGGATGCAGGCTTCTCCCGTGTAGCAAGCACCTGCCCTGGGAGCAGAGCCGCCAGCAGCCCCGCGGCATGCGGGTGGTGTGGGAGCACTGCTGCTCACCTCGCAGGTGGATGGGAGTTCTGAGTGAGCTGCTGCTACCTGCAAACGCCTGCCAGAGTTATTTGCTAGCTTACTTTTCCTTCCCTGAGGGTGAACTCCCTCTTCTTTCAGGGGCTAGGTGGTATTTGGAGGCACCGGGATCTGATTCCTGCCCAGCTCAGGCTGCACAGCGGGGGGAGCTGCTAACGCCGCAGGGGAAGCAGAGACACGTGCTTGGCAAGGCTAGCTAGTCTGCTTGAGGAGCTTCTGAGTGATGCCCCAGGCAAACTGCCTTTGGTTCTCTCAGGGCAAGTCTCTGCCTCAGGTTTGTTTCTTTTCCTGAAGAACACAGACAACATTTTCCTGCGTCTCTGTGGAGACATGGCAATGGATGTCCGTGAGGCGCTTCCATACCCGAGCTAAGGTATTGTGTTGGTGCACAGGGCTATCAGCACGCAAACCGTGGGACGCACCAGCACTCCTCGTGTGGTGGCACTGGGGTGATAGCACAAGGGAAAAGGGGGCACACGCCATTTTACTTTGGCATTTGGGCCCTTCATTATCAGTATTATACAAGGTCAGTGTCTACAGGGGCCTTGCCTAAGCTTAGAAGGGGGCTTTTGGGTTGGTTATGGACAAGAAAAGTCCCCATTAAGCTGAGACCTCACCTCTTTCAGTGTCTCCATCCATTCCTCTAGCAGGTCCCAGGCCTGTGTTTCCTGGTTGGTCTCTCACCATCCTCCACCATATGCCATGTTCAGTGAAAGCACCTGGTGACCACACGCATGGAATATCATCCTCCCTCCTCTTCCTCTTTCCTAGGTTTCACCAGGAAGTGTATATTAAGTGCCAGAGTGATAAACGTAAAGTCATATTTTATTGTGAATTATTGCAGCTCTGCAGTGGAGCCCAGATCTATAGCCTTAGAGAGTTATTAAGTGCTTGCCGCAGAGAGCTATAAAATCCTCATCATTTTCTCTTGTGTCTGCTCTGTCAGGATGAAGGAAGGAGAACTGGATTATCACACAAGATGGTTGGGAAGCTGCTTCCACAATTCCACTTGGAGGGCAAGTCAGGTTTCTGGAGAAGCATCTTAGCTGGGGTTGGTTCTTCCAATGCATTATTCTCCTTTTCAGGTTGAACTGCTCAAACTCCTGATGAGACAGCACTTGGGAATCTCTCTCTGGCAGTGGTGGTTGTGTTTCTTCCCTTGCATTCTTCGTGGGTTTTATTTGGAGGCACAAAAGTAAACAAATGCCACTGGGAGGTGCAGCCAGTGCTGTGTTTTTAATTTCTTTCATTGACTTCCTCCAAAGAAACCTGAAAGCTTTCCAAACAACTAACAGTATTGGCATGCCCTTCATTGCTGCACTGGAAACTTAAACACGTCGTGTCCGTCTGCTCCTTGCCCAGGCTGCCAAACACGTTCCTGGTACAATTTCACCCCTTCAAATGCCTGCAAGGGAGCTGAATTCCTGTTCACACCAATTGAATTAGGAACGCGCTCTTCACTTCTTTTACTCTATGAGAAATAATTTCAGCTCCTTGTGTCCTCACAATCATCTCAGAGTAAAGACCCTACTGGCTTTCTCCACGGTCTGACTGCTCCTGCTGTTTCCCATCAGAGTAGCCCCAGCACTTTTGATCTCTGTGCAGGCAGAGCTGGTTCCTGGGCATCTGTGTGCTGCCACGGCTGTGCTGGCTCTCGTGCCCAGCAAGGGATTGCCTTCCCAGGGCCTGCGTGGCTCAAGGCCTGGTGAGTACGCTCAAGTAACTCGTCCTTATGGGTGCTGGTGGTGCTGTCAGAAGGACTTGCTGCTCATTCCCAGGTGCTGCCAGAGCCATGGCTGCCCTCATCCCAGCGGCTGCCGTGGGCTCACACCTCAGCCATTGGAGGGCTCATTGCTGTTGGCCGCAGCAGAAAAGCCAAAGCTGGACTAGACCCAAAAGGCTGCTGTGCCTTTCATTGTGCCCTGTTGATGTAGGGCTGGGCACTCAGATAGTGCAGTGTACGAGGAATATATCCTGACTGGGTTGTTTGTCCTCGTCTTTCTCACAGAACCTTTCCGTGCCTTTTGGCTTTGGATTTTGATTTTTTTTTTGTAGAGCTGATAGGCCAGAAGAGGTTGGCTTTAGAAGCTACCAGGACTTAAAAGACTGAGGTTGATCAAGCGTTAAAGACTACACTCCATCTTTCTGAAGACACAGGTACCCTGGATATTCTGCAGTTTGTTTGCTACTGAATGATTGTCAAGAGGTAGAACAAACGCGCTCTCGGGGCAATGAATACAACCAAGACTGGTTCATCCTCCATGCCTTCATATACAGGGGACTTTTCTCTATGGCCATATTTGTTTCTGCTTGAATTCGTGATCTGGGAAGGGAGTAAAAGTGTGTGCACCGACTGCACGTTGGGGTTGGACAGGCACGGTTGGAAAAGGGGGGGATCCTACCATGGCAGCAGCTGAAAGCCAGCAGATTCAGTCCATCAGCCTGTACAATCTGTTGCTGTGCTGTGTGATCTCACAGGTGCAATGATGGGCTAAATGCACGTGCAGAGCTTTACTCATTAGCTAGAGATAGAACATCTGAAGCAAGATCATCAGTGTCATCTAGGTCATCCTCAGTGCAACAGGCATTTGAAGTGCTCCAGAACAGCAGCAGCAGCAGAGGGGAGCGTGGGGGAATCATAGCCTGCAGCTTGGTGGACTCTTGGGGTGCTTGACACATCGCTGCCTCCATTAAATGCGACTCCACTTCTAATTATATCCCATAATTATAGCCTTCAACCAATGTGATTTGTAAGGAGAGGGGTCATAGATACCAAGATCACTCTGAGATTGACTGTGCGGTGGATATCAGTAAACATCCTTGACTGCCTACCAGAGCCTGACAGAGATGTAAAGAACTAATGCAATAAGGCAAGGCACGCAGCTGGATTGATAGAAGCAGTGGTGTGGCCTCTGGCCCCTGAAGATATTACGTGACAAGGCAGTGAAAGCTGCAAACATGAGGGCAAACCATCTATTCAGCGTGACAGTATTAGACAGAGGTTAAGAATCTTGTGGACTGCTATCAGCATCGATGAATGGGCTCCAGCAGGGATCTGCATTAACACATCGAGTGCCAGGCTCTGTTGCGTGTGCAGCTGTGTGAGACCAAACATCCCCGCATCAGAGATGGAGCCCAGCATCCTGAGAGAGTGGCCAGGGACGTGTGGCTTCTGGGTCCCTGGCAATGGGCTGCCCACCTGAGGAGGCAGCTTGGGAAAGCTGGCCAGCCTGGCGAGGATGGACTCTTTAGGAGCATGGGATGCATTGCTATGAATGATGCAGTTTGGGCTCGAAAACCTGGTAGTGGTTCTCACGTGCTATTCTACTGCCTATTTCTCTGGTGACCTCTAAGAGTGGTGCAAGTTCATCTCCCAGGATTGATAGGAGTGCAGCAGAGACTCTGTATCAATAAGAGTCAGTCCCATAGGTTTTCTGGTTAGAAAGAGCCTGTGTGTTGCTCTGGTCTGGCCTCCTGCATCTCTCAGGCTCAGAAAAGCTCAGTGACTGACCTTTTCACCGGGTCTAATAAGTTGTGGTTCCTCCTATGCTCTCCTGGTCTGGATCCAAAGCCCCTTAAGTGACAGAGAATTAGCACGGCTCTTTGGTCAGCTCTTCCAGGGGATAGCTCCTCTCCCTGTTAATATTTGTGTCCAGGTGCTGATTAAATATTTTAGGCTCATCTTACAATCAGTTGGTCCTCAGTGCATTAAGACAGGAAGGCAATGGAGACCGAATGAAAATCAAAACCAGATTGTCTTCTCATTTGCCTGGTGATAAAGTTCCCCTTGAAACTTAAACTGAATGAGAAAGGAGACCGGGCTGTTTAGAGAATACAAACTGATCTGCTGATTGAGATTGGAGAGGTTTGGCTTTGCTCCAGACAAGTTTTTGAATCTGTTCCCCCTGGAAATGAGTTGTGTAGCTGCATGTCCTTCAAGTCACCAACTTCTGCACATCTTGACCAGTTTTAGCCAGTTTAATGGGGGGGAAATGGTCGTAAGGGGAATGATGCCCATACAGGTTACACAGAAACAGTGGTGATGCAGAGGGAGGGGGCTTTGCAAGGCTCATGGTGAGAAAAAGCCCCAGCTTCAACGTCCTCCATGTGTCCCGTGGGAGAAGAGGGTCCTGAATGTCTCCCCAGTTGGAAAAGCTTCAGTAAGAGTTCGCAGGCAGTTAATGGTGAAACGCACCGTCTGATTTAGCTGTCCTGGTGTTCGTGAATTTTTTCTTTGTTTACCTTGACAGCAATAGCGGATCGACTTGGCTAGAAAGTGTGCAGGCATACAGCGAGAGACCGTCCCTGACCCCAGCCTCCCACAGGCTAAACGGATAAGGTGGCTAATAGCCATCTTACAGACGGGGAATTGAAGCAAAAGAAAGATTAAATTGTGTTCTCCAAGTCCCCCAGGGAGTCTGGTTGACTGTCAGCCAGTTCTGTCTTCCTTTCTTGTCTCTAATTTGATTCTTTGATCAGAGGGTTTGGATTTTGTTTCTATAACTCGTCCAACCTTCTTCTTGCTTTCCAGCAACCTTGTTACAGATTTTAGCAGGCTCTGCTGTGCTGGCACAAGCATTGTTCTTCTCTGCAGGATGGGACGTACGCCTGAGTCATTCTTTGCATGAGTTGTCTTTCTTTCAGAGATGTTTCTGTTTTCTGTGATACAGAGTAAATTGCAGTACATAGCTTATTAGAAAAACAACAACAACAAAACCCACCACAAACAAACCTTCAAAATCAGGGAGGTTCAAAGAAGCAAGCAGTGAAGTCCTCCATAAGCAAGCTGTAGGAGTACAATTAGAAACTCTCCCACTAGTTTTCGGGATTGATTTATCAATGACCTCTGCTCTCCATTATCAAATGCTGCAGTCTGGGTTTACATTCATATTTTCACCCTCTGAACAGCAAAGGACATCCTTCCCTGCCCGTGGAATCTGGGTGGAAGGCTCAGCTTGTGAGGTGCTTCCCACTGTTTGCCCAGGGCCAGATCCTGGGTCCTCCCATCGACCAGCTGCCTTCCTCTTGCGAAGAAAGCAGTGTGTGAATGCTTCTCCTTGTGACCAGCACTTCTCCCGCAGCTTGCCTGCCGGCAGGGCTGGCCTGCAGCCTCTGTTGCATTAAAGCAGCCAACAAGAGGCGTTTGGAAAGCAGGACCTGGGCACTGCGCTGGCGTTAAAGCACCCGGCTTGAGCTACAGCCACAAGTGGGTCCGACCCTGAGCCTGGAGTGGTGAAGCTCAGTGCTGCTATTAGAGATTCAGGCAAGCTCGGAGCTGTGTTCTGGAAGGATTCCCCTGCTGCCAGTGCTTTTCACCGCGCATTGCTGCGGCTGAACAGCACGGGGGTTTGACAACCTGTGGGAAGATATTCCAGACCAGCAGGCTTTCCATCGCTTGGCACTTGGAGCAGAAAGCACTTCTTTCCGCTCCGTGCTCTTTTCTTGTTTTTGGAAAACATAGCTCCCCCGCTATGCCCCTCTCAACGATACAGCTAAGATCTTTCTCCGCAAAAGATCGGATTTACCAAGAATGTCTTTATTGATTTACAGGGTTCAGCTTTATGAACAACTCCAGTATTTCTCTTTGGACAAAATGAACCAATATTAAGCATTGTAACAATAAATCCAGGGTGCCCTCCTCTCCCCAGGGTGTAAGGTTATCCAAATGTATGGTCTGATATTTATCATTTACCAACAGAGCTATTTAAACTACAATATTTGACAGGAGTGGTTGCGTCAGGTGTGATGGAGTGTGTGTTATAAAAGGACGGTAAGAGAGACTTTGCATTTGTCCTTCAAACATAAAGTCGATTTTTGCATGATTGGTTCTTCAGAGATCATCTTTAGCACAAGATTAACTAGGGACAGTGTTCAGCCAAGGCAATGACTAAGACCCAGTGGCTTTCTGTGTGTGCTGCAGCTCCCAGAGGGCTCTGTACTTCTACAGAGTACACAAAAAGCGCTTAGGAAAAGTGAGTTCACCTGTGCTGTGCAGCAACCTCCAGATGTGACTTTTGAAGAGGAGTTCACACCCGTCCTGTAAGATTCTGAGCTAGGGGGCAAAAAGTTTAAGTCCACCAGGCCATCATATCTTTAATGCATTCTGCAGGAATGGCCAGTGCCTGTAAACGGGCCCAAATCCAGCTAGTTTGAATTCTGCTTTTAACCTAAGAGCTGCTCTGGTGAGCACGCAAGTCTGCTTCGCTCCCGGGAGCCCTTCTGGTGTTAATGCATTAACACGTGGCGGGTGGCTGAGGTCAGCTGGGTCAGTGACTGGCCCTTGCAGAAGGTATGATTGATAAGGATTCCCTAACGAGTTGGAGAAAGGATGCAGGGAAGCTGTAGGGAAACCAGAGGCTCCGAGTGAGGTGCAGGGTATCAGACACGCACAGTTCACCCGTCAGTCTGGGGTGCGTGGAGGCATAACCCCGGCTGAGCTCAGGACGTGCGGAAAGCACCACCTGGATGCAGTGCAAAGAAAAAGGAAAATACGGCGTGGTGCTGGCTGGGGGAAGGGCACTGAAAAATGTGTCTGTATACAGGCTTTTGCTAGAAACTTACTATTTCCTTTGGAGCGAAGAGAAAAACGGTAGAGCTTGGACAAAGCGGTGCATGCTTACTGTCCCGCTGTCGCAGCGCAGCCCGTGTTTTGCAGTGCTGGCTCTTGTCCTGGAAGAAGGGCTGTCTGGCTGCAGCAGCGCACGCTGCTGCTGAGCTGACAGCTGCTGAGCTGCGGAGCCGGGGGGCACGGGCTGGTACTAATTACAAGCACGGCGTCGGCTGCAGGCACCTTCGGCAGTGCTTCACCTGCTGTGCTGCGAGTTGTACAAACAGAGGGAGAGCCCTGGGGTGCCGCGCAGCTAAGCAGACACGTTGAAGCAATTTTCCCAAGACTGCCAAGGCAACTGGTGGTAAAGGCAGGAATAGATGAGGGTTTCTTTGTCATCCTCCTGCAGGTTCCTTGCTGCTATGCTAAGCAAAACGCAGTTCCAGGCTATAGCTGGGGTGGAGAGACAGAAATATTTAAAATCCAGAGTGGGAAAAAAGGAACAGTGCGCTCAGGTGTTTCATTATTCCTCAGGTAACTCAGAGCCCAAGTTTTTAGATCATAGCAGGAAGAAAGCATTGATTTTGTAAGCCCTTGTTCGCAAAAATGCGGGTATGTTAGCAATAGCTGGAGCCTCTGTGTATATTCAGCTGTTGAGCTAGGCTCTTAAATGCCTCTCTCATAATGTATTTACCAATGCTGTGAAGTTCACCCTTTTATACTATATTATGGTGATAACGGTATTGTGCAGCAGATGAAATTAGTTTTCTACACAGTTTTGTTTCATCTCAGTGGCTAAACGTGTGAAATAAAAGGTGCAATTGGCAATATTTTCATGGGTAAGCCAGTTGCCTCCCACACACCCCCTACAAACACAGATGCTTCCTCATATCCTGGGGACAAGCTGACTGCCAAGCAATGCATGAAAGGACTGCGAGGAGCAAGGGCTTTTAAAAGATTTATATTTGTCCATAGGGTAATTCTGGCGATTTATACATTTTCAGACAATCAGGGGCTGCTAAGTGCATCTTGCGTGGGCTGGCATCTAGCATGGACTGTAGGTATCATGACCACTGGTCTTCCCCACCTGCATACACCAACAAAAGGTGCCCCACATAGATATAAAGACTTGGAGCACAAGGGACTCCTCTGTATCTCGGTGTCCTCTTTACATCAACTCTGGGAGGTCAGAACAAGCTAGGTGCCTCAGGCTGCAGCGTGGGCTTGCCTGCAATGCTGACAGCACTGCTAAAGCCTCGAGGCAGGGGCTCAATATGTTCAAGAAGGAGCAGCACGCTGTGCAGGAGGATAACACACAACCCCTGGCCTGTGCTCTGCCATGCGAGACCTCAGCCTGTAGCAACGTGAGGTGTGGATGTGGAGGAGCACCGGGACAGTCTCCAGCATCTTAGGGCTTGTTATACCAGCAGCTGCACGATGTGGAATGTTTAATGGACTCACCTGTTGATTTCTCAACCCAAACCCCTTTCTCCTGTGGTTAGTATTAGAAGGAAATCTGATAACAACAATGACCTCTCTCCTCATCCCTTTCTGAACATCGGGTTTGCTGTGAAAAGATGTCAAAAACCATCAAAAGGGATGATGTCCCTCAGCAAAAGCTCACATCTAATCCTAAAATCAGCTTGGGAAAAAAAAAAAAAGGCCAAGTCTCCATAATTTTGTTTGGGAAATACCAGTTTCCACTGTTTGGTCAGACTGAACCGACATACCAAAGAGAATTTACACTCCTGCAATGGAAACATTACCTTCTATGATGTATTTTGGTAACTTCTCTTTGTGAGCCACTGGAGTAGGTCAAAATCACAGAATCATAAAATGGATTGGATTGGAAGGGACCTTAAGGATCATCTAATTCCAACAAAATTCAGGCTGTTCTTATCACACATCCCAGATTTTCCTGGCCAGAAGTTCAAGCTAGGAGCCATCTTAGCAATTTCCCAAGGAGATTTTATTGTTCTCACGTTCTGAACAGATAGCCCAGGAGTGGTCCAGTCACGGCCTCCCACCTGGATCAGGGATATCTGCAATCGCCAGTGTTCCAGCAGTGAGACAGGTAGAGCAAAGTCTTTTTTTCTTGGCTTCAGTAGCAACTCCTTCAAGTTTAATTTGAAGATTTGTATCAGTAAGCTGAAAGAGGGGAGGCAGTGCTACTGCTCAGTTTGGAGAGGGAGAGCAAGTAGGTGAGAAGGAAAAGTATATTAGTATTACCAATTTATTGCACAGCATGTGCTCCAGTGACAAAACTACTTGTGAACATTTGCTGTGAACATTTCACAGCCAAAAGCCTTCAGAACTGTCCAGAGGTGAACCCAGACCCCAGCTGAAACGTGGCCACCGCTGGGGCTGGGCACAGAGGTGCTTGAACAGCCAAGCACTGCCCACTGGGGACTGAAGAGATGGATGCAGCTTTAGAAATAACAGGTTAGGAAAAAATGAATCTAAGTATCTTACACATGATAGCCTTAAAAGCTCTTTCCACCACCCTTGCAGAGCACGCTTACGAAATTCAGCGGAGCAGTTGATACAGCTGTGAGCGGAATCAGGCTGGGTTCTCCTTGTCTGCCTCACGTGCGCAAAAGCTTGTTAGTTTTCTCAGTAGGTTAATGAAGGATATTATTTCTCTCACCAGTCCTGGCTTTGCTAATATTCTTAATCACCCACAGCAACCGAGTCTTTAATGAGCTGATGTGGTCAGGGCCTTGTTTTTTGTGTTTCCACTGAGAAGTAGCACCTCCAACAAGGCGTGCGTCCTAACAGCACACAGGGGAGCTGCTTCACCACAGCCTGGATGGGAAGAGTGATGTGCTGTCAGCGCCACACGGAGAGCTGCAGAAGCCACGTTTAACTTGCGAGATGCGACAAGATTATTTCTCCGTGGCGATGGTGGGGAAGGAGCCGGCTGCAGCGTGACAAACAGCTCCTTTCACACCCGCAATGACAAGCACATCCTGCTGCGTGTGAAGAGGATGGAGGTGCATGTGTCCAACGAACATGGGACACAGCTGCCTGTACAGTGTTAACCCCTCTCCACTTGTGTTTGGTGCTGCTGGTGAGTTTCAGATCAAGCTTGGTGTTCAAACAGGTTGGAGTGGGGGATTGTACATGAATTTTTTTTCTTCAGTCTAATTTTTGGCAATAATTATACGTAATTTTCATGCACTGCCTTGCATCTCAGCTTCATTCATCACCAATGAGATGGCCAATTAGTCATCTCTCACTATTAAGCAGTGCTAACAGCTACTTTAAATGCAAGCAGAGCCTTAATCTAGTTCTAACTCAGATGGACGGTGATACTTGTAATTAGGACATCAAACAGAGGAAGGAAAAATGTGATATGTTTATAGCTGAAAGAACCTTTTCATTGAACTATTTCGGCAATAATTATGTATTATCTTTATTAACATGGCCTGAGTTAGTAAATAATGGGTCATGCTTTTGCATTTGTAGTGTTAAGTATGTATGTCTTACAATCAGGCTAAATTCCAGATTTCAATGCTGTCTAATTCACTCTGAGGTGCTGCCTTTCCAGAACATCCATTCCGGGTGCAGGTTATCTGGGAAGTATCGGGACCTCCTGACACTTTCCCTCCCGAGTGGGGTACAGGCGCTGGGCCAGACGATGTAGCTGTGTGTTTCTGGAGCATCTCCCCAGTGCAGCTGGACCTTGTCTCACCCTGATGTCTCAGGCCAGGGGGATATTTGGGTGCTGCAGGCAGGATAGAATCACAGAATCTTTCCAGTTGGAAAAGACCTCTAAGATCATCTAGTCCAATCTTTAACCTAGAACTGACAAAACGGATGCATACTGCTACCTGCTAATACACCGTGGTACCATTTGCAGATGACAAGCAGTAAGTGCAGCACTAAGTGTGTGTGTTTCTCTCTGTGAGATACAGAGGCAGTGCAAAGTACTGGCATTCATAATTTTGCAGTGCGCCTCTCCAGGAAGAAACAGAAGCTACGTTCCCCTCTGGTTTTCCAGGACCCCACAGCATGCGCAGTTCTGCGTGGATGTTAAAGTGCTGCTGCTCACGGGGCTGGGTGGTGCATCCCCTTCTCCCACCCCAGGCCCACCCCGTCAGCACTGCTCCTTCTCTGTGCCAAACCGTGAGGCTCCTGGCCACAGGCGTTTGGTACCCAAGGGCTCCCAGTTAGCTCCCTTGGAGCCAGTTCTTCTCACACATCCTTGCTGCTCTGAGCTGCACCTAGGGGATGACGCAGTCCTTGGTAAAGCTGAATAAAGTTCTTTCAGACAAGAGCAAAGCAATAATGGGTGAAGAAGCCATTGCAATAAATATGTATTGATATACATCATGTGTATGCCTCCTCAGATATGCTTTGGCCTGAGCAGTGCGTGTGACAAAAATCAGATAAACACCTACCAGGTTTTGATGAGAAAATTCAAACTGAACATTTCCATTACTGGAGGAGCTGGGAACCTGCTTGCTCTCTCGTTCTGAGATTAATAAAGAGGAGGGGGGAAACAGAGAGCAGTTGTTTTGAAAACAGGAAGTTTCTATTTAAAACAATAAACATGAAAAGGGGAAAAGATCAGTGTCAAAATTCATTTGAGGTGGGAAGGAAAAATATGGAAATTATTTTAAACAAAATGTATTTCTTTCTCTGGGGAGGGTTCTCTGTTTTTCTGTAGCCTTATTAATCAGCCTGTTCCTATCTCTCCTTTTAAAAGAGGCAAGGGAGAACAGAAACACGGTGCGAGAAAATGTGAGAGTGAGGCTAGAGGACCACTTTGCACATATATTTATAACATCAGTATTGCAGTTCTTTGATTCCAGTTTTAATCGACCTTCTTTTCTCTTAATGAGCCACTCAGAGATATGTTTGCTCTTGCAGTGAAGTGGTATACTCTCCCTCTTTTTCTGCATTTAAGATCTCACTAAAGAATCCCGTGTACCCTCAGTTCTCACGTCAGAGACGGCATACCCAGGAGTCCCTTTGCTGACCACAGCTGGCAGGGTCTTGGTTGTACCTGCGGTAAGATCTCTGAGAAACACAGTCGCTTCAACTTGATGGCCTCTGTGACAGTCCTGGCATTTCAGGACAGCGTGGGCCACACACAGGTTCCACTCCATCCTTGAAGCCGGATCAGAGACAGGGGGCTAATGGTACCGAATTCCCTGATGTTCTTTCATAGATCATCCTTTCGGTGTTTGATGTAAGACTCCACGTTTTCAGGGTCACCTCAGCTGACTACCTCTCTGTATGGAAATCCTTCAGTGGTGCATGTAAGAAATCAATAATGACTTCAGCGTGATGCTCTCTCTGTTGGAAGGCACTAATGAACTGTCAGGTGGAAGGCCCGCCTGATGTTCATTAAACCCAGGAAATGCCCTGCAGCAATGTAACAATTGCAAAACAGAAGTGGAAAGGCAGGAGGGGTGAGCCATACCTCCAGCCAGCATACCCTGGCCTGTGTCCAGAAGAATTCCCAAATCAAGGATAGGCTCTGGGCTGTAGGCCCATATGTCCCCAGCTCCTGCAGTAGACTCCTCTAAAGGAAGTGATGGAGAGAGTTTTTTAGGGTCAGTCAGTTTTGTGGGAAGGTAAAATAAGCAGAAGAACTTAAAGTTGACCTAAGGGGAGTCATTTTAGTTTAACTCCTGGTTGGATCCAGCTCTGTGGCTTCACTCAGAAGTATGATGTGTAGAGTGAGGACCTTGTATAGGGCTGCGTCACGTAACAGCAGCTTTTCTGTGACAACTTGTCCTAAAGCGTTCGGTCACTCCTTCAGGCTCTGTCCACATGGCATTAAGATCCATGCCGGATCCGTGACCAGGCTGGGCTGTGGCCCATCTAATTCACTCTCTGGTCTGATGCCATGCTTGAGTGGAGCAAGGCAGGTTTCTCCTGCTTGCCAGTTCAGGCCATGCTCTTTCTCAGGTCAGGCCATTTCAGGAGGTAGAAGGTCTTCTTGCACGAGTGGTGTGCAAGGCACTGCTTCCCAAACATGGCTGAGCTGTCTTGTCATACCCCGTGCCCGTTGTGTATACAATAAGCAGAACAATTTCCACACTTCCTCAACCACAGAAGGAAGCAAAAAGCATCCAATAACTTGTAATGGGACTTTTACAAGCGTATTTCCCCAATGCACATAAACTGCTGCTGAATTTTATTGCGTATTGGTGATCAAATGGACGAAGGCAGTTACCAATGTGAAACAGACTTTCAAGGACTAAGTGCTCTTAGAGTCTAAGTGCGTCATCTTCAGTTAAAAAAATCAAAGAATTGGAAGACAAGGTGAGAGGGAGGGCAGATTTTCAAACAAGTGTTTGTCAGGCTTCAGAGGTACCAGCAGAAAAAAACAGAGCCAGCTTTTCAGCTTCCTGTGTAAACATTTCAATTAGGGCTAGATTTCCTGGTGTCCTCAGCAGTCCTTTTGGGGATGGGTGGAGATCAGCTGTCCTTGGGCTGTGCAGCGATCCCTGAGGTCACGAGGCTCAGTGCATGGACCCCTGGGTTGTACAGATCGCTGCTTCACCTGGGACCAGCCGTGACACTGGAGATTGCTACCAGAGCCTGCACAGCACCGCTCTGGAAAGCACCACCTGAACTACTGGGTCTGCCCCGTGCTGTCCTAGGCAGCCCGTCAGACAGCCCAGGGTCCCCACAGCCAGCACCCCACACTCACCGGCTGCGTCCCGGCCTGCCAGCTGCTGGTGTTTGCGTTCGACACAGCAGAGCCGCGTATTTTGGGTTACTGGGGTTCTGCCTTTCATCCTGATCTTGTTTCATTTGCTTTTACCTTCTCAGGAATGACTATCACAGTTATCTGTTTCCTCTTTAACTCGCTATTTCTTCTTCTGTGCCTTCTTTTATTCCATTCCTCACTTCCCTTTCTGTTTACCAGCCCCTCCCCACCTTCTTTTCTCTATATCCTGCAGGGCTGTTTTATCGCAGTTCTCATGTTTAGTGGATTAACTTTATTAGTTTCTTTTGTATGCATCTAATTGACATGCAGTCTCAAAATCTATTTCATTTCAGCAGAACTGACCTTTATTCCCTTGCAGACAGATTTGTTTTTTCTCCAGACAGTACCTTTGCTATGTTACTGAAAAGCACGGAGAGGTGCTCACCGTTTTGCTCAGAGGGTGCAGAGTTTAGGACAGCTGCAGGAATCGTGCAGCAGTTGAACTGGAGAATAGACCTGAGCTTCCTAGCCTGTACAAACGAGTGAGCTTAAGGGCTTTTATTTTTCTTTCCCCTTGTATTTCTAACAAAATCTCTTTCTTCCTCTGAGAATGTCATTGCTGCAAAAGGAGCAAAGCAATGCATGGGGACACCTGAGCCCTGGTGGTACGAGCTGTCCCTGATGACAGGAAGCATGTTCTGTTTCAAAAGTGCAACACCTTTCTAAATGGGGCTTTGGGGGTACCCTTTCCTTCCAGTTCCCTGTCTGCCCAAACCTGTGCTAGTTCTCCCTTCCAGAAAGAGTCAGGGCCGTGCCAGTTCCAGTGCGCATCGCCATCGCATCAGGGCCCTGGCCTTGCTGGGGCTTTGCAGGAGGGAGAACTCGCCGCTTGTTTCTGCTACCCAGCTTCTCAGAAGGAAGTGAGACCAAACGTGAATGCAGGACAAGGATCCCCTTTTCTCATAGCCTTTTGAAAGACCTGAAACTGTCCTTTCACCGGGAGAATCTCAGTCAGCTCCCAGGAGCCTTTCAGCTCCCCCCAACACGGGTTCCTGTTCCAGAGCCCCTGGCAGACAGATCCCGCTTCTGCAGGTGCTGTGCCCGCTCCAAGATGCTGTGTTTCTCTCTCCTCCTTATTCCCTCGCCCAGCAGAGCAGAAATGGCAGTTGACAGCCCTTTTTATAAGATGTTTTCATTGTAATTTTAATGGCTAATTTCTTTCCCTGAATTGCCATAATTCAGATTTAATGAAACATGTCTTATAAAATTAAAAAAAATACAATAATAAAGTGGAACGCCCCATTAAGCTGAAGAACAAGGAAATAACATATGTAGAGATCTGATCACGCCGACCCTGCCTTCCCAGCAATGCTGGCAGCCATTAGGCACATTCTTTAAATCATCATGGATGGCTCTGTGCTCCCCACCAGGAGCAAACATACAAGATAATAATTTATAAATGGAACTGGGAGGGGAACTGGTGCCGCCTCCCTTTGTTCCCCTGCCCATGTGCAGGGTTCACATCCAGCACCATTTGGTCGTAATTAGGCCTTGCTAGGTAGCAGCACTAAATGGTCTGTTCTTTCTGTCTTCTGCGGCCCTGTTCTGCGGTCACACACTTGGGTGCTGCAGATAAGCAGTGGCCTCCACAGCGGGCAGTGCACTGGGGGTGCTGCTCCTAACGGCAGTTCTTCCTCGGGTTGCTGCTTCACACCCAAAAAGAGAGATCTTGGGTCTTTGGCCTCCTTCGGCCAGTTTTAGATGGCTCATGGCAAAGCTGCTTAAAAGTCCAGTTCCCTGTAAAGCCAAAAGTAATAAGGATAAATTTGGGATCTGCAGCCTCAATTTGTAGGAGGCTTGCTCCAAAGCCTGTGGGATGTCACCCACATGTCTCTGCACTGGCAAGGAAAAACCTTGTGCTACCGGACGGGACGCAGGTTTGGGCAGTGGGGTGTTCGTGCTCCTGTACCAGTACAATGTCTTTTTTGGGAGGCTTCCTCCCTGAAAACGCTGACCTCTAGCCAAGAGCAAAAGCAATCAAGGGATGAAATTTATTGTGATGCTGAGGGAACAAGCGAGATTAATGCTTCCCTTTCATCTCACGAGCCTTCATCTCTGTGTTTCAAATCAGGTACCGTGTAAAATATAGCTCTTAGCATGCTACCTGTGGGAAGAAAAAATAAAAAATAAAACCAAAGAAAAGAACCTGTTCACAGATGAAGGCCTGAGCATTGCATCAACTTGGGGAGGGTTATTCGTCTTCCCTCCATCCTCTGTAATTGCATGGGTGGTCATGCCAGGGTGGCCTCCAGTTACGTGTCCGACAGCACGCCTCTGAGCAGGGCTGTGTCAGCTGGTAGGGACACGGCTCTGCTCCCGACCTTCTGTTGCTCAGTGAGGGCAAAGGGAGTCCTTTGCTACTGAAAAAGCTAAAAAATGCAACTGGGAAAGACATAATGAGAGAAAGGAGGGATATTTTCAGATTTCTAACATGCTCAGCCAAATTAGGCTGTCAGGGGATGGGTCGTGAGCTGAATGGAAACCTCTTCTTTCTATTTCGTAGCTGAATTCAGCTGATCAGGGAAGTGAAGTAGCTGTGAGTGTATCCAGCAGGTGAGTGGGGCATCACCTGGGTTATGAACACAGATTTGGGCCAGCACTCCTTTTCTTCTGCCGGTGGAAGTCTTCCTTTGCCTCAAGTGCAAATCAGTGTCCATTAGCTGCAGAAGGAGAGGTATCATTATTTATGACCACTTCCATACAGCTGATGCTGGAAGGAAGCATGATTTGACCCTATGGATTTCTGAGACTTTGTGCCAAGCAAAATGGAAATAGATGAGTTAGAAAATTCTTTATAAGTCAAGCCAAGGAAAGGAGAAGGAGTCTTTATTCAAGCTTTAATGAAGGGGTTACTGCGGAGTACTTACTGGCAACTTACTTGTAAGGGAGGAAGGTTGCTAAAGTTCAGTTTACTTATCTTGGTTAATTAGGTCTCATTCCTTGGGGATGAGCTAATTGGACAGTGACATTCAGTGAGATAATGAAATAAATGTCATGTCATATAAAGAGTTAATTAATGATAAAGAAGGGTTCACCCTTCTAGAGGCATGGAGCTGGAGTTGATGCAACATTTTGGATGCAGTCCTTTTCTGTTGAAAAACACTGCTTGGCGTAAGTGTGACTTGGCATAAATGTTTGTGGAAGCACATCTATTTGGATGGAAATCTTGCTGGGAAGATTTATGAGGTCAGAGATAGAGAAAGAGAAAGAGGAATGCAGGCCGTTACCTGGACTGTAGGACACTGCTTTTCAAATACTGCTCTGGGAGATGGCAGCACTCCCACTGTAAATGAAGACCTTGAATAGCAAGTGGTTTTCACCCTTAGTAGCTGCTGGTTCCTGATGTCCCCCACAGCCGAGCTAGGTGGTGGGATGTGAGCACCGTTACCCTGTGTCCAGGAGCAGAGAGGCTGGCCATGCAAGCTTAAAATGTCAGCCACATGATGATGGCTGACACGTCTACTTTTCTTCATGAATGCCACAGAAAACTTGCAGGAAACTGCTCCGACGGCCCACTTAGAAGATTATCATTCCCGGACAGATACGGTAGAACAAAAACCTGCAAATCCACTGTGAAATTAAAGGCACAACTTGCATCTGATTGAAAGACAGTTGCTTATGTACAGACCTTATGCTGGGAATTGTAGAAGAGAAATCCATCACTGGAAAGCATCTTCTCCATCTGCTTGTTCCTCCTGAGGGACGAATGGACTCCAGAAAGCCCAGCAGCAGTGCTGGAGATGCTCAGTGCTCAGCTGGGAGCCCTCAGCTTGCACCGAAGTGTCACCAGATCACAGGCAGGTGTCGGTGGGGTGGAGAACGGGACACGCGCCTTGTGTCGATGTGCCTGGAGGACAAATCCTGCTGAGCACATCTGCTAGCAAGTTTATGGGTGAAAGCTCTGGCCTTACTGGTGAAATCTGGCTGGGTCCTTCCTAGCGAGTTCTCATTTCCCCCATCGCATTGCATGAGCCACTGCTTTCCGCTGGAGCACGGCTCTCATAAAGGTGCTTGCTGCATGGGCTCTGGTGCTAACTCATCAGCAAGTGAGGTTATTTTAATGGGCATATTACTGTATTTCTGGCACCATCTGCTCCTCTCTGATTACTGATGCAAGGATTAAGAGAAAGTCTTCTCCCTCTTTCAGCAGGAAGGGAGTTATTAGTCCTTTAAACACACATACTGAATCTGTTCTGCGTGCCCAGCAGCATCTGGTATTTCCTCTCCGTCTTTCCCCATACAAATTGGTGAAGGAAATCTAATTGACGAGTGGAGGTCTCTGGCTGAGAGCTGTGCTGGGCGCTGGGACTTTCTGTTTGCTCTTGTTTTTCCCGGGAGCCTGTCGCGTGTCCCAGGTCCAAGGCTGTTTCTGCAGGCTGTGTCACCGGTCAGCAGAGCTGAGCCTGCCTCCCTCCCAGCCCGCGGCTGGCAGAATTCCTGCTCAGCCTCTTCCTCCTCAGTCCAGGGCCACCTACTCTTAAAGCAGAGGTTAATATTTCTGTTATTTCTGTTTTCCAGCCTACCTGATTGCAAAAACTGTAGAATCAGTGTGCACTGAGAAAAAAGGCCAACAAGGCTTTTTACAAGCTGCAGCAGAAATCAGTGCCAGCTCTTCTCTGAACAGACTTGTTTTGTGAGTGTCAGGCCATTTCATGGACACGATGCGCCCACTGCAGAGGGAGCAGGCCAGGCTAGAAATGGCTCCTGCTAGAACTGACTCTCTGCGAGGCACCTGCAGATGGCCGGGGGTGGACTGTGACTCCGTAATGAAGGGAACAGCTCAGGCATGGGAGGACTGTCAAAAGCTCTTCAAGTGTAAGGGTTGGGGAAATGTAAAGTTCCCCTCTGTGTGATGCTCTGGAGTTCGTATTAAAATAATTCTCTGAGGTAATTATGGGAAAATGCAGGGAAGATTTTGGGCAGCAATTGCAGGGTTCTCCAGAAAAGAGAGCGGAGTCCTGGCCTTTACAGCACATCTTCAACAACTGCACTGTGCTCAGTGATCCTGGACGGTACGGATGGTGTCTCCCGTGGGCTTCTGCTGCTGGTGGCTTTTCTGTGCTGTTCGCCTCTGGTGGGACTGGCCACGGTCGTGGCAGGAGTCAGTTCAGAAAGTCACTGCAGCAGGGCTGGGCAGCCCCTCCAGCATGGAAGAGGAGTGAAGATAAGGCAAGTCATTACAGATGCACGGCTGGACAAAAAATGCAGTCTGAAGGACTTTGGGGTAATAGGAAATGCAGGGCTGGCTGTGGCTTGTTTAATATTCGAGAGGCTGGCTGGTATTTACCGGCATGCATATTGTCTGAAAGGTCAGTACACAATCTTATGGTTTCTCTGCACGTTTTCTTTGGGCCTGGAACGAGCGGTTGGTGTTCACTCACCCGTGGCAAGCAGAGAAACCATTTATCAGCAGTAAGTAGTTAAAAGAAATGTGCTGAGCTGGTTGGAGGACTAAACCCAGACAGTAGACGTGGGATCAAGGGAGCTACTTCTGGTTTTACACTTCCCTTGAAGTTGCCTTTTCCCTTGAGGGGTGAGCAGACAACGGAGTAAAGATAACTCACCTCACAGCAGCGTGAGGGTCTGTCTCTAAGGGGGTGTAGGCAGGGAAAAGAGGAGCAAGGAAGGGAGGAAAGGATTGACAGAGACCTGGGAGCGGTGAAGATCAGAGAGGAAAGACACAGATACGGGATTTTACTGTGCTTACCCTGGGTTTCTTTTGCATAACCTTCTTCACTCACTAATTCTTCCTCCTGTCCACCGTTTCCCTGTTGGCTGTCCCAGTAATGTAAGACCAGGCTCGTTAGACTTTTAGGGCACACTCCTCTGGCATGGCTGGAGCAGGGTCAGCCCTCGGGTTACTTTATCTAACAGATAAAACAGTACAGAGCATCCCCGTGTCTAGAGGCTGTGTGCAGCTATCCAGGTTGTCCATTTTCTAAAGGCAGCGAGGGGCAGGTTACATGTGCCTTCCGTATCCCAAGAGGGGCCCAAGGAGCTTCTTGTCCAGCAGAGCTTCTCTGTGATGCCAGTGGGAGGCCTGGGAGGTCTGCAGGTATCTCACAGAGTGATCCTGAACTCCTCCCAGAGCCGTGCAGGGCTTGAAGGCAGCACTGAACCGTGCCTGTTTTACACCGTCGGTGTGTCTGCACCCTGCCCGTGTGGTGTTCAGGCGCAACGTGCGTGCGATGGAGAACTGCTTTGAGACTGGTTCTTGGTAGCCTGGGCTGGATTTTGTCTTCCAAGCCAGCATCCAGTCGCTTCTTGACTGGCAAATAGTGGCACACAGAGAAGTGGGAGTGGGAAAGGGTGGGTGTGGGATACATCACACACAACCGCAGGCAGCTGCACTCACCATCTCCCTCTGATCCAGCTACTCACACGCCCTGTGCGTGCCAGTGAGAAAAATGGGCACTGTGAAGGTCTGATTCATGTGCCCAGCTGCAGACGCCCGCTTCAGAAGAGAGCAATCACCCTCCGTTAGAGAAGACAGGCACTTTTGTGACTCCCGAGGTGCCTGGAGCAGGGTAAACATTTACCCTGTAGAAACCTGTGTTTAGCCTGATAGCTCCCCTCCAACTGGGGAGAAGAGATGAATGGTTGAAGAGATAGGGATAGGGGGATGTCACAGGTGGTGTTTCTTAATGTTTCCTTTTAAAGTGCGTCCTGCAGCCTGAATGGATGGTGTGTCTGCACATCTGACAGATCTCTGTAAGACAAAGAGCAAAAGAGGTAGAGAGCCACTTATCCAACCGTGGCGTGCAGATTTGGGTGAGCTGTGGGGAGGCAGCTGGACAGCGTGTCCCTTGCGGTGGGTGGCTCGTCCCTGGCAGAGCCAGCTCTGCACGAGCAGCGCACACCCCAGTGGCAGCACTGCTTGGCTGACATCTGCTTTCCCCTGGCTCCTACAAGCGAGACCGATGGGGCTGCACCGCTGGCCTGCACATCATCCCTTTGAGGCAGGTTTTCTTTGCTGCCTGTGTTTTTTTAGCAGACGACCCGGGGAGGACAATGCAATCTGGGCCCAGCTCCTCCGCTCAAATGCAAGTGAGGTGAGAGGCAAACTCAGGCTGGGCAGAGCTGCACTGAGGGCATGGGGAGTTGTGCCTCCTGAATGGCAAGCGGGTGATTTCCTTGTGATTTGAATGAAGGGAAAGAGATCCAGGAGAGGGCAAGCACTCACGGGAAGGCAATTACAAGCATGAACATCACAAAAATGAGAAATTAGCCAAAGAGGAGGTGGGCAGAAATCAAGAGCCAGAGGAAAAGATGGGAGAGAGCAAGAGGCAGAGGCTGAAAGCCCAGACTGAGCTTTTGGTGACCACCAAGTTCTCGTGTCAAGCAGGACTGTGTATAGCCAGTGCTGTCACAGAGAGCTAAGAATGAATGAAGCAAAAAACATGAAGTCAGATGGAAAATAACCCTTTTGCTTCTTCAGGGTCCCCCTCTGAGGTGGAACTGGTTGGCTACAGGGATTTGACCTGAGGTAGACTTCTGCTGCGTAAAGAAACAGGCGCACTTCAGGGGAATGGTGCTCAGCCAGAGCAATGATCATGGACTAAAAGGCTCTCTGTCCATCTTCTGGTCTAGGGTCATGTGTCTGGGATGTCATAAGATAGTTATAAACACTGGGAAAAATAAATCCTGTGTGTTGGGAGCTGCTTGACATCATAGCGGTGGGAGTCTTGCGTGGGTCCAGTGTGGGACCATGGATAGACGGTCTCTGGCCACTGCTGCGTTAGCTGCAGGCGAGGAGATGGGACTTGGCCTTAGGGACCTGCTAGGTGTGTGCTCCCAGCCGGTCAAAGGCAGTGTGGTGCTGGGAGGTACACAGGCACTGACTTCAGCAGGGTTAGTGCTGGCCTAAGAGCATGTCAGAAAACCATGTCTGGGGTGGAAGTGAAGAGGTTAGGGAGCAACAGCCTGGAGTTTCAAGGGCAAATGACAGCAGAAGAGAGCATCTACTGCATCATCTGTAATGTCTGGGCAGCACTGTTCAGAGTCTAGAATTAAACCAAAAGGATGTGGGTCTCCCTGGCAGTTTAAGATTAGTATCTCGTTCATAGAGGAAATGGTGCCTCATTCATACAGTTGCTGAGAAGCAACTCAGCTTCTCCATCTGTAAGTAAGAGGAGAATTTCCTGTAATGCTGTTTCCTGCAGCATTTTGGCTTCCTAGGCTAACACCCAAGTGCTGATGAAATCTGGTTATGTCTCAATTGAACTTTGTGGCAGTTTGACTTCATTTGGAGATCTTCCTGATGTAATTTGGGATCTTCCTGTTGTCTTTTACTCTTGGAGAGAATCGAATGAAGTGTTTTGAACGATTCATGTAGGAAAAGATTTTCCTGGGTTGCTACACCTGAGGTTTGCTCAAAGGCAGCAAGATCTCTGAGCTGGCCATGCCCCAGTGTGATGTCTGCCTAACGGACAGCTAATGGAGTGCAGTGACCCTCAACCCAGCACTTGCTGTGATCTGCATGCCCGCAGGGCTGGTCTGAGGGCACCTGGAGCTCAGTGCAGACCTCTTAAGCATCCGTCGAGATGAACGTGGATCCTGGTGGAGACCTCAGCCCGCAGCACTCTCATGGCCCTCAGCGACAGGGATAACACGAGGTCCCCAGCAGTGACCTGAGCAGCCCATCTTGGCCAGCCCATGGCCTGTGCCAACCAGGCAATGTCCTCAGACCAGCTGTCCTCTAACCGCTGCGTGCCTCAGTTACGTGGCGTATGGATGGCTGCTTTACTGGTGCTGTGCTGAAAACCGGCTAACGCTTGTTGGATGGTCTCTGGAGCAGCAGAGGCGAGTCGGCTCGGGAGGTGATTAAATAGGCGCAGAGCTCCCTAACCTCCAGGTGTCTGATTTGAATCAGGCAAAGCTGAACGGAGGCTGGAGATGATGCTAGAAGAGCAGGGTGGGCAGGACCAAAGTGTGGGGGTTATTCCTTGCAAATAATTACTGGCTATGATTTTCTCTGCCTGACAAGGTGCTTGTGACCCCTGGGGAAGGCCGTCTGCCCCGCAGCCTTGGGGGAATACAGACAGCACAGATCTGCCTAAATCAGTTGTAGAAACCTCCCCTCGACTTTGTGCTCCCTTGGCGTTGGGCATCTGAGGAGCTGAGGCATTTCTAACTCGTGGATATTTGTCTCACTGTCCAAAATGGAGACCACCACGGCTGCCTACCTCTCAGGCAGGGCAGCTAAGGGATGAATGAAATTTTCATTCAAAACTTCCTTAAAGGGGAAATTGTAAGCTGCTGAAGAACGGGGGTGGGGGTGGGGAGTGGGGGGGGTATAGCACCAGAGATATTTTTTTTTCCTTGATTTCCAACCAGCAGCCTCCCAGTTTTTAAATTTTATCAAGATACTGAACGTTGAGAATAATGCCATCAGCTATATGCATGAGATGAGGACTTTAGTAAGGTATTTGAATCCATGTTGAAAACCCCAAATTATTCTTTCCAAAGAAAGGTGGAAATGAAACATAAGAAAAAAAAAATGAAAGCATCTATTTTTGAAGTGAAACATTTCCACTCATCAGTTTGGAACAACTTTTATATTTAAAGGCTTGTTAAATTTCATGTTAAGAAAACACACCCAGATCTTAAAATCTATCATTGAAAAATAATAACCAGCTTCATTCTTGGTCAAATAAATGTTTCGATAAGAAAACACAGAGGCAAAGTTGTTTCATTTTGTTAAAGACTTAGCTCAGCTAAAAAAGCACGTCTTCCAAAGGCTTGCTTGGTGCCCTTACTGCACAGGTCTGCACCTTTTCTCCCAAATTTTAAGCCCAGCCAAGGCAGCCTCTGTTACTGCCGTGCCTCCAGACAACTGCCAGTGAGGTGATGCATCACTGGGTAAGACAGACAGCGGGCTGAAATTGGCAGTTTGATATACCGAAATAGTTTCAAATCAATTGTTCTGCTATTCAACTAATTCCTGATTGCAGTGTTACATGGATCAGAAAGGCCCGGAATAAATTATAAGCTTTGCTACATGTTCCAGGCGCTCCATCTCAGTAATCACATTGCAGCTGGCCCCACATCGCCAAGTAAGAGCTAAGATCAAACAATGATATCGGACACGAAATATCTTCTCAGGTCTAATACCGTAATTGCTCTGTTTTCAGGGCTTGAAATGCCTCTTCAGTGGGCAAATGTGAGTCATCTGCCCCCGGGCACTGATAGTTGGATACATTTCAGCAGTACTTTTGAAGAACAGATCAATTTAGAAGGGATATTGTAACCTGGGAACCAGCCAAGAGACTTCTTCTAGCTGTGATTGTGCTTGACACTCGTAATGAAACAAAATTCAGATCACCGCAATAAATTTCCAAACAGTGAGTCTTCCAAAAAAAAAAAAAAGCTTAGCATTTCCCACAAGACCCTACAAATTCAATCTGCATAAGCTCCAAAATAAGTGTATTTTCTACCTTAAACTAATACTTGGCAGGAACTTTCAATTGGCTCATTTAATTAAGCTGGTGTGCAGATCCCATTTTAATGTATTTAATGCTGCTAAAATGACAGGCATACTGATCAGGAGCACTGTATTTTATTATTTTTATTTTTATTTTTTTTGTAATTTAGGCTCACTCAGATTTCCTTCCCTGCTCACATGACGTGCTGCTGCAAGCAGATGCCTCCAGCAGGTGACACAGCACCTCAGCACAGCCAGGGCATTGAAATGAGTAGGGCATGAAATGAAGGAATGAAATTAATGCACGTCATTGAGGGCATCTTGTAGATCAGGAAGGAGTGGCACACAACACGCACCCAATGAAGCTCCTGTGCTGCCCAGCAGGAAATAGGAGGATTTGGTGGCCGCTTGCAGTGCTTTGAGAGCCTTGGCCTAAGAGGGTGGAACAGCTCCCCACGGCTGGAGGGTTTGCCCAAAGGAAAGGAAGGGTTTCAATCAACTTTGTGTGCTCGTGTGTCTGCCTGGCACACCCTATGTATACACACTTCTAGAACATGCTGCTGTTCAAACAAATTTGAAAAGGGGCTGAAGAGAAATCCCTACGTGTCCGGTGAAAACGGGCAGAAGAGAAAGACCTAAATTAGAGTTCTGCTGAAGAACTGGCAGTCTGTGGAGCTCAACCACATTATTAGACCCTGGAAGATCTGCACACGAGGAGCCACATGAAGCCAGGTTCAATACCTTTTCCTGCCCATCAGCTGATTTTTCTGTGCCGCTTGCCTTTCCTGAGGCTCCTTTAATCCTCCCGGTTGCACTGGGTGGCCCCAGCTCAGTGGGGTCAGGCACTAGATGCTGTACAAAGCCAGCACAAGAAACAGCCAGCAGGCGATGGCTGTCCTCAGGCAGAAAGAGGCCAGGCTGGGCACTTTCACAACCAGACCCTGCTTAAAGCACCCGGGCTCTTTGGATGAATCTCCTGCCCCAGCCTGCAGCCCCTGGCCACAGGGCTGTGAGGGTGAGCAGCCTCTGCCTGGCTCAGAGCCGTGCTTGCGCCCGCAGGGAGCATATGCGGAGTGAGCAGACTGGAAAGGGTTGAGATGAATCCTGTTGTAGCACACCGTGCAGAGCTCTGCACTGGAAGTGGTTAAAAATTGGTTCTTGTAAGTCACTGAAGTTGTAAGTAATTGAAAAGCGAATTTAATGGCAGCCTGCAGCTGTTAGCTCTGGGTATCTAGTGACACAGCAGAGGCTCCAGCGAACCTGGTGAGCTCTTGAGAATGCATATATATGTTTTTTAAAATTGGTCCTATCTGCAGGGAGAAGTACGTGACTGTTGTGTTATCAATTCTTTTTCTTTACCTTGCTTTGTGTCAGCTTTCTTTTCCTTGCTTTGTGTGATTACTTGGAATGATTTGGGGTTATTATTATTTTTACCTGCCTGTCGTCCATTTGCTTCAATCCTCTGTCCTTACAGATACGATTCTTTTTTTTCTTTCCTTGCTTTAAATCTTGAAGTTAATTCCTTCTTCTCTCTCTGTGAGGATTTTCTTTCTGGCGCTTTTGTGTGCGTGACTATTTCATCTTTTCTGAACACCACTTTGGCATCATCTGAACCACTAAGCTATCTGCTGCCTTGCCATTCCCGGTCTCATCTGAAACCCTGCAGAAGGTGACAAATTACTCAGAGTCCAGCAGTGTTGCGAAGACTTAGGTTTTGGCTCAAGTCCTGTCTTTTTTTGACTGATACTTCCCTAAGCCCCCAGCAAGTGTGGTGATTGCGGATGGCAGAAGGAAAAGTATCTCAGGGTTTATATGATGCTTTCATTTCCAAATAGCTTATAAAGGATTAATAAATGATTAATAGGCAGTGTAAACATGAGAAGCATTATTTAACAGGTGACTATAAGCATGTCTAGGAAAGGTATTGTGGAATATTATAAGCAACCTATTGACTGTTTGGGCTTTATACTAATCTGTAAGCATCGATTAGTTATTCATTAAGATACCTATTAATCATTTACAAACCTTTTATCACCTATTTTGTGAATACGTGACAGAAAAAAACAACCCAAAATAGTGCATGTAAAAATAGTACTTTCTTCCACAGTCAGTCCTGGGAGACTTCAGAGCCAGAGCTGCCAAAATAAAACCCTAATCCTGACACCACCTTCGCAGAGACCTTGCTATTCTGCATGATGGCAGTGAGCTGAGTGTATACAGGTTTGGGCTCCCCGCTGACCTGCTGCTTTATTCACGTGAGGGATCACAGAATCACAGAATTGTAGGGATTGGAAGGGACCCCAAGAGATCATCAGGTCCCCCCCTATATGAGATACTGGTTCTGCAGATCGACATGGGACAGAGGGCAGTGGGAGCTGACTCCTAGTCTGTTTCACACTTTTTCAGAGCATTCATGTATTGAAAATGAGCAAGATATAGGGATTTTTTCCCCTCTACTTTAGGCTCACGATTATAATCTTATCCAGACTTTAAGCTGCAAACTGAGCCAGTGCTACCCATGGAGACAGATGAAGTCAGAGTGCAGCTTCCTCATCTCTGTCCCACTTTATTCTAAAGTCAGTTCACTGATGATACCTGAGAGCAGTCAGGAGCTGCATTTAATGAACCTTCCCTACCACACACACTTTTTTTTTTTTTAATAATGCATTTTAAAAATCTGGATTAGGTCATTTTAGATGGTTTTTTTTCTTTCATGCTTGAAGTTTTCATTTCTTTACTGAAAAAAAAAGAAAAGTAAAAACAGGACAAGTGTTTCTTTGCTTTTCTGGAGGAAGAAATCAGAAATAACTCGGTGCAAGAGAAATACACAGAATTTGAGTGACAATCTCTATCTGATGCTTCGCAGAGGCCTGGCGTGCTGCCCGTTCCCCTCTGGACCCACGTTCTTCCTGGCCACATTCATGCATTGTGCGTGCAGCTCCTGGCAGCATCCCTTGTCTGCAGAGAGCTCGTGCGCGGTGTTTTGTCATCACACTGTGAATTCACCTCACCATGGGGACTTGAACCCTCCTCCTGTACCACACTTGGAACTTAAAGATAGTTTCCATCCCTAAGAGTTCAGTTTGAGACAACAGGTAAAGCAACACACAGCACACATGGGCCTGCGCAGGGGAGCAGTGATACGCGCTATCTGATCACTGCGATGCGCTTTGGTCCTGCTGCACCCGCTGCTTAGGCACTGCCGGTGTTTTATGGGCATTGCAGTAGCGGTGATTTATAGCAAGATAAGGGAGGATTCGTAGATTTGTGCAGAGGATTAACATAGGAGAAACTTTCCTCTCTGTGGTCTCTTCTGGCCTCTGAGTGAAGGAAACATCAGCCACGTGCTCACCTCCCTGCATGCCCTTTGAGTGCTTTTCTTTGTCGGGACTTGCGTGGGCCAATTACCAGCTCCATCCCTGTGGAAAGCTGCCCCTTTACATTTCCCACTTAATCGATTTGGACGAAATCTCCCTGAAAATCCTGTTTCTTCTCTCGCTCTTTTTTTCCTAATGCAGTCTGCTCTAATACCTCAGCAATCCTCCTTCAGATCCCCGCATAGCCCATTAGCGTGTTTGTACCGAAAGATTTCCTTCCTTTCCCGTAATGCAGAAGAAATAATTTCATGGTGTTTTTCCCCTTCTGAATATTGACAGAGATGCTGCTGAAAGTCTCTCTCTGTTCCTGCTTGTACCCATTCACACTTGAGCTCACACCCTTGTTATTTTGTGCTTAGGGTTCCCTGCTTCCTTGGATGAGTGCTAATTGGCAAAAATTAAGCAGAAAGCACTGACATACCCCTCACACTCTGTACTCACTTCCCAGCTTTTCAGCCTGCTAGTGCTTCAATTAAGCCTGTTTGATGCGCTAGATGGCTCCGCATCACTTCTGACCCCATCTGCAGAGTTTCAGGCTCTCAGAGAGATACTTTAGCAACCCCCTGTCATTTTTGTTTATTTAATATTCCCTAAATGCTGCAGCTCCTTGCGGCTCCCAGGGTGAAGTGATTTGATCCTTGCTCCTCTGTTCTGGTTGCTTGTGTTTGGGGCTGGGTGAGCCGCTGTGTCTGGAGGTCAACCCGCATCTTTCTGCCAGGCTGCTGTTCGCGGGCCGGTCCCTTGCATGAAGGGCCAGTGTCTGGTCAGAAACACGATATAGATTTGCAGCCTCTCCAGGGATGAGGCTGGAGATGAGATTGCTACCCTTCAGCCTCATACCTGCTGTCCCCTTACGCAGACCTCACCTCCCCAGCTTTCCCTGTGTGCACGAGCCTCCCCCAGGGATGTATTTGCAGGTAGCCTGCCCCCCTCTTGCTGCCTGGGCTTCGCATCTGAATTTCTTCCTCTCTTACAGCAGGATTATAAGCAAATAATCTGTGTGCCAAATGTGATCACAGGGGAATGCAGAGTTAGCTGCTCTGACTGATTTGGACAGTAAAGAGCCATAACCAAAAATGATTTCTTGCCCTGACCCAGATTCCTCTGGGAGGCATGTGTGCATCCATAGTTTTACAGTTCCCAGCATTAAACAGGCCAAAGAGCAGTCAGGATGTGTTCGCTGCAACATGTGAGCCACTCAGACCATGGCGATTTACGAGCGTCGTGCAAGTATCCAGCACACACTATATTTAGAGACAGATTGAAGAGAAAAACCACCCTGCATCCTATATAGTTCTGCATTGGCTTAGACCAGCTGTGTCGACGCCAACGGGACTCTTCTGAGGGATGGGGAGGATTTCTCTGATGCGCAAACGTAACGGGGCAGTTATGTGGGGGTGCACCCCTACGCTCCGCACAGCACATCTGCCTTCAGGCTTAGCTGAAAGCACATCTCATCTTTCTTGATATGTGCTGCGAGAGGTTCATCCGGCAGGGAGGACCATTCCTCACGCAGATGATGGGACTGTCAGACATGCCACAAAGTGCTCCCTGTCTCATATTTCACTCCTCTTGTTTGGCCGCGGTGCATCAAGAAGAGTTGCTCTCTAAGCGGTGCTGCTGGGAAGCCTTTTTTTGCCTCTATTGAGCAGTCAATAATCTACTAAAATCAAAACTATCCATTTGCCTTGTTCCTATCAATATAACTCTCTGCTTTTATTGAATCTCTCTGTCGAGCTAGCTGGTGATTTGATCTTTGTCGCTGTAGCATCTGACTGTCGCACAAATATATATGGAGGACGTGGTCTCCTTGGCTTGCGAGATTTATCTGTCTCTGTTGGGCTGGTCAGTGGAGAAAGGAAAAAAAAAGGCACAAAGAAAAGAGACAGATGGTGTGAGATAAAGAGAAACTGAAAAGGCAGATCAGAGATTGATAGGGGAAGAAGGAGGAGAGGAAGGACTGAGCCAGGGAAGCAGCTGGAGAGGAAGCAGACCCCAGGACTTGCAGACGCTGTGGAGACAAAAAGTCCTGCTCAGGGCCAGGTCCTGTGAGGCTGGGCACTGCCTGCTAGTCAGGAGGGCTCTGCCCTGCCCCAAGAGCTCACTTAGAGGAAGAAGGGAAAGAGGGATTTAAGATGCCATCAGACGGTGTCTGAGGGGACCACTAACGAGCTAGCACGGGGTCAGAGAGAGTGCGAGTGGTTTAAGGCAGCAGCTCCTTCCTGGGAAGCTGTTTAATCAAAAATATTGTATCTTGTCAGGAGTCAATGAAGCAAAGTTAAAGTAGGCACGGTATGGTGTAAATCCCCTCCTTGCCTGCTGGGAGGAGACAGGCCTGAGAACAGCCGGGCTGGGGCTGCCGCTGTGCTCGCTGCCAGCGCAGAAGCCGCACTATCATTACCCTCTGCTCCAGTGCAGCAAGTGCCAAAGCCTGGCACAGACCTGCGCTGCTCTCACATCGCTGAGCTTCTCACAGCGCAAATCCCTGGTCCTTGGTCCCGGGAGGGCCCTTCTCCTTGCAGACCTCCAGCCCCTGCACAAGCAGGCAGTGAATTGCCTTTCTGACTCCCTCAAAGCCAACCTTGCTTGGCCGTGCAGGAGCTGGAAGACATTGGGAGTCCTTGGGGAAAGGATGTCCTCCCACCTTATGCTGCTAGTGAGTGGGACGTTCTGCTATCTCCTCCTGTCTTAGATGGGCTTGTCCTCTCACCAGTTCCAGGAACTAAGGCAGGATCAGCATCCCTGTTCGACAGGCAGGGAGCTGGTGGGGCCAGGAGTTCAGCTCTGAGGTTTAGGTAGGCCTGTAGAAGCTCAGCCTCTGGGTTATTCCTGCTGTCTCATCTTTTGCTTCTTTTGCTTCTGGCATGCCCCCGCACCTTCTTTCTTTCCTGATTTTGGGGAAATCTTCAGAAACAGGCTCCGTCTCCTTTCCAAATGACTGAAAACTTGTGAGGTAATTTGTGGGTCAGGTTTTTTTTTAGGTTCAAGCTTTTTTTACTCTGTCACTCTTCAGGCCCTGCCATCCTATGGAAAAGCAGCATGCATGCAATTAGCAGGCACATTTCTGCCTTTGTCACCTGCTCTGAGTCCTCTTGCTTGGCTGAGCTGCTGAGATAAAACGTTGTCAGCTCAGGTGGTGAGATTCAGCCTCTAAGATATCTCGACACAGCATCCACAGTGGGGATGAGAGACAGTGTCATCAGAAGGATGTAAATGACATGGAAACCCAGCCCAGTGCCAGCGTCAGTGCTCTTTATCCAACTCTACACTCCAAAAGCTGTTCTGACAGCAGACTTTCCATACCACTCCTAATCCTTCCACAGCCCCTGGCTGCCTTAGCGGGACGGTGCTCCGGTCCCACTGCCTTTGTCAGACCACTTGGCGGAGAGGCAGAGAGGGGATTCCAAATTTCTTAGCAGATGCTAAGAGCTGCCTAATAGGAAATAACAACTAGATCATATTCACCTTATATCTTACTCACTGTCTCAAACTAAAAAGAGGTTTTACATCATGTGTGATGGTTCTTGGCCCCAGCCTGCTCCTTTGTAGAGCAGTTTTGTGGATTTTGCCCCATGGCTGCAAGAAAGAGGTTAACCCAGGCAGCAAGTACCGAGCAGCTGGGAACGATCAAGGAAAAGCTATCTAGTAGAGTGCAGTTGGAGAGGGGAGCTGAGGAACCTATTTTTCAAAGGATATAGCCTTGGAAAGTCTAGGAAATCAGGCAGGATAGGCTTCCGGAAACAAATTCTCAGCAGGCAGCAAACTGGACTAGTTTCTTAGGTAATGCCAATGCAGTAGCATAGAGAGGAGCTAAACTTGCTTACAGAATATCTGCATGCCTTTCATTCCTATCCCTGTCTATCCCTTTTTCTGCCGATTGGGTTCTGAGTTAATAACCCGATCTGTGTGATGAGTGGGAGGAAGCAGGGCACTGAGCTGGCAGAAAAGATCTTTGTCATCTTCACCAGAGCCTTAGAGGGCTTCTGAGCCAGGAGGTGGTCAGAAGGGATCTGGGGCTGTAGAGGGGAAAAGATCAGATGTGCTACAGCTGCAGAGGAAGACTGATGGCACTGTGTGCACAGAGGCAGGGGTCATACTTCCCTTCTCTGTGAGACAGCTGCGGCACTGCGTTCAGCTCTGCACACCTCATTATGAGATAGGTATTGACAAACCGAGGGAGTTCAAGAAAGAGCAACAAAAATTATTGAGGGTAGGGGGAGTTCAAAGGTTTGATTAATGAGAAAAGATTTTAAAATCTAATTATGTGCAGCTTGGCAAAGTGACAACTAGGAAGGACATGATAAGCGGCTGCATATCGAAATAGAATAAATACCATGGATGGATAATATTAATGTTCAGTGACTCAAGGGAGAGTCTTAACAAGAGGAGAAATCTCAGTGGTTATCAGGAAAATATTCTTACATCTGTTGCATTAGGCAATAGAGTAGCTTACTGTGAGGAGAGGTGAAATCAGCTGGGAACTGTATACCGGGGAAGCTGCAGCAGCAGTATGAAATATTACTCGGGAAGCCATCCTGCGGTGGCCAGCCAGAGGACGAGGTGTGGCGTATGTTCTCTTCTATCACTGTGACAATGCTATTCTTTTGCCATTTAGGTTCAATGTCAGTAACACGATCTGTGTGACAGCAGAGTCAGCTTCGTGTCAGATTTCCACTGGATGTCAAACAATTCCATAGATTTATGCCAGTCAAGTATTTGTTCCTGTTCCCCCAACTTTTCTCCTTCAAATCACCAAGTGGATCCATCATTAAAATCATTCTAGCATTTTCTGTGTCCTAGCAAGCTGGGAGGTTCAATGGGGATCCAGACTTTACCGTAATAGCACGGTTTAATGAATCCCAGTGCTAGAAATAACCCAGGATGTTCTTCAAAGGTCTAGGCTCTCAAGCTATAGAAGAGCTTTCAAAGTGGACTCGCATTAGACTTGTCCCACTGGCCAAGCCGTGCATAATTGCGGGCAGCGTGAGGCTATGGCAGGAGCCCGAGCGGTCTGTGTAATGTGGAGCCTATTAGGACTGCCAGTCCCTTCCTCCGCTGAGCCGTGGAGCGTGTGATCTCTAATAGCCTCTCTTCTTCCCTTCCTGGCAAAGGAGGCTGATATTTGAGCTCCTGCTGGAGCACTTTTTGCCCTTAGCGGTGGAAATCTCAGTCCTGGCTAAGATGGCATCTATCACACTTAGAAAGGGAAATAACACCGGGGCAATCCTAGCACGGCTTTTCAGCTCCTTTAAAGAAGGCTTGGCAGCTGGAGGTGTGGAAGAAAAGCCATGTGAGCGGCGAGTGCTCCGTGGGGCAGAGCAGGTCTGCAGACCAGAATTTAACACCAGCTGGTATGAAAAGATCCGAACCATAGGCTTTTGTCCTGCATTGCATGGAAATTGGCAGCAGTGAATTTGGATTTCTAGCCCTCAGCCTCAGTGTGAGGAGTCTGTAGCACATATTAAAACTAATGGGGAGGGGGGTGTCAAATCAGGGCTTTATCAGCATAAAAGAACTTGGAATACAAAGCAAAGTTAAACGCGAAGACTAAGGGGCTGATTCTAATTCATCAAATATCCCCACTGCTCACAGTCCCTAATGAAAACATGTGTAACAAGCCTGCAGGGTTAATTTTACAGGGGAAAAAAATTCCAATAAAGCTCCATGAGATTTTCACGTTAAATTAATGTAACGGATGCTTAAAAGCCTTTCTAATTAGGCATTGTTATTAACAGGAATGTCAGGTGAATGAAATCAACCTCTGAGCTGACATTTCACTTGTGTGAACTCTGAAGTTGGTGTTTAATCTGTAGCACATTGCAGCTGCATTATAATGCGATCGCGGGTTCAGCACTGTAGCTGCAAAGTGCGGGTGTTTCTGAGACACTTGAGCATTTGGCAAGTCTTTTGCCATACCGTCCCTCCCTGCCACGAAGCATTCGCTCTTCTGTCAACCTGTTGGGGGAAAAGTATTGTAAATAAAGCAAAGCAAATTTTAAAAAAAGAAAAAGAGAGAGGGAGAGAAGTGGTGACTTGGGGAGCTGAGATGAGCAGCTGTGTGATTCTTTTTCTGGAGACGTATCCTCAAGGGACTGCCACAAGACGTCAGCTCTGTCGTGTTGTGGTAGGTGGAATTGGTCTGGCTTCAGCTAGATGTGACTTCCAGAGGAAACGGGGCTGCAGCTAGGCGTGAATCCACACGCTGCCACACAAGCTGGGTTTTCTGTCGGAAGGGTGCTCACCCATGGGAATGTTACAGGGAAGCAGAGACAACACCCCTGCCCTCCTGTGCTGTCACAGCAGGTGGAACAACAAATTCAGTGGCCACAGATCTTTCAGGTGTACCAAGCCCTGTATGCTTCAACGGAGGGTCCGGAGAGCTCCTGGCACTCTGCATATGCCAGCTAAGAGAGAGAGAGCATTTGGTACAAAAGAAGATGAGTAGCATGAAGAGTAGAAGTGTACTTCTTATTTTGTTAGGAAAGGAAGCTAGGATGAATGACATACCCTAAATCCTTTCTTCTACCTGGCATCTATGGGAGAAACAGGAGTTTGCTCAGGATGTGCCAATCCCTAAGGTTATTCCTTCTCTCAGGTCTCTCTGGTTGTGTACTCATGGGACAGCACTGCCCAGGGTCGTCTTCAGGTCCATGGGACATCTGCTCCACACATCGCCCTTGGCTGGCTATGCACAAAGCACGCTCTGGCTCCCTACAGACAATTTTATACACAGGTGAGGATTCATAAACAGATTTTCCTCCTTTCTTCTGAGCTCTGCATGCACAGAGCTGCGTGACTGATCGCAGCAGGTTCCTGTTCTCGTTTTAGCTGCAGTCACACTGTGCTTGTGCCGTTCCTCCATCTCTTCGTACAGAGGAGCTGAATACCAGGAGATGCTTTGCTGAACTCCCTTTTGTCATGGGAGTCTCCTACCCTGGCCACTGAAATCTTTGGGATTTCACACATTATCTACCTTCACGTTTCTGTAGGCTGCCCACTGTGGGCAGTTTCTTCTCATCTTTCTTCATTCACTACCACCATGTTCATCTCAATATTGTATATTTTTTCAGCTAGCTTGTTGCCCTTGACCTTTCTTGTGTTCCCACATCTCCCATCTGCATCCTGCACCTTACATCCACAACCTTTTTTTCCCCACAGCAGTTGTTTGGAGCTAAACATTCTCTGAAGAAGAGAAACAGCAGTTATTTGCGCTCAGTGTCTGGACCGTAATTTCTCTTCTCATCAAACTTCTTTTAATTAATGCCTGTAGGAATTTAATCTGTCTACCTTGTTGATACCTCTGGCTATCAGCTGCTGAAAGAGGTGTTCAGAATCTTATCGGCTCACAAACATGCATTTGGCTTTATTTTGGCTGGTCTTCACTACTGTGTTTTCCTAATGGCTTCCTTTAAGATTTATTTCTTATCTCTTTCCATAGCCAGTTCATGGCAAATTAAGCAGTGTTGGTACAGGCCACTTCAATTTCCTTTAGCTTGAGTTACAGATAAATTATCCAAGCTATCTAGAGCGCACACCCTGCTCCTGGAGCCTCTTCCCTCCTGTTCCAGGGCAGCATTTGTGCTGCTCACCCACGGGTCAGATCTCACACTGACCTGCGGTGTGACCAGAGGGTTTCGGCTGTTTGTCCTGCGGGTTGCTCGAGGAATAACTCCAGACTCCCAGGATGCTTCCAACACCCGTCGGCAGTGGTGCCCATCAGCCCCCCACAAAAGCCTGAGAAGAAGAGCCGAGGTGGGGTAGAAGTGTTGGTTTGCAGTTGTAGGGAGAGGGGAACACGCAGGCCATGAATTACTGTTTCATTCCTGGGCAAAGCTAAAGCATAGTGCCAGGGTGAAGAGGGAGGCACAAATGCCTAATGAATTTTCCAGAGAAGGAAGGCAGATAAATCTGCCCTCACGGAGGAGTCTGACATGAAATCTTCATATCGCTTGTTTATCTCTGCTTTCTCTCCCACACCTTTACATCTATCTTTTGTTTCCCTGTGCACACCTGGGGGTCTCTGCACGTTTTCTCAGTCCCTTCCAGCCCACTGATTCCATCACGCCGTTTGTTTTTGCCTTGTACATCCCTCATTCTTTTGCTCCTCCTCTGCTGGTCTCAGTTCTGCTTTTCTCCAGGCAGCTGCTGAACCCAAAAGAGGAACATGGAAGTCCCAGTGCTGGATGATTTGGCGTTGGCAGGAATTTTACCAGCAGCAATACGACAGTGTGGCTTTTGAACCAGAGGCTTTGAAGAGCATCCCTGTCCTTCCACACACCTCCCAGCAGAGGGCTAGGAAGGGTCCAGGGACTTGTGGCTTAACCCAGGGCTCCCCAGTAAGATGGGCTGTACTCTCAGTTGTTCCTGCACTGTCTCTAGGTACGCACTGGTTTACGCCAGCTGATGATGTGGCCCCTGCCTCCCACATCTTCATGGAGTCATTAGCAGTGGAAAAGGCCTATTAATTTGGATATACTCCCCTTGGGGCACAAGGGCAGGAGAATTCCCCACCTAGTCATGTCTACTTATTTTCTCATTTCATTTTTTGATGAGGTCTGCATGAGGAAATGGTTTTCAGAGCCAGCTGGCTTGTTGCTATGCACAAGGTATCTTACTGCTCAGAGCCCGATTGCTTTTCTTATTGAAGGTGTCCGTGAAGCTGTCGGCACACAGCTAATAAAGTTCATTGCCATTCTTAAATATGGCTTTTGAATAAGATACTGCTCTGCGCTGGGACCAAAGGAAATTCAAGGCAAACATTTCACAGATCATCCACACTGAATGTCTCCCCTGACTAAGAAATAGCATTACTTCCCCAAGCGGCCTCCCGCTCATGACCGGTCATGAGTGGATTGTTAAATCTCTTTCTGCTCATGTTTTCCAGCCTGGGAGATGACAAATTTTTCTCCTCCCATTTTCGCAGGGGTGTCAGGAAAACAAAATCTGTGGTGCATGCCGAGGCTTCCAGGAAGGGGACACAGCCCATAAACACTCAGCTTGGGCTGTGCAGGCAGCGCTGCTGGTGAAGCTGCTCACAGCTGCTGCACCTTCTTATGTGCACATCAGAAAACACAGAGGGAGGAAGGGGCTTCTGTTTGTTCAGCCAGCAGGCCCAAACACGGCAGATAAGCTTTTGAGCACGATGTGCTTCTTCAGAGGCTGGTCTGTTCCAGACAGGCTGCTCCCGTGCATTTTCAAATGCACACTAATGAACTGGGCAGCGTGGCAGGGGGGGAACTTGGCTTTTTTACAGCAAACGAATGTACAAGCAAGGGGACAGGCAGTAAGTGATCTGTCTTTGTTCAGCTGGGGTCTGATGTTCCTGTTCCTGATGTAAAGACTTGTGTACTCCAAAGCAGATCTAATAAAAGACTCCCCTCCTTTGCCTTACTTCTGTTCATAGAGGCTCCTGGCTGCTGCTGCACTGCTGCTACCTGTTACACATAGAGAAGTGAACCCATTAGGAGAAGTACCAGCAGGCAAGATTAGCAGGCAGGCTGGCAGGTAACCCATTCACTAGATCCCCCTTGTCATTTTAAGAGTCCATTCGGGCAGCTATTTCCGAGCTCTTTGGTCCAGCTTTGGAGTCTTTGCTTTTGCTTGCAGCGCTCAGGTTTTGGTGCTGGGCCAGGCTGGAAGGGGATGTTGCGACGGCACACAAGGACTTCAGCATCAGCTGAGGTTTGCATGCAGGGAGGGCAGCACGAGCAGTGGTTCTGCAATCATAGCTCGGTACGTGATTTGCACATCTGCATGCTTTGAAGAGGCAGTCTGTGTATTAGCTTGTGAAAAAGTCCTTCATGGGGGCCACATTTTGCTTTCAGGTGTTGCAGATCAAAGTGAGACTGATATAAACCAAGGGAAACATTCAACCTGGCAAGGTTCAAGCTGGAATTCAGGGCTGTCTTACTACTCTCCATGTTTTCCAAGGAGCCTTAGCGATCTGTCTATTTTTCTCAAAATAATTTTGACGAATTGGAGAAATGGTCTGGAAGAAATAGGATGCAATTTAATAGAGATAAGTACTGGATTCTACATCTAGGCAGGAATAATGAACTGTTCGCATGCAAGATGCAGAAATACAGAGTTGACTAGGCAGCAATCCTGCTGAAAAGACAGGGGCTCATTTTTGATCGATATGTGAATGAGAGTAAGTGATGTCAAGTTGCTGTGAAAAATGACGAGCAGGAGAATCTAGACAGAAGTGTCACCAGCAAAATACAGGGAACAGTGTTTCTGCTCTGCCCAGCACTGCAGAGATGTCAGCTGGGGCAAACTCATCCAGAGAGCTGCAAAGCAATAGAAGAGAGCCAGTTCAAGGAAAACTGTCTGAAGAATGGTGGACATGATCTGCCGAGAAAGATTGAGTAAACTGGGATTGTTTAGTCCAAAGAAGAGGAACTAAGGCAAGAGAGGAATATCCTTTAAATATGAAGAAGGCTGATGCAAACAGAATGGGAATAATCAGTTTTCCATGTCCACTGGGAGCAGTGCAGCTAGCACCAGGCAACTGCAATTTGAATTAAACACTTAGAGAAGCCTTCCCAAGAGTAAAGAAAGCAAAATGCTAGACATAATGACTCAGGACGGGTGGAGCCTGCATTTGTGCAGGGCATCAAGAATCACCTGGACAGACAGCAAATAAAAATGTTACAGTCACATCAATTCTGTATGCAGGCAGCAGCCTGGGCTAGGTGGCTTCTTGTGATCATTTCCAGCCCCGTGATTCCAGGACCCTCAGGGTGCTGCCACGTAGATCAGTGGCATCACTTTGTGCTTACTCAGCATCTTAGTTTTCCAGCAAGCAATACCATTGAGTCAGCTTGCAAAGACATCTCCATCAATTTGGAGCTCTGCTGCCCTCGACCTCCCTCTTTTGTCTATGAGCTCAGGAAAGCAGTCTCTGTGAGTGCCTGCAAAGCATCCAGCGCTTGGAAAACGTTGCCATAAATAGCAGTAACTGTTTTATGGCTTCATTGCAGCATCGCTGGCAGTGTGAGCCATCCTCCCAGCTTGCTGGGTTGTAGACCCCGTTGGAAATGTCTTTCGATGATCAGCCTAGCGCACAAGAGACTGAGGAGAGAGGTTTCCCTCCAGTCCCTGGCAGGAGCAATACAGTGGCTAATACCGTGGCCATCGGGACGTGTTTTGCAGCATGTGGTGACGATTTTTCTTGAGCAGTGCGTAATGTGTTCCTGCAAGGCCTTGCACTAGTGTCTTGCATTTAAACGTTCCTTTTCCCCGCCATACAAGCTGAAATTGAATAACCCAATGTAACCCTTGAAGAAACAGTGCTGCAAACAGAAAACATTACTGCATCTGCTCTAAGAACAACCTTCTCTGCATCTTTCCCTTAAATGCCTGCTTTCCTCTGTTTAACAGAACGAGTAATTAACGATGTTAATTTTAATCTCATTTGCTAATGAAGGCAGCCTAATTGCACAATAATTGGCAGCAGCTATAGCAGAAAACAGAAAATAAACCCTGCATATGTAATTCACTCTAACTTCTTTCTAATTGCCTCTCCAATGGCTCTCCATCATCAATGGTGTCTTTAGGGGATTTTGGTAATGAAGAGAAGCAGGGGAGACAGGAGGAGATATTGCCACTGACAGGAAGGAGCTGGCATGACAGGCCAGTGCCTACCTCCTCCAAGCTATCCGAGCTGCGAGGCGATGAGTTTCTAGATGTGCCAGGTACAGAGCCAGGTAATGGTTGGATTCAGTTGCCGTAGTTCCCTTGGATTATGCAGAATACAGCATGGCCAAAAACTCACCCGAATAAGAACACTGCAGAAAGACTTATGGTGCTGGAGTCCCTTCTGTCTGCACCGTTCAAGACGTCTCCTACATCCATCACTGATCATTCCTGAACACCAGCAGAAATGAACTTTGATTTTACAAAAATGGAAACTGAGGCCCAAAGAGGATCAGAACTTGCCCTGGAGTTCCCAGGCCACATGACTAGGAAGGCACAACCAAGGCACAGGTGACAAGTCTTGCTTTACTGTAAGGGTTAAGAGCTGGCTGACAAACTCTTAGCTCACACTCATCCTTGCTTTTCCTCCCCTGCCTGGGGGGCTTTGCTGGCCATCATGTCATTAACCCCACTCCCAGGCATTGCACCCTGTGGTTACTATTTTAAACCCCAAGGCTATGCTCATGTTCTCCCACACTACCCAGTCCCCTGCTGCAGAAAACCAGGTGTCTGCCGCATTAGCAGCAAATGCCCATGCAAACCAGATTTTTTTTTCCTATTTTTCTTTTATACAGTCCTTCTTTCTTCGGTATTGTATTCAAATCAGTTCTCCCCTGTACCATGGGAACCTCCCATAGACACACAAGCCCCAGAGGATGTTACATTTCCCAATGAATTGTGTTCAGCTGTTTCTTAACTTTCTAGCAATGCTGGCAGGTGCACCAGCAGTTAGGTGCTCTTTATCTTCATTTAAGGATTATGTTGTATTTGTGGTTGAGAAGATGTGGCTCCAGGCTGGATTAGCCAGCAGGAGCAGGACAGCATTCAGCCAGCCAGCCACAGTTCTGTTAGCACGAACTGCACTCGGAGATAGCTGGCTTATCTGCGGATCCCATCTGCAACACGAAGGATCGAAAGCCCGGGACATCTTCATTTATTCATAGAATGGGAGCTGGGACAGCGTTCCTCGACTGCTCTGCCCAGAGCTGCTCAAGGCTCGCTCTGCTGGGAAAGCTGCCAAAGCATCTCTGAGCAAAGGGCCCACTGGCATGGTCACCACTTCTGCAGCGCAGCACAGGCTCTGCTCTGGTGAAGATGAAGCAATGAAGCTGGGTGGTGTGGGTCATGGGGCAGGATTTGAACCGGGACTGCAGCTGGTGTCATGCACTCCTGAAGCCAGGTGCCAGGATGCATTTTGAACATTCCTCCAGACCAGGAATGCAGTCCGGCATGGATTTGTGTCCGGTATGGGCAAACACGAGGAATGCAGCGCAGACATGTCCTGTAGGGACACTGTTAGTGCTGGTGGTGCTGTGTGAACCTCAAGAGAAGTAAGGGCTTTTGTGACACTGAAAACCCATGCTGTCCTCCTGAGAGAGGTTTGCCTTCTGTTATGATTTCAGCAAGGGCATATGAACGCAGGACTGCCACAGATAGCAGCTGGGGCACTGTACAGGCATTGCCAAGGATGCAGGGAGCTTCCTCAGTCCCAGTAACACTGCCCTGCTCTTTGCATTTCCCCACCTGCTGCGAGCAGCAGACAGGATTCGCCCCAAGACAGAATTCCTGTTTGACACAGAATCATGTAATCTCATGTACAGGGCTGCAGCCGTGGGAACTGAGACACCAGCGCTCTCGCACCTCGGCTTCTCTCCGGGTTTTTAGGAAGGCAAGTTGCTGAGGAGGAAGATGAGGTTTTCCTGCAAGCGATGTGCTTCAGGTGTGAGAAAGCCGAACCTGTAGGACTGCTCCTGTCAGTGCCTTTGGAAACCCGAGCACTGTTCTGCTGTTCCCTAGCAGAGCAGGCATCCCACCTCCAGCGGCGGGCAGAGTGCATGGCCCTTCATCCTGGCGACTGCTGGCAGCTGGGGTCAGCGACCTG
Source organism: Anser cygnoides (assembly GCF_040182565.1). Taxonomy (NCBI): domain Eukaryota; kingdom Metazoa; phylum Chordata; class Aves; order Anseriformes; family Anatidae; genus Anser; species Anser cygnoides. Next base: position 6,615,315 of record NC_089890.1, read on the forward strand.
CCTTGCTCTCTGCTCTCAGCATCCACCACGTGGTGCCTTGTGGACCACCTCCATGTGTTCGGTGCTTCTTCCAGGACTGACTTCCACTCCCCTCTCTGCCATCCACAACCTCCTTTCCCAGTTCCTCCTCAGTGAATCTGCTTCTGTTCTGTTCCTGTAATTAGTTCCTTCTTTGAGCTGTTCTTTTCAGCCGTACAATTGAATAACAATTGAAGCAAACATACAAAGAGGGAACAAGAGCTGGAGGTTCATTTGATCGGACACAGCTGTCATTTAACCCCTCAGGGGGCTGCTGGAGGACAGAGGGAATGGGGGTCTGTCTGGTTGGAGACCTTCCTGGCCCTTCCTGGCCAAGGTCGCCTTCTGGAGAGAGAGGTGGGAGAGGAGACATTTGCTAAAGGACTCGTCAGTGGGCAGCTTGGAGGAATTACGCTGGCTGGAAATCCCGGCAGATGCCTCACAAAGATTCGGTGATTCACATCTCTTTTAGCCTGCTGGCCTTTGAAATAGAACAGTCTAATTAGTGGAGCTCATTATAATCAGTTACTCAGGCTGCTGAAGATCTGGAATGGGGGCTGATTCCTGAGCTTCTTAACAAGGCCCAAGTTCACTCAGTGTTAGCGAGCTTTCCAGAGGTCTTTGAGGAATCAGGATGCCTTGGTGGCATCATGGTGTCCCCCTGTGTGGACAGTATCCCTTGGGAAGCCAGGCTCCCTCAGGAGCAATGCCATTGACTCAGCCTGGCCATGAACATGAGGTTTCAGAGGAAGCCCTGAGCTTTGAGCCAGCTTGAGGATCAGTTGTCCACTGGTCACGGACCTTGCACCCTGGGGAGCAGGGCTCTTTGGACCAGCAAACAAGGTAAAGTGGGGCAGGGAGGCCGGTTTGGGCATCTGGTTCTGTAGCACAAAGACACAGTTTGTGCACTCCCTGCTCAGAAGGCACCTGATGTTTTCCTCTCCCTGACCCCACTGGAAAAGATCACTGAGCTGCTCGTCTTCTCCCACCACTCGCTGTGGGATCCACCCAAGCAGTCCTCTCGCTGCAGAAAGCCAAGCCTGCGAGGAACACGGCTGTGGCATCACTGTCTCCATCAGTGGGTACCACTGCCCTCCCCGTCGCTGGAAGTGCTTCCTGGCAGCCTGCGAAGCACAAGAAGACTCACCACTTCCCATGCCGGACTGATCCAAACCCAGCCTTCAACACCATCCTTCAGGAGGCCCATGAATTGGGAAATCCCCACCGACAGCTTCTGTGCTCAGTTTCAGGTTCTTCATCTTGTCTCCAAAGCCACAATACGTCGCCTCCCGCCTGCCTGGGGCTGAGCGCCGGGGCTGCGGCCGTGCCTGATGCTGGAGAGTGTGGGCAGCGGCTTCGTGCCGGGCACCGACCCTCACATCATTTAGCAAAAGCACAGGGCCTGATGCAAGCGTGTCTGAAATGCCAAGCCTGCTCCGAGCCGCGGGATCTGGTCTCCTCCTGACAGGCCCGTAGCACTCGCTGATGTTTGTGGACTGACAAGTGAGCAGGAAGGCCAAGCAGCAGGCAGCACGGGCAGATGTGAAGTGGGAATGCCCCGTGGCGTGGTTTTTTTGTTCTCCGGGGACTCTTCAGCCTGCCAGCTTGTCGGAAGGACAGGAGGTGGGGACATAGGCTGGGACTGTTTGTCATTATCAGTAGGGGTCACTGCTGACAGATGTCCTCCGAGCTTTTAGAGCCTGCGAAGCTGCTAAATGCTAATTTTTTAAATGAAGTTGTCAACTGATCTGTGATTTGATTGCACAATTGCAGCGTTCAGGATAAATCATGCAGAAAATCATCTAATTAAACTAATAAGGAGTCCAAGGCGGGAGATGTTCTCCGATTGTTGCCTTGGTCACAGGAGGAGGAGAAAAGGCCCTTTTGGACATTTTTTTTTTCTAGGCGGGGATGGAAATGAGACTAATGTGCAATTTCACCAAGACCTTCATGCAGCCTGGGTACCACTGGAGCCCGCAGCGTACGTGGGTATGCGATCCTGGCCAGCATGGCCAGCACAGAGCCCATGGGTCATGGGGCTCCTCACCTCCCATCTCCGGGTCCCCCCCAGAGAGGCCAGGCCAGGGTGTGCCTGAGGGCAGGGACTGTTATTTCGAGGCCTCGCCTGCCCTGTTGACCTGCTGTGACTGAGGAAATAGCATCCTCTGCATTTTCACCCCGTCTTGTATCAGCCATTACCCCGCTGTGTTTCCGTGGCAGATAGCACAACGCCCGTGTAGCTGGATGGGGGATGGTGTGGGCAAATTGTTCTGTGTGCTTGGCTTCTCCTGCTCTCCTCCGTAGGAGATGACAGCAGTGGGCATTGCTGCGCCAGGCCCTGAAGCAGGTTTAGGCAGCAGCCAATTACCCCCGCTCGGCGTTTGGACAGGACAGCACATCTAACGCTTTGATTCCCGCACAAATGCAGCAGGAGCTTTACTGACAACAGCTGCTCGGGACCTTGTTTTTATGTCACACATGAAAAACAGCCACACGGGAGCGCCTCGCCGGTTCTGCCTTGTCTGCTCATATCGAGTCCTCACGAAAAGAAGCACCGCTGCCTTCCCGGCAGCTGAGTGCCCATCCCCAGGAGTGGGGGTTAATGGGTTCCCAGCGCCGCACGCCACCTCCTGCATCGCCTCTCGTTCCCCAGCACGATGGCACCAGCTGCACACACTGCTGTTTGAGTCCTCCCTGAGCGATCTAGAAATGCAAGCGGTATTCAAGGTAGCTTGTACCTGTGTCGTGCTCTCTGAGGGATGTGCATTTCCCTGACTTCTGGGAAATACAGAAGGCCATCTGGAGGGGACCTCAAAACTTCTGGGGGTTCACCAGTCCTCTCAGCTGTTTCATCTCTCTTGAAACCGCCCATACTCTGGGAGTTGATCACTTTTGGTTTTCATTTTTAAGTTGGCTGGAAAATGCATTTTCATAGCTGTGGGACAGGCTGACCCAGTTTGGGCTCAGTTCAGCAAGTGCAGCGGTTGGGGCTGAGGAGCAGGAAGGGACGGGAAAGTTAAGCAGAGAGCTGAACAGCTTCTGTCAGTTACACAAACCCAACGTCTCGTTCTGAAGTAACCTTCCCTCCAATGCTGTTTTTAACAAACAAATAAAAATAAAGGAGGGGGAGTCAGTCAGTAACTGTTAAATCACCCCAAACTAAAAAGCTAATATTTTGGGTTTGCCTTACATAAAGCATTTAGGGTGGCCTGTAGCACATTTCTTTTCTCTCTTTTTTGTCATCTCTCTTGATTATTTTTGGTTTGGTCACCGAACTGAAAAATCCATCCTTTGCAGTGCTGTAAGTAGAATTCCTTGTCAGAGATTTTCTCAAGTAACGGCAGCAGCGGGGATGTTGGTGGGAAAGGTGGCAAGAACAGCATTAATACCAGCTCTGCGCCTCGGGCCTAAGAGAGCTGTTAACTCACAATAACACCTTGGGGTATTATTGATTTTCAGAGTGACTGTCTTGTTTTTGACAGCATAATTTTGTCATTCCCTGGGTCATTTTACTTTCTAATGGGAAGAAAAGCCAGAATATCAGACTGCTTTTTAATGGAGAAAGAGCATCCTGGCTCTCTGGCTATTTTGTGACACTGGAAAATGTACTTGTGAAAGTTGGGAGGTTGGCTGAAAGTCGTTTGTTATTTGTTCCCCAATTGTGCTAGGGCCTGGTGTGGTCTGGAGCTGGGGAGCGAGGGACATTCCCCGCTCTCGGGTATCCGTTGCTTACAGGGAATATTGCCTACCTTTTATGTCAGCATCACTAGCAGGGCTCAGGCTGCACCTCTTCTCTTGTGAAGCAGATCAGGTTCTCATGTTACTGACGCCTTCAGCTCTGAAGATAATCGTCTTGGGAGCCTTTCCAGGAGGAATGGCTGCTCTGGCCTGACATGCAGAATTGAGGTACCATCAGCCTAACTTCAAAATTTGTTTGTCTTCCTGAGAATCCCATAGGAGAGTATTTCTTCACTTCTGTTTGGCTTTGGCTATTACTTGAGTAAAAGACCTTGGACTGAGAAGCGTCAGGGTCTTTTTAAACCTATTTTAATCATCCAATGTCAGCTTGACCTCCAGGCTGACATTATTGGTTTAATTTACCTGCAGGCATTTCCTACTGACCACTCCAAAGCCAGGTCTATTGGCAGATTTCTTATTCAAATCCAGCTTACGATCTCCATTGGAGGCACAATGTAACTTTGCAGAAGTTTCCTCAGGGCTCCCTGTTTGCACCCGTGCACCCCTACCCATGTCCATGGGGCATCCAGGAGGGAAAACGTGCACGTCAAACTCCTTCCTGCAACGCACCATGCCTGATCCTTTTGCTCTGCCCCTTCCCCGTCCCAGGGAGGTCTTGCTGCTGTGCCCTGCAGTGGCCAGAGTCTCATGCAGCTCACGAAAGGAGCCTCTTTCTGTGGCTCAGCTGCTGAACAAGGAGAGCAGAGGTCCTACATGATGCTACGAGCTTGCTCCTTCTCCCTCCAGCACCTTGGGCTTGGAGGCTTCTCTCCGTCCTGCTCTGCAGGGCAGGAAGGTGGTCACAAGCTCCGAAAAGCCCCCCCACAGTGACAGAGTTGTTTAAAAATGCTGACCAGAGTCATTGTCCTTTTAAGGACTTAAAGTATAACTCTCGAGTTACCAAATTCCCTGGCATTTAGGCGAGGATCTCAGGGGAAAAGGCAGTAGGTGTGGCTGGGGGGAGACCTTTGGCAGATAAGTTTCCAGCAGCTCATTATCAGCTGAGGAGATTTCAATGCATGTGAAATGCGAAGCTGCTAATTTGTATTTTAATATTCCTCTTGTGTCCCATCAGCTGTATAAATTAAGTAAATTCAATCAAAGGCTATCCCTTATCTATTGCGTGCGTGTGCCTTGCCGGGCTGCTTCAGAGAGCTGGATCTGTTACAAAGCGAGAGGGGAAGGGAGCAGAAATCTGAGATCTCTCCCGATATATCAAAGTCAGGCGGAGGGAGAGCATTGATCGCAAGTAACTAGACAACAGCCTGTGCAATAAAAAAAAAAAAAAAAAGAGAGAGAAAGAAAGAGGAAGAAGAAGCAGACAGAACAATCTCTCTTTTCTCTTCCCTTTCAGCATCCTGAGCTTTGAATTACAAGTGAATGAGAGCTGACTTATTCCTTTTTTAAGGGAGAAATGCACGCACAGGAGTCAGGGTAGCTAGAGTTATGGCTCCCCTGGCCATCGTAGATTGGCCCCCTTGTGTGTGTGTAGTATTTTGTATTACAGTTTATGGGGCTAACTTTAATGTCTTAATATATATGTGCAGTGTGCCAGAATTACAGCTGGAGGGGGAACCATAACTTTGAACTTCCTGACTTTTGTGCGTGTAAAATCTCAGCTGTAATGTTAATTTACTCGGGGTTTTTTGCTTGTTGTTGTTGTTAGCCATTCCCCCTCTTACCCCCCCTCAATTTCTTTATAGATCCAAGAAGGACGAGAAGAGGGAAGTGGCAGCATGCTTATTTGATGCTGCAAATGATACACTAGCGCCGGTAATTTCTAGGCAGGCTGCAGCTGCCGGTGCTGCAGGCAGGGAGGTGGGAGTGCAAAGGCTGCTCCTGGGCTCAGAAGAAGAAAAGCCAGGCCTGGCTCAGTGGTGTCTGGGAGGTGTACCAGGGCGGGGAGGGGTGCAGGGTGGGGACAGGACAGTTTGGGAAGGTTTGACGCTGCTGATAACACTCACATAAATTCAGGGATGTGGGACGCAGCTGGTTAGTCGGGAGCAGCCTGAGCCCTCCTGCTGAAGCAGGGCAGCTCCTGCCTGCAGCCAGGTGCTGGGCGCTTCCCCAGCCGAGCAGGTTGCAGGTTGCCTAGCATTTTAAAGGCTTTTCTATTCCTTTTCATCGTCGTAAACAAATAAATAAATAACACTTAGAAAGACATCAAGTTTTAAGTGAAGAAATTGTAGCCTTGAATGATGTATCTGGTTTCCTCCATCTCCATCCCATGCTGCTTCCCTAATGACTAGTTCAGAGAAGGCAAGAGTGGAGCTTTTCTCCTCTGCTCAGCTGCTTCTCTTCACTTTGTTCATTGGCACCACTGAGTTTTCAGGTCCCTAATTCTCTGCTGAATGCACTTGAAATCAGCTCAACAGCTTTGAGGGAGGGAGAGCGGACAGACTGACAGGTGGACAGACACGCGCTGATTGCTCCACTGTTATTTTCTTCAGCAAGATGATTGGAAAATAAATTAAGGTAAATATGATCTTGAAACAAAAAAAAAAAAAAGAAAAACTGTAAGGTCTATTTTAAGGAAAGGTGAAGTGCGAAATGCCAGCCTTCCTGAAGACATGCATTTCCTTCAGGCACCAGACCCAGCCTGTGCTGGAGACTGGCAGGGAGGCAGGGAGCGGAGAAGGCAGCCAGGAATGCGCGGTGCCCGCAGGCCCGGCGGGGCTCCTCACTTGTGCCCGGCGCACAGAGCCGTGCCCTCACCGCCCATGCTGCAGAACCACAGTGTTCCTCAGAGCACGGCACTCGAGTGCTGCTGCAGGACCACTGCGCCCAGGAGCCTTGCAGAAACCTTGCTCCTCCCTCTCCTCCTAAAAGTACCCTCTGTGCCATCCCTGCCCACATTCTCCCCTGCCCCAAATAATTAAGAGCACTGAAGTTCTGATTCCCTTCTCACGCAGCAGTCCTGAAAGCAGCAAAGGAACCCCCAGAGTCTGTTTGGCCCCAATACAAGCAGGAATGCAGAGGAAAGAGAGAAACCCCAGCAAAACCACGCTGTCTGGCAGAGAAATAACTGCGCTTCCTCTCTCTCCGAACTACTTAGAAATGCTGAGCGTTTGCTGGCTGCCTCTGAATCCCCCTCCAGATAAAACTGCAGCATAATGAGACGTGGAAGGAGCGAGCAACTCGCCTAAAGACACCACTTCTTTCCTCCCCTCCTCGGCCTGCAAGGCGCCCGCGCTGCCCCAGAGCCCTTCGCTTAAGCAGCGTGCAGCAAACACCACGCAACCCTCCCAAGGATTTCAGCTCATTTTCCCCAAGGCTGGTGTAGCATTAAGTTCTTATATCCAAAAGCAGCCTTTCAAATTGCTGCCTGGTGCGTTACATAAATCCTCACCAGGATCCTCGGAGACTGCAAGCAATTACACTAGGTGCTGAGGAAGCAAGTGAGAGCTCAGAGAAAGGTTAAAAGAAGAAGAAGAAAAACAGAAACAACAAAAATCCCAGCCCTGGTAGCAGCTTGGAGTGGGAGGGAAACCCACATGCCAAGCCAAGGCGGTGTGACTTGTGTGGAAATCACTACATCTTGGCCTATTCAGGCCAGGGCCCAAGGGAATTTCACCCACCTTTTAACTGTGATACTATTTGGTGATGATCTGTAGAGCTGATATAGGCCCTAAAACAACAGAAGCAGTTGTCATCGGTGGCCCAGAGAGTCTGTAGGTGGCTCCTGGAAGCCCATGCTCATGAAGGCATTATCTGGATGCTCTGCAGCCAGGGACAATCCCACCCGTGTAGACCTCCTTGTCTCCTCCACTCACCTAGCCGGACGTGCACGAGTGCTCGGGAAGCATTATTCACACCACCTCACCTTGCTCTTCAGCAATAAATGGGAACCAGCTGCAGTTTGTCGCCCTGCAGCCAGCCAAAGGGGTGAGAGCTCTCCCTGGAGAGCAGTTGAGAGCTGATGCTGACCTGCCCCAGGCACTGCCCGAACCCTTACAGGATCTGAGATCAAGTGAGGAACCAGCACCCAGAGACTGAACTGAGAGACGTGAAACTGCCCTGGCCGGGTCCGTGGTGCAGAGGTGATGTCTCCAGTCAAGGACCGAGGGTCCCCCGTGCAGAGCTCTGGGTGGGCTCCTTGGCCCTGCATGCACAACTTCTCTGCTTTAGGTCTGGTTCCAGCTGAGCCAACGTGGGGCTAAAATCAGCTGTAAACACAAGTTGTTACCTTCCTTGCCTTCTCATTTCCCCTCAGGGCAATAATCTCCATTAGCGAACGTCTCCAAAGTGCTTCCAGATCAGCGTGTGGAGCCTGATGTCTCAAAAGCCTCCCCCTCACTTGATGCAGAAGTGCTGTTTTCCCAGAGCTGCCCTGTGCCTAATGCAGACAGCGCGAAGTGAGTCCGCTCTCCCTGGTGTTTTGCTCTCCGCTAGTCCCATAATGTTGTTATCCTTCACGGCCTGACAGCTCTTGTGTCTGGCCTATAGGTAACTTTTTTGGGGGGGTTAGGGTAGCAGTGAATACATCAAGTAGATTTAACAGAGCTGCCCAAATTCATGGTGCTCATAACACATGCGTTTCCCTAATAGACAGAGGCATGGATTTAACTGTCAGGCAGTTGCATTAAGAAAATGGATAGCGTATCCTGGAGACATCTGAGCTCTGGGTGGAGAAGGAAGTTTAATCCAGGTACACTGTGCTGGCAAATGTGTCACTGACTGGTTGGAGAATCTGCTAATAACTATCGGTCTTAGCTATCCTCTGGTGGCATGGCAGATGCTGATAACCTGCTGTTGTGAGAGGTGAAAGCAAAGTGCAGGAGGCTGGAGCAGGAAGTCGGCTGCAGGACGGGAGCCCACGTGCTTACCCCCTGCACTGAGAGAGAGCTGCTGTACAGCAGCGGCCTCGGAGTGATCCCTGGGAGACACCCAGTGTCTGCAGCCAACTGAACTGGCAAAACCTCCAGATTCCTTCAGGAAGAGGGCCAGAGAGCCGCAGGACAAGTGGGTGATGTGCAGGCAGCAGTCGGTCCAAACAGGGTGGCTGATGCTCTCCAAAGCATCCTGCAGAGCAGCACGGAGCAGCACTGGATCGGGGCTTTGCTCCCCGCAGGTTGAAGCGTGACCTCACCTGGGCAAAAACCTGGCCTTGGGACCTGTGGGTCACGGCAAAACCTCATGCTCATGTGACGTGCCTGGCCACAAACTCTCACTTCCATTATATTTAGCCATTTCCCATCTGACATCAGGCCCTCTCTCTATATCTTTCCCAGGTGGGTGTAGGCTGCAGAACTGCCTCGCTCCTCCTCAGCACAAACTGACAAACAAAGCACAAAAGTGGCTGCACGAAATCTAAGGCAAGTAGGAAGAGAAGGAGAGTCTGCAGGCCACAGACATCTTCCCTGGTATCTCCAACCATCTTTGAAAGACTTCTCCCTTCCTTTGACAGAGCCAGCCAGCCTTTCATCTGGGAACTGCACGAGTCTCAGACAGCTTCAAAGCAGGATGGCTGCATTCACATTCCCAGCTGCGGGGACTTTCAGAGTCTATATTTAGGCTTTTCTATAGGATAAGGGACAGTCAGCATGGTTTCTGCTGTAGAAAATTGTGTTTCTCCGACCCACTTAAATCCTTAGGATGAGTTAAGAGACCAGTGGATAAAAGGGAATGAGAGAGTACATATACACACACTCCTCCTTTTGAATTTCAAAAGCCTTTTTTTGATAAAGACCTTGACAGAATGCTATCAAGGCACGATGTTGACCAGGGGGTGCAAGTTAAAATCCCTGTGATAGATTAATGCTGTTGGAGAGAATAGGAAGAAATGGGCAATTCTCAGCAGGGGAAATTGTGATTGTCGAGGGGTTCTTGCAGGTCAGCCTCAGATGGGAATATTGCTCAGTCTATTTACTAATGGCTGTGGCCAGGGCTGACTAGACAGGTAGCTAAGCTTGCCGATGACACATTTTTTCTATTTGTTTTGAAGACTGAAAGGGAGTGAAGAGTAACTTTAACGGAGTGGGAGCCTGGTGTCCTGATTTCCACCTCTGACTTAAGCTGGCCCAGCTTTGCTGCCAAGAAGTGCCTCCGATTTGCACTCAAGGCCCTTTTGTTTGCAGGCAGCGAGGGAAGCAGACTGGAGAGGGCTTGCGACCGAGCCGGGCTGCTCATTCCCAGCTGCCGACATTTTCCGACAAGCCATGCTGCTTCGTCTGGCACATTCAGCTGCCATATGTCCCCAATCTGAGGGCTGCGGCCGTGAGTGGCCAAGTCAGGATAGCTTCCCAGCATCGGAGAGGGGTTTCTAATTAGTCTGCAACCCTGCCAGGATGTTGTGAGAAGGAAGTTAATTAGCAGAATCCATTTGGACAGCTTGCCAGGGAAGTCAGGCTTGTTCTTCACCTCTTAGTCTGATTTCTCTGTCTGCTCCTCTGTCCATCCATCCCCACGCACAGCCCTCTCTCAGCCCATACCTGTCTGCCTATATCCGTCTGTCCAGCCAGCCAGCATCGTCCTGCTCTTCACCTCCTGTTCTTAGATAGCCCTTACTGCTCCTCGTGGGATCGCTGCTGGGATCCTGCTTTTCCCCTCTAGCTGAGTCCCGCTCCCCAGGCTCTGCGCGCTGCCATTTCCCATCCTGAGAAAGCCATGCTGGGCATCTTCGGGTAAGCAGAGCTACGGCTCACAAGCCCCACTGGTTCTTCAGGAGTCTCCACCGTGGCTTTTCAGCCCCTCACCCAAGCTCTCTTCTCAGTTCCCCCACTGCAGCTAAATCGAATTAGAGTAATTAACTTTTGGTCACACTTTTAATTGCGTGTCAGGAGGGAGAAAAAAGATGAGAAGTTAATTGAGATGAAAGGAGATGACATCAAGCAACAAACTCTGGTTAATGCGTGTTGGTGAAGCTTAGATGAGTGTTGCAGTGTTCGTAGTGGTCATGGAGAACCTTTCACGTCTTATTCATGGACCCCGTGCTGCCTGGATTTGGGGAGAGATCCTCCTCTCTGGAAGGGCTGTTGGGATTGGATCATCTGGTCATTTTTACTCTCCAGCTCTTTTTTGCACCAGGTTGATAATTGTACAGTTTACATCTAGACTGTGTGAATTTTAATCGGACAAACTGTTCTGGCTTGATGGGCTCTAAACAGTGTCATAAACTCAAACACGAGGGTGTCGTGCTGGTCTGACAGGACGTGGTGGAGACGTTCTCTGTCCCTGTAAACAAGGGTGTCAGCCTTACCGCCCGTTGCAGCTTCAAGGCCTTGTGACATTTCGATCTGCTCCAGGATTTATGGGGGGGAAGATGGTGTCTCATCTGTTAAATGAAGTGCCTCAAATAAAGACTCTCATTTCTATTTATTAAGACAGTTATTATATAATAATTAAGCACCAGTTGCTGACAGAAAACGTATTTATGGAGGTTTAACAACTGCAGGCTGTGAGAGATAAATAGATGCTGCAGAAGTGATTGGGGTTTCACATATTGCAGCTATCCATTAAACCTCGGGGAGAGGCAGAACTTGGTGCTTAGGACAATTTCACGACCCAGGGCTGGATGAACTATTGAAAAGGGGAAGGTTTTTCTGGCAGGGAAAACAGAGCTTCCGTGCTGAGAAAAGGCATTTCCCAAAGCTAGGGGAGCCTCGTGCATGAGGGGTCACCCTGAGAGTCAGGCGTCCCTGTCACTCCCTGCTTGTCCTGAAAGCCTCGAGGTCCCAGGTGGGGTTGGCAGCGGGGCTGGGTGATGGAAAGCTTTGCCTCCTCTTCCAAGCATCCTGCTGGATATCAAGTTCAGGATCCCTGGATGCTTTCCCCATCCCTGTGGGATCCTACTCATCTCACCCATCCAAAATTTGCCCTGATTTTGTCCATCCCATTGTTTCCCCTGGTAGCCCGTGTCAGCACACCAAGGCAGGAACTCGCACTGGTGGGGAGAGGAAGGAGGCTGTGTTGCAGAATAGCTGGTTTTCATGCAGAAGGCTTCAGAAAAGCATCTTGGTTTCTTGCCTGCTTGGCTAATCCCAGGTCGCTCTGGCTGAGCTGTGCCCCTGGAGAGGGGAGAGGACAGTAAAGGGTACTGGGTCTCTCTAAATCCTCCTCTAATTAAGATGTGCTGCTCATTATAAGAAAGCCAGGGGATGAAGGCTAACAACTCACTGCCTTCCACGAGGTCTCAGGAGCTGTGAGGGGCAATGGTCTGAATTCAAGTCCCACTACAGATTCTCTGTATGACCCTGGCAAAAACCTTTCCTTGTGCACACCGTGAGCAACCCCCAGAGATGCACTCTGCAATCTCTCCTTGTCTGGGAACAGTCCCACCAAACACTGCAGGCTACAAACGTGCTACCAGGATGCCGGGTGCAGGAATACCTGCCCTTCCCTCATCGCTGAGACCTCGCAGGGCTGCGCTGGCGTTCACCTCCTCTGCCAGCCCAGCTCTGCTGCAGCAGCCGGAAGGGAGGGGGTAACAGGGAGGATGGGGAAAGCAGGGGAAACATGAAAAAGAAAGCTCTCTGAAGCTTGGTATTAGGCAGGGATTTGGGAAGGTTGGGAAGATATAAAAAGAACTTGAGAGATGTGTTTTCTCTGGGATTAAGACCGCAGAGTCCATCTCGCTGTGGTTTTAGCTGCCTTGAGGCTGTGTAACACACCAGCTTCAAAGTAGAAATCTGGAGAAACAGAAAACAAATGGTGTTTCCTCTATTTGCCCCCCAGCCTTGCCGTCCCGCTGCACTCTGGCAGGGAGAACTTTGTGCAAAACTCAGGATGAGCAATTAATTTCAGAAATACATCCTGTTTAGAGGTCAGAGGCAGCTTGGCTCCTATTGTGTAAGATGTGCAATAATCTGCTGCGAAGCCCAGCCTGCAGAGAAATTCCTTCTTGGGAGACGAGGATAAGGATGGAGTGCTAGAAACAAACACCAGCTAAGAGCATCACTTGCAGCTCTCCCAGCTCTGATGTCCTCAAGGAGCTGCCCTCAGCCTGTGTAGTACCCCAGGGAGTCTAGGCAGGAGCTGGGAAGGGACACGCCATCAGCCTTGTGTTGCAGTCGAGTTGCTTTCTTCAGCTCTAAAGGACTGAACCAAAGCAGAGGGTGGCTCCTGTTGTGCAGGACTTCTGGTCTTAGAAGGAACCTTATTTGTAAGGCAGCCTTCCTCAGCTGTGAGGTGGGTGCAGTCAGGGCCCATCCGCATTGCCTGGTGGTCCCAAGATCACAGCATCTCCGTGCTCTTTCTCCTCCGAACACATCTCTGAGGGAAGAGGTGTAGAGCGCGGCGCCTCCAAGCAGCACAGCATTATGCTAATGGGCTCTGGAGATGCACTTTGTTACATCCCGTGGCTCTCTCCATGACTATTCTCACTTGCAAATCTACCCGGTTGTTTTGAAGAGTCTGTCAGACACAAGAGCTAATCCAATTATGCTGGTAGCAGTATGTTCCTACACACCTAAACACACCGCGCACAGCCATAGCCAGCCACGTCTGCATCTCCAAGTGTTCGGGCGTACGCTGCATGTAAATCCTCTCCATGCTCAACGAGACATGCGTCCACGTGCTCCCCACGTCCACGTGCGGTACATGGGCATCCTCAAGCCTGCCCACATGCGCGCAGGTGGCCATAAAACCATGCACACACGCTCTGAGCATCATTTCTCCTTCTTCCTTCCTGGGCAAGTCATTGCTGCAGCATCGCCTTTTTTTAGAACGTAGTTAAACCCAATAAAATAATCATTATTGCTGCAATTATTTCCAAACAGATTAAATATCTGCCATGCTCCCAGTTACAGTATAAAACAGGAGGAGCCATAAACCATCTTAGTGCATAAAAACAGGGAGGGGAGAAGGGAGGGATGACATTTCATCTGGCTTCCTCATGGGCCCGTGTAGTTACTGGGAACATTTGCATATTTTTAATGCACTGCCTCTTTAATAAATTCCTCCCTCCAGACACATTAAAAGTGGTGCGCTTGCCTGAACATCACTGAAGAACAGGGAGTGTTAGCGACTTCAGACTCTTATTTTAGCTGCAGAATAAACAAGAGGGGGTATATGTACAGAATTTGGTCTAGGGGAGGAGTGTAGGTACGGAAAAGGAAGACAGATCACTTTTTATTTTCTATACCCCATCACAAAATGCCATCTGCTTAATTTCTGACCTTTTTGTTGTCTGACCTCCTTTGAACTTCACCACAATTCTCCAGGGTAATATATTTCCTTTGCGTTCAGGGGCAGGATTATTTGCTATTAAATTGGAATTCAGGAAAGAAGGAGACTTAAATTCTTCTCCTGGCCTGTTAATCTTCCGCGGAGCGAAAATATTGCCTGTAATTACAGGGGGTTTTGGTGTGGCTCTTTTTTTTTTTTTTTTGGCTTGAGTTCAGGCCAGACCCTAAACTTGCACTTTAAGCCTCTTACGGCAAATACCTCTTTTCTGAGAACAGGCTGTTCTTTGCGTTCCCCTGGCAGCTAGACATCTCAATACGGAGGCGCCGTGCCCTGTCCCCTGCCACCAGCAGCGCTGCTGCCTGCCTGCAGCTGGGGGTCCAGCAGTGAGTGTGAAGGGAAGGGGGCAAACCAGCACTGGGCTTAAATGTGCTCTGGGCACAGGAGCTTGACGGTGATTCCAAACAAGCCCAACAAGGTTTAAAAAATCCAAGTCTGTCCGGAAGATGTGTGATTAACTTGGTGATGGTCAAGGTGACAGGCCAATGCAGTGACCCAGAATATGCGTGTAAGGATTGTCAGTCCTCAGCAAGAAGGTTCCCTGTCTTGTGAAAGCAGCAGAAGAAGGATATAGACCTAGCAAAGTTGGCTGAAAGGGACCCGGGGTTCACCTAGCCCAGTCTCCTGAATGGCCAGTGCTGGATCAGACCATCGCCCTCTCTTAGGTTCTGCTGCTGGAGCCAGCCTCGTCTGCTGAAGGCCGGCAGCATTGTCCCAAGGGAAGGCCCCCAGGCTGAGCATTAAGTCCTCTGTCTCCATAAAAACGCAGTCCGGAAGGAAAGCAGGTCCTTCCAGCAGCACAGATGTAATAGAGATGGGTATCTCTGCTTCGGTATGGGAGTTGGATGGCAGACGTGGTCCACAGCTGTAACTCTGGCCAGTACAGACAGTGCTTGTCTGCAGTGTCAGAGTGTTGAGGATGGCTCCCCTAAAACTTCGGGTGACTTTTTTTCTCAGATAATAGCTATTTTCCTCAACTTTGTCATCTCTTCCCAGAAAAAGTTGCTTTCAATCCCAAAACACTTGAGAAGTGGGAGATGTCCAGCCCACAACAGCTGTAATTCAGGCAAAATGGAACAGTTTCCATCTAGGTAGGCTGACACAATGCCAGGCAAGATTTGTAATTTGGAGGCAGCTCGTTCCTCGTGTCCTTTTTGGGCCAGTGGCTCCAAGTAGACTCCCACCTCCAGTGCTGCATTGCGGTTACCATTTCTATGCAAATTCCAGCTACCGAGGGTCAGGGAATATCACTGTATGTCACAGTATATCACAGTATGTCACAGAATATCACAGTATGTCACAGTGCATCACAGGAGAGGGCATCCACAGTGAAGTCCACCTCTCAAAGAGCACTACAGCGTCCTCATGGAACTTCAGCATCTTGAGGTTGGCTTGAAAATCCAGCATTTCCAGTGAATTTCTCTGCCTGCCTTCCTCTCGTGTCTGATTCCTGGTTAGCTTAAATGCCACTATCAGATAGACGCTAATAAATCAAGTGGACTACATTCCAGGGTCCTTTCTGCACCGTGCAGATACTAGGTCTAATTCTGTCTGGCAGGCTGGAGGCACAGAGAATGCATACCGAATCAGGAATAAGAAGAATTTTAGTTAATGCACTCCAGCAAGTTGCTTTCCACAGCACCTCAACTGACTATTTTATCAGCAGAACAGAGCACGAGAGAAATTGTAGATGAAACAAATACAGAAAATACATTAAGAGAGTAAGTAATGAGATCTAGGTGAAATTGCATCTTATGAGAAAGTAATCTGCAGCTTAGTGTGCAAGGAGGAGGAATCTGATGGAATAGAGGGACTCTCAAGAAAGGAATGAAGGAGCACATTACAAACAGGCAAAGACAACTAGGTGTGTCATGCAACACGGGGAAGTAGTTAAATTAGGATGTAATGGAAGAGGTTATTTTAATATTTCCCTTTATGGGTATTGGTGTCAATATTATCTCAGGGTAAGGAGAGATTGAGGGAGGAGGAAAAAAGTGTGTATTCCTAAAAAAGGCAAATAAATTATATTGTGTGCAAATTCCAGAGTCCTTTCATCAGCAAGAACAAAGACATCAGCAGCAGATATTCCTAGCCGTGTCGTGGTAATACGCAGAGGTCACGGCGTTTGCAGCTTTACTGCGCTGCCAGCAGCACGGCCACAAACACAGGCGTTTCCCAACACACGCAGTGGGATGGCAGCTCCTGCTGAGCAGCGTAGGGCCTGAGCTTCCCCACTGCAGGGCTTCTGTCTGGCTGCGATGGGAGGGAGGTGACCCATACAGGGCAGGATTGTTTGGAGATGTCCCGTGGCACGAGGAAACCTCCTTGGTGCTTCAGTCTGTATTTCGGTTGTTTTGCCTCTCCCTGCAGCAGGATTTCTGTGCGTTGACCCCGGTGCCACAGAATACAGTGGGGTGAGGTGGAGAGCAGGGGCTGTGGGACACGAAGAGATCTGTTCTTAAGAGATTTTCCCATCTGAGGCTGCTGTATGGAAAGGCTTAGCTGGATGTGCCTTCTCTTCAAGCCTCGAATCCAAGGCAGTCCTCTGGGCTTCCTCTGGAGACAGCGAGAGGCAGAAGCACCTTCTCCAGAGGTTGTGACCCCTCTCCAAGTACAGCAAAAGTCCACTGCAGCAAGCATCTTCCCTTAAGCTGCAGAAGGAGCTCAGATGCATGGGTTTTGGTTGGAGAAGTGGAGTTGTCCTTAAAATGATCATCCTTGGGCACAAAGTCCACGTCCCAGTGGACCTCCCAGCCCAGCGCAGTTCCTGAGGCAGAGGCAGCCCAAATTCAACCTTTTTTCTCCTCGTCCTTCCCTCCTGCATGCAGCCCACAGCCTCCAGCGCAAGAGCAATGCCTCCGGTAGCAGAGGCCGTCCACCAGCTGGGGACACTTTGCATACCCGGCACTTACCAGCCTCTTCCTGAGCCATAATTATGTCGTTGACTCATTAGACAGACAAGCTGAGGTCAGGTTGACTTACCAAGGTCAGTTGGGCGTAGCTGTAAGCAGTGCTTTTGTTTATTCCTCCTCTCTGCTTGCAGAAAGCTGGGGATGCTAATAAAGAGGAGCAGTGCAGTTAAGTAGTGCCAGTTGCGTTTCTCATTAATGAGTCAAGGATTTGAGCTGAAGCCTGGGGGGGGGGCGTGGATTTGTCATTCCTGTGTCCTGGGCTCTGCATCCTCCTCCAAACCTCTTTTAGGGGGAGTATCTCCTGCCACCAGCAATCCCCGGTGCAACCAGGAGTGCCAGAGTAGAAATGTTGCTAACTAAAGTTTGATGAGCTCATTTGCTACCTGCATTGCAATCTGGCTCTAACACCTGCCGTTCCCAAACAAGCTGGGAAATGAATTCATTTCAGAATGAAGTCAGAGCGGGTAGTTTTCTTTTGTAGTTTTGAATTTTTAGTGCATGGAGAAATCAGCAATGATTTCATTTGGGACTAAGTGAAAGGCTTTGTTCAACCCCAAATGAAAAGTGGGAGGGTTACACCCTTTTGAGTATGGCTGTGTATAATGGGAGCCTGCGTGAAAAGAGAATGAGCCTTGTGCGCTGAGAATGAGAGTGGTCCCTAGGAAAACTCACACAAAAATATTTCAGTCTTGGTTTGTGGGTGTGTGGCAAGGGGAAATACCACTTTTCGCTTTAGCTTTTTCAGCTGAATATTGCCAATGCAGATAAATTTGATTTTTTAGCCCAGCCTACGTTCCAATGTCACCCACCTCCAGGAGGACAAAGCACTGGACCAGAGGCCCTTGACCCCAAGTATCATTACCCAGACAGCGGGTTTGTTGTCCAAGCTCACCACGTTCATAGCTTCTTCCATGATATGGTATGAATGGAAAACTGGGAGGAGGAAAAGGAAAGGGAAGAGAAAGTTAAACAGAAAAGGCTTTTAATGGATTTCAGGCACAGTGCTTTATATAAACCGCTGGTCTGTATTCCCAGTCCATCTGTCTGCTGCTGAATGTCAGTGGCAGTGCCACGGCTGAGTTACTGGGCCCTGTTAGGCTGCCACTGCCACCTGGAGAGATGTGACCAGGCCCACAGGAGCAGGGAAGAAGCCATTGCTAGCCTGTTGTCTGACAGAGCCCTGCCCCATGTCTCGCTGGGAGAAAGGAAGCTTAACACATCCGTGGCTTCGGTGTCACAAGCCCTTCAGGGTGAATTGAGACCTTTGAAGAGGTTCTGAAGCACCTTCAAGAGACAGATGACCAGGTTTCTTCTCTACTCAAAACACAAGCTCCTGGCTACAGCCTGAGCACTGTCGATTTGCCTGAAAATCAAGATGAGGCTTCTGATGCTGAGCATCTCAAGAAGGGAGAGCCAGCAGTGTGCTGGGCAGAGCAGAACGTGCATACTCCTCCCATTGGTTTCTGCTCCACCGAAGGCACAGGCTCCTGCTCTGCTTCACCCATCGTGTCCGGACCTCCAGCCGAGAGGCAGGGCACCCGAGTGAGTTGGGCCAGCTTGTTCTCACCCCTGGTCCTTGGACAGTTTCATCCTTGACAGCTTCCCCTATTCCTTACCTGAAGGGAGCCTTGTTGCATCTCAGCATCATCGTAAGCAAAAGGAAGATAAAATAAAAGGAAGCTTTCTAACAAAAGACAAGTCACATGGGGCAGTTTTGTCCCCGTCTCAGTGAGTGAAGGCTATTTTCATAGCCAGGGCTGTTGAAACAAACGTAGATGAAAAGGTACAGGGTAATTAATTAAATGATCTCCAAGACCTTGGGAGTATCACCGGTATACAGTACATATAATTGGGTACAGAGAGTCCAAACATTACACCCATGGAGAGCGTGCACAAAGCCCAGCACTGAAATCTGGGCCGTCCTGTACACCTGCCCTAGAGGCAGGGCTGCCTTCTGGGACTTCCCAAGAGAAGCGTGTCCTCACATCACACAGCGCTCATGCAGTGAATCCCGAGCTCCCAGGAATCCCAAGATCTGCTGCTCGTGGGACGCCTGCTTTCCAGGACGCTTTTTGGGTATGCCAGCATTACTGTCCCTGCACGAATCACCTGTGCAACAACTCATGCAAGAGTTGTCTTTGCTAGTGTCGGAGTAGTTTCTCTCTGAGGGGCTAATTATTACATATCAAGGCATAGTTCTGTCTGATTTTGTCTTCTTTCTTTTCCTTTTTAACCCCTTCTGGGCTGGAAGGTGTTTAGCATAGCCAGGAGAGTGTGGATAGTCACTGCCTGCCCATGTCTGCATGATGGGTTTTGGTCCGATCGCAGGCGCCAGATTCTCTGGGAGGTGGCCCAAAATGTGCTACCTCTGAAAGCTGACTTCACTGGACTTCAGACTGGACCATGCAGGGTCACAGCAGATCACAAAAAGCGGAGTTGGGAAGGAGGAGAGCCAGGTATTCAGGAAGAAAAAAATGCCTTAAAGATTCAAGAACAAAAGTGGCCGGGAAAATGATTTTTAAAGCTCACGCCATGAAACCTGTGTTAGGGACTGAACACAATGCGCAACGTGTCTTGCAGCACAAAAGATGCTCGGTGAGAAAGCAGAACGAGCTACCTAGTGATTAAACTTTCCGAATGAGCCACTGTTAGAGGCGCAAACAATAACTGGGAATAAATTGGTATCAAATTTCCTTTTTCTTTCTTGCCACAGGGAAGAAGGAAAATAACTTGCCATTAGCTGCCGCAGGAGCTCTGCAGAGGGCTCGCTCGCAGCGCCCTGCGACGGGCAGAGGTGTGAAGCAGAGGTCGTGGGGCCGAGTGGGAGAGATGAAAGTGCAGAGCTGGGGCCGCAGCAGGGCCAAAGAAGGGGCAAGGTTGGAAAAGCAGAGACCAGAGGATGGGATTGAAGAGCAGCAGCAGCGCTGCCTCATGCAGTCTTGCAGGGCTCTCTTCCCGCTTACCTCTCAGCTCACTTAGAAAGAAGGCCGATGCTCTCTGCTCCCTTTGTGCGCAGGGAAACGGAGGCAGGGGATGGCCAGATGCTGCCTGCTGTGTGGGGGGCTCTGCGGAGATCTGGGCTGAGACCAGCACCTGGAGGAGCCCGTCCCACGGCATGGATCCCAGCCCGGGTGGAAGCTGCCTGCACGCAAGATCCCCATGGACACAGCTACCTGTGGGAGATGCTTAGGCTGGGCTAGAGGAAGGCAAGAGAACAGAAATGTCCCGTGTGGCATTTAGCCAGCACACAGCCTTCACGGCCACGGAGTTGGAAAAAAATACAGCCATTCTGTAGGCCCGATCTAGGGAGCTTTAAAAGGACGGGCTTTTCAGAGCCTTTTCCTGAAAACCAGGTCTCAGAGTGGCACCGCTTGGTAGGACGGTACTCATGGCAATTTCTGTTGTGGAAAAATGTGGGGTTTCTTCTCTTCCAGCTGTTCTATGACTCTCCTTTCCCTTACCCCCACCTTTCTCCTCCTCCCCAGCAAACCATTTCATTCGGCTCCTTCTCCAAGGTCCTTTGTTCATGTCACAAAATCCACGAGATCTGAAGAGGGGGAGGAAGGGGAAAAATACAACTTTATAGCACAGGCAGTACGAACCCAGTTTATTATTTATAATGCTCAGATGTAAGCAATAAACGCAGGCACCAAATGTAAATTCTGCCACTTTCCTTACCCTCTCTATATAATTCCCTGGTAAATTCACATCATTCACTGTCAGCCTTAATGTGCTTCTATTTGTCTGAGCTACAGATTTCTCCGTGTGATTTTTTTTCTGATGAAATAATATCTCCACGGATCGTTCTCTTCCCTTATCCTTGGTCTTGTAAATTAAATTCATTTAAATTCCAAGGGATAATGTTCTGATAAAATGATCTGCTGTGTCATTGCAGGACATAGTGTTGGACTGTAACAGAAAAACCTGTTTATAACTTCTCATTTGTAGGGTGTTCTCCCAGATGCTAGAGAACCACCTGAGAAGTTGGGAAGGACTGGTGTCCATTTTCTGTACAACCAGAGGGAGATGTTCACTCCTCCTGGGCCTGGGGCATCCAAAAGATGATCAAAGTGGATTTAAAATCCAACGCATCACTGTCTGAGCTTCCCCCTTCCCCAAGGCCTTAACTTTGCTTCTCAGTGTGGTGCTTTTGAGAATTAAAGGAAATCCGACTGTAGGAATCCCACGGTTCCCTTGCTCCTAATCCCCTTCACTTCAACACTGCGGTCCCAAGCAGAGGCAAAAGACCGGCCTCTGCTCCTCACTGCGCTGCATCCCAGTAGCACAAAACTTGATTTTTTCTGGGGGATGGATGAAAAGTTGTTATTTCAAATTTTCTCACATCTCAGAAACAGCAAAAAAAATCTGTCAGAAGTATCCAATATAATTTTGTTCAATATTTCATTTTCCTATTATATATCGGAATGAAGTGAAAAGAAAAGATTGAGGAGAACAACTTTACTTAGGTTTGTAATGAACTAGAAATTTTACTGCTGTCAAAAATTGCTCCACTCCCACAAAATCTGTTCAGCTAGCAATACAAAGGGTTCATTATTTACTGCGAGTCAAGAAACACAAAAGCGACAGGTGCAAAAGCTGCTTGGGCTTCCGCGGAACGTTGCAGGACTCTGCCATCCTCAGCTCTGGGCCATTTCCTAAACCCGAGCGGGAGACACCGAAGCGCCACCTCTTTCTGATGGGAAGATTCAGGAGGAGAGACTCGTTTTTACCATCCTCTGCTACAGCCAAGTTCCGTTTGCAGGTACTGCTCCAGGTGCATTTTCCCTGTTGAAATACCCATAGCTCTGGTGTCAAGAAATGGAATTTGCAGCCAGCGGAGGCCCTGCAGATGCGTTCCTCAATGAGAAGAGGCTGCTGCCACCCTCCCTCGCTCGGTCGTTAGCGGGAGCTGGGCCCAACGAGCCTCGTTAGCAATGCAGTGTGACTGACTTTAAGGTTCCCTCACAGCGCCACCAAACCCCGTAATGGTTTTGCTTCAGTCTCTTAATGAAGACTGCTCGCTCGCGCTCCTCATACATCATATTTGCAATGGTTCCTTCGGTGTGGTTGGTGCTTCAGTGGTACTTCTGTAATTTATGAGACTCTTAGTGGCTTAATTATGCCGTCAGCTCCATCTGTCACTTAACTGATATGAGAAATGATGGGATGCCATTAGCCAGCTAATAGTTGCTGTAAAGAGTATTGTTTTATGCCATTAAATAGCAAGAACATAAACAGTTTTTGCTCCCCAATATCCATGCTTGCTTTGGTAATGATATTTAAGAGGCTGGTCTTGACATCTGTCCTTCTGCCTGAAAAAGTGCTAGAGGAAATAAAAGGAAACTAGCAGCAACAAGCCTAATTAGATTTGCTATCAAGATGACGATCATTTGGCTTCATTTTTTTCTGTGCTGATGGAACTTTTTATTTGAATCTTGGAGCCTTCCTTCCTTCCCATCTTGATCTCTCATGATCAGGACAAGAATGTGGAGTCTTCATCCCCACAAAATAATTACCGGGCTTGCAAAATTTGCATCCAAGCCCCCCAGCTACTTTAGCCCATCTGCCCTCTTCCCACGCCTGTGAAGTATCGTCTGTGTAATAGATGGAGAGCTGACACACAGGAGACTGTGAATTAGATCTGTTGGAAGACAGGCACTTGGTTTCCATTGTGGATGGCAAGATTAAAAATGTAAAGCCTGTAAACCCCTCTCAATTATCGTTTAACCCTGAAGCTGCCTCAAACCTAATTTTCAGCATGAAAGTTTCCAGGTGCCGGCCAGAGGTGGCTTCAGCCCTGGCAGGACTTGGCAGCTCTGAGCTTTGCCCAGACCCCTGCCTGCATGTAACCGCCGGGGGAGAGCTGGACCTACAGGAGTGTGTGCGCCTTTCTGCCCCTCACTGTGCTGTAATCCCAGCCAGAGCTGTCCCTTGTTCTGCTCCTGCTCACCCGTTGTTTGATTCAGTTTCTGCCCACACCACCTTCCCTGTTCCGTTGCACAACCATCACCTTCACCCCGACTGACAGTACCACTGCGCCAGGCCAGGACAACTGATGGCTCAGCCCTGCAGTGTTTTCAGCTATTTTATTTCCAGGCGGTGCACATGCAGTGCCTGGTGCCAGAGGCATGAGCCCCAGCTCCTGCCGGGTTAAGCGAGGCAGCACGCTGCACGCCCAATGATCCTCTCTGCAATGAGCCTCTGAGCGCCATCCCCAGCCACATCAGGTCCTGCGAAGAGGCAAATTGCTGCGAAGGCACCGGTCTGGTCCTCTTGGATGGGGCCCAGGTTTCCATTAACCCGGCGTGACTCCTTGACGTGACCTACATCCTCGTGAGCGAGGGGTTAGCGCGCGCCGGCTGCCGGTCACTCTCCGGCTCAGATAAGTAGCCATCAATCAGCGGGCGATCTGCCGTAGTCACACAGTAATAAAACTGGAGAGATTATTTGCTACTGTGTCACTCATAATAAATGTATCCCAACGTGCTTTGTAGAATTAATTAATAGCCCAAGCAGAGAGAAATTAAAAGCTGAAGACTAGGAATAAGAGCTAAGGCTTGAAATGGGATGTGGTTGGACCTCCTGGAGTAAGTGACTGCTGTGGGGCAGGGAGGGGGCTGCTGGGGAACACCCTGTACCGCCGGGTGGTAAGGCAGAGAAGGGCAGATGCAGGACTGGCCCATAAATTGTGTCATCCCCGCACCTCTGGTGTCAGCTGAGCTTACAGCTCGGTACAGGAGCTGGGGCAGGATGTGCTGTGCCTCCTCCTGCCAGCCCCGTTCCTGGATGGCGGCGTGACCCCGGTGGAAGTGCTGCCTTCCTCCGTGCCTCGGTTTCCTCCTTAGCAGGCAGGCTGCTGTATTTTGCAGGGCACTGCACAGCTTCATTCATCAGTGGTTGTAAAGTACCCGGCAGCATCCTGGTGGAAAGCACTCCATAAATCCCAGATTTTATGGCTTATTATTATTTATGGCAACATGCCTCTTAGGGACTCCCCCTCCATCCAAGTGGTAGTAATGCAGCAGGGTCAGCCCAAGAACGTGGGCTGTCCTTGGTCAGGGCGAGAAGGATGGAGTCAAGAGGGAAAGAAGGGAAAAGCTTCCCATTTCCCCTCCCACAGGGTGCTGAGCACCACGGCAGAGCCACAACATATTCAGGTTCTGCACAATTCATGAAAATAGGTGCAAGTGAGAGAGCAGCCGTGTTAGTACCGCTGCTGAGGGACAGGCTGCAGGCGTGCTCAGCCTTTATTAGACACCAAAGAACCCACGTGGGAGCAAGGCATTTGATTGCCCGAAGTGGCAGAAAAGGCTCAGTCAGTGTCTCCACCTCGCTGGGGCCAGGCAGGAGGAAAATCACCTCCGCCAGCTCCACTGCTCACCGGACGAGTTACGGTCAGATGTGATGTGGTGGCCCCAGGGCCAGACGCAGGGTTCGGTTAGTGGGACAGCCCCAGAGCCGTGGTTTCAGCTCTGCCTGTGCTGCTGCAAAGCCTTGGGCTGCTGCTAAACCCATGCTGGGAATAACCTTCATGCCCAGAGGACAACCTTCGTCACTGGGGTCCTGGTGGGCACCGTGGAACCACGCTCGGGGCTGGGAACAGGACAAGTCCCACACAGCGCCACCCAGCAGCCGCGCGAGGAAGCCCGGGTCCTCCAGCCCTCGTTCCGCCGTCGCTGAATTGCGGCGCTATAAAACAAAATGCCAATTTTCTTTTTAAATGTCTTTTACGGCAGATTTGATGCGGCTTGGCAGATTGATAGCGCCGGTGACTGATGGCTCCCATTTATCCTGGCGACGCGGACCGCGGGCGTGCAGGATTCCCCAGCGCAGGCAGTCCTGACAGGAGGAGCCCCGGCCTAGGAGGTGGCTGTGGTCCTCTCGGTCAGCCCAGGCACTGCCAGTGTTAGCAGGCTGCTGGGCTAGGTTGTGGTGGCTGCTTGCTGTCGGGCTGAATTACCCAGCGCAGCGCTGGGTCCGTCTCCTGCCGTCGGCAGCTAGCCCTGAATGGACCCGTGCTGCCACAGCAGAGAGGAGAAGCTGGGTAAATGAACGAGGTGGCTAATGAAGGCTGAAAGCAGACTGCACATCGTTGCATCTTTCCCACAGATCCCCTGAGTCCTCCTAACGCCCATCCTTCTCTTTCGGAAGGCCTCCGTGCCTGCAAACTCTCCCTGGTTTCCTGGCGGGGTTGTGTCCCCCCAGCTCAGATCCATCCCACTTCCCCAGCTGCTGCCTGCTGCCGAGCTGTGGGCAAGCAGCCAGAAATGTCCCACTGTCACGGGGTGGCAGGCAGAGCGTCCCCTGGAAGTGTTCAAGGCCAGGCTGGATGGCGCTTCGAGCAGCCTGGTCTAGTGGGATACGTCCCTGCCCATGGCAGGGGGTTGGAATTAGATGATCTTTAAGGTCTCTTCCATCCTAAACCATTCTGTGACTCTGTGACACCCATGGGGGACTCCTTCCCCGTCCACCCCATTAGGGCAGGAGATCAGCAATGCCACCTGTAGGGACGGGGCAATGCCGCAGCCCCGAGCTGCCTCCCAGCCTTCCCCAGCACGTGTGCGTCTCCTTTCAACTCCTTTTGTTTTTCCCTGCATCATTTCAAAGGGAGAAGGAAGCGGGGAGCTGCGATACAAGACAAAAAGGCCCTGCAACTGCAGGCTGCTTGGGGAGCGGTGGCCCCGTCTCTTCTGCTGACTTGGTGCTTCCACTCGTGTGAGGAGGGAAGGGGGGGAACAGCCGTGCCATTTGTGCTGACAAGAGCAGTATTAGCATAACAAAGAGTAAATTTTTCGGCATCCGGTAGATAAGCTACAAGATGCAGAAACAGCAAAGGCAGCCCCGAGTACGCTCGCTCTGTTCTTCCTCTCCTCATCTGTTCTTTCCTCTCTCCCTCCCTCGCTTCATTGCCAGGCTTCATAGCACCTCCGACACGCTCCAGCTGCCAACAGCGTCCAAAATAATCCAAGCAAGAAGTTTATCTGAGCTGCTGTGTTCTCCCCTCCCCGAGAGGATGCTCGTGGAAAGGCAGAGCTCCTCTGAGCACGAGCGCCAGCTGGAGAGCAGAACCGCACCGTATGGCACGGAGGCTCCTGCACCGGCGCTCGGGCGAAGGAGGGGGAGAAGGCGGCCACGCAGGGGCTAGCAGGTTGGGACGAAGGCCTTGTTGGCAAGGAGTCTGCAGTTCTTGGCCAGATTGGCCCGCTCTTTGGCTGATGCAGCACGGTTGGAGTCAAGGACACGATGACGCCGGGACACCCTGCCAGCAGCTGGCTCCGGGCGAGGGTCACCAGCACGTGGAGGTAGTGCCTCGAAGGAGGGACGTCTGCACCCAGCAGCTCCGCTCCCCACCCGCCCCGGCTGTCCTTCATCGTGGTGCTTTGCCCAGAGGGTGCGCCGTGCGTGAGAGGTCAGGCTCTGCTCCTTGCTGCAGGAGGCACAGCCGTGTCAATTATTCATTTAACATTCTTTGATGGCAGTTGCTCAGTTCGCTGTGAAACTGGGTGAGAATGCAGAAAACAAAGGAGCTATTGTATAATTGAACCGCATCTATGCAGTAGAACAGGCTTTAAAAATGGCACTTACTCCGAGAAAATTCTAACACGATTATTTTTTCCGATGGCTTAATTAAAAAAAATCAAAACCTCAGCATCTTCCGTTAAATACCAATCAGTGGTAAACCCTGAAGTTTCCGTTTCTTGGCTTAAAAGCTTTTCTTGGGTGATTGAATGTGGTCAGCGTCTGACCCCAGGCATCTCAGTCGAAATGTTCTCCAGGGTTTGGACAAGTCAACATTTTCCAGGTGTGCAGACACCGGCTGTGGAAAGTTTGCTTTCATTTGCAGCCTGCCTACTGAAAAGCTGTTTCATTAGAGAAGTGTCACCCATCCTTCCCTATTAATACCAGAGACTCTCAGCGTTAATTTTAGCAGCCTGTGTAGCCAAGGGAAAGCAGCGGAGGTGGTGTGTGGTGTCCATACCAAATGAGCTCCATGGGGTTTGGTCTTTCTTTCTTCTTTTCTAAAACAAAGTGTACATACACACCGCCACCGCCTCTTCAAAGGGGAGAAGGACGGGGTTGCCAGGTGAGCAAAACTACAAAAATATTCTGTTCCTTGTTGGGCCTTTAATGAAGCATTTACAAGATCAAACGGGAAGAGGTGCCCTCCCACAGCCTTCTTAAAGCTGTAATTAATTGCAAGTAACTAGCATATAATTGCTTTCCCAAGAGCACCCCAGAGAGCAGGGCGATACCTTGACAAAGGTGCTAGAGCAAGTGAAAGTTAATTAACATTAAGAATTAAGTGGCTAATTGCATTGTTCTGACAGCGCGGCTCACCCTCCCAGCAAGGTGGTGTTCGGAGAACATTTCATCCCGACTCTGACCCGGGGGCCGCTCCTGGCCGCGTCCTTCTGCGTGGGTCCGTGCACAAGGAAGGAAAAAGTCAGGAGACGCGGGCAGTGCTGCTGCATCTGTGAGGACGCCGAGGGCCATCCTGCCAGGGGGGTCCTGCTGTGGCAGACGGGCTCGGTCTCGTGTCCCTCTGGGTTTTGCTGGGTTGTTGCCAGCTCCTGGCCCCATGCCGGTGTCCTCCACCTCCAGCGGGGAAGCGGCAGAGCAGATGCCGTGGCTGCTTCCCGGCCTCCGCAGCCCAGCAGCAGTGTCAACACAGAGCAGCAGCAGTTAAAGTGAAGGGCAGAGGACATACCAGTCGCCTCCCCGCATAAAGACATTCGTGTCTTCGGAGAGTTCCCCAATTTCCTCGGAAGTCTTTACCTGTTCTAGGTGAATTCAAGTAGCCAAAGGGACCAGGAGCCCTGAAGCATCAGAGGATTCAGCTGCTGGCTTTTAACATGCTAGCGGTGCCTCTGTCTCCCCGTCTTTAGGACAGCGAAAACTGTGTTTGCAAGGACCTCAGATTCAGATCAGGGGGTTGGGAGCACCCCAGAGGGGCGGCTCTCGCTGCTATCTGACATGAGCTGGGCTGTTGGGCTCTTTCTGAGGGGCAACATTAGGAGACTGAGGAGTGGGGGTGGCTGTCAGAGGTGTTTTACTCCAGAGATGTCCCTTCTTAAGATTGCCCGGACCGAAGGAGCACCATATCAGCAAGGGCATTTCAGCACTCGGGGGCAGACAAGAGATTTTGCCTTTCCGTGTGATTGAATTTCTCTCTGGTTGACCCCACCTGTCCCCTCCTGCCCAGGATGTGCTTTTCCCTCCAGCCTCTCCGGGCCGCGTGCCACGAGCCTAATCGATCATTGCTATTCCTCCGGGCTGTGTCTGGTGCACAGGGCCCAGGGGCACGCTGTGGCTCTCCAACCTCCCAGGCAAACAGTGAAATTGAAGCTGCTTATGTGTGGGCATGAGCGCGTCGGAAAGGTTGCGGGTACCAGCGGGCACGGTTCGCGCTGCATCGCTCCAGCCCTGGGATGGAGATAAAAGGAAAAGGGTCAGGGAGAGCCGTGGCGGGCGTGCTTTGGGAGATGATAACCACACTGCGCTTATCAGCTCCAGCTCCAGGGCAGGGCGAGAAGGGCAGCTGCTGAGATAGGCTGCAGGGAGCGCGTGCTGACAGCGGGCTTCTGTCTTCCAACAGGGACGTGTCCCATCTCCAGATCAGTCCGTGCCATGGTGGATTGGTAGCACAAGATCCAGAAATGGTTTTCTTGCTCTCCCTCTGCCCTGGGGCCAGGTCTCCCTTGGTGGAAGGCGGGCAGTGAGCAGCTCAGTCCCTAGCTCCTCGCAGGACACCCAGAAGCTGGCACTGTCCGTGCGGCTGTGGGCTCAGTGCCAGGGCCACACCGTTTGCTGCAGGGCTCCTGTGAACGCCCAGGCTGGGGGAAACATTTTGCTTTCCCTGTACTGCGGCACTCTCCTCTGACAGCTCCTTCCTCACACGCACTTTAAAAGCAAATTGAAAGCCTGCATATTTGCAGAGGATTAGTGCAGCGCAGCCCGGAGCTGATTCGCTTTGCAGCTGTGCTGGGGGGGGCGCGCGAGCGCTTTGCTTTGCTTTGCTTTGCTTTGCACGGCGTTGGCCAAGCACGTTGCAAGAGGGGCAGCTCGGAAGTGGCGTGCCCTTTTCCGAGCAGATGGACAGGAGCTGGCTGCTCGTGTCTCACTGTGTTGGGACACATTGCTGGGAGGCCTGGGGGGATGCAGCATAGGCTGGGACGAGCTGTGCTCTTTGGTTGACCCAAGAGGAGCTCGTGTTCCTGCTGCGTTGCCTGCCTCTATCCCTGCCGCTCTGCTCAGCAGAGTTTGCATGGAGCAGCTCCATCCCCACGGTGCTGCCTCTTGGATTTCTAGGGAAAAAAAGAGTTTGAGCTAGAAAATACCCAGGTAGGTGACAAGCTCTTGGTTTGGAGATGTTGGAAAGGAAATCTGTTCTGGTGCCAAATTCAAATGACAGTTCCGTCAGCTCAGCTCTGCGGAGGACTTGCCGTTGTTGGTTGTGTGCGGATGTGGAAAGACGCCCCGCAGCTCCCTGCAGTCTGGTTGTTTCCGTTCGTGCTCAGGTCCCCTTGGAAGCAGTAACACACTGAGCCCTGCTGCTTTTTGTAGCTTGGACTTGCATTCCTGCTGCTGCAGGGACTCTACAAAGGAACGAGCACAGGGCATAACGCTAGCAGTACTGAAGTTGTGTATGGTTCATAGCCCTCGTGCGGTGTCACAAGGTCACAAACCACGAGGAGAGGCTGCGGAGGCTTTGCGGCTCCCCAGCAGCCCAGCAAGCAGAGGCTGGGTGGCTCCAAGACCTGCTGTGAGATGTGCGTGGGTGCGTAGTGGCCGAGCAGCACGCTCAGTGTATGCTTCTCCAAGAGCCCCCTCTGACATGACTGCAGGAGCCTCGCTGGCCGCTGGCAGCTCATCAGCCCGAGCTCTGAGACATGATAGCACCAGCTGTGTGTGCAACGCTGGGTTTGTTTTATTTAAGACTGGGTATACTTGATGGAGCTTATCTTGCCCTCTCTCTGTGCTCCTGCTGATCCCAACCAGACAAGCCCCTCTCTGAAGGGCATATTGGCGTTTTAGCCAGAAAAAATGAAGGTTTTTCCAGTGTCATCTTCCTGAGCTGTCCAGCTCTTCATCCCATGTCTTCATTTTGACCCGTCCTGATTTCCTCTGCTGTACCTCTGCATTTACATCCCTTCTGGACTCAGTGGCACCTCCCTCAGCTCATACACAACACAACCCAGGCCTTCAGGGACTTAATGTTAACTCTGGTTTCACGAAATCAGACATATTTTCATGATCTGAGCATTAGCACCCACAAAGGTAAACTGAATCGGGGAAAAGCCAGCTTCTCCTGGGTTAGGGGTGCCTTGCAGCCAGCCCGCTGTGTGTGCGTGCGCTGCAGCATGGGGACAAGCCCCGGTCCCCGCTCAGGTGCCAGGACGGGCGCTGCCATCTTAGCACGAGCCGTTTCCAGTGAAGAGGGTTTATGAGCCCATTTCTTAGATAACAGCACTTGCCTTAACCTCTCCCCTGGCTCTTCTCCCTGTGTTATGTTGCTGTTAATTCTGGGGATATTTCTTCATCTCCTGACAGTCCAAATGCAGCAGCGAAGGTAATAAACAGAACATTAGCTGTGCTTTGTCAGAGTGAACGAGGCTTCCCTGATAAAGAGTCGCCGGGGCCCGACAAGAGGAGTTGCTCTCCCGGGCAACATCTTCATTGTGTTCAGCTCCGAGTCATTTCCTCCCGCCGAGGAGCCGGAGCTGCGCTCGCCTACCCGGAGCTGCGTGAGAAGTGATGGCTCCGCTCCGCCGGCTCGCTGCGCCTGGGAGGAACAGCCCGCGGCTGTAGCAGAGCCCCTGCCTGCGCTGGGGAGAAGGAGAGAAACCAGGTGTGCTTCCCAGCCAACCCTCGGGAGCCCTGTGCTGCTGTACAGAATCACAGAATCACAGAATCGTCTAGGTTGGAAGAGACCTCCAGGATCATCTAGTCCAACCTCAGCCCTAACACTAACAAGTCCTACACTAAACCATATCACTAAGGGCTACATCTAAACGTCTTTTAAAGACCTCCAGGGATGGCGACTCAACCACCTCCCTGGGCAGCCCATTCCAATGCCTAACAACCCTTTCAGTAAAGAAGTTCTTCCTAATATCCAACCTAAACCTCCCCTGGCGCAACTTCAGCCCATTCCCCCTCGTCCTGTCTACCAGGCACGTAGGAGAACAGACCAACCCCCACCTCTCTACAGCCTCCTTTAAGGTAACTGTAGAGAGCGATAAGGTCGCCCCTGAGCCTCCTCTTCTCCAGGCTGAACAAGCCCAGCTCCCTCAGCCGCTCCTCGTAAGACTTGTTCTCCAGACCCCTCACCAGCTTGGTCACCCTTCTCTGGACTCGCTCGAGCACGTCCATGTCCTTCTTGTAGCGAGGGGCCCAAAACTGAACACAGTACTCGAGGTGCGGCCTCACCAGAGCCAAGTACAGGGGGACAATCACCTCCCTAGACCTGCTGGCCACACTGCTTCTTATGCAAGCCAGGATGCTGTTGGCCTTCTTGGCCACCTGGGCACACTGCTGGCTCATATTCAGCTGCCTATCAACCAATACTCCCAGGTCCCTCTTGGCCAGGCAGCTCTCCAGCCACTCATCTCCCAGCCTGTAGCTCTGCTTGGGGTTGTTGCAGCCCAGGTGCAGGACCCGGCACTTGGCCTTGTTGAACTTCATGCAGTTGACCCCAGCCCATCGGTACCCATCGCTGGGATGCCCAAATTGTGCAGGATCGGTCCTCGGCGTGCTGCGAAGAGGTGATGCGAGTGGTTCCATCAGACTTCTCCATCGGACTTGGTGGAGGCTTGGCAGCAGGCTGGGTTATTTTTCTGTGAACATCCCCAGCACAGCCTTCGCAGGGCCTTGTGAAACAGGTGCCTGCCGCAGTTCAGCTCCCGCAGTTCAGCTCCCGCTGGCTGGCTTTGAAGAGGTCCCTTCAGCCAGGTCCCCAAAAGCGAGCAGTTGGGCTGGGATATCACCCCACACGGGAAAACCTTACCCCTGAAATGGGTAAAACAAGAGGTCTGGGGGCACAGCGGGCCAGTAGGATTTGTCTCGCTCTTGGGGAAGCAAAATTTGAAGTGTGTGCCCCAGCCTTGCTCAACCTCATGTGTAAACGCACACGTGGCTGTCCGGGCTGGGGACAGAGGGGTGGCGGGAAGGTGTGCCAGGCACCGTGCTCCTCGGTGTGCCCTCGTGGAGCAGTGTTGCCCAAAATCACCATTCTGTTGTGCTGCCTCCAGCCTCCGACTGAGACAGACTCCCCAGGCTCCCTCCCTTCGTTTTCCTAAGCATCCTCTCCGAGCGTCCCTCTGCCCTTGCCGCCTGCCCGCCGCGTCTCACCTGCCACCAGCGAGTTAATACCGACACGGGGACAATAAATGCGCCGGGGCTGGGGGGAGGCAGAGGAGGCTGCTTGTTCATTTGGCCTCTCGCGTCCCCGTTTGTGTTTGGGCGGATGTGAAATATCTGCCCGAAGGGGCCTAATGTAGCAGAACAGTGGAAATGCTTCCAGGCTGTTAGGTAGCTGCCCGACGTGGCATTACCCCAACAGCTAATTAAACTGGTGCCCGTCCCAAAGTGATGAGTTTGCAGGGAGGCTGTGAATCTGAAAGAGATGGATGTTGCATGGCTTATCAATTTTCAATCTCAACACAGCGAGATATTTGTCAGGCTGCGGAGAACAAACACTTGTAATATTTAAAGGGGGAAGACTTTAATGGAATCCATTGCAGATCACCAATTTCTGTTCCCCTGGGCTCATTCTTTTTCTCTTCTTTCAGTTAAAAAAAAAAAAAATCTTATTTTTTTTAGCTTACACCAGTCAGTGCATGAAGGAGGTTTCCGTTTAAAATGCTGATTCTCTTCATCTCCCCCACCCTTCTTCCCTTCCTAAAGGTTTATGCATTTATTTGGATAAAAGGTTTTAAACAGTAAAGAACTGTCTGCAGTAATTTGTGAAGATAATAGATTATCCTGGGAGGAGGCCCAGGTTGAAAAATTTCCTACGGTAGAATTCAGTCCTTGTCATTTAGTTATTTTATTAGGAAAGAAAGAAAAAGAAGGAGGGCAAGAGAGTAGGAGAGAGAAGAATACAATTACTGGGCTAAATTATTTGCTAGAATAAACCCACTCATTTTTACTGAGCAGAATCCGAGTCTGGTCCTTTCGCACACATTCAGGTCAGGGCCAGGAGGTCAGTGCCGGGAGCTGCCAGGTAACTTCACCGAAGTCACCGCAGTGGGAAATAGTGTCACGGCTCCGTCCCTGGGAAGCCAGTTGGATGCAGTCCTGGATGAAAAATACTCGGCAGCTTAGTCCTAGGAGGCATGGAGAAAAGCCGCCTCGTCTCCACGAGCATCCCCTAGCGTGGGACACAGGTGAAGACACGCTGAGGTTTGTCAGGGGTTCGGAGCTGGACCAGCCTTTTAAGGACTCAGCGTTAGATTACAGGTCTATTCATAAGCACTCATTAGTACAAGGTGAAGAGATATTGTAATGAATACGGGCCAGCTAAATCACTAATCAATAGCTAAAGGGTTTAGCCGATTCTTTCAGCCACAGCTTAGAGCTGCCGTCAACACCTTCCGCTGACGGTTTTAATAAACACATGCTGCTCCTGTCTGGGACATGCATCTGAGATTGACTAATCACTTATAAACAACTTGTAAATGGATGGTTAATGAGAACTGCATGAATAATTGCTTTTTCATTTTACTGCCTAACCAGGAAAAATGCAAAATGAGATTGCTTTTTTGGAGTAGCCCAAAATAGAAAGTTTTCCATTTTTTTGTGCCATAGAGGACCACAAGCGCACGAGCCCTCTCTGCTTTCACAAAATCTTTGAGATGAAATGGGAGAGCATGTATGAGCTAAATTAAAACAGTTTTCTCTTTCTTTTGTTTTAGGCTCATTTTCTCTCCTTTTGAAAGTATTTTAAACATTAAGTCAAGGCTAATGTAATCTTAGAGCAGAGTTTTGAATAGAAAGGATTTTATTTTCCTGTTCTGGGAATAAAAGATCTTTTTGAAACCCAATGAAAAAATCTTGTGGCATAGAGGAAAAAAAGCCCTTTATATCATTTATTAAAGATGGCTGAAAGAATCTCAGATCACTGCATTCTTCAAACGCTCCTGTCATTCCTCCTGCAGCTCTGTCACTAGAAAGATGATATGATTGTAACCTGCATATGAAGACTGACCTCCAAGAATATATACTTGTGGACAATTTGACGTTTTCGTGGGCTTTCTGGATTTATCTGGTTGGTTGCTGTCTTGCCCAGATAGTTCCACCTCAGGAACGCAGAACACGGCATGGGCTGAATGCAAATGGGATCTGGATCCACTTTGTTTGAACTTGCTCAAACTTCTCTGAGGATGCTTTATTCTTTTTTAATGGTTAATTTGGGTTTGACTTATAAAACTGATCT
Source organism: Anser cygnoides (assembly GCF_040182565.1). Lineage (NCBI taxonomy): Eukaryota > Metazoa > Chordata > Aves > Anseriformes > Anatidae > Anser > Anser cygnoides. Next base: position 6,649,599 of record NC_089890.1, read on the forward strand.
CTAATTGACTGAAAGAAATTCAAGAAGCTTCAAACACCCTTAAACAGACTAGTTCACGCCGGGTTATAAGCACATTTTGCATTAAATCAGGATTCCTCCTGCAAATGAGACCTTCTCTGTAATTGCTCTGGAGCTGCTTATTCTGATTTCTTTGCCTCTTTGGTTCAGGTAATTTGCCTCCAGCAAAACACTTGGGTCAGGCAAAATGCAGGGAAAGGCAGGGGATGCTCGGTAGTACAGGTTTCACTGGCACAAGCTCCTTCTTTTGCTCCCATCTTGCCCCTCCCCAGCTTCTCTCCTATGTCAGGAGGACCCTGTATGGGAGAAATGAGCCCACCCAGTATCCCCAGTCGTGAGCTTGAAACCAGTGTCACCACACCAGTCAGTTGCTTGAGACTGGAGTCAGGGAGCGGAGCTGCCTGTCTGCAGACACCAGCCTTTGCTGGGGGGATGGCAGGACAGGAGGCCGAGGTAGTAGGGTTGAAAAATGAGCGCTCTCTTTTTCCAGCACGTAGAAGAGTCTTACTGAACCAGCGCCAGGAATTTTGCACAGCCAAACCCAGTCACACCTTATGTCCTGGGAACGGGAGGGCACGGCTCTTCGGCACAGCGAGGCAGCCTCGTGGCATCTCTTGGGCGCACTCCTGTCCCTGCTTTGTGCAGCTGAATCATCCTGGGCACATCTGGGTGCAGGTACGTCTGGGTGCAGGTACGTCTGCGTGTAGGTACATCTGGGTGCAGGTATGTCTGGGTGCAGGTACGTCTGGGTGCAGGTACGTCTGGGCATCCCGCTCGCTCTCACATCCTCCTGCCAGCCTAAAGTCGGAGCGCTGCCAGGCCAGGCTGTGCCTCCTTGCACCTTCAGCATCTATTGCCTTACAACTGCGACAAGCAGCGGGGAGCGATTAAACACAGTAGCTGCTGGAGGTATTCCCCGTGGCAAATATAAGAAGAAGAGCAAATACAGGAGACGGAGTGAGCCGTGCGGTAAACACGGCTGGTAAGCATCCTCAGCGGGATGCACTGGCAGTGTTTCCGTGACCAACCTGTGAATGGTGCCTCTGTACCTGGATGTGAGGTGGTGGCTGCGGTCACACGTGTGTGTGCAGCCTGGCCCAGGCTCCCGGGCGATCTGGTGAGTTGATCTGTAGTAATCTAGGGGGGCAAACCTGCAGGAGGCAGCTAAATAAATAAGGCAGTGCAGTGACATCCACCACAGTTTAGCGAGCACAGCTGGTCTCTCAGAAGGAGTTCAGAGATAATTCCACCTCTGCATTGAAGACTTTCGATGACTGTTAATGAATTTAAATGATGGGGATTTTCTTTTCATGCTTCATTGCATATGCTCCTCACATTAAGATGCTAATTAAGAATACATCAGCCCAAGCTGGGAGCGATGCGGACAGTGAGCAGAGTAGAGCCGAGGCAGTGGCTTTGGGGCTGCCCAGCGGGACCTTTTATTGCAGCCTGATAGATGATTTGCTTCAGCGGGTCTGCTGGGCACAGGTCCCACAGCGGGCTGGGCTTTGCTGAGGCTCTTGACGTCCTGCTCGCCTCCCCCAGCTGTACAAGGGCGGAGAGGGGTGCTCAGGTTGGGGACAAGGCAGACTGGGGCACAGGCACAGGAGACAAATCCCTCGAGGGCTAAAGGATGCAAACTTACCACCACCGGCCTGGGAAGCCCCTGAGCTGCAAAGTGATGATGTTCGTGAGATGTTCAGGATAATAGTGCAGCGCACCACAGCGCATTCACCCTCCCGTGCTCTTCTTCGCAGGCAGCCAACTTTGGCCGCAGCTGGACACAGGACATCTCAACAGCTGTGATTGAGAAATCGTGTCTAAAACCTGGGCTGAGCTAAAGCCTGTGATCATTTCCTAAAGTCAAGGGGAGGGAGAGAGAGAAGAAAAGGTTTATAAACCAGGAAACCTGTTAATCTAATCCTAGAACAAATTTACAAATTCTAAAATGGATTTGCAGAGCTGATGGAAGCAAATGGGTTTTGCAAATTCTAGCAATTACTGCTTCCTAAAGAGATTCTTGCTTTCCAGAGCTGCTTTGTGTTTGGGACAGCGCAGTAAGAAAGATTGTTCCAGCAGACTGCCTATGGCCTCTCATTAGGAGAGGGATTGCAAATGCTAATTTTGGTGCTGAAACTCTGTCTCCATCCTGGGAAGCTCCCTCGGCTGTTTGAGGAGATGATTCTTCGTGCTTAACCACTTAACTGCTGCTCTGTTATCTAAATATATTATGAGAGAAAACACATCTATGACTGCAAATGACTTTTTAAACCGTGGCAACACACTTAATGGCACTAATTGGCTTCCAGGCTTCACAGCACCAGGGCTACACCCAAATGCGTAGCAAGCTTGCAGCTGAAAGAGGCTAAGAAGTGGTTTGCCTTAAAATGGCCAGGGTTTAGAGCTGGGCTCTCATGTCTGCTAGGAAAGGGCACTGGAAGATCACAGGGGACCTTCTGCTGACCTGGTAAAGCCAGGTCCTGGTTTTCTGGAGCATGGGAGAGCCGTGAGATGCACAAGGAAGCACAGTGGCCAGCCCAGCCGCGTGCATGCACACACTGAGCAGGGCAGAGGCCGCTTAACGTCTCCTGAAAGGTGCAGGACAATGAAGTCCCTGGGTGGGAAAGTGCACGAGGAGCCCATAGTGTGGAGGGAGCAAAGTAGGAGGTGGAGGAGCCAGGAGGTACCCAGCTGAGAGCTCAGATGTAGCCCGAGCCAAGCGTTCCCCCAGCCTCAGGGGAATTCCAGCAAAACCACCTCCCTCCCCATGTACATCCAAGTCTGGGGTGCACTTACAGTCTCGTGAGCACTCCTATAAAAGAAAAAAGGGCTCGGTTGTGGTGCATTCACTTAAAAGCAGTTAAAGGTTTTCGCAATATGGTCACCATTTCTGTGGCATCCATCCAGAAACTGGCACAGCAGAAAAAAGGCTGGCCGGAGCAGTGAGAAGCATGTTTCGCAGTGGAGACTCTTGGCTTATTAAGCTTAGCAAAACAGAAGTTGAGTGGGAACAGGATCACTCCCTCTGTGTGTATCACACTGAACAGCACCGCGGAGGGAGAAGGATACAGATGCTTAAATAGAAAATTGGCAACGGAGAAAATGGGCATAAATACATTTCAGATGGAAATTTGAAAAAGATTCCACCAACAGAGGAGGGAGGCGCTTGTCCTTGGCCGTGATGACCCACAAGAGGGATGCAGTATCAGTTCTGGGCTCCTGAGCAACGTGCGGTACCACACGGTGCCAGAGACAGTGGATGTGGATGGCAGGAAACACACGGTACGGCGACATGGGCTGCTGCGGGGAGGCTGCTTGTCGCTGCGGGCATGGAAATCCAGGGACCCCGTTGTTGGGGGGGGAAATACAGAGAGATCACATGCATGCGGTTGCACGTATGACAAATCAAAAGGGACACGATAAATTAGGAAAGGAAACATTTATTTTCTGGCTTTTGAATACGTGTTGCACCCAGTCGAGAGCCAAATTAATTCACTCATAAAATCCTCCTGCCGTGTCAGATGGAGTGGCACTGCCAGACCACAGCGCGGCGGGACCCAACCGAGACACGGCCGGGGAGAAGGGGAGCAGGGGGAAACTCAGCCGGGGACCCAGAGGGGGATTGTGTCTGAATCAAAGGGAAGTTTACACACGGCTTTTTCCCCCTTTGCTACACAGCCGCACTCGGTATCTCAGATTTATGGCTCCTGTGATGTCTGGAGCAGCTTCCACCTTTCCCCTGCCTGTTCTCAGTCTCACGGAGAGATCGTGCCGTGAGCTGCCTGGTCACGCCTGCGGGTTATTCCCTCTTCAAGGGAGGCTCTTCTAGTTGTGTCAACACCGCAGAGAGAACTGCTGTCCCCGGGCTTTTTGAACAACAGAGGAGCGAACTGTTTGCCCCGACAAAGCAAGCGAGGCAGTGCGAGGAGCCCCTCCAGCTACCCAGGCTCAAAGCAGGCAGGTCCCCGCGTGCCCTGTGCAGCTGCACGAGATGCGCACCGCGTGCTACCACAGCCCGTCCTTCGTCAGCAGAAAACGCCACGCTTCAGCATGCTTTCATCACCATAAATTATGCACCGGGCTTCAAACAACACCCTTCTGAGCTCGCAATGCGGGGTGCTCAGCTGTGCTGCCAGGTAATGCCTCCCTCCTGCAGCCCCGTCCCAGCGCAGACAAGTCCCCGGCCATGCCCACGCGCCTCTGAGCTGTGCTCAGCGCCTGCCACGCTCCCAGGGCAAGGGAAGCTCAGCAGAGGATGCTGGTGTGTTACAGGTTTTTACGGCTTTCTGGAGATGAGGGACTGGGATTTGCTGGTGCGCAGATTGCCCTGGGGTGTGATGCATGTAGTGTTTATTCGGAGAGCAATGAATTGCACAGACGACTGCAAACCAGCGTCTCAAATGTTACTCAATGGCCAGCAACAAGCTCAGCTGCCTGGAGCTGATGGCCCGGCCCTCTCGGCAGCTGGGTCCAGGCCAGAGCACGAGCTGAAGCAGCCCGAGTGCCACCGACGGATGTGCTCCCACTGTCGGGAGACAGCCGGCATCCTCGTGCATCCCTCTGGATCAAGCAGGGTGGTGGTGCCTCGTCTGGAAGCAGTGGCACCAGGCCAGGGCACCACGCTGGATGGGGCCAGCCCTCTGCAGTGACACGGAGACATCCTCGTGCCCAGTGTTACACCTCTGCGGCCCCTGGGCTCAGCAGGGTTATCGGGACACGCAGCTGGGGACTCCCCGCGAGCAGGGCGGCTGGAGCTGAGCAACACAGGAAAAAAAAGCAGCCTGGGGAGTCTGCAGCTTCCCCTGAGAAAGCCTCTCCTTGGTCACAAGTTCACCCCTACAGCCTGGTGGTAGCCGTGCTTCTGGATTCCTCTCACACAGGGACAGCCATGAATGATGTTCCCTGCCATCCCTAACTGGCAAGGAGCTTCTACCTTGTCCTGGCTGATAACGACCTGGCTTAAGTTATTCATGACTTCATCACCCCTTGGCCAGACGACAGCAATGCGATCTCCGGGCTGCGCGCCCGCGCTGCGCCCCGCGGCCGCTCCTGCCCTTGGCGTGTCCCTGTCCCTGCAGGACACCTCCGTCCCCGTGCTGAGCACCGTGCGCACCCACGAGGGGACAGTCCCCGGGCTGGATGTGAGCCAGGCCAAGGGAAGAAAACGAAGGCTTCGTTCAGAGCAGCGCAGGGATTTCGCTTGTGTCCTCACTGGGGTTTGAAGCGGACCGTGGGTTTTCCCATAACCAGAGCCCCGGACCCACACGTGGAGGCTGATGCGTTGGGTCCTTTACCCCTGCCCCTAGGTCTCCAGGGGAGAGCACCAGCCCAGAGCCACTGCAGACAGCCAGGTGCCTCCAGGACCTCCTTCACCTCCCGCCTTGCTGCCACAGCTCATTTGTGAGCCTCCTTGCCTCGTCCCCAGACACTCATCTCCATCCGACTGGTGGGCAGAGAAGTGAGACTGAGCACGCCACCCCCCCAGCACCGCTCCTGTATTCTCTGCTGCTTCTCTCCCAGCTCCGCAGGACATCTCACCTCTGAAGCAGGGCGGTCATCCCACACAGCAGCCTCAAAATGATCCTCGGCTGCACTGCAAAGCATCTGCCACTGGTTGTTTTGTTCCTGGCTCTGAATGTGCGCCTGGAGAGAGGGAAAGTGGACGATCTGAGAGGAGAAAAGGGCTGTGATTCCTCCGCTCCTCTTCCACCACTCTCCAGACAATGTAGAAGAGAAAACCAATTTGTGCAGCAGAAACAGGAGCAAAGCGTTTCGGCACGCTTGCAGGGAACAAAACAAACTGAAGAGAATAAGGGTATTGAAGAAGTGTCAGGTTGGGAATGGTGGGAGGACGGGGCAGAGCTATTTATTAATGCTCAGAGCTGGAGCTCGTGGCAGGCAGACAGGGCCAGCCGAAAGGGCAGCTCAGGATCTTTACGCTTTAATCCCTTAGGCACAAGATGTTTATACACAGCTGGGCGAGGGAAGTGATGGGGTGCGATGACCACTGGGCATGGAGAGGTTTCATCCTTATCACCGAGGGTGCACAATGCCTCCTTCTTGGCCAGGAGGAAGCCCACCTCCTGCCAGGGGACAGCTGAAGTCCCACCATGAGGGCGGCTGCTCCGCTCAGGTCCTTGCTGCCGAAACACGAGCGGTCAGCACGCCTTGGGGATGAAACGTGGAGCGACCCTTCCTTTCCTTCCTTTCACTTGGGATCCATCAGCCGGGCTCCCCGTGTGGGTCCCTGTGTGCGTGGGTCCCAGGGGAGGGGAAGGAGGGCTCGCTGCGGGCCCCGCACCCGCCTCTGCCTCACTGCGCAGGCATCGATCAGCCGTCGCTGCCCATAATGACGGTAACGGGGTCGATGCTAATCAGCCCGTTTGTTTCCAGAGCTGGATGTGCGTGCGTGCGAGTGTATGCCAACAAGGCTCGTTTGGGTGAGAAATTACAGATGGAAATGATGCATTAATTCAGACGGTGTGTTCCTTTGAGCTCCTTGGACGCTGCAGAATCATCCTCCCCATCAAGGCACACGGAGCCTTGCTGCGTCCCTGGTCTGCATGATAAGGGGATGCAACGAAGGCCTGGAAGCAGGATGCAGACACAAACTTCCAGACTTTGCCTTCTGTCCCTATCTGTAGTCCAGATTTGGTGCCTTATTTTCAACAAGCGCTTCCTGATCCTGTAATCAGAGAGCCACCAACCCCTTCAGAAGTAACACAAACAAAATCTGTGCACCGTGCACGAAATCTGTGCACCAGGCGCCGTGGCCACAGCCACTTCTGTTTAGTGCCTCCGTTTCTCTTTCTCCACCCGCCACTCGATTTGTACACTTGCAGAGGAAGCGTCCCCTTTTCCCTCATCCCCTGGGGCGATGGCTGGTCCCCTGTGGGACCGAGATAACCTTCCTCAGGGGAGTCGCTGCCCGTACGCAGCTGGGCTCTGCTCACCCAGCCCCTGGCTGGCAGAGCTGACTTTCCCGTGCTTGCTGCAATGCGCTCCCATTATCAGCAGCTTCTAAATATGAAGCAATTGATAAAAACAAATAATTAAAAATGCATTTCTGTTTCAGCAGCCTCTGGGCACTCTCCCTAGCTAAAAGAAGAGCTTGTCAGTGCGAAGGGCCGTAAGAAAATGTGTTTTTCTCAGCTGTGAATTGTAGCTCCTGAGCCCTTCTCATTCCATTCTGTGTCCATCTTATCTGTTGCTGTTCGTAAGGTCAGAGGCTGCATCTGCTCTGCCTCTGCACTGTGGGGTGCCAAATGCAGGCAGTTTGTTGTTATTTTTCCTTGCTGTTCTCTTGCTCACTTGATTTTGGGGCTGAAATGACGTGTGGAGTGAATTGAAAAGCTCTGCTGCTGCTCTTAAATAACTCCCTGTGTAGATGGCCTTCTTCTGGAATGCAAGTGGGGTTTCCTGATGGGGTTTAATCCACTTCCAGTTCTAATCTGCTTCTTTGCCTGGAGTCAAAATGTTTGTGAGGGGATGGCTCATGCAGACAGCTGGCCCGTGGAGCCCCTACTTAAAATCCCAGCCTCCCCTCTGCAGTATTCGTTATCTGCAGAGGTTGGAGCCGACTGCCCAGAGCTGACAGGGCGATCTGGGAAGCAGTAACCAGAACATCTCAGAGGAAACTAAACCCAACCTCTCTCCTCCTCCCACCCTCCAGCACTTTGGTGTCAATTTAGGGCAGGGATCTGACACATACAAGCTTTTAGAAGAAAATCGTTTAGCCACTTGCAGAGGAGGATGCAGCTGTGCTGCAGGTAAGGAGGCTGCACGGCGTCTCCCCGGGCACGATATGCAAGGTAGACACCACTGAGTGACACGTGGGGCCACAGCCCTCGGGGATGCTCCTGCTTCTCCCCCGTGTCCCATTTGCCACCATGCTGCTGGGGTCCCTCTACCGGCCTCGCCACGAGCGTGTGGTGACCCAGGGACTCCAACCCCTCCTTCCTCAGGCGAGTCCCCAAAGAAGAGGGCACCCAGGTCCCCCCAAAAGGCCAGCACCAGCCATGGGGAGAAAGTGGACACGTCTCCTCCATCGTCGAAGGAGCCAGTGTGCTTCTGCAGGATGCACGGAGCCACTGGGTGTCAGTAGCATCCCACTTCCCAGCCGCTCGGGGACGTGGAGGCTGGAGGACAGGCCTCCTCCATGGAGAGCAGAGCTGGCCCCGAGCACCCGCAGGGTCGCTGCTCCCAGCGAGAGGGTCCCACTGCACAGGGGGCTCCAGGACAAAGTGCCACCAGCCCCATCCCGCTCAGATCTCAGGGTTTTCCCACTCCAGGAGCTGCAGCAAGGGACTCTGAGGAGTGGGGCACCCATGTAGCCACGGCTCCGCGTTGAATGCTTGATGAGCTTGGCCAGGCTGGCTGGCTTTTAACCAGCAGGCCCAGAGCACAGGATTTCCTCCCGGGCCGTGAAGCTTTTTCGCAATGGCATATCACCTGTGGGGGTGAATCTTCTGGCCTAAACCTGAAAGAACAAGAGCTCCTGTTCCCCAGAAGGTCCCTAATCCCAGCAGCTATATGAGAGGCAGCTGGAGCTGCAGGGCCATCCTCGCTCACCGTCAGGATCGGAGCCTCTGTCTGCCACGTCCTGCCCGCAGACCTGGTGCCAGGGCTTCCCCTCGTGTGCAGTCCTCTCGGGTTCTCCTGCTGGAGATGTGCTGGCTGGTCTTCATAATTCAGCCTTCCCTACGTTGAGGCGAGGCTGTCTCTGTGGCTTTCGCTGGCAGTATCAGAGATGCTTGGTCAAGCTCCCCTGTCTCCATGTGCAGCCCCACAAATCTGCATCCTGGCTGCATTTACCAGGCTGTCTGGGGACCAGAGATCTCTCTTCTGGGTGTGCCAAATCCCTGAAAACCCCTTAGTTCTCAAAACAGAGAGAGAAAAAAGTCACAATGAGGGCATGGGATGCCTGCAAGCTCCTGGCTGCCCCTCTGGGCGCAGTTTCTGCAGCACACCGGGTTTGTTGACCTGGTGATGGGGTGTCCCCTGGGCCATCCCCTCCCTGGGATGCATTTCCTTCATCTGCCACAGGCAAGCAATGACTTGCCCAAACTCACGCTGGAAAGCAGGGTTTGGACGCAGCCCCCCACCTGCAGGGAAGCCAGGGAACACCCCAGCGGACGGGTCCTGCTTTGCACCTCGGGGTGGAAGTGCCCCTTTCTTTAGCCCGCTGCTTCCCTGCGATCCCCGTAACGCGCCGTCCGAGCCCATTATTTCTTGGCTGCCGATAGCGGCTGGGCACTCGGCTTGGGGAGTTAATGGTGTAATCGGAGCCGTGGCGTGAGGCCACGAGGGAGACAAGCTCCATCAATCCCCGTCCGTGTACACAAGCCCTTGATTAAAGGTTACGGGGTTAACTCGCTCCCGCTCACCACGCGAGGCAGGGAGAGGGGAAGGTGGGAGGAAGGGAAGCGGCTGAAAGCCCTGCTTGGAGCCGACTGCTGGGCTGTGGGCACTCAGGCCTGACACATGGCTGTTATTCGCCACCCACTCACCCTCCCAAACCCTCTTCACCTAACGAGAGCTGTTTGTGCCTCTCCGTGCTGCAGGAAAGGAGCTGTGTGAGAAGCCGGAGGGGTGGGGGAGGAAGAGGCCGGTGTCCCTGCGTCTCCTGATGGATCAGGTCCCATCAGCTTGAGCCCCCTGCAGCCCCTCCATGCCCCTGTGAGGGGTTTTGCTCCCCTAAATCCCAAAGCGGGGTGGAAGAGCTGCGTCCGGTTCAGGAGGGGATGCTGATGATGCCGCCCAGCCCAGGACTGGGCCGGGAGAAGTCCGGGCAGCCCCAAGGTGAGGCTGAGCCCTGGGCACGCCCTGAGCGGTCCCAAGCCTCTGTGCCATCCCTGTCCTCCCTCTCCCTGCCCACGTGCAGCACCGAAGCCTGGGCCAGCAGCTCAGCCTCTGTGCGTGCCCCATGCATCCAGGCAGGGACACCCAGGTGATGTGCCAGGCTCCGGCAGCCCCACGGCTGCAGCACAAGAGCTCGAATCTTATTTAACATCAGCCAGGAAAGCCAGGCTCAGCTAAGGACCCATTTGCCTCCGCTCGGACGGGTTGATGGCAGTCTGTGGGGCTGTCAGCACGGAGAGCTGTCAGTGCCCCAGGGCCGCGGGTTTCGCAGCCAGAGGATTTGATGGAGGCGAGCACTTGGGGCCAGGGGGCTTGTACTTTGTATTTTCAAGTTTCGGGGTTATTTGGCAGCAGCGAAGTTGTGTTAAGATCAGACAGGACACAAGCACGTTCCAGTTGTGCCCGAAGGCTCACCGATCCTTCCTTCTGGAGGCAGTTTGGTGGGGAGTGTGCTGAGGCCACACACCATCAGCTCGTGCTGAGCTTGGAGAAGATGCTTTGGTCAAGGAGCTGCAGGGCCGTGGCTTGGTGCTGCCACGTCCCATGCCACCCTGCTGGAGTACAGCCTGGGGAGCAAACTGCCACCGAAGGAAAGCTCCCTGCATCGCTCATCGCCTTATTTCTGCACTTTGTAAATCCCTTTTCCTTCTTTGTTTTCTTTACTTAAGCAGCTTCAACAACCAGAACTGTTAACTCTTACTGGTTTTTTTTTTCTTTTTTCTTTTCTTTCTTCCTTCTGGCCTGGAACATTTCAAACTTTATTGTTTTTCTGGAAATAGCTATTTATTTTCCTCTGCTGGTGCTTTCAGCTTTCATCTCGCTTCTGTTCGAGTCAGTAGTCCCCATTCTTGTGAATCTGTTTTCCCCTGAGACCTTCCTGATTTTTTCCCCTTTTCTATACCGGCTCCTGCCAGCTCGATAGTTTTTCAGCCTTTCTCTCCTCATTTTCAGCCCTTTACATTTATTTTTCATTACCTCCTCTCTCTTAAGCCTCCCCCACATCACCACAAAGGCTCGTGCAAAGCAGCCCTCCAGACTGGAGAAGAGCAGGGAGCAGCTGATGGAGGGCAGCAGCCTCGGCTCTGCCTGTCCAAGTTCCTGCACTTATCCCTGCAGCAGAGCCCCCCAGCACAGCGCAGCCCCCTGTGAACCCCAGAGGCTCCTGTGTTTTCCGAAGAGCAAACACGGGAGGGGCTTGTAGTCAGTTCTTGGGCTGCAAAAGCTAAAGAGCACTCAGGGAGTTTCCACGTCGCTGCATCCCAGCCCCTTCTGTAAGCATGCTGCAGAGGGTTTCTCCTGATGCGTGTCCCTGGGTGTTACCAGGGGACACAGAACCGGGATGCAGACCCCCGTATTCCTTGGAAGATGCTCCCGAGCCTCTCTTTGCAGGCTCTCTGTCTCTGCAGCTGTGGAGCCTGGTTCTGGGGATGACCCTGATGCCACCCTCCACGTGCCTTTCAGGTGTAACCCTGCTGTGCCTGGCGGTGAAGGTGGTGTTGGGGTCCTCGAGGTGTCGTGGTGCCTGTGCTGGGACAGCCGGCTCCGTGCCTCAGGTGGGGCTCTGCCTGTTGCATGAGTGCACGCTCGCAGCCCTGCACATCCCAGGAGGGCATTTTATATACACTGCTCCGGGCTCCTCTTCCTCCTGCCCTTCTCTCCACATCCTCAGGGCTCTGCTTTCTCTGGCCTGGCCTTGGTGGCCCTCACAGCCACCATGTATGGGTATGGGCGTGAGACAGGGCACAAGGGGGATCCCCCCAGCCCTAAATCCCGTGATTTGGTGGCTTAGCTGACAGCAGGCATGACGGAGAGGTGGAGGCAGCCAGGCTGGAGGGATGGAGGCACCCATCAGCCCGTGTGGCTCTCAAGGAGGTTTTGATCACCGACATCCTCGATCTGAAGGCTCTGGGTGATGGAGCCACCCTCTTGAGCTCTTCTTGGTGTTTGCTTCTCCTTTTCCTTTCCCTTCTCTGATTTTTATTTGTGAACCTCGTTTTGGCGATTAACCTCGGGGCCGGCGCGTCTCCTAAGAAAGATGCTCTCACTTCATTAAGAGATAATGGAAGCTGTCAGAGATTTGAAGGATTGCACTTGTGATGGGAGCAGGAGGGGGAAGAAATATATTCATGGCAAAGTTACATTTTCATGTAAATTGTTTAAAGATTTAAATGGTTTCTATTAGGAAGGGTCATTGGGGTTGTGCAGAGGGCTAAATTAGTCCTTCTGTGCAGAAGCATAATATTGTCTATAAATGAAAAGGAATAAAGAAAGCTGTTAATTTTTTTTTCACTTCCTCATTTCATCTCAGACTCCCTCCCTCTGCCTCTTTGGGAGCCTTCCCTGTTCCTTTCTGTGGTTCTTGGGTCTTTCTTTTGCTCCCTTCTCAGTTACAGCCTAGACTTCGCAAGGTTGATTTGGCCTGGCCTTGCCCAGCGCTGATTTCTGGCCCAGACTGCTGTCAGTGCACCGACGCTGTTGGCCCCATAGAGCTTCGCTGGAAATGCACATCTGCTGCTTTGGGTTTCAAGGCACACAGAGCCCCTGTGGGGAGGGAGAGACCTGGGTGATCAGTTAATTTGTTAATGACTATCCCAAGTAGGATTTTGGCTTGCCTGCTGACATGTTAGGTGGAGTGACTGCTCCATTTCCCTGCTCCAGGCTGGTTGGTAATTCATCCACAAACACATCTTCATATAAATAATCACAAGACAGTAATTTGCTCCGGTATTCACGGATGAACATGTTTTTACACACACCGCCGCCTGTCTAAGTGTGACGGCACCTGCGGGAACAGGTCTCTCCTCGCCGCACGGGTCCCAGCACCGGTCGGATGCAGCCGGCTTGCAGGTGGGTGCTGCTGATGGGGTGGAGGTGACTCGCCCGTCCCTGGGAGCACCGGCTTCTTGGGCACGTGTGAGATAAGGCATCCTAATAAAATGATAAAACACCTTCAGATATTCACACCCAGGTGTCTGTCCTATGTGTCTGCAGGTGAGGCCACCTTTGCAGGACCGTTGGGAGACAAAAGCACAGTCACACAGGCATACACGAGCCCGCAGAGGTTTGCACAAGTTGCCGTGTTCGTTCTTGAAACTTTCTGGCTTTCTGCAAAGGCACTGGGGCTGTCTCTGCTCGTAGCCGTGTGTCTGCACTGACACGCCGATGAAATGGTCAAACTGCACTGCAAAGAGCAGTCCTGTGCTGTGCACCAACACCTCGACAGCTTTTGAGCTAGTGGCAAAGGCCAGAGGAATAAAACAGCTTTCGAGCAATCCATGGTTTTCATTTCCGAGGGGCTGGACAGACCTTCCCGCTTGGGGGGCAGGAGCAGAGCACAGGGTGCAGAAGGCAAGGCAGGGAGAGGTGTGTGCCTGTGTGCTATGCCGGCCCCCCTTAGGATGTCCTGATCTCCCTGGCGTGGTGTAAAGCCTCCCGAACACCAGGGCACGTTGCGTTCAGCAGAAGTCAGCCCCCGGGCTCATCCCTCACATGCAGAACAGCAGAGAGAAAATTCATTTCTCAGCTCCGGAGGCTCAGCTCCAATTACTGGAGGTGAGGCACTGATTGCTCTTCACACACATGCAGAAGGCACCTGTGGAGACCTTGGGGGTGGGAGGTGTTTGGGGGAATAGCAGGAGGTAGAGGGTTTTGCATGCTGATGACTGGAAGGGGAGGAAAAGCAGAAAAAAAAAATAAAAAGAAGACCTACATGAAGAGCAGAGGCTAAAAGCTGTGACTGGGAGGAAAAGACCATCTGTGGGCTAGGTGTTAAGGACTGTGGTAGCAAACAAATAAAAAAGGGGATTGCTTTGCAGGTGAGGAGTTGTAGGATTTTTGTTCCTTCATAGGGAGCGGAGGAGCAAACCCACTGCTGGCCAGGAGGTTTGCAGGGAGGGCTGGTTTGCGTGCACGTGCCCGGCAGCGAACGGGAGCAGCAACACGCTGTCTCTTCCTCTCTCACAGACCAGATTATGACTGGAAGCACGGGGACACTGCAGGTACCAAGCCACGTAAAGCAGTGTGGTGTGCCTTTGTACTGCCTGGACTGGGGTGCATCACCTCTCTGTGCTCCTGCAGCTGGTGGGGAAAGAGTGGCAGCTCCAGAGAGCAACACTTGTCCCCTAAATGGAGCTGCAAAGTGCAAGCAGGTCTCGGCCGTTCATTTATTCGGGCAAGGAGGCATTGCTCAGCTAGCCAGCTGGTAGAGAAACAGGTCTCTGGTTTTGATCTTGGGAAAGAAAGAGATGTCCTTCCTCCATACGGCAGTCCGTGAAAGGAGGGCTCATCCAGACTGCAAGGTCTCAGAAACAGGCCTGCCTTTCAGATTGAGAAAATCTAGAATATTGAGCAACTTTCAGACCCGTTGATAGAGGACAGAGGGGGGCACACACCCAAATATATACACCAACATGGCAGCATTACCAAAAAATGTGAGATCTTGCAACTGGCTGTTTCAGGGGTACAGATACTGAGTGCTGATCAGGATCTCCTGGTCATCAAGCTGAAATTCTTCTTGATGGCAGATACCAGCTGCATCCTCCCCGTCTTAAACAGGGGTTTAAGATGGTTTCTTGCTCAGTTTCCCACCTCGTGCTACCCTGAATTGGGGTTGCCCAAAACTTTGTTTTTTCGTGATGAAGGATCTTCTAATTCCAGCTGAACATGTCCTTGGGCTTTTTATCTCCATCTCTCCTAATGCCAAACTCAGATAACTCCTCTCTTGCTCCCCCCAAGTGTTCCTCTTTTAGCTCTTTGCTCAGGCAGCAGCTGCATCCCTTCCCTTTGCAGTCTGCTTTTTGCCAGGCTGAATGAGCCAAACTCTTGCAGGTCCTGGAGGAAGGATCTTCATCCCACCCCTTCTCCCACCTGCTCTGGTTTCAAATAATCTCTGCTAAACACGGTTGATCGGAGTCATAACAGGACTCTGAACAAGAACTCCTCGGGGCTTTCCACGATGACAGCAGCAGTCTCCTGTCTCTGAAGGGAATATCTCCCCTGACACCTTCTGCTATCATACTTGTCTTTTTTTCAGAGCCACATCACATCAGAGATTTCTCATCAACCCATGACTGGCAAGTTCATCTCTGCCTTTTTGCCGCTGTTTCCAGTGGATGAGCTTCCAGCGCAGAGCAGAAGCTCCTGTTACAGGAGGTTTTGTGCCATTGCTGTTCCTCAAGGTCACTGAATTTCTCCCGCAGGAGAAATAGATTCCTCTCAGCTATGGGAAAACAGCAATCTTCCTAAATCCAATCTGTCTCTTTGTGCCGAATCCATCAATGGGCATGCCAAAGAGATGAGTCCCCTGGATATTGTTTGAGGAACTCCGCCGGTACCCACTGAATCCATCTCCACCGCTACACAGCCTGTGCTGCTCCCCACGTGGACTATATGCACCAGGCTTTTCATGCCTAAAAGAACCGGACTCCTTCCGAAAGCAGGACACCAGTTAGCGTCAGGCCACTAGCCTTGGACTGGTGTCCTCATGGGTCCGTTCAAGGTCTGGTGGAGAAATCTCATTTTCGT